>NC_136661.1:7859705-9059705 GCF_903797595.1 Erithacus rubecula
CTGACATTTGTTCTTTCCAGGGCAACAAATTTAAACATTAATTGAATAGAACCAATACACAGAGGATTATAAAGAAAAGGTCAGAGGAGAGGTTCCTGAGAGTCATCTTGTTGTTATGCTCTGCTTAGGTTGTGCACATTCGGGAAATAGTTTTGTTTGATTTGACATGAGAGACTCACAGTATGCAATAAACTACTTTTGTTTTTCAAGTAAAATACTGTTACATGTCTGATAATTCCAATTAAAAAAAAAAAATCTCTGGATTATTAAAAATCTATGTATTTCCCATGACAATTGATTCCACTTTTTATTTGGTATAACTGTAATTTGAAACTGAGCTTTTAAAGTAGTGTTTCTGTTATATGTAGAGCTGATAAAGGAATGCATAGGACTCTAATCTTCCCAGAGATGTAAGCATAAGTGGCAAGTTCCTACTGATATTAAGCATCAGTTTGAAGATTTACTTCCTCCAAATGTCTGTGATATTTTTCTTCTAGAGATTGCTGCCTCCGTGGCAGAGTGGGCAGAAAATAACTTGTAGCTAGACCTTTTGTGCTTTAGTGTAGTCTACTGCTGTGTTTCAGTAAAGCTTTGTGTTGCTAAATGTTACGCTGCTGCTTGAGATGCAGGTATTTTTTTCCCTTTCACTAATTTTTCTGTGAAGACACTAGCTTGGCCAGACAAGTGGAGATGATAGTAAAACTCCCATTGCTTCTGATTTTGGACAGACTTGCCAAAGAGCAGTGGTTTATTCATACAAACCTAGAAAAAGTTACCAGTTTATACTATCAAAGTACAGTTTGTTTTGTATAGTCTTCCGGAGAAAGAGTGTGAAGTTACATAAACAAAATGCTATATTGCAAGCCTAGTCTGTGGTTTGTTAGTTAGTTGAGTTCACACTCATTTAAGTTCACACTCATAGTGAAATTACTGACCCCTTATTTTCTTTCAGATATACTTTTTCATTGTTACTGTACATCATGGTGACTTTTTACTTCATTGTAAAGATGAAAAGTAATTAAAATAAATATGAAGCTTTCCAACTCTTTTCTAATAATAAAACTAATTAGAAGAGTTTGCTTTAAGGTAATTACAAGTTTCTGTAATGGTGAATGTATAAATGTACTTTTTCACCATCATTTAACAGAAAGATTCTAGATGCCATCTTCCTCAACATCTTGTTGATAAACAGACCTCAATTGACATGGGTCTGGCTTTCTTTAATTGCTAATGAATTTCAATTTAATTTGAATATGATTAATCCAATTTTTAAAATTTTTCTTTAGCACTTGACAGAGGAGAAACCAGAAGGTCTTATCAATGAAGCATCTCGGTATGGATGTAGAAATTCATTTTATATATCGAGTTAGGAATTGCACTGTATAAAAGTTCATTGGAAATGGGTCCTTTTATTGGGCTTTTTTCTCCTGCTTTGCGTAAACTGAGGTAGATTGGTGTGATGAGGTAATAGCTGAAAAAGTAATTTTAAAAAATAACTGAAAAAGTGCTGAGTTTGATCTTTCTGCCAAGAATTGACTATTCTATTTTAATAGTGATAGGATTTTATTTAATTGAATGAGAAGCACCTGTGTTGGGGGAATTAGAAGTTTTGTGTTAGGACCTCTCATGTGTGAAGCAGAACTGGAGATATTTTTAATAAATGTGGGGCTGTAATAATGAAGAGTAATTGTTGAAGTCTTCCTAAAGCAAAGAGACTTCAAGTATCACAATATGAAGACCACATGCAAGGCAAATTGGGATTAGTAAAGTTGGTAAAAGACTAGGCACTTTGTATTAGATGACATAAAAACAGTTGATAAACAAACCAACCCTAAAATAAAGGACTCTAGCAAGCCTTGATTTGATCTGTTAGGGCACAGAAGAACATATTTGAGAAGTCAGTAGTATTTTAATCATTCTCCATGATGTTCTAGTTTGATTTATGCTTGCCCTTCTTTACTAACAGTGTTCATAGTATCTTTTGAGACCATGGTAGAGGTGATGTTCTGCCTCACAGATAAAGTATTTGTTTGTTAGTGATGTCTTTTTCTCTCTTTTTTTTCTTAATACATAGGCAGGTTGCATTAGCTGATCTTATAATCATCAATAAAACAGATTTGGTTTCAGAGGAAGAGTTGAATAAAGTCAGAACATCTGTGAGGTATGAAACTTTTGGCATAACTGTAACACTGTACTGCCTCAAAAATTAAACATAGTTACTTCTTTACTGCTGTTAGAATAGAAATTATGTCATTATTAGATTAGCACGAATTGATAAGCATATAAGGGAAAATAGACTTTCTCTTGCTAAAGGTAATCCAGTACTTCTGTGTGCTTACACAATCTTAGCATTTTGTCAATCTAGGTAAGATTTTATGTTATTTACTAAGGATAGGCCTTTCTATTAAGTGTTTATTTTGTTTTTACGTTTCTGAGCAGCTATTGCTGCTCAGCTACTGGTTTTGAGAATTAGCAGAATTGGAAAAAAAATCTGCTGGTAAATATGAGTTCACTAGCAAATGAAAAGATATAGGGAGGAAGCTCCAAACAGTTGTCATGGGAGCAGAAGAACTAGTGGTCTGAATCAAATTAGTAATCAAAGACATTACCCTTTTCTACCAATACCATGATAAGCCAAATTAAAAATTAAAAATTTTAAATAATTTACAATTGTATTCGTTTTTTGAAATGGGAAAATAAAAATTCTTAGACTGAACAGATTATATAATAAATAGCTTTGGATAGGAAAATGCTGTTTTCACTGGTGGTATCTTGTTGTCAGAACTTGTGAAATTCCCTGGCTGCTAGTGGAAACCAGATATCTCAACCCTTATCTGATAGTTATTTATCAAGCTGATAGCAGAGTTGGGGTGCTATTTCACATAATGCTCTCTCTAGTTAACACATTCAAACAGTGTATCATGGTTGTATTTTCATCTAACAATGATGAAAATGATTTTTGATCTAATGATTTTTCTGTTTTATTTTAGGTCAATAAATGGACTTGTTAAAATCCTAGAGACACAAAGATCAAGGTATTAAATGGCCACTATTACTAGGTACTAGATCCTGCTTCTTTTGTGACAGTTTAAAAGTATTACATTAAATCGGCTTTATTAAAGGAAAACTAAAGAATTGGAAATATTTAACTCAATATTTATATTATGAATATGCATCTAGAATGTTTTTTTTAGGAAATAAAAATGTATTTTTAATTTACGTTTTTCTTTGTTAGTGTTCATATCACAGAATACAAGACAGAATGAGTGAGGTTGGGAGAGAGCACAGTGGGTCATCTTGTCCAACCCTCTTGCCAAGCAGGGTCATCCCAGAGCAAATGGCACAGTATTGTGTCCAGATGGTTCTTGAATATCCCCCATGAGGGAGATTCCACAGCCTCTCTGGGCAATCTGTTCCTGTGCTTGGTCACACACACAGCAAAGTGGTTCTTGCTCATGTTCAGGTGAAACTTCCTGTGTGTTGGTTTCTGCCTGTTCCTTCTTGTTCTGTTTGCCTGGCAGCACTGAGAACGTGGTCCATCCTCTGACACCTCTGTTTCAGATATTTTATAAACTGAGGAGGTCCCATCTCAGACATCTTGTTGAATCTGAACAGGCCCAGCTCCCTCAGCCTTTCCTCATCAATGACCTCATAAAAGACAAGGTGCTCTGGTCCTTCAAACATCTTTGTTGCCCTCCCCTGGACTCTGTTAGGAGTCTGTGCTCCTCAGCACAGGCTCTGTGCTGAGGAGCCCAGAAGTGGGCGCAGCACTCCTGGCAGTCTCATTAGAGCTGACTGCAGCAGCAGTTATCACCTTTCAGTAACTGCTGGCAGTGCTCTTCCTGATGCACCTTAGGACACTCGTGGCCTTCTTGGCCACAAAGATACAGTGTTAACCAACCTTGCAGCTGAAGAGCAGCTTGTGAGGCCAGTTTGGATTTGAGCTAATAGTTGGACAGTGGTTTTCTTCTATTGTGTCACCTTAAATGCTATTCTCATTGCTGCTGCAAATAAATTGTTCCTATAAAATGACTTTGAAAGCAGTGGAAGGAAGTTACAAGAACAAAAAAAATCATTGCACTGTTTTTGCTATTTTAATTGAAATTCTGACTCAAATTTTTCCTTTAATAAGGACTTAAATGGATATTGTATTCTCAGAAGTATTAGGAGAGCAGTGTCTCTTCCAGACTGCTAGGAATGATTTGTGCATTTTTACATCAATTATTGGATTATTGTAGTCAGTGTTCATAAAATACAGGTTTTTGATTTAAGCACATGTAAAGAGAAGGTAATAGTAATAACCTTAATGAGGTATACTTGGCTTTTTAAAGTTATTGTCAAATGTAGTTGGAAATTGTAGAGAAAAATAGTTGCTGTTGTTAGGTGATCAGATAGTACCAATTTTGAAGAAGCTACTAAACTACATGAGTTGTGTTTTATTTAAATAGCCATTGGGGGAGATCCAACATATGATTGCTTTGCGTATTATATAGTGTCTGATGTCAGCTAACAGTGTGTTTTGGATATGAAATAAAGTGGGCCTCAGATTCTATCCTCAGTGACAACTTGTTACTTGTAAATAGTCTTCCATAAATGATTCATAGGCTCTCTTCCATTGTTCCAAATGTGAAGTAAGCACAAAATTAATTTATTGCCATGTTATTTGATGGCATACCCTCTTTAAGGGGGAGTTTATCCCTCAAAAGCCCATATCTAAAAGGCAGGGTTACTCTTTGATTTTTTGGAACACTGCTGAGAGCAACTGACACTGAGCTGGTCATTAATTTTGCACAGAAATTGTTCGTGTATTCACAGTGAAGTCTATAGTCTGTAATGCTTTGTGAAGAAAAGTTTCTCATGCAAGTTTATAGGTGGCCATTCTTATAAGCAGATATGATCAGTACTGCCAGTAATAATACAGTATTCCATATTACATTTTTCATTTGTCTGTTTCAAATTCCTGGTAGTAGTGCTTGCCTCATAAAGTTGTTTCAGTTTTGTTTGCTAATGGTGTGTCAGTATAAGCTAAATGTGTTTCAGGTATTTGTATCTGTCTTGAAAGGCTCAGGGTTTCTTTTCCCATTTAGGGAAAAAATAAATATTCAGGCATCCAGTATAAGGGATTTTTAAGTATATTTGGGTATACCTTGTATTTTACTGTATTTGGAAAAATTTTGTTTCTGTGCTTACATGTTATTGTATAAATTAGCACAGCATTTCCTTGTAGAAGACAGTACCAACCACTGATACCAAAAATAAGCCTAAGTATTAATGGCTTTAGTCTGATAGACAAAAAAAGAAATATAAACTTCAGTGAACACCTTTAAAACCTGACATTTAAATATATCAGAAATACAAAGTTTTCTTTTTTCCCCTCTCTTTAGAGTTGATCTCTCTAATGTCTTGGACCTACATGCTTTTGACAGTTTATCTGGAGCAAGGTATGATGATAATTTTGTTGTCTATTGGAAAAAAAATATCTGTGTATGAAACAGACACATTGAAATCCTGACTCAAATTTGCATCTGTTTCTGAAATTTTCTGTGTTCAGTTTCTGTTAGAAATTCCAGTTTAGCTTGTCCTGTCTAGACCAGGACAGTCACATTTCAAAAATTAATGCTTTGCAAGTGGTAATATCAGAACTTTGTAATAATGTAAGGTAATAAGTGAATTATTTTCTTCTTCAAATGCCTGCAAAAACCTTTTTGGCTTTAAAGTTAAATGAGCCAGAGAGGGTGTGGTTGGTTTTTTCCCTCAAAATGCAAGTTTTGGTTTAATATCAGGATAGATTTATATACTTGTCTGCTTCTTTCAAAGCATTTCAAAAATTTTCTCCTTTGTATCTTGATGAAATGTAGGGCTTCTTAGATTTCATAGAAAAGAATTACGGACTGAGGTTCCATAGCAAACAAAAGCTCTACAAATTTTGATCACTGTGTTTCTCATTCCTGGAGATTTTTAATGCCAAATGTGTGCTTTAGCATCCTGGATGGGTGCAGAAGTAAAATGGGGAGGGGAAAAGGTCTTTCTGTTCATTGTGTGCTGAAGCACAGCAAACGCAGTGAAGAGTGCTGGAGCAATCATGAAGGAAAGGAGGGAAAAGGAGGGCAATATCAGCTTCATTTTTCTTCCTGGATACACACTTTTCACTTCAGATAATGGAATGGAGCAAATTCCTCATTCACAGATGGGAGAAACTGCAGGACAAGCAAATTAGTAACCTCTATTAGATCACATGCTTGTGAGATTTCCCTCTGAACTGATATAGTACAATCAAAATTATAGGTTTGGTCTTTTTTTTTTTTCTTTCTGGCTTTTGTCTGATCAGTGAAATACTGGAGTGTTTGTTTCAAGATTTCTACCAATGTCAGCACCAAACTAGGCATCCAAAACAAAGTTAAGGGAGGAGGGAGGCTGATACATCCTTTAGAGGCAATAGATAACTATTAGAAAGCCAGATCATAAACCCATGTTCCAAGTTCTTATAATGAATCAGCTAATTGAATTAACTCATGCTGGAGCCACGCAACAGAGATAAAGCAGTAAAAATATGTGAAACAGAAAAGGATTAACAGCAGTTCACAGTTAGATCTGTTTACTTTTAATATTAGGTGGTGTTCTACTAAGTTTACTAGTTTGTGGCACTCCATAGATCTGTGAAAGGACTTAACGAACTTAGAAAAAAATTCTTTATTGCTTTCCTCAGTCTAGTCTTCTGTCTTATCTTACTCAGTTGCATTAGAGCTTCTCAATAATTGGTATTAAAACAAGGGAAACATTTTAAAATATCAGCATTTAAAGACAAATTTTAAAAGTACCAAGAAGATTGTAGACTACTTTTAAAAAGTTTGCTTATTTTGTATATGTTGGAACTTAGCAAAATTGCTTATCATATTTTTAGTTCCTAGATACAGAAATTCTTACATAAAGTACAAGTGACAGTTTTAGTGCCATCATCTGAGCAGAAAAACTCTTTGCATCCAGCATCACTTGAACACAGTACATTAATACATTTTTTCTTTTAATGGCATACTGCAGTAAGGATTTCTGTTAGCAGACAGACAGAACATCTGTTTGGTGTGACTGTGGTAGTAGTCTGTATGTACCCTGAAGTCACAGGAAACACATAATGAATTCTGCATTCGGTGAAAGGCAGTAAGAGACTAAAACAGCAAAGCAAAGGAAATAGGAGAAGTAGGAATGTGGAATGTTACTTCTGTAGCAAACTGTGCCTTTTCCCCCCACCAAAAATGCTTCTAAAAATTTTACAGTCATCAGATTCGGAAGAAGGATTTTTATAGTCAATGTTTTCTGAAATGACAGTGAACATCACAGTAACTTGTGCTACAGTATGTCTTCTCTGCGTGTTATTTACAAAATAGAGAAAAGCCAGAAACAGTACAGAAGATGGTATTTGAAGAAATTTTGTGCTATCTTGATTAATCAAGACAGATGTGGATGTGAAATCTAAGACTGAAGTACAATTTTGTGTTGTCACACAAAAAAGATGCAGTAAGACCCTTAATATTAGTTTACAAAAGAAGTCCCCAAGTTCCTTTATTGAGTAAAGAGTATTTGTTTTAAGTTTGCAGGCACATTGCATAGTAGAAGTGAGCTGAGAAGTGGAAGCTGGGTATATAGTATTTCAATTAATGTTACATATTTCATTCTCTCAAGCAACAGCTTTGTACATTCTTTTCTTCCTGATTTTCAAGTAATTGTAAAGTTTTTTTAAAAAAAGTCATCATTAACTAGATAAATTCTAGTGGTTTATTTTTTCTTGCTTGCTTTAATGATGTAGTTTGCCTTTTTTGCACAAAGGAGTATCAAGGGTGTTGTGTGCATTGAAGTATAAATGTTGTTAATGCTGAAGATGTTGTATATCGGGACTATAATTGTCTTTGTTTTAAAAACCCTAATTTCTAACTCAAACAAGTAACTATATCAAACAAATATAATTAAACATTTTATTTTGAGATTAAAATGAAATTAACTCTTGAAGTTTATTCCAAATATATAGTCTATCTTTGGTACTTCTTTTGCTCTAAAATACTGGAATTTTAAATATTTTGAAATAATGACATTTTGCCCATTTACTCAAATGTGACATTTACATGTGACTTACTTATTTTCAGTTTATTTACTTACTTATTTTCAGTTTGCAGAAAAAGCTTGAGCATGTAAAGACAACACATGCACATCTAGATAAGGTAATTACCAAATTGCCAAAAACACTGCTTTGATGATTTTGCAACAACAGGGCTGTTCAATATAGCATTATAATATTGTTACTGTTTCAGAAGGTTTCATTTCGGGAGTAATGTGTTCTAAGGTATTTGGAAGATTACCTAGATTACCGAAAAGGAATGTGTTTTATTGTAGATAGATTATAAATGGCTATATTAAGTCTCACTTTCAAAAATAGGTTATAAGCTTCCAGTGCTCCAGTCAGTCATGTCATTTGTTGATTCACGTGGGGAGTATTAGTGAACCAAATAGAACTGCTTTTTTTTTTTAGGTATTTGCAGAAACAAGTACTAAATTTGTAGCCAGCCTGTCCTGTAGGTTTTCTGTCCAAAACAGAATGTCTTTTGTTGACCTGTGGGTCACAGTCCTCCTTGAGGTGCTCCTAGGTGAGTGGGTTCACTTATAGACCGCAAGTTCTCTCAGTGGATGCAAAAAATTAAAAACTTCTATTTTTTTTATGGTGTCCTAGAAAACTGGGCTTTCTTCACAAAATTTCTATAATTAAATTTATTTTTCAGGTTAAAATATGATGCATAAAATGCCTGTGTTTTTCTTTTTGAATTGTGTATTTTAACTGTGAAGTTGCTAGTCTTGAGAACAGGAAAAGGCAATTATAATTTAATTTTGAAACTAAAGATTAAACATAAAATTGTAATTATAATTACAATGTTGATAGTTTTTGTTTAATCAAAATTCCTAAATATGCTCAGTTATAGAATGTTAGTAGATCCCTAAAGTAGATAGCAATTTAAGTAGAAGCCTTCCTGTATGTTATGAGTTATAGTATCCTTGTATCATTGAGATAATTGTTAGTTTGGTAGTGTGGAGTCATTCGACAAAATTTATTTATTATATCTCTGTTTACTTTAACACCCACATATTTAAGATAATTGTTGAGGCATTTGAGGCATAATTGAGGGCAGAACACTTCTCACAGTAGGCTGCAAGTCCTTGTTGTATGACAAAGTGTGCTTATTATTTTCGTGTTGAAGGTCAACAGAAACAAACTGCACCGTTCGTGGAGCACAGTGAACTTGGGTCAACTGTGTTTTGAGGCTGCTCAGAGTGTTACATCTTTGTTGTTTCAATAAGTTTACTTGGTCATTAGACAAACATTTGCTTCTTGTTGCTTTAATTTTTTTCTGTAAATTAGACTAGTCATCTGAAGATAATAATTTGAAGGTATCACAGGAAGTAATTCTCTCTCTGTTCTTCCATACCATTGAGCAGTTACAGTGACAAAAATAAGGCGTATTATTTCTTCTTTAAATAAATTGTTAATTTGAAACTACGTGTTCTATTTTCATATTTTCCTTTGATAATTGATCCTGAGCAGTTAGCTGGTGGTTGCTTTGGAACAAAAGTTAACTTCAGACATCTTTATTTTCTGAATCTTTTTCTACATAATCTGTTAATAAATAGCCTTTCTTACAAGGCAAGTACAGGTTGCCTTTTATAAAAACTATGTTGATTATTTTTCATCTGATAGAATTGTCATGAAGATCAGTATGCAAAAAAAGTAGCATTCTTACCCGTATTTGTAAGCTTGATCATAATAGTGTCTACAGCAAAGAATTGCATGGTAGCAGCTAATGGCATTAAGCTGTTCAAAGCATTTTATGTACCCTATAAGTGCACACCCAAACAGAAGCAAAAAGTAGAGCTTTAGCAAATTAGAGCAGAACAGAAATAGAGATTTTTTTTTTTTTAAAGAAAAAAGATGTCATATCCTTGCCTTTTTAGGAGGCCAACTTAAAAGAATACTTTTTGAAATTACTGTAAGGAGGTGATTATTCAGTGTGGTAATAATAAGTGTATCTTCTCATTTGTAGGCTATAATTACAGTAACATTTGAAGTTCCAGGAAATATAAAAGAAGAAAACTTAAATCTCTTTATTCAGGTAAGTAAGATATCACCATCAACTCAGAAAGTCATCGTGGCTTTTTATAGAGACTCATCCCATGCTTATGGAAACAACTTTTTCTTTTCATAGAATCTTCTATGGGAGAAGAATCTAAAAGATAAGACTGGGTGCACCATGGATGTAATAAGACTGAAGGTTAGTCAGAATCACCAGCTTCTTTGTTTTTTGCTTTTCATCTTTACACCTAAAAAAACGGCAGTGTGCTGTGAGTTATGGACCTCAAAGGTGCTGCTGGATCACTATATCAGAGCAGACGAAATGCAGAGTAGCAAGTTGTTGTTCCATGAAGGACTCAGAAAGACATAGTTGGCAGAGGATTACAAGTAGACATGTTGATTGTCTAACAAGTGCATAGTTGCCAGAAATACTATTCCCTCTTGAACTCATTTAAAAATTTTGTTTCCCTTCTTACATATCTTATTTTTAAAGTTTTGTTTATATACCCTAACAGTTATTTTTCTGATAAGGGACTGGTATCTATTCAAGGCAAATCTCATCAAGTGATAGTCCAAGGTGTCCATGAGCTCTATGACCTAGAAGAGACTCCAGTAGCCTGGAAAGAAGATGAAAAGAGAACCAACAGGCTGGTCCTAATTGGTAAGGGGAAATTTCACATCTCCTTTTTTGAGTTCAAGAACTGTTTTTTTCAGAGACAGTCCTCTGACTTGACCAGTGAAAAGCAGTCAGACTAAAAGGGGCAGAATAAGTGCAGTGGGTATATTCAGCATAACCCTTTCTCACAGGTTTATCCATCAAAACCTCCTGAGGTTCAAAATTGCAGCTGAGAGGAGTCTACACTATCCTCATTTGTGCTACCAAAATCAAATCAATAAAATACTAAGCTTTCATAAATTATGTTGGCATATTTAATGTTATTTTTAAAATCTGTAACTATAAATTGGCTGATGGGAATAGTTTGAATGTTTGATCAAATGTTTAGTAACTATAAGGAAGATTTTAAAATATTTTCATCAGTTTTGCTTTTGAAAAGCTTGAAGTGCTGAGGTTCTGTGTTTCTATTTTCTATTTATTTCTATTTACTGTGCAATGTTTTATTACCAAAGATAACCTACTTTTTCCCCTTTCCCTTATTTGTGCAGCTTGAAGTCTCTTGTTGCCCTAATTTTAATACTGCTATTCTCACTGACTGCTATAATAAACTTTTTCTTAGGTTAGAAGAAATTACTTGTATTGGTTTTTTGTAATGCACTGTAAAATACAGTTAGATATTTTATTTCTCTTTACAGGCAGGAACTTGGACAAAGAGATCATCAAAGAAGTATTCATAGCCACTGTGAGAGAAGAACAAGGAAACAGTTGACAGAAAAATATAAAAAATATTAAATGTCAGTTTTAATCCTGCAAGGATTTTGTAACAGAAAAGACTGAATGGCATAGACTGTAGTAGTTGCCCTATCCTCTTGCAGTTTATGCAACAGTTAAACCCTGAAGTCTTCCCAAGAATTCCAGCTGTCCTACTGTTTAAAGATTAGCTCTTATGGTCTAGAATCAAACACAATTATCCTATTTTGGATTTGGCTGAACCTGTGTCAGCGACATCATGTAACTGTGCCGAAATGCAGATGGGCAAAAGGCTGTTATATTCTACATGAAGCATTACTCTGGGGATATAGGAAACATGTTTGAAGCATAGTGCTTTCTCTTGATTACTTTCTTCCACTGGGAATGAAGCAATAGTGATTATTGCCAGTGATGTAATCACAGTACAGAATGTTTGGTGTTTACTATTAAACTGTCTTCCATCTCTTTCCACTTGCTTTGTGATTTTTGAATGTATGCAATCATCCCTGGTACTGCTAAAACTGTTGTGTAAGGAAACTAAAAATACCCAGGTAGCAGAGGTGCAAGATCACATGGAATAAATGCTGTCTACACAAAAGCTGTGAATGCAGTGGTTGGTCACATAGTCAGCATTTTGAAAGATGTAGTTGAACTCTTCGATCTTCTAGGCCATGACCTTGCCAGTTCAGGATTTGGGGAACTAGGAACTGCACATTTCCACTGTGTTCTGTAACACTACTGTGAAAATGTAGTCTGAAAGTTTTATCTCGCTACTCATTACAATTTGGAGTTGAACTGCCTGCCCTGTACATTCTCCAGTACTCTTTGTTCACCTCTTAGCTTTAGAAGGATGTTTTGACTACAGCTGTGTGAAAGCAAAATGAGTCAATACAAGAAGATAATATAGAATTAAAAATGTTTACAAATGTAATTCTTCTACATGCAGTTCTGAAGGATGGACTTTAGTACAGTGCTTGCTGTGGATGCTTGGTGATGCCTGAATAAGTAAATTTGGTTTTGGTACTAGGAGTGTGTTACTTGTCTCACAGCAACATCAAAAAGAAAAGAAAGAGGGCCATTCCTTCAATCTCTTCCTCAGCTAGTATCAGCCATCTTACATTTTTTCACTTTGCTTCTACTGAAATATATGAGTTTGGAATTCTTTTTCAAAAGAGCTGAGGATGGAGATATTTCTTAATCTTGCACTGCCTGGAGCTGGTGTCTCGATTAAAATATTTAAGTCTTGTATCTTAGCTAAGATAGAGCTCTTTAGTCTCCCACTAGATACATCAGCAGGCATTCATTCCTCACAGTAGAAGTAGTTTCAGATAGTTTGAAGTAGTTTTTAGGACTTAATTTTTCTCTACGGTGAGGTATAAAGAGAACAATCTGCTTATTCTGTGTTACTTTCTGTTTAGCACACCTTGGTGCCATTTGAGTGAACTGGTATTGGTGAGTGATACTGTGACTATCTCCCTTGGCAATTTGAACTCTTCATTTTTAAAACTAGTGTATGTTCTCACACTGTTTTGGACTGCTTAAATTACACACAGTCTTGCATGAAAATTTGTCAAATTATTATCATCGCTGTTACTCATTGAGTGATAAGATCACATAAATTTTAATTTGTGGATAATTACATTCGTATTTTTTGCTGCTCTTGCTTCCATTTGTCACAGGAAAACTGTTCCAAATACCTCTTATTTATAAATGTCTCAAGTAATGGAAGTACTCTATTCTCTTTAGAGTGATTAATCTCTGAAGTGTTATTATCTTTCAATTTGAAAAAAAAGTTCAAAGACCTAATAATAAGAGCTTCAACTGCAATTCATAAGGGAAAAAGCCATGGATGACTTACACAGAGTCATATTTTAGATGCTTATTTTTTAATATTTACTCACCCACCACACACTCCACCACACTGTAAAATTTCCGTGATGACTGTCAGTGTAGTGGAGGTTTTTTCTTGCTGTAGAGGGGCATCTCTGCAGCTGGAAGTGTATGATCTCCACTCTGTACAGCTCATGTTGATACTACTTACCCTTTCTTGCTAGTACTATACCTGTGCTGCTTGCAATTCTAATGTCAGAGAAGCTCTAGTCAGTATGCATATCTTTGTCTCTGCTTGTCTTGTGTGAACTGCCTGCATATTTCACGGCATCCCCTGGGATGGAGAGCAAGCAGCTGCTGAGCAGGGTGGGAGTCTGTACTCCTCTTGCTGGCTGTCAGGATGCCCCAGTGCTTTGTCCTCTATTCTGTTCAGACATAATGATGCTGGAAACATGCCAAGGACCTCGTCTTTATCCTTGTCTCCCAAGAAGACCACTGCTTACATTTCTTGGATATTTATTTAACCAACTTTTTTTTTTTTTGGTCTGTTCTTATATGCACAACCTGTGATGCTACGTCTTGTCCTTGCATCATGCCCGAACAAAAAGAAGAGGAAAGATAATGACAGCTCTGTAAAAGCTTGAAATTACTGTAATATGTGTGATATTGGGACCTTTGTCAAGGATGGCCTTTTCAAAGGAACTAGAATTGGGGTGAAGTAGAGGAGGGTGAAGGGGACAAGCAGACACCAATCAGCCCAGTCTTGGAGTTGTGGTGTGGATAGTGGGGCAGCTGGGGGATGCTCAGTTTGGGCTGAGGAGGGATCTGGTGAAGACAAGAATTGCCTGTTCTTCCTGTGCAGGTCCTAAGAGGGGCACACCTTCTCTGAAGAAATGATGGCCACCTGGACCTGGGCTTATTTCCCAGCCAGATAACTCCCACTGGTAGTACTTCAGTCTCTCCACCAAGAGACACAAAGCTTCTAGGTAGGAAGCGATCCTGTCAAAAAAACCCACACATTTTGTTCCCTAGCAGAGGCAGAGGAATTTCTGTCCTAGAGGCAAATTGCAATGATTTGTTTACTCCTGTGCCTTCATGAATATCAAACATCTGCAGAAATAGATTTTACAAAGCAGCATTTTTCCCCATTTCTACTTCCCATGTCTTTTCATGAGCTCCATTAAACTCAACAAAAACTATATCCTTGCACTCTTGTGCCATTTGTTTATACCACCAGTTGGGTTTAATCTTCAGGAATTACCCAGGAAGATGAATGGATGATCATGGTTTAATTTATTATGCCCTTTAAACTGTAGGCAGTTCTGAATTTGGTAGTATTCTACTAGATTTACTTATTTGTCCTTATGTATGACCTCCTGCCTGCTGGAGCAGGTGGTTGGTTGTTCATGTTCCATCCCAACTCCTGTAGGCAGGATGTGACCAGAAGGGACAGGATGCATAGGGGCGGGGTCCCAGCCACATGCTGTCCTCATGAGCCACCCTCTGTCTCTACTCCTGTCATCAGCCCAGCTGCTCTGCAGAGCTCACAGCAACAGCATTTGCCTCTCCCTGTGGGGCATTTCCTCTGCTACCAGGCACATTGGCCCAGTATCCATTGTTCCTTACTCCTCCCACCGTCCACATGAGCTTTTTTGTTTGCAACCATGCTTTGCTCATCCTGCACTGCTACACAGCTTCACATTGCATCCAAATTTGTTTTGAAAATTATATATGCAATATATTCACTACATACAGGTCCAGGTCTGCATGGTTTTAACTGATTGCAGGTGAATTGTTTCTGGCAGCGGGATTCCTGTGCTAGGCCTGTGGTGCATTTCTTATTACCCCTTATGCCTGTACTCCACAACAAATCAGTCTCCACTTCTCAAGCCCACTGATACTGTATCAGTCGTGTTTCCCTATGATGCATTATTACATTAAAGCAATGAATATCTCATCCTACACATAATGGCAGCTTGTTACTACTAACTTAAAAAATACGGTTGTAACATCCAAGGATAAAAAAGTAAAACAAATTAGCAATTTACATAGAAACTGCTGTCACAAATAAATTGAAGAAGTCAGAGTTTCAGGCAGGTCAGGAAAAGATTGGCCAGACCAGGTGTGGCAAACCTCAGCACTGAAGTGCTGTGCACTCAGTGCTAAGCTGGTGGCCTGTCACTGGCAGTGGCATCCTGCAGGATGGCAAGGCTGCATTACCATCCCAGTGCCTTACTTGTAGTCCTTTGCTCTTCCGGCCGTGTAGGTGCAGGCAAAGAGGACAAAGAGGAAATCTGGTTCTGGCTATGGCCTGCAGATTCACAGAGACACCTGCTCAGGCTGATTCAGTGCACTTGGCCTCAGTCCTGCACACATCAGCATCCACGGAACTTTTCAGGAAAGGATGCAGCTGTAACAGATCAAGCATCAAGCAGTCTAGGATGTGTATTGCCCATTAAGAAATGAATAAAACACTTGTAACTTGCACTTACTTTAAAATATTGGTCTAAAATGTGGTTTTACTTGTAGTGCTTCCAGTATTTGAGCATAACGGAGAGTCCTATTGATCTTACTGTCCTCACCCAGCTAGTCTGAAATACTTACTAATTTCACATTGCTCTAATAGGATTCAAATCTGTTGCACCTCTTTCAGTTTAATAATTTCAATCTACAAACACAGCTAATTTGTTATCTGGTTTTTTTATTGCTTTCTCTTTTCTGTACTGTTCTTGAAATGTTCAAGATTTTTAAAATCAGAATGAGCAGCTAATAATGATCTTAAACTGTTAAAATTGGTATTTTTATATTTTCACTTAAATGCAACAGACAAGGCTACATTTCTCTGTTTTGACCAGGGCAGAATTTTGTTTTAATTCACAGGAGGTTATTCAGAATCACAGCACTGAACCTCATCTATGGAAAAAGTTTATTAAAAATCACTATATATATGCTACAATTACCTGCTAACAATATATTATAATATAAAGCCATTCTAATCTTATAACAAGATGAAAGGGCCTGGTTGTTGTAAACTGATATGGCTGCTATCAGTGTACTGGGGGCTACCTGAGCAAAGGCTTGGCATTCCTGTGACATTTAAGATGTACTTTCCAGGAGGTTTCAATCATAACCATAGAATCACAGAATCATAAAATAGTTTGATTTGGATGGGGCCTTTAAAGGTCATCTAGTCCAACCCTTGCACTGAGCAGGGACATCTTCAGCTAGATCATATAGTTTGCATATTAATCACAGCCTCAATAAACCAAACTTCTTCAATCATGTTTTCATTTGTTATTTATTATTTGTTATTTAGTTATTTATGTGTTTATTTGCTTCTTTGTAAAAGTTCTGCTACTTTTTTTCTGAAAACATGCCTGTGGGATCAGCATCTGCCTTTCAGGACTGGAGGAAGGTGAGTAAATATGAAAGCCGACACAGTTGCTGGGGTTCTGGTTTGCAAACAGGCATAACAGAAAGTCCTATCTCAGACAACAACTTTAAGTTAAGACTGTAAAGCAGCACATGACTTGACCTGAAAGAATTTACTATCCAGTAAGGGAGCAGATTTTACTTGGTGAAGAACTCTGCCGTTATTTCCTAGGGAAACCGAATTTGTTCCAAAAGATTTATCCCAGCTGCTCCATTGTTTTTGCCGTCTGGTAGCCGATCTACTCACAGGTAGGAGAATGTCACATTAAACGAGTATTTGGTGTCATCTAGCGGTGACTTTTGTTTCAGCAGCTTTGTCAACTGTTCAATCAGCAGATGCAATCTTCTAGGAAACTAACTGATTTTGGTCTATTGCTTTTTTCTAGGTAACAAAAGAGAGAGTTTATGGAAAATAAAAATCTCTATCCCTTTAGACTGAACCACCCCTAGATGGTCCAGTCTAAAATCAGAGTGAGATTTTTTTTTCCCCTGCAAATTCTTTCCTCTTTCTTCTAAAAGTAATACTGACTGCATGGTTTTGATGGAGGACTTTGCTGACATAGCTGCAAGACTGAATTATGGTATCAAAAGTGTCTTAGAAGGTAAGCTTTAGCTTTCTGGCACCACCACCATAAGGAAGAGTGATAACTTCAATCATGTTATGCAAAAAAAGTGGTCAGAGTGCAAAGTACATATTTTTAGTTCAGTGACAATTTTTTTTTTTTAACCTTCCTCCACCCACCAGGTATTCCTGGATGCTACAGGATGAAGAGTGTTGCTCATTAATTAATTAGCCTTGAAAGTGACAGGATGGGAATTGGCATCATTGACATAATCTGATCCAAAGCAAAACCTGACAGGCAAGTGTCAAGAAGAGCAAGTCAAACCAGCACCTTCAGTTAAACAGGTAGGTAGAAACACCCTTCACTTCTGCACAAAAAGAGCATCCTGGGAAAAGGAACTGGTGATTCCAGAGTAAGTAAGTCAGCATGTTAGTTCTCTGAAAGATTGTGGTGTAAATAAGACAGACTTGGTCAAATGAGTTCAATGACATTTTTGCTGTGGTAGGCTACAGAACCAGATGAAAGGTCAGGCAAAACCAAGAATGGCAGACACACCAAAACAGAAAGGCTAGTTTGTCTGTCAACAATTTTCCAACGGTGTACATACTAATGGATAACCCTAACTAAGCACCCTTCCCAGCTTGCAGGTTGTGAGAAGTGAGAGCAAACTCTTCAGAGATGAGCCAGAAAGTTTTGTAGGTTACAAGAGAGAAAAATAAACCAGGCTTTGGCTGCTGACAGCTCCACAGAGGCCGGCAGAGCAGACATGCCCACAGAAGGAGGCGCTGCTCCACCACTTTCCACACTCATGGTGGCACCTGCAGTAACCCAGAGTCCCCAGCTGCTAGCCAGGACTAGGATCCAAATCTCTCCATGTATCCTGAAATTACACCTTTGACTCGTTTTCTATGATTTTTCCCTGGACCTCAGTCAAAGGTTTCTTCTGCACTATTTGCATAATTTTAAAGGCCTGTTCTAACGTCTGTCTAATCTTCCAGGAGAAACAATCAGAGTCACTTGAATGGAAGGGTTGTTTAACAGACATGGCATGCTGCTGTGAGCAATTTTATTCCTTTCATCAGCTATTGTCAGAAGACAAAACAAGCTCCCTGGCAAAATAGATTTTTCAGATAGAATTTAAACTATGTATGCTGAAAAATTATTTGACCTTTGACATGAGAAAAATTCTTAAAAAGAAAAAAAACTCAAGTGCTTTGTCTAATAGAATTCCCTTAAATGGCAGAGAAAGACACAGCGGACATGTTGAAGTTAACTGTTTCTCAGTGGGTGCAAAAAAACCCCAAAGCAAACCATTAAGCAACTATGCAAAGTGATCAATACCATGATGTTGACATTTTATTAAAGAATCACTGGAATTCTGTCTGGGACTCTTCCTTAAAAAGGGGGTTTTTAATCCTTAGGTCTCAAAGTGCTTTCTAAAAGGCCAGTGAATTTTTTTGTTGAACTGACACTTAAACATATTGTGTCTTTCCCAAAAACTCAGAACTAAAGCTGCTATTAAAATCTTCCTCCGTTTTAAGGAGCTGTTTTTCTACCCTGCTTTATTCTTTTTTGTTTTTTCGTTTGTGTTTCTGTGTTTGTGTTCCTGGGTAGTTTAAGCTTTGAGTTCTTGTCAGAGATGCTACAACTCAGAGCAGTGATGTTATTTTGCTGTTATTACCTTGCTTTATTGTTGTAGAAGGCCAAGGAATCCTTGTACCAATCATTATGTTGACTATACATCTTCCTTCAGATATGTTGGTGAAGATATGTTGTGGGAACATTTCTTTCTCTTTGTTTTTGAACTTTTCATATGCTTTGACTTAATGTTAAAAATCATAGGTTTTAAAATGGATGAAAAATAGATCTCTATGATAAATTCAGTCTCTCTTTCATGTATAATCTGCTAGTACAGCAAGAAAGACAGCGGTGTTTCTACAACCTTTAATACTTAGCATCCCTGGGCTAGGAGAGAGATAGGCAGGATAAATTTGAGAATGCATTCTGTGTTATCACTGCCCAGGTCCCAGCATCAAACCATTGTGTCTCTGTTGAGGTTTTCATTTTACTCAGTAGTTCCACCACTGAGAAGGATGGAGATACAGAGAGAACATGCTTGCTTGGAAGGAGGGGACCTCAGACCCTGAAGTAATTTGTTTACCAGGAACCCACAGTGCACAAGTGGGTGATGATGCGAAAGAGGTCGTTCAGTTGGCAGTATCTGTAAGATGTGGAACATTGTAGAACATGATGTCATCTGAGCATTACAGCCTGGAGGGTCGTCTTGTACGTCACTCTCATTGGATGCAGTGGCAGCAGATATTTCTTGCACCTCTGAAAATCAGACTGGGAATCTGCAGGTCTGCAGCAGTAGGAATGGTTTGGAAGCTGCATTTTATTCTTTGTATATCATGTGCTGGAATGACAATCATACAGACAAATTTTCCACTCTTAACTGGTGACATAATTGGTAAATAACCATAAATGGAAGCGTAAGGCTTCCACAGTGTATCTGAAATAAGTTCCTGCTAAATCAGGCCTTGACAACACAGTGCTTACTTGGCAGTACAAACAGCTTGTTAAACAGAACATATCTATCTTCGTCACGCAGTCTAGCAAGATTGTGGTGACTGCACACTTAATTTTACATAAAGTAAGATTAACTAACTTATTTTCAGTTAGAAAGAGAGTATGACTCACTTGATTATCTGAATAAACTTAATGCATCCTTTGGACATTTTGGAGGATGCTCCTTTTATAAGAGCTGCTTTCTCTGTTAGGTTAATGATTTGATGATTGTCCTGGTTCCTTTTCCCAATCCTTTTCTTCCTTCCTGTTTCTCCTGATTAGACGGATAGTAACAGTAATTTTATAACTGAGACCTGGCTTACACAACATCGTAAGTTGCTGACATAGCAGTAAATCAGTTATCAATTATGAGAAATATGTTTTCAGGAATTTTTCCTGTTTGGGCTTTGTAAATCAATTTGCATGTAAGTTTGTGTGAAAATGTTCCTTAAAACAATCAGCCTGTTTCACAGTAATTACAGACTTGCAGCTGTAGTGAAATGTAGCCTTTCTGGGGATTAAGTAAAATTTTCAGGAAAGAACTTGATGGGTATCCATGAAATCATAAATACTACTTTCAATAAAACTCTGCAACAAGGGAACTAAATTTCCTGTAAGAATATAAAATACACTTTCCCTGACTTTTCTAATAGAAATGCTTGCATAGAAAAACTTTAATTTGTGAACTGAAAGACAAGACAGATATAGTCAGTCAAAATATCCACCAATTTTTCAATTTTCTCTTTTAATTTCTTTTAACTCCTAAGTAATTTACGTTTTGAAACAAAATCATTGCAAGTTTAAGAAAAAAAAGTTAGAAAATTCCTCATTTGGAAGCACTGGGGTTTAAAAGTGGTTTTGTTCTTATTAGCAAAACAATATAATTATTGAATTGCAATTTTTGGAGTGGTTTAAATGAACTGATATTTTATTTTTAGAACTTTTTGTTTCAATAGCTCAGGTTAGCAACTAACAATAAGTGCATGACATTTTTCATATGATAACTGCACTATGAGAGGAACTGGAGTATCCAGCTCAGGATGAGAATTTGAACTTCAAAACATGGCACCATGGGGAATGGCTGAATTAATTTTGAGTATCCACATTTCTATCTGGAACACATATTGCACGAAACAACTACAAAAATAAGTTTTCATCTAAAACTCAGGTATTATACTAGTGATGAACTGTGAGCTGAAAGCCAAAACTTGCTTAGTTAATGGCACTGGTTCAATTCCCAAGGAAGTGTCATGTCCACGGCAATTTCCTGTACATTGGCATCAAACCAGAATTGGGCTGGGCTTCCATAATCTACCTTCAAGAAAATCCATTAGTATTTTCTACCATTTTGCAGAGGGGACATTCAGATCAGCAGGCCAACAGAATTATAAGTTGCTATAAAGGGCTTCTGCTGCTCTGGGACAGACTTCTTTCCTTCAAGTCCACACAGTCAACAACCCAATTCCCAGCTCAGTGCATGAAAAAACTGGACCTACAGGGACAAAGGCATCAGTAAAATGTGGGGAAAAAAAAGACTGTCAAAAATATAGCTCTCAGAGTAATAAACACTGCCATGTTGTCACAAGATAAACGAGTTATGGCAAACATTTTAAGGCTCAGGAATTAAAAAGCTTTGAGAATCAAATAAAACCCAAGTAGGGGGTGAAAACATTTCTGAACTAGATCACACACATATCAAACCAAGTTTCTAAAACTGGCATTTAGAAAGCTAATTGTTTTAGTTGGAAACAGAACAAATGTAACATGTATCCTGTCACTCCATTAAGCTGGTTTTTATTTTAACAACCTTTAAAAAACTCATAACACAGTTTAGTAATACTAAGAATACATTTAGCTGTTGTTTCCCAAAAAGACATTCCAGACTTTTAGTATCACCCCAAATTGATAATTATTCATTTGTAGAAGATACACAGCAGTAAACAGCTAATGCACCACCATATCAGCCATTTACAGACTTCCACTTCTCAATGACATCTGCTGACAACAGGACTGCGTATGGGACTTGCACTGCTATAAAAGAGAAATTGAAGCACTTACACATGGATAAATGTATCAGCATAATGCTAATCTGGGCACTGGAAAACTGAAGAACTGAACGAAGAAAACTAGAACATTTTTTCTTTTCTTTGGCTTTTGTACTAAAATATTCAGGCACTCTAAATTAACTTCTTCCTCCTTTCCACTGCTCCTGTGAAAAAAAAGCCTGGTCTTTTATTTTTAAAACAAAACCTGAGGTCCCCCCTGAAATATCATGACTTTATGACACAGTTTAGCAAAGTATTACAAGAATCATAATGAAAGAGGCATTACATAAACTTTTGGGTCGACTTACCTAAAGAACTTGAGTTTGAACTAAAAAATTTGCAGTGCTCAGTACAACCCATTACACCTCTGGTAGTGCCTACACTTCTGGCAGGCAATGCTTGAAAAGAATGTAAAACACACCTTTTCATTACTGCAGATAAATTGCATGGGTTGAGACAAGCAATTCTGGAACTCTGTCATTGACT
Organism: Erithacus rubecula; assembly: GCF_903797595.1. Classification (NCBI taxonomy): domain Eukaryota; kingdom Metazoa; phylum Chordata; class Aves; order Passeriformes; family Muscicapidae; genus Erithacus; species Erithacus rubecula. Next base: position 7,882,104 of record NC_136661.1, read on the forward strand.
GTCCCTCAAAATATACATTCTCAGAATGTCAGTGTTTGCAGAGTTTTAAAAATTGATTCAAATTGATATATTTTCTTCCAAATATTCAACACATTTTCTCCATCCATATGAAAAATGCAGTCAATTCTTTATTCCAAAGACTATCACATTTCCTCTTACTTCAGTGATGAGTTTTCCTTTATTTGGATCTTATCTCTTCTTTCTAACATTTTCAATCTTTGTTGCTGTTTTCTTCTTGGGTACTTGTTCTGGTAGATAGAAGTTATCTGATTTTATTTCAGCTTTCACAAATGAGCTCTCACTCATGCAATTTCATTGCTGTCAGGACCCAAAATTACTTAAGATACAGGTTCCTCATTTAAATTGTGCTTTGTTTATATTAGGGATATGAGAACTGGCATTTCCACAGGACAGACTTTTCCCTGTTGCTGTTTAAAATGCATTCTGAATCAGTATAGGAAGCCACAATCACGACTACAGGCTAGAAGTCTAACAAAAGAGATGAGATTACTGTATGTGCTCTGGCCCCCTGCTGCAATATTTGGCCCACTATAAAGGTATTCTGCCAACAGAGCTAAAATTCTTGTATCTGCTTAGACGGAACACTTTGTTAAAACACTTTGTTAAAACTATGCTGGCTACCATAGCATGCTTTACTGTGTTTTACTGTGATGGCAGCCATCTGTGCCAAAGAAATGTATGTGTAGAAAATTATATCTTGAACTGTCACACTCTATTTGCTATGAACCACTAAAAAGCCTGCAGAAACAGGGCTCAAATCCATGACTGAGTTCCTCTGGTTACCATTCAGCAGGTGACTCTCACTGACTCGTAATGAAGTACTGAATGAACTACTCAGTGAACTCAGCCTCTATAGAAGACAAAACCATTTTACCCGTTTGCCTGACCACTTGCTATCATTGCAGCTAACATGCTGCTGTGTTGAACCATAGCACTCCACCAGGCTTCTGAGTGGTATATGAGCAGACTCCTTCACAGAAATGAGAAAAATACCTTAAAAAAAATATTTTTCCCTGCTCAGATATAGATCTATCTACATCAGGGATTTCCTAAGCACAAGAATGACATTGGGGTTACATGACTATTTTTTCCCAACTCCCCGACCAAGGGAAAACAATGTTGTGTGGGCTCAGTGTGAAAAGAGCATTTGGATGGAAAATTTCAGCTGATGTTTGACAGTCACAGGCTGTCATCTATAAACACAGCCTTTATACAGGGAAATGTCAGGCATCCTCTAGCAGCCGCTAGTGCCACCACCTCTGCACTTCATTTTAGCAGACTGAACTCATGTCAATGAACTAAGCTTTACCACACATCTGTATTAAATGCCTTAGTTTATCATACGGAAAGAAACCTCCACGGTTGTCTTTACAGAGAGGGAGCCTGGAGAGAAACCAGCGCGGTTAGTAAGAGGCCGTCTTTAAGTTTACGTACGATAAAAAAACTTTGCTTTTTGAGCAATACAGTAATATATATATATAGATATGCATTTTCTCTCTGTTGGTTCTTTAACTGCCGGCTCCCCCGTTTCCTCAGCCGGGGCAGTACCACCGCCCGGCCTCACCCCAGCCGCGATTCTCCGCTCCGTGTGGGTGCAGCCGCCGCGCCCGGCGCTGACAGACCGTGATCCCCCCGAGCAAGTGTGCTCGCTGCCTCCAGTTACACCCCTGGCAGGAGCCCGCGGCTCTCGGCTTCGCTTTCCAGGGTTATTTTTGGCCGGGGCCGCCGCATGCTGATGGCAGCGAGCTGGCGGGCCGCGGGCGCCTTGCCGGGCAGCGAGGCGCCGGCGGGGCCCCCGGCGGGGCGGGCGGGGAAGGGGCGGTGCAGCCCGGGCCCGCCCCGGCTCCCCCTCGACGCCGGGCGCCGGCCGGGGGCCGCCGGGGGCCGAGCCAGCGCGGCCCCGCCCGGGGAACGCCTCCGGGTCCCGCGGCCGGCTCGGCAGCCCGCGCCAGGCCCGCCGCAGCCCCCGGAGCCACGGCCGGGCGGGCGGCACGGCCATGGAGCGCACCCCCATCCCCGTGCTCACCGTGCAGACCGCGCCCTACGAGGACCAGCGCCCCACGGGCGGAGGGGGCCTGCGGCGGCCCACGGCGCTCTTCGAGAGCCAGCGCAACTACCTGCCCAACTTCGTCCAGAGCCTCCTCTCCTCTGTCGACCTCCGCGACCGGCAGGGCTGCACCATGGTGGTGGGCAGCGACGGCAGGTACTTCAGCAAGACGGCCATCGAGATCGTGGTTCAGATGGCCGCGGCCAACGGGGTAAGCTGTGCCCTCTCCCTTCCCGCCGCCCCTCGGCGGCACCTGCTCCCCGCCATGGCAGCTCCACGGAGCACAGGGCACTCCGACCCCTCAGTGCCCCGGGAGCACCGGGCGCATTGACCCCTCAGAGCCATCCCCGGGGGCACGGGGCACTCTGATCCCTCAGAGCCATCCCCGGCAGCACAGGGCACTCCGACCCCTCAGAGCCATCCCCGGGGGCACGGGGCACTCCGACCCCTCAGTGCCATCCCCGGCAGCACAGGGCACACTGACCCCTCAGTGCCATCCCCGGCAGCACAGGGCACACTGACCCCTCAGTGCCATCCCCGGCAGCACAGGGCACACTGACCCCTCAGTGCCATCACCCCGCCGTGCTCCGCATGGAGCCTGCCCGGAGGAGCCGGCGCTGCTGCCTTTCAGCGCTGTGCCCCTTCATGCCTGCCCCGGTCTGTGCCCTGCGCCTTGGCCAGGTCCTGGCGGGGATGGTGGCAGCCCCTGGAGGCTGCGAGCCGTGCCATTCTGCTTCACACCTTGTTTTAGAAGGAGAAAGGCAATATTTCAGCCTGGGAGCCGGAGCATAGGGCTCCACTCTGCAAGAGAAAATGTAGCAGAGTTAAAACTAAGTACGTGGGAAACAAAGCATCTGCTGCTCAGGATATTTTAAAAATAATTCAAGGGAAATGGTACTGTTGAACGAAGAGGAATTCAGCATTTTACCCGCACTTTAGGAAAATAATAGTTCTTTTCTCTTGGTCACTTGCTAAAAAATTATAAAATGCAGTGGTGGCAGAAACCTCTGGTCAGACGGGGTACAAATTTTTCTTGTGCAGATTTGAAAGTAGGAAAGAACTCTGGAAGAAAACTTACGTTTTCTGCTAGATACATGTGCATTCATGTGTGAATGTGTATGTACAGAAATCTGTAAACACCAGATTGTGCAGGCTTGAAATTCGTACTTCAAAGCAGAGCTGAAACTGCTATCACCTGTTAAGATGCCTAGACTGATCCTCTAGATTGGCAAAAGGAGTGATATAATTTTATAGGGTTTTTTTTGGTGGGGTAGGGATTTTTTTTTTAAAAAAAAGCTCAGAGCTTTAAAGGCAGTCCTTTCAAAAGATCTTTCAATTTTGAAATATGATTTGTTGTCACATACAAGACCAACCAATCTTGTATGAATGATGAGTATTTTAAATTTACTTCTGAAGCATGTTCTCAACATGCTGATAATATCAAGCAGATGTTCTGTGTTGCCTGAGATTTCAGAGGTTATGTTACATACTGTCAACCTAGTACAAAATCTCTTTTCATATAGGGAGTTGGTAGAGGTTTATGTGTCCAGGGGGGTAGGAGGGCTCCGTGGGGGACACTGGTGGAAGTGGGGGCAGTGTCGAGACCAGCACAGTAGTTCCATCTGCAGTGCAGGGAGGATAGCATCCAGGGAGTGAGTGTAGGGCAGAGGAGGTGGGATGGTGTGTGAGGAGTTGCAAGGAAAGGAGGATTGCTGCTCCCTAACCCCACTGCCGTTGTAGCTCCATGGAGATAGGGTCACTGATGGAGTTGTACCTGTTGACTACATGGCATAAAGTGCAGCAACAGCTAAAGCAGGAGCCCAGTGGCAAGAGCTGCCCTGCACAGGCTGTGGTCCTTGCATGCTCCTACAAGAATGGATTACAGTGCAGAATGACCACAAGAACTGAGGTGCTAAAGAAATTTAGGGTTTAGAGGAGCAGGGGCTTCTCAGCTGAAAGTTATACTGACTAATTTTTCCTGTCAGCCTGCCTCCTTCCTAATGCTTCTGTCACATTTCCCATCTTTCTGGACTATCTTTCTGACCTCAAGAGATTTCCAGTTTGAGATGATTATAACACCTTGCTGTAATAACACTTTCCCCTTTCTTAAGTTACTGCAAGTTTCTTAGAAACTACACCCTAGTGCCTTCTAAAGCCAAACCCTAAACTTGTCTCCTCGAAGTTCTCACAACTACCCGAATTCATGTATTGTTATCTTGTTAGTGACACAGTCCTCAGAGATTCAGCAGTCCAGCTGGTAGGGAAAACAATCTATGTTCCCTCTCTAACATTTTCACCCTGCTTATCCTCACCTCTGTTTCTCTCAAGCACAATGTAAATGCATTAAGTTTCGCATTTACTTAGTTAGTGGTATTTGTATGTTTGGTTTTTTGTTGTTAAAAAACACCTGCTGGGAAAATATCTAAATCTCCTGAAAATCACTGAACATCATTGTTCAGTGCTGTGCTATATAAATAGGGGGAGAGGAAGAGAAAATTCATGAGAGCAAAGATCTGTCCTTTTGGATGTGGTTAATATAAAGCATGTTGCTAATATCGCAGGAAATAAGTGAATTGATGTAGGCTGGATCAGATGAAACATGGGGAAGGCTTGAAAGGTGCATTGAAAGTGTTCAGCTGCCCTGAGTGCCAGCAGTGCTGATAAACTGAATTTTAATCTCCTTCCTGGAAGACACATACTGAGAGTCATGGCTAGTTGTGCTGGCTGAGTACAAAAATAAAAGTGATTTTCTATTATCATCTGTAAATGGATTGCCCTTTAGAGTTGCTAGGTTCCTCTTGTTCTAAATTGGTGACTCATCCCACATTCTCCCTGTGCTAACAGCCTGGCATGGCTGGCAAAGGCTCCAGTACAAGGAATGAGATGAGGTCCTTTGGTCAGTCAGCTGCCAATGCTTGGTCTGCCTTCTTCTCATCCTCGGTGCTGCTGGCTCACGCCCTCCAGCTCAGGGCTGTGGGTCCATGCACCACAGCCACAGCCTGCTCAGCCTAACCCTGGTGGCAGCAGCTGCAGGCTGGCCCATGCTCTGCAGCTGCAAGCAGAGCGTGCTCCACCAGCTCCTTGTGTTCACAGCCGAGGGTGTCTAACCAGGGCACACAGCTGGGATGGTAGCAAACACATTTGGGTGAAGGACTGCATGTCATGGGACGGTGGGGGAGAGTGAGGAAGGCCAGGCAGAGGTCCTGTACCATTCTGGGTTGCAGCAAGCAACAAAGTGGAGTGGTAGAAGGATGTTTGAGGGTCTCTTTCCCTTTTTGCCTGTGTCATGCCAGTAGGAGTGTCTGTCAACCTTAATGTCTGGAAGAACTGAGGTAGAAAGCTCCAGCAGCTGCAGTACAATTCCTCTATGAATTAGATGCAAATATTTCATTAGACCCACCAAGTGGGTGTCTCATTTTTGATGGGAAGTTTAAATGAGAAGCTGTTATTTGTGAGTCTTAGTGGCAGATCAGAAGGCAGTGATTTTACACTGAGTATGGAAAGTCATGACAACATGCTAGAGAGAGACTGCAGTGTTGCTGGTAATGCTGTGGAAGTTTGAGATGGCAGAGTGGAGTTTACTGGTTGTCTCCTAAATAACACTGTATTAGTTTTATTTTCCATGGCTTTTCATGCAAATCTTGTCCTCCCTCCCTGGGTCTGTGTGATATTAATTTGCTTCTACACTGAGTGTAGTGTTCAGTCATCTTCAGGATACTGTAGTAAAATACAGGAAGGCACAGCCCCAAGTTGTTCTGGATATAATCTGCTTTCTTCATGTTCTTTCAAGTGTAATTGACTGAGGCATGTGAGAGATTACTGGGAAAAATAATTTTAAAAAGCATTAAGTGACTCCATGGCAATCAGCTCAATCATCTGAAAAGGCACAGCTGTGAGCAGTAATATTGCATAAAAGTGTTCTTGTAAAGTACTTGATAGGGTACTTCATTCTTTCAGCTGTAACTGTTTGCTGAGGTCTTCGTTTCTGCTGTTACTAAAGGTACAGTGGCAAAATAGAATGTGACGTAGGGAGAGAGTATTAGAAGAGATGTTGCATGCCTGTGATCTTGTAGCCATGTAAGTTTTTTAATTCCAGAGATAATCTTTCTGTGCTATGAAATTGTCCAAGATTTTCAGAAGGGTATTATTGGAACTTTAGTTGTGAGTTAGTATGTGGCTACAGTTTGGTTACTGTTTTAGCTCAGATTTTGAGGAGTCTGTAAAAACAGATATTAGTTAAATTGATTAAAGAAATTAAAGTAGCATTAAATGCTACTTTAGCATTTGATTTAAAATAGAGATATTCTCTACCAAGAGAAGATGACCTTGTGCATTCCTGCCACGAAAATGAAAAAAATCAAAGGAAAATGGATAGCACATTTACACCTCCAAGGTCTGCGCTGTTCTCAGGGAATTTTGTAGCAGCACTGATGACCTTAATATAAGGTGAAACTTTATAGTAGTCCCTGCAAATAAAATATCAATGTATCATTTATGTAATTTGATCTGTAGGATCCTTAATTTAGAATACTAACTGTTGCAATATTTCTGTAGTACAGAAATTAGCATAATAAATAATATTTCAAAGTAGCATAGAAATAGTAGCCTCATGACAAGTGCTTAAGACAAATCAGATGACTCATTTATATTAATATTTGACGTCCAGAAAATGGGTAAACTGGTATATGCATCATCTTCTGAATGGGAAGAAATGAATTATGGTGAAGAGATAATCCTAGTAAATTTATGCATTCTGAATAATTCAAGTATTGTTCTAACTTTTAAAAATACAATGTTGTGCATGAAGACAAAAATCCACTACTTTAAATTTAGAAATACTCAAAACATGCTTGTCGTAAGCCTTCATGCAAGTGTAGATACTTGGGTACCTCCAGAGTGTTCAGAGTGGTTATTTTCAAGCATTTTGTAAAGTGTTATTGCTGTCATATTCCTTTTGTTTACCCATACACAATGCTCTTTTAAGAGCTGGCACATATTTCTGACAGCTGTATTTGGAAGATTGAGTCATTGCTCTAGCTTTCTACATGCTTCATAATTAAAAAAAAAGGAGGGACAATATTCATAACAAACAATTTCAAGGTTTTTTTAAATCATATTTTTCTTTCCATGATAATTTTTTGGTTTTTTCTTAACTTATTAACTCTCCTGTTTTCTAGCAACATTCCATAGGTTTCAGTATTATCTGCGCAAACTCTGAAAAGAGAAGCAGGTAGAGAAACAATCATTCTTTCATCAGAGCTTGAGGTGGAAATCACAGATAGGAAAATACATTTTCTGTGCATTTTTTAAAATTCAAAAGCAGATCCTGTGATTTCTAGTGAAAGATAAAGGGCTAGACATAGTTTGTGATTGGTGAAAATTATAAAAAAAAAAAAAAACTTATGGAATAAGTTGATAATTTCTTTGTGATCTTAATTTTTGAAATTCAGTTTGTTCACCAAACCAGTTTAAATAAACAATCTTCTAACCCTTTGCTCTTCTGGAATTATGTGGATCCACACTTCTAAGTGGCCATTAAGGTCCTCTTGTGGGTGTCCAGAAGAAGGTCATCTATATACGAGGGAGCAGCTCTTTGCGGACAGGAGGCAGGTACTGACACCTCCTGTGCTGTTGCTTTGCCACACAGACTGCGGAGCTATCAAATCTCCTTCAAACCAGAGAATGAAATCTGAAGTTCAATTCCCACTCTGTTTTCTGATAGGAAGTGGGAGGGATTCAGTGTTCTGCCTTTCCCTCTGCCTCCTCTAACTGCCCTGCCCTTCCCAAACTACTGCTCAGTAGTTATTGGTGGTGATGATGCTGGTTTATTTGATTTTTGGTTTTAATATTGATGTGTTTGAGAAGTTCCAGACTTAGACAATGTCCTTTTAAGCTCCATATGTAGCTGCCTCCGTTCTCATCTGTAACACTCCCTTTTGGGTTCCCCAGAAATTGGAACTCTCTTGTATTTCTTTGTAAATACATTTCTTGCTGTCTCCTGGATTATTTATGTTAAGCTGAAACTGTAGTATCTGCGTAGGGGATGAAGGCATGGTTTTGAAATTGGAACCTTGCAGTGGAACTGCACATAATACCAAACACATTGAGTCAGTGTTTAATAACACCGCCTGAGAGGTTTTTTTTTTTTTTTTATTTTAAGAATGGTGGGAACTTCCCTTGCTCAGCTGTGCCCTGGGAAACACACCCTGCTCGTTTGGAATAGCCAAGGAGTCACTGATAGCTGCAGCAGGAGCAGTGCTTTCTATGGGTCAGGACATCCAAGGCTGTCCTGCCAACAGAGTTGCAACTACAGAGCCGCAGGTCCTAATGTGGAGTGATACATGTGATTACACTGAAAGGCTGCTGTGTTTAAGGCAATTCTCTTTCTGTTCTTTTTATATTAAAGCCCCAGCTCTGCAAATGCATCCTTGGAATCAGGCCTAAAGTGTACTAATATCTGAGAGTGTTTGCTAATTTGTGGGGTTATCTGTCAGGTTTTTGTAGTAGGATGATAGCCTAGTGTTGTGCTTGGGAGCTTTTCAAATCTTTGTAGCTGTGCTCTTGCTTTGCTGTTGTATCCAGGCCACTAGGGTTAAATGTGCCAGGCTACAGTATTTTTTGTCAGTGCTCCAGGTTAGCATGCAACCAACTTATGGAAATTTCTCTTCAAAAGACTATGTTCTGTACCAAGACTTTACCATTTCTGTTCTGTACCTATATACCTATTGTGTGTGTGTGTTTATATACAAATTTTCAAAAGTTTAGTTCTATTCAGAGTGCTTTGGCTTGTTCTTTCCATTAGATTGGCAGGTTGGTTATTGGACAGAATGGGATCTTATCCACACCTGCTGTTTCGTGTATCATCCGAAAGATCAAAGCTGCTGGTGGAATAATTCTAACAGCTAGCCACAGTCCTGGGGGACCTGGAGGAGAATTTGGAGTCAAGTTTGAAGTTGCCAATGGAGGTATGGTTTTTTTTTTTTTAAAGGCACTAAAACATTGCATCTTGGTATGCTGAAAATGGTGTGTGAGGACAAGCTGTCTGTAACTATGTGTTTTTAATTTGCTCTGTTAAAACTGTGAAGAACACAGGCATCTCTTTTTCCTTAAATAATATAAGTGTATTTGTGTATGTGGGTCGGAAAAATAACCATTAAATGTTCACTGAAGCCCTTGGGGTAGCTGAAAGATTTCTGTAAACAACAGAGTTGCCATCTGTTTTTTACAGTCATTTATGTAGCCATCCAGATCACCGTAACAGTTCTAATCCTTTTACAGAGTTGCCTATGAGGGAGCTCTGTTTTCCTCATATTTCTATATTGCTTGTCGTGGCATTTACTTTAAAGCATGTAATTTCAGAAATACTGTAAGCAGTATAACTCACTGTCTTGTGTGGAAGAAGGCACTTCTTACGTTTACCCAGGAAGTAACTGGCCACATCCAGGTAGAGGGTTGTATCATTTTACCACTGCAATTCAGCCATTGAGTAAGGGAATTTTTGTATATAGCTGAAGTCTTGTTTTTCAAAATTGACAACTAACACATGTAGGTGTGTTATAAGTTCTGTATGCTTTACTCTATACATCTGTGTACACTCATATAACATAACTCAGTTATGTTGCTGACACCTTGTATACCTCACACATGTAGAGTGCTTTCTAGCTGAAAAAAAAAAAACAACTGGAAGTGCTTATAAAATATTTCTTTCCCCATTTTGAAGGTGGGAGGTGCTCTCTCTCCTAGATGGGGATGCTTTCTCCCTTCTCTCTTGTGTAATTGAAAAATGTGCATGGTTAAATGAGTGTGATTTTATAAACAGAATAGACTTGAATCCCAGAGGGATTAAAGGTACTGTGTCAGGTCAGCTAGTAAGAAAGCCAGGGTCACAGCACACATATACCAGAGCCAAACCATTAGATGCATTAGCACTCTATAAACTTTAAAACACACTATGCATGTAAAATCTGCTTGATAAATGTGTAACAGTTGGTGATGCAGTCTTTCTAGTGTGCTTTGCGTTTTCAAAGAGAATTCAAAAAGGCTATTAAGCTTTTTATATGAAACTCCTCAAACACAGGTCATGAGGTTTAATTATTTATGCTAATCAGCAGGGCCATAATGAAATTGGTTCAATTTCCAGCTAAGAAAATGTGTTTGAAAAGGTGTGTGTTTGAACTAAGACAGTGTTTAGGCACAGCAGCAAGCTCCTAAGAAAGGTTATTGTTGCTCTGTATTCTTGCTCAGTCTGTTTTGCAGCTCCCAGTCCAGCAGAAGTGGTTTGTCTCTGTAGCAGTAGAAGAGAATGTAGAGTGATTCTGTGGGACCTCCTTAGCTGGAAATGTCAGTAGACAATACATCCAGCTATCAAAGAAGATCTGTAGCTGATGGCATCCTCACCCTTTGGATGGGTTTGGATTAGATGAGTAAGAAGTTGTTCTGTAAGCTAAATGAGGAGTTAAGTGTCTGGTTTTTATTGATTGGTTTGGACCAGCCTGCTACACTGTATTTGAGATGGAAGACACTAATTTACATGGCAATGCACTGCATATAGCAGTATTGGTAGACAAATGGTCAGTTTGCATGGAAAAAGCCTTCAAGGATATTTTGGATGAGGAGAAAGAGCACAACAAAGGAAATAAGCAAAATAATTTTTAGAGTAGAAGTGTTGCTTTAATATAATCTGTGCAGAGTCAGATAAGCCAGAAGGGACTTGCTGCAATTCACACTCTTTGCAACTCAGACTCAACCTTTGTACTGCATATGGCATAGTTCATCTAGTAATTTTCGCATCAAGCCTGCAACTTTAATTTAGTTGACAGTAAATCTTTGAAAATAAAGCTATTTTTCAGGCTTCAGCAATGAAAGTAACTCTCAAGTAAGATGTGTTTTCTGTTTCTGAATGAAACATAACCAATCCAGGTTGTAATTGCTAATTGTTAAGCAATTAAGGTAAGGTATTTTGAATTCCAACAAAGAAAATTTCATTCAGGATAGTAGAAGGAAACTGTGATATAGCACCACTATCAAACTGGTAGGATTTCTAAAAATGGTATTTTTTTCTAATTAAATAATGTGAAACACCAAGCTATCTGACCTTCACAGGTATGCATTTGCAGAAAGTCACATGAAACACCAGAACCTGCTGCTGAAGAACAAACTTTCCTTTAATAGCTATGTTGAGAGTCCATGCAGAGTGAAAAAAGGCAGTCTTTGACCAATAAGCCCAAACAAGTATGACTGTGGTTACCTCATCTTCCCTGCCCCTGGATAATAATTTATTTAAATACTCTATGTGAATCAAAATGTGCATAATGCAGTGTATTTCCATGTTTAATTTTTTTAAAAAAATGATATAGTTGTTTTAGTGGAACAATTACCACCGTTTGTTTTTATTTATTCCATTGTAACTCAAATACATTCCGGATTTTTTTTTGCTGTAGGAAATCTTCAATTTAAAAGAAATGACCCACCACATTATTTTCTGTTACAGGACCTGCTCCAGACATAGTTTCAGAAAAAATCTATCAAATCAGCAAAACCTTGGAGGAATATGCAATTTGTCCTGATCTCAGAGTTGATTTATCACGCCTAGGAAGACAAGAATTTGATCTGGAGAACAAATTCAAACCTTTCCGAGGTATCAGTGTGTGCTTTTTACTCATGCTAAATCCATTAAGTCTGTATTAATATTGCAGCAGAATTATAATGTGTGATTATACAAGCAGAACTTCAGTTCTTCAAGATGCCTTACTAAGAGTTACCAAAAAACAAGGCAGTATAGAATCATAGAATGGCTTGTGCTAGAAAGTACCTTCAGGATCACCTTGTTCCAACCCTGCTGCTGCTGAAAGTAGATGTTTCATTAGACTGGGTTGCTCAGATTTCCATCCAGCATGGCCTTGAACACTTCCAGGAAGAGGCATCCACAGCTTCTCTGGGCAACCAATTCATGGACCTCACCATCCTCACAGTAAATAATTTTTTCCTGAAATCTAATCTAAATCTCTTCTCCTTCAGTTTAAAAGCCTTCCCCCATAACACTATTTGCCATTTTTGAAATTCATTGTATAAGCTCCCTTTTAAGGGGACTCTCTTCTGAGTCTTCTCCATGCTGAATAATCCCAGATATCTCAGCCTGTCCTCGTCAGAGAGGCTTTTTTATCCCTCTGATGATACTTGTGGTACTACCCTGGACCTGCTTCAAGAGGTCCATGTCTTTCTGGTATTGAGAACCCCAGGGCTGGGTGCAGCACTGCGGGTGGTGTCTCAGCAGAGAAGAGCAGAGGGGCAGAATCCCCTCTCTGGCCCTGCTGCCCACACTGCTCTGGATGCAGCCCAGGACTGCAACTGGCTTTGTGGGCTGTGAGTCATGTCCAGCTTTTCATTCTCAAGAACCCCCAAAGTCCTTCTCTGCAGGGCTGTTCTCAATGAGTTCTTCTCCCAGTCTGTACCTGTGTCTGGAACTGACCCAGGTGCAACACTTTGTGCTTGGACTTGCTGAACTTCATGAGATCCTCACAGATCCATTTCTCGAGCTTGTCCAGGTCCCTCTGGATGGCATCCCTTCCTTCTGTTGTGTCAGCTGCACTGCTCAGCGTTGTGTCGTCTGCAAACCTGCTGAGGAAACACTCAATGTCACTGTTGATGTCATTGGTGAAAATAACACTGGCTGATCCCAAGACAGAGCCTGAGGAGCTCACTCCTCACTGGCCTCCACCTGGACAGAGAGCCATTGACTATAACACTCTGGCTGTGTCCATCTAGCAAACTCTTTTTCCATTGAGTAGTTCATCCATTGAATAGTTCATCCATGTCTCTCCAATTTGGAGATAAAATGGCATGCAGTACAGTGTCAACAGACCTTTAAGAAGGCTAGGGAGATGACATTGGTGTGTCGTATATCACCTGAAAGATTAAAGCAGCTGCTGGAATTGTTCTAACAGCTAACCACAGTCCCAGGATACCAGGAGATTGCAGTGAAGTTTGAGGTTGCCGGTGGAGGTAGGGTTTGGGGTTTTTTTTAATAAAGCAAAAACTCTCATCACGAGACTCCCCATGTCAGGTGGATGGTAATAGACCCCTAACCACAAAGAGTTCCATGTTGATCTGCTTCTTGATTTTCACCCACAAGGTCTCAGTCTATTTATGTCTGTTTATCAGAGGTAGCTCTTCACAATCTGACCCTTCCTTAACATTGAACACAACACCCCCTCTCTCCTGTCTATCTGAAAAGACCAGCCTGTCTCTTCTGAAAACTTGTAGCCCTCAGCTGCTGTGCTCCACTCATACTCATCCCACCATGTTTCTGTGATAGCAATTAGGCCTTAGTTTTCTAGTTGCACTGTGGTTTCCAATTCATTTTGCTTGTGTCCAATGCTGTGTGCATTTATAGGTGAGTCTTATGTTTGTTTTGCATTTTAGGAATCTGAGTTACAGATTTTTAAGTGCATCAGGCCTCATCTTTCAGCCAAGTATCTTTGCCAAATTTATGCTTGCTAGTAGTTAAACACCAAACACAAACGTTTTTGTTCTGGGAATGGTTTGCTTATTGTAGTCTAATTGACAAAAGAGTAAGTGAGACTCAGTTTATTCAGTCTTCCTAACACTATCTGAAAAGTTGGAGCCACTGGTTATACAAATCCTACAAGTGTAAAGGGATTGCTTAAGTACATGTTATGCTTACAGTTGATTTTAAGTTATCTAACACAGCTGTTCTTTAGAAGGAGTCAAAAACAAATGAAAGGGTCCTGACATGTATTTCAAACTTAGTGTATATTTTATATATTTCAAATAATGTAAAACTCTATGTGGCCTCAAGAAGTTTTCCTCATTCCTGATGTCCTAGCATTAAGGCCCTTTTGTTTTCTATCCAACTTCACATTTTGAGACAACTTCCATTTGGAGAAATAAAATTTTTCATTTAAAAAATCCTTTGAATTTTGATTTTGCTGGGGTATTTTATTTTTTTGCAAAAGAACATGTTTGGTTTTTTTAGGCAAACAAAAAACAAAGAGAATTCAGCTCCAGCCCCACTCCGGAATCACAGAATTGCTACAATATTAAATTTTGGTTTTTAAACTGTTTAATCTCTCCAAATAGTATTTTTATAAATGAAAATAAGACCCTCCTCCCCCCAATTATGTATGCAGTTTTTCTGTATGTTTTTCTAAGAAAAAATAATTTCCCAATCATGTCTTCCAAGAATACATTAACCAGAGATAGTAGAGCTATCAGGGAGCCCTACAGAGGCAATGCAATTGGCTTATAAGTGCATGAATAAATACAGTTTACACAGATTTGAATGCAGACTGAAGGTGCAGAAAGAATGAAAATAATCTAAAAAGTAATTTAAGATACTATCTGATGTATTTGAAACTTCTGCTTTTTCTTCTCTTGTGTGAACTAACTCCCGTGTATAAAGGCTACAGAGGTGTTAGAACAACTGAGGTTGGGTTTGGCAGCAGTTAAAATAATTTTTAGACTTTAATCCTTCATATGCTTTATCTTCACATGTGTGAGCAGCTCTACCAGAGTACCACATTTGTTTATATGTGTAAAGCTTAGGGCCTACTAAAATGCTCTTAGGAGCAGGACATAGAATATATGGAATAATATAATCTTAGTGACTGTTTAAAACTTTCAGCATATACTATAGAATTGACTCTTTTTCAAGCAGGTTTTACAGAGAGTTTTTCAGCCTTGAGAACCTTTCTTTGTTTCTTCAAGCATATTGTCACAGTCTAATCTAAGTGTTTTTCTCAGGCTCAAAAAATGTTCATGCCATTTTCAGGTTACTCTAAAGAGGAGCATTAGTGTGAGGTCAGTGTTTGTGAGCAAAATTGGATGAGATTCTAAGTAATAATTTAACATGTAAGTAAGATATTTCAAGATACTAATTTAACCAGAAAAAAAGACATTTGCATAACATATGCTTTATAATTTAGTCAAGAAAAGTAATTCATTCCAAGATGACTGAGAAGCATGGCTTTTGACAGTTGTTTGGTTACTGCATTCATTAGGGCAGACTTATTTTCATTAATTCATTTTTGTTTAATGTTTTACATCCAAAAGAACTAGAAAATTTGTAGTGCTCTGCTTTTTTGAATTTAAATTTCCAGTTATCAAGACCTTAGCAAAAAACCAGATGTTGTATCTGAGCCTTACTTTCCTAAATTAATGAGATCTACAGTGTAAAAGTTTAGTTTGTTGTCCATCTACAACAAACTGAACACAGATATTTCTGGTGCAAGAATTTAGAAGAATAGGTTGTATGTCTCCCTTGAAAGAGTTATGCAGATAGATACTGCTGTCAGGTAGAAGAATAGAATCTCTGGTGTCAACTTGTCATGAACATCTTTTTCCTCTGAGAAAAAGTGTTTCAGTGGTTTAGTGAACAATCTAGAAGAGTTTACTTCGATATAGCATACACACATGAATGTCTTCAGTGAAATAGGAGCTGCCAACTTACATTATCTCTTCAGTCTTTTGGCAGGCAAAGCTGTTGATCTTTCCAAGGCTTAAAGCTTGACAATAGCCCCACTGAAGGCAGCAGGAGCCTTAGACTTTTCCTTTGTGAACATCAAAGCAAAGCAGTGTCATAGAGGGGTTGTGTGCTCTGACTTGAGTTCACTTGGGTGGAAGAGAGGCGGAAGAAATAACTTCACTTGGGTGAACAGTAGTCACTTTTCTTTTGTGTGTGTGTGATTTTTCTAGTGGAAATTGTGGATTCTGTGGAAATCTACCTCAATCTCCTTCGAAGTATTTTTGACTTCAGTGCCATCAGAAACTTGCTGACTGGACCCAATCAGATTAAAATAAGGATTGATGCCATGAATGGAGGTATGAACTGAAGTACTATTGGAACAGAATTGTAGGTACACTGAAATAGCTTCCCAAAAAAGTTGCACACTGCAATGGTTTCCCAATAACAATACAGCATATAAATGTCATACTTCTATAGAAGTATAGAAGTTAAGGGTAATAAGAAAGAATTTGAACCTTATAATACCAACAAAGGCAATCTTAGCAATGGATTAGATTTCTTACTAGGCAAAGACGTTTATCTTACTCAATTAGTAAGTAAAGACATATGTGTCCAATAAAAGTTTTCTTTCTAAGTTTGGAAGCAAGCAGGATGAGGTAATCTTGCCATGACAGGGTGATGAAGTGTATTGCAGAGTTCAGTGACCAAGGAGGTTATAAGGCAGTCTCTACTAAGAGGAAATTATAAATGGTATAAAACTAGTTAAATCTGAATAAATAAAGAGTTAGCTGAGACTTCTGTCTCACTAATGCTAAAAGTGAGCAAATTTCAGAGTACTGTGGACAAGTTGAAAGTGTCACGGAAGGCAGCAGGGGGATCTCAAGGTTGTGCTGATACTAAAAAAATATGACTGTGTCACTTGGGGAAACACAGACCAGGATAATATCTATTTTAGCCTACATTATGAATATATAAATAGGGATTTCTGCAGATATTGAGTTGAAGGGTAGGAGTCTAAGAAAGACTCTTCAGCATTATCTTATGGAAAACAGATTGCATTCAGCAAACCAGGTTTCATTCTCTAATGAGATTACAAAAATAGACCCATAAAAGGAGCTGGATAGACTTAAAAAACTTCTGTAAAGCATTTTATCTAGTACAACATGATAGTCACTGTTTGAAATACCATAGTGAGTCCCCAGTCAGTGTGAACACACAGTTCACTGTGGCCAAGGATTATAGTCCACATCCAAGCAGTGTGAGCACCCAGTTTTGCCAGGCTATGTCAAAAGGGCAGATGGTGTCTTTGAGCAATGCAGAGAGAGCAGTGGGGAAGCCTCTTGTCACATACCATGCTAGAGAGAGTGTTACTAAAATACCTAGGCGTTCTCATGTTCAGGTCTGTTACTGACTGCTAAGAAACTTCACATGTTGTCAAAAAGATGCGTAGTCTGTTTGCATCACAAACATTTTAAAGGACTTTGTTTGTTTACTTTTTTGCAAGGTGACAGAGAATTGGCTTTATGACCTTGCATTTTGGTGAAGAGATGGATATCTATGATTTAAAGTACATATAGATTATGTGTATACTAGTGGAATATATTTTTATGCCTGTACACACTGGTAGTTTAACATTGGCAGAAAAAAGAGTAATTTGACAGGAGTCCACTTTAGATAAGAACCTGAATCATGGTATACTTTACAGAATTAACATCCACATTTTCGTGGAAAGAAGTTTCTCTCACACATTTTACCACAGGTCTCAGCTGCTCCAGTTAGCAAGATTTGGGAGTAAAGTAGGAGAAAGAGAGGGTAGTCACCCACAGTGACCTGTTCACACCTCCATCAGGGATGCAGGGTATTCAAGTAGTGACCATTTAGTGACCAAATGAAAGTAAAATTTTTGGTATATAAAAGAATATATAGCAGAGATTTCAGTTGGTCATGTCTTTAACAAAATAAATAAGTATTTTGGAGTTAGTTTTGAGAAAATTTTAATTTATTCTCTGCATGGTAGCAACTTAAATGTAGTAAAATTCTTTGGTGGACAAATCTATGGCAGTTTTCACGAGTTGGAATCTTAAGGTAGGTGTATTTCCCATATGTATTCACCTACTGTTTACTTTCCTTGCTATTATGTTCTATTTAGACACACAAAATAGTGTTTTATTTTTATTCTAGTGGGAAAAACTCCTTTATAATTTATTCACTTAAAAAAAAAAACCTCTGTGTCTTTCACCATTGTGATTTTCATGTTGAATTGATTATTTTTGTACTGATTAATTATTTACTTTGAGGACAATCACATATTCCTCTGTGAAATAATAGGTTGCAGGTTGTTGCAAGGACAGATGTGTGGAATTGCTGGAAGTATGTCTTGTATGCAGTGTCCACAGTGCTGTGAAAAATTTAAATGTCAAGCATACGCTTTTGTGATTGCATGGCAGATTTCTGTTTTCACAGTAATGGGACCCTATGTGAGAAGAATCTTGTGTGATGAATTGGGTGCTCCTGCAAATTCTGCCATCAACTGTATTCCTCTGGAGGATTTTGGTGGACAGCCTCCTGATCCAAATTTAACATATGCAACTGCCTTGCTGGAGGCTATGAAAGGTGGAGAGTATGGATTTGGAGCTGCTTTTGATGCTGATGGGGTAAGTGTTTAGATCTGTCTTGAGGTTCCACCGTAGTAGTTGTTTTGGTTGTTTTGTCTGGGGTCAGATATGGGATATGTAATATAATTTGTCTCCTTTTCAGTAATTCATTGAAGCTGAAAGTGGTATTACTTTCAGATACAGATGGTAACATTTGCAACCCATAAATCAGACACATATGTTGTAATTTTTCTCTGCAGTTGACTGCAAATCAAGCAGAATTTGAAGGCAGGATGAAAATTATTTAAATATCAGGCTGGTTTTGTCTTTTGCTGGTGTAACACTTTCCCTAGTTAGGAACAGACAGCATATAGATGATACAGACTTTTCACAATAAACAGTAACAATGTTAAGTCCTTTTTGATTAGCATCATGAATTAAGGGCTTTGTAGCTAAATAATGCACTGAATCATAATCTCTGTTTATTTTAATTTTCTAATGGCATATTATCAGCTTAATGAAAAACAATGTATTGCAAAAGAACTTTTCAGCCCTGACAAGGTGGGAGAAAGATTAAAAAGTTCTGAAGAACAAAAGCTGTTTTCTATTCTCAGTAAACACAAAACATTCCCATAATGGTGCATGTCATTGGCAAAAAGATTCTCCTACACAAGCATTTTCTTGGCAGAAACAGAGCTACTGAAGTGACATGTAGGAGGCAGATGCTAGAAACTGATCTGGAGCTTTGATTTGCAAGGCAGGAGGGAGTGATGGTGTGATAGTGATAAACCTGCCAGAATGATGCCAGTAAATTTTTCTGCCCAGAGAGGGATGTGAGTAGCCCAAAACCTGTCCTTCTCTCTACCTTCAGTGGATCTAGGAAAAGAAACTAGGTGTCCTCAATACATGGAATTTAGGATGCTATTTTAATTTCTTTTCTTCTCTAGGACCGCTACATGATCCTTGGCCAAAATGGTTTCTTTGTTAATGCATCAGATTCACTGGCTATAATTGCTGCCAATCTGTCTTGCATTCCATACTTTTGTCAGATGGGTGTCCGAGGATTTGGCAGAAGTATGCCTACCAGTACTGCTCTGGACAAGTAAGATGAAATACTTATTTTTATCACCTTGGTCATTACATGAGTTATCTCTACTTTTTATTACATAGCCATTCCAAAATTGTGGCACCTTTTGGTAAGAGCTTCTAATTTCCCAATCTTTATGTGCTTTATTTTTTAAACTGGTTTTGACAAGATTTTGGTTCTGGCTACACTAATTTTTCCCACCTTTACTTGCATTGAAAGAGTTTAATTCAGACTGGAAAATAAGTGAATTAGTAAATCTCACATACGGATATTTTACAGGTATTTTTCAAAAAAACTTTATTATTTTTATTTGTAAATAGTGGTTTTCAGCCTAATCTGGCAGCCCTTTTTATGGAAGTCATGGAAGTTTAAAAAAGGTAAAGTAATAATTCAATACTAAACAAATATTCAAAAAATCAAGACCCTCCTCAAACTGATGAAATATGAGCATTTTGTGTTGGCAGCTGAATTTTGAATAAGTTTCATCCAGGCCTAATTTTTTTGTAAATACCAAGACAAGATTATTGCATATTTTTACATTAATATATTCTGTTTGGAAAAGCATTGGCTAAATCAATTGTGTCTTAGTGCTCATTTGGCTGTGTAGCTTTACTACAACAAGAGTGATCTGCTGCTCTCCTTAAAAGTGCCCAATCAGAAAACAAGAATTTTAAAGTGAAATTTGGTTGTATGGAAAGGTTGATTGCTGTATCTGCAGTTTGCCTATTCAGGAAGTTTTGAAATGTTACTAAATTCAGAGCTTGCAGCTCCCTCTAATGATTGACAGGGTCTTTGGGAATATATTCCTTACTTGTGGGTAGATAGTCTAGTTTAAGGAAATACTGTTAGGTTAGTGTTTGATCTGTTTTGTTTATTCTGTTCAGCAGTCCAGAAATCTCATTATCGTTATATTGAAACATGATGCAAAATAAGTAGAGTTCCTTTTATATATAAACACCATATCTGTATTTCTGTAAGAATTGAAAAAACAGTGACATTTAAATGTTTATGTCTTCTTTTCATAAAGTTTGATAAGTATGTCAGAAAGCATGAACTCAATAACACTGTGACTGTTTGAGTCATATTCTTTGTGATGTTTATTTGACCTTCTGGCATGAAGATTGTCTCGTTGTGATTACTGCCTTATTTAGTTTTGTGGAGCTAAGCCTGATTATTAAATAAAACTGAGCAACTGATAATGATGGAAGGATGTAAGCATTTTCCCTTCCATTCTTACAAATATTTATTGTTGTGAAGTTTTCAGTCTGTATCCAGGACACTTGATTGATTTATTTTTTTGCTTTATGGTTCTTCTTGTTTTCTTGAAGACTTAAAAGTTACATGCTGTCATGTAGTTCAGTGTAGATCATGCAGTTTTCACACAGATCATGTGGTTCCAACCCCGCTGCCATGGGCAGGGATTCCTTATACTAGCTGTGCAACTCAGATAGTGTGACTGGAGCACTTTGGCTAGTGAGGACTTAGGCAGAACTGCCACTGAGTTCCTCAGCCTTTTTTATGTCCTCAGTAACCAGGTCTCCTGTTTCTTTCTGGACAGACTCGACATTTTTCCTAATTTTTCTGTCTTACCCTGTCTTATCACCAGTGTACCTGTAGAAACTATTTTTGTTTCTTTTGACATCCTTGGCCAGATTTATTTCTTTGAGGACTATATCTTTCCTAGCCTTATCCCCGGCTACTTGGACAATTCATCTATATTCCTCACTGGCTGCCTGTCCCTGCTTCTGCTCTCTCAAGGCTTTCTTCTTGTGTTTAACTTTGTTCAGGAGCAACTTGTTCATTCACACAGGCTTCCAGGTGTTTTTGCATTACTTCCTCTTCATTGTGATGCATCTCTGTCAAGCTTGTAGGAGGTGATCCTTGAATGCTACTCAGATTTCCTGGGCCCTTCTCTCTGCCTGGGCTTTGTCCCATGGCACTCTGTCGAGCAGATCCTTGAAGAGACCAAAGCCTGCTCCCCTGAAGTCCAGGGTGGAGAGCTGTGTGCTCTCCTCACAGCCCTGAGGATCTTGCATTCCGCAATTGCATGGTCATTGCACGTCACATTCCACACCAGTCCCTCATTGTGGTGAGATCAAGGTTCAGCTAGGTTCCTTGTTAGCTCCTCTGTTGCTTGGGGAAAAAAAAGAAATCATCCTTGCACTCCAGGAACTTCCTGGGTTGCAAGTGGCCTGCTGTGTTGTTGCTTCAACAGATACCAGGGTGATTGAAAGCCCCCATGAACACCAGGGCTTGTGAATCCCACATGTTTGATAGAGGACTTTGTCCATTTGGTCTTCCTGGTCAGATGGCCTGTGACAAACCCTCACTGTAATGTCTCCTGTCACTGCTCTCCCTTTAATCCTGACCCATGAACTCTCCATAGCTCCTTTCTGCCCCAGGGTGGGTGTGTGGGGACTGACTACATGGATTAGAGCACTGATCCAAGAAAGAAGTATCATAAAGACTTATCACAAAGACACCTTCCTTGGAGATTCTCTGAGCTTTGGCCTGCTTCTGAATCTTGGTGTTAAGAGTGGTTCTGCTGTGGAGGAACTGGATTAATTCCTGTCCACTTCGCTGCTGTTGTCTGAGGTCATGGAGGTCTTTCCTGAAGTCTGTGCTAGACAGCGAATGAAAACCACCTCTTTTTATGGTGTGTCTCTATTGTGTGGCCACCGTTTAGCCTACGTGATCGAACTAGAGCTTTGCTTTTGCTCTGTTAAAGAAAAAAAAATTGCACAGTAACTTAAAGATTTAGAATATCTATTTCTTTATCACTTGTGTGCATGATGCGTTGCTTAAGACTTTTTGAAAGGCATTATTAAACTTTGAAAGAAGGAAGTAATAATCCAAAGGACTCTAAATGTTGCTCAGAAATATGGCATTAGCAAATGGAGCAGTGAATTACAAGAGAATTCACTCAGAATATTTTACCAGTGTTGCATGTGTTTGCTTGAAGTGACTGCTGGAATATACCGATATGTATTGTAGGGAGAGGATAACACTTGACAGGAAACATCTGCTTTAATATGCTCCAACATCAACAGGATTGTGGCAATACGTCTCCAAACTTCAATTCTCTGGCAATATGTACCCTTAGGCTGGTGTTCTTTTTGTTTTGGAGAATGGGAACCTGTGTTCCCTGTTCAAAATACTATTATAGTTTCATATCCTTTTATTCTGATTTATCTGATGCCTGCATAACGGGAAAGGAAATTAAATACTGAGATGTTAGCTAACAGCATACAAAATGAGAATCACAAGGGTGAATAAAAATTGTTTCTGTAGGAAATATGAAGTTGGGTGTGTGTATAAAATAGCAGTCAAGATGGTACTGGAGAAAAGGGTTTCTGAAAGAATACTGCTGTGACTGGCATAATCTGACAGGTTGTTTCTACAGCAAGGTTCTTTCAAGAGCATGTAGCTGCTTTCATTACACTTAGCCTGGGCAAAGCTGAGCACCTTGCTGTGCTGTACCCCCCACTTTACATCTAGGACCCTATTTCCTAGTGCAATTTTGACACGTCAATGCTCTATCTGCTAATTGTCCGGTCATCTAGAGACAGCTTTTAAGGGGGGCTGCAGTGACAATGAGTGTTCTGGCTTGTTTAAAAAAATGCCATCTTGTTTTGAAGGGCAGAGATGCTGTGAACTCTGCCAACCTGCCTTGGGTGCAGGAAGGAGGCTGCCCCTGGCAGCGAGAAACATTGTGATTAAGCGCGTGGTTCATTTTGTCTGAAGAAGCTTTGCTTATGTCATAGAAATATTTAGGTTGAAAAAGACCAATAAGATCATGAACCTCAACCCTTCCGCTTCCCCTTCCCCTTCCTCTCCTCTCTCCTTTTTCTTACACCTTTGATTTTTTCTCTTCTTTTGCAAAACACTTTTTATCTATCTTTGTTCTCTTTCTTACCTTCTACATTCCCCTGTTCTTCCCTTGTTCCTCTTATCCCACTTCCTTCCCATTCAGCCATGACCTTATTCTTTTTATCTTTCTTCAGCAGGATAATTCAGTCTCACTCCCTCTTATCTGAAATAGGCTCACTGTGAATTTTTAAGACACCTCTGTCAAACTGAGTCCAAGTCACATACATGCAGTTTTTAAATTAGAGCAGAAGGACAGTTTGTGTTCTGGAAGGACAAGTGCATAAAACCTTCTTGAATGTAATTTAACATGTTTAAAACATAATACAGAGTTGGGGAGCACTGTGATGGGAAAGGTGTTTAGGATTTGTAACTTCTGAAGTAACATTGCAATACTAAAAGTGTCCATATAAATCCTCTGTATACATGTATATATGGTAAAAAAGGTTATTTTTTTCTTTATCAGCTTTCAAATATGTTCTACAGCTTAATGTTTCATATACACAGATATGACATGTTTGAGAAGACTTGTGGAGGAAAAACCAACCATCATTACAAGGCACTAATGTTCTTTCTTTAGCTGTGCCTCTTAGCTTTATTTCTACAATTTGCTTGTAATCTAGCTGCCGTCCTTTTGCCCCTGGATGTTCTTAAGCAGTGGAGGTGATTTTAAAAATTTTCGAGGATATCTTAGGGAGTTGCCTTTGTCTTTGTGTTTTCCTTGATGCTGGATTTGTTATGCTTTACTATGGTGTGGCATATTTGACTGTTGCAAACCCACCATATGCTTGACTATGCAGTGTTTCTTTATCTAGCCTGCACTAGTGAAAATATGCTATAGTCATGACAGTCTGCATTTTAAATGTATATGGGGTAAATTCTTATTCTCAACACTTTATAGGACAACAGCAGTTGGATTCTCAAATACTTTTTCAGTGATAGGTAAGAATGAGCATACATCTATCTATTGCATGCTGTTGACATTTACAGGAGAGAATTAATCTTGTGTTCTTCAGTGACTCATGAAGAAAAGGACAGAGAATTGTTGGTGTCCTGTGAAATATCAGTAGAATAATGATATTTCAATCATATCTGAGTATCTATGTTGTTCTTTATGGATTAATGGCAAAAGAGGCTAAACGATCCCATGGTTTGCCTTTTTTTATTTGGCACACAACTTAGCTTTAGGGTCTAAGAGGGATTCCCTGGCCAGTTCTGGGCCTGAAGGCAGCTGTTCCCTGCTGAGAATGGTAGAGCCTTGCACAACACACAATACACGGAGATAGTTGGATTCTGGCCTGTGCATGGAATGGCTGATGTAGCTGCTTAGCTTAACATGAGCAGGTTCATTAGTTGTGCAATGTGAAGCTTGCAGAGCCAACTACATAAAGGTATATTGAAAGCTTTATTCTTGTATGAGGTAAAGATGAGTTGAAAATTATGCAGTGTTCTGTTTCCAGTTTAATCTTTTGCTAAGAATGAAGTCAGTTTGTCAGAGTTGGAGAGATAAAGATTTGGTGCTTGGTGAGAAATAAATATGTTTTGTAACCTTAATTGATTCCTGTTTAGAAGTATGTGTATTTGTAGTTTTCACAAACAAACATACTTTTGTCTAGGCTTAATGTGCTGTATCTTAAAAACTGCCTGAGAAAAAGAAACATTTTGCAAAATGCCTGGAGCAGGCCTTGCAGCATGCAATAGATTGCTGGTGGGGAACAGAAAGTCACAGAATTCTTAGTGCATGTCTTGTATCTCATAAAGTATACAGTTACAAATAAACAGCAGGAATTCCTACAAATGTCCTGATAAAAAGTCCAAAAGTGTTTCAATTAAAACAATCTGAGGAATTTTTCATCAAGTCATTTAGAAGACTTTGTGACGACTTAAAGGTTAAAGGCCCCTTTTCTTTCAACGTCTTATGCAGTCTTATTACGTGCTTCAACTTAGAAGGGCTCCCTGGTCTGGCTGCTCAGCATGTCTGAGCATGTTTTGCCCAGGCTGGAAAGCTTAGCTGGTATCAACCCAACCTCTCCCATCAAAGGATTTTTTGTCAATGGGTAACCTTGATAGAGTATGCTTCCTGCTGATTTAAGAGAAAACTTTCTGGCACAGAAATCAAAGCAGTGTGTTTAGAATTCTACTTCCAGGGTGTATTAAAGTACAATCTTCTTAGGTTGTTTAGAAATTAAGAGGATAGCAAATTGTTTTTTACATTCTGTGTGTTTTGAAGAAGGTCACTATAAGACTGGCAGAGCCAGGTATTTAAAATTATTTGAAGAAGCTTGACTCCTGTTAGACTAAATCATACTTTAAGTAATAATCACTTTAATTGTTACATTAATTTTGAAGGAGAAGAAACATTGTCTCATGTTTCCTTTTGTGGGGAAAAGCAATCTTTCCAACATCAATGATTCTTTGATTCTGTAGTAACAATCTATACCTATGGCATATTATAGTTTCATCTTCTTTCTGTATTTTTTCTATGAAACACTGTCATGCTCTTGTAAAACTGCTTTCTTCTTTTCCCTTCACAGACAAGTCCTACAACCAAAAAGACCATTTATTAATTTTCACTCTCTAAAATCTACAGAAGAATTCGCAATTGAGAGAAGGGAAAACTACTGTAAGTCAGGCAATCTAAATCTAAATAGCATCATTGGGGAGCTGCTAGAATAAATAATGTGTAACCAACCTGATTGCCTGGCTGATAAAGTGATGGAATCTGTTGATAGGTTAAGGTAGTAGATGATGTTTACTGCCATTTTAGCAAGGTTTTTGAAACTGTCTCTCGTTGTCCTGATTTCCAGCTCAGGACTTTATGATTTGAATGGGTGGAGAGCTAGGAAGGTAAAAGTCTGGTTTGTTCAGACTCATGGGCAATTGGTTAATGAACTGGTAAAAAGTGGGGTACTGCTGGGGTCTGTTCTGTGACCTGTCCTTTTTAACATCTTGTCAGTGGTCTGAAGGGAGAGGTGAAGGACACTCAAACCCAGTTTGTAAATGACACCAAATTGTGTGTGTGGTGCCTGTTGATGTGCTGGGGAGCAGAGCCAGCAGTCCTAGAATCATCAAGGTTGGAAGAGATCTACAAGAGCATCCCGTCCAACTGCTCACCTGGCACTGCCACTGTCACCCCTAAACCTTTAAACCTATCACCAGATCCAGACCCTCTTGAACATATCCAGTGATAGTGACTCCACCACCTCCATGGGCAACCTATTTCCCGGCCTCACCACTATAACAGTGAAAAAATTTTTTCTAGTATCTGATCTGAATATCCTGTATCTTAGTTCAAGGCTATTTCCTTTGTCCTCTTACTGTAGGCACAGTAGAAGAGACCAGCTCCTGCCAAGTAACAACCCCTATGCAGAGAAATTGTAGAGAGTGATTAGGTCTCCCCTGAGCCTTGTCTTCTGTAGACTAAACAAACCCAGATCCCTCAGACATTCCTTCTATGACATGTTTACTACATCCTTCATGAACCTTGTTGCCCTTCTCTGGACATGTTCCAGAACCTCAAAGTCCTTTTTGAATTGAGTGGCCCAAAAATTGACATAGTACTCGAGGTGCAGCCTCACCAGTGAGGAATACAGGATCTCTGTGGTCATCATACTGGCCACACTGTTCTTAATACAGTCAGGGGAACCTGGACAGCTGGCAGGATGGCAAAGATCTAATGAAATTCAGCAATGAAAAGCCATGAACCTCAGAGAAGCAGAGCCCAACAGTGATGCAGACTGCAGCAGAGGAACTGAGGAGCAGCTCTGCAGAGGCAGACCAGCATCCTGGGGCCATTTGTCTGAGAAGCTGTGTGTTCTGGAATCAGAAGAGGCTAGTGACACCCTGGGCTGTATGAATAAGAATGTGGTGCAGAGAGAGGGGGAAGTGATGATTCTCTGCTTCTCATGTGAAACCACTCCCAGATACTTGGATTTGGGATCCCCACTATAGGCAAAACATCAGTAAAGTGGAGTGAGTTCAGCATAGGATCACCAACACAGATCGGGGCTGGAGCGCAGCCCTAAGAGGAGAGGCTGGGGAACTGAGTTTGTTCAGCCCAGAAAAGGATGGCTTTTTTTTGTGGGACCTAACAACAGCTGCCCATTCCTGTGGGGTGGCTGTGGAGAAGCTGGAGCCAGGCACTTCCCAGCTGTGCATGGTGGAGGGACAAGTGGCAAAGAAGCTTGAAAGAAGCAAGTTGTGTCCAGGATGTTGGACTAGAAACCTTCAGTGGTCACTTCCGATCTAAATTATAGTACTTTGTCATTATGAAGAGACCTTTGCTGGAAAGCCCTTGCACCACGAAGATTGTTGAACCTGTCTGCACCTTTAGGTTCTTGTAGTTACTATGTAGCAGCAAGGTGTTTTATAGAAAAAAGTTATGTTGGCTTTTATTTATTTATCTATTTATCTATTTATTTGTTTATTTTTAAATTTTCATCAAAATGAAGGAATTGCCCATCTGGAGAAACTGCATTATTTCTATCCTGATCATTTTCTGAGCTATCCTGCTGACTCTGCATGAGATGATGGAAGTAGTATTATAGTATTCAGGAGGTGAAGAGTTAGCTAGGGAGGCAATCAGTAACTTCTGATATGTACCTAAAGCCATTCTTTCTCTATTCAGAAAATTCAGAGTACTGGTAACCCAGTTTGAATTGCAGTCAATACAAAGTTTTGTAATACATGTAGTAGATATATTCACATCTGGTTTTCATCTTTGTCAGTGAGCACAGTGAACCAGCTGACCTGACTCAAGTAAGCCAGGAAAGGCTAATGACGTGTACTTCTGAGTTAATGGAGGGTATTTTCCCTGTGCTTAGTTCACATTTCCTGAAAGAGACCATGGATCATGCTAGTCTTTAGTTATGACCATATTGAGGTTCAACTCACAAGTATCTGCAGAAGAATATAAGGAAAATACTTCTTTGTTAAACCTTACATCGTGCCATTTCTCTTATCTGATATAATAAAATCTTCCTGACAATTTCTGTAGAATTAGAAAATTTAGAAACCATTTTCTCCTTGCCTTCATAGGTGTTTGTATTGCTGAAAAACCTGTGGGTTCTGTATGCAACAGTGACTGTGCAGGACTTGAGACTAGAACAGAAAAGGTCCCTGTTTAAGGGTGGGGAGGTGAGAAGTCTTGAACTATGGTTTTTTTCTTTGTTCATGCTTTGGGATTTTTTTTTGTTTTTCTGTAGTTTGCATTCATTACAGACCCAGCTGATACTTCACTGCTGCACTAAACATGAAGTTTTTCCTTAATGAGAAGAGGTCCACTACTAAAATTAATTTGCCATTTTATGCTTGGCTGTGTCTTATATTCTTAGTTAAGTTTCATTTTCCAGGGACCAGCTTGCTTTAATCCGCCTTTTTGTTTGTTTCTGTTATTTCCTTGCATTAAGAAGATTGGTCTCCTGCCTTATTTAGGATACCATTGACAGGTCAAGCTGTTAACACAGTGTACTACAGCATAGCAATGACAGCTGTTTTTCTGTATGTATATTTGAAAAATTCTTTCTTTGCTCTCAGAGCTTAGCTTGTCATGGGCCATGCTGTTGGGAATGTGGCACAGATAAGCTGTCCAATGCAAAGTCACTTGTTGTCATAAAAGAATTTTATAGTATCTTTTTAGAACAAGTTATAACTTCCTGCTGCTGAGCCATGGCAGAATTTGGAGGCTAAAATGAGTTTGGAATTTTTAAAGGAATTGTGTTTGTTGTGTCAAAGTTCACAGAATGCTTGAAGTCACCATATCTGATCACTGTGCCTTCTCTTTGTCCTAGTGATGAAGCGTTAAGTTACTCTATAGACACATGAATGCTGAAATAGTAATGAGAAGTGGTTCTTGTCTCTCTGCCAGGAAGGGCATGAATAACCCTAGGGATTACTGCAACACATCTGGAGAGCATGGCTGCATGTTTTCCACCTGGTCGGACTTTTTTTCATTACTACTGTGAACTCTGCAATCAAACCTTGTTCTCTGTGGATATTCTGTACATATGTGTGCAATTTGTCACTGAAAGAGGCTTTCCAGGGAAGGGGTTGCAGTGCAAAGTCTGTCAGAGTTCAAGGAGCATCTGCACAATGATCTCAGTCATATGGTTAATTGTTAGGTCATTGTGTGAGGAGCAGGGAGTTGGACTTGGTGATCCTTATGGGTCCTTTCCAACTTGAAATATTTTATGATTCTAATTTAATCTCACAAGGACTCTGAATACTATGCCAGCTGGTCTTATTATGTGAAAGGCAAAATTCTGTTGGGGTATGTTGATGCCAAAGCACATCTCTCTCCGATTATACTCACAGAAATGTGTGAGTTTGCTGGTTGTCTATAGCAAAGCAGCTTTTGTCTCTTACTTCTAGCCCAGCCATTGTTGAATACTGTGTATGTCAACAGCTGTTTCTAATCGTTCTGTTAGAGCTTGTGTGAAAAGGACAATGAGGTTTTCATAAGGCATGGAGTCTCAGGCACACTGTCCTGAAGGCTATACTTCCTTTGGGAGCTGACTCTTGTAACATTTGCAGAAGAGAGTGTGAAGTTATGCATTTTGGATCTGAATCTCAAACTGGTGACTGAAGCAACATGAGACAGCATTTGGTGTGGAACATCATGATGAGTACACCTGTTTAACATCCCACACACTGAGGAAAACAACCTCCTAATGAAAAAGAGTTAGACAGCATCTTGTGCAAAGCTTTCTAGTACATTTGTAACCAAAAAAACCAGCTGGAAACAACATTAGTTGCTACAATACATTTTGTTGGAAGTTATCAGACTTAAAAGTTTGGATTTGTGGAAAAGCACATTTCAAAGGCAATTACGGCATTTTCACAAACTTGCATATTTTACATGGAGGAGTGTGCTGCTTAAGTTAAAGAGAATGTATGTTGCCCATATATATTTTTTGTGGCTGTAACGCATAAACAGTTTTTATGTTTGAATTTTTTTGTCCTAACTGGTTTGACTGGGAACACAATGAGAATTCTGGTGTTTTCATCACTTCTATCAGTTATATAATTCATTGGAGTTTATGAGAAGGAGTATGGGCTTTGTTGTTGAAGAAAATTGCAATGGTTTTGCTGTCCAAGTAGCATTTATTACCACTAAAGCAACATTATGAGGTTGCCAGAATATTACGGAGTGAACTAAAATTCCCTTAAAAGATTGCTCTTTTTTGTTTATTTAGTTTGGTACTATGTATCTGAGATGCCATATGTGTAGATTGTTTGACTGGCTTGCAGAGCCTTTCTGTGATTCCAGAGAGGAATGATACAGATATAGCATATGTCTCTGTATACACTTACTGCTGAGTTGTATTAGGAAATTAGCTCAGTCATATTGTGGCTCTATTTGTAAATTGTAGAATTAAGTTCTTTAGGATATATCCCTGACTGGCTAATCACTCAGTGCTGTCATAGTCTTGCTTTATCTCTGCAATCATCTAGTGTCATATTTTTTTCAGTTTCCTTCCTCCCAAGTGCAGATGGATTTCTTTGAGAAAATGGAACATGATGGGACTATAAGGATAACTCCTTTGTGGGCCAGTCAGCACTGGTTGTCAGCCCTTGGGCAGTGGTTCACACCAGCTCTCCACCAGAATCAAGAGCTAATTCTACACCCCTGCTAGTTTGCAGAATATTGAGTAGATTGTTCTTCAGAGACAAAAGAAATTGTTGTCTAAAATCAAACTAATGTGGTTGCAGGAACAATGCTGTGAGCTTATAGATTTCTAAGAATACTTTCTTTTGTTCAAATGTGTCAACTACCTATCAGGTACAACTAAAGCTCTATCTGCTTCTTTTTTTTTTTTTAAATCTGCACAAATAGGGTTTGTTGATCTCCTCCATCATTTAGAAATGCTTAAGATGGTTGGTTTATTCTTGCTTTTGCTGATTAGAGGATATTACTGGCATTGTTACCAGTCTGTGAGATGTATGCTACTTGTCCAGTTTCAATCTGATTTAGCTTCTTCGCAGAAATTGTCTTTGTGGTGGGTATCACTCAGACAGAATAATTAGAGAGCTAATTAAGGTTTTTGTAAGTCACTGAAATGATGTATTAGTAGATTGTCCTGCTGAGTTTACTATCTGCTTGAAATGACCCATCAGACCCTTCCATTTCTATCCTTACAGTCATTATTAAAAGTAGGATGTGTCAAGGCCCACTTGTCATATTTTTCAGAGAACTTTATTATTTTTATCAGATCAGTCAATTCTTTGTTTCGTTGGGAATAGTTGTGGAAAGCCTGGCAGTAACTTATCTAAAAATTCTTCAAATTAATAATTCAGACTGTTAAATGTTATTACTGATGAATGGATGAGAGTCTTGGCAATGTCTTAAGAGTTTAGCTTACTTAGCATGTCTAAGAGTATTACCATACCTGATGCAAAATGGGCAAGGAGTCTACTGTTTCTCCTGTACCTGTTGCTCATCCCCATAGCTGTTTCTTGTTTAATGTTATTACATGTTTCTTATTTAATTGCTTACCTTTAAATCTTCTATACATTGCCCCATGGCTTGGGAGAGTGATGAAAGGTCACCCCAAGTTAGTGGAATCTATGTGGGCAGAGTCTCAGTGAAAGAAATTAATTTCTTAATATTCACTAGCTGTTTATTCTAGAAGGTTTCCTTTCCTCATGTGCATCTGACAAACTGGCCTTCCTCCTGTAAGCTTTGAAGTGCATCTCAGCTGCAACTATCTTAGTAGTGATGACTGACACTGTCAGGCTAATTGGTTTAATGAACTTCAAATGCAATGTTAAAGTTTTCCTCTAGAAAATAGAATTTTCCTGTTGGTACTTTTGTTTAGGGGCAACGTGGCTAGACAGGAGGAGCCTATGCAATCTGTAGTCCAGGCACAGATAAACCTCTCAGCCAGGTTTAGTTACACTGCAGAATCATTTGGCTTCTTTACACAGTCTGCTGACAGCATCCTGTTTTTCTGTGTAGATTTAAAACAGTCATGAGAAATCTGAAGCAAGAGGATGAACATATCCACTTTTTACTTTGAAATTGCTTCTTCCCTCCTTTATAAACAGTAAACCTTCCATCTTATTTTTATTTTCACAGACCTAATCACCTTGGCATAATTTTTTTTCCCTTCTTCACAAGGAGTGGTATTTTTGTCTGTAAGGTACTGAATTTGTTAGCAGATTTTTTGGAAACAGCTCTTACAGTCCACATAACTAATCTTGCTTTATAATGGGTGTTTAATACTCAGTAAAGCAAAGTAGTTGACATTTTCCTCTTGGTACCAGTTCAGCAAAATAATTAGGCACATTTTACTTTTGGGCTCATGAGAACCCTAGATATTTGAAGGGAAATAAGAAAGCCTTTGGTAAAGGTTTATTTAAAAAAATAAGTGGATGGAGAATATAGAAAAAAAGAAGATCTGCATGAGCGTGCTGGTTTTTCTATTACTTGTTTGTTTTTTATTTTCATCCATTTTATTTTGCACTCATTTCTTTCTGGCACTGAACCCTTGTATAAAGCACTTATTGTCCTGTAAAGGAGAAATTGAAACTGTGCTGTGGCTGAGTCAGCATCCCCCAGCACAAGCTCCTAGGTTGCATCTCTTCATAATTCTCATTGTGGGTGGCATGCTTAAGCTGGGCCAGAAGGACATAAGACATGGAAGGGAAAGAGTGCTGAAGAACACAACTCAGAAAATGAGGCTTCATGTCCACAGACAGTGCAGTAGTGTGAAATCATGTAAAGCTTGTGAACATTCTGAACACTGCTGCAGTTAAGGAAGATGGAGATTCAGCAAAGCCTGAATTACACCTTCTTCACACAGTGTGGTGTTTTTGTGGAAGCCTGGATAAGCCCATTTGTCTACATGCAAGGCAGTGCAGAGATAATCTGCAGAGTCCCTGTGTGTTTGTGCCAGCAAAGCTCCAAACCTGGCCTGTGAAGGCGACCAGCCAACAGGGGCACAGTGCCATGCTGATGTACCCAGGCTGCTTCCTGCTTAGCAGATAGCTCCTTCACCCTGAGCTTACAGGTACCCACACCGTGCTCCCTTGCTCAGTGTAGCTTTTATTACTCACCTTCAGGGGTGCCTAAAGTGGGTAAGTATCCAACAGGTTTTAAATCTCTAGTCCTCCCACAAAAATTTTGGCTATGCTCTTTTGAAGGCCTGCCCCTGAGAAATGCTGGACGCTTTTTCCTCGTCTCTTCTCTTGCTCATTCTCATCTTGTCGTGTCTGTGTTTTCCCACACACTCAGCAGAAAATAACACTATCATAAATACTGTACTTAAAATAAACACTTGCTCTTAGCTAACTCAGTCCAGATACAGGCATTCAGGTTGACAGTCCAGGTTACTTCTAAACATGGTGGATTAGTTCTGAATTTTATCATTCAGTGGAAGAGAAAGAAGAGATAAGTGTTGGTAGTGTGATAAGTTCAAAAGGATAAATTTATCAATAGTTTGAAAATAAAATTTTACAATCAACTTATTCCTAGTAAAAGGCAACTAGGAGTAATTTCTAGCAGTTAAAAATTAATTCACTTAAGATCTGATTTCATTGTTTGTAATGAGAGCACAAATATTTATCTGAATATCTAATCTAATTTATCTGAATATTTAATCTGAAATTAATGGTTTTACATTATGACTAAATTAACTTTTGTTTAAGAAAAAGGCAAGAATATTGGGTTTTTGCTTGACCTAACAATGTACATACAGATGAGCAGGACAGTGCTCCTTAGTAACTCTAGTCATAGCAAACACCACCTGAGACAGTATTTATCCAATTAAATTTTATTATTATTGTACCAGAGGCTATTATCTAGAAGTTGCATCCATTTCTGATTCCTTTTGGAAGATCTTCTCCATGCTAAAATCTGTGTTGTGATTTTATTTTTTTTTTTTAAGCTGATGGAAGGTGTTTAGGTTGTGATATTTTTTTTATTTTCTGGAGTCTGCAAGGAATTGCGTGTTTTGTAGGTGGACCTGTTGTGCTTTCATGCCAATAGCAGTATCCATACCATAACAGTCTGACTGAGCAGAAGCAGATGCCACAGGCTTACTGGTCAGTTTCATGTCTGAAGTAAGGAGCTTGTCATAAAATCCATGGTGGGGTTTTTTTAAAGGCTGAATTTCCTCAGAAGGAGGGATAGTTCTCAATTTCTATACCTGCAAACTTCAATTAAATTGAATTAAGCATTTAACTCTTCAGAGGACTGTTTTTTCCTATGGAACTTCTTGCTAGAACTCTGTATTATTGTTTGACTTAAAAGCCAAAGTTGTACTTAAGGCCTTAAAACCTGTATGAGGCTCATGTATGAGGACTCAGGCAGTGTAACTTCCTAAAAGTGATTTAACATTCTTTAATGGCCCATAGTGCTCCCAAATTTGGGGTGGTAACAACCTCACTATAACATGTATGTAACTTGTATGCACTTGATAGCTTTAACACTGGCAGTAATTTCATATCTTGATCACTACAACAATAACCCATTTGCAGCACCTGCAAGTGTGGGGTAATAAATCCCAGCTTTGCATGCCATTTGCTTCATTTATTTTTTAAAGGTGAGTTTACCATCCCTGTTCACCAGTGAGTTCTGCATGATGGAGTGGCAGTTCACTCCATCATGGATTAGTGAGACTAGGCTAGAGTGCAGAATCCATAAAAAGTATCCTTGCACCTCCTGTCCATAATGGACAGGATTATCAGGTTAGTTTTGAAGGCAGAGGCAGACTCAGTAAGGAGCTGTGCTGGCTATTTTTACTTTGACCACTTAACTCCCTGAGGAGTAAGGAAGAGGCAGTGGCTTTCTGCAGTCCTTTCTCAGAGATTCGAAGTAGAGCTGTGCTGCAGCTGTTGGCCTGCTTATACATGCATTTCAGTTCTGCAATGCTCTCCTGGCTCTGATCTGACTATGCAGTTAGGCATGTGAATTTACTTTTGCTCTGGGATAGAATTGGAAAGTTACCTGTGGGGATTGGCACACTAATTAGTTTTCTATTATTTTGTGAAGTTTTTGTATGTTGCACAAGGTGCTTGTAACATTTGACAGGTGCTGCAGAACCTGTGTAGGAAAGTTTAATGGTGTGAAATATGGAGCTGTGTGTTCACACCATGACCTACAGGTGGCAACAAGGAATAGATTAACTGCATGGCCTCACTCTGAGTATTTGGGAGCCTGAGTTCCATGATGAGTGCTTTAATCATCCTTATGATGGTGCAAGTCTGCTCCTAAGGAAAACAGATGAAATCCAGTGAATTTTGAGGGGCCACAGGGTTTAAAGTTTTAAATCTGTTTGGTTTAGAGGTTTAAAGCCAAGTGTCTGACTTTCTACACAATATTCCTTGGGTATGGTGGCAATTGTGCTGAACATGAGTTCCATGTAGCTCAGTTTCTTGTATGCATCTGAGGTATTACAAAACATGAGCCAGGTAAATTGTATTCATGGATTTATTAGCTAAACTGAGCAAAGGAGAAGCATTACTGGAGCTGGATTAGTGCAGGTGAGCTCATTAGATTAAGATCAGCAACCATGCCTGGGTTGAGTTCATGATTGCAAGGAACATGCGCCTGCCAAGGAAAATAGTCTGGATACTGACTTTTAGAAAAGCAAGTTTCCAGTTGTTTAAAGAATTAATGGATGTGATCTCCTGGGAAACTGTCCTTAAGGACCAAAGAGCAGACCATAGCTGGCAACTCTTTAAGATCACTTTTCTGTGAGCACAGGAGCTTTCCATCCCATTGTTCAGAAAATCAACAAGGGCAGGACAGAAACTGGTGTGGTTGAGCAAGGATCTGCTTCTCAGATCCTTCTCAGATCCTTCTCAGATCTTACTCCTTACTGAGGAGTAAGTAAGTGCATAGACAATAAAGAAAGACAGGTCACCTGGGGAGAGTATAGAGATACAGGTTGGATGTGTAAGGATTGGTCAGGAAAGCTAAGGCACAGATGGAATGCGACTTGGCAAGGGATGTGAAGAATAACAAGGATTCTATAAGAAAAGAAAAGGAAGGCCAGAAAATAAAGGCCATGATAAGCGAGAAGGAAGAATGGTGAAAACAAAAATAGCAAAGTCTGAGGTACACAATGAGTTCTTCGCCTCCATCTTCACTGGCATTCAGGCTTTCAACATCTTTCAAGTCCCTGAACCTCCAGGTAGGGCCTGGGGGAGTAAAGTTCTTATCACTGGCAGTGAAGAGCAGGTATGAGACCACTTGATGAAACTAAATAGGCAGTAGTCTGTAAGGCCTGATGAAATGCACTCCAGGGCCCTGAGGGAATTAGATTATATTCTTGCCAAACCATTTCCTATCATATTTGAAAAGTTACCGTCGTCAGGCAAAGTTCCTGGAGACTAGAAAATGGGAACCATCACTCCTATTTTTAAAAAGGGGAGAAAGAAAGGCTGGGAACTACAAACTGGTGAGTCTCCTCTGTGCCTGGGAAGACTGTGGGGCAGATCCTCATGGAAGAAGTGTTAAGGAGGTGATTCAATGCAGCCAGCACAGCTTTACTAAGGACAAGCTGTTTCCGACCAGCCTGGTGGCCCTGTCTGATGGAGTGTCTGCAATGGCTGACAAGGGAAGACTGACAGATGTAATATACGTAGGTTTGTGTTATGTCTCTGATTTGATCCCACATGACATCATAAAGAGGAGTGGTAAGCAGGGTCAGAGGGGGAATCTGCCATTGTAAGACCCCACCTGCAATGCTGCATCCAGTTCTGGGGTCCTCAGCACAAGAAAGGTGTGGACCTGTTGCAGCAGGTCCAAAAGAGGACCGTGAGGATAATCAGAAGTCTGAAGCTCCTCTCCTGTGAGGACAGGCTGAGAGACCAGTGGTTGTTCATTGTGGAGAAAGAGAAGGTTGTGAGGAGACCTCAGGGGAGCCTTTCTGTACCTAAGGAGGGCTTATGAAAAGATGGAGAACAGCTTTTCACATGTGCACATAGTACATAGGACAAGGAGGAATGTTTTTAAACTATGCTATGAGAGATTTAGATTAGGGTATTAGGAAACATTCTTCACTGTGAGGCACTGAAACAGGTTGCCTGGAGAAGTTGTAGACAGCCCATCCCTAGCAGTGTCCAAGTCTGGATTGGATGGGACTATAAGCAATGTGGTCTTGTGGGTGACATCTTTGCCCATGGCATCTAGTTCCATCCTTATTATGATCATCTTCAAGGTCACTTGCAATCAAGCTCATCCTATGATTCTGTGACTGTTATTCTATGACTTTGTCTTTCTGGTAGTTTTTAGGGCAGTTTTCAGTTTGTGCAATTGAAAGATTTAGAAAACAAAGAAAGGCCAATGTGAGACTGAGAGGCAGGAGAAAATATTGGAACAGTTTATTGGCACAGGTTGTGTTACCTGAATGCCAGGAGGCTCCTTTGATAGAAATCACATAGTCGTGATTAGAATTTATTGATGATTTCTGCAATTATTAGCAATCCATTACTCAGGACTATTGTCAGCCAAAAAAAAATCTAACTGAAGTTGCCAGTTTTCAAGACAGAAACTACCCCTGAACACTGGATCTTCATTCAGCATGCCTTTATTTCACCTGTGTCAGCACTTTAGTTAAACCATTGCAGGGGTTGGGAGGAAGGAAAACAAAAAAAAAAAATCCCATCTTTTTTAGATGCTTCATAGTTAAAGTCTCTCCAGATGCTTTTTCTTTATTGATTTCTTTTACTGTGATTGTTCTCTGTGAGATGTAGCATACTAGAAAGCAAAAAGTAAGGGAACTTGTCCACTACCTATTTTTTCTCTGCCTTAGGGTCCTGACAGCCTCCCTGCCAGATATGACAGCTTACATCTTATCTTAGTGATGTGTCGTGGTTATCTGTGTTGTGTGCAAGGGCTTAGCATTCCACTGCTTTTGGCTTAATAAATTAAAGACTGGGAAGGAGTAACACTGTAATACTTGACCATATAAGGGAGGTGACTGTTTCAGTTCTGCTCCTTGCATAATATGCAGTTGAAGCCTTTTAAGGGAAGATGGTGCAGAGTGAAAACATCGAGAAGCAGAACATCTATTTCATGTTATAGCTGGTGCCAGTGCTCTTTCTGTCATTGCTACTACTGTGAATTTCTCACAGTCAATTGCAGTTGCATAGATAAAAGTGAAGATGGGACTAAAAAAAATTACAGCCATTTGGTTCACGATTCTTGCATCTTGAGAAATAAGAATGAAGAGAGAACTGACCAAAGGTGACAATATATTAGACTTCAGAAGCTGAAAAATGAAATAGCAAAGAGCTCTGCAACATTGGGATGAAGGGACCAAAGAGAGAACAAGTGGAAATACCATGCAGTGAAAATGGGATAGGGACTCAGTGGTTATCAGGCAATGATATGTTGTCAAAAAAGTTAAAAAATACGTGTTTTTTGCAGAAGAAATCAGAATGTTGTAGAGAGTTCTCCAAAAGAATGAAGCCATTAAATTTTGGGTCTGGTTGCAAGTACACTTATGACAAATTCTGTAACATATGGTTAGAAAACAGCCAACCCAGTATCTTTAATAAAGGGATAGCAAAATTGATGATGGCAAACATAAACTACTTGTGTTGACTCAGAAGTGACCAGAGTGTTAGAAAAAAAGATCCAAGCAACTCGGGCAGTAAAATATCAAATACGAAGATTTATAGGCTAAGGTTAGACTGTGTGAAGACTTATTTTCAGCTAGAGAAATTTTCTTCTTGATAAATCAGATGTGGGTCCCTCATTGCGATATTTTTAATTATTTGCATGAAGCAAAACTACAGAAGTGGAAAGAAAAACAGTTGTTCTTAGTTTCAGTCAAATAATAGTCTTGTCTTTGAAATAAAATATGTTTTGAGACCTAAAATCAAATGAGGCTATTATCAGCTGGAGATTAGATAACACAGACTACTTCAGTGGCTAAGTAGAGATTTACAGGACCTAGTGAGAAACCTTTCCCTTCTATAGCCATAGTAGCTCTGGAAGAAGCCATTACAGTGGTTTGTTCTCTCTTGGCGTGATGCTACAATGCACTATTCTTCATTTGCCTGTGTCTGTCCCACAGATTCTTTAAATTCCTGTAGTTAGTGCCTCTCAGTGCTTATTATTCTGCAGAGTAAGACTTGTTGTTCTCTGAATTACTGCACCTTTTTTTACCTCAATGGTGGCACCAAGGAGAGGAGCAGGATTGAAAATAAATGTATCCATGGAACACCAGTCAGTGTTTTGAAGCCTGCTAACCCAGGGGCCTATAAGCATCTTTCACATGTCAGCTAATACCTGCAGTTGGTGGAAGGTGAGAGACAAGGACATGCTATAGCTGCTTCTCTGGTGTTTCTTTCATTTATACCTATTTCTTCCTTCAGGTTCAGACTCGAGAATGAAAATGATGCTGTCGTTTACCCTAGACAACATTTCACCTACAATACAAAACTCTAGCCAGTCTTAATGAGTTCATGAGACCTCTCACAGAAAGCCCTTCCCCCAGTGTTGTGACCTTTATCTTTGTGATGAACAGGCATCACAACTTTGGCAGGATGATTCTGGCTGATCAACTGATCTATTCTGGGAAGTTATAAGAGTTTCACTGGCACAAGAAACTCAGCTTGCTGCAGGCTGTTGTAATTGAATGATTTATATTCATCAGGATGTTTTCGTGGCATTGTAGAGATTTGGTTGGAGAAAACTTCCTTCTGACGCTCATTAATATAAGTCAGGGTAATTCAGCTGGTGTCAGAGGTGTTTTGCTAGTGCAAAACCATCATGTCTGGAGATACCACCAAGAATCACTGTTTTTTATTAGCCTATCTGTAAAAAATAGTCTGTTGTTTCTATTGAGATGTGAAAGAAAGTTGTCACAAGAATCTTTAATGCTTTTGAATAAAATAACATATTTTTTAAAAAGGGAAAGTTACTTTTTTGCGCAGTTTAGCAGGCTAATATTTTTAGAATTCCAAGGAAGATTATCTGGTTTATCAAGAGTCCTGTACCATCTGTTTCCCTGGTTAGGCTACATGTAGGTGGATATGAAGTATAAGGAAGAAGACCTGGGATATTCAGATGTAAAGCTGTACAATAAGTAGTCCAGTTGCCTGGTAAAGTTTTCTACATAAGTCTGTTAGGTCTTTCAGGAGTAATATTAGAACTAGCTGTTATGTTTTTATTTATTTAGTTATTTATTTTCTGTCAGGAAATTTTAAAAAATTCAAATCTTTTTTAGAAGGATGTTACTTTTCTTATGAGCTGGCTAGCTCATGCTTAAGTGAGACCTATTGTAGGTTCAAGAATTGGCTTCACATTTCTCTTTTGGTACTAAACTTTCCAATAATTCTGTTTTCTAGACATGAAATAACTCAAACTGCTTTTTAGGGTTGCATTTGTATACATTTCCTAATGTGTGAATAAAAAGTGGGCAGTCAGTATGGGTAGCGAGGGTCTAGCTCTTCAAAACAAAAATGACAGTGAAACTGAAACATTAGGAGAGTAAATTTAGTTATTGAACTGTGCAAGTATTTATATTCCTATTTTCATTCATTTTGTTATCTCCACATTTAAAAGCATCTGCTCCTGCTTCTTTTTTTAATTCACAAAGTATCGGTTTAAACAACATGTGTAATTGCAAAAAGTACAGTCCACTCTTCTTGGATTTAGCTTTCCCTCTTTAATTAGTAGTTCAGCAACCTGGGAACATAAGTGACATTAGTTCTAATATGGGCAGACTAACTAAGGTTGTTCTAAGATTATAACTAAGGTTACCTTTCAGTTTGGTTCCTAATGTAAATACTCTGTTTCCTAGTCTAACAAGGGGTAATTACTGCTACACACAGACGGAAGAAACTTTACTGTATAATCTTCTTGATGTAGTGAATGCTTACACTAAAAGAAGGCAAGCAAGAGTAGTGTTTGAAGTCAGTCCCATTAAATGTCCAAGATGACAAGAACCAGAATGCCTAAGGTTTGTTGTCTTCTTTCAACATACTGCATGCTCGTGGAACATATAAACACAGGTATATCAATTGTGTGGTTAGACATAAATAGAATGCCTTTACTTCAGAAAGACTAGGGAAAAAAACCTATTTTTAGGGCATTTTTTAACCAGTTTTTATTTTGAATTTCTCTGGAAGTGTATTTCTTCCATTAAACAAGGTCTTAACAGCCAACACCTCCAACATGAAAGCTCAGAGCCCTTACAGGTGAATTGCTGCGTCAGTATCTTGATGATACATGATACATATCTAAGGATATGTAAAATTTACTGTGCTGTCTGAGGCCTCTGCAAGATATAAACCACTTGCATTACCAGTTCCAAGACTCATTTCTTGAGAGAAGTAGTATCCTCTCTCATCAAGAGATTTCATACAAACAAAATTCTTTATATTTACTTGACTTTACATTTCTAACTCCCCAAATAGGAGGATTCTAGTGTAAGTACACAGAAAGAAGAGAAACTTAAAAAGGTGTACATACATAGTCTTGGTTGAACTGTCCTGTGAAGTTACATTTCTAAAAACATTGTAAAATGTAACTAATGGATCTGTGATTTGTTAGAGATAAAAGTCCTTACTGTGACTTGAGCAGTTCTTGCAGAGTTTCAGGAACCTTTATCCTAAGCATTTATTTGCCAAGCATCTATCAAGCCTGTCAGGAAGCCATGTGCTCCAGTAAATAGTGCTGGAAATGTTCAGTTCAGCAGTACAC
Organism: Erithacus rubecula; assembly: GCF_903797595.1. NCBI lineage: Eukaryota > Metazoa > Chordata > Aves > Passeriformes > Muscicapidae > Erithacus > Erithacus rubecula. The sequence goes on from NC_136661.1 coordinate 7,923,864, forward strand.
AGAAACTAATTTCCAAATTTTGGTCCACAGGGGTTCTGCCAGTCTAAACTAGAACTTCTGTAAAAAGAAATCTGGATTCTTGTTGTAGCAGTGATTGAAAGCTCTGATTTAGGAATTCTGCCTATAAAAAAATCAGACTGGTAAATATAAATTGGAAAAAAGAAGTTGTTTATTTTTTTTTCTCTACTAAAGTAATACCCAATCATATTTTTAGTTTAGAAAGTAGATGGAGGAGCATTAAAAATCCCTCCCCTTTCCTGCATCTACTCTCTGTTTTCCCTGGCTTTGAAGATCTAGTAATTTCACCATCACGTATTAGTTTCCTTCCTGTGAGGATGTTTTCCTGTATTTTGTGTGATTATGTGTTTGATCTAATGCAGCATATTATTTCTCAGAATCTGCAGCTTTGAGAATTTTTGCAACTTCCCATGAGAACCCCCTCTCATATTTTCTGGGGTGATTTTTCACCATGAATGTCCATAGGCTGCATAAAGGCACATTCTGCATTTATTGACACTTCCAGTGATGACTCTTTATTTAAAAAAAAAAGTCAGTAAAAAAGACATCTGCTTAATTTTCAGTGTACTTCTTACTCTGTAGAAGTATTAAGAGCCAGAAACAACAGCAATTAAAGAAGTTACATGGAGCATGTATTATATTATATTATATTTCTACTATAAACTATGCATACTGTAAACTCTGTACAAAGAGAGCTCACATGCCATCAGAAGCAACATTTGTACTTTCACTGCTGTTCTAGTGCATAGAACTCTTTGAAAACAGCTACAGCCTCTGCTTTAGTGGTGGTTGGGGTAAGTCCATCCTAGGCTATTTGTTCCCCAGCTAGAGGAATGTGGAAAAGTAAACGGGAAAGAATTTCCTTCTCCAAGGAATGGGAACATTTCTGCAAGCAAACATTCCAGCTGTATTGTTAGGCTACCTTAAGAGAATTGGTTTTGCTCTTCCAGCCTGTTAGGTATTGCCTTTTTGTGTATTATGTTCTCATTTTCTGGCAGTACAGTCCTATTTTCAGCCTGAAGTTGAGAATAAATTCTTCTATGTTCCTGATTTTTTGAAGTGCCATACAGAAACCTGTTCAGCTAGGCACTGTGAAACCTCCTTTATGGAGGGTCAGTAATATATGTAGTGCTGTATAAACACAAGGAGATATGTACCTACCCCTACCTCTAAACTAGAGGTATGAAATCCGAGCTTAGGATTAAAAATTTTGTCAATAACTTTTTTCCTCATGTACATTTTTGGCTCTTTTCAAATAAATATCAGCAATTCTTACTCTATCTAAGTTAAAAATCACTCACTGTAGATGTAGTATGTAAGTAAAAAAAATTAACACCTAGGCTGAATAGGAGAGAACTTACAGAATGGATATTCATGCATAAAAGAAAGGTTGGTTTGGAGACTACATTACAGTGCAGGCTAACAGTGTAAAAATATCAGAGAGAATACTTAAGGGCTGAACTGCTGTGCCACCACTTAGGCTGGTGAATGGAACTTAGTCCAGTTGGTGACTGGTTGCTAGTAGTGTTCCCCAGAGGATTCAGTACTGGTGCTGGTCCTGTTTAACATCTTCATCAATCATTTGAATGAGGGGATAGAATTTAGCTCAGTAAATTCACACATAATGCCACTAGGCAGGAGTGTTGATGTACTGGAGGGCAGGAAGGCTCTGCAGAGGGATCTGGGCAGGCTGGATCATGGCCCAGGGCCAGTGGTTTGAGGCTCAACAAGGCCAGTGCTGGGTCCTGCCCTTGGGTCACAACAACCCCAGGCAGTGCCACAGGCTGGGGCAGAGTGGCTGCAAAGCTGCCACAGGAAAAGGACCTGGGGGTGCTGCTGAGAGCAGCTGAACATGAGCCAGCAGTGCCCAGGTGGCCAAGAAGGACAATGGCATCCTGGCCTGTCCCAGCAATAGTGTGGGCAGCAGGAGCAGGACAGGGATTGTCCCCCTGTACTTGGGAAATGCTGGAGCATGTCCAGGGAAGGGTGGTGAAGCTGGGGCAGGGTCTGGAGCAGCTGAGGAGCAGCTCAAGGGGGCCCTGTCACTCTCTACAGCTGCCTGCAAGGAGATGGTAACCAGGTCCAATTCTTCCGCCATGTATCAAGTGAAAGGACAAGAGGAATCAGCCTTAAGTTGTGCAAGGAGAGGTTCAGATTCAATATTGAGATTTTTTTTGCTGACAGTGGCTGGATATTGGAATAAATGACCTGTGGAGATGGTGGAGTAACTCTCTGGAAGTATTCAAGAGGATGTGGCAGTTGGGGTGATTATGGTGGTGCGAGGTTAATGTTTGGACTAGATACCTTGAAGGTCACTTACAACCTTGACAAGGCTGTGATTCTGTCATTTAGATATATTTATGTACCAGATTTTGAAGGGGCCAGTACCAGCATAGTTTGACAGTTTTTCCTATCTATTTTATGCGCTTAATTTAAGACAGAGAGATGTGCCATCAGAAAACAAGTGTTTTGTTGATCAGAAGGGTGACTACTTTCACCTTGATACTTTTAGACAGATTGTGTTAAGTGTGTTGAATCGACCTTTGATTGATCTGCTTTGCTTAGGCTTGACTGGAGTTAAAATTGAGTAAATTCTCTTGCTTCAAGAAATGTTGTTAGATATGATAGTTGATGCAATTGTGAAGTGCTTGGTAGTTGATCAGATTGCTTCACTGCATAGTTCTTACTTTCAGTATTATAGAGCAGTTGGTTCTGAAAACCCTGGGCACACAATGAAAGCCAGCAAATAAAATTAAAAAGAAGATTGGTAATACCCATTCTGAGTAAATCCCATATTGAGATTTAGAGTTCTTTATACTTGTTGTTTTTTTGGGTTTTTTGGTTTGTTGTTTTTTTTTCCCCCTTTCTTCTTTTTTAGTTCAAGAAAGGATTTTTTCATTATAGTTTAAAACAGAAATATTAATACAGTTAACAAGCTGAGAAAAAGAATGTACATCCAGCTTATAAGGCAGTTAATTTTGGTTCTTGTAAACACTGGCACATCACCCAGATAGTGGGAGGGTTTCTTGTAGTAATAGTAATAGGGGACAGGGAAAATAATTTGTAATTCAGGCTGAGACTGGGGAAACACTTTAAAGAAAGCATTTAATGGAAGCATTCATGTATTTTCTTGTCTTTGAACAAATTGCAAGAAGTAAAAGTATCTTTTGAGCATTTTGATATTTGCCTACCTGTATTTTATAAAGGAAGGTGCTTCAACATGGTACTTTAACTTCCTTTAAAATATTAATATTACAAAACTGTCCATCCTTAGATTAGCTGTTTCTTGGTCAGTAAGAAGAGAAAGATACTGGTAGAGTCTATTGAACTGAAGTCCTACATTTTCCAAAATAATACACTTAATGTATAAACATACTTGGGTTTTGGTTGAAGTTAGGTGCTGAGACAAGGATCAGTTTTGAATGGTAATGTTGCTCTGTTCTTGGTTTTGGTTTTTTCTTTTCCCTTCTAGACAGCTGGCAGGAGATGTAATAAGACCTAGACTATTTCTCAACAATCATAAATATGTTAAAAAAGCACTGTCTTAATCATGTGATGTTTTATTGTATGTTTTCCAGAGTGGCAAAAGTAATGAAGGTTCCTGTGTATGAGACACCAGCAGGATGGAGATATTTTTCCAATCTCATGGACTCTGGACGTTGTTCTCTTTGTGGTGAGGAGAGTTTTGGCACTGGTAAGTAATACATAATCAAAAATTACCACAGACTTCTAATTTTCCTGGATGCTTCAAGTCAAACCCAGAAGAATCATCAAGTTAGCTCTGTCTTGTGCTGAAACAAAGAACTTTTTGTTGTTCACATGTTGAGGTTCATCTTGTAAGTGTGGTGTCCAGCACCTCGAGGCATGAAAAATGTGGGAAATGGCTATTCAGTGGCAAGAAATTTTACTACTATCCAGACAGCTTCTGGAGGTGCCTGGCACTCTCTTCTGACTTGAACATTATGCAAAAAAACCTCACTGGTTCCACTACAAATCTCTTCATAGACAGCAACAGCATTTGGAGGCGTTTTGCCAATATGGAAGCCACATGTTTTTTTCCTAATGTGATTAGGTGTACAGAGTATGAGGATTGGTATATCTGATGGTACATCCAAAACTGTTGCAGGCTCTCCTTTTTGGAACATCACAATTGCTCAAGCATCAGATAAAATCATCATTAGAAGAAATTCAGTTAGATGTCAGCACTTGTGTTTTCCCTAGTTATTTGTCCTTTACCAGTCCCAAGAACCAATCAAACAACAGAATGCAGAATGAAAGACAAATTTGAGCCATCAAAAATTTAGTATTGATAGTAAGCAATAGGGGAAATAATTGAACTGTGTACTCTGTAGATGTACACAATGTGGTTTTAGTTTATGAGAATAACAGAAAAAAATTTGGAGTGTTTATTTTTTTATTTCCTGGATTTTGCTACAGAAATTCTTCCTTTTTGTTTATTACCAGGGCTACATTACAAGTCTTTTTGAAAAAACACCATAATTAACTTAATAATTTGCCTGGCTAATAGTTAATTCTAGATTTTGATGTGAGTTTTATGGAATGTGTAATACTTGGGCTGGAGCTCTTTGTAGAAAATTACTTATCATGCAGTGGAACTTGATGAAAAATTTCATTTTGCTTTAATTGACTTATGTCAAGTATTAAGTTTATTGATTGGGGTCAGTTAGGGAGCAGAATGCTGCTTTTTTGAAATTAATGATACCTTTAAGCAGCCATAGACATGGCACTTCATATATTATCTTCTTTGCTGTATGGATTTGAATGTACTATGATGCAAAAATGAAAAATATGTTCTGTTTCTTTGGGACTTATATATAAAAAGGAAGAGAGTTTAAATTTATAATGAGTGTTAATTTCTTTTTGTTGTCAGTGGGAACCAGTGTCCCATGATTAGCAAATTTTGCCTTCACTATTTGCTCTGAGTTCAGAGGTTTGTGTTGCCTTGACTGTATCTTTTGAATAGAAACTTCCTCTACATCGTGTTCTATGAGGTCATTGGGAGAGATGTAATTTGGGGGAAGAAGGGCAGGAAGATCTTGTACTTTTCAGAATGTACTGCTCTTTGTTGTGATGTGTGTTGAACTGCAGCTCCATTAACCCATGAGAGGTATGAACTGAGGAGTTTTCAGCTCTCACTGCTTCTGAATACTTTTTCACTGGTCCAGTTGTGTACCTCTTTCCTCTAAATACTGAAGTTGCTCTTGCTCGTGCAAAACCAGATACTTTCATGAAATTTGTGTGCGTCTAAAGACATGATATCAGCAGCACAAAAACTGTTTGACAGAAACTTCTGGCTTCATCATCATGTTGAAGAAAGTTAAATGTGAATTTTAACTGGAAAGAGCTTGTAAGAGTTTTGATGGTGAGTTCCCGTATGTTGAAGTATATCTAGATACCCTAGCCCACAGAATGCAGCACCTCCTGCTGCATGCAGGCTTATATGTAGAGATGCATAAGACAAACAGGAGTGACCTCTCTGTGCCATGTGCTGTGACACACCACTGCTACAGATCTTCTTTGCTTAGGAAGTTATTATCCTAGACCATCTTCCTCCGATGCTGTTGAGTAGGACTCTTTCAGATGCTTTCTGTCTGAGGGAGAAGAGAGGAATCATTGGTTGTTCTTAGTAGAAGCCATTTCAATTTTATGATGCAGTTATAAAAAAAGACAAACATCAGATTTCCCTTTCACATTGCAAAAGCATGTTCAGGTCTTGCTAAACAGACTATCCCAATTACTGCTGGATTGTAGCCCTGGAGATCAGTCATATAGAAATGAAAATAAAGTGTTTTGATCTACTGTAACAATGTGGTCTCTCTAGGTCTGATTTTATTATCCTGAGTATCTGATAGTGGTTGAATTTGGAAGAGAAACAATCATGGAGGTCAAGGAAGTGCCTCTAGGATTTGACTGTACTTGATAGGCAAAAAAATTACCCTTACTTCTCTCTTAATTTGCCATTGACTTTTTTCTTTGCTTGTATCTTTCTGTGAGGCCTTAAAACAATTGCCTTCTGTACTATAGCTTCTCTTCCAAATTTTTTGAACCTGACCTCAGACTATTCTCTACATTCCTTCCCACTCTGTGTTCCTTACATTAATCTGGTTCTTCTATCCTATCATTAATTCTTCAGATTCCTGATAAATCCTGACTCTTGTGAATGAGTACTTAAACAACATATTGTTGGCCAGCATGGAGAGCTGGTCTACAGCAAATTTTCAGCATCCCGGTATGTTCTGATCAGATTAACTTTGTTGTACCTGCTGCACTTCAGTGCAGGAAGCCTCTTGACCTCCGGTTTTATCCAATTCCATCTAAAGGCAAATCTGAATGCTCGAGACTCAATCCCATGGGCATCCAGAGAACTTGAGCACAGGGTTTGAATTCCTCAGTCCATGTGTAGTTGCTGTGTAAAAAAGTAATGTGACAGAAGGAGATTTCTTAAAGATGTTGAGGAGTCTCCTTCACTGGAATATTCAAGAACTGTTTGGACACAATCCTATGTCATGTGCTGTGGAATAAGCTTTCTTGAACAAAGAGATTGATCCAGATGCCCTGTTGTGGTCGCTTCCAACTCAACCCATTCTGTGATTCCTGTGGTACTTTTGGGGCAAATTATGTAATGACTATGGTGTCTAAAGTTTGTTTTCCCACTGCCTCAATTTCCTTATCATCTTTCAATTCGATGCAGATGTCTGAAAAGTGTTCTCATATGCCAGAAGGTTTATTTGTGAAACATGTTCTGGTTTGTAGATAACCAGTACTTCAGCAATGTGAGCTGTTTTTAGCAGTAAATATTTACCTTATTGCGAGTCCTTTAGTAATGTCTTAAGCTGTGTGACCCTCACATGTTTCTGCCAGGATTGGACATTTGAATCAATTGTACAGCTTTTGCACAATCATATCTATTTAGGGAACTGAAATTTGGCACTTCTTTAGCTTTCAGCATGGAATATTTATAAAAGTGTATGATATTGTGATCAGAGTGGGAAATTTACTGCTCTCTGTAAGAGAAAGGAGTTTTAAAAATCCACCTTTGGTCATCACACTGCATTGGAAATCAATTGCTTGTGTACCCAGGTAATCAAGCCCAGTTGAAATTTCCAAGTAATATAGAGCCTTGGTTTTATAACATAAGGGACTTTGGTCTGGCAAGTAAATAAAAGCAAACTTTCTGCTATAAAAGGAGAAAAGATGTTGAAAACATCCCGTACAGCTGTATTTCCCAAACTTGTTTTCTGGCAGCTGATCTTGGAGCTAAACCAATGCTTTAAAAACTTCTTCCATTTTTGTAGCAGTGTGGGGAGCTTGTCAGATGAGGTTAGTATCTTTCTGGTTCTATGACTAATGCCCAGCACACAGTTCAAAGGAGGGCCTCGGCAGCAGCAATTAGTTTCTAAATATCATCAGCAAGCTATTAATCAGGATTAGAAGAACTGTGGGGCTGATTTATCTCTCTGCAGTTTAAGCTACTTCAGTAATTGCTACAACTTCCTTAGATTTGTTTGCTTCATCTCCAAATTTCCAGATTCTATTAACATCAAACCCCTTCTTCTGAAAGTTTATGTGGAAGAACAACTAGTGGAAAATATAAAAATATGCGGTTGCTAATATGAATAAAAGACACAAAGGAGTTGTCTGGTGGTGTCTGTTACAGTGACACAAATCTAAACTAATGTTACTAACTTGAAAAAATCATCAGATCAGAATGCACCTAAATCTCTATTTGCCTAAAATGTTACTAAGTTTCAGACTGCTGGATGATGAATCTGTAAGACTCAAGTATGCGCAAACAAAATGATTTGTTGTGAGTTTGTGGACTCCTGTGATTTTCTTGTTTTAAAATCACATTTACAGAATACAGTATGATAGACTAGGATTACTAAATTAGGGAAAAGCAATTACCTTTTATTCATGCATATGACCCACAAGGCTTGCCTTCCCTATCAGAATTAGCTATTTTAGATACAAAGTTAGAAAGCTTTCAGATAGTAGAAAAATCATAAGATGAACATATTTGCATTATTTTACTTTGTTTGTAAGCTACTGTCTTTGAAGATTTTTCTTCAATTTAAGACTGTATGCTGAGTACTTCTCTATGGATGGGAACATGCTCTGATAATTTTGCCCAGGTTGTTTAGTCTGAGTCTGGATATAGTAATTTACTGTAGTAAAAATAAAATTCTCTACTGTTACATGGAAACATAAGGAATTAACTTAAAAATAAGTTGTTGAAACACAGTTGTTGTAATTTCCCTTACCATTGGCAAATTGAATATAAATAGTTAATCAGAAAAAATATTTGTAGACACCTTTGGTCTGTTGTGTATACCTGCTTCAGCTCATTGAATAGAATCAGGAATTCATTAATTCTGGGATGTTTCAATTAAAAGTAACACTGAGAATCATTCTGAGGGTTATTCAGAGCCCCGAGCTGCAAGGCACCTTTTCTTTCTTCCCTTTGCACAGGACAAGTCTGCCTCTGCAAATTTATTTGATCTATGGAGCAAAGAATGGTGTTAGCTGAACTGAGGCAGCAGAGTAAACTCCCTCTCTAGAGTTTCTGCAATGTGAGCTGGGAAGTAGGACTAAGTTAAGGCAGAGCAAGCAAAGACACCTACGAATGGTAGGTGAAAATCAGAGTAACAAAATTGCATTAATAGATTGCAGTTTTCAAGAAGGAAGGGCAGTAAAGACAGCAGCATATGTGCATACAGTAACCACGCTGATGGATGTGCTCAGTCTCGCTTCCATTAAGACTAACAAACTGAAACACTTTCTGGGCACACAGGATTATTGTCCTTGTAGTCATATCATGCTAATATTTTTAATTGGTGATTTTTGATTCTGAAACAGTTGAGTTGCTTCTAAATATCCTGACTTTTGTCTCCAGATTACCTTCTCCATTGATTTCTCTTTCCTGAGGAGTAACAATTTATGTCCTCTGAGACACATGCAAGGACCGAGAAAATCTCAAATCTCAAAATATATATGAAGAATAATACATTCAACCCTCTTTATATAGATTTATGCATTTAAGCTGTACCAGAATAAAGTTCAGAATGCAGCAAAAGAGCTCTTCAGAAATGCTTCTGTCCATGTTTCAGTAGAACATTTTGGTTCAGTGAAATGTGTTTAAAGTGTTTGCTAAATTAGAACACATATCTTTAATGTTCAGCTTAGCCTGTGTTCCATTGTCATGATATAGACAATTTTGCTGAATGACTGCAGTGCTCTTCACTGTATGATTTGCTAGCCTGCAATCTGCAGAGTGTTATGAAGCAGGAGAATGAATGGTCATTCATATTGGAGCAGATTGCTGAGGGGTTAAGCTCACTTCCATGTCTCCACTTTGTGCTGTCTGTTGAGACACTTAAGCCATTTAGGTGGCTGGTGATAATCAGCAACAGAGATGACATTTTAGGCAGAATGGAATTTTTTCTGTGCAAGGATGAGTGTCTGAAAGGAGAGGCACAGCAAGGCATGCGGGTTAAGAAGGAAAGGAGCAGCCATGGTTGGGGTGAGCCTGCTGTTCCCAGCCCTGCCTGGCCCGCTGGGGCTCCCACTCTGCCCAGGAGCAGCACCAGGGCTGTCAGCCGTGCCCCAGCAGTGCTGCAGCAGGGCCAGTGTCCAGCTCCCCACAGCCCTGCCCCTGCTCCCATGGTCTGGCATTGCCCTGTCCCCATTCCCAGGGAGTGCCTGATGCCTGGAGCTGGGACTGGACAGCCCTGGCTGCTCGTGCCCTGCTGTTCCCAGGCCCCTGTGCATCCCCAGACCCTGTGGTGATATGATGAATTCCCCTGCTGTTACTGGAGAAACAATATCTGCTCAGGGGGAAGTGAATGCTCTATTCTAGATTTCTCTTTTGGTGGCAGGGACAGAAGCCAGCACCACTGTCTGGGAACAGACTCTTGGCTTTGGTAACAATGACTGTGACTCTGCTGTCTGCTTTGCCTACAAGTAAGCTGATTTTATTCTACATAGGACATATTGATGGTGTTCCTGTAGAAGATATCCTTGAGCTGATCTGGCATATTACTGCAACGAGGGGGCAGAAAAGATGAGAGATGACCTTGAAGGTCCTTTCCAGCCCAAATAATTCTGTCATTCTATGCCTAAGTGTCTGAAGGACTGACTTTCTGTAGAGGGGCATTTGTTTTCCTTTCTTATCTGAAGCTATTTGCAAAGCTTTGAGAGTTCATAAATAACCCTGTCCTTTTTCTTCTGGCTGGTTGGCACTCCATGCTTTCACAGTACTGGAGCAGGGAATAGAGTGAGCTGTGACTTCCCATGCAGGAGCTTCTCAAGCACCAGTCCTAAACTCTGGCTGTTGTAACAGGACACTGCTTTTGTTGCAGAGAGTCACAGATTACAGATCAAGGTCGATAGCGAGTAACAAAAAGAAATATTCTTACTATCATGACAGCTGCTTTGCAAATGTGAAGGCATGTTACTGTCTCAGCTCTTAAGTCCATCTACAGTGTTCTTGTTTTCTGTAATACCTAACAAATATAAACATAATCTTTATGCAAATCGTTATCCTCATCAACAGGTGTTCTGTAATCATTCCTATACAATCCAATATTACGCTGAATAGTAATTTGCATTTATTTAACCTTGTGGTAGTTAACTTAATGTTAAGATTAATGTTAAAGGGTGTTGAGGTTGAATGTAACACAAGAAGCACAAGGAGCGGGCAGACCTGTGGCTGACCCAGGACAATGGGCTCTTAGTAAATCATTGAGCAGAGACTGCTACCCTGATTGTTGCTCCTTCCCAAGAAGTGGGACTGCAAGTTCAAGGTAACAGCAGTGATTGACCCTAGGAATCATGGTCTCTCTCTGCACATCTTGTTATTTTCCTTATATGCCTTTAATATGTTGACAGTTTTTCACAGGATTAACAGCTTCAGTGCATCAGTTTACGTTATGGGAGCTGTCCTCTGCCAGTAGCAAAACACAGCTGTTCTGACAGATGACTGACTGACTGTGTGGACCTTGCAGGCTGTTATGTAAAGCCAAGCCGTGCTATGCAGTCTTGCTGCAACAGGATTTTTGTGTTTGAGGAAGGAGAATATTTCAGAAAATAGGTTTTCAGCTTAGGAGTTTTTAGATTCCTCTCTGAGGGATTTTGTTAAGTATCTTCTGAAGATAGATAATTCATTTGGTTGACTCCATAACCAGTAGGTACTTCATGGAGTAAACAAAACTTCTGAATTACTGCACTTGCTTTGGTTTCAATAATGTGTGACCAGACAGAGAACCATAAGGCTGCAACCAAAAAACTTTAACCAGATTTAGTATTATTATGCCAAACTGATGGCTACATGTTTGATATCCCTTCGAGCTTCTTGAGTCTGTTAGCTTATGTAATTCCCATCAGCATCTACTGAGTGTTAAGGACCTTGGATTTTACTTAGATCTGAGACTACATGTTAAATCATGTGGGGTATTCCAAAACTGTTCCTAGTCTTCATTGTTGGAACAATTTCCCTCTTCATAAATACAAACCTATGAAGGGGTCTAGATTGGAGCATCCATATGTCTTTACCACTGAGAGGTATGAAGAAATACAAACAAGGGAACAGTCCCACTCTCTGGTTTGCTTGGTTTGCTTTTTCTCTCCAGAACAACTTTTCAAGCATCCATGTCTTCAATGTTGTCCTGACTGGAGGTCATGAACGTTCTGGAAATTTGCAATATTTATGGAACGGGGAAGTTTTTTCTCTTCAGCTTGACATCTCCGGATGGACATCTGCAGAGATAAGGAGATGCTGTTGAATTTGACTCTCATTAAGGAGAACATTCTGGCTCATGGCTGGGGTTCCCATATCTAGCCCAGTTCTGGGAAACAACAGCAGAGGTGTGAAAACACTGTATATCAGTGAGCAGGAATAATGACTACAAGTGTTTTCATGCTGCTACAGTTCCTTTTCAAGTAGTCATACATATTTTTATTTAACTTAACAAGTAGGGGCTTTGTCATGCATAACTGGATCCCATTTTAAACATTAGTTCTGGTTTTCTGTCTAGAATATATCAGAGGTGCTGTGGGTAGTACTGTTGATTACCATTATGTGACATACACAGTTAAATGAGGCATTTGCCCAGCCTCCGTACCTTGTTTACTGATTTGCAGTGATACCAAGTAATGTGCTTAATCTCTGTCTCTTTAGGGTCTGACCACCTCCGAGAGAAAGATGGACTGTGGGCTGTGCTAGTTTGGCTTTCAATCCTGGCAGCTCGAAAGCAGAGTGTGGAGGAGATTGTCAGGGATCACTGGGCGAAATTTGGCCGACACTACTACTGCAGGTAAGAAAAATGAGGAAAAGGCAACACTTATGCAGCTGATAGGAGAATTCTACTACAACCATTGCTTGTTTAGATGTGCTCACCTGCATTTAGGTGTGCATTCGCTGTGCCTACAGAATGAAAACCTGCCACAGATTATCACCATTTTTTAGACAGGCTTTTCCAGAGGACTAAGTGTCAGAAAAAGGAGCTAGCTACATGTGTATGTCACTGCTAGCATGAGTAATTGAATTTTTAAATATTGAATGGCAGAAAGATTTTAATTATTTACTTGTGCAATATATAGGTACAGCTTGTTACATGATGTTGAGAAAGAAACATAATCCCAGCAAGATTTGCTCCTGCGTTTTTTTCTCTAAGTGCCTACATGTGACAGTTTTAGTGAGAACTGAAACCTATGCTTGCTTCCAATTCAGGATAACTCCTCCAAAGACACAAACATATTTTTATTAAGGTCTCAATGTGATGACTTCTGGCTGTCATTTTCATCTTTGCTTCTGCCTCTCTCTTAATCCAGACTTAATTCAGAGGAGTTTGCAGTTTGTAAGTGCTTTTGCACACAGCTGTTCCTCAAAACTTGTAGCAGAGTTTTCTCTATTCCACTTGTTTGTTAAGCACTGCACTCATTGTGTCATTAAGTTTTGGTGGTATTTTTGTATATTGGTGGTATTTTTACACTTCTTTAGAAATTGCATTTTATAAATGCTTGTTGATTTATAATCAGGTGGCCAGTGCAGAACTGTGGTTGCACACATGTAACAGTTAGATGGCACAGGACTTGCATGTATGTGCTGGTTTCATTTGCAATTAGTACTTCAGTACTCCTGATTTTTGAAGTAAGCAGTAAATTGCTAATTGTGAGTACATAGACTTCTCTGAAAGCAGAACTGTCTTGTGAGCTCTGGGGACTTACTTTCTGCTTCTACTTATTTTTTTTTTAATGTATGTGCAAGGTTTGATTATGAAGCACTGGAACCCAGGACAGCGTATTTCATAATGAGAGACCTGGAAGCTTTGATCACTGACAAATCATTCAGCCATCAGCAGTTTGCTGTGGGTAACAATATCTACAGTGTGGAAAGAACAGACAGCTTTGAGTACATAGATCCTGTGGATGGCACTGTGACCAAAAGACAGGTATGGCTGTAGTGATGGATTAGCGAAGTTTTGCAGCTGTCATATTATCTCCAACAACATTGTTTCTAAAGTTCAGCTGGCAAGACTTTCCATTTATTTTTGGGATGGTGTTTCCTTTGCTGTGATAGATACTGCATTTCCTACTTAAGATTAGCTTGGTCTGGATAAGATAATCCACCCTGAGTTTATCTTGTGCTTGCTGTACATAACTAGAGACAATAGTGTCACAGTGAACACAGGATGGAATTAAGTCTGTGTTGAGAGCAGTGCATATATAGGGAGGGTTCCTTTTCCAGAATAGTGGAAGATATCATATCCTTTTTGTGTTTTCTATGTGAAATCTCCACTGGCTATACATCATCAAAAAAAAAAAAAAAAAAAAAAAAAGGAAATGAAAAAAATAGATTTTCCTGCTCGTTTTTGGTGACCCACAGGATTTGCACAACTGAGATGCAAATATCTATTGTAGCCAGTAGCATGCAGAAGACTTTAGAAGGTTGTAGCCTATGCAGGCATATTTGACTTCCTAGTCCAAATTGCCAGTTCCTTCTGGAACTTGTCTATACTGAGATTCCTTAGTTATCAAGAACTGCAGTTCAAACTGAGCCTCCAGTGCTTCTAAATTCATGATGTGCTCAAAAGTTACCATGTACTTTTAGCAGATATAAATTTTTATTCAAGTGTCTTGAATTGTGGCTTCTATTAAAGTTTGTCCTGATTTTATGATGTTTATGTTTTTATGGTCCTGGTTTCTCTGGTTTTTAAATTATTTGACCTAAACAGACCCTAGGAAATTATATTACAAGCCATTAAAACTATTGTCATGCCTTTCTGCTGAGAGTCTTTGTAGTTTCCATTCATCATTGCATCCAGAAAATATAAGCAGTCTGTCTGCCACTGAGCTACTTTCTTTTTGCATATTACTACTGAAACAAGATATGAGGATATTGTCATTTCTAAGTCTAGTGGAAAATTACAGGCATGGCTGACTCGTGACCTTTGTAGTTTTAAAAAGCAGCTAGTGAATTTTCATTACACTTTAATTTTTTTGTTCAAAGCACTTACTCTGTATGGGAATATAATTGCAAATCATATCACCATTTAACACAAACAGAGAAACATGACTTGGCTTGTTTTCAGATGGACTCTGAAAGGGAGCCCATAAAACCAGCAAGCATGTCTTTTCAAAGGGAGAAGCTCCAATTTTATTCAGAGTAGAGTTCAACCAGTTTGTCCTTTGACAAGGACACATTCATAGCTTTGTATGTCTGCAGCCTCAGTGGGATTCTTCAATCACACTTAATTGGAGAGGATATTGATCTATGCAAATGAAACAACAGTTATCTGCTGCCATTTTGCTTGGGTAGCTGGTTCATAATCTAAATGCAAATATCTCTTTCAGACTATCATAGGCTTTGTGCAGATTTTTCAACTGAGTATTCAGGAGCATGTTCCAAATTTTGTTCCCCAGAACATAGGGAATAGAGATTTACATTCAGTGTAACAGCAATGTCTCATGAATAAGAAGCTGGCTACATAGTCATTATTCAGTGTTAATAAAAAACATATTCAGAAAACAAACACAGCAATGAGAAAACAGGCAGCAAACAATACACACAGACTGTTGCTTCTAATTAATTCTGTTTCTTGAAATCTATGAGTACTGTTTATCACACTGCAGTAATAAGACTTAAAATCAAATGAAACATTCTGTTGTTCTTGAAGACTGTTCTAGTTTTTAAAGCTGTACTGTGTTTTTCATATATCAGCATATAACAATGCTGCTCCTGAGGGTCCAGCATGAGCCAGGAGTGGGACCAGTATCATTTTTGTGTAAAATTTGAATTGTATGGATGAGAGGTACAAGTTGGCCATTGTACTAAGAGACAAAAGGATTCAGGGGGACCTTATTGTGACTTTTCAGTACTTCAAGGGGGCTTGTAAGAAAGATGAGGACAATTCTTTAGCAGAGCCTGATGCGGTAGTACAAGTGGTAGTGGCTTTAAACGAAAAGAATAAATTTAGACTAGATATAAGGAAGACTTTTTTTTTCGATGGAGGTGGTGAGACACTGGAACAGGTTGTCTGGATAGATGGTGAATGCTTGGATTTCATCCTTGGAATCATTCAGGTCAAGTTGGATGAGGCTCTGAGCAACCAGATCTGGCTGAAGATGTCCCTGCCCACTGCCATCAACATGATGATGTGATGACATCAGGACTGGATGACCTTTAAAAGTGCTTTCCAACCCAAACCATTCCATTATTCTGTGTTTATCAAACAATGCATTATCTGGTGCCAAAGATGCTTTGGCAAGTACCTGAGGAAACAAAGGTTTTACTTAGGTTTTACTTATACTTTAGAATATTGACACACTGCATTTCCAACATCAAGCCACCAATGCAACTGGAAAAATAAAATGCATTTCTTTTAATTCTCTTCCCTCTTCCCTCTTTTTAATGGTTTGCTGCCCTTGAAACTGAAGTAGTGAGGATCTCAGTTTGTGCACTAGACCTTTGATAACAAAAGGACAAAGGGGAAGAAAATTTCAGTGGCTTATTAGAGGTAGCACTTAGTCTAAGGGTACCATTTACAGAAAAAGAACTAGAATGTGTATTAGTGCACAGCTAGTAGAATATTGTAACGTTAAACTCTTTATCTGTGTAATTTAGTCCTCTGGCCTTAATGGTCTTCCTGTACAGAAACTGTGGATCCAAGAATATGGTCTGTGGTCTGTTAAAAAACGTGTTCATATATGCAGTACAAAAGCGGTGAGGAGAAAAGAAAAAAAGAGATGTGAAGAGGGCAGCAAAGAGCAGATTTTTAACTGACTGATGAATTAATCAATCATCTTTATTACACACATTTAATGTGCATTAATTAATGTACTTGAAATTAATTAACACCTAAAGTTTTCCAAATTGTACTACAGACTCACTGAAATTCTTGTACTCATGTATTAATGGTATTTATGGGGTAGCAACTGGTCCTGTCATTTGTATTTGCTATTGACAGCTGTTTTCTGATCCAGGCTCTCTAGCTGTTTCTTAGGTCACCTTCCTTTAGTGATCTTATACCTATTTCTCAGGTCATTGATTTTGTTCTCTGCTATGCAGAATAAGAGCAAATCAAGTAAAATATATAAAAACATCAATAAGAGAGCATTTGTTATGAGGAATGGAAGAGAATGTACAACATAATTTCTAGTCTTCAGGGGAGAAAAAAGAGTAATGAGTGAGTTGTCCAAAGTTGTGGGGAAAGCAGAATGGCATCCAAATGACTCTTCCTTTCACTTCTGTTTTGGAGCAGTGAATGGTGATTTGTAAAGGTACTGTCAACTTACATATCTGCTGTTCCTTCTCCTTTCCTAGGGGCTGCGGATTATTTTTTCAGATGCTTCCAGACTCATCTTCAGAATGAGTGCTTCTAGTCATGTGAGAGCTACTCTGCGGATCTATGCTGAGAGTTATGAAAAGGATCCTAGCCAGCACAATAAGGAGCCACAGGTAATGCAATAGCATTGTAGTAAGTCAGTAAGTGAAGCATTGCCTCTATTATAGCAGTGGCTGTAGATTTTCATCTTTGATCAGAAGCACCACTCAATGCTTTGACCCATTTACTGTCTTTGTAGGTCATTTCTTTTGAGAACCTCTGCACCTTTTGAGGAAGACCAGCAATTTTAATATATATAGGTGTAATATCTAACACAATAGGAGTGTCAAGGGCTGAGATGTCTCATGTTAAACGCTGGGCAATGACTTCAAGTCTGTTAACAAAAGTCATTCTAGTTCCAATTTTTTTCAGAACTTTTTTGGAGTTGTGATTTGATTTATAGAACAATATTTTAAAAATAAGATAACCATTTTTAAAGGAGATTATCTGAGAGCAAGTTAGTTAAGGCATCCCAAGGATTCCTTACAATTAGGGTACAGTTAGGAAATACGGATACCAGAGTCTAAACAATATAGGGATTCCTTGTAAGGGAAATACTTGCAGCTGTTTAAGAATTGTCTTATATTATAATCAGACCTTTTCCTATGAAGAGTGAAGATTGAGAGCAAGTTGCTGGGTTGTCCAACAGATGCCTTATACAGTTAATAAAATAAATCACACTTTACACTCTCAGGTTCTTCTCAGTATATGTTCTTTAAGGTGTGATATACAAGAGAGCACTAAGGATATTTCATGGAGAAGAAGTCAAGCATTTGGCTTGTAGTAAATCAAAACCCTGTAGTTTTAAGTCTCATGTAGTTGTGTGTTCATGGTTGGAATGCAAATGCAGATCTACCAAAACAAATATGCTGTCAAATGAATTTGAACCCTAGATAAGTGTTGATGATTCACTAGATTCTGACCATAAACTTAGTGAACTTCTTCTTATGCTATTAAACAGTCATGTATCAGTCATGAAAAGTGCTTCAGTTGTCATGGAAACATTGCAGATCCCATACCTGGAGATACGATCTATTAAACTTATTTGCTTTTTTGTAAAGTAAAAGTTTGCATCCTCAGTAACTTCTTGGATAGGATATTTAAAATGTTAAAGCTCCAGCAAAGGACCATATTTTAGCAATTTTAATGTTTTTCTGTGTATCCAGGTTTGCCCAGCTAGCAGGATCATTAATAGGTTTTGACTGGGGAGGAACACTGCTACAAATCAATTTGCACCTGCTGGTATACTTGGTTTATATGGTAAAGCTTTGGTATCTGGGGTGGCTTCTATGAGAAGTTGCTAGTAGCGACTTCTATGTTAAAATGATCCAGTTCCAGCTGGCTTCTAGATGGACCCACCACAGGACCAAGCAGTACCCCTCTGTGATAACCTCCATAAGCAGGGTAATAAACTGACTGTGCAACAGCAGCAGGAAAGGAAGAAGGGGGTATTTATGAGAAACAGCTCTGCAGGCACCATGGGCACTGCAGAATGGAGGGGGAGTGATAGAGTGGTCTACTGGGCCCCTGACAACCAGCCAAGGTCAATGCACCACAGTTACATCAAATTTTGTTACAGCACAAATTGTTCATCAGTTGTGATTGCACTGACTATTTTAAATATGGTTTTTCATGCTGTGCAGACAAGGCACAGATGAAAGTAAGTCATGGTAAGAGACAGACTGTGACTTGATTTTAGAGGTTTGAAGTGGACTTAAATAACCTTGTGATATGTAACAAAATATGTGATCTGAACTTGTTTTTTGTCTGACTCAGCAAAAAATACTAGAAAACAATGGAAGATGTACTGGCAGCATTATCTGGCTAAACTTGTGGCTATTTCATTGCAAATAAGCATTAGTATTTTGAAGTGGAATTGTTACTGCATTAACGGGTTGTTTTATTTTCTGTAAGACAAGTAATATTCTGGTGGAATTTAGTCTTGTGTGCCTTCTAAGTAACCTACAGTGAACATTCAGTGTTTAACATTCATTCTTCTGAATGAGAATGGAAAACAACAGAGGTTCTCAGTGAATTTTCTACTTGTGAAGAGACTAGATTGGGGGAGCAGTGGTTTTCCTCAGAAAATGAGGAATGTGCTGCCCTACTGTTACATTTCTTCTTTGTTCTGCTTGAAGAGAGAGATGCCTAAAGTCTCACCAGCAATACAGACCATGTCTAGGGAGCAGCAGGAATGGGTGTGCTGCACAAGGCAGTAGGAGCCAGGCAGCCAGACCTGCTGCACCACAGGCAGTGCCCCCTTGTCCAGGGGACAGTCCTACAGCAGGAAAGTGAGAGGACAGGGCAGCTCTCTGGTAACAAGCGCCCTCAACAAGTGATGGATCAGGTTCAGGGTTCATCTGGGGCAGCAGAACATGGTACCAGAGACAAAGCTGGAGACACTGCAGCAATGTGGACCTACTCAGGAGACAGGGTCAGAATCATAACCGGAGACAAGATACAGCATATATCCAAGCAGCCTTTTAGGGAAAGAAGCTGCCTATAGTGTGGGGCTGAGGTACACCCAGGCAGCAGAGCCAGAGATAAGGCTGGAGACAAGCTGTCCTGCAGCTTAGCTCAGGCAGGCACCAGCACCTGGAACAGGCTGTAATGGTCCTTGGGCAGGGTGCAGGGGAAGGTCCTCAGGGGATCAATCCTAAGCAGGCTGGTAGGGCCTATGACTGCCCTTGAAGATATCAGAGTTTGATCTTTTATTTAGCACACCAAGGGTCTGTTATTCCCAAGGATATAAAAAAGGCTAGAAGGGATTTTTTTTCTGTGCGTTACAGATCACAGCATCCTTGGCAATCTGATCATGATATTCTTTACTGAATCCCAGGGGTAGAAACATCATTGCCTTAAAACTTGCTACAGGGACTTTCCTCCATTTATACAGTGCCTGTCTAGACATTTCAATATCCAGACTGCCTCAGGAAATACATGGTACTATAAACACCCTCATCATCTCCTGCCATGTGCACAAGATCTGGGATAAGTAGAAGTTTCATTTCAATTAATACAATAAATTAATTTGGTTTCTCATTGCATAGTATTGCACAGTTCCCATTGTTTCTCTTTCCTTGCCTTGGCTGCATGCTTTGCCAGCAACATGAGTGCATTAAAAGCAACAAGGTCATAGATTGTATCCGACAGGCAGATGGTGGACTTCAAGATGCATAAATTTTACTAGATTGCAATGTACAAAAATAACTAAACATTTCCCAGGAGAACACTTGATAGTCTTCAGTGAAGTATGTTAAAGAGAATGAATAAAAAACTCCCTTTTCAAAAAACAGCATTTCTAGGAAGGGATGACGTTTGCATTGTTTACAGTACATTATAATTTATTGTGGGAATTCTGTCAGCAGTAAGTAGGTGTTGTCATAGAGTCACAGAATTATAGAATGGTTTGAGTTGAAAGGGACCTTAAAGTTCATCTAGTTCCAATCCACCCCCTGCCATGGGCAGGGACATGTCTCACTAGACTAGATTGCTTAGAGCTCCATCCACACCTGACTTTGAAAATGGAGGATGAGACATCTACAGCTTTTCAGGACAACATGTTCCAGTGTCTCACCAGCCTCATAGTAAAGAATTTCTTCCTAGTATCAAATCTAAACTACTCTGTTTCAGTTTGAATCCATTTCCACTTGCCCTGTCACTGCATGCCTCTGTAAAAAGTTCCTCTTTTTCTTGTAGGATCCCTTCAAGTGCTGGAGGGCTGCAGTTAGGTCACTCCTAGGCCTTCTTTTGACAGGCTGAAGAAATTCAGTTCTATCAACTTTTCCTCATAGGGCAGGTACTTCATCCCTCTGTTCATCTTGATGTCCCTCCTCTGGACTCACTCCAACATCTCCACATCCTTCCCTTGCTGGGAGCCCAGAGCTGGTGCAGCACTGCAGGTGGGGTCTCAGCAGAGCAGAGGGGCAGAATCCCCCTGGCCCTGCTGCCCACTCTGCTCTGGATGCACCCAGCACACGTTTGGCTCTCTGGGCTGGCAGTGCCATGGCTGGGTCATGTCCAGCCTCTCACCCACTGGCAGCCCCTTCTGGACAGGGCTGCTCTGATCTGACCATCCCTGGATCCACCCCAGCCTGGGCTGATAGTTGGAGCTGCCCCACCCCAGGTGCAGCACCTTGCACTTGGTCTTAAAAATTCCATGAGATTCCCATGAACCCACTACTCAACCTTGTCCAGATCTCTCTGGATGGCATCCCATCCTTCAGGTGTGTGAAGTGCAGCACTCAGGTTGGTGTCATTTGCAAATTTGCTAAGGGTGCACTTGATCCCTTCGTCCATGTCATTAATGAAGATATTTAATAACACTGGTCTGAATATGGAGCCCTGAGGGACAGCACTTGTCCCTGAAGCCCACTGGGACTCTGAGCCATTGACTGCTACCCTCTGGATGTGACTGTCAAACCAGTTCCTCATCCACTGAACAGTCCATTCATTGAGTCCAACTCTCTGCAATCTAGAGAGAAAGATACTGTGAATGACAAAAGCTTTACAGTAAAGTGACAGATAAATGACATCTGTAACCCTTCCCTTGTCCACTGCCATCAGCCTATCATAGAAGGCCACTGGTTGATCAGGCAGGACCTGCCCTTGCTGCAGTTGTGTTGTCTGTCTTGAATCACCTCCCTGCCCTGCACAAGCACAGATCAGGGGCATCTGTTCCATGAGCTTCCCAGGCAGAGGTGAGGCTGTTGGGTCAGTATTCCTCCTTTCTAACATTCTTAAAGGTGGGTACAATGTTTTTCCCTTTTTCCAGTCACCTGGAACTTGCCCAGATTGCAGTGACTTTTCAAGTATAATGAAGAGTGGCTTGGAAACTACATCAATCAGTTCCCTTACTTGTGTACTGTTTGTGTTGGGTACTCTTTAAATAGGATGCAGTGAATCACAAATTTTATCACTGCAATTATTTTTGCTGAAGACTAGTAAACAATGTGCTAGTTAGCTACAGAATTATAAGATTAGCAGCAGCCTAGCAACGATTTTGGGGCAGCAGTTGCTTCTTTGTGTTTTTGTTGGAAAAGGTAAGCCAGTTACAAAGGAAAAAAACACTGAATTTCTGAAATGAGTTTTGAACAGTGAGCAGTAGAGGGAAAAACCCTGATTTTCAGGGTATTTTTTGTATATGAAAAAAATTTGTTATATGTGATTGTATATATGAGTGATTATAAAAAATTATTGTTTATGTTGTGAGATGTTCCAAGTGCAGGGAACTGAAATCATTAACCCAGAAGTCCTCGGTTCTATATCACTTAATTGGGTCAAAATAATAGGAATCTGTATGGTTCTGTCAAGACACATAAAACACAAGCACAAGTGCATTTGTTTGATAATTATTGTCTCTCTGTTTACTTTTGAGGCATTGGAGGTTTTAGCATGGCTCTGGTTAGCTGTCAGAACATACAGTACAGTCCATAAAAATAATATGAAATTGTTCTGGTTTCATGTGGCTACAATTAATTTTCTTCTTAGTAGGTGGTACAATGCTGTTTTGGATTTGTTTTGAGAATAATGTTGATAGCACAATGATGTTGCTAAGTAGAAGTTAACCCGTGTCAAGGATTTTTCAGTCTCCTATGCTCTCTCAGTGAGGAAGTCCACAGGAATCTGGGAGAGACCATAGTTGTGACAGGTGACCTGAACTGGCCAAAGGGATATTCCATTCCACAGAATATCATTTCGGTGTATCAAGCTGTGAGGGGCTGATGGCTGCTCAGCTCAAGCTGATCATCAGTCAGTGGGTGGTAGGCTGTATTGTGCTTGCATTGTGCATCACTTGTGGGAGTTTGGTTGGATTTTATTCCTTATTGTTTTTCCTTTTATTATTAATTTTGTTATTCTATCTTAGTTTATTTCAGCTATTAAGCTGTGCTTATTTCAGCCCATGGGTTTTACATTTTTCCAATTCTCTACCAGTCTGCCAGGGACAGGGGAGTGAGTGAGCAGCTGCAGAGTACTTAGTTGCTGGCTGGAGTTGGACCATAGTAAAAGTTTTGCCATTACTATTAAAATTCATAAGATTTTCTTAGAGGACACATGGAATGTGGAAATTTGCATGTGTTTGAGCACAGTCTTAGATAATGCAGCATGTTTGTGCTATTCAGGTAATTTATCTTCAGGTTCTTCTCAAAATCACACTGTAGAGTGAAGAAATATTAAATCAACTGGGACTGCAAAGGAAATAAATCATGGGATGCTAATTATAAAATATTCCATGGATTAAGGAAATTAGTTGATCAAAACTGATCTTCCTTCAAAGATCTTTGGATATACTAGAAAATAACTAATCTTTTGCAAACATAGATGACTTCATGTTCCACTGGGTTTCCATTTTCCTTCTGTTTATTTCATACCTCATGCCAGCCCTCCTTTGTTGCCAGAGGCAGAACAACTGGCATCTTGACCTCTATTGTAATTTTGTTTGAATTAACAGGCAGACCATACACCAAGAATAGAGAGGTCAGTTTCCTTTTTTTCTGTGGAAGGTGTTCTTCTCAGCTGAATCAATTGAACATCACCAGTGCTGTGGATATTACAGAGTCAGTTCAGTTTGTTTCACAATGAACTACATCACTTAGATCTTTTAGGAGAGGTGGCTGTAGCATAAACCTTTCCAAAGACTTCTGGTTTTCTTTGAATGGAAGGTCAAAGTAAGCATGCTGTGCTGAGCTGTGTATTGAGCCCTTATGGTGGAAGCTCTGCAGGATGTATGGGCACATGTTGAGCTTTTAACATGCAAGCATGCATGATACATTTCAGCTCTTCCTCACTTCTTGATAAACCAGATGCATCATGGAACAAATCTTACCTGAGACTGTGATTAGAAGAGATGAAATTGTGTGGAATTTTCTTAGAAGATCACAGAGAGGAAAATTGCTAATGTCCCAAGCAGGAATGATACATGTCTGACAGCTCTGGTACAGATTTATTCCCAAGCAAAAGGATTTTAGTCTGCATTTGCCTGATGTAAGATATCTGCTTGCTTGATTTATTTTCCTGTAATCATTCCTCCCAGTTATTTTTTTAGAGATATAACTTCTGTCTGTGATTACTAAAGCAAGATTCTGATTAAATCAGTTATTTCAATTTTCAATTCTTAAATTTCCTCTAAGTGTGACATGCCATATGTCCTGAGCAGTTGCCAAGGGATAAATGGACTATTTAACATACAGAGTAATTTCAATAGTAAAGTTTTACAATTTCTCAAGTAGACAGAATGAAGAATACTTTTTAAAAAGATCTCCTTGAGATATGGAAGTCTTTCTAGAGGAATATTAGTGGTAAGTGGTTGTTGGCTGAGATTTATCACTTGCAACTGAAATGTAAACTGTTCATGGCAGAGGTAAAGGAATTTTTAAAAGGCATATATAGTCCTAGTTATTCTATCCTGTTCTTGCCATTCCAGATATGATGCACTTTTGCCTTTTTGCATATTTTGAGTGAAAAAGGTATTAAAATTAATTTGAAGTGTGGAAAGACAATTAAAAAAGGACTTTCTCTGTTGAGGAGCATGATTGTAACAAGCAGAATACTTGGTAGTAATTGGAATCATTTGGCAAGCCAAACAGTTTTTGTAAATGGATGTCACAAAAACTCATTTGATTGTGGGTTTTGTTCCAGCATTGTGTAAAGTGTTGTTTTTGGATTTTTTTTTTTTTTAATTCAGAGTGCATTTGTTGTCTAAGAAAGCAAGGTCCAGTAAAGTGGGTTGGGAAAGTTGCTTTTTAATTTTTCTTGTACTTTTTCGATTAAGTAAGGAAGTTTCTTAGAGGAGTGCTGGAGAACTTCATTTGCTTTAGTCTCATCCAGACCTTATAAATTGGCACATTTTAATATTTACTTTCGCAGAGTTTGCTCACAGATGTGAATTTGTGCTCTAGATATTAATCTTCTCTAAGTATGTTTGACTTTAATAGGCTTGTGTTCTGCTTCAGTGATTATTCAGTAGATAGATATCTACAAATATGGAGCTTTTTTAACAATAACATGTCAGACTGCTCACACTTGTGCATAGCTGAGCTTAATCATAAACTCACTTGACACCAGTGGCATTCATTGTGTTATTTCATGACTCTGCTTATACAGTTAGTCGCTTTGCTTTTTTGGCTTAGCTGACTGTTTGCATAAATAAAGCAAACACCTCATCCTCTCAGAAACTGTTAGGTGGCTGAAGCAGATTCAAAGTATTGATTATATGGGCTTATAAAAAGATATCTGTAAATTTCAGCTCTCCAGAATTACCATTCTGTTTCACTTGATTCTCAAACCTAATGTATGTGAAGCTGGAATTAGTTTATTTGAAAGGGACAGCTGTGGGAAATCTCTAGGGGTCAAAGAGTTAGTTTGGTAACCAAATATATGAGTCTCTGAAAAGAAAGTTTTCCCACAAAACTTGGTTCTGCCATTTTATCTTTGTGAATTGTTTAGCTAATTGAAAGAAGATCCAATTGCTGTGTTAAAAATTGTGTTTTCATGTGGTACTATCATAGTTGTCATCTGTACTCACCCATCTAGGCCTATAAATGGCTGTTTAATAAGGTCTGTAGCCTGAAACATGAAAGTTCATACCGTTCTGTTGTAATGTGTTTTATTAATACAATTGCATGTGGTATTAGTTGAAACACACTTCAGTGAATTCTCTTAAGGTAGTTAGTTGTTACAGTACCTTCTGACACTGAGCTTCACATATTAACTGTATTTAGGAAGAAATATCATCTATGTGGCTTGTCCTCATCAGAATAGAAACAAGTCTACCTCTGTTATTTCTGGGTTGTTTTGTACTGCAGATTTCAAAGAGCTCCACATTTCCCATTACACAGAGACATGATCAGTACAGTATTTATTTATTAGTTTCTCTTTTCTGCATAGCTTAGGTATAATCAATGTAACACTTTGTAAAACATATGCTAAGCATGATACTGCATTGTGTCAAGTATAACAGTAATAGACACCATAGCTGTGTCAGTTTTTGATATTATTTACTATTATTTTTGCATAATTTTACAGTTAAAAGAAGGATTTATAAATGTAAGATGACTTTTGATGTTTCTGCTTTATGTAATTCAATGTATTTCTTCATCTTTAGGCTGTGCTGAGTCCTCTTATAGCAATTGCACTGAAAATATCTCAGATTCATGAGAGGACAGGACGAAAGGGACCCACTGTCATCACTTGAAGCCACAGAAGATTGTTAAACCAGGGCCAAAAGAGGAACAGCAAGGAGAAGACAGAACCTTGTTAAAACTTGTTAGCCATTTGTGCCTTGTATGATTTTAAAAGTTAGGTGGGAAGAAAAATTCAGTGTAACATTAAGCATAATCATTTGCATTGATCTCCAAATGCAATAGTGTATCGACTTGTTTTACCTGCAGTATCATAATTTCTGATAACAGTATAACCAAAGAAAGAGGCCTTAGCGTTCAAATGTTGCCAGTAATGTAGTCCAAAAAGACAACTGCTTGGTTTTGAATGCTATGATAAAAGTTGGAGAAATTTCAATTTGGGGGAGAGAGGGAGGAGTTGCAAAGCAAAGACATGCTTGGCGAGTATTGTTTGGGATTCTTGTCACCTTCTGGCAAGTTTGGTAGGTTTCTGAAGAGGTGTAGAGAGCATGTCTGAGTCTTTGGGCCATGTGCTAAGCTCTGCATGGGGTGTGTTTCCTCCCCTGGCTCCCTGCCTCTTCCCAGGCCTCTCCTGTTGCTCACAGATGCACGCTGATAGCAGTGTTGTATACACACTTACACTTGCTTCCAAAGATGGGGTTATTCCATACTTTTTTGTCCCTGCTTTTGAAACATATCAATGTGACTTGTGCCTTTAGATTTTCCTTATTTTTTTGACTCTTTGATTGTTTTCCTCCAAAAGGAGACCTTTGTGCTATAGAGCTGATTTTGTCCTTCCAGTAATATGTCGGGCATGGAATCTGACCGTCTTCCATAATATTCCTCACGTCAGGAGATGATACTGGTGCTTACTGTGTTTGAAAGATAATCTCTGTAAGTTCAGCAATTCTTTAAGAAAGAGTTGCAGAAGTTTTTTTAAGTCTTCGGAATACTCATGCTCCATTTACCACAAAGTAAACTAGTGAGAAGGATTTAAACAAACCCTAATCAATTGAATAGAAATATTAGTCTGATTCACCCTCTGGACACGGTTTCTATTAGAGTATTGGTAACAGTGGATCATGCAGTAAAAATCTGGGGAGTGCAAGAGACATTCCCGGCATAGATCTGAGAAGGCTGTTGGGGATATGGACATCAGCATTTTTCTGCTTGTGAAATGATTATAGCAGTTCTAGCTACAATACAGTGCGCTGAAAAAGAGCACAAACACTTTATGCATGTGATTTGCTTGAAAGCTTTGCTTCCTTGGAAATGATGAGGCCACTTGTATCGTTTGTCAAGGTGGCTTTGTGCAGCTTGCCTCTTTGCAGTGTATTTCAATTCTTTGTGGTTGTCAAATTTTAGTACAATTTATATAATATTGCAGCAAAGGAAATGGTTTAAATTTCTTTCAACACTTCTGTCAAAAAATGGCTGTGGCACTTAGTATACAATAAAGAGTAATGCTGTATATTTGTCTAATACGTAATTGTGGACAAGACATCCTGCACTTTCAAGCATTCTAATAAAATTGCCTTTATTACAATTACATCATTACTTAATTGACTCTAAACAAATGAGATATGAATTTTCTCACTTTGTATCCTACCTTACCATTAAGTGTTCCCACAAATCAAAAGAGATTTTAAGATTTTATTTCTTTTCATAAAGACTTTTCTTTTATTTGACCATGACATTCTCACACAGTTTGTACATCTGTTTTAAAATGTAAGAGCACTCATCTTCACAGAAACCTTGTTTATCTAATATTTTGTATTTATTAGAGATTAAACTTATCTAGGTGCAGGATGATAATCTCCTAACTAGTTGATCACCCATGGTCAAGCACAGACACATTCTGATTATGACAGTTCAAATTACTGGGCTGCATGAAAGAACATTCTGGAAGTCAGTCCACTAAAATTTAAAAAATCTCTTACATGTTCTCTGACAATGAAATTATTTTTGGTTACATAGTGAACTAGCTGTTTATACTAAGGAGTATCCCATTTGCCAAGTTTTTCTGGAATGGGGAGAACGTAGTTTGAAAAGTAAGATGTACTGAAGCCAGGTGTCTTTCAGGATGCAGTGGGAAGACTCAAGAACTGATGAAGACTGTGAAGTAACACACTGTGTTTTTATCAGAAAGTTGTCCCTAGAGCTGCAGTAAATGGCAGTCTGCTTTCATGAAGGCAGTTATCATAGACATAGGACATATTTTAAAGTCTCTGCATTGACTTTGTCCTGGGCTGGAGAAACATTAGTTGTGCCTGTGTACTGAAATGGAGAAAAGGGCTGTTTGTGTGTGGTTTTTAATAACTTTCAAGCAGCAGACTTGTAGAAGTAGCCTAATCCCAAGTCCACTCACCATCCCTTTTTTGTGGCAATAGGTGATACTGATAAAATATAGCTGATATACCACCAGTTAGTTGTTTTTCTCTGCAGGAAGATCAATAAAATTTGGAAAGCTCGAGTACAGCTCTTTATGTCTGATGTGTGTGGGAGAGGACTGTAGCCACCATCTCATGGAGTGTGCTGCATTCTCTGAGGTCTTTTAATTATTAACATGAGAGATGAATGCACAGAAAAAAGCAAGTTATGTGAACTTACAAAAAGATGCAAAGCTTCTAAAACCAGACCATACATTTAGCAGAGGAAAAACTGTTATTAATACTTAGTTCATCTTATGTGTCTAGGCACAGTGACAAAGACCCACACCCTTTTGTGCGGTTGTTTAATTAGCAGCTTCCTCAAGTCTGGAAGTTGCAAGATTCCTGTATTATTCAGCTTTGATTGCACTTACATGTACTTGGATAATTCTGTTTCCTAAACCCTCATATTTTCTCTGTGTTCAGAGACAGTTTGGAAGACAGTATACTACTCACCTGAACCACAGGATCATAGAATCCTGCAGGTTGGAAGAGGCCATCTACTCCATCAGGACTAAAATCACCTAGTCTGTGTCCCAGCTCACAGCAGAGTCAAATAGAGGAAGCAGCCCAGGACCATGTGTAGTTGGTTTTGATTGTCTTCAAGAGCTGAGGTGCCAGAACCTCTCTGGGCAAAATGTACAAGTGATTGACTGCTCCCATAGTGGGAAAAAAAAAAAAAAAAAAAAAAAAAAAGAAAAAAAAAACAGTAGCAAAACCTTCTGGAGTGTTTAAATTATTTCGTGTGATTCAGTTTGTACTCATTGCCTCTTGTCCTGTCACTGAGAAGAACCTAAGTCCATACACTTCTTTTTTTCTCACCGAGTATTTCTAAAAATCAGTACGGTCTTCAAGATCCTTCTCCAGACTAAATACTCCCAAGTTTCTCAGTGTCTTATCGTATGACAAATTTTCCAGTCTCTTTTTCTCTGTGGCCCTTTGCTGGAGGTACTCTGGAATGTCCCTCTCTTTTGTGTTTGGGAAGCTCAGACCTGGACCCAGATGCATCTTAATTCTACCAGTGCTGAGCAGAGGGAAAGGATCACCTTCCTCCGGCTGCTGCTGCTGTTTTTCCTGATGCAGCTCAGGATGTCCATTGCTGTCTTTGCTGTACAGGCGAGTTGCTGGTGAGTTGACAACTTTTTGTTAAGCATGTGACCCCCAATCCTTCTCTGTGCAGCTGTTTTCCAGCCCACTGGCCCCAGCATGCATTGGTGTCTGAGTTTGTTCATCCACAAGGGCAGGACTTCCCTTTGTTGAATTTCGATATTGTAGAACATCATCAAGTGAAGCACGATCTACCTTTCATAAATCTTTCCTCTTCCTAATCATCTTCTTGTCCTTGGCTTTGGCAAGGGTTCCCAGGATTGGCTACTCCATCACCTCCTCTGGAACTGAAGTGAGGCTGACCAGCTTGTAACTCCCCAGATCCTCCTTCTCTTAAGGACAGGAGTGATACTTGCTTTTATCTCAGAGACCACTCCTGGTCACCCACAACCTTTCAAAGGCAATAGAAGGTAGCTTGCAGTAGCATGACTCAGCTTTTAAAGTTCTGTGCATGCCATCCATAGCCATTTAATGGATGTGTATTTTCTCAAGTACTCCCTGACCGTTTCTTGCTCCATCCAAGGTAAGTCTTCCTTGCTTCTTATTTTTCCTCTAGTCTCAAAGGCCTACAATTGCTGAAGGCTGCTTTTACCAGTAAAGGTGGAGGCAAATAAGGCATGGAGCACCTCAGCCTTTTCTATGCCATCTTTTAACTCATGGAGCTGTAGAAACTTTTGCATTACCCTTCACATTTCTCATCTGTCCTAGTTTCGACCAGTAGAGTTACTTTTGCATTTGCTGGGATGGGGAAGTGGGTAGGGCAAGGAGGCTGAAGCCCTATGGATGTGTACAGGTGATTGATTCTGTGCCATTGCTTTAGGGCATGGCTTTGGGTAGAAGAAAAGGCAGAGTGGAAGGACATTTTGTTTCCTCTTTACCCGTGGAAGCGAAGTGCCAAACAGAGTGGCGCAGTCAGTGTGGTCTGGGCAGATCAGTGCAGACTGACTTGGGGGGTTTGGCCATCATTGAGTTCCATTGTCTTGAGCACAGGACAAAAACCTCTGCATTGGCTGTGGAATGTCCACCCTTTTTCTCCTTTGTCTCTGGAAAAACTGCACGGCCACCAGGGATGGGGTAATACCTGCCATTTTTCTCCTTAGTCTCAGGAAAAGCTGCATGTCACTGGGCGTGGTAACAACAAGGTTGGACTTCCATAAGCATTTTTGGCATGTAATCACCCTCTTTTATGTGTTGTTATTATTAGTGTTGTTGCTGCTACTGTTTGTTTTCCTTATCTATTTTTACTATTTTTACAGTAAATTTTTGCTCAACCCATAATCTCTGTCTTTTTGTCCCTTTCTCACTGGAGGGGGTGTGGGGAAAGGAAATGACTGTTTGGAGCTTAATTTCCTGCTGATCTTGAACCACAACATCACCTCATTCAACTCTAGGTGAGCTTTGGCTTTCCACATTTCGTCCCTGCATGATTGTAACAGTGCCCTGCATTCCTCCTAATTCAGCTGTTCCCACTTCCACTTACCATACATTTCCTGTTTATTTCCGAGTTTAGTCAGGAGCTCTCTGGCCATCCAGGTAGGCTTTTTGCTGCCTTTGTTTGAACTCTGCATATCAGGTTGGATGATTCCTGAGATTAAAGGAGGTGATCTTTGAAAATTAAACAGCTGTCCTGGACTCATCTTTTCTCCAGGGCCAGAACCTGTCTGACTCTTTCAAGCAGCTCTAAAGATGTTAGTTTGCTCTGCACAGACACTTCTGCTCTTTGCTATTCTCCCTCCTCTCAAATTTCTAAATTCACTGTCTCATGATTCCTGCAGCAAAAACCTTCACATGGCCATGCATTTCTTCATTGTTGTGAGTGCCAAGATTGGCTTCTTAGTCACTAGTGTCAGGAAGTTGTTTGTCAATGCACTGAATCTATTCTGTTCTGAAGTTTTAGTTAGACCAGTTCATATCCTTCAACCCAAAGAAAATTCATTTGAATGTAAAATTTCTAGCTGCTACTCTTGGCAAAAATAAATTCATGCTCTTAAGTATGATCAAAAGTGAAGTATTTAAAACCTTTTGCTGCCTTAAGATTGTTGACATTTTTTAGCTTGTTGCCCATGCCATATTGCATTAAGTTCATATTCAAGTAGTTCATTAATTGAACAGAAACTTAAAGGCAGATTGTATCAAAATATTAGGTAAAAACTCCAATGTTCTCACTAGCTCGGTAACTTTTTTATATCAAATACTTTATTGGCACACTGCAAGTTGAAAATGCATTTATCTTAGGTTCACATTTCTTGGTCCATTATGACCTCACAACATTTGCAAAGGGCTGGCACTAAAAAGGGGCACTGCAGGACTTTTGTGGAATTGGGAGAAAGGAAGAACTTCCTGGTTGTCCGTAAATTTTTGTGGAAATGCTCTGAATGCATTTCCTATAGCAAACCACTCAAAGAGCAAACTTCAGTGATACTCCTGCAATACTCTTAGAGCTGTAGACCCAACCATTTCCCACTGTTTTTGTCTTGCTTTAATATCACCTAAAAGTTAGATTTCCATGGGGAAAAAATTAAGCTAAACATGCAAAGGACAAGGAATATCTCCTGTTTAATCTGTTTTATCTGCAGTAATTGATGCCTACACTGATACTTGCGCAGTGCCAGCTGCCTTCAGAATCTGGGACTCTGGAGTAAAGAAGCAAGAGATTTTGGGGGATGGATATGGTAATGCTAGGAGGAAAGGCCATAGCGAGGTCACTCAAGCAGATCCTCTCTTCAGCTATTTTGAAAATAACGTGTGTGTTCCTCTGATTTTTGTTGTTCTCTGTGCTGTGCTGCTTCTCAGTCACTTTGAAACATATTTATATCTTTTGTCTCTTTCAGGAACTCTTTTTTCTCCCTCTGGGTACTTCACTACCTTTCTCATCCCCAACTTGTCTTCAAAGGATTTTTCTTCCTCTGTAGTTTGTCCAACTCATTTTATTCTTCTTTCCTTTCTACTTACAGCAACTGAGGAACTGTATGTTCTTCCCATAAAGGATGCAATTCTTTGAAAGACAAAACTGATGCAGCTTTAGTTCCCTGGCCATGGCTTGCATGTACAGCCATAATGCTTAACTTGGAGTCTTGCAGTACATGAACATCTGGAAAGTATGATAGCTTTTCTGTCTTACTGGTCTGTAGCAAAGCCTGGAACAGGTTGCCCAGAAAGGTGATACATGCTCCATTCCTGGAAAAATTCAAGGTCAGGTTGGACAGTGCTCTGATCAACCTTATATAATTGAAGATGTACCTGCTTATTGCAGAGGCTTGGACGAAATGATCTTGTCCAATCCAAAACTTCCAACACAAAATGAAAAATTCTGTCTGCAGTAAACGTTACAAGTCCAAATCTGAGTGAAA
This sequence comes from Erithacus rubecula, assembly GCF_903797595.1. NCBI lineage: Eukaryota > Metazoa > Chordata > Aves > Passeriformes > Muscicapidae > Erithacus > Erithacus rubecula. The sequence continues at coordinate 7,956,788 of NC_136661.1, forward strand.
TATCATGAAATTTTTCTTGTCACCTGGGATTATAGATGACAATGGCCTGGATGCAAAATTGCCTCAGTGATTTTATGGGAGGAAGGATACATGTAACAGAAGAATGATGAGTCCAAGCCTGCCCTTTTTCTGGTATTTGTTGTATAATTATGAAGCTGCTGGTGTCAGAAACAGGGTACAGCGTTTTTCAGTTCCCACAATCTTGAGTGAGCTGTCACAGAAGCAAGTCAGAATTGGCTCAGAGGACTCAGAGACAATTTTTCCTCCTGCAATTGATACATCTCTGAGGAGATGTAAATATAACCAGAGCTCTCTGTTTGGTAGCTAGGTGGTGTATTTTATTGTGCCCTTATCCTGAATCGTGGGCACCTTGTATCATATAAGCAAATACAAGGCATTTGTTTCAAATACAAAATTTATTCACAAATTCACTAGTAAAATAGCAGGGTTTTTTTACCCCCACACAAAACAAATAACTTGAAAGGCATACAATACAAAAATAATGAGTTGCAACAAATAATTTGCCAATTTCAGACAAAAGTTGAGTTAATAGATTTCCCAAGTCAGTTAATGTCTCAAAACAAAAAAATGACAGCTTTCATTGGAAACTCCTTATGAAGCACAAGTTGAGATTGATAATGCCATGATGCTTCATTTATTTGCAGCATAAGAAACTCCCATTGCCAGAGATGGTGACTTCTACTAGACAGCCTGAGCATTTCTGTCTCTGTGGAGATTTATTCTAATTTGAAATACCGAGCACTTTTACATATCCCCTCCAACTCCAAGTCACAAATGATCAATGTTTTTCCTGTGCAATTTCATCCTAAGTAACATACTATTAGGGAACACTGGCACAAACCTTCTTCCAGTTTTCCCTGCTTCAAAAATGCAGAATTTTGCTGGCTGCATGTCTCATGTTTTGACAGGTGTTGCTCCTCCTGAGGTCCTCTGGAAGTCTGTATCCTGTTGGCAACTGAATTCTGGCATGGATATATGGGAATTTAACCCCCCTCTGGGGTTTGGGTCTTGGTCAGCTGTTTGCTGCTGCTCCACAGATAATGTGTATGGTGGTGGCTGTTCCTGCTCATTTGTTTCACTGACAAATTCTGCACTGCTTTCACTATATGGAGGTGGAGGAATATTGATGAATTCTTGCTGTTTTAGTGTGGAGGCAACTGACAATGGGGAAACCAGTTTTTCAGGATCTATGATGTCTTCATAAGAGGGAGGATAGAAGTCAGGCCTAAAATAAGCAAACCAAAAAGAAACAGGCCATGGTGAAGTGCTTTGGTTAGATGCTTAGTCTATTATGTTTCCAAAATTTAGATGAGGCTTTAGTTGTAAACAGACACCTAAGTGTGTTTGTAGCAATGAAATATATTAATACAAAAAAGTAGGCATAACTGATATAATTTACCTTGAATTTGTACAAAATGTTTTATTAAAACACAGCATTCTACAAAGACAAGCTTTCCCCATGAAAATTCCCAGCCATGGCATACAAACATTCATGCTTATGGGTATTTTAACAAGTGCCTGTGTAAAGTTTAATTTGGAAGGAGAATGAGATCAGTATTTGAAGTTATTTATTATTGCAATAGCAATTGTTTTCCATAGTTTTAAAATAAATTTGATATGTCTCTGCTTATCTAACCAAAATTTACTGAATGTTGCTTTTAGAGTGCCTTTAGAGCACGCAATGTCAGCGTTTCTAGTACAGTTTCCATAACAGTCCAGGAAAAGTAATTTATATCCAGTGACCATGTTCAAGAGTTTTGCCAGGCCTGGTGCCAGTCAGTTTAAGAAACTCTCTCTCAAAGCATCAGACTTGTTAAGAACAAAATTTAGGGTAACAGAATGTTTTGGCAGGGGACCTTAATGATTCAGTTTCTGCCATGGGCAGGGCCACCTTCCACTAGACCAAGTTGTCCATCCAGCCTGGCCTTGAACACTTCCAGGGATGGGACAGCCACAGCTTCTCTGGGCAACCTGCTCCAGTGCCTCACCACCCTCACAGTAAATCATTTTTCCCCCAATATCTAATATAAACCTAACCTTTCTCCATTTGAAACCATTCCCCCTTGTCCTGCCACTACATGTTCTTTTTAAAGTCCCTCTCCATCTTTCCCATAAGTTCCCTTCATGTACATGGGGTGCTGTAGTCTCACTGGAACCGTCACTGGGCAGAGTAACTCCAGCTCTCTCAGCCTGTCATCAGAGGAGAGGAGTTCCATTCCCCTCATCATTTTCATGGACCTCTCCCAGACCCACTGTCGCAGGTCCATGCCCTTTCTGTGCATTTCTGAGGAAGCCAGCTCTGGGTGCAATGCTCCAGGTGGGGACTGGGTGCAGTGCTCCAGCTGAGGAGCAGAATCCCCTCCCTCAGTCTGGTGGTCACATTTCTTTGGATCCAGCCCAGGACACATTTGGCTTTCTGGGCTGTGAATGCACATTGCTGGGTCACACTGACCTGCTCATCAACAGCACCCCCACCGAGTTCTTCTCCCCAGGACTGCCCTCAATCCATTCTCTGCCCAGTCTGTGTTTGTGCTTCCATTTTCACCCACCCAGGTGCAGGACCTTGTGTTTGGCCTGGTTGAATATTATGAGGTTTTTAAATTGCAGGGACAATTAGACTGTAAAATTTAAGCAGGAGTCATATAATGAAGAATCTGAGGCCCCCTGCATGCCTCAACTTTGATAACCTACATAAGCACCTACCTCACAGCAGCATCTGAGATTGTCTTCTGAGATGAAACTCAGGATGCTCCTGCATGGAATTGGAATAGCTGAACCTGCTACCCCTGTTCATGACTTTGGAAGCTTTGGAAAATCTGAAATTTTCTCTGTTTCATGTAGCTGCCTTACCATAAATACTGTTTGCTTGAATGGCTGTTTACACATTGCTGCTTGCTCTAGCAAATAAAATTTCAGACTACAGTTTTCTCCACAGAAAAATAATAAAATGGCTACAGGATCTGCATTTTGTCAAAGCCTTGTATTGCTTCTTTCTTCTCAAAGTATGTTTTAAAAATAGCATCCCTCCCTCCCAATTAATCTGCAACACATACCTGTCTATGGTGCAGACATGTAGTTCTCTGTGGCTGGGATTTCGAATGAAGATGCCAAGGGCCCTGTATTTCAGGACTTCGTGGAAAGTGCTCCAGAAAATGCCAATAACAAGGAGACAGAGCCCCAGAGCTAACAGACAATAAAACACTACCTTATTGTTCCCACATCTGCACATGGAGGAATTCGTGGATGTGCAAAGTACTCCCAGGCAAATAGTGGAGAAACTAAGTAAGAGCATAAAAAGACGAAGGAAAGTAAAAAGACTTTTTGGCATCTTTAGCAGAAGACACAGCACTTGGTTGCTGTCTGCTGTTTGTTTGCTAGCTCTCGCTGCTGTACTCATCTTCATGTGTGGGTATTTTATAGACTACATGACCAACTGGCCTTCAGATAAATAAGAGAAGCAGGCAGTTTTAACCTACTCATTAACTCTTTGAGAGGCTTACAAACTCCTTTGAGATTAATTTGTAACCTTCTGCCTACTTTAAGGAAGGAAGCAGTAACTTCCTGAACCATCCCTTTGCTGCTGTAATCTCTGGAGTGTAAATGTGGACTGCTGCCTTCATTGCATGATTTGCAGTACAAAGGTTTATACACTTCACTGCTTATGGGTCAGACCCATACTTGTTAAATTTGACTTGAGTTCAAAAGTAAAACAACTAACAACCAACAAAGATGCTGTTTATAAATCCCCATTAAAAATTTGAAGGCAACATATGCCCCAAATAAATCCATGACATTGACATGGGAGGGGAATGGGCATAGAAAAAAACACTGTTTTCTGAGGGAGGATATTGTCTCACCTTTTCTCTCTGATTTGCTAAGATAAGGAAGGTATTACTAAAGAATATTAGTGTCTGACAGGTATCAATCTAGGTTCTACACAGGATTTACTTCTTTAAGCACTAGCTGTTGCCATCCAGTACCGTGGTCCTGAGAGCCTAGGAAGGTCACCTGAAGACTTGCATGACCTAAGCAGTCCCTGAAGGAGTCCAGCACCTCAGACTGGGACACAGGGCAGCCTTGAGGGGTGTCTGTGAGCTCCCAGAAGAAGCTGCAGAAAGCAATACATCTCTTAGTGAGCAGGTTTCCTAGACACCGAGTTACCCCAAAGACAGGCTGCGCTCTGACTAGCACTCGCAGCTTTCTCTCCAGCTGCCCAACTTGTGTGGTTATTATTGGATGGGTGTCACAACAGATGTCTCACACCTCCCTGTACTGCTTTTGTAACGTGTGAGTTGCAAAAACAGCAAAAAATTCAACTCAAAAGCAACTGGTCATACAACAAACAGATTACTTCCCTTAAAAGAGTTGCTGTAGTGGAAAAGACATAAAGTAGAGCAGGTTCCCAATAGTGTGAGTTGCCACTTAGCATGTGCACAGGTGCATGTTTCTCAGGGATGAGGCGGGGGTAGATCAGGGAAAACTGTTATTTTAGGCACTGACTTCACCAAATTTAGGTCTTTAAAAGAGGTAGCCCAGTGGTGACAGAGGAAATCAGTAATCAGGAGGGTAAAGCCTTGTGTTGGGGGTTAGAATTCATGCAGGGAAGGTGTGAGTGGAGGCTGAGAACATGACAGGCAAGTGTAGCACAGTGAAATGGTAGAATCATTTAATCATGCTGGATGCCCACTCAACAGCAACAGCTACTCTTCCAGAAATGTAACAGCAAAACTGTACTGTGACAGAAACACATTAAAATAAACCATTACAAAAGGCAAGTAATTTATGTCTGTCTTGCCTAATATGAAGTCCACCAGTTCATCTTCCTTCTGCTAGGACTGTTTTCTAGGACACCTTTGCTTCATGCTCTGTTGTTTCAAATATTAATAAATGTTCTTCCATCAATTTGTTTTCTCATAGGTTAACAGATTCAGTTAAATTATTTTTTTTTTTCTGTATAATTTCTACTTTCTGCCTATCTGTCCAACCTACTTTATTTTACAAAATAGTTTTTATTACTTCTGGATTTTTTGATGTTTCAGACCTTGACTCACCTAAATAGAAATACCAAGTTATTCGTGACTGCTATCTAAAGTCCAGCTAATTAATTAATTAATCCAGTTAATTAATTCACATCTTCTGTAATTTTACTCCTTCTGCTACAAGGTGGTATTTATGAAAGAATGATGTCAATAAAAATAATTTTTACTTCTTGTTTTCTGTATAGATCTGTACGCCCTGATCTGTTCGGTTGCTGGAACTTATACCTGGAACATTATAGCATCATATCTGTGGGGAGAGAGGATTAGTTAAATGTTACATGAAAACCTGGACAGGAAATTGTATTCTCTGTATGTGAAAAAAATCCAGAATTTAAATACACTCCTTCTCTATACTAGGAAAAGAGATAAAAAGGGATAGTCTGAAATTATCCTTAATGAGGAAGTTAAAAAGATTAAATAAATGTAAATGAATGTTATAACTCTGAAAAGAATCCAAAGCCAGTGACTAGGCTGCACCTCACTTGGAGGGAAGAACTGGATTGCAGGATAATCCACAGCAGGGCTTGGAGAGGCTGCAAGGTGCTCTGACCAGAGAACAGCTGGCTCAGCACTGCCCAGGAGCTGAGGGTGGGGGGACCCAGAGCACCAGGGGCTAGTCCTCTACATGCTGTGGGAGAAGGAGGCATACAGGAGCCCCTTTTATGGAGAAGGTATATATCTGCCCTTGTTTTGCATTTGGAGACTTGCAGGCTTTTTTTGTAGGATGCAGAAGTTTGGTGATTTCTCAAAGAGGTCAGTTTCATCTGTGGGCAACAAACTATAGGTATATTGTCCTTGAAAACAGCATTTGATTCTAAATTACTGTTTCTCACCAAGTGGGTGTATGAAAGAAAAGAAAAAGAAAAGGTGACAACAGTTCCATAACGCTGTTTAATTATCAGGGTTCCATTTTTTTTCTTAACTTCCACAGTTTCAGATTTTCTGTAATGTTGTTCTTGGCCTTTTCCAATTTCCCTAACATTTTGCAACTTGATTGTTTTATTGGCAGTGAGTGTCTTGGACAGCATTAGATTGGATGAGCAGATTTCCTATTTCTCTTACAAAACAGGAAGCGAGTTGCTTCTAATGAGATCAGGTGGGAAAAGGGAATAGCTAACATGGTGTAAAGGTTACTGAGCAGAATTGGCTGCAGACCAAGGTCAAAAGGTAGCAGTCCAGATGGAGAAAAAGCAGTTCTTAGGAAGTCTGATTGAAGATGAACTTAATGGATGTTCCACTGGATGATTTGACAATTGTGAATGTTTGGCAATTTGCATTTCACTTTGAAAGGTCACTGCTTATTCTGTATCCTGTTGAAACATGTAAGGCTTCAACAAACCAGTTTCTAGAATTATGCTGCTCAAAAAGAAATTTGTGATATCCCACACATTTTTATGACAGTGGTGAAACACAAACTTATTTTTTTACTGCTAACAAAATGGAAAACTTGATAATCAGAACATTTAAAAATAGACCTTTTAATGCAAGTATTTGGGGCTGTGTTAGTGCCAGCTGCATATCATATCACAGTACATATATGATACAAGGTAATGTCATATTAGACATCACATTTGCTAGTAAAAAATGATATTTTAGTGAAATTTGAAGATTTTACTCTGGTCTGAAATGAATTATTTTTAATAGAATTGAAACTCTGAATTTACATCAGTTTTGGTTTTTTCTTCTGTAACTTTCTAGCACCCTTAGCTGATAGGATTTATTGTAATAACTCACTGGAGGGGTTTTTTATGTTGTCATAATTCAGAACAGATTTGCCAGTGAGTTTCTTTAGCAATTCCAGTATACCTTCAAAATATGCAACGGAGGTAATGGAAAAAGATTTTAAGCTCAGCAGGTGCAGTCTCTTCTCCATATCATACCTGAATTAGTGACAGTTTTGAAAGCATAGAAAAGTTTAATAATGACTGAGAGCCAATGCAATATGAGCATCAAAATCATGTTTCCCAGACCAGTTTCCAACCTGAGAATGTGATGATGCCTACACAAAACAAGATGCATGAACACAGCCAGGGCTACCATTTGTGTTTGAAGGTACTGTGATTTTAGGAGTTGTGGCTTCTATTTGAGAATGAATGACTGAATTTCATAGTGGAAACTGGGTATAATTCATTCTACAAATACTTGAAAAGAGCAGAAATGAACTAATTTGATTGAAATAATATGTGGCAGGATTTTTATTGAGAAATTTCCCCAAATGGTTAAAAATAGTTTACTCCAGATACAGGTAACAGAAAAAAGCAATAAATACTTAAGGAGAATTAAGAGACAAAGTTTTAAAGTCACTGGAAAAAAATTGAGATTTAACAGATGATATTTTAACAAATATTTAAATTTTTTTTTTGGTGAATCAGATATTCTGTTTTTTCCCCAGGTATTATTTCCAAATGTTATTGTTTTAGTTATTTACTAAAAGAATGACATACAGTAATTGTGATAACAATTGTGATAACTAACAATAGTTCGACATTTAATAGTTTAAAGTTCTAACAGTTTAAATAGTTTGAAGTGATGATATGAACTGGCTAGTCAGAAAATTGTGCATAAATGACACAGTTCCCTAATGAATGTGGAATTATCTTTGATTTATCAGGCTATTTATTGATATGTACATCAAAATTGTATATTTTTGTAAAACTTTAAAATTAACATGATGGATTATCAGTACATCTGAGGCATTCCCTTTTAATTTCTATATGTCAAAACCAGAATTCTAGCTGTGTCAAGAAAAAAAAAAACCACAGTAGACTGCTCTTCTTTTTCTCTTAGCAAGAAGTTATAGTGGAAGGCTCTGGCAATGAAAATACAGGCGTGCTGTATTGGTCTCATGTTCACATCTTTAAAAAACCATGTCTTGCATGACATCCAGGAGCCTGGGAAAGCTAGGAGTTGCATATGAACATCTCTTGAAAGTTCTTTTTGTAGAATTAGGAGTTTAAAAAATTATCATGAGTACCGTGAAATAGAAGGCTTTCAAAAAAAAACCAAAAAACAACCCAGGCTAAACAAGAAAAACCAAGCCCACCAAACAGAAGGCTTTGGTGTCTGTTTACCCAGGTTTAAGAATCAGAGCTGTGGGTAACCAGAGTGACAGCCTGGCTGAGCAGTGTGGATTAGAAGGGGTGCAGGGCCATCATCTGTATTCTGCTCAGTTCCAACTGTTTGTGGTGCCTCCAACAGAGCTGTATCTGCACAACTCCTGAGCAGGACACAATTTTAAAGCACTGCTTAGCAAATATGGATAACTTTGACCCCAAAAAATGAGGATCCTCTGTACATAAGTTACCTTTTGTTCATGCATCAGTACTGTAGATGATGTGCCAGCTGAAATGTTCATTTTACAGACAGATTTGTTTTCCATCATTACACATATGAGGATTGTGGCAAAATTCCAATCATAAAAAAATTACCAGTTCAATAATAATGCTATCATAGCTAATTAGCTGGTTATACTGTTTAGTATAAACCATCTGGGGGGAAAATTTACTTATGGAAAAAGTGAACAAGCAGTATTTTCCATTCAAAATTTAAGTGTCACTCTTCTTTTTAACTTTCATTCCTCCTACATACTTCTTTTCTGCAGAAGAAGGTTGTCCTTTTCAACTGAGGTCTAGGAAAAAAATATGTTTTTGTATAAGGAATCAAAGTAAGACATATAGCCTGTATAGATACTTCCAAGCAGGGCTCAGATAAGCATGAGAGCATAGGACAGTGTTCATACAAACAGTGCTGTCCCCTCCAGGAAAGGTGAAAACTGCCCTGAGCACTTTTTAAATCTTTAGTTTTAAGGTATAAGAGACACTGAAGCATAGTCTGTAGGCACTGATGCCTGTTTGCCTTTGGCAGCAGGAGCAAGGTCAGGGATTCTGTTTTGGCTTGAAGGTTGTAGGGGTTTTATCAAAAGTGAACTTTGAAGGAGCTGCTGGTAGCTCTTGTTCTAACAAAGCACAAAAAGCTTAGGGCTAGCTGTTTGGCTGTGCTGGAAGGTTTAATATTAAAACAAGAATTCCTATTGGCTTTCAAATACAGTTAAATATTGTAACACAATTAGATTGAACCTCCTGAAACTCTTCTTATTTGACGTCATTCTAGTAGGCTGGCTGAACACTGCAATCAAATATTGTACACTAGTAGATCTTAATTATCAGAGGTGTAACTTCCAAGAATTTCAAGTGGAATAGATACAAAAGTTCTGCTCTTGGTTAGAGGAATATCCTGTGAGTTTTTCAAAAAATTGACAAATGGTCTCAGACAGTGAGATCTTAAAATATTTTTCAAAATTATTTTCAGAGTGAATCTGGTGTTAGAAATTACAGTTTTCTGTATTTGTATCCATAACTGCAGTGCATTCTTTGATATGTAATTTTACTTGCAGAGGTCTACTCATTTCTGAGTTGAACCAGACAAGTTAATCAATACTCCAGTAAACCTCAACAGTCTACCCTTCAAGCAGGCAGGTTTGTAAAGAAGCAGGTTTTCAGCACTTACAGCATGCCTGATTTGCCAAAGAAAATGAAGAAGGTGGATATCACAAGAAGATACAAAATAATTTAAAAGGAGAAAGTTAAACACATTGACCTAAGCAGCAGTTAACACAAATATGAATTGACTGGGAAAGCACATGGACAAGAACTACAGCCTGTGGCATGTGTGAAGCTTGCATTGTGCAAAGCTCTCACACTTCTGTGCAAATGAACAGGCATGACTTATGGAGAACTGGTCAGCCAAACTAAAAAACAACAACCACAAAAGAGGCCAGAGTAATGAGAAGTATCTTAGGAGGCAGATGTTTGAGGTGAAGGTCTGCATTTTGACAGGTGGACCCAGAAACATCAGCAAACCCCAAGGCTCTTTAATTTTCTGTACATAAACCAGCCTGCTGATACTGGCAGGGAATACTTACACAACACTGCTCACTAACGCATGGAGCAAGGAGACCTACATTTAGGCTGCTGCTTTAGGAAAATGGAGTGCAGGCTATCTCCCTGGTGATTCAAGGAGACACATCTCCAGCCACTGCAGGATGTGAAATGCATGTCCCACAGGTGCATGCAGAGGCTGGCAGTCCCACAGCAAAAGCTGTTCTGTGCTTCTGGGAAGCATTTCTGTACTTTTTGCAGGTTGCTGCAGAACACTGTACTGGCATTGCTTCTCACAATTTGGAGAATTGTGGGATTCTCTATACTATACATGATACAAGAACATCTTCAGTCCCTCAAAAATGCATGTGCAAACTCTGTCTTCTTTGTAGATCACCAGATTTCCTTTTACAGAAGAGTAAAGGGCACTTCACTGGGGAGGGGAGGTGAGGGATGGAACACCAGGAGATCAGGGGCAGGGAAAGGAGAGGTGTGGGCAGCTGCTCTCTCTCTTGTTTGGCTCTGGGAGGAGCATGGCTGCTGGGAAACCTCTTCCTGCCATCCCAACTCCAGGAGCTGCCTTTCCTCAGCTGTGGGACCCTGTACCCCTGCTGGGACACTCTCCTGCTTCAGCCTGCCACCTCCAAGCATCCTGTTGGAGCACCAGGACCGACACTACCCCAAGGTCTGTGAGCTGAGTCTCTCCTCCACCCTTCCCACTCAGGACACCCCTTGATGGGTTCTATATTCACAGATGAAAAAAGATAGCAAAAACTCTCATTACTCTTCAGGATAAAAAATTTACGGATGTTTTAAACAATGTGGCTCATACTAGGAGCACCAAGTAGAACTACAGCTGGTGGTGATGCAGCAGGCAGAATCAGTGTTAGGGAGACCTTAGGTGTAACACAGACTTTTGTTTTTGACAATTCATTAATGATCTGGTGGATAATATGATGACACTCAAAAAGAATCTAAGAAAGTAATTGCTTTTGATTGATGGATTTTTGGTGATTTGATTATGGGACAAGGGATAAGGGTTTTAAACTAAAGGAGGGTCTATTTAGATTAGATATAAGAGAGAAGTTTTTCACAATGGGAGCGGTGAAACATTGAAACAGGTTACCCAGAGAGGTGGTAGATGCTCCATCCCTGGAAACTTTCAAGGTGAGTTTGGATGGAGACAATAACAATGGAAGATGTCCCTGCTCTCTGCAGGGGAGTGGGACTGGGTGACCTTTGAACTTCCAACCCAAATAATTCTGTGATTCTGTGACTCTATGATTGAAAACACAAGGAAGATAAGGCGCAGGAAAAAATAAAACCAGCAAGCTAACAGAAAACGGGGGAAAAATGTAACTTTTCCTTTGGATCATGGGTAAACTAAAAACATTTTCTAGATAAGTAGGACTCTGCCTTGAATTTAAGACTTAAGAGGAGCTGATGAATCCAAGCAATATTAAATATATTCCTACTAAGGAGCAGAAGAAGCAGGGAATGTAGGTCATACTAGAATGACTCAAGCTCCTTGGAACCAACAGATAGAAAGATAACACTTCACAGAGAACATTTCTGGCTTCACAAGAGGGGAGGCAAGAAATCTGCAGTACTGCTGATGACAAGGTTCAGTGACACAACTGTAATAGACACAGATATGACCATAGGAAGCCCCAAGAAAGATCTCTTCTACAGGGATTAAAAAGTGTTAGTATTCATATTCAAAGACATTGCATAATTTGCCATATCCTGGTCATATCCTTTGAACTTGTAGCAGACACAGAAGTGCAATTTAGCAAAGGGTGAATTAACAGCCCATTGTACAGGAAGCAACTGAAGGTGCTGGGCATGCTGTACTGGGCAAAATGAAAGCTGAGAGGAAATATGGTTATTGCCCACAAAGACATCAACAAGGGAACACCAAGGACAGAAAGAAAAGAGCTATTAAAGTTATTAATTACGGAAGCAGAAAAAAACCCAAAAAAAACCCCAATTCAAAATAGTAAGGAGAAAGCCTGAAAATGAGGGAACTTAGAAGAGGGAAAATCCTGATGTTTTTCAGAATCAAATTGAAAACATGGATCTATGAAACTAACTTAATAGAAATGGATAAGTACCAGTGAATGCATATCTTCAGTGACATATTTCCCTGCCATTTATTCCCAAGACACCTTGCATAAACAGACTTCAATAAAAGGAGGACCCTGTAAGGGCTATGAAGTTCATTCCAGCATATTAATCTCAACCACATTACTGTTTTGTGAACTCATACAACATACTCTAATTAAAATAATAGTGTAGTCTTTGAGAGAAATAATGTAAAGCTTTCCTTCCCCATGTTGTTGCCTCCAACCAAGAAGGCATAAAATGCTTTTTGAAAGTGTTTTACCTGCAAAGTTTAAGGTGAATCTAGTTTTCAACTCATTGTAACAGCTATTAAACTTAGTTCTGTTTCTGATTGATTATTCTCTGGAGAAAGAAAAGACACAAACCTTTAGCCACACACATGCAGGAATCTCACGTTAGCTTGATGGCTAATGCTTCATTTTCCCAGGAAAGTAATTTGGAGCCACATTCCCAGCTTCCTGGTCCCAGATGGCCATCACTGATCAATGTTCCTGTCTACCTGAACCATGCTAGGTCTCATAAGTATGATGTCCCACGCTCCTGCTACCTATTGTCTTTACTACCACATTCCAAACACTGAACCCTTAGAATGCATGCCAAGAGCTATTAGAAGTACAGCTTCAGAGACTTCTCCTTTGAAAACGTGGTGCTGAGCAGAGTCTGTATTTTCTAATATGGCCAGAACAGATTCTTTATCCAGACACAACTCCTGGATTTTTTTGGGTCGTGTATCCTTCAACGCCTTCAATAATCTAACCTTGAAGGAGGAGCAGAATTGGAGTCCTGTGCATTTACTTCTCAGCTCCTATTGAACAAGGTGCACGTGTAATTTCACTACTGGAATGATGGTGCAGCCCTTTAGTCAGCATAAAGCACTATCCAAGGGATGATGTACTTATACCCTAGCTCACTGTCAGTGCTTTTTGTCCTTCCCAGTCACTCTTTTGCTCCCTTCCCATTCCATCCAGCACTTACATTCAAATGGCCACAGTCTGAATCAGAGAAAATAACTTTATTTTTCTCCTTTTCTTCACTCGTCCAGTTCAGCTTGCAGCTGCTCAGCTCCTCCACCCAAGTGAAGGAGCAGCTAGAATTGGGCAGCTGGGTCAAGAAAAAGAGCACAACTTCACCTTTTGGTAACTGTGTACTTGTTGATTATACCCCCACAGGTGAAACAGTTCCTACCTGTATTCTGAGTAGAGATTTTTATTTCTCAGGCTGTAGTTCTGCTCTCTGCTTCTCATTCTCTCTCCTCTTTCCAGCTCTTCATTTTCCCGATTTTCCCCTAGTTTCTTCCTGCCCCTTACCCAATACTTTTTTCAAAGCCAACTTTTTTTTAAAAGATGCTGCATCCTTCTTTAAAACATGCAGCATTTCCAGTTGAGCAGCACATAAGTGTCCAATTTTAACTCCGGATTACAAAACAGACATCAATATAGTTTAATGACTCTTGGTAAGGACAACTTCAATAGCTGTAGCTGGAGTATAGGGAAATAAGAGAAAAAGTTATCTAGAGAGTTCCTGTTAAGCCCAGTGAGAGGAGGCAGAGATGAGGAAACTAAAGTAGCCTTCCATCTCCTGGAGGGAGATTACTGAAAAGAAAGAGAGTGTATTATATGACAACTCACTTTGGAAGCTTTGCAGACTAACCCTCCTTTACAGTGTGTTATGTTCTTAATGAAGACAGATGCATTTTAGAGACAAAAAGTACCCAGTACTTGTTGGGTTTGTTTCAACATTTTTCACCATTTTCCATTTTCCTAACTGACTCCATCACATTTCCATGCAATCCACTCCCCTGAAACTCTACAGGTCCTGTTCATGGTTACTGAAAAAGGGAATACCTCTTCCCTTTATCCCTAACCCTTGATGATGCAACTACCAGAGCTTCAGTACCCTGTTCATCAATTGGCTTTGTTTTCAGCTTCATTTAATCCCAATGTCTGATTTACTCCTGGGTCATTTCCACTGGAAATGCTGAGGCCAGCAAAGACAATCCACATGCAGAGTGACAGAGACCAAGCTCTCACAAGAAAGTACATCTGTGCACTTCATGAGGTTTGGCTGCTGGAAACTTTGCTCTTTTCTTGGAATTCTCAGGTACAAAGCATCTCAATATGTGTAGAGTTCTGAAAAGCAGAACTGATCTTTTAACTCTGCTCTTATTCTTCAGACTCATGATGCTCAGCAAATATAGACAAACTTTTAAGATGAAAAAGAGAGCTCTTTGAAATTTCTTGTAATCCTTAGACATAGAATGTCTGCATATAAACTAGAAGACTTCCATATAGATCTTAGGCAGGAGAAAAAGGGAGGTAAGGGCATATGAATGTATTCAAATTTAGGCTTTTTAAGTAATATTTCAGTCTATACAAACTAAAATTCTGACATTGGTCAGTGCTTCTGTTCCCTGCAGAAGACAAGATCTGCATCCATCTTTACTGCCTTAAGCATACCTACAGAAAATTGAAGATTAAGAATTAATTGTTTGCATTGTTACTTTCTTGTAATGTTACTTCAATAATCTCTCTCCTAGCTGTGCAATAACAAAGACAGCTTTGGACCATGCAATTTGTGATCTCACTCTGGGAGCTATTTCCTTTGATGAACTCAAAATATCTTGAACTTGTCTTGAATAGTGACAAATTTAATGTCGTGCTCTTTTTGCAAACTTACCTGATGAATGGGAGTCATCTTGCTGTGGTAAAGGAGAACTACCAAACCCACTGCAGTCTAGTTACTCATCTGTGTGCAAAATGAGGCTTTGCAACACCAACCCACCCCCCGGGCCCCAGACTTCTCATTTGAATTAAGATTTTGTTCTTAACAAGATGCACATTAAAATTGATGCTCCAGGTCAAGGCACAAGAAGGACACTGTGCCTTCAGCCCATGCACCGGAAAAATTTGATCATGGGAGTATTTTATCTTCTGCACTGAGTGAAACAAGTAGATAATTAAGTAGTTCCATCACTTTTATGGAAGTAAATGTCTATTTTAAGGTTCCATATGACTTTCCTTGTCATCACCTTTTAAATATAAATCTGAAAAAATTGTAATGTTCTTCACAAAAGTAAAACTTAAGGATAAGTGTCAATCTTTTTGTCTTCCCCACCAGCCTGAAATCCTCCTTTCTCAGCCCGTAGTTCCATACACTGCTTGCACCTTTCTATCTCATGCCATTTCTCACCTGATAATTTGGCCTCATGAGAATATTATGAGGCACTGCAAAAACATGAGTTGAGAAAAAAAATCCCTTTAAGCACAAGAGATGTCACACTAAATACAGAATATAAGTGAGAGTAACATGATCCCAAATTCTCTCCAGTTTAAGAGAGAAGGATGTTTTGAGGAGCTGAAGGTGCTGAAGGTCTTATAGAAGTCCAGATAAACAACATCTGTAGCCCTTCCCTTGTCCAGTGATGCCATCCCCCCATCATAGAAGGTCAGATTGGTCAGGCAGGACCTGCCATGCTGGCTGTTTGAGCAGTGGATCTGACAGGTGCACTGTCATCATTCCTCTGCAATGCTGTCTGTGTTGAACATGCCTGGGGCACAGCTGACATCCAAAAAGGCTGACTATCCAGCCCAAGCAGTGGTGTGTGAGCTGTATTTTGATATTCATGAGCAGCTTAAAAAGGGAAATGTTTCCTTGCACCTGATTGACTACAGGGACATCCATCATACAAATTGACAAATAACAGCATGGTGACGTGTGACTTCAGAGGAAAATGTTCAGTTTTATTCTTTGCATACTCAAAAAGAGTGCAAAGAAACCCTAGAGGAGCTCAGCCAGGTGGTGAGGCAGGGCTGTGCACAGCTTGGGTGTTCAGACATTGCTCCATGGCTCAGCTCAACACCTGCACACAGGTGGCCTCTGTTAGGAGGTGCAAGCTCGAGCATTGTGAAGAACCAGAGCTGCAGGGCTCAGAAACAACCTCAGAGAGAAGTTATACAGAACTTCTTTCTCTTTCTTGACACAGGATTGGAGCAGTCTGCAAGACTAACAAGGTTGGAGCTAATTCCAATGGAACTTTTTTCCTCCAAATAAAAAAAAAAAAAAATCACCAAACCACAAATTAGCTCACTGGGACAATATGATAAAATAATTATGTATTTTCCCTGGAATTTTGTGTAGATGCTCTAGAGATTATGATGAAGAATGGCAGCTGGAGAGGTTTTCAGTTATCAGAGCTGTTTGTAAATCATTAGACATGAAACTACTTCACAGCAGTAAACAGCACATATTAATGTGTCTGTGCAGAGTGTAGTGTTGGTTTGGTTGGTCTTCCTGTTACATCTGAAGGGTTTTTGAATAGCTGAAAGTGGGGTTTTCAAAAGATGCACTAGTTAGCATAATGTAGTTCCACATCTGCTTACACTTGACATAAAATCTGATGAACAATCCTTTTTGTTGGGAAACTTTTACCACACTTCAGATTTAAACATTATTTTTTCATAATGGCATAATATTTATATCTGTCTATATAAATACATTCATTTATTATACTGGGTTTTTTTTTTAGAAAGCAAGAATTTATGTTAATTTTCATTTCAATTTCAGGAAATTTTCTTAATATACTATTTTTTTCTTTCAGGGAAAAACTTCCCATGTTTTTCCATAGGACCTTCTTCTCATTTCTTTAAGCAATCTGCATGATTGAAGCATTGCACCTTATCCCCTTCCTCTACAACTAGAAGTTTCACACTTCAGAAATGATCATATGCATAATTATTCTTCTCAATTAACATGCTGACAGCATCACAACAATCACAACAATCACAACAATCACAACCATCACAATCATCACAACAATCATTATTTTGTGAATTTCACTGTTAACATCCATCTCAGTCCTTTCCTAAGTCTCAAATGCTCTACATTCTTCGTAAAAGATAAATTTAAAAAATGTTAAATTAAGGAAAGTAAGATCTCACACAAGTGAGAGTTTCCATAGGATGGGTGATGATGCTTACATGCTTTTTAATGGTTTTTCTAGTACTGCAATGCTAAAACCTCTTCAGGGCCACAGACCAGCAGGTGCTACAGTCCCAGCTCCTGGTTGTCTGAAAGAGCTGCACCCAGTCACTCGTCCCTTCCAGACACATCTGTCAGAGGTAAAGCAGCTCAGCCTCATCCTGCAGCTGAATGTGCTGATCTGAGGAGATCTCTCCTGCCCTGGCTTGGCTGGGACTGTGCCAGCCTCAGCAGCTGATAGTAGCACTGCTCTCATCTGAAGCCAAGGTCACTCTCAGCTGCACCATGAAACAACTGGAGAAGCCAGGTAGCTGTCTTCCAGCTTGATCTGTAGCTCTGTTTTGACAAGGGAGGGTGATCAGAAATACTTGCTCACAAACCTAGGATGATACAGGGCAGTGATCTGCTGGGGAAGGACTATGCACCATTTCCTCCTCACAGCAAAGAGGTTCTTTACATCTGTGACTCCTATGTAGGAGGTGTGCACCCCCAAATGGTGCCAGGTGGTTCCTGCAAAGGGAATATCATATCCTACAACTCCTGAAGGAGCTCTGCCTGCATGGAGATCACAGAGACACAGCATTCTGCACAGGCAGACCCCATGGAGAGCAGCTGTTTAGCTGATCACACGTCCCTGAGGACAGGCACCAGGACCAGTCCCCTCTCTTTGCCACAACAGCTCTCCTTGAGACCCATTTTGCCTTCAGGACTGCAAGAGCCAGATGCAAGCCATAAGCCTGGGCTAGGTGTGGGGACTGCAAAACAGCCACATCTAAGATACTTCACTCCTCCAGCAGCACTCAGAGTACAACAATTTGGGAAGCCCTAACATGAAGGGCTGCATGAGGCACTAAGAGTCTGTATGGGACTGGTGTGGAAAAGTACAAATGAGGCAGAGTTATCCAGTGCAGACAGAGAACATGAGCCCAGGCCTGCAGAGTCCAGGGAAATGAAGGCAAAACACACCACAAGTTTAGCTCATGGGATGGGGAAATGGGAGGTGTCTGGCCTGTGGAATTAAATGAAAATAGATGGGGTTTTATGCTACAAAGGAAAGGATTAGGTCAGTGTGGAAAGGAATTGCTCTGCTGAATTGTTCATCCTGCCTCATTCTAGGAATATTTTTTCTGAACTTGCCAGGAAATGTCTCTTGAAATCTTTTCTAAACTGCATGTTTTCCAGGTGATAATGAGCCTACAGTCACAGAGTTAAGCTATGTTAAACTTCTATGTTTCAAGCCAGCTCAGTGGTTTTTTGCCTTCATAAATGTCAGAAGTGCCGGTCTTTCACTGACACCTGTGGATATAAGGCAGAATTGCACACAGGCTTTTGTACTCTGAAAGCCAGGAGCTTCAGCTCCCAAACTTTCTGGAAAAGAGTATCTTCCCTCAGTCTTTTGCCTGAGAAGTCAGCAAAAATGTTCGTGATACTGCTGCAGTGATATACATGCTAACTTGTGAGATCCAGATTTGTCAGTCCTCTCTTTCCTGGGGGAGAATTATCCATGCAAAGTGATTTAGGGATTTTGCCTTCTTCAGCAAAAGCTAACCATGCGTTTGCTGCACAACTAACCATGTGTTTTACAAGATCAAGAGCAGGGCAAAGCAGAATGCCTTGCAGTTTAAACAGACAGGCACAAAGCATCACTGCCCACCCAGAAGCTGGTTTTGGCCTGCTGGTGGTACTGCCTGATGAGGAGAACAGTGGGATGGGAAGAGGGACAGTGCCTGTTTCACACTCTGCATTGCTACTCCAGTTAAAAGTGTTGCTGAAACAGCAGTAACACTGCAAACACCCTATCCTAGACCTCCTTAGCTTAACACAGGCTCATATTTAGCATGATTTTAATCGTGTACCTTTCTTATACAATTTTAAATAATTGTTTTGCTGATACAGGTGTGGAAATCCTTAGGCTGACATACAGGATTTCTAAGAAAGTTACTGCTTGTTGAAGGCAAGCTGCTGCTTGTATGAAAACTTATACATGAAGCTAGCATAAATTGACCTCAAATTAGGATGATTTCAATGCCTAAGATGCATATTTTTGATAAGGTCAGTGCCATGGGCTTGAAGATTATAGTAGGAATTAACTTACAGGTAGCATAATAGAATCATTATAAAAGAGAGAAGAGCAATGCAAGGCAAGGCAAGGATCATCTCTCACCATCCTGACACTCCCACAAATGAGGCCAGTGCTTTGCTGGGGTCAAATGAAAAAGTGAGTGGGGGGCATTCATCACCAACACAGTGCATCACCACTTGGAGTTTACTGTGATATACAGCACATGCTCATTAGGAAACATTTCTTATTTCCTCATTTTTCTCCTCTGTGATTGTCTTGACTGTCTTGATTAAAAAATGTTCTTGCAAGATTATTTTTGTCCCTAACACAAAGCTGTGCACTAGCATTAGCTGCAGGTGAAGCCAAACTTAGGAAGAGTGTGGCAATGATTTGACAGTCATTTGTGGTCATGTGGATGAACTGCAAGGGTACCTTTCCAATTGTAGATGTACCCTCTTCCCCAAACTTCTTGATCAGATTTGTATGCTTTGCAGGAACTTTGAGTTGCAAACACTTTATGGCAAATGGGTTTTGAAAGAACTGTGGTATGTAGTGGGGCTTCTGCTACATGCTGGAAACCCCAACTTTTCTCAATTGTTTTCTCTGTGATGTTTGTGGTGTTTTGGAAATAAGCAGTGTGAGATCTACAGCATTACTGGGCCTAAGATGGAAAGAAAGCCACAGGATTTTTGCATTGCTGTAGGATCTTCTTGAGACCAATAAAGTTTAAACAAAAATGTTTGGTTAATGGTGGGGCCTTGCTACTATACCAACAGAGAAACATGCACTCTCATGTCTTTCAAGAAATGAGGGTCTGTGAGCAGCCCTCTGGCAAGGAAAGCTTGGGAGAGAGAAAACCTCTTGGTGGTAGGACACTCTTTTTGTTTGCAATAGACCTTGCCACGTACAGTGGTGGGTTTTTGGTATGTTTTGAGCATTTTTCAATACTTTGAAATAGATACAGACCTCTCTCTCAGGAACTCTTCCTATTGGCAGTGTTGGCACCCTTCTCTGTAAGCTGTTCTAGTGTTATATCAGTAACTCCCACTGAATGGCAGTAGCAGGCTGTGCATATAATTCTGGCACAGCTGAAATGTCAGGTATTAAATTAAGTGTGCACAATAACACCATTTAAATGTTGCATTGCTCTGAGCTAATCTGGACACCTTCCCAGAACTTTATAAATACATGTTGTATTTACAGTTCTGTGGTTAGATTGAAGCAATCTATTACCATAATGATAGTACTCACCCTGTATATTCAATATTATAGAAACAAGTGATGTGTGCCATGAGCCTGGTGAAGGCACAGTTAGATCAGAAAGTAACATCTTTCTTCTCAAATAAGGGCTATTACTTGTGGCTTTACAAGTCTGTACCATGGTGACCAGAATTAACCTTCATATCTGTGGTTTATATATAATATCTTTGTACAAGGATGGTGTGGTCCTAGCATATAATTCATATATTTTTTGCCGAAGAGTTCTCTTCCAGAGTGAGGAGAATAATCCATATTTAGAGAGGCAGCAAATGCAGTGAAAATAAGCCTTGATTGAGGTTTCAAAAGGATGTCAATAGACACAGGAGTCTGTGGTTTATAGCTTAACAAAAAGGCATTTCTCAGTCTTTTTTGTGATTTGTATGCACACAGATGATGAAATCATCTGATGAAAATGTAATGATGCATGCACACAGAATTGATGAAAGCAATAGTTGTACTTTTGTGGTCATTTACGCAGAAAAATATTTCTGTCTTTCCAGACCTTATATGTGGGAATCAAAATGAGAGTTTACCACCTCTGGTTGTCAAAGAATCATGGAATGACTTGGGTTAAAAGTGACCTTAAAGATAATTTGTTTCCAATACCCTGCCATAGGTAGGGACACCTTCCACTAAACCAGGTGGCAGACAGCCTCATCTAACTCAGTATGGTTATGCTAAGGAATTTCTATGCAGTTCTCCATTGTTATCACTAGTGCCCTCTTGAGCTGTTCAAATTTCTAATTTAGCCTAAACGATGCAGTGAGATGGGGTAGCTTATAACTGAGATACCTCTACTCAGATTGCTACCAAAACACTAAAAATCAAACATGACTTCATTACACCGAATACTTATTCCTCTTTAAGTCTCTACTGTTATCTGCAAAGCACATTGCCAGGTGAAGGATGCCAGTGGCATCCTGGCCTGTTCCAGCAATAGTGTGGGCAGCAGGAGCAGGGCAGGGATTGTCCCCCTGTACCCAGCACTGGTGAGGACACACCTCAAATCCTGTGTTCAGTTCTGGGTCCCTCAGTACAAGAAGGACATTGAGGTGCTGGGGTGTCCAGAGAAGGGCAACAAAGCTGGGGAAGAGTTTGGAACACCAGTCCTATGAGGAGGGCTGAGGGAGCTGGGGGTGTTCAGCTGGAGAAAAGGAGGCTCAGGGGAACCTTATCACTCTCTACAACTGCCTGAAAGGATCTTTATGATGTGGGTGTTGGTGTCTTCTCTCAGGTAACAAGTGACAGGACTAGAAGAAATGGCCTTAATCTGTGCCAGAGAAGGCTTAGATTGGATATTAGGAAAAATTTCTACACAGAATGTTTTGTGTCAAGCACTGGAATAGGATGCCTAGGAAGTGGTTGGGTCACTGTGGCTGGAGATATTTAAAAGACATGCAGATGTGGAACATAGGGAAATGATTCAGTGGTGGACCTGGCAGTGCTGGCTTAATGGTTGGACTCGCTTATCTTAAAGGTTTTTTCCAACATAAATGATTCTTTGATTCTAGAGAGATGCACATCTCTAACAGAACTGCCCCATTCAGCATCTCCGAATGGGAATCCTTACTTGGACTTCAAGTAATTAAACAATATGGAACTATTTCTGCATCTGACAAATTCTGAAGAAGAAGAAGGGAACCTTAAGATAAGCTTGTATGGAATCATACTGAAACTGCAGCTCATCACTGCTGGAAGATTTCCAAATAAGCAGTGCTGTTGTTTTACAAGTAGCTAGCTTGCATGTTAGAGGTGGTTGTTGCGGAAGAGATGGCTACCAGCAGCATGTGTGCCCATGGAAACTAATCCTTTATTTTGAAATGTATCTAATAATTGGCCCTTTTAAGCCAATTTGAATGTCTCTTTGTTAATATGCCTTCATAAATGGCTACTTCAATTTTTTGCATAGTAATTGTAAACTGAATAATTGCTAGAAGATTGAATAGCAGTGTCACTGATGTGTGATTGATACCATGTGATTAGGAAAATACAGAACTGCAAGTATTTCTGCTGCTACTAAATTAACTAACAAAACATGTTTTTGCTATTAAAGTTCTTCTGCAAAATGCAATTTTTTCTTTTTTTGTGCTCTTATCTAAAGCATTGTTAAGGAACTAAATTTTAATGCTAATTGCTCAATAAAGTCTGCATAGAAAATGAACTGAATAGTTTAACAGATAGCTGATTTTTCACCTTATGAAGGATTTCACTGACGATAAGGAAAACAAAGAAAAAGCACCATAATATGACCCAGTGACTTCAGTCCTTAAAGGGCTGACACAGTTAATTACCATACATATTCCATACAGCTGGACTGTATGTGTTCTGTGTTCTGACCTAAGCATCTTTGTGTGTAGCTCACTGAAACATCTTTACTGGTTCTAGCTGTCCAGGGGAAATGACAAGGGGATGCTTTTTCCCCTGAATATCACTGTTGAGAAGACCCTAGATCCATCACAGGACTGAGTGGCACATCTTCAGATCAAAATCTATCTGTGCTTCTTGTCATGGCAACTTTGTAAAGGGAGTGGAGGCTGTGGAGGATGAAGACCAATAGGAATAACCTGAAATAGTGGCTTGTGGGCCTGAGAAGAAGAGCTCCTTGAGTTTTGCAGAGTAAAACACAACCTGTAGCATCTCTGATGATGGGGACTACAACAGGGTCATGGAGGAGAGGGTTATTAATGGGGGGCTCGAAAGGGGAAAAGGCAGAGGTAGTTGAGTAGGAGAGGGGTATTATGGCAGCCATAATAGTTTTAGTAACATGTGAGTGGCTGAAGATGTAAAAATGGCAAAGAAGGACAAGCAAAGCCAGAGAGCATGAAGATAGGGGAGGTCTCTGCCCTCAGCTGCAGGCTGAGCTCTGACCACAATAAAATCAAGAACCAAGCTTAGGTCCTGGGTTATTACAGCTTGAAGATGGTGGTTTTCTTCCTTGAAATCTAGTCTAATGCAGTCATCAAGACACCATTACTTTTTAAAGTAAAAGTTCCTCCCACACTTAAAAAAACCCCAAAAGCAAACAGTTCTGCATGTTGTCTTACCCTGACCACCATCTGCGTTGACCAAAAAGCTGACAATGAAGATACTGAGCCCTGCCATCTCCAGCAGCTGCTGATATGCCTTTGCCAGAGTTAGGCCACATGCCTATGGGGCAGCACACCAAAGCACAAGTGATGCTCATTTCAGTGCATGCCAGAGGAAACTATAGAAGTTGCCTTGGGAATCAAGCTGGGACTAGGGAAGTTGAAAGGGGGTGTTGGGAGATACAGCAGACTTTGGGTTGGAGAACAACAGGGATCTGTGGTCAAATCCCTACTCAACACCAAACATGGGTCTCTCCAGACCATTCCACAGATGGATATGGGTGTTTCACAGCCTCATCAAGCAACAAGCCCCTGTGTTGACCAAAGTGCTGTAATAAGCGCCAGTTAGACGAAAAGCAGAAATCTCAGCTGCTACAGATCTTAGGATCAGATCAATCTCAAGTGCAAACTGAAGTCAAATTCTGATTGGATCTGTAACTTCATTAATTTTTCAGACCAGAATTTAGAATTTGGCCTAATTCTTTTTCTCAATTTTCTCAAGATCTCTGCATGGCTTAAGAAAAAAGTATTAACACAGGAGCTTGTCTGTTTGTTATGTAAGTAGAACGGGTGTTTACACCACAAAACATGAGCAGATGGTGATGTTGGAAAACATTTTTGAAATATTATAGAATCAGAGAATCCCAGGAACAGGCCAGGTCAGAATGGACCACAGTGGTCATCTGGTCCAACCTTCCTGCTCAAGAAGGCCTCCCAGGGTGCATGACACAGGATTGCCATGACAGTTTTGGAGTATCCTTGGTGATGGAGATGCCACAGCCTCTCTGGGAAATCCAGTGTTTGGTCACTTGCACAATAAAGTTCTTTCTCATGTTCAGGTGGAACTTCCTGTCCATCAGTTTCTTCCTGTTAGTTCTTGCCCTATTGCTCAGGACCACTCAGAAGAGCCTGGCTTCATCCTCTTGCCTCCCATCCTTCAGATACTTTACAGACATTGATGATGCCCTCTCTCAAACATCTCTTCTGAGGCTGAACAGGCCAAGTTCCCTGAGGTTTTTCTCCTAAGACAGATGCTCCCATTCTTTAATCATCCTTATAGTCCTCCACAGGACCTGCTCCAGGAGCTCCATGTCTGTCCTGTCCTGAGGAGCCCAGAACTGGACACAGCACTCCAGGGGAGGCCTCACCAGGGCTGAAGAGTGGGACAGGATCACTCCTTCAACAAGGTGGCAATGCTCTTCCTAAAGGCCCCCAGGACACCCCTGCCTTCTTGGCCACCAGGACACTCTGTGGTTGCCTACAATGCTGTCTGTGCTGCACTGCTGTGTGATGGGCTCCATTAGCACCCACCTGTGCTTTAAAAAAAGCTCAAGTAGAAGAAAGGGCTGCAGAAGGCATGAGATGAAATAATCCCCATTTTGAAAAGCTTGCTGTTACCTAATTTTACCAGTCACGTGCAAAATAAAGCATAGATGCATGTTATTGTCATTCCAAGAAATTATTTCCTTTGCAAAGAATAATATGAGTAATTATTCAGGGGTGTGAGGGTGGGGGGCCCCTGATGTAAGTGCAACAGGGGCACATGGCTATTCCTCTTGCCTCCCAGGAGTGTGTAGGCACAGGAAGCCAGCCTGGCCCCAGGCAGCCAGGACAAGGCTCCCTGCACCCAGTGATTCTCAATGCACTTACCCACTTCCATGGTCAGCAAATGGTACAGACTGTGCCAACAGAAGGGCATGGATCAGAGCTTTCCCAAAAGCACTTTAGTCAGGTTTTTAATCTCCTTTTAGAAAGGATGACCACTGGTAATTCTAGTGGGTAGTTTTTTGATGTTTTTATTATTTTAGGAAGTTACAGTGTAAATATCTAAAAAAGCAGGAGCCAACTAATCACCCTGGCATTTATAACACAGGAAGCAGTGTGAACAGCTGATGTAGAGATGCCTCATCTGTCCTAAGTTAAACAGGGAAGAGGCCTGTGTTCATAACCCAATGTTAAAATTAACAGGATTTGTTTTGAGAGGAGTGCTGATGATGGGTCTGAATGCAAGTTTGAGGATTTTTAGTAGTATCTTCTTATGTGCCTAATAACATACCTACTTATTTATGAATCTCTTGTTTAAGGTCTGGCAGCTTGCTTGGTATACTGGAAAGGCAGTCCTTTCTCCAAAAGGCTTAAAAACCCATATTTCTTTTTTCTCAATGTTTCCTAATGTGAGGCAAACAAAAGGAGGACTAAATCAGAACTGGTGTAGAAAACACACAAACTATTCTGAAAACCCCACACCACGGAAGACTCCTGCTTTTCCATCTGCAACCGCAGCTCTTTGGCCTGGCAGTCTCACAGGGTGGTCCTGTCCCTAGAGAAACTCTGTTTCCTGGGTTTGGCTGAGATAGAAGCAGCAAAAATAATTGTGGTTTGTGCTCTGCTTGTTTTGCTGCTCCTGATGTGGGACCAGAATAGGAAGAGTGGTTATTGAAGAAAACAGTTGATGTTTAAAATCCATCTTCCTGATAGTCAGCTGCAATTAGGAGTTGGCTTGAAAATGACAATTTAGGGGAATGAAAATGTGTTTCCTCTCAGTAAATGCTCTGCAAGAGGCCAGGAGTGGTATAGCACATCTAAATCTGGCTGTTCTGGGAGGTGAATCAAGTTCACCAGGGGGTAAAAAGCCTAAAAAGGGGATCCCCTCTAGTGGTGAGCTGCTGTTTCCAGATACTAATGAGAGTTATAGAGGACATGGAGACAGAGCCTTTTCCAAGGTATAAGCAAAAAAAGTTCACAGTTTGCACCAAGGGAAATTCTGATCATATACTAGAAAAGGGTTCCTCATTTTGACAGTATTTACACTGAAACAGGCTGTTGAGGGATGCTTTGGGTCTCTGTTCTTGGAAATAAACAAAACCTTTTTGGGTGGGGTCATGGAAAATCTCATGCAATTTTGGTGTCAACTCTGTTTCAAGTGGGGATTTGGATTAGAAACCTCCAGATTTTTCTTCTAATCTATGAAACTAATGAATGTATCAATGAGGTGAATTGATAAATTATGACTAATTATTCTATGAGATTTTTAGACTCCGAGAGTATTTAACTGTTCAAGGCTAGAAAGAAATCAGCCAGTTAATAGAGAACATGGGAAAGCATACTTGATCAGACTCCTCTCAGGCAAAGGCTTACCAGAGAAGCTTGTTTTGTCTCTAGCACGCTCTCCCCTTATGCATTACTCACCTCAAGCTCTTGTAAATAAAGGAGTACATCTATTTGTGAGGTAATGACTATGACTGTGGATATATTTAATGAATGTAGCATGGTATAGAGAATTATCTCTCCTAAACAAATGTAAGTGGGCTCATTAATGATTAGTGGTGTATATGCCATTTGATTATATCAGTTTTTAGTACACAACCTTGACAAGCTAAGCATGAAAGCAAGAAATTGTGCTTTTATTATTGTCTTCTATGAGCAAACTCCTTGCTGATGTGCTCCTGTGCCATCTCCAAAAACACCTGTGATATTTGAGTAAAATTATCCTTTTGCAATGGGGCTTTCAGTGGCACTGCAGTGTCTAATTGCAAGGATGAACTTTTAGGATCATTTTCCATTTGGATTTCATTATTTGTGCAGGCAAAGCTGTCATCATAGGGTGTATTTCTGTAATCATAGAATGGTTCGGGTTGGAATGGATCTCTAAAAATTATCTAGTCCAACCCCCTGCTATGACCAGAGACACCCCTCTGGGCAACCTGTGCCAGTGTTTAACCATCCTAACTGTAAAATTTTCTTATATTTCATCTAAATTGAACCTCTTTCATTTTGAAATCATGATCCCTTGTTCTGTCACAACAGACCTTGCTAAAAAGTTGAGTTCTTCTTTCTTTCAGCTCTCCTGTAAGTACTGAAATACCATAAAATCTCCCCATATGTATGCATTGGACTGTCTTAGAGTTGAGAATTGCTGTTCCTTTTCTTTTTGGCTTTGGTCCATGGTGAATCTGCAGGAGTATGACCTGAGCCTGGCAACTCTCTCCATGTTGATGTTTCTCACCTGAGCAGGGCGAGCAGGACATGTCCTCAGGCTGTGGGACAGCTGTGCCAGCCACTGCAGGATGAGGTGGGTAGGAAAAGAATGAGGGAAAGGTGTTTTCCTTCCCTGTTCCTTCCAGGGACACTTCATGTGGGAACTGGGTGCTGAATTGTGTCCCCCTGTGGAGGAGTTTTCCCCCTGGGAAAGCCAGTGCAGCTGCCTGGCAGATGGCTGTCTCTTCTAGGCAGAGCAGCAATGCAAACAGGGGGTCAGGCTAAGTGCATTGACTTAAAATCTTAACTCCAACATTTAATTAACATTTCCAAAGTTTCCTTGATCCTTATGAGACTCTTCCCTTTCTATTGAGAATCAGCCAGTATTGTTGTTGGGCAGATGCCAGATTTCTTGGCTTTAAGTTTCTAAGTCTGAACCACACTAGCTGTTTCTCAAGCTTTATGTCTTGATCTCTGATAACATATTCACTTCTCAGATAGAAATAGCAAGTCTTTACAGAACTCCTCAGATTTTTTCCATCTAAATGTGTGGCTGTGCACATACCCTGCAGCCAATCTGCTTGAAACTCGCATCCAAGAATTGCACCAAGGTTTGAAATCACTGCTTGTAATGATTTTTTTTAAATGAAAATATAAAATATACATATCATAGGATATTAAATAATTAATCTATGGCTGGTTTCTGGAAAGGGAGGCTTTCAGCTCCAGCAAGCATGACAAACATGAAAAAAGATATGGAGTATGTAGAAGAAAGGGATCTCAAACCAGCACAGAGCAGTGAGGTTTTAGAAAGGCTTGGGGTGAATGCCATGATAAATCTCCCCAGTGAAAACAACACCTAGGTCTTTTTAGAAAAGCCTACAGGGTAGAAGGTGATTGAAGAGGCTGCCCCAATGGTTTAATTGCCCATCTAACCTGCGCCCATGTAATGTAGTCTTACACACCAGGGAGGTAAAATGTTGAGAAAGCCTTGGTTAAAGAACATTCTTAAAGGAAAATCAGTGTGTATTTTGTATTGCTGCATTTCCATACTCTGTATGCTGAATGTGACATAGTTCATTGAATAGTTTCATTGCCTCCTCTGACTTTTTGGGGGAGACAATATTTATTCAAGTATGATTTGGAAAAGACAAATGTCTGAAGGAACAAATGAGGAAATGCAGATTTCCTTGTGAAGCCTTAATTGATTATATAAATTTAATTTGTTATTAGTCTTCTAATTCTTGCTCTGTTTTTTAACACTGGCACTGAAATCCTACAAATGGTGCAACTTGCTCGCATGGTAGTGCCTGGCCTTGTCTGGTCCTCCTTGCTCAAGTCACTTACTCTAATTATTTTAGGTGTATAGTCACCAGAGGGAGGTGGACAGTAAATTCAAAAGTAGTGACCAGAAAAAAACTTTTCTAGGTTAATGCGTTTCTATGTCGACCTTTTCAGGTGATGTCTGTTGTGGGGTTATTTGAAAAATATAATTAAAAATCTATACAAACAAACAAACACACAAAACCAACCCTTTCCTAGCTATGAATTGTCTTACTGAGGCAGACATACCTCAGCAACACCATCGCAGTAAAGTGTTTCACCTGCATCAACAGAGGGCACGATTCCCACAAAAATCACCCTCACTCTTTATTTAAATAAAGAGTCCATGCAAAGCTTAGCTGCTAATGCTCTGAGCCTTTGGGTCTTAAAGAGAAAAAGCATCTGCTGCTGCTGCTTCCCACACGGCTATCCAGGTGGTTTTGGTGGGCATTCTGTTCTTCACAAGGCATTGTGCAAGTATTAGCATTAGTGGCCATTACCCAGGCTAATTTCCCACAAGCTGTTGAGGTAATAGGTCTCTAGTTTTTTAAACTGGTTGTTGGAACCTGACACCAAAAATCCTTTTAAATGTAGCCTATTGAGTCTACACAGCCAAGTCTTGGTTTTTTTCTGGTGGTTGCTGAGTCTATATTCCTTGTGGAAGCATCGACAAAGCTTTTATAAATTTCAGCCCGAGTCAGCATGTTCCTTCAGACAGATCCTTCTACTTCAGTAGTTATTTGATAATAGTCAGGGTTCATGGTTTGCTCTTATAATCCTTGTGGTTATCTCTCCCTGCAGCACATCTTACCATCTGCTTTAGCATTGCTGCCTGGGGCATTGAAATTCCTGTTTGCTCTCTCTTTCTAAAAATTGTGTAATCTCCTTCATTTCTCTAGTCCAGGAGGAGAAATTAGGTGATTTCAGAAGCAGAATACAATTTTTTTTGGCCTCAGCTTGCAGCAGAACATCTTCAGTCTTGATGACACATGGAAGAATGCCCCCTGACCAATATGCACCATGTTGCTGGGGGACTCAGCTTTGATTTAATTCCATCTCCCATGAATGTAAAACTGCAGTTTCACTGTGGGCACACCAAGAAGCAGATGAGTGTCTTTTGGCTGTTACTGGGCTTGAGGCAGGCAGGGACCCAGAGGTGGGAAGGAAGGGGAGGGCTTCTTTTTCTTTTTTACTCAGGGTTGATGAGAGATGCAGGCACAGCTCAGTCCTGCTACCTGTGTTTTGGAGAAGCTAAAGAGTGATGTTTGGGGTGATGTTTGTCTGGTATGATGGAATCGTGAGAGATGCTACAGGAAATGTAACATTGCAGCTCCTGACAAGGAGCTTTATAAGGAAACCACAGCAGCAGAATCCTTTTTCAAGAATGCAGCTGTTCTGCATGTGGGCAGTGGCAAGGCATGGCAGTCTGGCAAACTCTGAAGAGCTGTTATCCAAAGAGACTCGGCTGTGTGGGAGGGACAGGAGCCCAGCTGTGGCTTTCAGCAATTGCTGTTGGCTTGGGTATCTGGCTATGGCCACTCTTGGTACAGAATGGAGGCTGGAGGGAGCTATGTGTCACCCCAGTGTGGCATGGAGAAAGTC
This sequence comes from Erithacus rubecula, assembly GCF_903797595.1. Taxonomy (NCBI): domain Eukaryota; kingdom Metazoa; phylum Chordata; class Aves; order Passeriformes; family Muscicapidae; genus Erithacus; species Erithacus rubecula. Next base: position 7,987,137 of record NC_136661.1, read on the forward strand.
TGAGGTGAGACTCATTCTGAAACATTATGTCAAAAAATAATGGAACAATCTCATAAATGCTTCCCCCGTGTTCTTGATTTTATTTTTCTCTTTTTGGGTAGAGTATGGTGTTTCTTTCATCTTTGAGTTCATTACCCAAATCTCAAAAGAAAAAATAATAACTAAAAAGAAGGTTATAAAAGCAGAGGTTGTGTGCACAGTGCTGCAGATAGCTGTGTATATGGTTGAGAAATGTGTCCCACAGTTCTGACTTGTGTATTACTGAAATAGAAATATCGTAAAAGATATTGTTTGGACATTGAAACCTTTAGTGTTTGCAACCTTGCACTAACTTCCCCATACACCGTTTACACTAGAGCTCTCCTTGAACACGCAGCTGTGTTGGAGAATGTCACACTGGAATCCATTTAATGTCCTCTTGAGAGTCTTTGGAAGGCAGATTCTTAGCTGTTGATATAGGTCAGCATGACTTGCAGGAGCTGACATTTTGAGATTCACTTTCCACCAGGCTAATTAGATAGTGCATAGGAATAAGTTCACATGTTCTGCTGCATGGGGTGAGGTCTGTGCTGTTTTTCATGAAAGAAATCAGTGGAAGAAGCTTATGGCTGGGAATAGCAGGCTGGTCTACTCCAGACACCCTCCCAGTTTGTGTGGAAACCCTTTTGGCTTCCTCAGGGTCCTCAGAAATTAATCAGTGCAACCAAAAATATTTCCTCTCTGGCCCCTTCAAGGCTCGCTATAGGCTCAGAGTTTTTTTAACCAATCTGTAAGAGGAAAGGTAAACCACACATCTGCACGAGTCCTCTCTGCTGTTGGTCCTTCCTGCTTCACTAAGGTGTCAGGGTAAGGGGAAGGTCAAAACTCTCTCATTACCTGGGAGCTGTCTGAAATCAGGAAAGAACTGAAGTCACCAGCTTGGGAATTTAGCATGGTAGCTGTCAGGTTGACCAAAGCCAGGCTCAAATGAACCCTGCCTTTTAAAAAGCTTTTAGAGAGTGAAATCTTGGGCTGGCAGGAACAAGGCATTATAAAAATCAAGCACTAATAGAGTTATCTATTTTAAGCTTGTTGCGCATATAGGAGGAAAGAATGATACAGTAACATTTGAGATATTGATGTGTTTGTAGCTGTTTTTACTTTTACTGCTGTAACAGTTGGTGATGGATGATGCCATTCTAATGAAGAATATTCTTCCACAGAAAAGTAGTGATTTTCTTCAGTGTTTATTGTCCTTTGGGTTTTGAGCTACTTGTGGTTTACTCTGTGTTGCATATTGTATTATTTTGCTGAGTCACAGCTTGGTTTCCAATTTCCAGGGGATACAGGAGCTGGTAGCTGTTGTGTGGGAATATTCACTGAAGTGCTGGACAGTACTGCAGCTCAAAATACAAGGGACACAACAAAAACAAAAACAAAAAACCACAAAAACAAAAACAAAAAACCCCAAACCCCCAGCTTATTCTTGGTTGTAGTTGTTGGATTTAGCTACAGTGATCTTCTTGTCCCTGGATTGTAGGGAAAAATAACAGAGGTGAAAAGCCCTCAGCATCAAGAGCCCTCCACCTCTTGTTTCAGAAGTATATTTTATCTGTAAACTACAATTTTCATTTAGATACCTCTGAGGAAAAGAATTTATTGATATATTGTGTGCTTCTGCCAGGAAAAGAGCAGCTTTTCCAAAATAGCAAATTCCAAAATACCTAAAGGAAAGGAAGGCCTGGATTTCTGCTTTAACTTTAGAGAAAGCAAATGAGACAACTGCTACATCAGCTGTGGTCCTTGCTAAACTGTTTGCTGATAAGTGAGGGCAGATGTTTGAATATCACAATTAAATATCTCTCTCAAATATCATGACATCCATGGCTTTTCTTTGAGTGAAGAAGTCTGCAGAAACACAGTCATTGCAGACTTGCTGACTCAAGCCCTCCATGTTCCAGTGTCAAAAGAGAGTTGCTAAATACAACTGTGACTAAGCTATTCAAAGACATCCCCCTCAGGGACTTGTTCTTAAAATTCAGTCTGGGATAATACATGACTGACTGTGGCTGTGATTGCTGTGGCAGTGAGAATCAGTGCTGGCCCACTGGAAGCAATCTCCTAAAGGATGGGAGGAAAGAGCCTGTCATAAGATTTGCTTAGGAAAATGTTCCCTTGTCTCTAAAATTCACAAATTAATGCATTATGTCTGATAGCAACAAGCAGTTTCTCTCTTGTGTTCTGTCCAGAAGATGTGTAGAACAGTGTCCACCTCTTCCTCTGACAAGTGCATGGTTTTGCCTTTGGAAAGATCACAGTTAAAGGAAAAATTGTGGCAAGACGCAAGGAGTAAAGTTTGCAGATGGTACAGTTTTACTGATTCTTCCTGTGGGAGAAAAACCTAGGTGCCAGCTGAGCACTGGCAAGGTGTTCAAAGCCCACAAACCAGGTCCACAACTGTAGTTAAAAGTCTATTAAGGTCTCTTTTAGGTAAGCACAGGGCAATACTTTTTACCAGTTCCAGTTACTGGAAACCAGTCATTGCCCAGTACAGTGTCTGCACAACCAGTGCAGCATTTTTCATTGCAGAGCAAGGTGTTTAGGAGGAAAGTGAGAACATGCCATCTGCTGCAGAGAAGATTTGTACAGACAATGAGATATTCCAAGACGAGAGTTTGCAAACATCCCAGCAATTCCAGGCCTTCCAGCAGGGTGTACTAGGAGAGAAGTGGGAAGCATCCACATCCGAGGTGGATGGAGCTGTTGGTGGAGCCTGTGTGGATGCAGTGTGCTGTGGGGAGGAAAGCCATGTACCCCAGCCACAGAAAAGGGGTAAAACCTGATGCTTCTAGGGGAAAAAGGTCATCACAGCCTGGCCCCTTTACAATGTGGAGAGGGAATTTCACTTTCCTACTGTGGACTGATGGAATTCAGACTGTCCTAGGCATTGGGTACAGAAGGTGATAGAGGAACAGTCTGTAATGTTGAGTGCATGTATTTTATATGTGGCTGGTTCTAATGTGAATTCTTAATTCTTCTTTGCTGCCTGCTCTAAAATACATATTTGCCAAAATATAATTTCTGTTCTTCAAAAATGGAAGTTCAATAATTGTAATTTCCATATTACTATTTCAAATGGTACTTTGATGGATACAAATGGTGCAAAGGTCTTAAAAGATGCATACACAAGCAAACTGTGTTTCTCACAATATTATGGATACAATATTATGGCTACAATATTATGGACATAAACAAGTGGTACCAAACCTCACGGCAAACTTGAGACATTGAAAGGCCATAAACTTTTCCTACAAAATAAAAAATAGGATAGCATAAAGAAAGATTAACCTGTTTTGATTGCTAACTGTTCATAAAGTGCAATCAGGCCTGACACTGGATATATGATGGAGTGAAATCACTTTCCCGTTCTCCACCTGATGACAAGATGTTTGCTCTCAGACAAATACTTTCTCAACTCTAGAACAAATCAATGTGCTGAAGCAATTTTTGGGCCCCAACTTTTTCTTCAAGGAATGCATTGTATGTGTATGTTAATGCTTGTAAAGTCAGATTTCTAATTTACCTGGTATTCAGAAGTAAAATATAATAGCTGATAGACATGCTTAGCCTTTCAGCAGCAGGTTGAAGCCATAACTGTCTTGTGAGAGGATGCTTTGGTATTCAGGCATGTTCACATTTGATAAAATGAATTTTTTATCACTCTGAAACCCTTTTGGCAGATGAAAAAAAAAAAATCAGAATATGTTATAGTCTTGAGGATTAAATTATGACTATCTATGGTGTATTTTGCTGCATAGTTTATCATCTAAATGGAACAATTATGTAGAAGTAAATTTCACCCTACTTTTCCATTAATCTCTAAATAGATAGCATTTCTCATGCTGTGTTCCAAAATCATCTGCAGCACATAATCTGTTGTCAAGATTCAAGCTGTTTGGCCGTAGCACACTCTTTACAGATAAAAAAGTTCATAATGCAGCACTTTTGTTCTCAAAAAACCCCAAAGCAGCAGTCAAAAACCCTACCAGCTCCTGGGATTATTTATTTTTAATTCTGTAATAAAAACCAGATAAGCAAAAACTTGGTTATTTTTAGGGTTTCAGTGAAACTGTGCCCATATAGATAACTATGTACACCTGAGATTAGATCCCAGATTTATCCTCTTCTAAAAGAGGAAGTACTATATTGAGAGTAGGAATATAAATAGCATTATAATCCAGACTTCCTGCTTGAGTCACTTTGCCATCATCTTCTGCATTTTCACATTTCTTTGCAAGAACCCGTTCACAAGTTTTGCTAGAAGATAGGCTGGAATGTCTTTTATCACCTGCTCCATTTTCATGGTGCCTTATGGTCGAGAAGTTTCCATTAAGCCTTATGGCAGTTATTGTTATCTTCATAGACCTGTGCAGAATCACTTCTCCAAACCTTCTAGGTGTAGAATATCTTTTTTAAAGGGGCTGGTTTGAGCTGCTGTGACAGATTACTGACTGTCACACTCAAGATCTATGCTCAGATTAATTTGATCACTTGAAAATACATAAATAGAATTTATGCTTAACATTAGGTCATTCTCACTCTCTCTGTTCTCTACACTAAGCATTGCAGATTGGCTTGATGCAAGCAGTAAGTAAATCAGGATAAATATATGGGATATAACAAGCCTGAGATGCCAAAAGGTGGAATTACAGAGGTTAGTTCTCTGAGATTTCTTTTAGGCAGGCAGGAGCTATTTGGGAAATACTTTTCAGATATTGGGATGCTGTGGTTTTGGGTTTTGGTTTGGGTAGTTTGTTTTGTTTTTAGATAGAAGCTATTTCCCTACAAAAGAGAAAAAGGCCAAAAGGACAAAAGCATGTCCTCAGCTACTAAACCTCACCAGAGACCTCCACACAAACTACAAATCCATGCCCTCTGCTCCAGGTTTGCCTTTGCAGCCCAGCAGCATGACAGTGTAACAGGTGTGTGATGCAGTGCAGTAAGCCTCTGGGGCTCCAGCCTTCCCTTGCTCTCTGGCTGCTGCACCTGGGCAAGTATTTGCCCTGACTCTGGGAAAGTCTCTCTGGAAGATTGAGAGCCTGCTGCAGGCAGCTGGCTGCAGCAATGGTCACGTTCCTGCCCACTCCTGCCTGGCAGCCTTCTCTCTGAGTCATTTCCACTGAGGTGGAAATTTCCCTAGCAGTTCCCTAGCACCCACAGTGACCCAGCCTGTAAGTCTTGTCCTCTGCATACCTTTCCAATATGACCATTCAGATGCAACAGCGGAGGTACAATGCCTCCGTAGTCAAAACTTCAAATAGTGTTATTTAGCTCTGCTCTAAGGCTCAGTTTCTTTATAGTGAAGACTTTCCAGCCTAAGAAATTAATCAAAGAAATATAAGACAGTGATCTAAGACAAGGGGTGACTCATCTGCCAATTGAAGCTCAGCTCTAAATACTTCAGGCCAAGAAAAATATGAACTGAGAGAACTTTTATATTTTGGTTGTAGCACTAATGTCTTCAAATAGACTTTTTTGGTGGTTTACTTTTTAAAATTCAAAACCAGTTACATTTAGCATGTAGTAAAATAAGTAAGCAAAAATATTTCATTATAATTATGCCTGTACAAAAATAACGTGCTGCAGAAGTTAAAAAGTATCCTAAATATTTCACATCTGTAAGAACACTAATTAATTATTTGTATGGTAGAAATACTGAATGAATCACTAAGAAATGTTTATGAAGGAAGGCTTTATACAGAGGCTTTGTAGACAGAACCATATAGTCAGTTCAAGCATTTCTGTGTGATCAGATACATTAAAAATGGCAATCTGGGTTTTTTTAAGATAATCTGATAATTAGCCATTTTTGCCAGTAGGGTTGCTAGTGTTAAATTCTTAAATATTGAAGAAAGTGTGATTTTGTCAATGCACATTTTCATGAATGGCCAAGGCAAGCATCTTGCAGCAGCTGCATTGCCAGTACCAGGGCATGCCACTTGATTACCTGGGGAAGATCCTGAAGCAACTTCAATTGAAATGGATGTTTCAGTGTTGATTAATGTCTTGAAAGTAGTGACCTTGTTAGGCATCTTCATGCTGGGATGGACATGGTTTTGGGAAAAGAAGGGGAATTTATTGGCTGAGTATATATTTACTAATATGAGCATGTTAAATATATCTATATATCCAAAAGTCAGTCTCTTTAAGCAGAATCTAAGATGGTTTTGCATTCTTTTTTATTATACTTGTTTGGAATGGGAGCTTGAAAATTGAGATAGTGGATGAGTTTCTGATCTAAATCAGTATTCTGCAATGAATGATGCAGCTTTGAGACACACATGAAAAGGTTCTGATATGGGCAATCATAAATTAACCTTTCCAGAAAAGGTTTTTTTATAATCCTATTTAATGGGAAGCTGGTGTGTGCCATGAATAATAAGAGCTTATAACATTGCCAAAACTCATGGCTTTTTTAATTAAATGTTTTACCGTAATGATAGGTTTTATCTTTCACAATATAGTTCAGTTATTGTGATAACTGGATTCTGTGAAGCTCTTTCCCTTAATGGTGGAGGAGCATGTAGCTCCTGGATAATGCCTTTTCCCAGTAATTTTCAAAGCAGTTCTAAAGAAGGTCACTATAATTAAAATATTCTCTTTTTAAAACTTAAGCTGCATAATGAGTCTTATGAGATAAACTGCTTGAGAAATGGTTTCACAATTTAAAGTATGTCATTCTTTATGCATGCATAGGAGGGAATAAGCAGAAAATCTACCCTATCATCCATCACTTGTTTCCAGTTATTTTTCTCAGTATTTCCACTTGGACCTTACATAAAACATAGAGAATGAAATTACTGCCAGAAGCATTGGAGTCCATGTACTATCAGGAGGTTTGGGTCTCTCTTGTGAATGATCCCACTCTATATTTGGCTCTCTGATAATTTGAGCTCAGGTGAATATTGGCAGTATTTTGCTATACCTCAGTCTTGGGACACCAAGACTCCCTACAGCTCCCATCTGTGGGTCTGGCAGGTATCCCTCGAGCTGAGCATCTGTGCTTTGGGCTTTCCCGCTTTTTGGCAATGAGGAGCAGAAGTGTGTGTTATCCCTCCTTTCTGTGTCTGTCTGGTAAGCTTTGTGGTGCCTGCACAGGAAATCAGGTGGACAACACACAGCATTACACTGGGAAAACCATCCTTCTCCAGCTCCAGCTGTCCCACTGGCTCATCCAGTGGAGGTCCCCAAGGTGGGGGGCAGTGATAGACAGCCTGTGGGGCCTGAGATGAGCTGCTGTGGCTTCTGATTACTGGTTCTGAGCAGCACTTCTTGGCTCTGAAAATGGAGGTTATGCTCCGCACTGCAGATGTGCAAGGATTATGTCAGTAATTTGCAACAGTGTTGGGAAACTGCTTTTGAAATTATTAAACGGATGAATTTGCTACTGAGTCCAGCCCTCGCCATGACCAAAGCGGTGATTTGGGCTCATTAGCTGGATGAAACAGAGCAAAACAATTTTGAACAGCAGTTGTTACAAACTGTGAGTTATTTCTGAATAGCCTGCATTTTAGATGAGTCCTGGGTTTCTGGTCAACAGCATTAAAGAAAGGTGGTGTACTGAACAGCAGTAAAGAAAGCTGTTTGTAACCCACACAGCTGTGTGATTTATATGTTTTCAGACTGAAGGTGCTCCCTCCCATGCTTTTCTTCCTCCTTTTCCTCTTGGTATGATGAAACCTTAGTAGCAGGTGCCAAACAATTATACATTCCCTTCAAACATAGCTTTGTACTTCTCAATTCTTCTGTGTAACTGAGCCAGTGTTTAGGTATCTTCCTTGCCCTCATGGAACACTGAAGTACCAGAAAGCATAAACTCTTACCTTACATTTTTTAATAAGTTTCTAATCTTTACTTGGTGAACTTGCACAGGTCCATGGCAGTATACCAGCAATGAATAGCAGGAAAGAGGTGTTCTTGCATCGCTCACTGGGGAGGCAGCAGCTCCTGCACCCTGGCACAGACTGGCCCATCTGGCCCATCCCTGAACGTTTAGGGCACCTGGATGCTCCTGGGGACATGAGCCATGAGCAGCAAGGTTACTGGGCCATGCCTCACTCCTGTCGGGTCACCATGCCTGATCATGCAGTGATAGGTATGCGTTCTCTACTCCTTTGTCAGAGTGCAAGTTTGTGCACTAAAATAGCAGCAATGAGAGTATGAGACTGTTTTCCCACTAACAAAACTGCTGAATTAGGCAAACTGTGAACAAAAAGAGCAGTGCTGCAGAGAGAAATCTTCTGCAAAATCCATGTTCTACCCCAACAGTGATCAGATGTTTAGCTTGTATAATGTTTCACTCTCCAGACAGGATTGTTCCAGCACCATAATTCTGATTCAATGTCTGGCATCTAATGCTTTATTAATTTTTAATTTTCTTTACTCGCTTAAATGTAAATACCCAACTAGCACTAGAGACAAATAGAAAATTCTTACTGCTGCCTCACACATTTCATTAACCTTCCCTCTGCCACTTCTTCCTTAAAGAATTTCCTTCCAAGGCTTCACTGTAATGTCAGGAAACTATGTTTCTCCCTTTTATGGAGACAGGGGCGTATTTAAAACATGATGCTCCTGAAGTGCTCAGGCATGTCCAGCCAAGAGATGCCAGGCACCATGGCCTCATGTTAGGACAGTCTGGGAGATCATTAAGATGTAGCAGCCAAGACAAGCAATTATGTGTGATTTTAACCTTGTATGTGAGTAGCAGAAATTATTTTTGTAGCTGAGCTTAGGCATAAAAACTCTCCAATGGGCCAAATTTCAGGAAGCTAGCCTTTCCCCCTGCTTCTCCTTCCCTTTTTCTTTATCCTTGAGAAAGTAAAAAGGCGTAAGGACAGAGATAAAGGGATGAAAACAGGTACTACAGGATGAGAACAGGTACTACATTGTCCTCTTAGATGAAGGCCTAATCATATGGTTTCTGTCTGTCTGTGTGTTCTTATTATCAATCTGCTGTTGAAGGCCTCACATACAGAGGGAAATAAGTAGATGATTAATTTGCATGAAAAAGCTTAATACAGGTCATTGCATTTGACGGGAGAAAAATACCTTAATTTAGGATCTGTGAAGGCATCAATGGAAACAATAACCGAACACAACAAATTCGTCAGTGAAAACCTCTGTCTGTGTCTGCAGTGGGAAGCTTGCCTGTTCCACAGCTCTGGGAAGCTTGTCCAAAATGCAGTGGAGTGGATGAGGGGCTGATGGTCTGGGGTGGCAGCTGAGGAGGCCCTGGAAGAAGGTGGCTGTCTGTCCTTTGAGTCAGCCCAATGCCATGGTTTAGCCCCAGCCAGCAGCCAGGGCCCCACAGCCACTCACTCCTCCAGCAGCAGCACTGGGGAGAGGATCAGAAGGGTAAAAGCTGGAAAACATGGGTTGAGATAAAAAACAGCTTAATAGGGAAAACAAAAGCTGCACATGCAAGCGGAAAAAACCCAATAAATTAATTCAGTGCTTCCCATGAGCTGGCAGGTGTTCGGTCATTTCCAGGAAAGCAGGGCCCTATCACACGTAACAATTACTTGGAATGACAAAATTCTGTCACTCCAAATGTCTCCTCCTTTCTTCTTCTCCTCACTTTACACACTGAGATGATGTCACATGGTTTGGGTTATTCCTTTGGTCAGTTTGGGTCACCTGTCCTGGTTCTGTCTTCTCCCAGCCTTTCAAGCACCCCCAGCTTCCTTGCCAGAGTGGATTACAAAAAAAAAAAAGCCCACTGAGCAGGCTGAGCATTGCTCAGCAACAATAAAAACATTTCTATATTATTGACCTGTTTACAACACAAGACCAAAACATAGCCTCGTACCAGCCTCTGTGCAGAAAATTAACTCTACCCAAGACAAAACCAGCGTATCCAGGATCAACACACTATTTGTGTGACACTTTGGAGCTGTAACTCATAAAAAAAGATTTTGGGATGGGAAAATGGCAATACAAGTTTCATACAGTGCATGAAATGTTTTCCATGGCTCTACAGCAGTTTTCTAACTTTGCCCCCTAGCTACTGATTGAACATCCTTGTGTCAAGAGGCCCTTGTGTCATTCACTCCCTCCTTCCTCCAGCAGCCCCAGCATCATGCTATGATAGGGACCTGCTCCTATCCCGGACCTGCTCCTATCCCAAGCCTGCTGTTGCTAATGGCTCCAGCAAGGGTCCCACAGCAGAGTCCTTAATTTGCAGAGAAGCTGTGGGAATAGAACAGGGCCAGATAGTCTTTACTTTCACAGCCAAATCAATGCTGAAAGGTGTGGAGATTGGATTAGAAACATTATTATTACAGACAATAAAAACTAGCATTCCTCTACCCCAGGAGCATCGTCCCAGAGTACTGAGTAAATTGAAGCCTTGGCCTTGCAGGTGTGCATGGGTGAACAACAGATGTCTTCTGTTTTTCACATTGTGAATGCTCTGATCCTCCATTAGGACAGGCCAAAGATGGAATAAACCTGTGCTGAAGCACCACCATGGTCCACCCAAAAAACAATGTGCATTCCTGAGCAAGGGAAATGTCAAAGTTTCATGAAGGATAGAGAAAGCAACACTTTTGTGGAAATGTCTCTGAGGGAGTGAGTAATCCCTCTTGCCCCACTGGTAGCCTCCAGAAAGGCAGATCTAGTTGTCTTCTCACTGTCCCTTCTCAGCAACCTCCAACATCTACTTCTGGCCTCTCTATTTGGCCCAGGTGTCAGTACTCCTTTATTTGACTTCCTACTGCCACAGTGACTCTTGTGAGTTAACTTCTGAACATTTTGGAGCAGCTGTAATGTTTCATGTCTTTGGGGTTGCAAATATGACGCCTGGGGATAGGGTAAGGAAAGACAATATGGGAAGCTTATATGTGTAATTTTACATGGCAGGATTACTAAGTTTGTGGGAAGTAAATTGTATTGTAGCTGAGGGATATGACTATTCAATTTCTTCACTGGCAAAGCTTTCTGTCTCCCAGTAATTCACTGTGTCAAAACAGATCCTTGTTGTAAGCACTAAGCATCAAGATGAAGGTGAGTGGTGATGCAGGGGGTTGATGACAGGATTACAGGGTTCAAAAAGATAGAGACAATGACATTGGCTCTCAGGTGTTTTAGATGGTTTGAGCTGCTTGATTTTGTTTTGTATCAGTACAAGTTGTTTTTTAACACAATTTTTCTCCCAGAGCTATGCATTCAAGCAAGCGGGGAGCACTCATTGTTTGGGACTGTCTTGTCCAGAAACGATCTCACATTTCAGCTGAGGTCCACATTCCCTCCAAGTGCAGGCAAAGCAGGTCCCTGGTGAAGCCTGGCGAGGCAAACTCTCAGTGCACAGGGTGTTTGCTTTGGGACTTGTTGGGGTGGGGGCCGTGTGGGGGTCTGCAGTTGAGAGCACAGAGCAGGGGCTCACTACTAACTGGCAGGGAGCTGCGGCTGCTCCACAGTCCCCTGGCACGTATTCCAGCCCAGTTTTAATTGGGAGCAGCTTGAATTTGCATTCTGCCTTTTTTGACATTCATCATGTGGGTAATAGATGCACACACAGGCTGTCTCCTCGTACAACAAAGAAGGTGCAGAGCTAATTTAAAGGCGCTTGTGAAAATTCCAGCTTCAGAGGGCTTATTAAAACAAAAGACCCCAAACTGCTGGGTGTATTTCTCTGCAGTGAAACTGGTTATTGCTGAGATTCACCCCACCTTACCACAAGCTGATTTGTGTCTTTCTTCTTCAACACACATATGTGTGTAAGAGAAATACATATGCCATAGCATTGCCATAGAATTGCACTTTCCAAATGCTATGTTTACACACAAATAAATGTTTAGCATTTCAGATTTTAATACATTCTTTCATGCATTCATTTTTTCAGTTTTTTGGTATATTTTCCTCACAGCAATACAATTGGTTCTTTTTTTTTTTTTTTTTTTTTTTTTCCTCTCAGCTTGTGGGTTATTTGTGTCTCTGCTTTTATCTGCAAAAGTCAATACAGTGGGCCAAGCTCAACTTTGGTGTAACTATATTGAATTAAATGTGCATCACTGACACAGTTCTATATTGCATTTCAATATTAATTTTTAATGTGTGTACCTAGTACATTGATTTAAAGGACACTGTATAAGTTAAATGCTCGTCCATAAGATTAAAACCATTCCTGGCCACACTGAGTGACACTGCAGAAGTATTCAGCTGCTCTCACCAGAATCCTTGCCAATTGCAACACTGTTTGTCAGACACCGACGCAAAAAACCTGCAAAACCATAGTCAACAGACAGCAGTGTGAAGAAATTCAGCTTTCCTGGAGCTCTGCGACTTGCTCTGTGTGTGTAAGTATCACATGCAGTGGGGAGAAAATGATGAGACACATACAGACAGAAATGTATATTTTCAAATATAAAATTACATACTTCAATGTACATTTTTACTTGGATGGCACTTCTCACTTACCCTATCTGATTTTATAATCTTCAGAAAAACAATTGCATAGAATCAAAGAAGAGCTTGGATTGGCAGGGAACTTAAAGATCACCTTGTTCCAATCCCTATCATGGACAGGGGCCTCTTCCACTAGACCAGGTTGCTCAGAGTTCCATCCAACCTGGCCTTGAACACTTCAAGGGATGGAGCATCCACAACTTCCCTGGGCAACCAGTTCCAGTGTCTCACCACTCTCACAATAAAGATTTTTTTCTGTAATATCCAATCTAAAACTCCCCTTCTTTCAGTTTGAAACCATTCTGCCTTGTTCTGTAACTACCTGCCCTTATAAAAAAATCCCTCTCCAGCTCTTTTATAGCCCTTTTTAGGTACTGGAAGGCTGTTAAAAAGTCTCTTCAGAACCTGTTCTCCTCAAGGAACAACCCCAAGTCTCTCAGTCTGTCCTCCCAGGAGAGCTGGTCCATGCCTCTGATCATCTTGGTGGCCTCCTCTGGACTCCTTCCAACAGTTCCATGTCATTCCTGTGCTGGGACCCCAGAGCTGGGTGCAGCACTGCAGGTGGGGTCTCACCAGAGCAGAGGGGCAGAATCCCCTCCCTGGCCCTGCTGCCCACACTGCTCTGGATGCAGCTGAGGATGAATTTGGCTTTCTAGTATAGACAAACTTTTACAGTTTTGAGAAACCTGCATGTTCAGGAGAGGGTTTTTTTCCCCACATGTGTTTCATTAAGGGGTGCATGGTAAATGCTTGAGCCCAATCCCTTGCTTTACTCCAGCTTCACTGTGTTCCCAGCCATTATTGCTCCCCAGGGGTCACACAGCTCCCAGGCCAGCCTTTCTGAAGGCTGTTCTACAAGGTGTGGTATTCCCTCTCTGTGTTTCGGTGACAGACTCTGAGAGCAGGCAATTAAATATCCTGAGAGGGAAAAGGGCATTAATCCCTCAGTGAAATGTTGTGGCAGTGTTGGCAGCTCTTGGTGTAGCAACCCTGGAGGAGCAATGCCTCTATCCCTTGTGTCAGTTTCAGGATCCTGAGTTATATCTTTTAGCAATCTGTGGTCATCCTAGCAATTTGTTGTCAGCATTAATTATGTCTGAGATGATCATCCCCTTTTTGATGCAGGCACATATATTAATAATAGAGATATTGTCACTGGCATTAAAAATCAATATTATTGGGGAATTCTTGTTTGTGTTTATCGGTGAAGTGAAATGATACAGCTTAGTCCAACAGTATAAATGTTGTGCTTCTCAGAACAGCTGAAAAAATAAGCTATGAGTAAAATAAAACTGCTGGTAATTTTTTCTATTTCTAGACCTAAAAAACCTATAGAATAAAGAGTTGGTTTAACACTGTCCTTTAACATGGTTTTTAAACCATTATTTAGCAATTCACTGATATATCACAGGTCACAGAATATTCTGACTTGGAAGGGACCCACAGCTCTTAAGGGAATGGGCCATATCAAACCTGCAATCTTGGTGCTGTTAGCACCATGCTTTAAACAACAGAGCTAATCTCTGTTTGCAACAAAATATAATCATGGCTGCATTTGTCAGCAAAAGCTTATTTTTCTTCTAAGTGGCACAAGATATGAGTGTCCTTTATATAGCTCAGCTGTAGGGGAGTGATGTTTTGCCTGGGTGCTTCAGCCTGTACAGTAACATGTGCAGAGTCCAAATCCTGTTCTCATAAATAGCAGCAGCTGGGGCTTGGGCCATTAAATCTGCATCTGATGGTTTGTGCTGTGTGATGTTGGGAAAAGCCCCTTTTGCAGATGAAAAAGCCATGTGTTGGGCTGGTGCAGGACTCCATGGAGTTTCTGTGTAGCAACTTCTCCCCAGGGTTTTATATGCAGAATATAGTTGTGCTGGTGAGAGAAAATAAAGATATGAAATGCCCTCTGGTTGTATGTTGTGTGAGACAGTAAAAAAAAAAAAACATTCACACTTCGTGTTGATGCTGTGCTTTTCCTTTTCCTTTGCTGCATTGCCATATTTTTTTCCACGTTCAGTTTTCAAAGAGAAAGAGTATATTTACACATTCTTCTTTGATGGATAAAAAATACAAAGAGAAAGACTGTATTTACATTTTCCTTTGTGATGAATAAAAACCCAAAAGCCAATACTTCCCGTCACAGAGACTCTAATTTATACCAGATGGATTGATCTACAGGAACACAGAAGATTTGCTATGCATAAAATATGGGACTGTCACAGCTTGTGCTCTATCAGAAAGGAACTGGTCTACAGATTATATGGTGTGCAGCAGAAAATGTTTTTAAGTTCTGTGCAGATGGCTGACCAGTTAAAACAGCTCTTTAGCTCTCTGAAAAACTGCCAGAGATACCACAGCATGTTTTACTGACCAAATTGCTTGGGATTCTTTAATGCCATTTTTCTCTTTCTTATAGGCCTGTGTACTATAGCATCATTATACATAAGATATTTTTCAACTGCTCCTGCACAAGAATATAAAAAGCAAAACTTCTGAAGCTGATGAAGAGAAATAAGATTTATTTTGCATACATGGACATGGAAAGTTTGGCCTCCAACCTGTGCTGAACCTGTACATGCATTTACCTTGTTGCACAAATGTGCTTTCCAATGCGTGTTTAGGTAAGAGGTAACAGCCATGCAGACATACATACTCTTTATGTGTGGATATGAATATAGGGCAATGTGCCCTTTAGCTGCCAGAATATCTTCAACACATTGCCTGATTCATCAGAGCAGAGTATAAATTTCATACTTTTTCATGTAGGTTTTCTGAACAGGATGGGCAAAAAGAAACCCCAGTTATACTGCTAGGTACTCTTGCTCTTTATAGCATTAATTTTATTTCAGCAAATTTTAGAATGGCATTAACAGCTTTGCGTGCCATTAGTGGCTTCATCCAAGAGACTTTGAGTTCTTTATAATCAATTACATTTCTAAACAAGGCATCAAGTACAATACTTGCATTTCAGTACAAGGCATAAAATATTTTGGAGAGGTCAGGCTCCTGTCTGCAGTCTTGGTTCAATGCAGTGACCCAAGGATGAACCGAGCTGGAGCATTCTGACCCTTAGGCAATTTTCAGCCATTAAACCTTAGTCCGAAGCGGAGACCTAAGCAAATGCTATCAGCTGGAAAGCAGGCTTTTGAAAAGAAAGGGAGGGGATGTCTGGAGTAAAGGGGTGTCCTGCACATTTAGTCACCTGCAGGTTCAAATAGCTGCTTCATGACTAATCTTCTACATCACTGCAAGCAAGGCACTAATGGCAACAATTTAAAACAATACCTGCATTTCCATTTCCCAAAGTGCTGACTTCCAATGAGACAGAGACCTAAGGATGTAACTCTGGATTTAAATCTGCTGTATGAAGTTCAAGCTTGGTACATGATATTCTCTTGTAAGTGAGGGTCTTCTGTTTCGCAGTTTCTGTGGTTGTAGAAGAGGATTGTGGTGACACAGTACTGCAAGTGTCACCATTTATCATGGTGACAGTGCATGCACCTTAAGCAGGAAGAGAACATGTGTGTGGTTATCTTCAGCACAGGGAGGACATGAACCTGTTGGAGCAAGTCCAGAGGAGAGTCAACAAGTTGATTAAGGAAGAAGCTGCTACAAAAGGCTGAGGGAATTTTATTTTTCCAGCCTGGAAAAGAAAAGGCTCAGGATGACCAAACTATGGCCTTCTAGTGCCTGAAGAGAGCCTGTAAGGAAGCTGGGGAGAGTCTATTTACATGGACAGGTAATGACAGAACAAGGTGGAATAGTTTCAAACTGAAAGAAGAGGAGGTTTAGATTGGATATGATGGAAAAAAATCTTTATTGTGAGAGTGGTGAGACACTGGAACTGGTTGCCCAGGGAAGTTGTGGATGTTCCATCCCTTGAAGTGTTCAAGGCCAGGTTGGATGGAACTCTGAGCAACCTGGTCTAGTGGAAGAGGTCCCTGCCCATGGCAGTGGGATTGAAACTAAATGACCTTTAAGGCCTCTCATTCTATCATTCTCTGATTCTTTTATTCTGTGATTTAGAAGAGAGGTGGCTAACACTGTTCCTCGCATAACATTGGCTGTGATGAACCACCTTGATGAGAATTTCTATGCTGTTGACTTAACAGAAAGATCATAAAGTATTTTAAAATATACTAACCCAACAGGCTGAGAATCCATCAAAGCACTGGTCTTATCCAAATAAATAATACTCTCAAATGGCCTTCACTTTCACCTCAATGAGATAAGGCTTGCAATTTGCCTACCTTGGTCTGTTCTATTGGTATAGTAGCCTGTCAATAAAAGGGAAAGCAACTGTTTCCTGCACTGAACCTCAGCCCTTCCTGAATTACCAAAAAATCAATGTAACTACTGTCCTTCACTGCTGCTACACTGCACAGCATGTCTTCTGAAGGGCATAGAGATGTTTGAATTATCTACATTTAATGCAGAATGATTTCCAGATATTGTTTTTCTAAGGCATGTCCTTGAACAAGGGCATCCTGTCTAGGATTTCTCTTGTTTTGAGAGTGGGACAGTTGTGTACATCCAAAGATCTTAAAGGTCTCTGCCCAGTTCCCAGGTGGCACATGGGTTTTCTGGATGACATGAAGATGCTAAATCTGTTCAGAAATCTGTGTGCTTCAGCCTAGCATTGGTTAGGGAAATCTGTGCTTAGACATGCTTGGGCATTAGCCTCATCCATTTTCTCTTTTCCAAGAACAAATATTAACAGCAAATCCCCTTCTATGAAAACATTCACTTATCGTTACAGAAAAGCAACACAAAGACAATTTTGCCTGTGTTTATGATCCATACTGGTGAGACACACAAGGAGCTGTGCAGACACCTTTACCAAGGTAATATTCACATGGAAGGCTACTGTGGAGCTACTGTGAATAGGGATGGGGACCTCAGCTCCCCACAGGCTTAGCCTGGAGCCTGATGAACAGAACTGCAGGGAAGCAGCTGGAGCTCTGCCTTGGGAAGGATGAGGAGCAAGGTGACATTTTATGGATTGGGAGTAAAGGGCAGGCTAACAAAGGTGACACTGCAGTGAGTGTTTGCTGCAGGCCCTCTGATGAGGAGGAGGAAGTGGATGAGCTCTTTCACAGGCATTTGGAAGTAGCTTCACAGCCATGAGTCCTGGTTCTTGTGGGGAACTTCAACCACTCTAATGTCTGTGAAAGGAAAAGCACAGCAAGGCTGTGATAACAACCCCTGAGGCTCCTTTCAGGTCACCGCTGATGTTAACTTTCTCCTAGAGGCTGTGAAGGCTCCAGCAAGGAAAGATGTATTGCTGGGCCTTATCCTAATTAACAAAAAAGGCTGGAGGCAGCCTTGTGCAGGGACTATGGAGTTCAATATCCTGCAAGGATGAACAACATCAGATTGCAACCCTAGACTTCAGGGGAACTAATTGCAGCCTCTTTCAGAGAACTTCATGGAAGAATGCCATGGGAGTGGCCTTGCAGGAAAGTGAGTCCAACAAGTTGGTCAGTATTTCAAGATTTCTTCCTCCAGATGCAAGGAAGGTATATCCATCCCCATGGGTTAGCAAGTGAGAAAAAGGGACAGGAGACCTGCATGGATGAACAAGAGAAAACCCAAACATGGGGTGAAGCAGGGACACGACCCGAAGGATAAATACACGGATATAGACAGTGTTTGCAGAATTGCAGTAAGGAAGGCCAAGGCATAGCTGGAATTAAATCTGACTAAGGACAGGAAGAAGAGCTTCTTCAAATAGAAAGTAATGAAAAAAATGGTAGGGAAATTGTATGTCTGCTACTGAATGAAACTCACAATCAAAGTTTTAGGGAAGGCTGAGATACCGAATGCTTCTTTGCTCCATTCTTGACTGCCAAGCCCATCCCTTAAGGAAACTCAGACCCGGGGG
The DNA here is from genome assembly GCF_903797595.1 of Erithacus rubecula. Lineage (NCBI taxonomy): Eukaryota > Metazoa > Chordata > Aves > Passeriformes > Muscicapidae > Erithacus > Erithacus rubecula. The sequence continues at coordinate 8,005,468 of NC_136661.1, forward strand.
ACCAGGAAGAAGACCTGGAGAAAGAAAAGATCTCCTTTGGCTGAGAATAATTGGTTTAGAGACCATTAAGTCAAATTTGACATCCACAGGTTTGGACTTTTAGCTCTGATGGGGTGCATCCACAAGTGCTGAGGGAAGTGAGGCTTCATTGCTATTTCACTCACTATTATCTTTGAAATGTCATAAAGACATTTGTGATGCCTGAGAACTCAAACAACCCCAACCTTCAAAACTGGGAAGAAATAGGATCCAGGGATCTACTGGCCAGGCAGTCTCACCTTAATCCCTAGAAAGGTGAAGGAATGGCTCATCCTGGACACCATCTCTGAACAAGAAGACAAGAAGGTGGCCAGGAGCAGTCAGCATGGATTCATCAAAAGGAAATCATGCTTAACCAACTTGATTGCCTTCTATGATGAAGCAACTACATGAATGGATGAGGGGAAAGTAGTGGATGAATGTCCTGAACTTTGGAAAGTCTTTTCATTATGTTTCCCATGGACAAAGTCAGGGATGTGGGCTGAAAAGTGGACAGAGATGTGGAACAAGAACTGGCTGAACCACAGATCCCAGAAGGTCAAAATCAGGGGCACAGGTGGAGGCTTGTTCCCAGTGGTGTCCCCCAAAGTTCATTACTGGTAATTACTAACAATTACCAGTATTGTTAGAACTGCTTACTTGTTCATCCTTGACTGGTAAAAGGTGAAATGTTTCCCGTCAACAGATTCACCACAGAGCTGGGAAGAATGGCCAACACCCCAGAGTGCTGTGCATCCCTTCAGAAGGACCTCAGCAGGTTGGAGAGATGGACAAAGACCCTGTGACATTCAGCAAAGGCAAGAGCAGGGTCCTGCAGCTGGGGAGGAACAGCCCCAGGCACCAGCACAGCCTGGGGCTGACCTGCTGGGGAGCAGCTCTGCAGAGAAGGGCCTGGGGCTCCTGCTGGACAACAAGCTGCCCATGAGCCAGCAGCGTGTCCTGGTGGCCAAGAAATCCAATGGGATCCTGGGGGACATTGGCAGGAGCATTGCCAGCAGGGGAAGGGAGGTGATCCTGCCCCTGCACTCAGCTCTGGTGAGGCCTCACCTGGAGTGCTGTGTCCAGGTCTGGGCTCCTCAATATAAAGAGACTGGAACATCTTTCTTACAAAGAAAGTCTTGGGAAGCTGGGACTAATCACCCTGGACAAGACTGTGAGGATTTATTATCAGTGTGTGTAAGTGTCTGAAGAGGGGGTGTCAGAGGATGGAGCCAGTCCCTCTTTGATATTGCTGAGCAATAGGGTGAGAGGCAAAGGGCAGAAACTGATGCACACCTCAATATGAGGAAGAACTTCATTAAGCATGTGACTGAGCCCTGGAACAGATGGAGGAGAAGAGAGGCTGCAGATTCTCTTTCCCTGGATGCTCCAAAGCCACCTAAACACAGTCCAGAGTCCTGAGGACCCTGCTTGAGTAGGGAGGTTGGAGTATGGGACCTCCAGTGGTCCTTTCCAGCCTTAACCATTTTGTGTTTCTGTGACTCTGTGAATGGAAGCCCTAGCCCTTAACTCCTGCCTACCCCATCAGATAGATATCCTGACTCTGTGCCAGGTCTCAGCATGCAGCCTTTGGGTTTCTGTTGTTATTTGACATGTGTTCTGGTGCCTCACATGACAGTGCTGCCTACATCTCCCAGAGGAGCAAGACATAATTTCCTGGAAATCATTTAGGAGCATCACTGTGGGGATCTGCTGAACTGGACTGTTTTCCTCAGTGCAGCAGTTTTGAGGATTTGCAGCTAGTGAAGAAGATGTTGACAGCAGAGCCTGTATCTGTCTTTCAAAGGTTCCCACTGTGAGCCTGGCAGTTTCTTACCTTAAGGAAAAAATGTAGTCTTTGGATTTCACAGATTTTCAAAGGCTCAGTGTGCTTTAAGTACATCGTCTGAATGTGCAGAATGGCAAAATGGCAGCAATAGGTTTGAGGGACCATAAGGGTGAGTTTGGGTCCTGCATGCTGTCTTTGGATGAGATGTTCCATTGACAGGAGGCCTAGATATTTGCCTTGAAGAGTTAAGCTTTTAGGAGAGATGTAATGTATACTTTAGTGTGCCACTGTAAATAATTCACAAAATGTCAGCTGATGTCAAGAAATGGAAACTTTTGAATGCAACTGAGATGATCAGTCATGTTTTTGCTTCTAAAGCAAGGCTGGAATTATGCAGGAGCAATGCAAAGTACTTTAAATATGCAGACCTTATAAACTGCTCATCACACACATTAAATTGAAGAACATTCTCTTCCTTCTTCCCCTACCTTCAAGCAAATCCTTTGGCAGAACTTCTTGTCTTGGTATCACATACAGTTGGCAAAATCCTGGTGCTGTAAAAATTTGATAATGCAGGGAAAAAAATCAAAGGACAAAAACCACATAAAAGTGACTCTTTAAGCCTTCTGCCTGTTTTTAGAACAACACTGTCAGGCACTGATTCACACATTTGTCTTTCACCCAAGTGAAGAATTCTTTTTTTTTTTTAATTTTTTTTTAAACCTGGGAGAAGAAATCAGTTCCCAGCTTTCAGGCCTCTGCTTTCTCTCTTGGATGCCATATGGCTGGGTGCTCTAGCAGACTTGGGCCTGAAGCAGCACGAGCCAAGGCTCAGTGGTCAGAAACCATGGGGAATGATTCTGCAGTCAGCATAAACCCAGAATTGATCTGTTTTGTAATATGGCCACTTAGACTTTTGGCATATTTTACCAATCACATCCACACTAATTATAAACTCTTAAGCATTGTATTCTCTGCATTTCTCTGCCCCTGAAAACTATCAGCCCTCCAAATGGCTGATACCATAGGGGTTGGGCAGCAGATTTCATTCTGTCTGTTAATATCCCTTAGAGAACAAAGTAAAAATAGTTTTCAAAAATTTAGGTTATTTTCTTCCTTTCAGCATCAGAAGACAGTGGCAATTCTGTGAAGCAAGGATCATAAAGTAAGGCAATTTTAAAATACTGCAGCAAGAAGCAATATTTTCAGTCAGGCTCCTGCAACACCAACATAGAAGTGGGTTTTGTCAAATCTGTATTATGTGTCTCCCACATGCTTTGATAATCCACTCTGAATCTGTGCATTTAATTTCTGTAAACATTAAAATTCTGCAGGAGGCTTTCATATAACTAGGGTTGTGTTCTCATTCACCAAAAGGGCAAAACTGAACACATTCCTGGGCTCAGCTGTTTCAGCTTCTGCAGCATCTCCATGCCAGCTGCTGTGAGACCAGATCAAGGCTGTGCCAGGGTCTGTCCTCAGTCCTCCGGGAATGGTGGCACTGTCCTTGTCCTCCTCCCCTGGAGGGACAGGCATGCACGGGCTTCCCAGCCAGCAGAGGAACTGGGAGAGCCTTTGCCCCATCTTGCCCCTTGAGTTGTAAATGATTAATTGTAAATGAGCTGCTTGGGAGGACAAAAGGGCAGCTGACTTACTGACCCACTCAACCAGCGTTAGCAAACGCCTCCCAGGCGATGCATGGAGTCGTGATTGCCCTGAGAAAATGGACCCATCCTGCTTGTCTGAAGGCAAGCATGTTTGAGGTGAGCAGACACAGACTGGAGAGTCTGTGTTTCCCCCATCCTGACCTGCTGGATGGAGGTGGTGCAGATTCAGTGCGGAGGATTGGCTGCACAGCCTTCTGCAGGAGCCCTGGGGCAAAAAGGGAGCAGTCGAGGCAGAAACAAAACTCTGGTGGCTGCTAATGTGACATGAGGGAGTTTTTCTCAGAAGGAGGTGATTCATAAAACTCCCTGCAGCATAGTAGTGCAGAGAGAGGGTGAGGATGTGGCCCTGCAAACCTTGTGAGAAGTCAAGGGGCCAAAGGGGCCATCTAGATCTCACTGCCTACCCCAGGCAGGGAGCAGGAATCTTGCCATCACCACACACCCTCACAGCTCTTTAAGAAAGGCTTGTTTGCTGTGAGAGTGCATACGCTGCATCTGAAGCAGCAGCTGCAGGGCTAATGGAGTTACTGTACCAGAAGATGTTGCTCAATGATGCACGGCATTTTTTACCGCTCTGATCAATGGCTATCAAGAGAAACTGCAGAAGCTCTTTGAGGGAGGAAAAAAAAAAGGATCTGCATAGAAACATACAAATGAGAATTACTGGCCTGACAGTAAATTCAGAAATTCAGTAGAGTTTCTGAGAAACTCAATGCTGCTGGATTGCATTCTTATTATAATCTTGCAGGAGCTGCTAGAGCTAAACCTGGTTTCTGAAAATACTTAAAATGTTAAAATTGTGTATGGATTTAATAGTAATGAAGGAGCAGTGAAACAGTTTTTCACTGTGGCTTTTGTTTCTACTTATCAGAAAGGCACCAAATCCCTAAGAGCTACAGCCTGTGTAAGATCAGTTGCATTTCTGTATCTGTGTGATACATAATTGCCATCTGGAAGACAAATTACCTGCTATGTAGGTACTGTCAAGATAACTGAACAAAAATCAGCTATGTAATTGTTCTGTATTTTTCTGAAAATGACCTTTTGATATCACTTGAAAATTTGGCTCATTATGTTTAAAATGGAAAATATTAAATGATATTTTTTTGGATGTCTGGTATAGTAGAAGAAAGAATACAATACATTTCATGGACTTGCATTAACAGCACAGTAATCTTTCATTTGCTAAGATACATTAGAGCAAAGCAACACTTAAATCACATTTCAATTCTTTGTGGTTTAGGAGATCAAATAGTTTTTGTGATTTAACATTTGCTTCTAAAATTCTTCACACTAATTTGCTCTTACTTCATGCTCCACCTGTGTCTTTTCATACACTAGTGAGTGGTCTGTAATCTCAAGATGTGGTGGGACCAATATTAAAACCACTACATATCACCTACCATTTCCAGTTTCTACAGGAGTAATTGTTAATAAATACTGGTCATATACCAGAGGAAAGGTGCATCACAGTGACTGCACTAATGAACAAGCTGGCACTGAAGAGCACTGGGATACTTTTTAGTGACACATATTGTCTCACCCTTGGGAATGTACAGAAAAGGCTTGGAGACCACCCTACCACCATTCCAGTGGGCTTAGTGCTGTGCATTTACTGACTTATTTTTAATCCTGACAAAAGCCCAAGCTTTTAAGATTCCCACTTGTCTCAAAGGCTGAAAACAGAAAAACAAGGAAAATTTTTGCTGTGGAAAAATTGGAACAGTGGTAATACACTATGGTGCAACAAAATCCCTCTGCTACTTTGCTCTCTCCCTACAGTGCTTTCCTGATCCTTCTCTTTCCCACCCGACCAAACTGGTTACTTCCCTCCAGCCCTTTGGCAGCATTATCTTTTCTTCACCTTAAGTCCATAATTACCTTTTTTCTTAACTATTCTGGTGCAGCTTGGCTTATCTGGCCTCCTCTGGTGTATCTTTTGCTTGCTTCTTGCTGTTGTTCTGTGGGGTCTGGTCTGCCTTGTCTTACCCCCTTGCTATACCTGTGGGCAGCCTTCACTGTGTGTTACACCTGGAATATGCTGTGGGATGCTTATTTCTTCCTTAAAAGCAGTGCAAGCTTATCTGAAGGAACAGAGTCTTGGGATTCATTAACTGATGCAGCAAGTGTGTGTATAGGTGTGTGCCCTCTGAAGGATAAATACTTTAATGAATAAACAAGATAAATCAGTGCTCATGAAGCATGTAATCCTGTCTGTGGCCTTCTCTGACTGTTTTAGTTTTTTGATTTGCATTCTGCTAATTTATTCTAGCCTAAATCTGTGAATTAGGTTCATTGGCAAGAATAGCAATGATAATAAACACTGGCCTTCCAGCTAAGTTTTCCTCCCAGATTTTTACAGGCTTTTACCTGACTTCCCACTCAATTACTCTCTCCTTCTCACTCCCTGTTGCCCATCTGCCCCGCAACCCTATGGAGAAAGCAAGTTAGGGGTTGTTGAATGGAACAGGGTACATTCATGGCCAGCACTGACCACTAGCAATATGGGCTAGGGGCAGTGTCTGTGTCCATTTGCTGAGTTGTAGGATCATGCCATGGGAATCAGCCTGGTAGAGAGCTGGCCTGCAAAGACTGATGGTGGCAAGGCAGAGCATTATGGACTCATAAAATCCATTTAGAAGCCAAAATGTAAACTCTTGTTTAGAATCAGCTAAAAAAATTGGCTGACTTGTGATGATGAAGATAAATGTAGGTCAGAAACGGGTCTTAGCTCTCCCCCACCATTTTATAGTGAGGCATAAAACTAGTAATCCACAAGCATATGCATGGAGATCACAGATGGTTTCTATATGAGGTACCCCTAAAAGAGCCTTAGCACTGAAACCACTCTGGCTGCTCTCAGTGTGATATTTTGCCTCTAGTCCTGGGGCTTGGTCCAAGAACTAATGTTTTATCAGCACTAAGCAGCAACAGAAGAGATCTAGAAGGAGGACTCTGCATTTGCTGTGTTCTTCCAAGGACAGATGACAATAATTTATCACTTTTTTTATCCTCTTGATACACTAATAGAAGGGACATCAATATTCTATTACTTTTTCCAACAGTGTCACTGTTTTGAATCCATTTCAGTATATACTGTAGCTGGCTGACCTTTGAATCCTTTTTCTGTCAGCAAAATGCGGAATTTTGGAGTCGCAGTCAATTTTACATATGGCTGTGTTTTTTGTGCAAAGGACAAAGTAAGGAACAAATGGGAGAATAACATATTTCTCTACCTGAAGTCTTTTTGAAATATGTAGAATAAAATACCTCTAATGAAAGATTTCTAATGCAGATCCTTGTAAAACTAATCCCCTTTCAGAAACAAAGAAATTTGAAATTACTGTGATACACTGATTAATGAAAACCTAACAGGAAGCTCAAGTTCATGAGGAACATGCTCCATATAGTACAGATCCTCTACCATGGCAAAACATAACCAGAGACAGCTGGAAATTTCCACCCTTGGATTTTTATTTCTGCATAATAGGTCTGTAGGTAAATGTTTTTCATTTAAATGGTGTTTTTTTTAATTTTTAAAGAAGATACCATTTTAGAACAATAAAAGAAAATGGAAATAGCACTTGATAATTTGTCATCCTTGACCATTTTTGCATCTGTTTAATGTTTTGCTATTATAATTTATTTGTAAATGAAAAATAACTTTTAGAATTGCAACAAAAGTAGAAAAAAGATGCAGACTCTGCATGTAGCTTGTAAGGGGACTGGATTGATTGTCTGTGATTGTTTTAATTCCTTTGGTTCTCGTAATGTAAACTCATTATTTATGTGCATATCTAATTTAGAAAAGTGAATAATTTAATTTAGAGGACTACTCACACATTTAAAGTTAATCTTGTGACAGGGTATAATTTAGAATCAAAGAAGCAAATCTAAATGTGTGTATTTTTTCTCATTAATAATATTTTCAGTATTTTTTCAGTGGGGAAAAAAAAATACTTCTTTAATTCTATTGTTTGAATGACACATAAAAATTTGAAACAGAATTGCTGTTTTTATTTACAGAAACCATCTCAAAGAATTTGTTCTCATCTAATCTATCTAATCATTATTACAATGTAGGGAAGCTAGAATGTACCAAGGAAATAAAGCTTCAGTACTTCTGTATTTCCAGAAATAAGGAAAAAAATCCATTTACTTAAAAGAAGAAGTCAATTTTTTAATCAATGGTAGACAGAAGATTTGCATAAATATCCAAACTGACCATCCAAAGTTCCTGAGACAAGAATTGAATGGAACACGTCAAAACCCCGTTTTATTAAGCAAATTAATTATTTTCCTTTGCCTGGTTTCTAATGCTGTTGAAAGGACAGAACCTAGACCTGCAACAATAGCATGCTGCTCTATTCATTCTCTGGATTGCATGCATAATAAATCAAATAATGATTTTGTTAGTCGTGTATTTTTTTAAATCACAAAAATTTAGCACTTTAGTAATCCATTTTAGTAGTCCCACATGCAAGTTAATATCTATATTTACAGCCAAGGTACTTAGAAATGGTTATTTTTCTGCTACCTGTTCAGTTTGCACACTGTCTGCATGTGTCACACACAGACACAAGGTAAATAGCATTGTGAATATTCACTGCTTTGGCAATCTGGTGTAACTGTATTGACGAGTTACTACAAACTGAGTGACCACATGACTATGACCTTGCAGTATTTTCCTGATTTAAAAAATTCCTATTATCACAAAACTGTATTTTGAAATACTTCTTCATTATTTGCCGATGCTGACAAATGTCTTCAGGGTGATCTTGAAGTACTCTTCTAAGCTCCTAGCAACTGAGGAAATGTGTGGGATTAGATATAGCCAGATGTGTTCAAAGCTGATGGAGCGACTACCTTTTGATAACCCTGAAAGTACTGCAGAAAAAAAAGTTACAGATATTTGAATGCCTTTGCTACAAAATCTCTTTTGTAAACATTTTGTTTTCTTCAACATTTTATGCCCAAGATCCTAAAACATATGTTAGTACATTAACTGAAATTAAATACTGTACATTAATTGAAATTAAATGTTATCAGATGCTGTCTTCTGCACTATTTTCAATGTTGCCTGCAGTTCTTGGTTGCTCAGTTGGTTGTTCTTTGTCTGCTTTCACAAATTCAAACAGTTGTTTCTAGCTTTATCCCCTTCAGCTCATGTTTGCAGAAAATTATATGGTACATTGACTTATCTTGACTCTCTGACATATTTAAATTACCACTCCTTTGATTTTTCAAATAATGTTTTAATAGTCCCAGCTGCAGGAGGAAATATAAACTGTAGTGCAGTCCTGCCTGGATCACCTCTTACAGAGTATTTCAGACGCTCACACGCATCTTTGAGAAATTATTGCTCTTCATGTGTATTTGGTTTGTGTGGCAAGGATTTTGGTAGTAGGAGAGGGCTAAGAGGGGAATTGTGGGATGGTGACCAAGGAGCCAGGAAAGGGCTAAGGCATCCTATCTACAGCCTATGCTCTGTACCCTCTACTTTATCTTTGAAGACAGAGGTTTGCACAGTTTACGTTAAGAACTAGTCAACTGAAATTAATTCCTGTTTCTCATAGTGATGCATTTTTTCACAGCACTATTTGAAGTGCCTATCTATGCTGACACCAGTGGTGAGTTCTTACACCATCAGATGTTGGTATTTGCTTTCAGATGGAGAATAAAAAACAGTTCAGTGGAGGGATGCCATTGTCTTTCTTAGTATGGATTCTAACTTATGTAGTCTGTTTCAGTTGGCAGTCACTAAAAAGGGAAAAATATGATTGTTTTTTAATAGATGAGTATATTCTCTCTTTTAAACCAGAAAAATGCACTACCTGCTTTTCCTTGTTAAAAAAAATAAGACAGCAACATGGAGCTAGTAGATAATAGCTGTATTATTACTGGGATCTCACATTGTGCCCTAGATGTTTTGATGGCAGGAGCATTCTGTCAGGTACAGCTGCTGCTCCTTTGTCTTTTGCCCCTGCAACCCCTGCTCCTCCCAAGCAGCCCACACCCAGTGGGGCTGGGCTGCTCCCCATCTGGCATTCCTGCTGAGCATCTGGGCACCTTGGCAGCTCTGACAGGACGCAGAAACTAGGAGGAACTGGCAGTTGAAAGATTTCTGGCCTTCAAAAAATAAATGATGAGCTTTTCAATTGCTCTTTCTGGCTGGGATGCACTGGGGAACCAGGAACACATCAGGGGATGGGAGGATGCAGGAAGTGCCCGCATCTTTTCCCTCGTGTCCATTGCATTGTGAAATACCATCACTTTTGGTAGCAGCACTTAAGCCCAGCAGAGCTTTGGGTTTGCCTTTGGGGTCTGTTATTTTGATATATGAGCTGACTATCAGCCATTTTTTTTGCTACACTTATAATGACTGAATGACATTAGATGTTAAAAAATAACTGGAAATATGTTGTCATCATTGCAGTAGCTAATGTTTATGCTACCTCAGTGGAGAGTAGTTCTGCATTTGATGACATATCACTCTGATGATTTTTATTCTGGTTTTGTTACAGCATTTCTGATATGGTATCAGTAATCAACACTACATCTTTCTTGCCATTTAGTCTTTAAGTCTCTCGTGTGTAGGTGACTTTTATCTACAACATCCCTGGGATGTTTTCTCTTGGATTACTGAGTTACAGCCTACATACAAGTGAAGATAAAGTTATCTGTGAAAATAATTGTAAGTGAGGAAGGACATAGTATTTGTAGCATAGCTCTCAGAAAGAATTGAGCTAAGGGAGGTAAAATATTCCACTCACCTCTTAGGACAATAGGAGTGGTGTAGTTGTTGTTCTGCCTTGACAAGAATATTGCAATTGAAGCCTCACTGTTAAAAAAAATAAACTCAGTTTGTGTTTCTCACAGTTTTACATTAAATCTCCAGACTGAAGCACACACTTACTGTAAACAATCTCACCCAATGTCATCTACATGCCAGGCTTTCTTGCTTCATAACTTGTATGGGCAACTAATTGTCACAGTGGAAATCAATCCTTCATTAGTTTTGTGCCTTTTGGGATTTGTGCCAATCTTCTGTGTGAAATAAATCTAGGCAGAGTAAACAAGAGACTACAGAGATTCAGCAGCGCAGTTACACTGATGAGTATTTGAACAACTTAATGGTTAATACTGAACAAATAAATGAAGAGATAGTAAGGAAAGTTGTTAGAAGGTAAAGGCATTAAGATATCTGTGATACCTGTACACAAGAACCTAGCCTACTGGAATTATAAAGGCTTCTGAAAACTGCCATCAACAGTTTACCACAGGAAAGATGTCTGGGAGTGGTTGACCTTCTGCCCACATCTCTTGTTTCTGTCTAGATGCAGATACTGTGCAGGCAAATGAGTCAGCACTACTACAAACTCTATAAACAAAGGGTTTATGAGTTTGGGTGCCTCGAGCTGTCCAACTTCACAGATTGCAGAGATCTGATCTTGCATAGGACAGTGATGACTCATTTTTGAGAGAGATACCCAAAATGATGCCTGCTCCTAGAAGACCAAGGTGAGCATTCTGTATTCACTCAGAGAGATCAGATGTGGACTTGATGTCCCACAAAACAAATCCACCCAATGTCAGTGCCACAAAGTGCTAGGCAGGTGGGCTCCTGACACCCTGCCAGGCAGCATCATCCTTCTAAAGCACGAGGCCAAAAAACCACTGCAGGCCAAGGTGAGTGAGGGAAATCAGATTTCAAAAGATCGCAAATGCAAAAGCCAAAAAGAGGAACAGACATTTTCCTGCTGAACCACAAGGTATGTCTTATCCTCGGAGCTCTATACACCCATGTGATTAATAGCTGAGTGTTATAGCTAGTATGCCAATTACTTGAATTCCTCCTGTGTTGCCATTAAGAGTCCAGAGTGACAGATCTTTGGTGCTGGCATATGACCTGTTGTCTGGACAGCTGCTGAGTCAGACAGTCACATCTGATTGTGCCCAGCCAGCGAGCCTGTGGTGAGCACAGCAGAGATGCTACATTTTCTGAGGAAGCAAATGGTGCATCATTGCCATGACACAGCACTGCATCCTTTTGCCAGGATGTACACACAAATATATCTTGATAGCATCATTTTGAAGATCAATATCTGCAGCAGCTCTGGGCTCTTTCTGTTCAGGCACTGGAAACATTCTCTGTTAGATAAAATGTGCTATGATGCAGCATCTGAAGTTGGTGGGGATTCCCTCCAGAAGAGCACACTGCTGGCTGCCTGTGCACAAGTGATTCTCCCAGAGCACAAGGCTTTCAGCGTGTGTAGTATGATCTGCAGTGCTGGAGCTTGCAGCACACCCCCCTTTTCCTAGTGTACCTTACACACTGCATCCAATCTAGCTCAAGAATAGCCTTCCAGCTGAAATTGTCTGAAAAATGAGGCACTTAAATAATGATACCAGTGCTCAATTCTGAGCTGACCGCAGAGTGCTTGTATGTCCTCGGGTGAGAGATTCACTCTCCTTTCCTCAATGCTCTGCTTGCAAATCAATGCCTAATGTGCCTAATGTGCCCTAAGAGATTAAGAGGGTGCATCTGAGGTACATGGAAGCTATTGTCTTCAAACAAACAAACAAACAAACAAACAAAAAAATCTTCCATCAGCCCATCTGAGACCCAGATGTGTTAGGCCTTTTGCACAGAGACATGAGGATGCATAAAGGGTGCAAGGAGTTCCTGGGGGGATCAGGCTGGTAGATCCTGCCCTGAAGTCTGTGTCCTGCCACAGGGGTAGGAGAAGTTTATGAGGCACAAATGTAAGCCTCAGCCCTCCCTCTCTTCTCCTTCTGTGACTCTGTGACTCTTGTACCAACATATGTTGGTGAAGATATCTCTGAAACATCCTGTCTGTATCCTGTTGCAGAACTACAGTCTAAAACATTTCCCACCATGCTGATGCCTTCTATCCCAGATCCCCATGGCAGAAAATTACAGAAGTTACTAACTGTTTGGTGAGCTAGAAAAAAAGGACTGTGCTTCATGTGGTTTAGGCTTACCTACTACTGATGTTATTGCATGTTCCTTAATTGTCTGACTGCCTGACATTTGCAGGGAAAGGTGGGACCTGCCCACCAGAAAAGCAGGTCCCACAAATCAAATACCTCGGCCAAAGTTACCTCTGCCAACTTGAGTGTGGTTGAGGTCTTGTTGCCAGCAAATCCCCTCTGACCCTTGTGCAGGTGGGCTAAGGTACCTCCCAGGAGATCCAGCAGCTGTCTGATCTTCTTGGTGCCTCTCAGACAGTATTTATGCCAAGGCATACATAAATGCCCTGAAGATGCCTGGATGAGTAGAAAGCACAGGATAAGGTTTCCCATGGGCAAGGTGGTTTAGTTGTTTCACATCTCACATGGAAGAACTGAGAAGATTGGTGAACACTCCATGATCAAGACCCAGCTAGGAAATTCTAGTCAACACTTTCATTTTCAGGTTGTCATTTTAATTGGTCTCTTTATTTCATCTAAAACAGAGAGAATACCCTTAAATTGTTATCTCCATTTTCCCATTTGTTTTTATTTTCTTCTTTTTTCTTGCTTATTTCTTGTTCTTTTTTTTTTTCCTCTTTTCTCTCTCCCTCTCTTTTCTTTTCTTTTTTTTTTTTTTTTTTTTTTTTCTCTCTCTTTCCTATTTTCTCTTTTTATATTTTCTTTCTTTTTTTTTCCTTTTTCAGAAGCTTGGTCTTACTGAAGCATATAATGGAAGGGCTTGGCAAGACTTTCTAACCTGCTCATTTAGTGTCTTAGCCAGTACAAGAAACACAGTTTCCTTAAAGTACCAGACCATTCCTTGGGTATAGGTTCAATATGTCCAAGGTATCTCAAATGCTTACCTGAGGATTTTTTTCCGCACTGCCTAATACATCCTGTTCATTTCTAAAAACATGACTCTTCTTCTAATCAAATATTATTTTTACAGTCACTGGCCTCCCCCATCATGTAAATCTGCTTGTCAGATGATCCTTGCTGCCTCTGGAGATTTGGAGTAGGGAAACTGCTTTGTGCATCACTACCACAGGAAACTGGAAGTCCACCAAACCCAGCATGCTGTGGGAGGAGCAGATCTGCAATATGAAAAGGACAGCATCTGTGCTCCCAGTGCTCAGCAAGGAGGTAGGCCAAGAATCACCAGGTTACCCCTCTTCTTCCCTCTTCTAATCTGAGCAAATGAAAGGAAACATGAAAGCAAATTTGTCAAGCAACACTACATGAATTCTGCAAGCTTTGCAGATACTTGTTCTTCTCATCTCAGTTAAGTCATTTGAGGAAAACCACCTGAACTCAGAAGTGAGACTTACATAAAGTGTTGGCATCAGTCCAATTGTCATGGAATTTTGCTGACTCTACAGTCCTGGTGACACCAGAGGTTTAATTACTGCATTCCAGGAGGGGTTTCCTTGTGTTTTCATACTGTTTTACATTTGGCACAGTTTAAGCATATACTTGCTCTTATTTGAAACAGCTGCTTACATTCTGCTTTGCAAAGAACTCATAGTTGTAGCCATGGCTTTCCAACCTGTCTTTGCTGCTACAAGGATTTCTTGTAGTGCTACAGGGCTTGTGGTAGCACCACGAAACAAGAACACCATGACCTTAATGTGGAACCTGTATTTATAGGGCTGCTTCAGATTGCCCAGTGCCCCTGCCGTGCAATCACCTTGTTACTGGCAGTGGTAAACTGCATTTAAAGTACAATAAATTAGTGCAATTTTTTGAAGTACTGAACTCATTAGAAATCTGAAGAGAAAGCCTTGCTATCCTTGTTTCAAAATCATGGGTACTCAATTTGTGATATTTTCTGTTATGGAAGGAGGTTAAATTTTATGTGCTGATTCATAGAAAAGCAACTTATTTTCAAGATTGGGCTTTTACTAGTGTCCTGGTGATTTGGAGTTACCATAGTGTCAGTTCCAGATGGATTCACACCTGAAAAAATGTTTGTTTGAAGATGAAGGGCATAAGTGTGCTTTTGGAGGGTTGCTTTGCTCATGGACATTGATTCTGTGATGTGCCCCCATCCTGCAGTAAAAGCATTGGCTTGCTTGTCACAAACAGCTGGAGCTAAAGCAAGAGATGTCTGTACACTGCTGGGAAAAACTCCTTGAAACATACTATTGCAATGAGCTCTGCTCCCTCTAAAGAGAGGTGAACAGGGAAGCAAAAAACATAGAAGCGCTTGCTGTGCATCTCTAAATTGTAAAAAGGTTTTAAGGTCTGAGCAGATTTTAATTTTTTTTCTATGTAGAAGCAATTTATATGAATTCAACAGATAGTCCTGCTACTAATGTTTAATCTCTGACTGTTCTTAGGGCTAAGACTTCTTACATTCCTCAATCCTTATGGGTTTCAAGGGAATCTTCCTGTTACACTAAGCACCACAGAGTAAGAGCTGCTATTCCAAAGAAGTTTCCTTTACTGTAGATTGAACAGTGCATGTGCAAATTCCTCAGTCATGGAAGATTTGGTCCCTTGCATCCCAGAGGGCAGCAGCCTGAACTGTATTAATCAGCCTGATCCCTGACTCATGCACACAGATGATCAGTGGATTCTGCAAATTCTGCTTCTCCTAGAAGTGTGACTGCATCAGCAACAGCTAGATCACATATTAATAGAAAGCAATGTGCAGAAATCTGATCCCATGAAGGCTACAGTTATTTTGGTTGGATTAAGAAATGAATATTTTGCATAATTGCAGAGCAAACTCTAGCTGTTTTAAAAGATACTGAATCGTGTGAAATGCCTGACATGAAACAGATGAATAAGGCAATCACAGTAGATCAGGAATGAATGAAACTACAGACAGCAGTTGCAGCAGGGCTTTTACAAAGAGCTACAGTAGTATCTTTTAAACTGTTTTCTCAGTTTAAAACAAGCAGAATAATAGCCCTGAAAATCTACAGCAATAAAATTTGCATGAAAATTCTCAGCCACTCAGTAACTGTACCATGTTGCAAATAGACTTTTCATTATGTTTGGGTTAGAAACTCTCTCACACAACACTGAAGGTTACTGGGTGTCCCAAAGGAGATGTTCATGCACCCTCGTGTCTCACCATCAGGCAAAGGCAAAGGCTAGGGAAGAATGTCAGCTCTCAAGATTGGTCCTGGGGATTGCCTGGACTGAATCCACTTGGATGAAATGTATGGGAGCTATTGGTGGCAAACACATCTGTGCTAACACAAAGCAGTGCCAGGGCTGGGCAGCACATGGAGAGGGCAGATGTGTTTTTGTCTCTGCTACTTCTGAACAAGTCCTAAACTTTCCACCTCCATCTGGGGTGGTGTGGGAATGAACCAAGCTGGGATGCCTGATTTCTGTCTGTGTGGAGGGCACTGGTGCTGGCTGTAGACACAGACCTCTCAGCTTTAAATGCTACTCTAAATGCCCACTCCTTCCCTTCAGATGTTAAACAATAAAAAGTAATTCAAGCTTGAAGCCACAGATGATGGTAAGATAAGGGAAATTAAAGCACCCTTAATCAGCCAATCTGAACCAGGACTACTAACTCAAATAGTGTAAAATGGTAACCCCAAATTGTTCAGGAAGTTAAGGACAGCAATTCAGCTTGACTGCTTTGTGTGTGATTGCCATAAGCAAAGTAGGATGAGGTGCTGTAATTAATACCCATGTATGCAGAACTGAGAAATGTTGCAAGGACAAGCATCAGTGACATCCATTTGAAAATTCATGCTCAAACATTCCCTATTTCTCGTTCCAGATTTACTGATTAGTTAATAACCTGTTCTAAAGTTTACTGTTCAGCCAGAAAAAGGAAGCCAGGTCCTGTTACAACCATGATCAATCACATGTGAGAAAGTAATGGCCTGACTGATCTTGTACCCAGTACCAGAAGTGAACCTCTGGGACTTCAGAGAAGCAGTATTTGTTGGAGAGGACAGCTGGATGCTACCACAGGACTGCAAAATGTTAATGACCTCCACTGGTGCACTGGGGAGAGACCACAGAAAGGAGATCTCTGTGCTGTGTTCTCCTTTAGAAATGGTGTTTATCATCAATTTGTCAAGTGAAGAAAAAAAGTTTCTTTTTTATTTTAAAGCAGAGTCTCATTTGTTTTATTGCAGTTAAAAATGTAGAAGACAGCCAGAAATGAATATACAAAGTTAGAATAGGAAAAAGTTTCAGTTGACCTAGATAAAATTTTTTTCTGGAGTTATAGTTTGGGGAAGGCAATGAGGTTTTAATTTTTGTCTTGGAGAAAGCTATAGCATCATTAAAAGTTTAAAACTGGAGAAATTACTCCTTGTCCCATTGTTCTAGCACCCTATCCACCCAAGAGCAAAGATGGCTAGCTTTTATAGGACAGAAGAGAAATCAACTGAAATGCAATTTCTTTCTTGTTTGTCACTGGTGGCAAGATTTGTGCTATGTGGGAATGATGAGAACCAGAGCTGTTCCTTTGTGTGGTAGATCAACTTCATGTGGGAAGTGGATTTTTTCTGCACCCAGTTCAACACTGGCAAAACAACAGGGTGTTTGTTTAACAAGACTAAATCCATGTCTGTTCTCCTGCCCAAAAATATCTCTCACAACTTATCTTGTGACTGAGGTCAGCTTCAGATAACTGAGTCCTTGTCTGTGCCTCACTATGGTGCGAATGAGCAGGCAGGGAGGAAGGTTTGCATTTATTCCCCAAGTTCCCACTGGGGTCCCTGTGGCCTATGCAGAGCAAATATGTCATGTGCCCCTAAGCCCTGTGGTGAAATTCTTCACTATTCTTATTTATCTAAGCCCCCACTTCTTTTCAAACACCACTACTCTCACTGAATTCAATAAAAAACACAGGAAGCCTCTAGCTCTTACCTTCTAACAATGCTGCAGTAGTGCTGGGGTATTACAAGCATGGCAAAAAATAAGGCACCAGGAAAATACATCTGCTGCTTTAGCTGATAATTTTCAAGAAATTTCACCTTTGATTTTTTACATGGGCTTTTTATAGTCATACTGAGTAGCAAATAACTTCTGAGTACATGCTGCAGAGATGTGAAAGCACAATTTCTTTTTAAACACAACCCTTCAAGCAGAACACATATGTGGAAGGAGCTCCCTAATGAAATTCCTCTACTGAGCTACATAAGTAGATAATAATTGTGGAGTTATAAAGCTGCTACAACTGAATGGTGATTATCTTTTTTCATTTTGCATTAACAACAGCAGTATAGAATAAGTCAATGTAGAGATCTTGGCTCCTGTTTGAAGAAATCATGTTTCAGATAGCATGCTATGCCTAACTACAAAGTTTGCCCACTCAGAGGGGGATTGTAAGCAACTTGGTAGAGTGCTGTAAGTCTTTATAAGCTTGAAAATAGGATGAAAGACCACAGAGACTTTGGAACTCCATGCCTTTCTCATCCTTAATATCATGTCCAGTCATCTACTTGGATGGCAGTCACGTTTGCTAAGCCTTTGAGATAGTCAACTAAGACACTGTGTGGTATGCTTTACTTGCCTGTGCATTTTTGCTGGAGGTAACTGTGGAGAAAAGACATCTTAAGGATGGATAAATAGATGGGAAAAGGAAGTAATCAATTCACATCTTGGCATGTAGCCCTAAAAGGCAATGGCTGGGGAGGTCTTTGCCTCCATTACTAGCCCTTTCTAGTTGTAGAGGGACTTCAAATAATTGCAACAGAGATTCCCTGACACAATTTAGGCTCCTCTCCTCATTCACTTCTACATGTAGTTTATGGTATCTGCCTTTTGCTCACAGTGAAGGAAATGTAACTGCAACTTAGCATGAGCATAAACTGGTATGACATTGTTGGCCAGGATGCAGTTCTCAGGACCTAGACAGTCTGATTTTTCAGTTTAATGTCACCAAAATCCAATTAATGATTTCATATTGTCTGAAACACAAGTACAGTGCTGAGCTGGGTTCAGTGCTTGGTAACAAAAAGTGCAGGGTAGTTCCTATGAATAGCATGCAGGCTGATCTTCTGCTAACTAGCACACATGTTCAGACAATATGTTTGTCATGCTGCACGGGTCAGTTCGGTCCAGCTTCTGATGTGCTCATTTCTTTGATGATATTACATTCACTTGTACAAGGATGGAAATTTCTCAGAGGAAATGGGATTTATCAAAGATGACAAGGTTATTCCTGGGATTTAATGGGAGATCTAGAGCTCAGGCCATTCCCTTTCATTTCAGGAAAAAAACCCCAAACAATTACTGACTTTTATGAACCCATTTCTACCTTCTTTTTCAACCAATATATCTTTCGCATAGCAAAATGTTACATAACTTTCAATTCTGCAGAAGATTTCTGCTCTGAAATTCTTTAAATACCTCTATACCGGAATGTTCTTCCTCAAAAGTCTGCTGCAAGTGCTGAAGGCCTCAGGGTGGAAGCCCTCATTTCTTAATGCACTGGAAGTGATCAGCAGTGGACCTTTTAATGGACGAGAGGGAATGTTTCAAACCTCTCTCATTACTATTCACAGACTGTTTTGAAAGGTAAGTACAGAGTGGCTTGCTGTCCAGAAGGGCACATACCCTTATTCTCTTGCAAATCTGCCCAGGGAGCATTTCACAGGACACCAGCCTGAATTATATTGCTCCTGACAGTGATGTCAGAATGAGCAAACACTGAGGTCATCGACAAGAAATGCTGTCAGCATGGCACAGCAGTGTTCAGCTTGTAAACCCCTTCTTTCCTTGTCTTAAAAAATACAGACAGCAGAATAACTGCCTTTCAGCCTCACAGAGTAACTGCAGGAGCCTCTGGCTGCAAACAGGCAGGGCTCCCTGGATGCCTGCCTGGGCCTGGGGCTGCTTCCTCCTCTTGCTGCCAAAGAAGTCTGATGCCTGTGGGGACAAATGACAGGGTGGGGAGAGCCCATGACCCCTGGCAAGGCTGTCTACAGCCCTGCTGCCTTTCCTGGGGTTTCCTCCTGATACTATTGATATCTTATGTCTGCAGGAATTGAACCCACGTTTAGTATCTCCTCTGTTTCCTGAGTATTTTTGTTGCCCTGAATTTCAAAGAAATTGAGAAAGGATCTTCTTTGATTTTTCTTTGACATGGGACTCTGCTTTGTGAGTGACCACTGATTAAGGTGAAGTTTGCCCTCCAGGAAAGACATCAGTAATTTTAAAATCTCTTCATCACAGCACCATACTACATAAAGTACAGATCAAAAATACAGGTTCCAAACCCTGCACGTCCAGATGTTGCTGGGAAGCCTGGTATTGCAATGTTCAAAGCCCAATGAAGCAAAAACTACATGAGGCTGAACATCTGGGTACAGAGGTAGGGTCATGGGCATAGAATTGACTGTCACCCGTGAAACAATGGCTGTGCAACACAGCAAGGTGTATTGGCTCATAAAGCAGTAGTTCCCCTGAAACAAGCCATGCCCACATACAGAGATAAAAGGGGTTTGAGACTATACTGGAGAGGTAGAAAGAGGCAAGGAGAAACACCCTCTTAGGTCATGGTGAGAAGTGCCTTTCTCCCATAGGCCTGTGCAGGCACATGTTAATGTCTTGAGTTTGATTATTCTGCTTGTTGTTCCACCCCTGTTCCACCCCATCACCTTATGCGTACCCCTCCTAGAATGAGAGATCCCTCTCCTGACCCCCACTGTCTGTGCTCTGCTGCAGTGCTCCAGCCCTGTCTCTCCAATGGTTTCCTTGGTGGGGTGCCCCTCCTCTGCAGCACTTTTCCCTGTTCCCACTGGCCCTGGGCCCTCAGATCCACCGCTTCTTCCTTGTATGTATACCCTGTGCCCTCACTCTTTGCCCCAGACCCTCTTCAAGACCCAATAAAGCTTCCATTGGATTTCCATACAAAGACCTGCCCTTTGCCTTTTTCGTCAGCCAGCTTTCTCTTAAGCAAGTGTGCTCTGGGCTCTGAAATTGCAGGCTGCTCCCAGAGGAGACCCACTGAGGCTCAGTGCTTCACCCACAGTAGGAGCAGGAGCTCCAAGGCTGTTCTCCTGTCAGCTTCAGGGACAGCAGAGCAATGGAAGGGAGGCATTGTGCAAGAAGAGAGGAATGGGTTTCATCCCTTCTTCTCCTGCCTCTGCTTGATTTCATTCACAAGCAGAGCAAGCACGTTCTCTGCACAGATCTGGCCTGCTGGTGATGGGTAGATGTGTCTGCTAAATTTGGGTGTTTTGATTATTATCCCAAAAGGGAGAGGAATTTTCATCATAAATGCAAAGCCCCACTTTACTGCAGATCAGGGAGAGAAAGATCAGTGGACTTTATGGAAAGTGCATGGTAACCACCATTGGCATTTGACAACTGGTGAAAATCCTCAGCATCTCCGACTGAGCTGCTTTCCGTGTTTGAGGCTGCATGTCACAAAACCTACAACATGGAAATTTCAAGTACCCACTGCAGTGAACCCATTTATATATTTCCAATACTTTTTCACAGCTAGTTTTTATGCTGGAGAAATCTAGCCCACCTCTTGTTGTTCTTTGCTTTCCAGCATTCTTAACATTTCCTTGCTGCTTCTGTGGCGTGAAGACAAAGTTAATCCTTATTTTTCCTAATGCAAAGCTGGTCCCTGAGCATCCCTTTGTCTCTCCCTGCTTCTGCTGTGTGGTCCTGCTTCACAGCAGGGTACCACTGTTTTGATATAGAGGAAAGTTAAAGGCCTTGCCTTCCCTGATGAATCTGGCACGGTCTGTTGTAAATTTGAGATTGACCTAGGGATGCTCTGAAGGAGAAACTCCTCCAGATAATAAAAATTTACCCTTACTAAAGGGTAAATTTACAGGCAATAGAAAAATTACCCTTAGGGAAAATAATTGCTAGAATTTGTAGAAGAAACAGGAGTGGATGCATCTCAAGGTTTCTTTCATGTTCTCAGAGGAGTGGGAGCAAACAGGTCTAGAGATAAACTGTGGCCTGGTGAGGTCAGACATCCCTTACCGAAATGAGGGAGCAGCACTTAGCTCAGGACATGCTGTCTGCAGGACTCAGACTCTGCAGTTGAGAGAGGGTTTTCCTTCCCATGCTAAAAAGCACAGTGCTGTGAACACTTTAGTAAAAGCTCCAAAATTAAGCAGTTTATGTGTATCTACATGGAAGCATTCCTTACGTGGTGGTGGGACTTGCTTTTCTGGAGCTGCAAACTGCTGTCTCACTGGTGTCCCACTGCTGTCCTCTGCAAGAAGGCACTCACTACCTCCATCCTTAGGTGATTTAACAAACGCAGGCTTGGTAGTATTCTGTTTTACATGGGGAATTATTTTTCTGCCTTTGGCAAGAAAACAACACTACATTATTGAATATGCTCTCTAAATTTAGCACAGGCACCTGGAGTACTAGTGCTTTACATCTCTGAACTGATGCAAGTCATGTAACTGAGAAGTCATGCCAAACTGAATCTGCTGTTGAAGCTGACGAATTAAGTGTAACAAATACCCCCATATTCTGAAGGAACCAAGTCCACTGTCTTCCATTCTCCATGTTAGACATAAATTTAGAAAGTCATGGAGGAAAACATGCCATCCCTGCATATCTAAAGTGTTGCTTAATACTGCTTTTAAAATTAAAATTTTTAAAATTTTAAAATTAATTTTAAAATACCGTTTCAAATTCTTCAATGTAGATTGAGACAAGAGAAAGAATAGCATTATTTTTGTTTCTGTCAAGATACATCCTGACATTTCTCACGACATAGTGGGTCACTTGTGACCTCCAGCCAAGGCCAGGGTCTCTGTTTGCTACCTGTAGTACAAACACAGAGTAACAGCATTTGTTCTGATTAGTTTACATGTAGTGTAAATAAACAATGCAAATAAAAGATTTAGAATGAGAGCACAATTTTATGGCCAGCTATCTGAGGCACAGACAAGTTAGTTGCCCAAGGTTACATTGGAAGTCAGCTGGAAGGTGAGGACAAGTGCAGCTTTCAACAATACACATCTAAATCCTCTGGGGAGCACCCAGTGAAGGCAAGTGGCCTGTTTTGTCACATCTGCTGTCCTGAATATAATTAATGATTCTACATATGGAAACTGTTTATCAAATATATCATTTATAAGTACTGTGAACAGTCAATCTTTGGCTGTTTTGTGTGTTCTTGATTAGTTTGGAGGTTGGGGTTCTTTGTACTTTCATTCGAACTGCATGGTATGCAAACAAAATTCTTGGTTTTGCTTTCAGAGTCCAGAGACTAGCAGTGTAAAATCAGGGTTTATTTCTGTTGGTAACAGCAATGAGTCTGCGGTTATTGACGATCCTCAAAATCTCCTCACAGTCTTGGTGCTTGATGTTAGCAGCTCCCAGTCAGGGCCTTTCAGGTTAGTAGACAACTGCCCTTAGTGTTGCTAAGTTGCCCTAACCTGCAGAGAGTGCACAGCCCTTCACAAGCCAGCCACCTCTTTCTGACATGTTTGACACCTTCTGGGTGAAGAGCAGTCCGTTACTCAATTTCCTGGAGTCAAATGAAAGAAAATACTAAGTATGCTGTTTTCTATCAACAAGGCTCAAATATTATGCTGGCAATTACAGAGAAAGGTATGAAACCAGAAAACCATAGTTTTCTGTTCTTACTAAGAAGGGTCTTTTCTACCACCTTATTTACCCAAGGTGATAAAAGGTGACTCCCTGCCAGAGGAAGCCCAGGGGACTGGCATGTCCAGGGGGAGGGCAGGCAGCATCATTCATCCTGTGTTGCTTCCA
This sequence comes from Erithacus rubecula, assembly GCF_903797595.1. Classification (NCBI taxonomy): domain Eukaryota; kingdom Metazoa; phylum Chordata; class Aves; order Passeriformes; family Muscicapidae; genus Erithacus; species Erithacus rubecula. Next base: position 8,028,610 of record NC_136661.1, read on the forward strand.
GACAAGCTTCCTTCACTGAAAATGACATTTCTCATTCCTATTTTCCTTCTAATTTGTGCTGTTTGTGTGCTAGGACAGGCATTTCTGCTTCATGTCTTCATATTTGATTAGTGGATACCTCTATTCCTATGTTTACACCTTTTATTTCTCCCTGGCCTCTCCTAGCACTATGATCTGGTGGTGGAAGTCCCATTTGTACATTTAGTAATTTATTTTATAAATCCTGTGGGTTTCATTCTTAAACAAACTTCACATAAACATGTAATGTGAAATACCTGATGGTGAGTTTAGGTAGCTGCTGTATGCAAGGGGATTATACAGGGAGGCTTCCTCTGGAGCCCTCTCCCAGCACACTGAGGGAAGAAACTTTTAGTGGAAACATTTCTGTTCAGTGTGGAAGACTAGTTCTGAAGCATACCTAAAGCACGCTGACTGCAAACTATACCTATGAAGTTAATACCCCTCTCCCTCCTCACCAAGACTGAAGATTGGATGCCACAAAGGAGTCTGTTTATCAGCAGTGCAGCGAAACTTGGACCAATGCTTGGTGATCTTTTCCAAAATGGCATCAATTCAAAGCCAGCACTTCCATGTAGCTCCAAAGGACCTCAGGCTTCTGGGTAGTGAGGTGGGTTGCTAGACAATTGCTTTCCCTCTCTCTTTTCTTGGTGACATCTCCTCAAAAATTAACTGCTTTGTTCTGGATGTTCAAAGGGAGACTGAGAGCAGCCCTTCTTGCTCGTTGTGCTATAAGTCAATGTAATTGGCTACACAAAAGCAGATTCAATCACTGCTCTCCTTTCCACCATATGCTGCTTAAAGAAAGGGGGTAAATTGTCTGATTCCATCTGGTGTGGGTATTGCATTTTTTATTAAGCTTCACCATGTAAGATCAATGAAACATTTTAGGCAGTAAATGCAAAAAAATAGACCACTTCAAAATCATTTTGTTTTTCATCTTGGCTGTGTAGAGGACTATATGACCTGTGAACAAGTTCCTTAGGATCTAAGGTGAAGCCAGTTTTTACAAAATTTTCAGTGTCAGGCCCCATTTTGATGTTATGTGTACAGATTTTCTTCACCATCTTCACTTCACCGTTACTGCTTTGTCTTGCCCAATCTTTTGTACTACTATATGTCAGGAAGCATTTTGCTTAGTGATGTTACTATTACTAGTTTATAGAAACAGTAGACATCTCCAGACATCTAGCTGGAGCCGCCTAAGACCTAGAAAATCTTCCAGGTTAAGGTAAGAAAGCCAAGTCTAAGTGAATGATGCCCTCACTGAGCAGATCATATATATAGTGTTTCAGCTGGCACATTTCATGGATGAGTTCAGCTGAAAAGAAATACATGCTTGTGCTGAATAACATACACTCATTGGTACCGGCACATCAACTAACACTACCAAAGTGCACATTTCAAAGTGTTTAAAAATCACAATCAGGGAGATCTTACTGAAAACAAATTGTGCATTTCAGTCTGAGTTTAGCGAATAAATTGTCTGTCTGGGAGAAATTTAGCAAAGGTGGGTGGACTTCTTGCTGTACTCGTAAACAGGTGTGTATTCAGTGAAGTATAAATTAGACATACCAGATTACAGGATAAATATTGAAATGTCAATCTTTTTGGCCCCTCAAAGATAATGAAAGAAAGGTATTGCTGTCTCAGTTGATTAATTTGAATAAAGGTGACAAATCAAGGAAAACATGGGTGTCAAAAACATATGTAATACATGTGTTTTTAAGAATTGGTAGAATTTTTTATTCAGTTGACTTGATACTGGTACTGATACTTGATATTAAGTACTTACTTAATAAACTGTGTATTTTTTATCTCATGTGCTAGATTTCAAAATTGTGTTTAGATATGTAAAAGTACTTGTGTGAGCAGGATCACACACATGCACCTCAATATAAACACACATACAGACCTAGGTAGATAAATATATTATTTATAGTATTAGAAATTATTCCCAAATATAATATGGCAGAATGATGTTAATGGCAAACTATAACAGAAATATCCAATACACGTTATGAAACACAAATGTAGCAAAAATGTAAATGAGACATTATAGGAAAATCATTAATGCTTTCTATTTCTGTCTTCAGAATATGAATCCTGCCTTGCTCTGGGTCTGTTTTTCCCAAAGGTTAGTGAAGTGCTAATTACAAAGTGTGAAGAACAATCAATTTCCTAACAGATTTTATTTTGAAATCATTTTTACTCTGAGCTTCCTATCTACTGTCTCCACAGTTTACCCTCTTCAGTTGTTCCTTCATGTTTTTTTTGGAAACAGTCTTTTAAGATTAAGAAAGCTTTAGCAAAAGAAACATTCTGAAGTACTAAAGCAACAAAACATTTCTATCCAAAGAAAGAAAAAACTCAATCAATTAATGGACATGGAAAGCATAGTAAAAATAGCCTAGAAAATAAAAGTGCTTCAAATAAAACTTTCAGGGATTGAGCCCATAATTATTTGTTTAAGCAGTAGGTTTGGTGACTGAAAGAAGAGCAGAAACAGGCATAGAAATCAAATCATAAATATGAATCTATGATCTACAGATCTACAGATCTACAGTTTTTTGATTTTGTTTTGTTTTGTTTTTGTTTTTAATAGGTCATAGAATATAAACTGAAGTTAATAAACTGGGGACTTTGGTCTCATGGAGAATGTTACCTGGGGAGGGACAGTCTGAATTCTTCAGATACAGCAAGGACACACTCAGTAAAATGAAGGAAGAAACTCCAAGTCTTGAATCATAGTCCTACTTAAAACGCTGAATGCTGTAATTGTGTTGCCTATTGTTGCTAACGGTGGTGAACAGTGGCAGAAGATGTGACGATTCACACGTGAAGTGGAAAACAATGAGTAAGGGAGAGGAAAATTCCCACAGCATACAAACAGCAATGCAGCAATGAAAATGCATGTATGGAGTAAATCATGCTATCCCAAGGTTAATCAAGAAAACTGGAAATTACTGAAGATGTGTAACAAAACACTTTGGAAAGAAAAATTTAACTATTGAAGACGTTCTAAAAGAAGGCAGGATAATATCAAAAAGCTTTTTGATAATTTAGACTTTATCGCACTGAGTCTATAAGAGATGTGTCATCCTACCTGGGCTATGTAGAGAGAGCAACCACCAAAATAATACACTAGGAATTTGTCTCCCATCAAATGTATGGTTATACAGATCCCATTCCTCATTTACAAGTGACATTTCACACAGAAGTGACTTACTGAAAAGTAACCTCCTGGGAAAAAAGCTTCATGATCAGTGATCTGAGTGTGCATAGGCACAGCAGGCAGCTAAAAGGGTGTTATTCAGAAATATATACTACTATTTAAAAGAAATTAGCTTTGTGCCATCTTTGTCACTGTGAAATATAACAATATTTCTCTGACTTTTTGTTTTAAGTAGTATTCTGATATTAAGTAGTATTCTGATAGCTAGTTAGGCATTCAGACAAAATGTTTTATTTTTTTCTTACAGATAGCTCTCACACCTGCTCTTCCCCTTCTCCTCCACCAACTGTGAGGAAAACCTTACATAACTGCAGCATGTAGGGATGTTTGGCTTTGCACAGAGAATGGCAGCTCTCATTTCCTTTAAGGAGACTACACCCACTTTAATCATCTGCACTTTGCTGATATATTTATGTGTATGTTTAGATTAGACCAGAGAGCATATTTTATTCATTATGAAGAAATTAGAACCCAGGTGTGATATTTCAGTTCTTACCTGGAGTTACAGTGTGTCTCTTGGCTATTTTCTTCCAGTAAGGTGGATGCTTGCCTGGGGGAAATCTTGCTGAAAAGTCAGGACCTGCAGGTATTCTGCCTCCAGTCCTTTGGTCCCAACCAGATCTCAGGCCCCAGCCCTTCCATTTCCTGAAACCATTTTGGGGGTCATGTACCTTTACTGCCCTGATGGAGGCAGAGTACACAGAGTGTGCTTCTTGCACCTCGGTAGACCTTTCTCCAGGAACCCCAAATAGGAGTGCTGGTTCTTTCCTTGATAAAACAAAAATTTAAGTTTTTAGCTGAAAGTCTGGCAACAAAAATGTACTTATAAAATAAAATTTAAATCACAATTGTGATTCAAAATGGAAGATGTATTTAACAGTCTGTTAAATAATACTTGGCAATACATGAGGGGCTGAATCTTATAGCTGTCTGAGACTACAAATTGTTGCTCTATTATGAGTTCATCAGCAAGCTGTTCCCTGGCCTGACAACATAATGCTTGTCAGAGGAGCTAAAGGCTGCAATTATCCACATGGATTAGTAAAGCCATGATTTCTGATAGGTAACCTGTGTGATATGGAGTCCACAACTGACACATGAATGATGCTAAGGACAGTCTGATCAGCAATGTACTTTGCACCAGCATGTTGAATCTTCTAAGTTCAAAATACTGTAAATTCAGGACGAAGGTTTCACACAACTAATGCATGACTACATGGAATGCTCTTTTCAAAAAAGCAAAAATGTTGTAATTCCTTTTTTAAAAAAAAAATTAACCCTCCCAGAATCACAAAATCTAGAGTCTACTTGTCTGTTTCTCTTGAGCCATGAAAATCTCAGCCTTTTTTTAAAAGCCCTGGGACATTCTACTCTAATAATGCACTTCTTTCAAGCAAATCGTCACTTCCACACACCTCTAATTGTGTCTACAGAGAGGCAAGCACGAGCTGCCATCCCGTGTTCCTAATTTCCCACAGCAGGTGACAGTGGAAGTTCCTGAGCCCTGGCTGTGACTTGTGGATGTCCTTTTCTCATTGCTGCCCTTTTTTTTTTTTTTTTTTTTTTTTTTTCTTTCATGTTTTTCAGTGTCTTTTCCTTAGGGACAAATGCATTTATTTAATAAGCACTGGATTTAGGGAATCTTTTGTAACCTCCTCAAAGGGCCTGGAGCCTGATGCGTAAAAGAATTGATAATCCCTAGTTCATCCTCAATGACAAAGGCACATGCATCTTTTAGAACAGAAATTACAATCTAAGTTTAAGTGAACAGGAAAAATCATCTGAAGAGACTGTTTAAGTGTTGCAAACTCATTTTCTGAACTGTATGGGATCTTTCTAATATGTGTGGGGGAAAGAAAACCACTGATGAGATTCTGACCATGAAACATTCACAAAATTACATTTCATTCAGAAAGATGAAAACACACGAAGATGAGTGTTTCAAATGAAAGTGACTTGTTTTCTTTCTGCCCTGGAAACATTTCTGGTGAACTTAAAAACTCCATGTGTGCATGTATCCAGCTAGAGTTGGATATGTGTGCATACACACACTGCACACACTCACACACACCTGCTCAAATGAGTACCTGACAGCCTTTCCTTTCTGCCAGGTAATATCAAACTGGATACAGAGCAGTTGTGACATGCTCACATCTGGCATGTAGGTACAGGCAGCTGACATGATATTCTGCTGGAATGAAGAATGAAGTGGAGTTTTTCTGTCTTGAGGAACTGATTTTTTATGGGAAGGCTTTTCTCTCTTGGGATCATGTGTGCAGTCTGTAACATCTAGCATGAATTCATGCCTGAAAACTACTATCAAGGGTTTTGTATCTTGCTGTTGGTGCTCAGCTTTTCCATAGACACAAATACTATGATTACCTTTCCTTTGAACAGCACCTCTACGTTGATCAGGGCAGCTATTTCTGCCAAGCAAGCACAAAGATCAATGAGCAGTGTACAGGAATTGCACAATCATTAAAGAAATTTTCATGAGGTCTTCTTGAAAATAAAGAAACACCATGATCTTTTACTGTAATGTGTGCCATATTAGTTGGGAAGATGCTGAGATTTCACAAAGTTGTAAGCACATCCAGTGCATGCAGTAGCCTTTGAGAACAGCAGCCTCCTACACCTTCAGCAGCCCTGCAACTATGCATTTCAAAAAGTACTTTCCAAGCTCCCTTTAGTCTTCTCCAAACCTCCCAGGTTTTGAAACTGAAGTAGTTAATCAGTTAGTAAGTAATCACTCACTAGTAACATTTTATCAATACCTTCTCATACCAAATCTTCAAAACCAATTGTAAATGATAGCTTTGCTTCAGTCGTGGCTCTTGAAATGCCTGTGAAGTATGGACTCCCCTGAGCACTGCCTATGTTGGGTTGATGGGGCCAGATATATGTATTCTATCTGTTAAAACCAGGTGGGGCAGTGATTCCTTATCTCCGTGGCACATACTATCTGCTAATGGGCCATCTTTAAGACAAGATGGGGCAATAACCTTTATCTTCTCCACAGCCCATCCTCCCTCCAGGAAGATATAAGGCCCATTAAGTCCCACTGTATGACTGATAAAAATTACATCATCCCATTGGGAGATACTCCACCCAGGGGGAGGAACCAAACATTTCCTACCTAGATTAAAATGGAGCTGTGGGACAGCAAGTTACCCTTCTTTCCACTGGATTCCAGAAGAGAAGCTGGACCTGTCTACATCATCCCTGGACTTTTGGAGGAAGGCTGCACCCTTCTACAGGAGCACTGCTTCAGCTGAACCACATCTGCCACTGCAGCCACCATTTAATGGGACTGCTACCAACACCCTGACTGATGGGGTGTCAGGCTGTATTCTGACTCTGTCAGGGTTGGGATTGTTTTTTGTAATACTGTATTTTTATTTTAATTTTCCCAGTAAAAAACTGTTATTCCTAATTCCCATATCTTTGACTGAGAGCCACTTAATTTCAAATATATAATATTTTGGAGGGAGAGGGTTTACATTGTCCTTTTCAAAGAGAAGCTTCTGCCTTTATTGGCAGATAACAGTCCTTAAAAAGACAAGAGCAAGGTTGCTGTGAATGGTTTTATCTCTGTTACTAACAAGTTTTAGAGGACTGTGTGCACTCCCATGCTCCCAATCACTTCTGCAAAAGCATTTTTTTGTGTTTGTCCTGTGTCTGATGAACTTTTGGAAGAAAGTAAGTACCAGCAGCAGAAAACATGCTTGTCAGCAAATACTGCTTGTATGAAAATAACTCGTAATATAGATCCCATTCGCTCAGATGTTTCCTAGTGTCCTCTCCAGTGGCATTATATGATGAAGGCACATCACATACTGGATATTATAGCCACAGTACTATGAGGAGCTATGAATCTGTTTCTGGTGCTGGGTGAGGGTGCTGTGCAAGGAGATCAAGAGGCACTTCTGAGGGTCTAGCTGAGACTTCAGGTCCTAAGGCACATGGAAAGATGGAAGGAGATGAGGTGACTTGGTCTGCAAAGAGGAATCTGCAGTGCAGTCTAAGAATTGCCTGCAGTTGTGCAAAGGGTGACGGCCAAGGTGGAAGGGTACCACCAACCAGTGAGATGAGGCCCCAGTGTTGCAGTTTGCAAATTCAGGACAGGCATCCTACTCCCTAGGAGGGGATGCAGCACTTCACAGAGGGCTCTCCAACCTTACAGGCTTTAAAGGCTTCGCTAGGCAAAGCTCCACCAACCTGTCAGAGATATGGAGAAAGTCCTGCCTCAGACAATGTACCCTTTTTGGACAAGAGGAAAGACCTCCAGGGTGCCATCCCAGCCAACACTTCTGTGATTCTCTCTATGAACATATGAACCATGCCACTATGCTTCAGACCTTAAATGTACAAAGTATTTCACCTTCTTATTTAAAAGTTCAATTCATAAGCACTTTTTTGTGCTTAAATTCACAGATGTTTTCTCCAGTCCTCACTGCAGGAGGTGTACAGCAATCTGATCCTTCTGCCTCTCCTCAGGACTATTGTGTGTGTTCCACCAGATGACCCTGACAGAGAAACTTGCTGTCCTTTTAAGGTTCACCCTCTCTTTCTGATCTTTCAGATCTGTCATAGTTGTGGAGCTCTTTTAACACTCTAAATTTAAGCTGAAGATAAATAATGGTACAGCGTAGGTGTAACTTTTCTTCAGAGCAGTGAGGTACCTGCAGCTAAATCTCAGCAGCAGAATTCATCTGAGAGTTCATCAGGCTGACACAAGGTTCTCAAGCAGAAATGAATCTTTTTTGTGTACTAGGGAAGAGAGTAAGGAAGGAGGACATTATGAAATAGTAGAGAAGCACATCTCTAGCATCTCACAAACCAGATTGCACAAGATTTCTGAGATGCAGAAATTAATCTGCAGGGAAAGTGATGAAGCAAGATCACACCAAGCCACAAGTGGAAATACCACAAATATGAGCAGAGAGATATTTATCTATGCAGAGACATATTTATCTATTAACCATCTATACTTTCATAGTAACCTCAGAATTACAGTCCATCTAATGCCTGCACCTTGACTGCTAAAAATCACTCTTACTTCAGACAATTAGCTTTTGCAGCTACCACAGCACTTTAATATGAATAAGCCATGGTGGTTATCCACATAAGAATCCCTAAGTCTGCCTGCTTGTTCATTTCCTTTTATAATTTTTATGGGAGAAAATGGGAGAGTCCTCTGTGAAGACATGTTAGCTAGAGAGAGGGAAAATGAACATGTTAGAGAGAGGGAAAATGAGAATAATCACCAGTGGGCAGTATTTCAGTTTCTAAAGTTAAAGGGGATTAGTTAAATTAAATATAGGGCATACAAGAATAGCAACCAGGGTCAGTGACAGGAACAAAGTGATGGGAGGTGGCTTCTCATTAGCAAAGCAGTAATGAGAGAGGAGAAGAACATAGTGGCAAAGATATAAGAAGTGAAAGGCACCCCTTCAGAGAAGTGTTTGGGTCTAACCTGCCTTTAAAATTGTCACTATGCAACCTCCTAAAGTCATTTATTATCAGTTAAGAATGCCTAATCTTCCTTAGGTTCTATTTTTGATGATGATTTTCAGTTACTTCCCAAACTGATGTGATTATTTGCTGCCCTCCTTGTTTTCTAGTGTTTCCAGTTTACTTCATCATACTTCCTTTTTTAAAAATAATTTAAATAAACACAAAGTTTTCAAATTAAATCCAGGTGACTTATTGCCTTTCATCCTTTCTGGTAGGAGTACATTCAAATCCAGTACATGTTCTTTAGGACTTAACCTAAAAGCAGCAGGCATCTTGCAATGGAAGGTAGCGATAACCTATCATGATTAATATTTATGCATTTTTCATGTATAAGTTTTTCAACTCCATCTGCATTTAAACATGTAACACTCATCACAAATGTCAGCCAGTTCAAAAAAAAAAATTCCAGAAGAAAGAAAAGAAATTCCTCTTTTCCATGCTTTAGCTCTGTAAGAAGAGATTCTCTTGTCTGTTCCCTTCTTATTATTAGCTCTGAAACAAAGAAAATTCTAGGCTGATGCTTAGACCTCACACTTTTCTCAGAAAAGCCATCCTATTACCTTTCACAGATTGATATGTGTGCTCACAGCACCAGGCTTTTTTTACAAAACTTACAGCAATTTATTCCTAAGTAAAAGTACCCCACATATGAAACAATGACACCTTAGCTTTAACCTTGTTTTTTACCCTAAGTTACCAGTCACTACATAATTTTCTCTTTGAGTTTTGGTTATACTTCTTGTGTACCCTACCTTCATGGCAGGAGTCTGCACAGCTGTTACAGGGGTGTGATTGCAATGAGACACCTGCATTTTCTGCATAGTGTGTGCTCTTACGATGGAATTTCAATATGTTCCAGAAAACACCACCTCAGTTGAAGGGTATGGAAAAAACTCTCTTACTTTATAAGTGGATGGCTATTTTAGCTCTGGCTGCTGTCACTAAAAGGGTCCAGCAAATGTGCCTCTAAAAATACAGAGATTATTTTTCACCTATAAATAGATGCTTTGAGAAATGAATACAAACCTCAGGGAGATTTTAGCAGTCACAGGCACATGTAATGGCTTGCCTGTGGTAGCTGTAAGCCACCTTGCACTTAGAGCTAGCAGTAAGAATGTACAGCTGGGTGATGGATAGCCACTGATGAGCAGCGTGCTGGGCCCTTTTGCTCAGTATCCTTTGTGTATCTGGCCTGAGTCTTTTGAGCCAAACAGAGCTACAGGCTTCAGTCAAAGACAGCATTCAGCCCAGCCAGTGAGGGTGAGGGTTAACTCCTCCAGGCCATGAAGGCTCAGGCTCATAGTATACCCAGCCTTTCTGAACCTGCATGAAAGTCTGGAATAAGCACAAGGCCAGTGTTTGCCTGCTGGTCTATGACATCTCCTTTACAGAAAAGGTCAGATAAATCAACCAGTCACAACCTGAACTGTATTTTCATCTCTTGCTGTGGTTTAGAAGTATGCACAAATTTTCATAAGCATCTATCTCCAAGGTAATGAGCAGTGTTTTCTCCTGAGCAAGACACAGACTCCAAATCTCAGATTAGTATTTGAGAATCTCCTTTTTATTTCTCAAACAACAACAACAACAACAAAACTGCCAAGGAAGTAAATATGCTGCTCTTTACAGGAATTGAAATAACCAAAATTTTAAAAATAACCATGCTTTCTATTTTTACACAAAAATGCAGGTATGCCAGGAATTCTTGAGAGTGCATGAGAGATTTTGCTAGAACTTGTTGATTTATGTGGAAAGAAATGAAATGATAGAGCCTTACAAATGCCTCAGATCGATACCGAGCTTGGCTTGCTGAGGTCTACAAAGGAAGGTGGGGTTAGAAAAAACAGGAGCTGCTGAGTCCTCTCTCTGGTGCTAAAGTGCTAGCTCATGTGTTTCTATTAACATCAGTAGTATTTTTAGAAATGTTCCATGTTACTCTTTTCACTTACCCTTTCAAACATATTTGTTTTCTCTTGACCTATTGGCTAAACTGTAGTTACTGTTTTCACCTTTTACAGAAAAATTACTGAATTATAGAGACACTGCAGCTTTCCTCTTGATATCTCCTGACTGTAAACTCAGGGAAGCCTATAATAAAAACGGTGTCTGCTGTCTTTTCTTCTGATTATCACTGTTTTTTAGTCCTTAACTTTTACTAGGCCAATTAATTTTCAGTGTCATGTCTGATGCAGTGTGCTCAGAGAGGATGTTTTGTGCTTAGAAATATTTTAATTAAAGGTTAACTCAAATATCAGGGTTTAACAGCCTCTAGAACTCAATCTACAATATGTCTGACCTGACTAATCATGCTGTGGGCTAATTAGCAATATGACAGGCATAGTGCTAGTTGGAGGAATGATGGAAGAGGGAGAGGAGCTGTGCCCTGTGTAGGGAACCCAGTTTGCTCATCCCAGTTTGATAATGGGAGAAGCACGGCTTTGCTTGGGGTAGAAGTCAGTGTTGTGAAAGATCAGATGCAATGAAACTCATTGTTTAGCCTAGTGTCTGTGAAAGTTTCCTTCCTGAACCAGCTGGGATTTTCTTTCAGCAAAGCCTCCCCTTCTTTATGAACATCTTCTGGATTGATAAAAGTATGAGCTTTTTATAGGAAAGGGAAGATTTCCCTTAGTTTATGGACTGAAGACACTATTGCTATATCCACTAGGAAATGAAATGGTGGTTTTGGATTAGATCTTTGAAAGCATAAAAAACCAGATGCGGTCCAAAAAATGCAAATTTGCTTCAGATTGAAAATAGAATACTAGAAAGGAGGATAGGACATATCTGCTTGTGATGCTGTGTAATTCCTGATGCCCCCAAGTGCTGATTGTTTGTGGCATTCTGTTTCCATGTCTCAGCAGGGATATGGCAGAAATTAGAAAAGCCCATCAGAGGCAGGAGATGACCAGAGGAAGGGCAGCCACTTCCCAAGGAATGAGAGGGTTTTACCTTGGAGATGAGCTGACAGAACATCATTGAGAGGGCTCTGTAGACACTGAAAGACACAGGTGTGTGGGCAGAGAGAAAAGAGCTCAATGCCTTTTTCATCACATGCTGTGCCACAGGAATGTGGATCTTCTCAAGACCTGCAGCTGAGCGTGGGAACTCCTGGGCACAGGACTAGTAGCAGGTAGGTGCTAAATTCCCACAGTAATGTGAAAGGCAAAGCAATAGCCACTGGAAGTTGCTACCCAGCTGCCCTGGCTGACAACATCCTGTGCTGCCTGTTCCTCCCAGGACTGTGTTCAGGGGCAGCTCCTCCCCACTCTCCCTCTGCCTGCCCTGAGCACTGGATTTTGGCATCTGCCTATGATGGGACATGAGATGAAGATTTAGTCTAGTCCAGTACCCCATTTGCTATAAAATAACTTCTTGAAATTCTTTACCTGTTTTGTTTTGGTGTTTCTCAGCAGAAAATGTGCTCTCCAGAGAGAAAGGTTTTGTTCCGAAGAACAAGGCTGATTCAAAAATAAATAATAGCTGAAACCTCAGTGAATGTTCAGAATTTACTCTTAGCATATTTTTTCCCCAGCATCAGGGAGATGCTTTGAGCAGGGCAGTCATTGGGAGAGCCCTCATTGCCTGCTTAGTCAGGCAAGTGGGAGGTTTCTGAATTCCTAAACACTTATGTTGTAAAAGCCTATTAAAAACTGTTCTAACTCTTCTTAGTAAGAAAGGTTTTTCCACAAAGGACCACAGTTTTTTCAATGGGAAATGGAAACCAACCATTCTCCCTTTAAAGAGCTTTTTCAAAGTACTTAACTTTTTTCTACATACACAGTATTAAACTGCTACCAGCTGAACTGCACCTCAGACATGCAAATATAAGACACAATCAGCATTATATCAACAGCTGTGTAAAACATAGAATACAATGTCTGTATTTTTCTAAAAAAATTGAACTTATAGGATAGCCAGTCAAGAATTTTGCATTGATTGTAAAAGGGAAAAGAAATCTCTCAAGGTGGAAAATCCTGTATTCCCTATGGAGCCAAACCTTTTTTTGGAACTCAGCATACACAGAGAGGATAAGGCTCTAACTCCTGTTACAGTGGGTTGAAGACAGTTTTACTATATATTTACTATAAAGTAAATTACTTTTTAGTAATTAGTGTACATTTACTAAATTTAGTAATTTAGTATACATTTACTATAAAGAATATTAATGAAGCTATCAAAGATGCAGATCATAGAGTCATACCAGGCTACCTTTGTGGCAGTGGGCACAGCTCAGGATCTGGAATGAGCTACAATCAGGGAAGCTGTTGGAATAAGCTGTGGATACTCAAAAAGTGTAAGTTCCTAAATTTAGCTAAAGCTACTCTCAAATTGATGAGAGACAAGAGATGGGATCAGATGCTCATATCCTCATCAACATGTTTTCTACAGGCCTGGTTCAAGGAGGCTGCTATTTTCCTTTTGGAAAATTCCTAAGGGAGGGTGAGAATGGTAAACAGCACCTGCTTCAGCACAGGGACAGGCCAGGCAATCCCTGTGGAGTATAGCCTGCAATTAAAAGCCTCTGTGGCTGTTGAAGGGGAACTGAAATGGCTCTATCTGACTGTACAGAGTACCCTGCTTTCACAGCTTATAAGAAACAGAGCTGCACATCTTTTAAGGGCCAAAGGATACTGCAAGGTTTTTGACTGCAGGCATGCAAACTGTTGAGGCTCTCATTTCTTACTCATGTGAGATAGGCTCTGCTGGGAGTGCATTCTGTGCTGACAGTAGCAAAAGCCACGTGAGCAGGTATGGGCTGACCTAGGAGTCCAAATCTTCTGGGATTTGCTGCAGTGAGGTGATCTGTGGATAAGTCTTCTGCAAACACCACCAAGTTTGAATGCACAGATCAATGATGAAAATCTTGTTGGTGCATGACAAAATTCACTGATACTCTGAGGGCAGGTGGTCAGCTGCCCACAGAAGCACGAGGCTGTAGCCTTGTCACTGAGATTTATGGCATTAACATGATGGGTGTTTTTCTGAACCAGAAATAGATAGTTGCCAATTGCAAAGAGAAGGGAAAAGCCGTCCTTCCTAATAGAAGCAGAATTTTCTTCTGGTAACATTTTTGCAAGAATTAATGATGGTTTTCTAGACAAGTCTCTAGTTCAGTTACCTGCAATTTTGGGAGCCATGCAGAACACTTTGTTCCCCTGCTTAATGTCTCAGTACTGATGGTGTTTTATGTTTGCATGTGCGTAGTCTTTGCTCCAAAGAGCTGATGGGTTTATATGTGAAAAGTGCAAACATTTCGTTTTTCCAGTGAAGAAGGGCACTCAGCTATAACGTTTCCCAGATATGTTATATGACACCATCTGTAGTCCTGATAACTGCTACAGTCTTCTGGCTACCTACAACACCTGTTTTTCTTTTCTGATGTAAATCTGTTTTCCCTTTTGGTTTCCTTGTTGAACCTTTTTATTTGGAGGGATGGGGTGGTTTGTGGGGAGGGAGGGTTGGGTTTTTTTGTGGTTATTTTTTTTTGCTAACAAAGTTTTTCATATTTTACAGCACTGGATAATTTCTAGTTTCTTATTCCTGGCATTGACTACACTTTGTATATATTTCCAAGACATTTTTATGTTAGGCTTTTGGAAGCTCTGTGCTAGATTTTCACGTTTGCCAAAAGCCCCTGTTGGGAAGAGTCTGTTTGGAGACTACAGCTCCTTGAAGGAATGTGGCTTTTTCCAGCAAGTATCTACCTGTTCCTGGTGACCCCGCAACAGGGACAAATAGTGCTTGATTTGTATGCTGTACTCTTTGTACACTGCACATTGCTCATTGCTAAGAGGTGTGGGGGAAGGAGGAAAACTGGGAAGACAGTGATAATGAGCAGGAGGAGGCCTGACGAAGGAGAGCTGGCAGGTGATAATGACTGGCACCATTACAGTATGGATGAGGGAAAAGGAAGGAAATGAGGGAGCATCTGGAGGTGGTCTGGCACTTTTTTACAGCTGGGTGTCTGGAGCAATGCTAGTGTTTGTTGCCTGCAAACAAAGAGGCCCCAAGGGACCCCAGCAGCCACTGCTGGTCTTGAGGGCAGGTGGCCTCAGGGGAGGAGGAAAGTGGCTGAGCTCTGCAATGCCCTTGGCCCAAGGTCCCAGCAGGGAGGGTTCTCCTTCCCAGACTCTCACTGTCTGCTGAGCTTTCCTTAGGCTTTCTGGTTTGATCTTTCTCCTGGTGGTGTTTCTGTTTGCTGTCTGTTGCTGGCAGGTTGAGCCTCGTGCCTCTTGTTGTGGTGCACAGAGGGTAGCAGCCTGCTCCAGGGATCCAGCTCTCTTCAGGCTGGCTCCTGGCACTGTCAACAGAGGAGACTGGGGAGGCTGTCCTGTGGGAGCACCGTGCTGTGCCCAGCCTCTCTCGCAGCCTTCCCCAGGCACCCACACTGGCCTCTCCAAGAGTGTGTTACAGCACCTGGAAGTCACATCTGCACTGCTGTTGTCATGATTTTAAAGTAGGCCATAGGAATTAAATGAGTTGTTCCTACCTCAAGAGCTTAACTCCTGACACATCTTCAAAGAGAAAAAAAAAAAAAAAGGAGTTTTGATATAAAACACTGAAGTGAGAACATTGGCCCAGAAAATTGCTCTATTGGTTACTGTTTTTTAAACAGAAGGGGTTTTTTACTGTGAGTTCAGTAGGCTTCTGCTTCTAGCCATTTGATCTTGAAAAACCCTGCCTGCTGAAGGGCTCTCTGCTCATAGTAATTACCTGCCCATGCAGCAATTCCTGGACAGGGAGCAATTCGCCTCTCAACCTTTCCTTGGCTAAATTGACTAGACTGTGCTTCTTCAGTAAATAGCTTCTCCTGGGCTTCCTGTCATTCTCCTTGTTTTGCTCTGACCTCTTTTCAATGCTGTCATGTGTCCATCACTGTGGCTCCCAGCAGAGGTGTGGGACTCCAAAGTTTCTGCACAAACGCCACTCATAACTTTGAAGTAACACATCCCTGCTTCTTCTGCTGATAGTTCTGTGCTTATTGCTTGTTTTCCTAGGTATGCTGGCAGGGCAAGGTCTGTGAGTTAATCTGATTGACCCTGAACCTTTTTGAATCTCATGTTTCCAAACTATTCCTGTATTGGTGTGTCCTATAGCCTTCAATCCGAGATATGTTAGTATGAAATTGTCTTACTACTGGAATACAGATCTGACAATAGTCATGCCCTCATCTCTTCACCAGCCCACCCATTCTGCTTCAACTTCCAACTTTTCCAGCTGTATGTTTGTCATCATCTAAATGAAAATACATTAAATAGCATTGGACTGTGAACAGACTCCTTTGGCCCATTGGCATAGGAAATGCCTCCATTTATAATCTATCATTGCAACTTCAAGGTCTAACAGCAGGCAGACATCCAAATATGAATCTGCCAAGCTGATACACAAAAGCCATATGGACCAAGTTTATATTAGTGGGTAAGAATCCAGGATCTGCATACTTCTTAATTCATTCCAGTCTTCAGACCATGGTCAGTCAACTATGGTTGATTAACAGCAACTTTCCAGGAGTTAAACAAAGAAGTATGTCATGGAGGCATTATTAAAAAAAAAAAAAAAAAAAAAAAAAAAAAAAAACAGAAAAAGAAAAAAAAAAAAGAAAAAAAAGGAAATGCTAGCTTCCTAGGCTTCCATTTCTGTGCAAGACAGAGACACAGTTTAGGCCAGTTGGTCAGATGCCCTATTGATCTGACCTGCTTGCCCAGCTGCCGGGACGACTCACACCCAGATATCTGAGACCAGCAGTGGTGGTTAGTTCTGTCCCCTCTGCCCTCCAGCTCCATCATATGGTCATGAAGAATCAAACCTGGTCCCAGGAATACTTCTCCCTCCCCGCTGCTTTCTGCACTGTGCACAGAGGGTATAACAGGCAACATGCAACTTTGGGTGACAATAGAGGCTTGGTAGCTCTTGCAGGACTAAAAAGAAGGACATAAGAAGGACAGCTGGCGTACTGGAGAGTTTGAGGATGAAGAGGGGCTGGAAAAGATAAGCAAGCAGCAGTACACACAGAGACATTACTATTTCCTCTAACAGGCAAGGAGGCTTGAGCCTGTGTTGAGGAGCAGTAGGGCATGAGGCTGAGAGAGCAGGCTGGATTGGTGGAACAGGATGTTTTGAGATGGAGTGTTGAAGGAGTGGAAAACAACCAGAGAGTCTCATTAAAGAATCCTGTACTGCAGAACACGTAATTCTTTATTCATGCGCATGTCCGAAGAAACACTTGACAAAAAAAAAGGGCTTTCACTGTGGGAAAAGAGGCAGCCCAGACAGCATATAAGAAACTTCTGACAAAAGTTCTCCATTGCTTTCAGTGAAGAGAAATAAAAGAAAAAACAGATTCAGCTACTGAGAGGTGAAAATTTGAACAAAGGCGAAGTTCAGCGGGTTTGTGCCATTGAATGATTTATATCTGCTCAGATCTGTCATGGTGAAGATAATAAAATATAAATAGGTCACCATGGATTGCAGGGAAATTATCACTGGAAGGTTACATTTACTGTGTTTTTCTTAATGTATTTACTGAGTGCTTCACTGACTCAAGGGATTTTGCACATATCAGTGCTTCTTATGATGTTTTACCTTTTATGTGACAGCTCAATTACCAATAAAGTCAATGCAAACAGCTAGTGCTTTTTTCCTCTGTAGGCACTGAGTTTTGAATCACTGGTCACCAGACTGGGACCTGCTGGACTTTTATGCATGTGATCTCTTCACCTCTCCTTCCCAATGAGCTGTGGGCTGACAGCTATTTTTGTACTCAGTTTTACTACACCTATCCTTCAATGTAAGTTCTTCCACAGTGATAAGATATTGCTTCTGAAAATGAATTTCAAACAGAGATTCAAAGCTCAAATCTCTGAAATGACTGGTAATTTCTCACTTGAAACCAGTTTCCAAATAAACCCTACCCTTGTACTCCATTCAGTAATGGAAAAGCAGACTGAAGAAATAAAAAGAATTTTTAAAAAAAGCAACAAAATACAAAAAAAAACCCAAAAACCCAAAACCCAAACAAAAACTCAAAGAAAAAATCCCCAATAACAAAAAACTAACCAAACTTGCACACCCACACACAACAAAGCCCAGCTATTTATTGAACAGTGTATTCTAAAGGCAGGAAAAAATACAAATTTCTTATTAAAAGATATTCTGTGTCTCAGAAGCAACACAAACAGCCATATGATGGTAGTTTCTATAGTGACAGCTTGCTTTCCTTTGAAAGTTTGCTAAGCAATCAGACAAAACCAGAGCTACTGGCTGTGCTGCTGTGTAATTATTTCCCCTCATCGTCCCCCCCAAAATACTGAATACACAGCTTTTCTACCCTTGAATTGGAAATGCCCCTCCCTATGGAGCAGCCTTTGTTGCATGAGAGAAAGGAGGGGGAGGTATCAGAAACAGCTCAGCCGTGCTGTGGAGAGCAGAAAATCATTCATGTTGCTGAACTGGCTTCTGGCTCCTGGTTTGGGCATGTGGATGCTCCAGCGGGACCCTCGGTGGGAGCCTTTCCCTTCCCTTCCCTTCCCTTCCCTTCCCTTCCCTTCCCTTCCCTTCCCTTCCCTTCCCTTCCCTTCCCTTCCCTTCCCTTCCCTTCCCTTCCCTTCCCTTCCCTTCCCTTCCCTTCCCTTCCCTTCCCTTCCCTTCCCTTCCCTTCCCTTCCCTTCCCTTCCCTTCCCTTCCCTTCCCTTCCCTTCCCTTCCCTTCCCTTCCCTTCCCTTCCTTCCCTTCCCTTCCCTTCCCTTCCCTTCCCTTCCCTTCCCTTCCCTTCCCTTCCCTTCCCTTCCCTTCCCTTCCCTTCCCTTCCCTTCCCTTCCCTTCCCTTCCTTCCCTTCCCTTCCCTTCCCTTCCCTTCCCTTCCCTTCCCTTCCCTTCCCTGACACAGAGTGCAGTTGCAGACCTTGAGACACAGACACATTCTGGTAGTTTCATGGAGAAATAAAAGATGGTAGTTTATTGTGTTAGCTTGGGTTTTTTGTTTATTTTCTTTTTTCCCCCGTAAGCCCTTTGTTCTCTTCCAGCATGTTTGCCCTAGTTTAATTTGATAGGTGTTCAACAGCAATACTTTTCTGTTTTGTGATATGAGTGCTTCTACAGTAGAGCAGTGAGTGAACTCACATTCTCGACTCCTTCTGCCACTCCTTCTGACTTTTATGAATGCCTGGTTGAGCACTAATTCCTAGAGAACTGAGAATCAAAACCAGGCTCAGCAGAAGTTTAATTCTTTTCCCCCCACAGTGGCTGTCCTTTATTAGTAGTGTTCCCCTTGATGTTGTCACTTTACACTTCAAGACCCAGCAGACAATTCCCTGTGGCTGACTGACAGGAAACAAATATAATCACTTAAGTCATCAGGAAAATCTCAAACTACTTGGTCTCCAAAGAAATATGACTCACCTGACAGCACAGATTGCAGTAGCATTGAGTTTAACCTCCCATCTAAAGCAATACATTTCCAAATATGTTCTGGGTAGTAGAGTAAATAATTCAGCAGCACATTATTTATTTTATTTTTTTTTCAGTGCTCCTTCTTCTTCCAGAATGGTAGTGAGACAATCCTTATTTTCTGTCCTTGAGCTTCTCAGTAAAACTTCCCCCTTATTCCTGAACTCTGGATTTATGGCAAACGTTTGAGAACTCAGTGCTTAAGACTGAAATCTGTTGACTAGACCATCAGTCATGGGGCCCTGTTCCCTTGGGTTTAGAACTTCATGGCTTTTTTGAATAAATATAGTTTTGATTAAAAGCTTGGGAGATGATTTTGTTTGGAGAAAAGTGCTCTGGGTATCAAACCTGGGAATTTGACACTCGTTCTCTTTAAGTACCATAAAAAAATGAAATTGCTCCAATAATCATAGAAAATTAGCACAAAGGTAAAGACTGTACTCCAAGGAACCATCAGAGAAAAACATCTGCATACCTTTGTTAGTGGTACTTTAAAAAATAAGTTGGCACACTGACTGTGAACTGTTCTTGTAACAATTAGTTTTATTTTTGATGAATAATGTTCTGATACTGAAATGGAGTGCAATTATGCTGTGACTTTGGAAGGACACTCATGGTGTTGATGTATTAATATTGTAACACTGAGTAAGACAAAATCTTTGAAAAGGAAAGAATTATTGCAGGATGAGTTTTTGGCAAACATCAAAATTGTTATTCTTAACATACTCTGAATTTAGATAATGTTTTAATTAAAACTAAAAAAACATGCTAGCAAAGTAGAATTTAACTGCCTTTAAGTTGAGGAGATTGAGTTGTGGATGAGATTATGGTCTCAGTAATTCATCTTCAGTCTGATGTGATATTTTGCTTTTGCACCTGTGACAAATCCAGCTGTTCTAGACACACTTCATAAAGAAATACCATAAATTAACATGGTGTCCACACATAAATATTGAAGAATCGGCAGCAAGCTGATAATAATAGTGGTTGCAGCAATTAGGAAAGCCAGTTTTAATATCTCACTCTGCCATAGACTGTCTCTGAGACCTTGAAGAGGCCCTTTAAGCTGGGTCCACATGAAGTGATCTGTGGTACATGGGCTGCAGCACTCTCACTGATGTAGCCATCCATAGGGCAAGGTCCAAAGTTAGTCTGGCATAAGGTAATTTATATCTGAATGGCTTATTGCCTTCTCAGTGAGGAATATTCCTTATAGGTGAGAACAATCATGTTCATGGCTGAGATTCTCAGTATTTGTCAAAGCTGACCTCATTTCCTTCTGTGGGGTCAGAATCAAAAGTAATGCAAGCTGGCTTTGAAAGTCTAGCTTTACCATGTAATTTGAACACTATTGCATCAACTGGTTTGTTTGCAAGAGCAATAGAAAATGCCATACTCAATATTTATGTGATTTCTATATCATCGTTGTAAGAATTTTGGGAGAATAGAAATAAATTGTTTCATAGAAAATTTTATTGATTTACTACCAGGCAGGATTTGTTTACAGATTGTAAGTGGATATACTAAGGAAGAAGTCAGCCTTGTGATTTACTGAAATGTTTATCACCTCAACTGACTTCACCTTTGAGGACAGAAGTGCTTGTGAGATTTACATGCAGGCTGAAGAGAAACTTGGAGAATTTTTTTTCCTTTTTTGTTTTTTTTTTTTTTTTTTATGCACAGGCGGGTTTTGTGTTTGTTTCAGAGATCCCCATCCTGATACATATCCAGTCTTCTCAGGAGACAAGAGCAGTGGCAGACCTTGCTGCTGTGACTCATGTGAACAGCTCTGTAACCCCATGCTTTCCACAACCTTGAGTGAGCTGTCACTCCAGCATTTTCTGTGCTTGCAAGGAGTTGGGTTTCCTGGCATCTTTCCTCCCAAGCTGCAGCCTGAGTCCCTCATGCAGTGCACTGCTGTCACCTAGTAGTCCCAGGAAATGGTGGGTTGTGTTCATTTTTCTCTTGCTATTTCACCCTGGCTGTACTGATTAGAAATGCAACTACTTATTTCTAACATATAAGGGAGGAGCATCTCCCAGGGTCTCCCAGGGGTCTGCTTCATTCCACCCCAGGGTAATGACCCTTCCATTACATTTTCACATCTTTCATGCTTCATTTTGCACATACAAGTGCTCACTTTCAGTGAAAGCTCAGTTACTTCCCTGTTGTAGAATTGAATTTTAAATTGCCTGCAAGATTTTTTCTGTCTTCTGAAATCAGAAGAAAGGAAAATTATAACAAGATTTTTTTCAACTTATTAAATATGCCTCTGCATGTCACCCAGTGCAAGTATGGCCTTTCACCATGGGCAATAAGTTTGCAGCAACCTTACCAGAAGGTCATATGGGATGCAAAGCAGGCAGGGCTTGCTTCAGGCAAGGGCAAATTAAGGTTGTATATACTCTCTTGATGATTTATATCTGGCAGCAAGGAGGAGGATTCATTATAAGAATGCTTTCCTGAGATGCAGGTGAGCTGTTGGAGCTCTCTGAGGTAATTGCTGTACCATGTTGTATGTCACTAGAAGAAGCCTGAGGGCTAAGAGTCATCAAATGATAAACTGGTAAGAGACAGGAGGCACAGTCACTGCTATGAAAGTGTAGGCTGTAGGATATGGAACTGGCCTGCAGGTACAAGAGCCCTAAGGTATTATATCCCAAAGCTCTCTTTCCTGAAGTATCACAAGACAATCTGATACACCTGTTATTAAAGAGACACCCAAGACTATAAGATATTCTGTTTGCAATGACATTATCCTCATGCAAGTGATTAAAATGCCATATTCAGGAAAAAAAAAAATCTTAGCATCAGAAAACAGGAAAGCAGTAGTAATTTTCTTGGATTAGATGGAAAGATACAACTGAAAATTTCCTGGTAACTTAAGAAGGAGTTCCCAAATTCTTAATGAGACATTATTTGTCTCAGATGACAATACTGCCAAAAATTGTTAACACACTGAATTTGCAAGAGTATTTTATAGCTAACTGTTGCTCTCTGTTGATACCTAAACTTTCTTAACAATGATGCAATATTGTTAGTTGTTGTTGGAGACATAAAAAATTCACCTGGACATACTCCAGGCCAACATTCTGCCCCTTATCCTGCTGGGATCAGGGCTAGAAAACTTCCAGGGGTGCCAGACAGTCCGTAGAATTTTGTGATTCCTTTTTTGCTTGATGCTAAAGCTGCTATTAATTACTCTTGTTTCTCTCCTTTCCTTGTCTCCCCCTTCCCAAAGTAAAAGATTTGAAGAATCAGTGGCAAGCTGACAATAATAGTGGTTGCAGCAATTAGGAAAGCCAGTTTTAATATCTCACTCTATCATAGACTGTCTCTGAGACCTATCACATCTGTCTTCTGGGCTTAGTGAGCAATTATAAATTAAACAGGAATTTTGAAGAGGGATAAATAACATTTTCAACTTAAAAATATGGGGCCTGGAAAGAAAACCAAGGCTGAAAACAGTAGGTTTTTGCAAAAAGACTCAAAATTACATAATTTATTCATTGAAAAATGCATTAGAACATTTGAATGCTAAGTCAGGGTAAAATGAGACAGCCTGAGATGGGCCTGGTTGGTAAAGCTGAGGCCAGATGTTTGGGTTTTTTAAAGAAAGGCAATGTTCCCCTGTAGACAGAGGGCATCTCACAGAGCCCCACAGAGCCAGCTGCTTTGTTTGTTGCCATCCCAGCTTTTGAGATACTGACCTAACTGCATTGTTCTTTCTCACCAACTTGTCAAACTGGCCACATCCAGGTATGGGGGAAAACAGCATGGCATCAGGATTGCAGGGTAGGTCAACCTGGTTAGTCCTTGAACCAACAAAACTGCTGTTGGGTGCAGGGGTCTTCCCTCCAGTAATGCATTGTTGGGATGGCTGGAGAAAGGAAGGCTGAGTCCCACCATGCCATCCATTAATGTGAGTTAACTGCATTGCTGCTCTGCTCAGTGCTGCTGCCAATGCTGCAAGCAGTTAGGATTGTTGCAACTGTATTATTTCAAATTTTAGCCCATGTGATAAAGGCAACCTAAAGTCAAATCAAATACTGCCCTTAATTCAGCATTTAAAAAAAAAAAAAAAAAAAAAAGTATGGTTCCTTATATGTAGGTGCTTATTATAGGGCTTGCAAAGAAATAGATTGCACAGGAATTCTAAGGAATTTCCTGATTGCTAGAGAGACAAATTCTCATGGAACCACTTCTGAAGTTACTGGAGCCAAAGTAGCTGGGGTTAAATATTTGACTTCTTGCTGATGGTACCGGTAGTATGTGAGATTTGTCATTTTCCTTGCACTAAGAATAAAATACAAGGGGATTTAATAATCTTGATTAAAATCCCACCCAGAAGCAAGTTCAGACATTTGTGATTTCTTCCTGTTCAATCTCTCTGAAAGGCCACCTGCTCTTTTATAATTTCTCAGTTTTCCAGGACAACATTTTGTCTGTATTGGCCAAATGAGAAATGCCTTTGAATGACTCTTCTGTATACTGAGAAGAGGCAGAACTGAAGTAGCTGTAAGTAAATCCATGTGCTGGAATAAATGCTGCACAGAATAAAATTTCTGTGATAAGCTGTCCACAGCAAAACAGACAGCAACAAGTCTAATGCAGTAGCATTCCTTTCAATGAGATTTTGTTGTGGCCAGATGTCCCAGGAAGAGGACAAAAATAAAAATGGCATTCTGTTATTCTTGATATTTACAAGATATTTGCAAGGAAAAAAATATTCGTGGGAATTAAAATAGGAAACACTGAAATGCATCATAAAATTTTTAAAATCAATACTAATAAATAGAGGAATGCTAAAAGGGATCACACAAGTGGTTGATGCAGGCCTGGCACACCTCAATTCAATTCAGATAGCAAGATGACTAGTAGACCTGAAACATGCTGCCAACACCACTTTAATTAATTTGCCAAATCCAGCCCTTCTCTTGCTCTGGCATCTGTGCCCAGTCCAGTAGCCAGAGAGTGGATGCTGATGCCATGGGAAGAACAACACTGGAGGGCTTGGCTTGTGACCATTCCTCCTGCACAGCTAAAGTCTCTCTGAAGAGTGGCTGGAGAGTGGAGAGGAGGACAGTGAAAACTCTCATCTGTTCTGATAGCAAGATTTATTGATTCTTGAGAATATTGCATTTTACAGTGATCTGCCTTTTCCAGTTAATGCAACTTGAATCTGAACTGGGAAAATTTATTATGCTTTTTTAGATCAATGCAAGTCTGCCCAGAAGTATATCATTTACACGGTGACCAAAAAATTGAGAAAATACAAGTTATGTATTTCAGCTGCAGAACAAGGAATAATAAATATGCTTTGGAGATGAAGCCTGGTTTTGCTATGAAGTAATCCAGCTGTTTGAGACATAAAGAAGAGATCAAAAATATGCTATTGCCTACAAGAATTCTTGTGTAACTGCAGACAAAAATTTTGGGGATGGTGATGTGCAGCACCAGGAACTGGACTTGACAATCTTTGTGGGTTCCTTCCAATTCAGCATATTCTGTGATTCTGTGAAGAATTGTGTAGATGCAGCCCTTCAGTACTTAAAATGGGTTTATAAGAAAAGACAGAGAGACTTTTTGGTTTGTTTTTTTTTTTTTGGGTGGGGGGGGTTGTTTGTTTGTTTCTTTGTTTTTGTTTTTTCATGGGCAGATAGTGATAAGACAAAGAGGAATTAGTTTAAGCTAAAAGAATGGAGATTTGGTTTAGATTTTAGGGGGAAATTTTTTACTGTGAATATGGTGAAACATGGTGATAGGTTGCCCCAGGACATTGTAAGTGCTGCATCCCTGGTAGTGTTCAAGGCCAGGCTGGATGGAGCTCTGAGCACTCTGATCTACTTGAAGGTGAACCTGCCTGTTGCAGGGGTATTGGAATTAGATGATCTTAAAGGTCTACTCTAACTCAAACCATTCTAAAAATCTCAAGGGCTCCGTACTTTCCTTTGAGTTCAATTCTTTTGTTTCAGTAGAGTTTCTTCTGTCTCCCCACCCCTGCTTAATCTCGATCAGCTGGGTTGCTCAGGGCCTCTAGTAAACTCTGGTAAGCATGGATTGTATGTTTTCCTGGAGTGCCAACTTAACTCTAAGTTGTATGGATGACACATAAATGCCACTGTCACATCCTTCACTGTGGTTCTTGATTTTTTTTTTCTGCAGAAATGTGTTCCAAACATACTACCTCAAAGCCCTCTAACTTCAGGTACAATAAAGATGCTGTTGTTCTGACTGGTGCCAAGGTCATTAGAACTTGTATGAATCATCAGCAATTGACATAGAGCTAGCAGGACAACCTAAGTACCAGTTCAGTAGCCAGGTATATATAAAAAGGTCTGTGCCACTGACTTCTGGCCCATTTTTCATGTTTCAGCCCTTTGCCACTCTTGAAAGCTGTGCCCATGTAGGGGAAACCACCACAAGGTTCCCATTCTGCTGCACCCAGAGGAATGAAACTATCCATCTGTGGTCTGTGATGGGAGCAACTGCACAGGACCACTACACACTTGCAAAGTATTACCAGTGGGTAGTGGATAGTAGGCAGGAGATTTGCTTAACTGTGCTTGCCTTCCACAAATTATTTAATCCAGTTTCAGGTTCCATCTAAACCCCTAAAAAACCATGAAGTCCCCTAAGTGGTGCTATCAGGTAGAGCTTCTTTAGCTTCAAGTCTGGGTGCAAAGAGGCCCTCTTAGGAATATCTGCAGCAGTATCTGCAGCAGCAGCATACAAGCAGTCTCATCCAATCCTCCTGATAAATCATTCCCTTTGTCAAAGGCACTGGTGCAAAGCTCATCCTGCTCCTCTCTGAACACAAGATGCATGCATTTTTTAGACTGTAGCATTCTTTGGGCTGCTGGTAAACAATGCAGATGTTTAATGAGTTGTCAAAATTAAAGCAAAGTGGGGTTTTGCCTCTGTTTTGTAACATGCCGTGGCCCAGCTCTGCAGCGTGGACCTTGCTGCCAAACACTGCTGAGTTTTGGAACTCACCCAGTCCCCATCTGGATTCTGAAGCATTTCATGCAAGTACCTAGGGCTCACTGAGGAGAACAGTGAGATACTAAGAGCAGTAAAGATATGATGAAAATTGCAGAAACATTTATAGAAGAGACAACAAGAAATTGTATTAGGGAAGCATCAAGATAGTCATTCCTAACAGGCCTTTTTTTTTTCATTTCAGTGAATGAAATGTGCAATTCAAAGGCAAGTTAGGCTCACCCAGAATAAACTCCTCATCTCAGGCATTTTATAGTTTTCCATCACTACTTTCCCAATACAGTCGCAATGGATTGCAAAGCATTTCACAGATGCCAAGCCCCTGTGATTCAACCCTTTTGCCTGACATTCTGCAAACAAATGGTTCATTTTCAATAAAGGTCATAAGTTAAAGGGAAGCAGGAGAGCTATAAAATGAAAATGTATGCTATCTGAAACACTGTGACAGAAGCAATATAGTTCAGATATTGGAAGTGCAATGTAAGCATGGGATGTAAGTCCAGTAACAAAGCTAGAAAAACAGCATTTCAGCCAGAAAAACCCTGAAAGAAGAACTAGAAGTCTGAAAAGGGGTTTTAAGCTTGTCAGCCTCTGTTTTGCCCCAATGGTTTGAAATTACAGCAGCGGGGGTTCTTGTTTACAAAGGACATCTTTCATCTCCATGCTGCCAGAGACAGTGAAAGGCACAGCACACTCATTTTTTTTCATGGACACTTTGAACAGTGAGGCAAATCAGAAGGGAAGGTGTAGCAAGGGTCTTTGTAAAAGTAAGGGTGAAATGCTATGGGATAATAGGTAGTGAGCTGAAAATGAGCTTGCAGGCCACTCTTTACAGAGCCAAACCTGCTGCATTTGTTGCTGCATTGTGATGGAGTGGCATTTCCCCAGGGAATATCACATGTATGTGTATGCATGTGTGCGCTCTTGCTTTTCTCATTCAGCTTTCTCAGGAGTAGCCCACAGATGGCAGCTGAAAGGCCCTGGTGAAGATCCTGATTAGTGTCCCAATTTTAATTGAGGATGCTCATTTGCCAAGGCTAGCCTTTATTTAAAATATGATTGAGAGGTTACTTGTGTTTATTAGAAGTTATTTGATGTTTTTAAGGGTTAGACACAATGAAGTGTGCATTTAGACTCAGCTGAAAAAGTTTAGTGTAGAATTATTAGTTTCCTTGGTTTGTAAAAGAATGTTGGCAAATCTTCAGTTTTACTTCTCCAAATGAATGCTAATTGTGTTTGCTGTGTTTCAGTTTGGATTAGTAATACTTTGTGTTTTCATCCCAAATCAATCTGAATTAGCTTCATTCTCTCAGTGATTAAACAATTGCCTCATTTCAATAGCATCAGTTATTGCTTATATATTGGATGAAAATAGAGACTTCCCCCCTTCTTATTTCTGCCCCTGAGTCTGAGCTGGTGAGTGGAAAACATCAAAATGCCAGCAAGATTCAAACTAGTATTTGAGTTCACGTGTATGTATGCCGAACCTTCCTTTATATCTGTTTTCAGAATGGGGATTTTTGTATGTATACAAGGCCAATCTGGCAAT
Organism: Erithacus rubecula; assembly: GCF_903797595.1. Taxonomy (NCBI): domain Eukaryota; kingdom Metazoa; phylum Chordata; class Aves; order Passeriformes; family Muscicapidae; genus Erithacus; species Erithacus rubecula. Next base: position 8,056,377 of record NC_136661.1, read on the forward strand.
GAATGCATGAATTTGAATGAACGAATGAATGAATGAATGAATTAATTAATTAATTAATACCCACTTGCATTCAAAAAACATGCCTGTATGTGAAACATACAGTTTTAGAGGAAGGAGTTTAAAAACTAGTAGTGGGAAAAGAACCTTAAGGTAGGTGGAAGTAGCAAAAAGATGGAGGCAGCTTGATGTGATGACTAAAAAGAACTGCAGAACTGTCATGAAGAAATATCTATGGTACAAAAGTTGACTTGAATCAGGGTGAGTGATAGCAAAATTACCATGGGTGGTTCAGTGTAATGAATTTCAGGTTTTTAATGCTGTGTCGGTGATGGAGTACATTATTACATGGCCAAAGGAGGTTGATATGAACACTTATTAAGTCTTATGACCCTTCAAGCAAATTCAATATTAGAGCTGCAGCGTGCCAAATCTGTCACTGAGTGTTACGCTAATCTCCCATTGACTTTTGTGGCAGTTTCCTTTTCAAAGTGATGGCAAGAAGCCAAGGGCTCTGAGGAAGGTGGCAATGTCCCAAAAAACAATGTAAGTGGAAAAACAAGAAAATTTTGTTATCAATGAACTTTAGGCATGTTGGGATACAAACTGCTCTGCTATCTTTCAATGTGTCTTTATGAAGCATACTCTTGAAAATACAGTTGTAAGACTCTCCAACAAGGAAAGTGAGCAAATCAAAGTTTTTGGGAGATGATACAAAATATATTGATATATTGATGGAAAAAAAAATTAGGACACCAAAAGTTAAGTACAGTGCTTCTGAATAAGAGGGAGAAGCATCTGAGAGGGTAGGGCAAGAAATAGGAATCACTTGCTGCATCCAGGCACTGAGTGAAAACTGCCCAAGCAGTGTCTGCTCTGAACTTTTACAGTACAAATCCTTTGCCTTGGAAAATGCTGCAGCATCAGGCTTAAGATCCTCCCTTTTCATTAATTTGTTTTTGAAGCTTGTCCTGAGATACTAGTTTGTTTCAAGCAACTAGAGCCTCCATTGTCTTGATTAGTTGATTCAGTAGAGTCGAGATTGTTATGGATTTATATCTTCAAAGGCAAAGGCAGCTGCTGGTTGCTCTAAGGTTGTTTATTGTAAAGGCACATCAGTCTCAAAAGACAAAGAGTCCCAAGTGTTAAAGTCCATGCTGGAAACTTTCTGGTATAGAGTCCCAAATAGAAGCAGCTCCCTGGTATAAAGTCCTGGGCAGAGGCAGAAGCTGCAGCCTGGTAGAGTCCTGACCAGAGGCAGAACTTCTGTGGTCTTTCTTCTTCTGTTCTTCTCTTCTTGTTCTTCCTCTTCTTCTCTCATGTAGTGATAATGATGGTGATTGTGGAGGGAGAGAGTGAGAGAGCTCTCACTTGAATATATGGATTTTTATTTACAAATTACCCAATGAACTAAAAACAAACCTGAAGCATTTCTTCTAAACCCATTAGAGTTCTATTTTATAATATGAAAGTTTAAGCATAACTTGAGCATATAGCCTGTCTGTTCTATCTGAGTAATATAAGCAATATTCTTACTGTTTTTTTATGTCTAAAACTATGTTTTTGAGCTCTCAGTGAAACTTGATTTGAAGCTTGTTTTTTACATTAGATTCTAAGGCTTTTGCTCTTTAAGGCACTTAAAACATATTTTTACTTAAACTTACATAAATTTACATTTCTATTTCATGTATGAGTAGCTTAACATATTTTAATTTCTCTGAAGGTTTTCAATTCAGCCCCTGCATTCTGTTCTCTGTCTGAGGGACTCGGAGAGGCCTCTGTTTTCACACTTCAGCAAGTAGAGTTCAGGTGCTCCTCACACACATCATGCTTGGGTGGAGGGCATTGTTTCATTACAGCTCCACTGTGAAAGACTTCCAGTTTCCTATTTTCTTGCATTTCTTCTGAGGGCTGTGTAGCTGATTATTTAAGGGCCTTCTTATTAGCAATTATTCTCTTGTGTTAAGCAAACAGACTTTATTAGATATAAATTGCTCTATAAGTTTTGATAATTAGAAAGCCATTAGAAAGCATAGACAGAAAAAAAAAAGTATGTTAAAAAGCTCATTTAGCAAAATGGGAATATTATAACAATCATTACAAAATGAGGAGAAGAGGTTTGATCAATTTTGAAAGTCCCCGATTGACTGGAAACTGATGTTTTTGTGGTCACTTTCTCCCTAGAGTAAACATGCAAAGAAATAGATAATGGCTGGAAATTATGGTGAAGACACTTAAAAGCATCTAGTTAGGAAACAGAACAGAGTGAACAGAGGAACATAGTGCTGAGAGGATATGAAAAATGGATTGAACAAAATTTAAAAATCGAGCACAGAAGTAAACAGCAGAGATGAGGAAAACCTGAGGCTTTCCTGCAGGCAGAGACAATCTAGGAGGCTGCTGGAGCAGAGGGGGTGGTCCCTGCAATGCATCACAGAGCTCACCTACTTATTTATATGCAAGTGATGAACTCTGCTCCTCTCTGTTGTCAAGTGATGAACAAGGAGACCAGCTCTCACCTGAAACCCACACAGGCCTGTGCAGATATGGTGCCTCCTGTAGCCTTTCAGATCTTAATATTTTTCCCACTCAGGATTTTAAATGGGATTTTTTTTGGACATGGATGAATACCTTAGGGAATGAATAGTGTAAGAGGCAATAAAAAAAATAAATTAAAAAAAAAAAAGCAATCTCTGATTGCTTATAACAGAAGAATTTGAGGCAGTATCTTTGTGACCTTGTGTTTTGTGGGACCTTTGTGTAGACAAAACGGTTCTTGTGGAGTATAAATTAGCAGTGAAACCTATAGATGGGGCCATTTCTGAAACATAATAAAACTAGGGAGCCTGAATTGCTCAGCTCTGTGTTTTTCTTTTGAAGCTCATTGCAATGCATCATGTTTGCTTATGAAAACCCTAAAGCTATGAAAATACAAATATAGAGCTGGGATACCACAGTGCTCTTGAAGACCATTCACTTTCACTGCTTATCAGCCAATGCAATTGGAAACAAATCTGGGTTATCTGCAGGACTGAGAGATCCTAACATGCTTGTGATCCTTCCAGCTCATTAATGTTTTAGGTTTACAGGATGCTTCTCTGTACTTGGGAAAGAATAGCCTTCATAGAAGCTTGGTGGGGTGATAGAGATGTGGGTTGGCAGAGGGCAAACTGACTGTTCAGGGCAGGAAAAGCCCTTTCCTCTGGAAGCCAGCTGCCCAAGAAGCCACAGGCCTAGCTCCTCCTGGGAGAGTAGTGTGAGTCCAGTTCTGAAGTCTGAAAACAATAGCAATAGGAGGAAAAATGGCATAGTCTGTTACCTTTTTAGTCATAATTTTATTTTAAGCAGCAACTAGCAAATATAATTTGAGGTCTTTGTCAGTGTAGTTGTTTTCTTCTAATACAAATCCAAATAAGTAACTCGTGCATTAAATTATATTAAGACGTTTAAATTTTTCATTAATCTTGTGAAATTCTATTTTCCCTATGGGCAAGCTGCTTATTGTAATAGTTAATAGTAAAGGTGCTGAAACCTGAGTTTGGATTTCTATTACTCTCTTTCTCATGAATGTCCAGATATACACTTCTAACATACTTCTCAAATACTGTTATTCCTATGGAACTTTTAGATGAATACATTTAGAAAAATATGTAGTGTGTGTGTGTGTACTTGTGCACACATGTAAAGATAGCATGTGCATGCAGATGCACCTATTCATTTTTCTGTGTGGCACATATGTAAAAATATACACATAAAGAACCACTGCATAGCTCATGCTTTTGTAGGAAGAGCCAAGAGAAGGATATTTTCATCTGTGTGAAGTAGTTACTGTTGTTTTCTTTCAGATTTCTGCCACATCTGTCACCAAATCGTTCACCCTGGAAGTGAACTAGTGGCCAATGAAACAACACAAATGAATAGTGATAGTAATCATAAAGTATACCTGAGTGTAAATGAAGCAAAACTGAATAATTCAACAAGAAGTACTTTTTCCCAAGGAAGGTACATGCTTCTAGCCAGGTGGTAAGTAAACAAAGGCCTGTGACCTCTGTGTGAGAGTTTCCCTTCTCTACATAGCACAATGTGCTTGTTTCTTACATTAGTAAAACATATTTTCTTTATCCTGGCAGACTTTCTTGAAGACTGGGAAATTAAGAGGCTTAGGATTTTTGTGTGGCTATAAATTTCACAAAAATTTTTTATTCCCAGTTTTTTTGCAATAGATATATTCTCTGAATTTTCCCAGATCATGGGGTGGGCAGCATCCCCACAAATATACACATTAGACTAGGAGCTGGCCTCATGCCCTCAAAAAAAACCAAGGAAACACTGCCTGGAAGTGTCAGACTTCCAAATGCCCAGTGACTCCTGGGTGCACAGTCCAGGGAGCCTGCAATACATGATGGATCAGGCATCACCTCGTGTCATACCTGGCACTCTGTTTTTCACACTATTGGAGCTTCAGCATGGGTCATGGTGGAGGGAAAATGGCTATTGTCCAGGCTGGCTGCAGCTGCAGGATGAGTACAGGGGGATGGACAGGGGCCACTGGGGTCTCCTGTGCTCCCAGACGTGCCTGGGGCTTGTGTGCATGGATCTGTGATAACACAGAGCATGTTTCCATACCTCCCCCTCCTCAGTCTGTACAACAAAGCACAAGCCTGACTGCAGATACATAGCAACTCAGAGGTGAGGGGAAAGGGATAATCTTGAAAGGCTGTAGTGTAAAATGTGTCTGATACAGAAGATGGATATGGTGTGGCAAAAAAGTGAATATAGGACAGCTATTTTTAAGTCTTTAGAATCACACTGGAGCTATTAGAAGTAGGCATACTGTATATAAGATGCAGGCAAATGATCTCAGTTCTGAAGGGTTTTTTTTATTTGTTTGTTTTGGGTGTGTTTTTTTGTAAATGAGATGGTTTCTGTGCTAGAAAGGCCCTTTGAAGTTAATCAAACTGTATATAAAAGGCTGACACATATTTCATCTTAATATGTTATCCTATTCTGTATTTACAACACTTCCCACATAGCAGGCAGGATGCTGATTTCCTCCCTACCTGTACACATCCAGAATAACTCCACCAGCTTTGGTGTCAATACATGGCAATGGCTATCTGACAGTGCAGCGCACTCATTTATTTGCCAGCCATCACCTACTAATCTTTGGCCACTTCTAAAATATTGTGTAGCCTTAAGAGCAGCAGGCCCATTCCAGTCAGTTCTGTGTCCTTGGGTCCAGGATTTGCATATGTGCAATGTGTACACATGCTGTACACCCCTGATGGACCTCTGTGCCTACACAGAAGGGCTCTGCCAGCTTCTCAGTGAGAACTGCTTCTGGGCACCACCTCAGCCTGAGCTGCTCTACCCATACCAGGCTCACTGACCCTGCCTGCTCTGGGACATGCAGCCATCATCAAAGCAAAAACTAAGCACATGCTGTAGTGTAACCTACAAACTGATGGGTGGGGGTTTTTGGGGGGAGGGTATGCATGGAAATAAGATGGCACAGAGTAGAAGAGGCTCCTTACCAAAGAAGAAGAGATTTAAACATAGCAGATAGCTAAATGCATATTATCTTGGTTCAAAAGGCCATTATTGTCTGAAGCCCTTAAATTCTGAAAAGCAGGGTTCAGTCACCTCTTCAGAAATCTCAGTTCAGAGCCCCCTTTATAAAAATTCTGGCAGATGGATTTTCTCTGCCCTGTATACTAGGTTTTTCTGAACCTCTTCTGGCAGCTCAATGTAGTCTCAGAATAGCATCATGAAGTGGAAACTCAGCACTGTTTCTTATTTCATGAATAAAGATTTGACAAGTGATCTAGATATTAAGATCAAATCCAGTTTCATCATGATTCTTTCATGAATTTTCTGACCCGACTGCTACTAAACTTTGTTTGAGTATGCAATTAAATAATGCCTGCGCAAGGAATAGGATTAGTAAATAAGTATCTATCAGTGCAATAAAGAAAAAGCAGTGGCCAGTCTTACGCTGATGTGATTGGCTGTGGACAATAAGACAGTGGCAGTGTTTTTTCTGAGAGAAGAAAGACTCCTTTGTAAATTGGTTCCATTCTAGTGCATCCAAATGCTCCCTGCCTCCTCTTGCATCAACTGAAAAGCAAGTTCTTTTACATAACTTAATAAATAAAAGATCTGGCCAGTATTTTGGAATCCAAACATTTCATTTATTTTCTATTACTTTAATCCAAACACATGTCACAGAAGCTGTAGTTGCTGTGAATCAGCGTGTTACTAGAGACATGAAGCATATGTGCCTGTGCCTTGAAAGAAAGCACCACTCCTTTGTAGATGTTTTAATTTTGTGAGTTAAAAAACTTTTAAAAAATGCATTAAATCTAAAAGGTAAACACTATTTATCAGTAAAACACAATATGATCATCCATTTTGATAGCTGAGTGATATATCTTATTTACAGGCGGATCAGTGTATGCATCCAACCTCTTTTTTTTATTATTGTATTTCCAGCATTGCCAGCTGAGGTAGGAATGTGAAACCCAGGGAAATGAAGACCTCTGAGTTTTGGCAAACTACATGAAAGGCTTTACTACATTGGTACTGAATAATGAATCATACCACTGAAGAGTCTGTTAATGGCCTCCTTTTCAGAAAAAAAAAAAGTCCATAAAACAGTGATTAAAGAAATAAGGAAAAAAGACAAGTATTATGGTCTCATAATGGTTCAAATTTATAATGAAAAATAAACAAATAGTCTGACTTTTTTCTTAAAAGAAAAGGAAAAAAGGCACTTGTAAAGGCAGAAGTATGAAAGTGTTCCTTTCTGTGACCTCAGTTGATAAGAGTGTGACTGCTGGGTATAAAAATCAAAACTGCAAGGAGCGTCATGCCACAAACAAGAAATTCCATCACCAGCCTCCTGGGATATCATTACACTGATGGACAACAAAATCAAAGTGGTCTGGGTAGTTTTTTTCAGAGTTGTACTCATGGCATCCATCCAACAGCTCCAGTATTACCCAGGATGCAAACAAAAGGGGAGCTGTCAAATATCTTATGGAATCTTAAGTCATTGTTTTGTGTTAAAAGTCTGTAACTATACAAAGTACAGTGCATTTCACTTAATTTTTTAAAAATGTTGTACACATATATCAAGCATGCAGACAGCCTTAAACCACATTTTAGCTAGTGCATCCATCACCTGCTTTTGGTCTTTTGGGTTTTTGTTTGTTTGTTTTTGGGTGGGGGGAGTGGAGTTGGTTCAGTTGAAAAGAAGGAATAATAGTTATGAAGGCTTTAAGTGAAAGCAAAGGCATATGCCCCTTGTTTGTAATGAAAGAATAGAATATTTCTTCAATATTTATATTGTTACTGTAATATAAGTTCTATATTCTCTTCTATAACTGCATTAACAGAAAGAGGGCTAAGGAGAATCTCCATCCTTTTTTGGAAGCAGAGAAAACAGCTCGAATCCTGTGTACAGTTTTGGGCAACTCACTATAAGAAAAGAGGTGCATGTCCAGAGAAGGGCATGAAGCTGGGGAAGAGTCTGGAACACCAGTTCTGTGAGGAGCAGCCGAGGGGGCTGGGGGTGTTTAGCCTGGAGAAGAGGAGGCTCTGGGCTGGGTGGGTGTGAAATGTGACTTACCACACTCTACAACTACCTAAAAGCACTTTTCAGGGACACGAGGGCCAGCCTCTTCTCCTGAGAAAAGAGTGATAGGACAAGAGGAAATGGCATCAAGTTTCACCAGGGGAGATTTAGATTGTACACTAGGAAGAATTGAAAGGGCTGTCAGGCATTGGAACAGGCTCCCCAGGGTAGAGGATGAGTCACTATCCCTGGAGGTATTTAAGATGTGTAGATGTGGCACTTAGAGAGGGATTTGGCTTAGCTGAAGGTTGTAGCATTGGACTTAATCCTCCTTAAGGTCTTTTTCAACCAAACTTTCTATGATCATTCTATGTATTTTCCAGTTTCAGGTGTGATTTTCAGGAATTAAAACTAAACTGCTTTTCTGTATATCATGTGTTCTGATTACCAAATACTATGCTGGACGTGCTTGAATTATAAATTTACAGGATTACAGATTACACTGGAAAATACAAGTAACCAAACATGCGTTTAAAACAACATAGGAACCATCTTCATAATTTATCTAATAAAGCAAAAAATCAGTTAATGTCCCTTTGCAATGTCTCTGCCAAACCATTTCCATCCGAGGCAAAATATTGTATTGATCACCATGGCATCACTCTTATTCTCTAATGGGCCTGGAAATAGCTCTGGTCCTCATCTTGGGTAAAATGTGCTTACCCAAGCCTGCAGTAACTGTTTCAGAAATTCAAATCTGTTACTTCACCAAAACTGATTCTTTGTTGAAAGTTAATCCATGAAAGAAATTGTTGTGCTTTTATTAGGAATAAATAATACCCAGTTACTGAAATAATCCAGGATAAGAGATCAGAGTTAGAGATATTATTCCTTCTCTTTTGGGGATGAAAGAGTCCATGACAATACAAAACAAAGAAGCTGTATGGCTCCTACTTTATTTGTGTCTTGCCTCTTTTTCCTGTTCATTTTGGTGGAATTTGGAATGTAGTTATCTTTTAAGTTCAAGATGCTACAAGAACATTACCAAAAAGAGATATATGTTCCCAAAGAGAGTATTCCCAAGTGAAGGTCTGGGGCTTTATGCACTTGGTTTTTGGATGGGAGTGCACAGATTTGACATTTTTTAGCATGTTGAGGGAACTGTATGTAACCCGAGGCTTTGTCTGGAATATTAACCATTACAGAATGATTTGGTTTGGGAAAGATCTTAAGGATCAAACTTAGTTCCAACCCTTCTACTATGAGCAGAGACACGTTTTTGCTAGACCAGGTTGGTCAAAGCCCCATCCAGCCTGGCCATGAACACTTCTTGAACACACATTTTTATTGCTGCTGAGTAGCAATGCAGTCATGCCATGTCAAAGCTGTGCCATGCCTCCTTAGGTGTAGAGTGAGGGTCACATCCTCCTGTGGGGCTGCTCCATTCCAAGGCCAGTTATATTCCTGTGTGCATCGTACAGGCTGTGTGTTTCACAAATGAGATGTTGTAATGATTCTTTCTGTTCTAGCTGCAATAATCCAAATTAGAGCATTCAGTCTAAAAGTGAATGTGAGCTGTGAAGATGCATGATATTGGGTTTAAGTGAGTAATATAACAGTGTTGGGCTAGAAATTCTAATTTTAACAGGGGACTGTTTAAAATTAGAGGGTAAACTATTTCCAGTGTGCAGTAAATTGTGAGAAGTGTTCTAGCTATAGAGAAAACAAGGAACAAACTACTATCAGGTTCTGTGAATGTTCTTTGTGTCTGTGAATGTTCTTTGCCAGAACTCATGGTTTGTATTTCTTTTTATGGTGACCTCAATGTCAGGATTGCTTTGATTTTTCTCAGGTGTTGAAATAAACAGATAATATTCCTTTCTGCTAGTAACTACAGGGAAGCTCTTAGCTCCTTTTATCAGGCTTCTCAAAAATCCCTTTGTCCAAGCTCTGCCCTAGAAAGATGATACTTAATTTTTAAAAAAAGTTTTTTTTAAGATTTGGTCATCTTTACTCTTTCCTAAAATTTATTCGGCTAATTACTCGGCTTTTATTATTTCTTTGTCACTCTGAACAGAGTATTTCTGTTCTCAACTTATTGGTGACCTTACCCTTAGTCTGATTTCTATTTTACCAGTTTGACACTGCTATGTTCAGAAGTAATTGGGGCTACTGTCCAGTCTCAGATCAAAACTCTGCTGGAGGCAATAAAATTTACCACTGTTGTAGCACTTCTAGGAGATTTTTTTTCAATGTTGAATTCAGATAATAGCACTCAAAAGTTATGATATTTGAAAAATCCAAGGGAAATTGCTAAAGAAATTGGCTCTTGCAGGAGAAAATCTCTAACTCATGGCAAAATCTTTTTGTCATCTGAAATATAAGTTAATAGCATTTAAATTATCATCTGGGGTACACCTAGATGCATTCATTTTAACAATTTATTTTACAGGGGTGGATACATGATCTTTGTGTGGACATGGATTTTAAGTTGGATCCTGTGTAAAAAATACAGTGCAGAAAAAAGGACTGGGAGACAACGACAGTCTGCAGCTCATCAAATATTTATATTTTTCAGAACTACAAAACCAGTGATTCACTGTGTGGTGGATCAGAAAAGAGCTGGGGCTTGGCTCGTTACACCTTCCAGGCAGTAAGTGGATGCTGACAGTAATCAGCAATTGGTGGGGAGCTTCTGAGCATGCCTAGTGGAGAGGCTTATTGTTTTCAAAGCCCAGTTTCTATCTTGAGAGAAGGAGGGAGCTGAGTTGTGCTGCATCACTCTCCTTGCAATCTGTTCTGGCACAACTCCCTGTGTGTGTGAGGGAGTTTAGCCATCCTCCAGCATTGCCTTTGGATAAGAGATAGGACTAAAAGAGTCTGAGGACTCAAAGCACCACAGCAGAAAAAAAGTGAGAATATTGATGAATATTTAGGTGGTGAAGAAATAGAATTTTGTAATAGACAGTATTCTGTTTTGTACAAGACTGAAGCTGGAATGCAATACTAACCTATTTTCTTAACAAGGTATGCATTAGAAGTCTCAAGGTCCCCCATTTCTCTGGTTCAGGTAAAATGCAAGAAAAATGAGCAATGCAAAGGAAACCTTGAATACTGCTGTTTGAGAAAAGCAATTTTCCTTAGCTACATCAGAGAGACTACTCTTTGTCTAGCTGAGCTGACTGTTAGCTTTGCTTTATCATCACTGCTGAGCCTTCAGTTGGATGGGGTCCTAGTGCTAAAAGCCTGAAACTTGCAGAGAAGGAGCACATTTGGCAGCAGTTGCTGATGGTATAGCACCTTTCAAGGCAACTTGCTTATAATCAATCAAAGTGGAAATTTCTTTAGAGCCAGGTGGTACAGACTGTGCTTGTCATCTGCAGCCACCTGCACAACTCTGGTTTTAACCAGCTCTTAAGCCTATCACACCACCAAGGAGAGTAGCACAGCAGGAAAATCTGCAGTTGTCTTTTCTTTCCCTAACCCATTCTCATAATATGTTTCATGGAAAACTTCATGGATAGCATTTTCCTTTAGGTTTCCAACAGCAAATTAAAACTTAAAGCAGGGAGTTTTCCCTGTGCTCTCCAGTGTTACTCATTGTGGCAAATGTTTTGATAACAAAGAGAAGCCACACTGGGCTGGCACCAGGCTGCATTTCTTTTAAGCTGTCAGGGAAGCAAGAAGCAGCATAGCTATTCATGACAGGTCTAGAGCTGCAAAAAGCAGAGTTGTGATAGCTACACTTACTGTGTCCAGCTCTGCTCTTGGGAGCACAGTTCATGAGCCTCTGATGGTGGTGTTTCTACAGAGATAATGCCCTTTGCCATTCCTCCTTTCACTTTGCTGTCAGAAACTTCCATGAATGAAGTTTGCCCACAGATTTCTGCTAAGTGTTTTCTCCAAGATGGAGAGTGTATATGGCATTTAATGCACATTCAGACACCCTTCTTACTAATAATTACACTGAAGTTTTCCAGGTTTATGATTTCCCAAACATATTCTATAAGTTTTCTCTCACACAATTGATTTAAGCAAGAGGTTAATACTTTACACCTCCAACCTGTGTACAGGCTCACAAACTCTATGCCTGCAGCACTTACCTATTTTTATCATCCCAGATCCTGATCAGTTATCCCATTTTTTTGTTGTTTGTTTGTTTAAAATTTATTTTATAGTAATCCACCAGACCAAGGCCTGTGCAAGAGAAAGCCATTGGTTAGACAGCTCCTAAACTGGCCTACCAGGCAGCCAGGCAACTGAAATTACAGGCAACTGCATGTTACAAATTCCCTTTTGTGTTAGAAAATGGCAAAGACTTGTGGAATTTGAGCTCCCTTTCCAGATGGGTTTCAAAGTGCGTGGGACTGTCATGATCACACTGTCTGTCTGAATTTTGTGTTTAACACATTTTCTGAATTGTCATTCTGGAATGTTGAGAATGTAGTACAAAATGATGTTCCAGAGGCAACACTCAAAGCACAACTGCTTAAAGGCCCATCACGTACGAAGAAGAGAAAATTGATTTTCCTTCAAACACGTCATTGGACAGTTAAGTTTAGATGAAACTCAGCAATGAAACCACCGAACAAGTGACAAACTGTTCGTTTTCTTCAGTTCAGTTACTGTTCTAGTTCCAGCCAGGACAGGGTTAATTTTTCCAGTAACCAGGAGGAGGCATGTCTAGGAATTGGAGGTTATTCTAGACCACTTCACATCATAGCCAGGGGTGGGGAAGAGGGACTCTCTTCTGAGGAGGAGGGGTTCTTTCCTGATAAGGAACATGGCAGAGGAACAGTGGAGTAGTGCTGGCTCCAGGACAGACGGAGCAGCTGAGTGGCACCGGTTTGGAGCTGGGTGGAGCAGTCGAGGTGGTGTGGCTGTGCTCAGGACCAGCTCTACAGTGAGCATTCTGCAAGTGAATCACTCTCTCTTTTGTACAGTTTTGTTATTAATATTGTTTCTCTCAGTGTTTGTTTTCTTATCTCATTGCTGTTTCCAATAAGTTGTTCTTATCTCAACTCTTTATTTTTTTGTCTTCAGTTCTCCTCTCCATCCAGTGCAGAAGAGAGGGAGGAGGTAGGGGAGCAAGAAAGGAGCAACATAGTTTGGAAAATCTCAGTGGAAGCACTAAACTGGGGAGTATTATTCCTGACTCATGACATGTACCAACAACATTCAGTATCTTCTAAGAAAAAATGAGTTGTCATCAGCTGAGCAACCAAACCTACTTCAGCCCTCATACAAAACTAGTAACTCAGTTACCTTCCATATACAACATAAAATTTAATATAAGCTTAAATTATTTTTTTTCAAGTAATTTTATTTTTGCATTTTATTTAGTGTCCTGAATGATTCAGCATCCTCAATTCCCACTATAACAAGTGGAAGAAAAGGGATGCTCCTGCTCTGTGCTTCTTACAGCATCCCAGTTAGGCTTTTTGCTCTGAACACCATCTTCTTCTCTCCTGACAATACAGAGAACAGAAATTAGGGAGAATTTATCAGGAATATATAAAAAAATTTCCTTCCTAATTAGAAGCCGAGGTTTAGTGCCTTTCTTAGAGAACATGACAATTCCTAATATTCATGGTGCATTTCAAAGTTAGCCTGTCATGGCTGTTGTTGGGAAATCCTGGCATCCTTGTTACCTAATGTACATGTATGCAATATTAAATAGCAATACAAAAGGACTGATCATTGTATTCTTACAATGAAGACAAGAAATTAAGTTGTGATCTGGACTAAAGAAATACTACAAATTTTAACCTGGCAGTATCTCGAAGATGCAAAACACAATAATTATAATTCCAGTAAAATAACTGTGATTTTTGCTGTGACTTCATCATACTACAGATTAGTCGCAGAGTGAGCAAAGGCTTGGAAAAGTACACAAATAAATTATAAAATCAAGACAATAATTGATTAAACTGGTCATGGAGGATGAAGTATCCAGACTGAGGATATTTAATTTTCTGGAAATGTAACCTATTAAGATAGTTTAAGTTATTTGACTGAAAAAAAAAAAAAATACTAGAAGCTACTCAGATAAATTTACACATATTTACAGCTATGAAATGTTAAGAACATTTACAACTTGTGACTCATGCACACCTTATCCCTTAGGCATAGCCTGTGCCTGTACAAAAATTCTGCTTTTTTCTTCCTCTTCCTTCTGAAACCTGAAACACCTGCAGCCAGTCTTAGCTTAAAACAACCCCCACAGCTGCATCTGGGGCTCTGCCTGCTGATTAAGGGCCTGTTGTTAAGCCTTGGGCCATGTGTTTAGCTCCATCAGTCATTAAGGCAGCAGCAATATTCACCCCTGGTCATTATCACTTAAGTCAATATCAGTTTAGTTACTCAGGAGATGAAATCTCACCAGCATGATTAGTGTGTGATAACAGCAGAACTGCAGGCCCATCAGACCATTCCCTAACACTACCCATGATAGGTGTAAAAACAGTTCTTCCAGGTGGTTCAAAGCAGTTGGCTCTGTGCCTAACAACTCACTGAGGCATTGTGGGATTGCATAATAAAGTACTGCTTGTCATGTAGTGTTTTAATTATTGTTATCAGCTTCCAGAATTTCAGTAAACTGGGCGTGCTGCATAATGACTTTATACTATGCTGGAGGCATTGTATCACCAGTAAAAAGGGAGCTATGCTGTTATATTTTACTGGATATACGATTATACCAACAGAGTAAACTTCTACTGTCTCAGGAAAATATACAAAAACCTGAGTTTAAGGTAGTCTTTTCTTTAGCATGCCTGCATCTTATAGTCCCTGTGAATGATTAACTCTCAATATGATAAACTCGTTTTGTTAATGTTATCACAGCCTGCTCTAGAATTTATCTGGAGAGTAGATAAGATGACTCCTCAGGTTAGGAGACTGCAAAAGGAGGACAACCTTTTCATGTTACATAATTTCACCTTCACTCCCTTGCATATGGACATCTATTTTTTTCAATCAATGACATAAAGAGCATAAATGCTTAAGGTAAAACCCTCAAAAAACTGAGTAACACTAGCAGAAAATTCCTTCAAATCAAGATACACACAAAGGAAATTGGGCAGCAAAAAATTAGTACAAACAAAAACCCAAAGAAGAAACACTTCTTGGCTGTTCTGGAAGAATTTACATCCACCTTTTCAAACAGCTTTCCAAAGCCAAGAAAATCTGTGGTTTATAAATGAGAAAACAGAAGAACAATGAAGACCAACTATATGATTTAATATAAATACATCTTTATGACAAAGGTAAAATACATGGTTTCCCTTGGTTTCCTTTGAATATTTTAGAATTATTTAAGCTTACATTGCACACTAAAATAATATTTTATTAATTTTTACTGCCAAGAACAGCAGAGGGCAAATTCAGTTATTGGAAGATCAGCTGGTTTTATTCTGGTTTATTTATCATAAAAAGAACTGTTAATTAAATACTCAGTGCAAAATATCAGTATAGATGCATCAACCCAAAATAGCACAGGTTGGCTTTCAGTATTTATTAGATTCTGGTGTATGTTTTCCTGCTCATGCTCAGAAAAAAACAAACAATTCAACCAGAACAAACCAACAAATCCCTAAAAACACAACCAACAAACCAACCAAGAATAAAAAACCCAAGCAAAACAGAGCACAAACACTAGGAAAAACTTCTAAATGGGATTTATGCTGAAGACACTGAAAAGAATTCTCATGGAATGAAAATGTTAGCAAGGCAGCACCAATTTGGAGATATGCTGGACACCAGCCATTAGTCCCTCTGCACTTGCAGCTGTTGCTAACAGTAGATGCACAGGCCAAGCCACCAGTGGCACAATGCAGAGATAGAGGGAGGCAGGGGTCTGCAAGCAATTTTGAGAAATTCCTCTCCAAAGATGTGCAATTCATGAAGATCACAGTGCACTCCAGAATCCAGAAATGCTTACTCACAGAAGCACGCCCATTAGCTTCTGGCCTTGGACCCAGAGCATGCTGGCACTGCTGGAAGAGAAGCTGACGGGCAGCACTCTGTATAGCAATCCTGCAACATGATGCCACGTCCTTGCTTCAGACAGCCCATTCTGTTGGTTACAGCAAGGGCTGCTGAGTCCTCTGTAGGTGCATGGGAACCTTTAGGTGTCCTCTCAGTGCTGGCTGCATGGCCAGTGCTCTGCTCCATGGGGAACATGGACAACCATGGCTGCAAGAAATCATTCTACTTGGAGGGGATGCCAGCGCACACCTTGACTTACCCTTTGTGCAATGCCCTGGGTTTTGCAGGGCTGAAGGGAGATTGGGCCAGAACCAACCTTCTTCCTCTTCTTCCCCAAATGATGAATTCCTACTCTGTTACTTGCAAGAAGAATGCATAGGAAGAGAAGTGATCATGTTTAGTGTTTGTTTCAATACCTACTGTATCTGCCCGAGTCTTTTCCTACATCATCTCATCTTTATTTTTGTAATTACTTTCCAATTTCGATTGACATTATCATAGCCCCCTTGCTAGTCACCTCTTGGCTCTTATTCTACTTTTTCTACAGTGCTGACAGCCTGGAAGGAGGCACTAATATATATTATAACATTAGGCTGCACAGCATCTGGGGCATCTTCTTCAGCCAAAATAAACATGACTCTTTCTTGATTTTATGTTGTTCTTATTCAGAAACTTTTTCTTCTAAAAGTACTTCACAGTCTTAGTATTTGCCCCTTTTATATGCTGGATGCTAGCAGAACATGGGCTTAGTCTGCCAGCAATTCCCTTTGGAGCCAGACTGCCATGCTAGCCTCCTAACTAGCAAAGCCAATGGCAAAAAAATCTTACCATCAACCCTGATCATCCTTAAAAGAATCCAAAAAAACCAGGGCATTACACCAAAACCTAGACTTCAGAAAAATATTCTAAGGAAGAAAATAATTCCCTGTCCATTTTATTATTACTTCACCAGTGTTCTTTGCACTTCATCTCTGTCAGGTTTCATCCCAGCTGGCAACAAAGCCCCACACACTTGCTCATTCACTCCCTCACCAGCATGATGGGGGAGAGAATTAGAAGGGTAAAAGCAAGAAAATTCATGGATTGAGATAAAGACAATTTAATATGTAAAGCAAAAGCCTCATGAACAAGCAAAGCAAACCAAGCAATTAATTCACTGCTTTCCATGGGCACAGTGTCTTCAAGGAAAAGCAGGGCTTCATCATGGAAAAACAGTGACTCAGGAAGACAAATGCCATGGTTTTGAACATACCCCCATTCCTTCGTCTTCCCCCGGCTTTATATCCTGAGCATGATGCCATATGGCCTGGGATATCCCTGTGGTCAGTGGGGGTCAGCTTTTCCAGCTGTGTCCCCTCCCAGCTCCTGTACCTCCCAGCCCTTTCACTGGTGGAGTGGTGTGAGGAGCAGAAAAGGCTTTGGCAGAAAGCACTGCTCAGCAATAATGAAAATATCTCTACATTATCAACACCATTTTCAGCACAAATCCAAAACACAACCCCATAGAAGCTACTGTGAAAAAAGAAACCGAACCTCTATCCCTGCCAAACCAGCAGCCTCCCAGTTTTCTCTTCCATTAATTCCTCAGTACTTTGCACCATAAGGTGATGGCTTTAGCAGTTTTCTTCTAGATGGAGATTTACTCATCCTTCTACCACAGCTTTAATTTATTTTTCTATAAAAAAGGCCATTGACAGCTACTTTATGCTCTCCACTGAATTCATTACTATCAAATCAGACTAAGACTTTAACTGAACCCAAGGAAAATGATGTGACCAAACTGGAAGATTGAGCCTATAGCTTTAGATCTTGAAAAAGCAAGAAGCAATCAGAGATTTCTTTGGAGATAAACAAACATTTTCATTGAATGAATCATCTATAATGACTTTAATGATGTTAAAAATACAATGTATAAATGTAGGAATATAGCAGTGAACAATTTCATGACCCATGGGTCACGGGGATTTGTGTGAGTGCTTTCTCTCAGTGATGACTGTATCTACTGTCTACTGTGGCTGACTACTTAACACAATACCTCCAAAGAAAACATACAGAGCTGGTAAGGATATCCAGATAAAAAACTGTTTTCTCAATTTATTAGTAAACCTATTTCCTAATACAGAGTTGACACTTGGTGGTTTGTGGAACCGGGATTTTCTCAGAGAAATATGGAAAAACAGTTCTGACCATGTATTGCCAAAATACAGTGCCTTTATATTACTCAAAAGTGGAGATTACATTCTATCTATGCAATATATATCCATTACTTTGCTTGGAAAAGATATATTCATTCATGCATTTTCACAAAACTGAGTGCAACAGCACTTTGTGTTATCCCAGAAATAGCAATATTTCTGTGCAGCTATGGAAGAAGATATTCCTGCATGTAAAAAGTAGTATTTCCAGTATTACTGGGAGGAGAAAGAGGTTTTTCTTGTATCATTTACGTGATATACACAAGTATATACTATCGTCCCACCTAATGACAATATAATAGCTATTTTCTCATAAGTATGCCTGCAGTAAAATAAGTTAGGCTGATACGATTTTGCCTTCCTTGAGTGTTGAAAAACTGGAATTCAAGATGGTTTTGGAATCAGCATAAGGAGAAGCTGGACAAAACCCCACAGTTAAAGAAGCTCATGCCATCTTAGGGAAAACTAAACAGAATATTTAATGGAACCATAGGATAACCTAACTTGGAAAGGACCCACAAGAATCATTTGGTCCAATTCCTGACCCTACACAGAACAACTCCAAAAACCAGACTACAAATATTTGGAAAAGAGTATTTTAAAAAATGCTTATTTTCTGCATTTTGTAATGTACTTGGTCATGGATCTATATTATTGCATTTGTAATCATACTTTTCAGCAATGGCTTTTAACATTGTTGCTCTACTGCCTTTGCAAATAATGAGAAATAACAAAATTTCTCAGTATATCAGAAATATAACACCGCTCTAGAATTGCCCAAAGAGGTTATAATGCAATTTCTGACAAGAAAATTGCATTACAACCTGACAAAATTCGGGACAATTTTTAGGAGGAAATCATGGCAGACCCTGTCTATCCCAAAGCATGCTTCCAGCTCCACAAGGACTCTTGGGGTACTGCCATGGCAGGACTCAAGGCACACTCTTGGGCACAAAGCAAACACTGATGGTGAACTTTGTATCAGAATGCCCAGTGGTGGTTGTCTCTGCCAAATCTCAAAACACAGGACCTTTAGTAAAATGCTCAGCTTACTGAGCTCTCTGGGCACTCTACTGTACACCCTTCACTCAGGCCCTTCAGTAAATTCTGCAGAGCAACTCTTAGTCAGCACATCCCAACCTACAGCAAAATGCCAATGACTAGGAATGACTTATTAATTTAAAGAGCACCCTTAAATCATCTTTGCTTTGTGTCAGCCTATTGGAGTGCCTGGGGCAGACAAATAAATAAATCAGAAAACAAAGGGAAACAAACAAACAAACAAACAAAAAAGCCAAAATGATGCTGCAAAATCTACAAATGCTAACATTGCCAATAAGTCAAAATAACAAAGTGTACAAAAGGAGAAACAAACCAGATGGTCAGTCATGTAGGCGGTCTGAATGAACAACTCTGGAATTTGTTTTGAGATACATATAAAATTAAGTTAACCATTTCTATCATTTATGCTGTTTGAGTATCAAGTTCTATGGAAAAAGTATGAGGCTTTCTGGTAGCTGAAACACTTAAAGGACTGGATGATTGTAACACTAAGACTAAAGGCTACATCAGTAGAATGGCTAAACACTTTAGGCAGTATCAGAGTCACAAACCACTATTTCAGGAAGAGGACTCATTGTAACTTTCTGCGTAGTAAGAGCGCTAGAATGAAAGGCTGCATCAAGATCTTTGCATGCACACAAAGTCCTGGGCAAGGGTGCAAAATGATGCACTACTCTGGTTGCAGCTATGCAATACATTAAATGCTGTAGCCTTGAAGAGTTGTGATGCCTGGAGTGTAGGACCAGGACCTTTCCAGTAGGAAGATGGAGCATTTCCCCAGATTCTGTGTTCAGAAGCCTGTCAGCACACTGTATGAAATGATGCTTCCTATTCTCTTTGCTGTATCAATTTGCCATTTCTATTATAGTGTGCTTGAGAGAACAGGACCCTAGTAAAATAATAATAAAAAGCAGCTTCAAATCCTACAGAACTAACAGAGCTAGCATGTAACCTCTGAAAAGTATTGTAAGGCACATCTTAAAACTACATGAAAATATTATTTGTTCTTTGGTTCCCAGAGGCAGTTTTAGACAATTCAGCTTGGAGAGAAAACAACAAAAACAACCAACCCACCCTTTTCTTTAGAGCACCTCCAAGTGCTTTTGCCACCTGAGCATCAGCATGTGGCCAAGAGCCCTTTGGTACTTTTCTCCTTTGTGCCTGTAGTGAGTTGGGGCACTAGCACCTTGGCTGATGGTTCTCCTGATGGGCACGGGCAGGGTATGCTGCCAGGGCAGGCAGGGTTTGGGCAGCCAGGCTGAACATGAGTGTCACAGCAGCCAACAGCCCAGTGCAGGAACTCAGCTTCCAGCTACCCCAAACTAGGCCAGTGATAGTGTACTTACTCATCCTAAACCCATAGTTTGATTTGTCTCCTCTCCTAAGTCAAGATTAAGCTCTAAAACTGGCTTGAAAGGAAGTAGATATGGGCACTCTAGACCACTGGGTTCTTCAGGTTGCTGTGATAGGAGATAAATTGTATTTACCCCCAGCACCCAAATGAAATTAACTTGAATGTAACTTGCAGTCCTTCAGTAAGAATTAGAACCCTGACAAACTCATCTCCTGAAACCCTATGTCCTATATCAACAGACCATTCTGTCTCTTGTTCAGAAGGGTTGACAATTGAGCCCTGAGCTCAAAGGATGCTCAAAACTACTGCTTGATGCCAACAACTTTGTCTTACCATTGTTTTTGCAGCTGATGATGTTTTAATTATCCATCCAGCTTTGTAGTACAATGGGTACCATTGCCTTCAATGCTTTTATTATCATTTATTGCTGAATTTTAAGTATCATCCTAATTAGTAAACATGATCTAATTACCTAAAACTGCTGTATTTTCCCTCCAACAGTGGAGAAACAATAATTTTATTTTCACGAAAAGCTACATGTTCTTTTCAGAGCAAATGTCAGGATAAAATTATGCAAAAGAATTATTTTTTAATTTGTCTCTTTTTAATAGTCCAGTGGAGGATCTTTTTCTCTTCATTTAATTCTCATTGCAGTTAAATAAAGTTTTTTTTTTTCTTTTTTTACTTCTATTTTTTTTCCACTAAAGAGGGAAATTACTCTGATAAAAAATAATAAACGTTTCTACTGGGAACTAAGGCAAAATGTTACTTGGTGTTATTTTATTCTCACTTCAAGACAGAAAGCTAAAAGTGAGAGAAAATGTTATTTTTAAAAGCAATAGTGTTGCTTTCTTCACTTTTTTTTTTTTTTTTTTTTTTTTTTTTTTTTGTGAAACTTAACTTATTTTCTGTGGAGAACGTGGAAGGAGTAAGAAACAGGTGAAATACCAATTGAACTGGATATTTCACCATGAGCAAATAAAAGCTTTCTCTCCTTTGCAATTTAAAAAGTAATCAATAAAATTCAAGTAATACATTTAAAATACCTGAAATTAATGTTGGTCAAGTAATTTTTATTTTCCGTGTAGTTAAAGACTACCATCATAAAATGTAAAGTATTTCCCCAGAGTCAGCTCTCTGGTGACCCTGGCTATTGCAATGTCACTGCTTCAGGAGGAGCTTCTCTGGCAGTGCCAGCTTGAGGATGTTGGAGCTGAAGATGCTTCCCTGCCTAAAAAGTGGGGGAAGGCAGGAGGAGCTGTCTTCATGAACCACACATCTGGGTGTTGGCAGGGAAGGGCTCGTTCCTAATCACACCATGGCCAGCAGCTGCAGGGTGACACTTCTGCCCTTCTGGGGTCAGGGTGATGTGCTGGCTGTCCCTCTGCACCTGTGCTGCTGCTGCTGCATGCTCTCCAAGTTGTCCCAAAGGAGCAATGCCCTGAGGAGGCTCTGGGAGATAAAGCATGGACCACTTGGGGATGGTAGAGCTTCTGATTGCAGGAAATGGGGGGTGAGGTGGAGTGGGGTATTGAGAATGATGGTCACATTGAGAAGGCATCTGGTAAGGTACACAGTGTTACAGGTATTATCTGCTATAGTATTGGCTGCACATTCATGATTCATCATGCATCAGAAGTAGCCCAGAATGGGGGTGGTCTCCATCCATGGAGATATTCAAACCCTGCTGAACACTGCTCTCAGAAATCTACTCCAGGTGGCTCTGCTTGAGCAGGAGAATTAGACAAAATTACTTTAGAGTTCCCTTCCAACCTGTCATTGTGTAAATCTGTGACCTCAGGTCTAGGCTGGCAAATCTCCATCTCTAGAAGTTAGGTCTTCCTGCTTATCCTTAAGAAATTCTACCCACCTGAGGAATGCCCTTCATGACACATTGTGCAGTCCTCAGACTGGCATTTCTCTGAAATAACAGCCTTCTGAGATGCTTCAGTTTCAGTAAAGTTCTTAAATTCAAAAAAATCAAAACATATTCTGAGTTTGAAGGGATCCAAGGGGATTACTGAAATCCAAATCCTGGCCCTGCACAGGACACGCCATGAATTACACCATATGTTTGGGAGCATTGTACAAATGCTCCTTGAACTCTGTCAGGCTTGATGCTGTGACTGCTTCCCTGGGAGCCTCTTCCAATGCTCAGCCACCCTCTGCTTTTCCTGATATCTAACTTAAACCTCTCCTGACACAAATTCAGTCCATTCCCTCTGTGGTCACCTCACTGGTGACCACAGAGAGATCAGTGCCTGCCCCTCCTCTTCCCCTCACAAGGAGAGGATGTAGGCTGCAGTGAGGTCCCCTCAGTGTTCTCCAGGCTGAACAGACCAAGTGACCTCAGGTGTTCCTCACACAGTTCCCCTCAAGGCCCTTCACCATCCTCATGGCCCTCCTCTGGGCATCCTCCAATAGTTCTATATCTCTCTTTTATTGTAGCAGCCAAGACTGCCCCCAGCACTCAAGATGAGTGCAATCTGAAGCAATCCACATGGACATGTATTTATTTTATGCTAGGGATTGACCTGAGACAAAGGGCCAACCTAAGGGCTTATACATAACTGAAGCTTCATTTAAAATTTGAAGTTTGGACTTGAATGAAGCTTGAATATTAGTGAGCAACAAATGGCACATATTACTAAGAAACATGTTTAAAAATTCAAGCACTTTATTTAAATTGCCTCTTTAAAAAAAACCTCAACATCTAAAAAAATACAGCTCTACATATAGTATTTGACTATATTCAACTCTGGGACTCCATTTTGGTATTGAACATAATAAAACCACAAAATCAAACCAAAACAATAAAAAAGGTGTGGGTCTCAATCACTGTCTCTTTGAAACAGTAAGATATATTCCATGGTCCATTCCATGAATGCTGCTGTTTCTTCTACTGAAGGGGCATATCTGTGTGATTAAGCTGCAGATAGGCAGGTGGTATCACTCTAAAACAGTGAAGGTCACAGGACACTAAGTCAGTTTTATGCAGCATATCACCACCTTTTACTCAGCAGTGAACCTGATGCTTTATATTGCAGAATATAAATTCGTTTTCAGGCAGGGTCAAATCTACCTGACTGAAGTACTGACAGAGCAAGTCACAGTGTGAACAGTGGCTGTAGAGCTGGGGTCCTGCAGCTTCCTCAGAGGTATGTTCAGGAGGATAAAGAGTCTTTCTTGTCCACCTTCCATCTCAGATGATGCAGCATATGCCTGTGAATAGACAAGGCCAGAGGTCTGCATCCTTTGAAGAGTTTAGCACAAAACCATTTTTCTCTAAAGAAAACCTCTTGTCCTTAGAGTTTTAATGTGTGACACATCACCCAACACAAGACAGTTTGACTGTAACAATTCATCTTTCACCATGCCATGTTCTAATTGCATGTTGCTTTACAGTGCAGTATAAAATAGAGGACTATCCGAGCAGGCTATTTCACATGTAACTGTATTACCTACATGAAGGTAAGCATTTTATTCTCTGATAAAATTCATTCTTTTCAGGTCTTACTTTTCAAATTCATAGGCATCTTTTCAGCTACTGATTTCTTCACTTTTCCTTAAACTAAGAAAGTGCTTAAAAGCACATACAGTGCTGTGCTTGTGAGGCAAGTAATTGTTTTACCTTTATGTCCAGGACCCAGATTCTGTCTATTCTGCAAACAACTGGCAAGTCCCTTAGGCAAATCCTTTCCATGCTTGAGAGACTAGCTGCTCTTGGTGGTGATTGAAATAAAGGCATATCCCAAAACTATAGTTTGCAGTGATGGAGGCCTGCAGCCTGCTTTCTCCAGTGGGCACCATGTGGCATATCTTGAAGGTATCTACAATTATAATAAATTATTAGGAAGGGGATCATATAGGAAAAGGCAACAGGGGATGGACATTACTTCTAAGTAGGCACCTTCACCATCCCTGGGAAACTGACAGGATTAGCAAGGAAACAGCAAAGTGGGGCCAGATGAACAGGAGTATCCAAAGAGCAACATGCGACACCTTTGAATACCTTGCAAACCTTAAAACTGCTGCTAGTTCTTCTGCATCTATGCCATGGTATTTATTCTATCAGCAGTGTCAGCTCTAGTGAAGAATGAGCACTGCTGCCCTTTACCGCTGTGTCATCTCAGCCACCTGACATGGATGTGAAAACTCTTGCCTGCACTCTACAACCTTCAGAATAACAGCAGTTCAGAAAATGTCTGCTTTGGATGCAACATCCAAACACACCACACTATGTAAGCCAAGACTCTGAGAGCTGTATTTATGCAGAGGAACTATTCATATCAAAACCACTAGCTGCTATAGACAGATACAACACTATGGGCCAGCACTTATAAAGATCCTGTTCTAACTTTGTGGGTTAAAACTGTACCCTCTAGGCTAGTAAGACAAAAAAAAAAAACTTAGTAGTGACAACCTGAAATGCCTGCAAATTAGTCCACTGTGCCTTGGAACAAAATACAAAGAAGACAAGGGTTATGTACTGGTTCAACTAGACAAGCACTCTGCTCCTGAGCAGTAAGCAGAGAATTTGCACACCCAGCACTGTAAGAAGCTGCAGACAGTGGAAATGTTTTCTCAGTTAGAGACAAGAGATTGTCTTAAAAACAAGCTATAAAAGTTTATATTCTTTCCTGTGACACAGTGATATTCATCCCACATCACTTGAGCCATATAAACAAGAGGCTTAGTGGAAATGAGTGGCTTACTTATGTCAGTAAAGCAAGAGGAAGATATCAGACAGATTTGACTTCCCTATCCTCTATTAGGAGGGAGTAACACACTTTTCAGAGGTGGTTATCACTGAGCATTGGGGTGTAGATTAGTATCTATGAGAAGAGAAATTAAACCTTTGGTTCTGTCATTGTGTAAGTTTTTTGCTATCATTGCTCTCTGGAGTTGCTTGAGCCTGGTCAACATTACTTACCAAAGCCCTTTGAACTTCATCTTTGAACAAGCTAAGAATAGGGGTTTCAGCACGTTGTCCAAAACCAGTGTTTTTCTGGTGTTTTATCTCCATGGACATTGAACATGTGCAGAAAGGCTATATGTGAAATATCTTATTAAATGAACTGCTTTCAAATAAAAAAAAAAAATAGCATGAATATTTAGACTGCTAGGTGAGGGTGTGTGCTTAAGTATGACTCAAATTTTGCTGCAGTGCTACAGCAAGATGTAGGAGAAGACAACTGGCTTTGGGCAGTGGCACCGCTTTTTCATCCGCGTCTGGAGTGATGCTGGAGTCCCGATGCCGGCTTTCCCTCATGAGCCGCCCGGGTCTGCCAGGCCACGGTCACCTGCGGCTCCTCGCAGGTTTCGGGGCAGGGAGCCGGACGGGGCTGGGTGCCCCGCGGCGGGGTGACGCCCCGAGGGCACGGAGAACCAGGGGGGCGCGGGGCGCGGCGCAGGGTCCGCGGCCGGGGCAGAGCCGGGCGCGGGGCGCGCTGCTCCGCGTCCCCTCGGGGCGTTGTTCGCCCCCCGCGTCCTTCCTGCTTCCGGGGGCCGCCGCGGGGAGGATTTGCCGCAGATGACATCAGCTGTGGATGCTGGAAAGGCGGCGGCGGTGCGGAGGATGCGCCGGCTCCCCCCCTTCCTCCTCCTCCTCCTCACCAGGTCCCTGCCCTGCACCGTCTCCGTATAAAAGCGCCGCCGCCTCCCTACCCGCCCTCACTCCCTCCCTGCCGCCTGCGGAGCTCAGCGCCCCGGAGCCGCGGGGCGGAGGCGATGGCCACCGTAGTGGTGGAAGTGGATTCGGAGCCCTCCTGCAGCATCCCCAACCCGACCTCCACCTCGCCTAGTCTCTCCCACCGCTTCCTAGACAGCAAGTTTTACCTGCTGGTGGTCATCGGCGAGCTGGTGACTGAGGAGCACCTGCGGCGGGCCATAGCCAACATCGAGCGAGGTGAGGCGGCGGGAGCCGGGGCGCCGCCAGCAGCGCCGCGACACCCCCCGCCGGCGCCCTGTCCCCGCTGGGCGCGGCCGGGAGCCGGGATTGCCCCCGCACCCATCCCGCCGAGCCGCGCTCTGCGGCTCCCTATTCCCCGGGGGTCCCGCCGCCGCCGCCCCCCGTGACCTTGCCCCGCGGGGTGCGGGCGCTGCGGAGCGGGGCTGGAGAGTCGCGGGCAGCCCCTCCCGCCGCGCGGGGCGGAGGGGCCGCGGGGAGCGCAGCGCCCGCCGCCGAGCCCGTCTGCCCGGAGACACCGGCGGGTGGGCGTGGCACGGTCCGCACTGCGGTCCCGATGGCAGCCCGGGGCGGACAAAGGGCGGCTGGCGGTGCGGTGGATGGGCTGGGCTGGGGCTGCGGGGCGGCTGCCGCCCGCATCCCCCGTCCCCCAGCGCCGCGCCGAGCCGGCGGGGCTCGGGGCGTTTTCCCTCTGGGCGGCAGAGGCTGCGCGGGCGGGAGCGCAGCCGCGCCTTTGTGTCTAACTTGGGGCGCTGGGACTTTTCTGTCGTCTGGACAATTTTTCAGGACCCAAGTTATATACGTGTATATGTGTTCCAATAAAGAAAACCCGTATGAGTAACAAGGCTGTTAAACCGAGCGCTCAGCCTCGTTATTGTCCGTCTGCGGGCTGCTCTGACTCGGCGTTTATTTGTCCTTTTCTTAAGACGGCGATCCAGGGTGGTATTGCAAGCGAAATGACAGTTTTATAAGTTTTCCTTCTGGTCTCTGATACAATAGATTGCAGTCTATATGCGGAGAGGTGGGGAAAGAAATAAAAAAAAAAAAAGCCAAGCTGTTGCGGTATTAGTGGAATAAAGCACAAATAAAATTATTGCCGGACCTTACAGTTAGCTAAACTCAGTTGATACCTGATTTTATAACATGTATTTTTTGTTCTGAGCTGGTGAAAACAAAGATTTTAGGAACTGCCATTGTTAAGAGTGGAGAAGAGATCCCAGAACGGGGAATTGGTAGCAGCCTTGTCATGTAGGTGTGGTTCAGCAGTCCAGCTAGGACTTCGTCTGTCTCTATTGTTGATTTCTCAACCATTGTTGCTTTGATTTGGTTATTTCTCTGAATTCTTTTTCATTACTGCTTGAGGTAAAAGGCATCCTCATCTCAGCTAACTAGTTTCATCATAACCTGTTCATCTTTATTGCTACCATTGTCTCTTGGGGGAGAGCTGCTGAGGCAGGTGCTTTGTCATTCAAAGCTTCTTCAGCATTGCATTTCCTTAACTCTATCTAATTTTTAGTTGTGTTAGAAGAGAACTGGCTGCATTTTAATTAAATTGTCAAAGATTATAAAGCAAATTGGTAAAATTTCTTCCCTCAAGACAGCTAATATCCTTCCTCTGAAGAAAGGCTCTTCAGTTTCTTCTTGAATCTCCTATTGTACAGTTGCTGCTGCATAGCTCAGTTGCTGCTATCTCCTGCCACTAAGCATAACACCCACTTACAGGTTTAGGTGTTCAGAGGGAATGCTTTCGCATTTTAATTCATCATTTTGGATTAGAAGTCACCTTGCTGCTTCTAGTATCAGACCATCTGATTGAGATTTTTGCCTCCTAAGAAAACTCCTCGATGAAATTGAGGTGCATTGTTCTGGATGAATACATTGGGAGTCTGATGCTCTATCTACGTGAGGCAATTGTGGGCTCAGCTAATATTCTCTTTGGAAAGTCTGGGAAAAAAACCACTTCTTACTGCCTTTATTCTCAATAGAGCTTTAAATATGTTTTGGTTCTTAATAACTCTGCCTCACTGTCTTCTCTGGTACATCTCCTGAGTACCATCACTGAAAACTGTGGATTCATGCGTCAAACTGCAGAGCAACGTGTCAAAGAAAACATCTGCTGATAACACATCAGTGGCGTGATGCTACGCAACCTGGTGGAATGCAGAGTCATTTCTTAATATATCGTGGGGAGGGAATGGCGTGGCAAGACGCATTTTCAGTAATTACATTTTGGATGTGACTTTGCTAAGGGGGCAATCCTCCAACCCACCATCCACTAAAAGCGAAGAGGGGAGTGAAGAGAAAGCTTCAAGACTTTTCCACTGATTTAGCAGATGCTACTGGGTGTGCCCTGCCTGCTGTCTGATTAGTCCTGTGTCTAGTGGCATTGCACTCCAAAGGCTGCAGAAAGAAAGAAAGAGCTCCAGTTCAGCCATGTTTACAGCAGTTATGTGCACACCCATCATTATGTGCACAATCCATCATTGGATTGACCTTGGATTTTAGTTCCACGTCTACCTTTGTTCCGCCCAAAATCTGATTTAGTGATATCGTTCATTTAATACTCTCTGCTATGCTATAATATGGATGCATAATTTTTGCATCCAGATTGCTGAATCATGCAGTTCCAAATTTTGCATAGTCTACCTAAATTCCAGCTTCAGGTTCTGTGTTCATAAAACATACAGGCTTTTTCCCTTGGCTTTGTTTATTTTTTCCTATTTATTTTGTGTTGAGTCCTGCATTTTGGACCTTGCCTGGCTCAATCAGTCAATGATTGAGCAATATTGACTACATCTAATCAGAATCTTATCTCTACAGCAAATTAGGATTGCACCAAAGGCAGCTAGGGATGGTGGCTAAGTCCTACCATTAGCAGCATTGATGAATCGTAGGCAGGTTGTTTAACTGACCTCCAGAAACCATTGCAGCTTCTCCACCCAGCTTGGTGTCATAGGCCAGGGGAACTGTTTATCTTCAAGCTTCTTGAAGTTCAACACTCATTCATCCAGTGTACTTCAGCTTTGTGATCAACATCAGTTTAATAGTTATTGTTTTCATATGTGCGCTATGCGTATGGTATTATATCATCTTGGTGTTCCTTGCTCTCAAATATTCCAACACCTGGAAAATATTAAAGCCTGTTTAGATGTATTTGCCTGCCAAAATTTGTCCCAAAGATGTACCATATGGCCAAGAGCTTTCTGAGAAAACCAAGTAAGGAGACTTGCAGAAGAGTCTTGTCTCTGAACAATGATGCGTCAGTCAGGAAGTGGAGGTGGCTGGTTATAGCTCAGTTATTTTTCTCAAGTGGTTATGGAACACAGGCAATACTGTATTTTCAAATTTTTCTAGAGATTCAAATGGCAGCTACTTAGTTGTTGGTAGCACACTGCAGTAAGCTTGCTACTGCCTTTACTTGGATGCTGACAAGGATGCATTCTTCTTGCAGAAGCTCCAGGCTCTTGAAATGCAGATGTTCATATTTGCATGGAGAACCTACTCAGAGCTGCAATGGGAGACTGACACTGCAGATCTGGTTTCACTGCTAGTCCTTCTTTTCTCCTCATGCTTCATCCCTGCAACATGGCTTCTGCCAGTCTAAGTTCTGATATTTCTGCTGCCCTGGAACAGAAAATACGTATAGCATGAGAAGTGGCATTGACATCCACAGCCTGAAACCCTGACAGAGTTAACAGCAGTGATAATTCTAGACTCATTCTGAGGGGTTGGACAGACACCTCCTCAGGCATCTTGTTTCAAACCCCAAAGTGGTCTAACCCAATAATTTTATGCAAAGGCATGGTCGTGTGGGGAGGGGCCACAAGACACTTCCTCACCAGCCATCCATTTTATGTTTGCCAGTCCATTTGTGTAGATGAAATGATGGTTTTTTAGGACAAAAAAATGAGTGCAGTTTTGGTTTTCAAAATTGCAGCAGTGCCTAGACTTATTTGTAGTGTTACTGCCTACTTATTATTTCAATACTAGAACATTTTTTAGAACAATTTAAAAATAAAAATTATAGAAAAATCTGAAGTATATTATACTTTTTTTTTCCCCCCAAAAAATTATTCATCAAAATCTTATTAAAAAAAAGCTTGTCTTTTGGCTGCAATGACTTTTTTTATTCCTGGTCAAATTTCAGTCTTTAAAAATCTACATTGGAATAATATATTTTTGGTTCTATAAGTATAACATGTCTCACTTTTTAAGTAGCTGGGGGGAAAACAGTAGGGAACAGAGATGTGCGGTTTGGTTTTTAAAAAAAAGATCAAGCACAGCATTTTCAAATCTCAAAACTAGAGTTCTGACACTTCATAAATAAAAGATCACTTAAATTTTAATTTAAAATATGGTATCCTTCAAAGATACTGAATGAAGAAGTCAGCAATTTAATACTTTGTATTTAAATATTAATTAGCAACATACTAGGTAATGCTGCTTTTTTCTTCTCAAAAGGGCAACATGACTTGTTTTCTTCTCAAAAGGGCAACATGCAAATTGTCCTCTGAGTGATTCACTCTTCTGTTTTTGTAAAACTCTGTATTGCCATTCTAACGTCATGTCAGGGACATTGGTAACTTACTGTGAAGTGGCTACTACTGCATTTCTAAAGCTGGAGCCTTAAAGAATGGTCACCCTTAGGAAAGGCAGATTGGCTTTTTCTGATTCCTGTCAGAATACTTCCAAAAGCGTTTTTAAAAATAGCTGTGTGCCTTGGAAGGATGCGAGGCTGGGCTTGGAATTTAGAAATATGCAAATAGATTGAATGCAAATAGAGTAATTCTCTGTTAAAACTTCCCGTGCTCCTAAGCTCGATGTGTTTTGTATTTCGAATTTTAGGAATCCGGTCATGGGACACAAACTTGGTCGAATGCAACTTGGATCAAGAACTGAAACTTTTTGTGTCTCGCCATTCAGCTCGATTCTCTCCTGAAGTTCGAGGTGAGTTTAAGAGCAGAACTGCTAAACTACACTCTGAAGCTGCCTGGCCCATTAGTTTGAGGGCCTTTTATAGAGTTAAGAAAACTCACTTTTTGATTGGTGCTATATGAAGAAGCTGTTCAGTCTAGTAGTGCAGTGACAGAAGCTTATTGTGGTAGGTAGAGTACATACCAAGCAATAACTGGAAAGGTTAGCTCTGTAGTTTGACAGAACCAAAACTGATGTCACAGTGGTTGCACAACTGCAGCTCAAGCCCGTGTTTCTTCCCAAAGGACTTCAGCTTAGCTGTCTTTCTTGGTATGAGAAACTGAGTTATGGTGAGTCTACCTTCACTCATTGGAACTTTGTTTGGCTTATATGAGGAAATCAGAAATGCATAGGTCTAATAAGACTAAATCTCTTTTGCTGCCTGTTTTCCAAGCCCATTCTTCCTTAAGAGGATTCATTCAATAAAGTGAAACATTTGTTTACCAGTTGTGAAGTGCAAAGTTTGGGTTTGTTCTGGTTTCTTGAGAATCAAGTGTTTGGTAAGTTTTCTTAGATTTCATTACTTTTAATACCATTGCTGAATGAGTGTGGATGAATTTAATCAGGTTTCTCATGTGAACATACATGACCTTTTCAAAGTAGTAGAGGTTTCTGTCATTGGTGTAATCATTGTGGTCATGTGCATGTTGAGTGCTGTTGTGCAGTACAACCCAGTACTGAGGAGTGCTGGAAAGTACAGCTGCTGAAACATCTCTCATGTGTGGAGTAAAAGGGCTATGAAATTTTGTATCACACTGCTAAATGAACTTCCTGAGGTCAGTTGCTATTCATTGTTGACAAAGAGACCCTGATGCCTTGCTAGCATGGCAGCACTGACCTGATGTTTTTGAATAATGTACAAAAATGTCTTGTGTAACTAACTTTTTCTTCTTATGTTAAAGCAGTTTTTGCTGTATCTTCCCATATCTAGAGAGAGTAAAGCACTGCCAGAGTTAAGAAAAAATTATATACTTCTATCATTTGTCCTCTGGTTTGAAAACGAACAGAGCTAATAAAACAATACACAGCACGAAGATTTGAGTAAAGACATGCAGCCCTTTATTTATGTGGATGTAAAATGGGGCCTAGAATACTTGTCTTTAATTTCATTTTAAATGTCATGACGCCTATTCAACTTCACAGTGACATTTGTTGCTTTGCTTTACAGAGAGGAAATTTATCTTAAGGAAATGCAAAATGCAATGAATCCCATTTTTGATTACTTTAAAACCTAAAGATCCTGTGTTACTCCTGTAGCAAAAATAATACAGCATGAGTAGCATTTTCACTGTCTTTTTAGATGATACAGCCTAATACCACTGTGTGAATTAAAATAAAGCAAATACTCTACTTTCATATAATAAGATTGTGCACCCCTTTTTCAACGAAACAATGTAGAATTGTTCAGGAATTTTTCTCTGGGAATTGTATTTTTGATTGATTTTTTTCCCCCCCCTTGTTTGTCTAGACTTTGCTGTTTAATCTGCCATTGTGTTGAATTCCAGCTTAATTGCATGTGACTGGAATTCATCAACATCTCTGACAAGCAGGAATGAATGTGTTTTTCACTACTGCTCAATCTTCAGACAATAAACTGCCAAAATCTCTGCTTAAAGAGCATTAAGGGAGCCTGAAACTTGAATAAAGGCGATATCAAGGGATAAAGCTATCTGCTTTGACCAACTTCTTGTCTAAAATTTTGTGGAGAAGTACATTTGTACCTCCAGAATCCCACTGTACAGATCAGAATTATTTTCTTTCTGCTTTTCTCTGATGTTGAATTCTGCTTGAGGCTCCTTTGTATCTTTTTTGCTTTTTGGCAGAGAGAAGGCTTCTTTGTTACTACATTCTAATAACATATCGGAACATGTAATTTCTGTTACAGCACCTAAATATTAAATTTTGGGTGTTCAACCACTGAAAAAGTCAACTTTGATACTAAAGATATGATTGTAAGTATGTATGCCTTTATGGTCCCAAACTCAGAAATGGAATTTAGGTAACTAGGTGACCTTTTGTCCAAGGGAAGTATTCATCCAAGGTGGTGGGGTTGCCTGTGGAATGTAATTAAACAAGTTTTTTTTTTTTTTTTCCCAGCCCTTTGAGTCTGAAGTCTGTGCAGCTCACATATAGAGACAGTTTACTCTTGAGGAAAACCCTGTTTTTTTCAGGTCCGACTGCTGGCTGGCTGGAGGCTGTTTGATTACCATGTTTAATTATGGTAATTGCAGTGCTGGCTCAGTATATGTTTGTGTGCTTCTCAGAACACTTGAGGATATGGACAGCAGCAATGTGAAGGGTAGGAATCTTTCTGAAGAAGGGAGCTTGGAGGAAATGGGGCCAATCCAGTCCCCATGCTATCTGCCTATGATCTCAAAGGAGAGACTGTCAAAGCATTTGGGTGTTTTCACTTAAAGAATTTAAGGTCTGATTCCCCCTCTCTGTGTAGTGAATAGCAATGCATATACTAGTACTGCAGGGAGCATGATCAGATCCCAGGACTTTTTTTGTGTTCTTTTCAAGGGAATGGGTTCTCACGGTGGTATTTGTGCACATTGTATTCAGATGTTGGGTAATTTATGAGTGATTTATGATTCCCAAAAAATAACATTCAGAATGGAAGTGCCAACAGATCTTTTCTGCTACCTTGTAAAGCAGCTGAGTTAGCAGACTCCTTAATAATAACAGATCATTGATTGGTGATGTTGCCAGGTGCTGGTGAAAAATGAGTAATGCAACTAATTAAGTGGTTGCCACAACAACAGGCAGCATCACTTTAAAGGGGTACTCCAGTGGTGCCTCTGTTTTCTTTGTCATGTACTGATAACTTCCATCTTATGGTAATATGAAAAGGACCAAAAAAATGCAAACAATGTGCAAGCTGGAAAAGGAAATGTGCAGCTGGCAGTGAGGCAGAACAAGTGGAGAGTCTTGGAAGGAGCTCATTTGAAATTGCAGCTGTACCTACCAATCTTTGCTTAATTAGCAAGAAAGTTTCAGCTGCATAAAGCAGCTTCACAAAAGACCCATGTTTTTGGATGGGGGAGGGTGAAGCTGTTGAGGGCCCTTCTGTAAGACTGTACACTCGTATTTTATCCCTTAGTTTCCATCTGGGGACACTTGACTGTTGCACTGGTGCATATTCAAGCCCTTTTCTAGTTAAAATCTATTTTATTTAAATAGGTGCTCACCTCCAACATTCTAATAAATACTGCTCAAGCTATGTATTGTGGCTACTTTTTACTTTGTTCTATGATTATCAAGAACATATAAATGTATTTCCTATCTAGATAATACCTCCTGTTGCCCATCAGCCAGTGCACACACCAACTGCTTATTTGAGTTCTTCTTTACCTGTACCTAAGACTTTTTTATTGCCAACCTGCCTGCAGCCAGAGGGGATCTTGACAAAGTGCAAGACATGTTTTATTCCCTCTTGGCAGCCACCTGCATCATCAGCAGCAGTGAGTTTGCCTCTTTCAGGCTTCCTAAAAAGCCTTTGCTCTATGATACTGTAATTTCCTGTGTCAAAGCAGATCTAAAAGCAGTTAACACTACACCTAGTAGCTTGCCATGTGAGATTGTGGAGTCAGTAATAAAATCCTGAACAGCATGGGTTTTGTGCTGATTTACCTGAAAACTGCACTTCATCAAAATTCCTCGAGTCAGGACATAGGGCTAAACCTATAATTTGAAATGAAACAAAGGGAAAAGAGACAAGAAGTCAAGACCAGATTTGTCAGGGACTATTAGAGTGCCATAACTGCCTAGGAATTAATTTTGCTTAAGGTCTCAGGTAGCCTGGTATATTTAGGTACATGCTTCAAATATGATTCTTCAGGTATTTAGAGACTGTGCTGGTAGCTGGAGTAGCTATTGAGTAGAATCATTTTAGCACATTATATGTTTGGAGAAGTTAATTTTATTTGGCTCCTAGTCTTGGCTTTGTGTCTGTAAGTGTTTGCGCATTGAAAGCAGGAAGATGGAGGCAGACTGGCAGAGACAATTGAGCTGACTCACGCTGCAGTGGCTGCGAATGGTGTCCCTGCAGGGTGACCTGCAGCTGCCACTGGGCCAGTGCTGCACCGGGGAGCTGCCCAGCAGCACAAAGCCAGCAGCCCCTGGGTCCTGGTGGAGCATGTTGATGGCAGCAAATGCTCCTGAGCTTTTGTGGGGAAATGCTAGGATTTCTGTGGTTCAGCCTACAGTGTAATAGCCTGTGTGTTGTCAAAGCCTTCTTTTCTTAGTACTATTTGAAATTTCAGAGTTGGGCTAATAAGTCTTTATCATCTTTTTTACAGTGAGTAAGGTGTTGATGTGACAATCATTCTGGCATTGCCTTCCATTTCTGCTTTTTTTTAGGAAAGATCTCAAAGAAAATTAGCATGAATTTGCATTGCTTCCAAAACACCAGTACCTGCTAATGCTAAGCTGTTAGTATGAATCAGCAATATTAGTGAGAGGTTATTTTTAAATGCCTTGTATCAAAATTAAATGCAGTAATTGTTTTAGAATGGCCCATGTTTTATCAGAACAGGTTTTGGCCTGTGTAACGCAGCTACCAGAGGCACAGGATTAAGTTAGTTATGAATAATGATAGAATTCTAACTGCATTATGAAATTTGAATCCTCATTCCTCTTTATTAAAATGAAAACTAAGCATACCTAATGGTATATTCACAAATATATATTCATGTTGTTAGGGGTTATCTGATAGAATTATAATTCTTAATATGTTGCTTGTGAGATTCCTCAATCTTTTTCATAATAATTTTGTTTATGAGGGATTTCTGAAACTGAAAACTTCAATATTTTATTTCTGACTGCTATATCATTTACAGATGATCTACCTGTTATCTCTTCCATTATGGATTTATGATAAATGCTTAAGCAGAAACTAACTTCTTTTTGTCATGTGCAACGTTTTGTCAGATGTCTGTTTTTCTTAATTTTGTTAAGACTTATGTGCTTCACTTCTGTGGAATTCGTTACCTACTCATCTAATTTATCTGTTTTTCTAGAGAAACATTAAAGGTATTAATTGGATTTTATAATGAGAAGAGGCTTGATCCAAAGGCCTATGAAATGATTGGATTGGATTTTGGATTAGAAAAAGTACTATCTAGTATTTTGAAGTTAGAACAAAGACAAAAATACCCCCATAATTAGCAAAAAAGTGAACATTTTATCTTCTTTCTTGAAAGACAAAACGAATACTTTTTTTGAAGTGAATTGCCTACCACTTTATTCAGGACTAGAACTAGGCCCAGTAAGAGGAGTTGAGACACTCCCTGTCTCCAGACTGGGTGGAATGGGGAGCTCATGTTTGTTCCACTGCCATCTGTAGAATAAGCATTGCCACTGTGGCTACTGATACCAACCTTGCAGGAGCATGAAGTGCTCCAGCTGTCTTCTGCCTTGTAGAGACAGGTACAAGAGGTACCTTTTGCTGGCTGCAAATCCATGTGATCCTGACTGCCAGGAGTATCCCACAGTACCTCACAGTTCCTATGAGCAGGGGAGTTAAACACTGCAGTCAGTAGTAGTCACAAACAGAAAGCTGGATAGTCCTGTAACAAAGGTGCATGGTTTTACATCAACCCCCACAAAAAGATAAGATAGTTTGGGGTTGTAGTTGCTGGTGGTAACCTGTTCCTAGAGCTGAGGAGAAGTGCTCCTGGTGACCTGGATTTGCAGATTTTAATCTGTTAATGATTCAAAACCAATTCCTGGTAAAATAAAAAATTGAGTGTAAAAAATTGTAATAAAATAATAACCAATTTATAAACAAACTTGTGTGAATTTCAGTATTGTTTTGGTGTTGAAATTTTATGTATTTTAGTACTTGAAAGCTTGTCTGTAATGGTGAGATGGTCACAATCCTGTGTCTCTCTGCCCCTGTCTCGAGCATAGCTTGGTGTGGGACATTATGTCCATCTGTAACTCTGGAAAGCTTGAGGTTTTATTTAAAACAAGAAATCAGCCCCACAAAAGACAACCCTGCCCCCAAAGCAAAACAAAATAAATTCTCTTGCAAAAGATTAGCCATATTCTTGGATTTTGTAATCTGAGTGATTCTAAGGAACCACACAGACTTTCACATGGAAGTCAACTCCCTGCTCTCAAAGGCTGCCTTTGAGAGCAGGACAAGTTGTATGGCAGCTGTAGCTCTTCTGGAGAGCAGACTGATCCTGGCTTTGGCTCCCATGTCCTGAGTCATAGATAAGTTTTCCTACACCTTGTAAGCTTGTCATGGTTGAGGATCTCCCACACCCCTGAGAGACTGGAAAGGGCAAAAGTAAGATAACTCATGGTTCCAGATAAAGGTGAAGACAAAACCACGAAAACAACTGAAACCAAACTAATTAGCACAGTGAAGGAAATGGCTCAGCATGTCATGCAGGCAGAATAATGCCCAGCCATCTCTGAATAGCCCCCACCTCAGTAACTAAACATGCCACCTTCCTCCTCTACTTTTGCTTTTGTTGCTGTGCATGATATTGCATTCAGGTAGTTTTGTTCTGGTCAATTTTTTTTTGCTGACACCATTGTTGAGCTTCTCAAAGTAAAGGGGATGAAGTTTGACAGAGCCCTGTGAGTCCAACTGCAGGAGTCTTGCTTCTGGTCTTAAGGCTTGGAAACGGCTCACATCCTCTCATGAGTTTTATGTCCCTCCAACATGCTTTCTTAACCTCAGACTGTGTCCTGTAGTTTTTCTGGTCTTGTAGAACTTGCACAGCACTAAGACAAACTTTAAAAAAAAATAAATTTTTATGTGGCCATTACTTTAAATAGAAAGCAAGCCTTCAAGAATATCTTGGGATAGGATTTCATGCTTGTCGCGAACTAATAATTTAATGGCATTGCTCATAATAATTTTTATAGTGCTATTGATTTTTTCAAACCTATCATTACTAGCTGCAAAGCTCAAATTCTAAAAGTTCATTAGGCATGGAAGATTTAAATATTTTTCAATACTAATTAGGCTTTTGTACACTTACCATTTCTAAGCAACTTTACATATTTTAATCCTCCTGTCCACTGTTTCTGTAATTCTGTTCTTTTTATGTTTCAATCTGCTGTTTTATCTAGCTAGCTAGCTATCTAAAACCTGCTTGAACTTGTGTGAGGTGTCTTTTTTATTGTGTCCTACAGTGTGAATTGCTGAATCAGATCAAAAACATTTCACCTTTCAACATAACACATGAAAAACATCAAAGTTACTCAAAAGAAATATAAATTGAGATGCCATATTACTTAAGTGACCCTTTAAAAAGTAGGGACAGGCATCTTTGACCATAGCACCATCTCAATGGCCTAAATAGTTTGGCTGTACTGATTGTATTCTTGAAGTGAGAATACTTGCTCTGCACCTATCAACCCTCTGTACCTATTAAAGCCTGTAATTATAACAAGAATCACATTTTGTCTTCAGCTTTGGTGGGATAGTGTCATTGCATGTCAAGCAGTGGATTATCTGTGAAAGGAGACTTTGCCAACATACTCATTTTGTGATGAATAGCAGGATCTGATAGTATTAATCTGTTAGGAGCTCTTGAGTGGGGGAAGCCCATTTACTGGGTGTGGGTCATGGGCTCTCCAGACATTTGTAGACACTAATCAGAAGGAGACCAAGGATAACAAGATAGTAGATTTCCTTAAACATTATAGACTTACTATTCAGCCTCTTGAACAGTATAATACAACCATTCATTAGACCCCTACATATCTAAAAAGGTATTGTTTTCATTTCTGGACTGTTTCATGAGGTGTGTGCTCCCTTTGTAATTCAATTGCTTTAAATTGAAAGTGTA
This sequence comes from Erithacus rubecula, assembly GCF_903797595.1. Lineage (NCBI taxonomy): Eukaryota > Metazoa > Chordata > Aves > Passeriformes > Muscicapidae > Erithacus > Erithacus rubecula. Next base: position 8,095,024 of record NC_136661.1, read on the forward strand.
TTCTGGGCCAAGGAATCAGCTTCTTGCAGAGAATCTGGAAAACACTTACAGATTCACTTTATTTTATGCATCTCTACTTTTTTGTTTTTCACACAGCATATTACATACTTGAAGAGTTGATGCTCCTCTGACTTTCATTCCTAACTGGAGTATGTTTTCATGCAGTGTTGGAGTCAGCTGGGCATCTGTGAAATTACCTCATGCACTCCTGAGAGTGCTCTGAGAATAAAGTGAGTTTTTAACACAGTGCCTGCTGCTTTTCAGATTAGCAGTAGTGCATTGTATTCAGTGTGGTGTATTCAGGGCAATATTCTAATCCTGGCAGATTTAAAACGTTTTGCCTTCTTGTCTTTTTAGTCACAAAAAAACCCCCAAGGATGATGTAAAAGAAGGGGCCACCATAAAATCTTTCTTTCACAATTGGAAGTGAGAGAGTGGCATGCAGGGCAGTCCTGTGTAGAGCTACCCTGACAGCCACAGATGGGCTGCTGCCCACCCAGGAGAGTGCAGTCCTTGGAGAAGAATGGTCTCACCAGCCTCTCAAGGAAGACCCATCAGGAGAGTCTCACCACACCAGCATTTACCTTCAGCACAGCTCTGAGTTAACAGGGTTCTACCTTGTTTCAGAGACAGCTTTGGTATCCCTGCAAGGGACACAGCAGAAATCAAAGGCTTTATTCTGACACTAACATTTAAAACTACTTTTCCTATGTTCCTTTTTTTTTTTTTTTTTTTTTCTTCATTTCTTGAGCTTATTTTAAACCTTATATCCTGTTCCCTTCTTTCCTGAAATGGGTGAAATGCTGTTTTCAATTAGCAGATGTTTACAAGATTTGAGAGAAGCTCGTATGATGACACTTTTCTTCCTTTACCCATGCTCTTCCTCCTGGAGCCTTCCTATATGTCAGAGTAAGTCACAGTAGAATGTGAATGGCATCTTGTCAGCATTGGATCTTCCAGGTGCCTTTCTTGGAGCCACACCACAGCTGACAATAAATAAATGTGTATTTTGTAACAGATGAGTTTAGGAAAACCTGTGGCCAGGGGCAACTCTGCTCACGAATTATGTTTTGTAGTTTTTTCTTTTGTTTCTGTTTTCCCTCTGCTGTTAAATATGTTGGAGTTGACATCTGGCACTTCCTACTTTTTTGTTGGTTTTCCTTTTGAGCAGATGGACATCTCATTGTCAGTGATTTTTAACTTAGTCTAAGCAATAATCACATTATATTTAAACCAAAGTCCTTGCTGAATCCCACAAAATATTACTCCCATGTACTGTCCCATGTCTTGCAAAGATGGGACACTCTCAGAAAACACTAGGGCAATATTAGACCGGTTGTTTTTTGTTAGATAGTTTAGGTAACTTGGTTGGTTGTTGGCTGTGGAACTGGACACAATTAAACACTTCATCAGTAATCACTGAGGGGAAGAAAAATAGAAAGACAAGGTGTTTTCAACCCAGCAGAAACAGTTCTGAAACCAGCAGAGATGTGGATCTGTCTGGCTGTAGTCCTATGGCAACAGTCACATTTTTGTAAGAGGAGTTACCAGACAAGGTATTGTCTACAACTTGTGGTCAAATTGCAAACTGGCAGCAAAAAGCTTGGAATCACAGTTGCTCTAGGTGATGGCACAATAACAAGCAGATTCACTGCTCAGTTTGATTGTGTTTTTTTCAATTTCTACTGCAGATATTTAGACTTTGAATGTTTGCACCAAATAGTTAATGAAATCAGGAGAATTACTTTTGAGATCCTGTGAAATAGGAGAATTGCAGAATCATAGAACTTCATGAGTTGGAAGGGAACTACAAGGATCACCGAGTCCATCTCTTGGCCCTGCACAGGCACCCAAGGAATCAGACACATCAATGTCTGAGAGCATTGTCCAAACACTCCTTGAAAACCATCAGGCTTGGTGCTGTGACCACTTCCCTGAGAAGTATGGTAGACCCTGTTCCAGTGTCCAGCCACAGCCTAGGTGAAGATCCTTTTTCCTGATATTCAGACTAAACCTTCCCTGACTCAGCCTTCTGCTGTTACCTCAAATGCTGTCACTGGTCATGAGAGTGAGGAGATCAAGACCTGCCCCTCTGCTTCCCCTTGTGAGGATGTTAAAGACCACAGTGAGGTCTCCCCTCAGTCTCACCTTCTCCAGGCTGAACAGCCAAGTGTCCTCAGCTGCTCCTCATATGGCTTCCCCTCCAGAAGAACATGAAAGTACAAGCAATCTCAGTCTTTCAGCTCTATTTGTATTTCCTCGTTAGACATGATGTCCTTTAAGTCATTGATATTTTCAAAAGCTAGTCTTCACCAGTGCAAAATCTTCTTTTGGTTCCAAATCCATTCCTACCAGGTTTCTACATAAAATTCATCACATCATGCAGGTAAAACTACTTTATTGAAATAAACTTCACTAATACTATTTCTTGAAAAAATTAGCGGTTAAAACAAACAAACTAACAAGCACATACCAAAGAATGAATCCACATCATGTTTCTTAACCTTTCTGATTTTCGGAAGTTGCCTTACAAGGAATTGTGCTCCCTCATGCTGCTTTTACCAGCAGATGGCATTCTCAATGCCCATGCTCACTGCTGTGCAGTAAATGATCACATTCTAAAGCCAGTATGAATACTTATGTAACGTTTTTAGGTCTCAGTTCTTAATGTGAGACATATGTTTCTATTTTTCTCTGAGATCTTGCTTCGAGTTTAAATTTCAGAGACTTCAGCTCTGTTGGCTGTGAAAAATCCCTCAGTGTGAAATGAGCTCAGCAAACTTCAGATCTCTCACTGTCAATGAAGGAAAAGCTCATTCAGGTCAAGAATTTTCTCAGGTTGAAGACCACAAATAGTATTCATTTTATGAAAATACTTAATGTTAACTTGGCAGAGCTAGCAGGGATAAAAACATTACACACAGCTAGATTTGTGCATAAATTAACACATCTCTAGATACAGATAAGAAAATTAGTCTGACATGTATTCTCTGTATTTTCTGGATATATCCAATAGGCCTGAGCTTCTCTTATTTAGAAGCTGCATATAAACCACAGTAAGAACTGGAGTAGTGCCTCTCTCTCTCTCAGAGCACAGCATGGAATAAAAGACGTAAGTGAGTAGAGTCTGACTCACTTGTCAGGTTTAGTATATCAGTTTTTTCCCTGTCTCAGTCTGTGCTATGACTGCCTGTTAGGAATATAGGAGTACAGTAGCAGGTAGTTTGACAAAGCAAATCAGTATTATCTGTCTAAAAATACCTGTAAATGTTCATACAAGTTAAGTCCCAGTGTGGCATTTTTCCTTTCTCAGAGATGGAAAAAAAAATCACAGCTTTCTAAGTGACTGTAGAACATATGGTGTGAAATAAATCAAGAGCCCTGAAGTTTACATCTTAATTTTTCCCCTGAACTGTGCAAAGACTGACTGGCAGTCATACTCAGATGCTGTGGACAATCCATGATTGGGTTATTTAATGGGAGTAATGCGATAGCATTTAATTCTTTTTGTGTTCTTCAGTTTTCTATCAAGACCAAGTGTGCTGATAGGAAATCTAATGTCAGTGATTTATGCAGTGTGGTTTTCATTAAAATTCAAAATGATGCCACAAACTCTCTTCAAGTAAGCTAGTAAGATACTAGCCAGATGTTAATGTAAACACTAAAGGGATCACTCAAATTTATTTGAAAATAACAGTAATAGAGATGAAAAGCTGAGATGAGCCATTCATGAAATTGTGTAACTCCTTCAGATTTCTGAATTGTATTTAAAAAAAGAAAATGTGAGGATCTTTTTGTTAAACAAACACCTGCATGCATCTGCATGGGCAAAATCTTCTCATATATGCAAATACTGGTAAATGGACAATCAAACACTTTTCATCTCATTTAATTGTGGTGGAGTAGTAGGGCTTTTGATGCTTACTGAAAGCAGTTTTTCGTTACCACTCATTAAAAAAAAAACCACAACCCAAACAACAAAAAAACAGAAAATGCCCAAAACCCTAGACAGCAGTTTGTCTTATTGTGATTACTAAAAAACACTTTGGCAAATTCTGCTTTGAATGAGTGTAAATTACAGGGAATTTTACTAAAAAAACAGGTCTCTCCAGATCTATCCTCTTATATGTTAGGGCAGCATTGGAGTGCTGTTGAAGAATTGCAATTTGTAGATCCAAGGGATGCTGGTGAAGAGCTGCAATTTGTAGATCGTATCTCCAGAGTCTGAGGGAAATGGAGTGGTTTTTAATGGGTTTCTACATATAGTAATATGCAACACTGCTGGGTTGCTGTGACACCTCCTGAAATAAACTATAACAATTCTCTTCTATGTTATCCTTGCAAGTCTGCATGATGCTGGAGCTAGAAATAAATTGTCTTCTATAAGACTTCAGCCTCTGTAGGAAGCTGAGTGTCTCAACAAAAAGTGTAAGCCAAGCTGGTGAAATACTGCCTGCCATCTTTAACAAAGCTCCTTGTCAAGTGGGAGTGAAATGCTTGTAAGTGCTGCCACGTGGCTGTGGAAGTGTGTGTTTTATGAATGCCAGAACATTTTTGCCAGTCCTAAATCCAGGACTGCTTATAATGTAAAAGTTAAAATGTCATGGGGAAATTAAGTAAATGACATTTTGATTGCCCCTCTGAGTTTTGCTTAATGATTGACACAACCTTCAAATCCTGAGGAGAGAGAAGTGGCAAGGAGTAGTCTTTTGTTACCTCAGTTGAGCCATCCCCCCCCCTCTGCATGCCTGCTTATCTCATGGCTGCGGGTTAATTAGAAGAATTTGAGGTTGAGGATGTGGAAGGGAATTTAAATTGCATCTGTATGGATTATGATCTGGTGGAGTTCATTAGCATGCAGGCACAGTTCCTTTCTGCCTCTGCCCAGAGCTTGCAACTTCCAGGCGTTTCCACACTCACTCAGATCTGTTGTGCCTTATGGGCCTGGCCTGCATTTTCATATTAGCACAGTTTAATTAGGCAAGGAGAAATTACTGTGACTCCAGAACGATCTATGGTTATGATAGATCAATATTTATTACTGAGATTTTTTTTTTTTCAAATAAATATCTGCTTTGTTGGATAGGTTTGCTCATTCAGAGGCCCTAGAGTCATTTAGGAAACAATTAAATCCTCTCTGGCATGATGTGGAATATTAAAAAGGATTAACACTGCCATGTGTCCTCTCTAGCATGTATTAAAACCATTCTCTCTTGTTTCATCTGCATTCCTCTGTTTTGCTGTTCTTACCTGGTAGGTAGGTTTGATAGAGGGAGTGGTTCAGGGGCTGCTGCCCTTTCCTTGCAGCAGTGCAGAGCCTCGTGCAAGGATGTCAAATGGGTCAAGGCACTGGCTGAAAATTGTAAAGCCCAGATGTAAATATGTGGCTGTAGAGTAATTTGCAAGCATTGTGCTGGGAAAAATTTCTGTAGTGTAATTCTATTAAACTTATTCTGATTATCCAAATTTGATGTGAAAGGTAAGTGTGACATAGTCTAGTATTCCAAACACTTATGTGAGTGGCTGGGTGTATAGAGCCCATCCATTAAATATCAAATGAGGAGAGCTTGCATGGCCAGGTCATTGTTAGGGTTTTTTTTGGGTGACTTTTCTTCTCAAATTAATTTTAGTGTTTTCTACAAGGGAAGAAGTTTTCCCTTTTGGGAACATGTTAGAACAAGATACAAATTCTACTTATTTATGAGCATTCACAAAGGTCTTGGAACAGAAGCCATAAATCCAAATTTTTCATTGAAAAAGTCAAAGACTTAAAGTTTAGTGCATTTCCTTATGTATGGCATTATTTAATGTATGTTTTAATATATACTGTAAATATTTCTATTGTTCAATTTGCATTTTTCAGGTTATTGAGTTATGAATATTGAGTAATGTAATTTTTTTGAGGTGTAGCCATTTCCAAAAAATACAGCAAAGATCATAATAATAAAGTTAAAAAGTATACTCAATCTGGCTGATACATCTGACTTAACCAGTACAGCATACATGAATCTGCCTCTTTCATTAGCTGGAGCCTTCAAATATGAACTCAATTCGTAGCAAGTAGTGTACGTAAAAAATTTCATTTTGGAAATCAGTCAGAAATTTGTACTTGATCCTGATGAAGGCTGGGTCAACCCTTCTATTGTTTATTTCTCTCCTCCATAGGTAAGTACCTTTGTCTTAAATTAAGACAGAATATTTGTGCACCTCTACAACTTAGAACTACCAACAGGCAAGTCCATACATTAATTCTAGTAAGAATTCTCCTTTAAAGTGTACTTTCCTTAGAAAATTAAGTGTGCCAGACTTAAAATGTATTGTGATTCATATGTAAAAAATTAAAATACTGCAACTCTGCCTATAATACACAAAAGCAGAAGTTTCCAGTGAACTAATGGCAACATTCATATTTGTTTAGTCAAGAGAAAATTATAAAAGTAATGAGATTTCAAAGAAGGAGAGAAAAAATACTGCACTCTTTTATGAATCTTTGGGGGAAAAAATACAACTATGTTGTTACTCTGTTCCTTAAGCATGTCTCTGTTTTGTTTAGTTTTGCTTTGTTTTGTTTTTTTCAGATGATGATGGTGATTCTAAAAGTGTACTTGAATTCTGTTTATTTAATACTGGGAGGATTAAATGTCTCACCAGTGCCAACACTTTGTCATTATAATGAAGTACAGTTCACAAGTGCCTGTAATTACTGTGTGCAGTCAGCAAGATTTCTAAAGGGAGTCTATCACATCTAAAATAACACTTTCTTCATTGCACAGTCTTAATTTCACCTGACATTTTGCCAGCCAGGGCACAAACTTTCTACAGAAAGCAGGACAGTATCCCTGGTCTCCTTTAGCTAAAAAAGGTGGGAAATCAAGTTATTATAAATCTGATTCTAATTATGTTAGTGGATTATTACATCATGTAGATGAACCTGCTGTAGATCTTAGATATTTCTTTTGTTGTTTTAGCAATTTGCTCTATTTGTTGTGCATGAAAAATGTTTTTGATAACCCATATTGATCATACTTGCTAATGAACCAATGCCTACAATTACTGCACTTAAGAATATATCTTCAGAACATACAATGTTAGATAGCTGCTAATGAGCTCAACAGTAGTTGAAGAAACTAATTAATTTAATCAGGGTTGTTTTGCCTGCTAAAGCATAGCAGGATGAATGCTGCCACTGAAAAATGCCTGAGCATTTAACCTGTGGCTGTGTTTTTAAGGAAAAAAATTCTGTCTGCTTCAGAAACACTAGTAATGCAAAATGTTTTCTCAGTTATAAAGGCAGTAGATATTTAGTACCTTACTCAGATCAATTTATTATGAAGCACCATTACACTTTATGCTGTGAATCTTAATAATGCCCAGAGGCCATCACATGAAAATTGCTCATTTAATTTTCACTGGATTACTTTTTTCATATAAAAAACAACAATAATATAAAGTGAAGTGCAGAGCTCAAATAACTTACAAGGGTCCTTTCCCAATTATCTTAAACTATTTTGAAGTATTTATATTTTGAAATGCAGATTCATATTTCAAAGATAAATTTAATTTTATTTTTTGTGGGCCTTACGCGGAAAGTTGGATGTTATTAGTTCTCTTAGTCCAGTCAGAGCACCACCAAAGTATATATAGAATGTCTTTTAAGGAAAAATTTCTGTCAATCCAGCAGCTTGAAAGAACAAGGGCAATAAACACAACTTGAACTATGTCAAAAAAAGGCACCCAGAATAACACTTATATCTATGTGGTTGGAAACCAGACACGTAAAAGATGTACTTTGTCATTGAGATATTGGGTATTGCTAATGGAATTGCCTGTGAGAGTGTTGTCTGCCAGATAATGAACAGATGAGCTCTAGCACAGCCTCTCAGGCTGCAGACACCATCCTCTCAGGCAGAGTGGGAGTGATGTGTTAGTGACAGCAGTTCTCAGGGGAGCAAGACGATAGAGACTGAGGAATATATCAAGGGGGAGATCAGTGGTAAACAGACAGACTAGATGGCTTTTGCTCACCTTCTTGCAATCTCTGGATGTCCCCTCTGGCTATAAAAGAATAAAATGGCAGAAATTTACTGTCATATCATTCACTTCTACATGGGCTGAAAGAATGTCCTTCAGTTCCTAAGGGTTTAATTATGTCCAGGCTCAAGCACTGAATGAGAATGGCCAACCCCTAAGTTGGGGATGGCCAGAGACCCCCTCAATTTTCACAGCTACCAGCTGCTGTCTTGCTCTCCCAGTTATAAGTATACAACATAGAAGCCAAAGTAGACACATGCATTAAAATGATAGCCAAGGTTTCTGCATTTACTGATTGAAAATTGCCAAAGCAAGGCTGCAAGAAAAGAGCTCCAGAATAACTCTGGATGTTGCAAAAAATGCTTGGATTTGTTTCTTGTGCAGCGTTGTTTTGAGATGGCTTTTGAAACAAGACCACCCCAAAGTGCTGGACTTGGTACATCCATCCACCCTGCAGCCAGCCCTAGAAGAGAATGGGTGTAATGCTGAGAGGAGGAGAAGCAGGTGATGCAGGAGACTAGAGGAAACTGTCTTTTCCCTGATGTTACTCAAAGGCTCACTGATAGGGCTTTATTCATTACTAGCAAAAATGGTTAATTGACTACATCGAAGTGCAGTGCAACTAGTATTGCCTTAATTTTGCTTTTTTAAAAATTTATTTAAACTTTTAAAAAGCCCATTATTTTCTGTATGATATATGTCATATATCAGCCCAAAGGAAATCTTGCTGTCTCCAAAGTAATATATTTTTTCCTCTGGAGACAATTCTTATTAATAGCCTATCCTGAAATTCAGACTCGGAAATAGCTTTTGTGTTTCCATGAAAAGAAAAAAGTGCATTATACACTTCATGTTACATGTGCTCTTCATAGATAATTCTGAGGAGAATTTTTATGAAGCTTAAACATTCAGAATTTTACCAGGTGAGTGGCTCCTCACAAGTCAAACAACCTCAGATCAGTCATCAGCATAAAAATATTTGAGGATGGAAAGAGGTTCATAATTATTGTGTTTCTTTGTTGTTGGGTTTGGGGTTTTTTTTGTTAGCTCATTCCTTTGTTAACAGCTCCCTTTTATGGCATGTAGCTGATAACAGAGGACAAATTGCAGGAAATCTTAACATGGTCACATACTTCAGAACACTAAATAGTCTGTTTAATTACAAAGATATTTGCATTTGCTAACAAAGTAATAAAATGCACAAATACCAAATCAGTCCCCAAGAGGGGGACCATGTGTGCACAGGAATGCTTAGTCTGCATAAAGATTTAGCAGTTTATATGTGTATGTATAATTTGTGTAAATTATATAGAGGCCAAAGTTGACATAAGACCCTTGTGAAAAATATTTTCAGTATTAAATTTTCTTCCTTTTTAATGAAACACAGGGGATGGAAAGCCATGCCTCTGTTCTTTATATTAATGGATTTCAATTCTGAATTTCTGCAGAAAGCTGAAAAAATTCTCATAAATATCAGAGGAACTCGTATAGTCTATGCATTATCAAATATGACTAGTCAGTGCTGCTGCACTGACTTGTATATCTGAATATAATTCTCCTGCTGCCACACTGATTGTATGGCCCATATATTTATGGTGCACACAGTGTGGTGCACACTAACAGAAATGAAGGCATAGACAACTTCCCCCACGGATCATCCAGGTGTGTCCTTGTTCTGGATGCACAGGTCAGGGAGTCAGAGCCCCTAGTGTATGTTTGACCTGCTGGAAACCCTTGTTCTCTTTGTCACACTTGCCTGGACTTGCTCACATGTTTCTTATGCTACTCCACATCTTTTGAGTGTTTCCCATCTAGTTAGATTCTAAGCCCATCAGCATAGGAAATACACAATTGTCATAAAAGATCATGGGATTACTCTAAAGGCCAGAACTAGATGATTCACAGGAAAATTTTAAGCTGAGAAGGGTAATTTTAAATGAGATTTTGTGTTTTATTGTATTTATAGAAGAAACAAAAGTAATTTGAGTGCTAGAAATGTAACTGAAAATCAGTGTTTTTGTGGACTTTAATTATTAATTTGAAAATGGTACTGTAGACTTCTAACTTCCCATACTTTTTTCCTAAGGGAAGCAAATTACTATTGTGAAATTATGAAACACTCAGAACAACCTTATGAATAAAACCCCTGAAAATATCATACTTGTGTATGAAATCCTGGGCCATCCCCATGATATGGTTATGACCTAGCTTTGAAAGATACACTACAAATGGTCTTAGAATGTCAGATGAATTTGAATTAGAAATATAGCCAGATCCCAGGAGGAAATAAAAAAATTTTTTTTTTTTGGTCAGGAAATTATATCATGTTTGTATCCTTTCTGTTGATTTCCTTTGCTAGACCAGTTCACCCATATTGCCATGGATCCAGATGTTGTCTTATAGTTTGTTCCTGCTCCACACAGAAAGCAGAGATGGAAGCTCATGACAGGCCTGTGTGCAAGCCTTATTCAAACTATTTGATGTATTGTTATAGAAGGTAGCCAGGATTTTTTTTTTAAGAATCTGGCAGATGTTATACTGAGTGAACATGAGATAACAAGGTAGGAAACTCAGCTACTTCTCATCAGACTTGAGCTCCACACCCTTCCCCAGCTCTGTTGCCCTTCTCTGGACCTGCACCAGCACCTCAGTGTCTTTCTCACAGGTGAGAACACAGGATTTGAGCTGTGGCCTCACCAGTGCCCAGTCCAGGGGGACAATCCCTGCTCTGCTCCTGCTGCCCACACTATTGCTGGGACAGGCCAGGATGCCATTGGCCTTCTTGGCCACCTGGGCACTGCTGGCTCATGTTCAGCTGCTCTCAGCAGCACCCCCAGGTCCTTCGCCTGGCATTCTGCCCCAGCCTGTAGAGCTTCCTGCAGTTGTTGTGACTGAAAAAGAGTACCTGGCAATTTGTCTTGTTGAACTTCACACCATGGCCTCAGCACATAAGTCCAGACATGTTTATCGAGCTTTCACATCCTCCTGTGAAACAAAACTCCCACCCAGCCTGGAGTCATCCACAAACTGACTGAGGCTGCACTCAATGCTCCATGCAGGTCATTGATGAAGATATTAAACAGAACTGGCCCCAGTACTGAGCCCTGGGGAGCACCACTGGTCCCTGGCCACCAGCTGGATGTAACTCCATGCACCACCACTCTCTGAGTCTGGTTCTTTATCCAGTGAACATTGTACCCATCCAAGCTGTGAGCAGACAGTTTCTTCAGAAGAATTCTGTGGGAAATGATGTCAGAAGATTTGCTGAAGTCCAGGTAGACAACATCCACGGCCTTTCCTTTATCCAGTAATTGGGACGCTGTCACAGAAGGAGATCAAGTTAGACAAGCACATTCCTTGGGGCACATTCCTTGGTTGGCTCCCTCACCCCCTGTGCCAGAACATTATTTTCCACCCATCCAGGAACTCCTAGGCTATTTTGTCTCTGCAGACATCCATTAATTTGATGTTCCCCACAAAAACAAGGGTCAGTGATTTTTGTTGCTGCTTATAGAATATTTTGTCTGCTTAATCCTGGCTGGATGGTCTATAACAGACTCTCACCAAGATACCTGCTGTGTTAGCCTTCCCCCTGATTCTTACCTATAAATACTGAACCCTGTTTTGACCATCATTAAGCTCAGGATAATCAAAACTCTTCCCACCCAAAAGCCTCTCCTTCCTTGCCTATCCCTTCTGAAGTGTCAATAGTCAACCATTGCAACATTCCAGTTTCACAAGTTGATTTTAAGGTAACCTGTAGGACTTGTTGCCTTTTTTTCCTCTAGTAACCCTCAAAGTGTCTGAGAACGAGACTAATCACTGGTTGCCAGAAGCACTTGAAATGGTATTGGAAGAACTTGAGAGATGTCAGAAGCAACAGTATTCACCCTTAGGGATAAGAGTAGAAGTCTGACCAGGCAGCATCTTTATATTTAGCAAATCCCTTTGTCTGGTCTTGTAAAGTATTTGTTATGCATTTATTTTTGTGTCAGTTGATAAGCTCTGTGTGGTACGAAAGGAGATCACAAAAGACAGGCATGAATAAAATCAGACATGCTAGCAGGTAAGAGAGGGAAGTGAAATAACTTTCCTTTTCATCTTTCACTTGCCCTTAAGTTGTCACTGGATAAGTATCTGATATGATTGGATTTGTCTTCAACAGCAGAGGAGAGCACAGACTAGAAGGTAGTGTTTGTGGAGCAAAGAAGGGTGCAAATCTGGGTTCTGATTCGCACGTACACTTAGAGAAATAAGATGTGAGAGTTTAAGGTGGTGTTTTAAAATAATTTGCACTTTCACAAACATTTTTCCTTAAAGCACATTTTCAACAGTAACCTAAGGCACAAAAAAAACCTAATATATGCGATGAATAGGTATGAAATCAAGAGATTGTCTTCTGAAATTTTTATAATAACTTTAATATTATAAAAACTATAACTATAAAATTCTGCTACAACATAGTTGGATCTACTTCTGAACTTCTTACTCAGGTGATTAATTCCATGGTCATAGAAATTTGGCTGGATGCTGTCCTTCAAAGATGTAAATGCTTACCTCTATTTTCATGTTTGGGTTGGGTTTTTTTACAAAGATGTAAAAAATAGCTCCTTTAAGTGTTCGGTTTTTTTAACTTTATCTCTGCCTTCCAGTTTGTCTTGTTAAGTCTTATTTCATTGAGAAGAGCTTGAATGTTGAATGAAGAGGTTGAAAAGGACATACACATCAGCAGCTGCCTGGACCTAAATTACTGGAATTAGACCTAGGCCTTTAATTTAACTTGCCTTTAAGCATTCTACCAAAATAGTGTTTCTTCTTTCAACTGTTTGCAACTGCTCTTAATCCATCTGGTAGTATAGCCAGAGAGGTTACTGGGACCACTGCTGTACACACAGGCTGTAGAGCTCAGTCCACAGGGGCTGTTTAGTTGCTAAAGACATTCACAAGCAGAATTTTTTGAAGCTTTTGCTAAGTGCAGGCTAAACATAGGATGTGAACCTACTGATACTGTGCCAGTTTACATGAGATGGATTCTGTGCATGGGGGCAATTTCCATGTAACTTGCAATGGGAGTATACAAGAGAGGATTAGTAATTTATGTTTAAGTTCACAGTATTAGACCAAGAAATAAATCACAACTAACTTAAAGTCAAAAGAAAATTCACATTGTGGTGCACAGTGAGTATATTAATTCGTTTAACATCTATCACTTTTAAGTTTCTTTGGGCTTGCTAAGCAGTGAGTTAAAATACTTTTGGCAGTGTGAAAAGCCTGTATTTTTATCTTGTAAGACACATTTCCTAGACTGCTTTTAATTAATCAAGTGAGTTTGTCCAGTTCACTGAAGTCAGTGAAGAAAACATCTGCTGTTGAAAGGCCAGTTAAATCTGCCTTTATTCTGCAATTTAGGATGTTCCTTTGGTTTCTGGCATGTGATAGATGGTGCATGAGAAAAAAATATTTCTGTATAAATCTGTATAAATGTTGAAGGGGGGAATTGTGCCCATTTGCTCCACTCTGGTGAGATTCCATGTGAAGTACTGCATCCAGCTCTGAGGTGCTCCTTACAAGAAGGGCATTTATTGACAATTTTTATTGGAACAACCTTTTGGGCGCAAGTCCAGAGGAGGTCACCAAGGTGACCAGAGGGTTGGAGCACCTCTCCTGTGAGGAAGGGTTGAGTAAATTTGATTTGTTCAGCCTGGAAAAGAGAAGACATCGGGATGACCTAATTGAGGCCTCCCAGTACCTGCAAGAAGGATGAAGAGGGACTTTTCACAAAAGCATGGGAAATGCAAGGGCACAAGACAGTGGGAAAGAGAGAGTAGGTTTAGTTAAATATTGGCATGAAGTTCTTTGCTGTGAGAATAGAACAGGTTGCCCAGAGAAGTTGTGGATGCCACATCGTTGGAGCTGTTCAAGGCTGGACTGGATGGAGCCCTGAGCACCTGGTCTAACAAAAGGTGTCCCTGCCCATTGCAGAGAGATTGGGAAGAAATGATCACTAGGGTAACTTCCAACCCAAACCGTTCTATAATCTTATATTCTTCAATGATTGTATAATCTTATCTTTGTAGCTCTTCTATTTTTATTGCAAATAATGTAGAATTGTTATAACTGGAGCAAAGATCCAGTGGCATAGCAAGTTATAAAATGCAAATAATTCCTAAATGCTCATTAAACAACTTTACAAACTGAAAAGCAAATAGTAAGCAGACATTGACTTATTTATAGTGAAGCTGTTTGACTTTTTTCACAGCACCCAGAAAATGATAACAAAAGCTAGCAAATACATTAGCCAGGGAGATTTTAAGTAGGCAGAAGACAAATTGCTTCTGGGTAGGAATTAATTTGTGACAAATCTTCTGCACAATGTCAAGAGATGCTCTATGGATAGAACCTTGATTTTGTGTCTTGCTGAGTCACCACAGTTCCAAGTGCATCCAGACATCTTTGTAAGACATTTGTAGAGATGAGATGAGTAACACAGGATGTGCTACTGGACTGGAAGGTAAAACAGCAACCTTGGTACTGCTACTTTCTGCAAAGATCATCTAGCACTATGTCAGCTCTGAAGAGATGGAAAACAAGGAAGGAATCAAGGGAAGCACCAATGCTGAACTATTTGTAGAACCTGTAGGTGTGCTGTAGAACGCAGAGTTCCATTAGAAACGAAGTACTCTTGCTATTTAGTGTCCCAGCCATCAGCTTTAGAGGTGTCATACCCATAGGATCAATGTGGCCAATTCAAATCCCAGTGCTCCTTCCCTGCCCTGTTCACCAGGGAATAGTGGTGGTTTGTGGTTTTTTGTCAGAAATGTTCTTCAGTATTTAGACATGATATATGTCATTTGGAGGTGCAGCAGGGCATGGATGACAGCACTGCTTGAAAGTAGAGGAGAAAGAAGAACAGATTAAATGTTAGACACTTGAGAGTGTTGCAGGGTGTTCCCTCTGACTTTCCTGCCTTTTCCATTTCCCTGCAGAACCTGTGCTTAAAACTGTCTGGAGTTTCTCTGTTTTATCTGACACTAGCCTCCTAAGCAAGTTTTCAAATTGTGGATCAATGCAAGTGAGAAATGACCTAAAGGATGTGACAGTAGGGCTGAGATGGGTATTAGTCTGGGAACTGCAAATCAAATTTCCAGGCAGGAAATGCAGACTTTTATAGCATGTGAAACATGGAGCAGCATTAGATAGAGGGGCAAGAAGATCCAAAGAGTTATTTAGCCTCAATTTCTTTTCTATTATACTATTTTTGGAATAATAATTTAAAGTATTTAAGCTAGGCTTTAATCACATAGGTGATTACCTATTTAAAACTAGGTTACCACCAGCTGTAGAAGTTTTTAAATTACGGTTTTTGACAGATAAGTTCTATTGGTCCCACCTGATACGGTACTCAGTATTAGGGATTGTGCGGTCTTACCAAGTTTTCAGTCTTTCAGTATTCCAGCAGCTGATTCAGAATTTAAAAAAGAAAAAAAAAAAAAGTATTCATTTTCTCTGTAGAACTTCAGTTTGTTTTGTAGTTCATTGCTTCCATTGATTCTGTTTGTAATGCAAATAATGACAGAAAGGATAGGCCAGCAGGTGCAGCTGTGAAACCCTCACTCCAAATGTAAATGTGGCACATACTGGGACTAGCCTCCTGTCCTTGTGGCCTGGAGAGGTTTTGTCAGGAATAAAGCAAGCAAGTGTTCCCAGGAGCTCAGGGAGTGAGCTGGAAGGCACTCCAGCTCACTTGAAGGAAACCAAAAGTATAATTTTGACCTTTGTTACTGAAAATAAAGATTGCAAAGCTGCTCAGAGGTTTTAGCTAAACGCATTTTAATTGAAAATGCCCTTTCAATAGAATTCACATTTTGATAAAATGTCCCATTTTTCTTTATATGCAGGATTTTTCAGATGCAAGCAAATACACAAAATCTTACGTCTTTTTTGTTGCCCCCACAATTTCCAAAAAAGACCTGTGGGGATGTACTGTAATCCATAATTTAAGCGAACCTATTGTTTAATATCTGATGGTGAGATAAGAAATGAATGTTTTTTGGAGATGAAAATAACAGAAAGAAGGGCACTGTAGAAACTCTAAGCATGCATATGGATGAAGAATGGCATATACAGTAAGTCTGATAGTAGTGGAGTAGATAGTACACAGATACTTGGAATGGGTAGAAAACATCTGGGCATAGTAATGTTGGCATAGATCAATGTTCAGAGAAAGTGAGAATGAAGCACCATCTCACAGGTATGTTAATACATAAGAATGTTAATACACAGAAGTCAAATGAGGGAAAAGAGATCTTCGTCAGTGTAATTAGAACTTAAGGTCAGACCTACTAAGTGATTTTTTGCTCATGAATATCTTTCCCGTGCACTTGGTGTGCATATACAATTCATGTGCCTTGAAAACTGACATAGGCCCTGAAGAAAAAAATGAGCCCTTAAGAACTCTCACTTGATTTAGTTAAATATTAAAAGGTGTTTGTGAGAGTTTCTTGCATTAAATGAAATATTGCAATTCCAGTTGAATTAAGTAAATGAAAGCAATTGATAGCAATTGATAGAATTCAAAGGACAGTTGCATAGGATGTTTTATAAATATTTTGAAATAAGAACAAACATACTGTGTCTTGATGATACAAAGTATAAGTCCCCATGCTTTCCCCTCAGTAGGGGATAGTGAACAGTAGGGAGTTGTTTAAAGTTGTAGATCAAGATCTAATACTCACAAACAGCAAGTAGATTAAATCTTTAAACAATGACAGCTATGCCAAAGAGCACATGGTTTTGTTTTATAACAACCAGTCCAAGGACAGTTTGCAATTAAGTCTGCCAGTTTTCTGGAGATTCTTTCCTATTAGTTTTTTATGATTTGGCATTTAAAAGAGGAACCTTTCCTTCAGATGCAAATATCACTATCAGGCTTTTATTGATGAACAAATCAAATATTAGTGTCAGAGTCTAATACTCATACTGGACAATATATTTGCTTAGAATTTGACTGGATTCTACCCCGTGCTTCCTTGTCATCTAAAATAAAAACAAAAGCACAGGCACTGTCTTACATTATTTGCAGAAAAGAGGCCGAAGAAGACCTGTTGGAAATTCAGCAATCTTGCTGAGACCCCCAAAGTGTGAATTAAGAGTACCAAAGCCATCTCTTGTCTGGGTGGTACCTGCTGTCCTTAAGGGTGATCTTAATCCATTTCTAAAAACCCCATGACATGCAGATGAATAAATGGGTCTTCTAGCTCTATGCTTTTAACTGTATACAAACAGCTTTAGCATAAGCACTGGATGTTTCCAGCACTGCAGTCCTAGTGAATGGATAAACATAGATATTTTTTCATTTTGACTTTCTTAGCTATGTGTAGAGAATATATAAACCTCTTTATGGAAGTATATAGTCTCCTACCCCATGCCTACCAGCAATCATATTCAGTTTTAACTTTAGTATTCATAGAAAAAAGAATGAAATTTTGCCCAGTGATCTATTAAAAACTGAGTAGCAGAATATGGGATTTAGCCACATAGTTAGGCTTACATGGGGACAGCCACTGTAACCAATGGCTCTTTTTATAATCACTGGGGATTTACTTTTTCTGGTTATTTAAAAATCAGCTATTTCAGTGCTAGTTAATTTGCAAATGAGGAAGGCACAGGTGTTCTGGGTTGGGTGAGGTTTTCATCACCCTAGGTAGAACTGCATAGTAATGACAGAGTGGGACGTGGAGCACATCCTGTGGTAGAATGCCAGCTAGAAGCTGAACGACAGTAATTTTATGTATCAGCTAAGGAAAAAACAAAACCTGAATAAAAACCTGTGCAGTGGCTGTACTTTGAAGGCCATTCCAGAAATGGCCTTTATCTTAAGAAATGCAGGCAGTATAGAACACTCAGATAACAAAGTGGAATCCCACCCTTTGAGCAAAGGAGATGTTTCCTTGTGCCCTGCCACCTATGCAGACCTAGTGCATATTCTTCACTGTGAGACAGAGAGAGCTTGAGAGCTTGAGGCACATTCAAGTGAGCACTGTACATAATGCTTGACTGCTCTAATGCTACTTTTAGACTTGACTTATTTTATTTACTGTGGGTACATCTGTTCTTGGAAAACAATGGTGCATTATCATATCTGAATCAGGAAGATTTTTTCTCTTGGTTTTCCTAGAGGTCTCCTTCAAAGTATGTTGAAATGGACCTCCTTTTGTGCATGCCTGTCCAAGGGCACACTATTAAACCTCTTAATATCCTGATGGAGTCTTGCCAAATGCTACAAAATTCCTACTTCTGCGGGTTTAGATTCTGCAGAATTTTTGAGGGGAAAGCCTGCAGGAATTTTTTAGACTTAGATAAATCAAAATGTAGATATTGGTTATTGATAGATAATTTATACTTTAAATTTTTCCACAAAACTACCATTTATCTACTGAATTTACCACAGTCCCTCATTCTCAACTATGCAAGAGCAGACACTTTTTCAGTGTTATCTTGGATTTTGTCCTTTAAGGAGCTTCCAAGACATGTTCTTTTTTTCTGGCTCTTGTGTTCCCCAATTTATTTTTTTTTTTTTTAATCAGGGGAGATACAGCATCAAGAGGATTTCAACAGTATGACCCTTGGGGCTACAGGTGAGAATTCAGGAGCACATTTCCACATGCAGTCTGTGCACAGAGGCAAAGGCAAAGGCTCTAGCTTGCTGGGGAGAGGGGCCAAAAACTGTTCTAAATCCTCTGATTTAAAAAGAACCTTTCTATCTCTAATATCCACTCTGTATTGCTCAAGAGATACCACTTAGATAAATTGTCAGTATCCTTATGAAATCCCTAGGTGGAATACAGGTACAAGACATCTTTTAAAAACACATAAAATGAAAGAACTGTATTTTTATTGTGGTCCTCGTTGCTGCATGGCCATATCAGCACATCAGCTCTTTAAAAGTACTCTCCAACGCATTTCTAGATTTTAGTTTTGGCACTTAGAAATGTGGCGTCTTGGCAGTCGTTTGCTGGAAGCTACTTGGTATCAATTGCCAGATGTAATTAGAAATCTGAAATTTGTTTAAAAGGTTGGTGATCACCATTCTTTGTGCTTTAACCCTAAGTTTTTTTAGGTTTCAGATACAGAAACAGGAGTTGCCAGAGGTAATTTTTTTCACAGCATGATGTGTCATCTGTATAATGAAACCAGCATTAATAATTCAGTTGGTGCCTGCAAACAGTTGTTTAGTTATTCTGTCCTTTCTGTTCAAATCTGCAGTAAAACTCATTTGTGTGCTAGGTCACTAGCTGTTTTAAGTCAGCATGACCCTGCTGATTTAGTTGCTATACATTTGTAAATTTAATTATTATCTTCTTTAATACTTACAGACAAGACAATGCTGACAAATAAAAGAGATATCTCATGTGTTTACAGTATCCTAGTTTCTCTTAGACAGATGTCTTTATTTTCACTGATGGTTCTCCTTAAGAGTACTTAAATCAGCCCTGCAGCAATTTTGCTTTTGAAAAGGGCTGGGTGAAGCTGATCATGTAATCATTTGGTAACTCAAGAAGACAAGCCTACATAAACTTTACCCTGGAAAGGATCAAGATATATTAATTCATAACTAAAAATCCTTGTATTTGAACCCATGATTCTTTTAAAAATCCCCACTTTTTTCACAAAGCTCTGTTATTCGCTTAAAAATATTCAAACTGAAAATAAAGACACATGTTGTTCTCAGGGGAGAGAAAGTGTCAGGAGAATGGAGCCATAGCAGCTTACAGATTAGTCTCTCAAGAAGAGCCTGGTCTGTGCATGTGTTATGGAAGCAGCTTTCTAGTTACCAGGCACCAGGTGGTCACCTATGGTTGATCTAAGAAGCAAACACTGCCACAAATGCTATTAGTAGTGTGAAATGAGATTAACTCCCAATAGTATTTGCAATATCCTTGAGGGGTTTTTTCACTGAAGCAGCACAGGGCTGATAGCACCCCCTAGACAATGAAAGAGTTTAATCTTTTATTTGTTTTATGCACATAATTCCCATCGGCATTAATAGGAGTTAAGCATGAGCAAACAAAGAAGAATAAAGCTCAGAAATTTAAGCAATCATACTATGCTCGAGTTTTCCAAGAGTTTCACAAAAAACCAGGCCAAAATTGTAGAGACTCTTCCTACTGAGTGATGTTAAGTATTTTCAGAGATTTGCCAGATTTTGCTGTCACACTTGCTAGTTCATTGATTTTTGGTTTCAAGTTCTCTGACTTCTGTTGATGGGTATTTTTTTCTTGTATCAGTTGATATGGGCTATAACTGCTTTTTGTTTATGCACTGCTTTTTGTTATTCCAATTTCAACCACTAATAAGAGTAATTGGTTTGTGAAATTTGCTTGAATATGGGTTTGTATTTCCTGAAGATAATGCTGTCTTTTTCCCCTCTCCCTGTTTTTGATAATCTACTTAAAGCATAGCATTGTCTTTTTCTGCTTTATAATACAGTCCAACTGGTTGTGCTATCATCCAAAGCACATAATTCAAAAATTAAAGGCCAAAGACTGTAGGGACTAGTTTATGGCTTATTTTAATTCCAGAACTGAAGCCTAGAAGAATGTTCCCTTTGTGCAGAAACTGGTGTGCCTTCTCATTTTCTTCTCTGTAACATCTAGAATTAATTAATAGTATTTGCCTCTATTGTACACAGAGGCAATTGATTTCATATTACATTTGCAGTTTGTATAAAACCATCACAGTGCAGAATTGTACACATGTAGTAAAGAATCAGTGGAGGAAAGTGTTTTGAGGCTTTTAAGAGGCTCTGCCTTGGGGTGGAAGAGTTGCTCTGCTCTTTCAGGCCAGGAAAGCAGTTGCTTCTAGAGAGGGACAGTGAATTTAATCCAGAAATTGATTAGCAACACTGTTTATATGTAAAGCAGAATAAAAGCTTTGGGCAAGTATTGCTATGAAGCCAGGAAGCCAGGTGGCTGCCAGGGGAAAAGCTTATACCTGCTCTCATTAATGGCTTACAAACAGAGCATCTTGCTGTATTTTGTAGTGCTTGCAGAGACCCAGGGATATTCCACAGCTGATGAATTAGTTGATACTAATACCACATTCAGCAGAATGCCAGTTTCCTAAAATGCACAAAAATAAACCCAAGTATTAAAAAATACAGCTTTTCCACTCTAATAGACCTGTGATGATTCTATGATTAGTTTGGAAAATAACAATAAAGCTGTGATGTTACTTGAGAAAGAAGAACTTCACAGTTCTTCAAAGAGACCCACTATGTAAAATATGTTTAAGGAGATACTTTGACTAACAACACAGGGGGTTTCTGGTATATAATAAGCATTTTACAGTAGAGGGATCAAGGGTGGATTATTAACTGTGTAGTTTTTTCCCTAGAAAAATACGCTGATTCCCAGACTATAGGAAGATTCAAATGTAAGTAAATTTAAAATACTGCAAAGTAAAATGTCTAATCTGCAGTGCAAGGCTCCTGGAACAGTCTTAGTGCTTGCAAACATATCTGTCATTCATTATTCGTGAGCTGCCAAGGTGAGGAAATCCTGTCTAATTTGAGCTAGGAGGAAGAATAAAAATTGTATCTAAACTGAGAAATTTTAATAAATACATGGAAAGAAAACCTGCTTTAGGGAGAGAACAGATTCCCTACATGTGAAGCCCTTATAGGTTGTATTGACTTGACAGATTTTCAACAGGAATGGCAGATTAACTTGAAATTTAATTGCATGTAAGGTAATGATACCAAGAGCAGAAATATCCTCCAGAGGATTTTAATTGGAGCTTTGGGTTTGGCTTCAGCTGCCATAGTGATAAAAATCCATTAATAAGAAGGCTTTAGCAATTTAGAAACATTAACAGAAACCTTCTGAAGTGATCAAAATTCAGATACTTTTCCCTAAGGACATATAAAAGACTAAAAATTTATTCAGGTAAAGATGTCTGGGAAGACAAAAAGCAAACTTCTGAAATAATTTTTTTCTGAAATACTCCTTTCAGTATTTATTCCTTTGCACCACATTTTGAATTTACGTCATCATTTCCCTGATGCTGCTGTGCTCCATTTTCCTTATGAAAGTGGGAGTTGCAGTGAAGTGCAAGAAGCATCTGCAGAGTGTGCTGCAGAGGAAAGGAAAAAACTTTCCTCCCCAGGCAGTCAGGATGTTGTGGGCTGAACAGCACAGCCAGGCACTGCAGCACAGGGAGGTAAAGTGAAAGGATGTTAAAAAAAAGATTTTAGCTATGGCAACATTTTTAAGGAAATAAAATGAATTTAACTGAGGTTGTTGGGTATTCTTTTGAAATACAGGAAGGGTCTTGGCTACCTGGTTAAATGCCACTAAGGAGAACCATAATAGCTGATGTTTCCTATCTTGATTTCAGAAGCAGATCTTTATAATCAAAGAACCTTTTCCATTCCTCATTGACCTCAGTGGCAATATCCCTATGGAGTACTCTTATATTTGAGGTACATGCTAAGCTTGTTAATGGAGATTGGCAGAATCGTACTTTAAGAAATTGTAAAAATAAATCCAATAGTTTGGTTTGGTTTGGTTTTTTCCTCATGAAAAGCAGCCCTTGGAAAAAGTGCCAAGCATGTTTGGTGCAAAAATCTGCTAAGCATCTTTAACAGCCCAGTAAACAGTTTTGTCTGTAATGTGAATATACTGGTCACTTGGTATAACAAAAGAATGCTTAAGTTTCTAACCAGTCCTGTGAATTATGAAATATGATGTCTTCGATAAACCATGAATATGAGATAAGGATATTGAGAAAGAGGTAGCATTTTTCCCAAATAAGATTTTATTTGGCTATTTGACAGTTGAGATGTGAGAGACACCTTTTCTGAATAACTGACCAAAGTTAAAATGCAGGAACTATTTGAAATATATTATACTGGGAAATGGTCTGGTCTGCTCAGAATTATTTTAATTGCTGGGTCCAAGAAGTTTTCCAGAAGTAAAAGAAGAAATTGTCCTTCTTTCCAGACAGAGAGGGTTATTGAAGTGGTCTGATGTTGTGCAGCTCTCCTTCTCTCCTTGGTTAATTCCTCCCTCCTCACTGCAGTTTCAGTTGAGGACTTTTATTGACCTTCAGGATTCATGAGTCAGCTCTGCATTACTGCAGTCTCCCATGGTGGTGTGTGCTGGCTGCCAGCTTCTATGCAGTACTAGAACACTGTGCTGATGAAAAATAAATCCCCAGGTCTACGGACCAGTTCTGCAGTGCATCCTAGAGCAATGTTGTTTTCTATGTAATTCAGATTTAAGGATAGGAGGGAGGTTAATGAGGCACAATGAAAAAGCCTAAAAATATAGGGCTGACCATGGTATATATGTCATTAATTTACCATCTTGCTCTTAAGAGCTTCTTAAGATTATTACTTCTGTAATCTAGAGATATGTAACTCAAGACAAATATTTACAGAGAATTCTCACATTTACCTGTCTCAATTTTGTGACACGCAGAATCTGTGAGAGGAAAAGATGAAGTTGCTTGGTTCTGCCTAGATAGTCCCAGACAAATTCCTTGCAAAATTCACTGGATGTTGTTTTCCATTGCTTTTTAAAGCTAGGGGTTCAAGATCTGCAGTGATAACATTGTTAGTGTTAAATAATATTGATATCTTAACAGTCAGAGTATTAATTTATGAAAGAATTTCATCTCTGGGAAGTAGCTAACGGGTCCAGTAAAAAAAAATCTATCATGCACAGCTCAGCTTTTTAAATATTCAGTAGTCTCTAAAACACAAATGTGATGTACTTGTAAAACGAAAAGGATTGTCTAGCTACAGCACTCTAGGAGGCTTCTAAAGGCTCATGTTTCTGTTTCCATATGACCTTGGAAATTATTTCCATATATGTATTTTATAGGATTAAAATTCTGTCATACTTACCATATGTGTTCTAAACATAAAATAAATTGTGAATGTAGTTGTTTAGAGATCACAGTGTCTATAGAGTTTGATCTACAAAACCAGTATGTGGAAATATTCTACAACATGATTAAGAAACTTATTTCAGGAAGCCACTCAAACTGGGAGTATTTTGGCGGAAGATCTTAAATTTTAATTATCTGCAGCATTAATAAGCACTATAGGTTGCCTTTAAAATAATGGAAAATGCTATATAATTCATATAGAAAGGATTAAAGAGCAAGCCAATTGATGAAGTCCTCTAGCATCTCTGAAACTGCATTTTTCAAGGTTGGAGGAGTGATTCATCAGGGAGATAGTGGCTTCAGGTAATTGAATTGTTGGTGAAAGCCCATGTCAGAAATTGGAGTTGGAAAGAGGTGTTGTCTTCTCAAAGCTACACTGACTGCAGCCATGATGTTGGTTAAGGCAGTTCTCATGACTAGGAACATTGCATAGCCCTCTAATAAACACCCATCACTCTGCTCTTTCTGCCCTGATGTTAAACTACTCTGTTCTTTAAACACTCCTTTTTGTCCTCCTTCTGTAATCACAGAAGATTATTTATCATATGAGTAGGATCATAAAGCTGCACTTTCCTTTGGGAAAGCATAATTTCAGCTGCTGCAGTTCAGAGTTATGTCCTGTGCTTGCCATCCTCTTGCTGAAGTCACAGTGCTGCTAAATACTGGTGCACAAGGCTTCTGGGATTTAAGCTTTACTTGTCATGTGAATTGTAAATTACAGAGGTCAACGGAATAACAGAAATGACAAGAGTTCAGAGACAGCCATGCAAGGCTCTGGCATCATATGAGAAAGCAAAGACTGTTGCCAGGGGTCTGTTGTCTCTACAACTGGTTAGAATATTGTGTAGTTTCTCCAGAAGGATGGAATCTTATCTGTTGGGAATAATTGGTTGTCATAGGATATATGAGGAATGTTTGATTTCCTAATCCAAGAAGGACTCCAACAATCAAAGACTGTCACTATTTCACAAAAAGGCTGGTCTTTTTTCCCACTGGTAGTCAATTTTGGTGCTCCACAGCCATAACTCATAGCTGAAGTCATTGAACAAATTGATGCTGTTGACTGACTATTTGGTAGATTCTTTCTGAAGCAAAGTCAAGGGTGAACCCATATATTGAGAGCATTGGATTGCACTACTGCTGCAAGCTCAGCATATAAACAGCATTTGGAAGGTTTTTTTGGTTTTTTACTCTGATTTTATTGACATTTTCAGAAGTATTGGTTTTAAATTTAATCTGTCCAGAGACTCAGTGAATCAATAATTAAATCCATAGGCTACTTGGTTCAGTTTTTGCAGCATATTCCATCTTTTGGGAAGACAGATCTATTCTAGTAGATACTAAAATCATAATATGTAAGCTTTTCTTATTATTTTACCTTAGACTGAATTGCTTTAACTTTTCTTTTCAGGGTAGTCTTTGATTTTCAATGCTTTAGCAGCCCTTCATAATGTCCAGAAATTGTAAGGCTTTGTAAGAATCAAGAATTATGTGTGAAAGACAATTTTCTGAAGGTGAGAAATGCGAGTTGAGAGTACTAATTTGCTGGACACTAACAGATGGGAGTGAAAGGGCAGCAGTTTGCCTCTACTTGATGAATGGCTGTATTTTGACAGCAGATTATAAGTCACACAAAGTTGGCAAACATGCAAGAAATCAATATTTAGTTTGGAAAGATGATACAATTAGTCTTTTGATCAACAGTGTGAAAAAGGTGATGTAATGTCTTGAATTAACTTCAGGATATTTCGGGGTGAATGGTCACAAAGCAGTGAGGCCCCTGCAATCACTTCTAGTTCTTGCAACAGCTCCCAGCACAGCTCAGTTCATAAGTCTGCAAGTATTACAGATTAAAGTTTGAGGCAGAAAATATGAATCCAGCTATGAAAATTAGAGCAAACAGGTTGATTTGCATTCTCTTACTGCTGTCTAAGAGTCCTGAGAAAGGACTGGTGAACTGGGTTCATGTGCTGTAACTGGAGGCTGAATCTTGCAGTCACTGTTCAGACTGCATAATCATCCTCTGTCTAGCCTCCCACTTTCAGGGCTCTGTTATTATCTGGAGGTATAAACCCAAATGAGATCTGACAGATAAGGACTTACACAAAAACAAAAAATGAAATTGTATGCAATGGGTTTTATTTCATTAAGTAAATGTGAGCTTAAAAATGAAAAAAAAATACTATACAGGAGGATGCAGGACATTGCTTCTCAGGACTTGTAATTAATAAATTCAAAATCAGATGTAGGTAGGAAAAATGTTTAACTATCAGCAGGCTGCAGCTGAACCAAATGAAACTCAAATATCAATTGAATTTATGCGGGGAGAGGGAGATGATAAATTAGAGGTTTATGCTTTCTGGAGAGTCACAACATGGTTCAGTATTCCAGATGATCAGATGCAAGAACAATTAACTGATGATCAGATGCAAGAACAATTAATTGAACTTTGCAGAGATAACACATAAGTCCCTATAAAAAGCACGTAGCATTAGATATGAATCTGAATCTGCCATCATGTCCAGAGCAAGGAGGTTTAAATGATGGCAAGGAAAACCATCACACTTTGCAGTTAGTGTCATTCTTCCACATCTTTGTCTCCATCAGAGGGGTCAGCAATGGGAACTCATTATTAGATTTGTTCACAGCTGTCACATCAGCTTGGCATCGTAGCAGGATTTTATTTTCACCTAGAAATGTGTAAAATACTCTGATATTCCTACATATGTAGAAGTTATTGCTGGGAGAAAATTATTATACCTTCCATGTAGACAGCCAAAATTTAAGAAGCCATTGGGCTGAATTGAGCCCTGGAGGCAGTGAATCCATCTTCTCTGGCACAAACGAAATTATGCCTGTGTTATGCACGCCCCATTGTGTCAGCTAGTTACAAGACTGAATGATTACCCTCCCTGGCATCACCTGCAGGGCTTTCAGACCTTTCCTGGAAGGCTCTTTCTTAAGTCCTGTTCTTGCAGTCCAGTGCCTGGAATTTAGACAGCCATTTCTCCATCAGGTCTGCAAATCATTTTATTCTTACTTGCAGATACAGAATTCTGGAGTTTTACAACATCAGAATTTGCTTCGGTGAGTCTGTAAAATCACTACCTTGCTCAGTGCTGGACACTTAGCTACTTCTCCAGCTTGCAGTTTAGTTCAGCAGGAAGCTTAGAATGCTTTGGTATCCCTTTCTCAGCAAAGAAGGTGGAGAGGATGGAGTGCTCCATATAATTTATGCAGGATTTCTTTAGATAATTGATAGTCTGCTATAAAAGGGGGGGGGTCTCGTTCCTTTCTCTATGGCCTGGAATTGTTGTTGCAATGTAGTGCCTCCAGGCAGACAAGGTATTTGGGACTGATCACTATTGCATATTATTTGACAATCTATACCCATTGATCTTTGTATTGAAAACAAGGAGAAATGTATTTATTCAACTAGTACAACACATAGCAACCATCAGATGACCAGTTATCCAGACTCTGAGTATAATATAGAGCAACGATTAAGAACCCAAAGTTAACACATCTGGTTTTGGAGGATGAATTTGAAGTCCACACTAGAAATAGCAGATGAAATAGTGAGCAGTTTGAAGTTACTTAAAATGGTTATTAGATTACTGTTGGCTATGGGAAAAGCTTTTTTCCAAAGAAATGTATTGGTTTCAATGTATCATGTGCAAGGGATATGATAGCCTTCCAACAACCTTCATCAGACTTGTTAAATCTGAAACAGAGTGTGGTTGAGATGATTCTTGAACATCACTTATTACTTCCCAGCACAGTGGCTGACAAGATCCAATTACTGTCCTTCAAGAGTCTAAGCATCCCTTACAACTTTAGGGATGGATGTTTTATGGTTCATTTTGGAGGATTTTTCCCTCAGTGTCTGGAAATTCCTGGAGCAGCTGGGGGGATGTGGGCATTGAAGCTACTTTAGAGTGCAGAGCAGTGGAGGTTCCTAGCTGCAGAGGGATCATTGCATATTCATGGTGTGTGGGAAGGGTCATTAGCCAGCCTTGCAAGCTGTGCCATCTGTTAATACCACCCAGCAGGGTGGCTGGTGTAACACAGCCCTCACACAGTCCTGGCAGTGAAATGAGACTCATAAGTTCTTTACCACGAAAAATGAGAGGTGTTTGAAGTTGCCAGAGAAATGTGTTTGAATGCCAGATCAGGTGTCAAACAGTTACCATCTTCAGGAAGAAGGTGTACTTCAGAGAGAGTACTTCTTTCACCCTTTCTGCTAAGAATGACCACAGGAAGAATTTGCCTGCTTCCTCTGTGCTTACTTTGTGTAAGAATTGCATTGATAGGGAGCAAGTGAATGTTGATGTCTTCCTGGAGTGACAGGAGAAGCTGGTGGAAGCCCATCTTGAGTAGCCTGTTACAGCAGGCACACCCATGGGCTGGGTTGCACAGGCATGCCCAGGAAAAAGTGTGTCAGTAGTGATGCTTTGTTAAACAAAACTTGAATGACCGCTTGGTTTCTTTCCCTTGCCATTCATTTTAATTTTCTGTGTGCACAAATTTAACATAGTCCCTGTTAGAAGTGCCCCTGATGTTCATGTTGCTTGACTGGGCTGAAAAAATTACCTGTGTAAGTTAAGAAAACTGTTCTGTTCCTTTTGTAGGAAGTGGGATTAACACCATCCCCATCTCAATAGTCACACAATAAATATCATTGATATTTGGATGAGTAGGGGGGCATTAGGATCCTATGGCCATAGCAAGTGGGTTGATGAGTGCAATTTTAAGCAATTTTCACATGCTGTTTACTTCTCTCTGTTCTTGTTCTGAATCAAACATCTACCAGACTCGTTGCTCATATATGTTTTTAATTTGAAGCTTTAATTAATAAAGTCAAAATAGGAGGAAATTTGATTTCTTCAAAGCATAAATCATATTTATAAATTAGTCTTTAAAAGGCACTTTGACTTGTTTCCTACAAGCAGGTAAAATCTGTCCACTCAATCACTTCCATGCAATGTGGAAGTTTCTTCCTTTCTTCCTGTGTCAAACCACAGAAATATCACATGTACAGAGAGGCTGCAAAAATCCAGTAAAGCAACCCCAGATGTACACAAGTCTCAGGTCTCCCACTCCCATCTGTAATAAAATAAAAAGTTTAAAAAAAACCTGTAAGTCACAGTCTCTTGCCAATTTATGAGGTGCTGTTGCTGCTTTCTGCTCCCACACTGTGATACTTAATTTCTGTCTGATAAAACTGTTCCCATGGGAGACTTTCCTTCATTCCAGCTGAGCGTCTCAGGATATCAATCTGGGCAGCAAGCCTGCATTACTCTTACAAAATTGCAAAAAGCCTTTCATATTTCTCCAGTGGTGACATGGGACCGTGTTACTGACATCAGCAAGTAGCTGCAAACTTCCCAGGTGTACCATGGGATGGGAGCCCTCACAGTGACTCACACCCTGCCAGGGCTGGGTCCCCACCCTGCCTGCTAATCCAGAACATGTTTATGCTGAAGAGGGAGACAGTCACACATGCATCTTTGGGTGGGCACCATGTACACAATGCAGACAACTTTCCTGTCTCTGGAGATCAGCCTCAGGGCTCATGGACCCCCACAACCACTGCAGCAGGGTTTCTGGTGGGATGTAACCACTGCTGTGTTGGCCAGTAGGAGCTGTGACTCTTAGGGTCCAATCCTTCCCAGTTACACAGACAGACAACTTGGAACAGCTTCAGTAAGTCCAGAGTATGTGCTTTGAGCCCAATGAAAGCTGAGCATCTTTGTCTGACTTTGCATGTGGCTAATTGCATTTCTTTTCTACCTGTGTTTAATGTGTTCATGTCTAATGATACATGAGGCTTAGTCTAGCCTGAAGCGAAGTATGTGCTCAGTGTCCAACTATTAAGTAAGAAATGTCAGGGTCCGCTAAAGGGTGATGATTCCTTTCATTTCCTTAACAATAAGATTCAATAAACTCTGTCTAATCTCTTAATTTAAGGGAATCTTACAAGCAACTAAAATATCAGAGCATCTTCTGAAGGAGTCTGTGGTAACAGAGCCATCTGGATGTTTTATTGACTGCAGCTTTATATGAGCATTTCTGATAGGCAAGAAAGAAAACCTGTAAAAATAAATTGAACTGCAAAGGGTAATATCAGAACTGGATGTTGCAGAGAGATTAGACCTGCCCTCTTCCCCTTCTGTAATATAAAATCTGTATCCTTCTTTCAAGGAAGTATAGCAGAAAGAATTTAAATTAAGAAAACTAGTTTCTCCAAACTAAGTAGATATTATCCCTAAGTTTCTAGGCACTGTCATGCACAAGAGAATGGACTACAACCCTATCTCACATTTTACTTGAAAGCACTCTTTTCCTTCTCCATCACTTTCCATCATTTGGTTGTCAGCTCACATGCTTTTAAGTGTAGAGGTTCCCCAGAGCAGCAGCAACAGATGCAGCACTGTGGGGGCTCAGGGGGCAAGGAGGAGGAATAAGGTGTGACTGGTGCAGGCAGGGCAGTGAGGAAGGAAGAGGGCATTGCTGGGGCAGGTAGGGCAGCACTGAGCCTGCCCCAGGCAGGGACACTGTGGGAATGGCTGGCTGCCCTTCCTCTCACACCATGCTCTCAGGCATGTGGAGCTCCTTTCAGCCTGACTGTCCTCAGCCTTGTTACTTTATGTCTCTTTACAGGGGAGGTTTTCTAAGTTGGCAAATAGGTCTGTGTCCCGTACTCCCTTTTAAGCCTAATTAATTATTTTAATTGATTAATATTGCGCCAAGCAGTTTGCTCGGAAGGGACAGCTCTTCTGGTTTTTTAGACTAATTACCAGTCTGGATTTCTGAATGACAATCCAATGCCAATTAATCTCACTGCAGTTCTCACAGAAAGAGACCCTGATAAGAACTTGCCAATTAACATAAGGGGGGGAAGAAAAAATCAACAGTCCTGTTTTGTTTTTCTGGCATCCACTCCTAGTCAGATGAATATCACTATTTAGTACAGAGACAGACTAAGTATGAAAGCCAGTAGGCTGCAAGGCTGCTCCAAACTTGCCCAGACTTTACTAATTCAGTATCTAGATGTTATTTGTATGCCCTGTCTCTCTTGTTGCTTGACACTGCTTGTATATAGCTCTTGTAAGCAGGAGTGAGATAAAGTAGGGCAGCATGGCAAGTGTCTAACTATCCCTCCAGGGAACTTTTTGCAGTGTCCCAATGCTAATCAATACCAGTGGAAGGCTGAAGGGAGCATTGAGGTAGCGTGGGTTCTAGTTTTCACTGGGTTTGTTAGGGCCAGATGCTCAGCTGGTGGTTGTTACTCCCTTGCCTGCCCCAGCTCTGTGAGACCAAGGTGAGTTATGGGTACTTCCAGACAGGTCAGCCAGAGGGCTGTCACACGAGGCATGCAGCAAACTCATGGAAAGTCCTGGTTCATACCATGATGGTTGAATTTAATTTTTCTTTCTTGCTCTCTGCACTTGCAGGTCAGAAGATTCTTCACCACAGAAGTGATGTCTTAGAAACTGTAGTCCTCATCAATCCCTCAGATGAAGCAGTTAGTACTGAGGTAAGTAAGAAATACTTTGTTGGACATGTCATAAAATCTCCATTAATTGGACATGATGAGGGCACTGAAGCAGATGTGGTTGAGGTGATTATGGAGCACCAGTCACTGCCTGCCAGCTTAGAAACTGACTAACTCAAATTCAATTTTCCAAGTCTTAGCAGACACAGGGAGCAGGTCCTGACTATGAATGAAAGGATGTATTTGGAATAAATATAATGAAAAATGTCACCCATCCCTTGATTTGTTCCCTGGTTTCCCAGACTCCTGACAAATTGTCAAAAGCATAGAAATACACCTCTGATCTCAGCATTCCTTTTCTCATAATACATTAAATTCTCTTCTTGATAGAGTGGAGGTAGCTCTGGTTAAACTGCTTCTGCTTTGCCATTGTTTGGTAGCTCTAGATGCCTGCTTTACTTATGAAGAAAGTGTCTGAAGGTGCCCAGAGACAAATTTGCGTCTGAGAGGAATTAACAGCTATGTGGTGGTGACTCTAGGTTGATTTGTGTGTCCCTCAAAAAGTATGTGATGTGATTAGTGAACCCTGGAGAGTGCCCATAAGAAGACTGCCAATTCCTTATGAGCTCAGTGGAGTCAAAGAATAAAAGCTCAAACAAAAAATTGATTTATTTAGCGAGTGAGACTGAAGGTTGAAATAATAGGGATAATTGCATTGCTGGTCTGTGCTGGGAAGAACTGGCAGTCTCATTTCTCTTGGGAGATAAAGCAGTTCTGCTGGTGGTCACTGGTGAAAAAGCTATTTTGGCATCAAGAGCTAAATTATGTTGAACACAAACAGAAGAAAGGACTCCAAAACAAATGAAATTTCTGAACATAGAAGTTTAAAAGCCACCTTGGTCAATAGGAACTTACTAAAATACAGTGTGTGAAAGTATCTTACAAGCCATTAGAGGTTCTTGAAAATGATAAGGGACTCACTAGGGTAGCAGCTCTATGCATTCATTCTGAGTAAAAAGTCATGAAGTGTGTGCATGTGTGAAGGGGTGGAAGAGACAAAAAACCGCCAAAAGCAAGGAAATGCTATTTCTGTTGCTTGTCGTTCCTTTGATGGATGACTACGTGGAAGAACATGTTCTGACACCCATTAATGATTTCTGAACCCTAGGCTTACTCGTTTGGCTCTAGAAAATGTTTGGCTGTGTTACTGTAAATTCCATCTCACAAGACTGTGGGAGGCAATCTTTACTTTGCTTCCATCCTGCCAAACTAGTCACAGTCAGACAGATGAGATTTAACTTGGCTGGCTAAGCAAGGCTCTGAATAGACATAATTCAGAAAGAGATGATCAGAAAGCGGTGGCAGAATTAAGTCACAGGTTAAATCTGCTTACTGTGGCAAATATAAAACTGAATTTCATATATCGGAGATTTCCAGGGTGCATCTGGGGGAGACAGAGAGATACCATGAAGCTCTGACTTCACCAGAAGAGGAACTGGAATCTATTCACTCAGAAAACAACAACAACAACAACAACAACAAAAACAACAAAGTAAAACAATAGCTAAAAAAAAGAAAACCAAGCCAAAGAAACAAACAAGCAAACAAAAACAAAACTGAAAGAAATGCAAAATACCTGGTAACTTTTCCCTTTATAGCCTTACCTGGTGATAGTCCACACATGATTGTGCCTGAAGCTCCTGTCATATCCTGTCAAATGCCAAGCACCTTCCTTAAGAAGGAGGCCCCAAAGGAGAGAGATTGTTGTTTCCTGAAGAAAACCCCAATGAACATTTACTTCCTTTTTAGGACATCCCCATTCCATTACTGTAATATTCCTGTGACTGTACCATAGCTTGGGAAACCAGCAATCTGTTAGTCTCTGTTCTCACTCCATCTTAAACTCTGTTTTGACTGAGCCTGCATCTTGCTGTGAACTTCCTTCAACCAATTCTGAGCTTCAACCAACAATTAAAACTGAATGGAATCATCAACTTGCAATATTTCTTCTAAAACTGAGTGGTCTTGAAATCATGAGACAAATTTCTGATAGTCCTTCAAAAAACTTTATTTGTACTCAGACACAGAATTATGTGTCTCTTAAGGCCTTCAATGTATTCACACTATGATCTGTAATCTGCAAACATTTATTTATTTTTCTGTCATAGGTTGCTAACTCTGCAGAATGTATTTTATTGTCAATTAATAAAATAGGTTGAAGGGGAATTATATGGCAGTCAAATATCAATGATTCACAAGTCAGGAAGTTGTTTTACTGTTGGAAAACCTGATGAGTTTACACAAAAGTTGATGACCACTGCTGGCAGCAACAAAAGAAAACTTAGAAAAGGAAGCCAGTTCAGAAACAGGTTTTTTTACAGTTTTTAGTGAAAACAGGGGATATTTGAGTAATGCACGTCAGACAAATGTTTGAACTTATCTATATTTTTGTCTGAAATAGAAATAAATACACTTAATCTATACATGATATTTCTGAATTTTTAATTATTAAGAGCAATTAATGACAGACCAGCATTAGTCCTACATTTAATTAAAGGAACTTTCTGCTGCTTAGTATCAGGGTCACTTATTAAATAAAATAACAGTGAAGACATAGTAGAGTTGGGATCTTCTTTGAGATACTTACACTCCAGTGTGTGTTTTCCACTTGTACTGGAAACATGAGTTCTTCAGCAGAGATTCAGGTTAGCCTTCCTGGCTCAGCCTCCCAGCATTTGTAAGAGTTATTTAGAAAAATTGATTGCTGAACAATCAATATAAACCTTGGAAAGAATATGCTAGGAGAGCTGAGTTGATTGTGTCATCTCCATGGAGATGGAGCTCAGATGCAATATCATGTGGAGTTGTCCCAGATGGACTCTGTTCGTTTGCTCAATTAGTTTAATATGTGGATTGTTCTGAAATCACTGTTCTGGTTTGATTTAATTCCTCTTTAATAGGGGAATTAGTGCATTTGAAATTCATAGCTTACTATAGACTGAGTTGTTTTTTCGGTGTTGGGTAAGATTTTTAAGTATTTGCAAAGCATTTACTCAACAGTATAGAATCTTACACAGGTTTTGTTTCATTTTGTTCCTAAATTTACAATATATTACTTTATCTTAGCATGCACATAAGTCTCTCCCTTGGGAGTGGTAAACAAGAATAAGTAATGGTTGTAGTGAGGGTCAAGTAAAGTAAAAAGCATGTGCTCTTAAATAGTTTACCAAGCTTGTCCTGATACAATTCTGTAAAAGTATACCAAGAACTATACTAAAAATAAGTTTGTTGCTAAAAAAAAAATATTTCTCCATTCCAGTTGTATTCTATTCTGCTTCTTGTTGTTTTTTCCATGTTATTAGTATGGTTTCTTCTTCAGACCTTCTTTCTAACTGCATCTTGCCCCTCATTTTTTTCATGTTTTCCCCTTTCTCAGTGTCTTTTTTAAACAGTACTATAAGTCCATAATGTTTTGGGAGTCCTGTTCCAGAGGCTGGTTTTAAATTAGGAGAGATAAACTGTGTGTTCTCAGTGGACTATTGAAGCAGTGGTTACTCCCATTCTTGATGTATTTCTCTTCACTCTAGGTGCGCTTAATGATCACTGATGCTGCAAGGCACAAGCTCCTTGTTCTAACTGGCCAGTGCTTTGAAAACACAGGAGAACTCATTCTTCAGTCAGGATCCTTCTCCTTCCAGAACTTCATTGAGATCTTCACAGATCAAGAGGTATGTTTAGAAAAGTGTCTTCTATGCATTGTTATGTGGTGGCAGAGATTCCTAGAAGACTAACAAGACTCTGTCTTAGAGTTACCAACAGGCAGCCTGGTGCTGCTGCTCTTTACTCTTCATTATAGGCTTTCTTGCAAAACATTTTTAAATTTTACTTTAGATTTCATGTAAATTGCCTATAATTAAATATTAATTTTGGAAATTAAATTACAACTTGTGGAAAGAGAAAATCAAGGAACCCTCCACAATGGAAAGAGATAGTGGTCGTTTAAAATTTGCAGGTTGTTAATCTAAGGTGCACATACAAAGCAGTTGAACTGGACTTGACACCAGACTCTTGCCTATGGCTAACAGAGAGTGGCTGTTAGAATAACTGTATTTTTTGCATCATCTACCTGCTTAACTTTTTTATAGTAGTGTCTAAAATATGGCCAGTGAATCTGTAAAACTTGTGGCTTTTACATACCAAAAAGATAAGCATGAAATATACCAGTATTTAATGTCATTTGTTTCATGACTTGTTACTTTGCTCTCTTCCTTAATGTACTGTGTCTGAAAGCTCCCATAGGGCAGGAATCCATAGTAAACAAGCTGTCATACTTAATTTAGCTGCCATGTAAAGTATATATTTAAATACACTGTATGGCTGGATCCATACGAGTTTAGTTTCCACTATTCATTAGGAGCATGTAAGTAAACTGAGATTTGAAAGTTCAGTACTGAAATAGCATAGTTTGGATGAGCTCTAGTTTGACCTTATTGTATCCATATCAACTATTCTCAAAGCCCCTTTGCTCAGCAAATGGCTGGGGAAAGATCTGGATTCCTTCTCTCTGAGAGTCCTGGCACCTAAAATTCACTGGCATTTCTCAGAGTTGCTTTTCTATGAAATTACAAACATAAGTTCCATATATCTCTGTCTATTTAATGACATTTAATTACTTTATAACTACATGCAAAACTAGGGGCAAATGCTACCATTACCATTAGGAAACAAAATTATTGCTTAGAAAGTGGAAGGATGGGGGTTGGCCACAAGTTGCAGATGCTGTGGGATTGCTGCAGTAGTGGGTGTTCAGGGCACACTCCCATGGGCTATAAGTAAGACTCATTTGGCTCATCTCTGTGGCTGGCAGTGTGCTCACCAACCAGCTGGCTTGGCTCTCAGCAAGTGTTGGCTTCCAGCCTGTTGTTTCTGAAGCCTCAGGGTCTCAGTGTGCCTCCAAGCCTTCACAAAACCAAAGAAAGATCATATTTGTCATGCTGCAGTTCACATGTGCAACATTTTGTAAAAATTGAAAAAAATAATTAGAAAAGAAGGTCTAGAAAAAGTGGTTAGTGGTTTTCTAGGTGGTGAAGAGATGAAAGAATTACTGTGCTGTCCTGATCCTAGTAGACTTGGCAGCGCCAGATTTACAGTTGGACTCAATGGTCTTTGGCACCCTAGACAATTCTACGATTCTGTAACTATGTAAGATGGAACTGTTTATGGCCTCTGCCTATTTTTACTTCACTGGGCCAAAAAGGAACTAAGGTCAAGAATGTGCATGCAAAAAAGTGAGTACACAAGTCTAATTCAGAAATCCATCTCTAGCATGCAGAACTCTCTTCAGGCAAAGCCTGAAAGCAGGATTTTCAATTTCTCCTATGTGGGAAGGTGTGAAATGCCCCATTTCCCTGCTCCTGCAACAACAGCTAGGACAGGAAAATCCCTTTGCACCTTGGTGATTCAGGATATAAGTAATGATTGCATGTTCTCTGAGTAGCCAACTTACGTTTGTCTTCACTAGCTGTGACACCTTTAAAACTTAAGCATGCCTCAACAGATGTCTCTCAATGTTTAAAAAGACATTCAGGTTTACAAGTTTAAAAAGACATTCACGTTTATTTATTTTCTCACACAATGGTTTTGAATTTGGAGGAGGACATGATGTTTGGCTACATCTTTGTTTTACTGTCTATCCCAAGTGTCACCATTTGAAATTCAAATCCATTGATACTTTTTCTGAGGCATGACTGAATTTGCTATTCCTAACAGATACAATCTGTGCCTGGAATAAACTTTCTTTAATTTTTCATTAGCCTGGGCTTCCAGTGGCTTAACACTGTCTGCATTATGCATGCTGACTTTAAGGAGCAAAAAAGTCAGAATTTAGAAGTATGAAGCAGAAATCCAAAGATGGTATAATATAAACTGGAAAGGACTCAACCCAAACCTTGACACAGTATATTCATTAGCCCATTATGTTACCATATGATTTTTTTATCTAGGCAGAGAATCAGGCCTTTATGAAAAACAGTCTGTACTCCAGTTTTATTTCCTTATGTATGCAGCAGACTTGGATTTGTTTATTCAGAAGAAATTATATTTTATTACATTTGACACTCCCTAATAATGTGTTTTCAGCCCTGATCAGAGACATATCATAAGGAGTACTCTTGAGATTCTAAATCAATTTCAAAGCTGTCATCCATGCTGCCCCTCTTTTCTAAATTCTGCAGTAAACAATAGCAATGGTTCCCCTATTGTCTTTATCAGCATTTTCAGCCTTTTCTCCATTTATTCTTTCTGCTTTGTTTTGTAATTTATTGTCATTCAGACAGGGCAATGTCTGACATACATGTGAGATTTATCTATACTCCTGTCAAATGGTTAAGTACTCAGTAACAATGATACAGGAAGGTAGAAAATACTTATTTTGGGCTTTATTTATCTCTTGGTTGGAATGTTTTTTTTAAAAAACAACCACTGCATCTTTGTTGAGTTCTATGTTTGGTAAATGCTAAAAATAAGTTATGTAACACAAAGAAAAAAGTGAGATCTACACACAGAGAGGCCCAAAGAGATATAACATAATCAAATATCATTAATCTTTTATTTATTCATTTCCTCTGTTGATACAGCTTGTGGTCCAAGAATTTCCAATTATTCAGCTGTAGTGTTATCTATATCAGTCTTATGAAAACTGTTCTTAAAGCTTGAACTGACAACTGAGTCCCTGCAAAGAAGGTTATGGCAGTTTGCATGATGATGTGCTGGCATGTTTTCCACTGACATTTTATTCCTATTTTATGAATTACTTCTTTATAGAAGTTTAGTGGTCTCTTTGTTAAGGGAAAATAGAACAGAAATTAGCTACATTAAACGGAATTGTCAGTTTTAAAAAGTCAAATGACAGTATCTGTGGAACTGAGATAAGATAAAATATCTTTTTCATTTTTGTCTACTCATCTGGGACCATCAAATACTGCCTTTTTGTTTTAGAATGTTAACTAATACTTTCAAAATAATGGAATTATTCTAGATTTTAAATTTTGTGGTCCATGACTATTAAGTGAAATTAGTGGCAAGAGTATTTTAACCCTTTTTTTCCCTTAATCTTTCTTTGGCTCTGGACTTTGGAATTTCAGAAGTACAAAACTTACAATAATATATTCATTGAATTGTTCAGGTTGGAAAAGACAAATTCAAAGAGTTTGAAAACAAAGAATAGTTTGGTTTGGAAAAGATCTCAAAGATCAAGTCCAACTCTTACCCAACACTACCAAATTCAACACTAAACTATGCCTCCAAGCACCACCACATCTACACATCTTAAATACCTGCAAGGATGGTGACTGAATCACTTCCCTGGGCAGCCTGATTCAGTGTGTGAAAACACATTTGAGGAATACATTTTCCTTCATACCAATCTCAACTTGCCCTGGTGGAATTTGAGGTAATTTCTTGTCATCCTGTCATTTCTAATTTGTGAGAAGAGACCCCACCTGGCTACACCCTCTTTTCAAGCAGTTGCAGAGAGCAATAAGTTCCTCCCTCCAGCCTCCTTTTTTCCAGGTTAAACATCCTCAGCTCACTCAGCCACTCCATGTCAGACTTGTGCTCCAGGCCCTCTGTTGCCTTTCTCTCAACATGCTTAAGCACCACAGTGTCTTCCTGGGAGAGAGGGGGCCTGAAAACTTACAGTTGTTTCTGTTTCTGAAGTATTAACTCATTTCTCAATCACAGATCCACAGAATCATTAGGGTTGGAAGGGATGTCTGGAGATAATCCAGTCCAAACCCCCTGCCAGGGCAGGGTCACCCAGAGCAGCTGATGCAGAAGCATGTCCAAGTAGATTTTGAGCATCTCCAGAGAGGGATGCTCCACAGCCTCCCAGGGCAGCCTTTTCCAGTGGTCTGCCATCCTCAACATAAAGAAGTTCTTCCTCATTTTGCAGTGGAACTTGTGTTTTAGCTTATGGCCATTGCTCCTTGTCCTGACACTGGCCACCACAGAAGAGAATCTGGCACCATCCTTGTGACCCCTGCCTTTGAGATATTTATATGTATTCACAAGAACCCCTCTCAGACTTCTCTGGACTAAACAGGCTCAGCTCCCACATTTTCGTCTCTGAAGAGAGATGTTCCAGCTCCCTCATCATCTCTGTGGCTTCTGCTGGACCCTTGTAGCTCTTTGTCTTTTGTGATCTATGGAGACCAGAACAGAACACAGCACCACATATGTGTTCTCACTAAGGCTGAGTAGAGATCATCTCCCTCAGCCTGCTGGTTACACTTCTGATGGAAGGGATGGGGCTGGCTTTTCAGGAATGGTATTCCCTAGAGGTACAATTGACCATCTTGGCCACATCTGTTCCATCACCTTTCAAGGGTGGAGATGAGGCTGACTCGCCAGTAGTTTTCTGGGTCCTTTTTCTTGCCCTTTTTGAAGACAGGAGTAACACTGACTCTCCTCCAGTCATCAGTCATCATACACCTCTCCTTTTCTCCATGATTTTTCAAAGCAACATAGGCCAGCTACCCCAGCACCTGTGGGTGCATCTCATCAGGACCCATGGATTTATGGATGTTAAATCTGCCCAGCTGATCTCTAATGCAACCCCCTACAACTAAGAAAATTCTTCCTTTCTCCAGGCTCCCTTATCTCCAAGGTCTGAGGGCTGGTCTCAGCAATAAAGACTGAGGCAAAGAGGGCATTCAGTAATTCCACCTTCTCTAAGTCTTCCATTACCAGTACACCAATCTGATTTGTCTGTGACCCCACATTTTCCTTAGTCTTCCTTTTGATGCCCATGTACATGTAGAAATCCTTCTTGTTATCCTTGATAGCCCTTACTAGACTCTGTTCTAGGTGGGCCTTGACCTTTCTTGTTACATCCCTGAATATTCTGACAATGTTCCTGTAGTCCTTCCATGTGGTCTGTGCCTTTTTCAACATCCCATACATTTCTTCCTTCCATTTGAGATTTACTTGAAGCTCCCTGCTTATCCATGCAGATCTTTGGCCAACCCCTTTGGCTGATTTGTTGCTCATGGGAATACACTGGAGCTTGAAGGAAGGATCCTTGAATACTGACCAACTCTATTGGACACCCATGTTTTCTAGAACCCTAAACCATGGGATTCCTCCAAATGGAGGAAGAGGTCTGAATTCAGAATTCTAGTCCTGTTTACTGCTTTGCTTCCTCCTTACAGGATTCTGAGTTACACCATCTCATGGTCACTGTTCTGAAAAACTCTCCTGAAGCCAATCTTGATGAACATGGGAGCAATACTGGCTTTTCAGGAGCCAGCCCAGAGAAAGACCTGCACAAACAGTGGTGTGAGAGAAGGAGAAAGGATGGCAGCTGCCCCTGGGAGGATGCTGGCCTCCTCTGTGTTGCAGTTGCTGCCTGTTAAGAGGTTGTACTTTGTCCTTTGGATACTTGGCTGTCTCTTCTGGAAGGACCAACAGGCAGACTCATGAGCCCATGGTAGACATACAGTGGTAGCTCAGGCTGCATTATCCCCACAGTCGTCATACACTCTCAGTAGAATAGTTAGTACCATCCTTCTATAAAGTATGGAGGAGGGAAGGGGGAACCTTGAATCCTTTGTCCTTTTGGCAATAGTGACCAGAAATAAGTTCCTCCTTTGTATTTTAAAAAATACAGCAGTAAACTAATTATGACACCAGGTTACTTTAATGTCTAGGATGGGGATTCACCAGTGCAGAACCAAATGAAAAAGGTTTTCTCTATCTGATCAGGAAATATTATGTGTTGACATTAATTGTCATTAAAAACTGAATTAGTGTGCATCTTCTTGTGTTTTTGTTTTATAACTCTAGATTGGTGAACTGTTGAGCACCACACACCCTGCCAACAAAGCCAGCCTAACTCTTTTCTGTCCTGAGGAAGGGGACTGGAAAAATTCCAACCTTGACAGACACAACCTTCAAGACTTCATTAACATTAAACTCAACTCAGCATCCATATTACCCGAGATGGAAGGACTCTCTGAATTCACAGAGTATCTGTCAGAATCAGTAGAAGTGCCATCACCTTTTGACATTTTGGAACCTCCAACCTCAGGAGGTTTCTTGAAGCTCTCCAAACCCTGCTGTTACATTTTCCCAGGGGGAAGAGGGGACTCCGCGTTGTTCGCAGTGAATGGATTCAATATGCTTATCAATGGAGGATCTGAAAGAAAATCTTGTTTCTGGAAACTAATCCGGCACTTGGACAGGGTAGATTCCATTCTGCTCACTCACATTGGAGATGACAATCTGCCAGGAATCAATAGCATGCTTCAGAGAAAGATAGCTGAACTAGAAGAGGAACAGTCTCAAGGGTCTACTACCAACAGTGACTGGATGAAAAATCTGATCTCACCTGATTTAGGAGTTGTGTTCCTTAATGTACCTGAGAACCTGAAGAACCTGGATCCTAATCTTAGAGTAAAAAGGAGTGTAGAAGAAGCTTGTTTTACTCTCCAGTATTTAAATAAATTGTCTATGAAGCCAGAACCTCTTTTCAGAAATACTGGAAATACCATTGACCCTATCATTTTATTTCAGAAAATGGGAGTTGGCAAACTTGAGATGTATGTGCTTAATCCTGTCAAAAATAGCAAAGAGATGCAATATTTTCTGCAGCAGTGGAGTGGTACTAACAAAGATAAAGCTGAATTCCTCCTTCCAAATGGCCAAGAACTAGACATTCCATTATCCTATTTCACCTCAGTCTCATCTCTGATTGTGTGGCATCCAGCTAATCCTGCAGAAAAAATAATCCGAGTTCTCTTTCCTGGAAACAGCACTCAGTATAATATTCTAGAGGGACTAGAA
Source organism: Erithacus rubecula (assembly GCF_903797595.1). Lineage (NCBI taxonomy): Eukaryota > Metazoa > Chordata > Aves > Passeriformes > Muscicapidae > Erithacus > Erithacus rubecula. The sequence continues at coordinate 8,137,349 of NC_136661.1, forward strand.
AAACTCAAACACTTAGACTTCCTTAAACAACCAATGGTTACACAAAAAGACCTAACTGGGAACATTGCTAGTCCGGCTGTGAAACAAACAAAATTGAAACAGCGAACAGATAGCAAGGAGAGCCTGAAGCCTGCTGCAAAGACACCACCAAATAAACCTATCAGAAAGGAATCTAAGGAAGAAACACCAGAGCCTGTGAAGCCTAGTCCAGCACCAGAAAAGCCTCAGAAGCTGGAAGGCAAAGAAAAAGTTCCAGTTAAAAAAGAAAAACCAGCAAAAGTAGAGACCAAACCAACAGTGGTGGAAAAGGACATAGCAAGTAAGGAAGATCAACTAGTGAAATCTGAAACTCCTGAAAAACAAAGTACAGATGTAAAACCGAAAATGTCTAAGGAGAAGACAGTGAAAAAGGAAGTCAAAGCAAAACCTGAAGAAAAGAAAGAGGACAAAGAAAAGCCAAAGAAAGAGGTTTCTAAGAGAGAGGAGAAAACACCCATCAAAAAAGAGGAAAAACCAAAAAAAGAAGAGATCAAGAAAGAAGTTAAAAAAGAGGTGAAAAAGGAAGAGAAGAAGGAAACTAAGAAGGAAATAAAGAAAGAAGCTTCAACGAAGGAAGCCAAAAAAGAAGCTAAAAAAGAAGAGAAGAAGGAAATCAAAAAGGAAGACAAAGAAGCCAAAAAGGACATCAAGAAGGTTCCTAAAGAAACAAAGAAGACAGCTACTCCTTCAAATGAAGCAAAAAAGCCAGCAGCAAAGCCTAAACCACAGAAGAAGGAGGAACCTGCTAAAAAAGAAGCAGTACCTGCTGGAAAGCCAAAGGAAAAAGGAAAAGTTAAGAGTGTGAAGAAGGACCTCAAAGTCAGTGGAGCACAAGCTGCCCTTGCAGCAGTTGGAGCTGCAACTGTAGCAGCTGCAGAGATTACAGCCGGTGGAAAGGAGCTGGAAGCAGAGAGATCCCTTATGTCTTCACCAGAGGATTTAACAAAGGATTTTGAGGAATTAAAAGCTGAAGAAGTAGAAACAATAAAAGAAACAAAATCTCAAGTTGCACTTATAAAGGATGATCTGAAACTCACCGGCACAGTGCAAAAAGATGCCTTTGAAGCACAAAAAGAGAAATTGGATAATGAGGGACCTGCTGAGTCATCTGATGAAGGCATAACTACCACAGAGGCTGAGGGTGAGTGTGAGCAGACACCTGAAGAATTGGAACCTGTGGAAAAACACAAGGTTGATGACAATGAAAAGTTTGAAGATGAGGGAACTGGTTTGGAAGAATCATCTGAAGCAGATTATGAAGAAAAGGCAGAGACAGAAGAAGCTGAAGAACGAGATGAAAATGAAGTAGAAAAAACACGACTGGATGCCACAAAAACATATATGGAAGAATCAAGAAAAATTACAGGTGGCTCAGAAAAAGTAATGACTCAAGTAGATGCTAACATTAAAGATGAAAAGTATATTGAAAAGGCAGATTATGAGGCATCTGATGAACGAGCTGAAGAAGACAGAGAAGAAGCAATAGAAAAGGCAGAAACTGAAGAGACTGAAGAAGATGAGGAAGACAAAGCAGAAGACATCAGAGATGAAGAGGAAACTGAAAAAACAGAAGCCGAAGAAGACTATGTGATGGCTGTGGTAGACAAAGCTGCAGAATCTGGCGAAGCGGAGGATAAGTATGGCTTGCTCATAATCACACCCACTAAACGCTCGGAGTCTCAGTCTCCAGTGATTGAACCAGCTTCTTCTATCCATGACGAGACACTGCCTGGAGGTTCAGAAAGTGAAGCCACTGTTTCTGATGAAGAAAATAGAGAAGATCAACCTGAGGAATTCACTGCTACTTCAGGTTACACACAGTCCACCATTGAAATATCCAGTGAACCAACCCCAATGGATGAAATGTCAACGCCCCGAGATGTCATGAGTGATGAAACTAACAATGAGGAAAGTGAGTCACCCTCTCAGGAGTATGTGAACATTACCAAATATGAGACATCACTGTACTCTCAAGAGTTCAGCAGACCTAAACTTTCTCCACTTCCAGATGCTTTTAATGGGTTATCTGAAGGATCCAAAACAGAGGCCACAGAAGGTAAGGATTATAATGCCTCAGCTTCCACCATCTCACCACCCTCTTCATTAGAGGAAGACAAATTCTGCAAATCTGCGTTCCAAGATGTATACCGGCAAAGAGAAGTTGAAATCCAAGGCACTGACAAATTAGAAATCAAAGAACCCTACCAAGAATATGGTGGAAAACACAGTCCAGCCAAGAGTCCAGCTGACAGTTTGTCCCCTCCATCACCTGTTGCCAAAACACCGCTGAGTGAACGTAGTGTGAACTTTTCACTCACTCCTAATGAGATCAAGGTTCCGTCTGAGTCTGTCCCCACTGCTAAATTGCCTGATGTACACCAAGAAGTTGCTGAAGAGCACTGCGCAAGCCCCGAAGATAAAACATTAGAAGTAGCGTCTCCCTCACAGTCTGCTGCTGGTAGTGCTGGCCACACACCTTATTATCAGTCTCCCACTGATGAAAAGTCCAGTCAGCTTCCCTCTGAAACCAGTGAAAAGTCAACAGAAGCTCCTGTTAGCTTTGAGTTCAGTGAAGACAAAGATGAGTCTGCAAAATGCAGAATAAGCCCTATGGATGAGCCTGTGCCAGATTCAGAATCTCCTATTGAAAAGGTTCTCTCGCCTCTGCGGAGTCCCCCACTGATAGGTTCAGAGACCCCTTATGATACATTTTTGAGTGCTGATGTAAAGTCTCCCACCAGAGATTATGGAAGTCCTTCTGAGAGGAAACCTGAAAAAGACAAATCACCTGTTCAGATGAGCCCAGCTTCTGAAGCAAGCTCTGCGGGCCTCTTCCAAGAAAAACAAGATGAAAAAAGCATGGAATTTATGGTAATTAAGGAAGGCTTCAGCCTGGAAAGGAAAATGGAAGATACAGAACCCAGCAGCTCTCAGTCTTCACTGGTCTTGGATGAGCGGAAGTTAGCGGGTGATCTCTCACCGACTCAAATAGATATCAGTCAGTTTGGCTCTTTAAAAGAGGATACCAAAATGTCAATTTCTGAAGGCACTGTCTCTGACAAGTCTGCAACTCCCGTAGATGAGGTTGTTGCAGAAGACACCTATTCCCATATAGAAGGAGTAGCTTCTGTCTCTACAGCATCTGTTGCCACTAGTTCATTTCCAGAACCAACTACTGATGACGTGTCTCCTTCTTTGCATGCTGAGGTTGGTTCTCCCCACTCTACTGAAGTTGATGATTCCCTCTCAGTGTCAGTTGTACAAACACCAACAACTTTTCAGGAAACAGAAATGTCTCCATCTAAAGAAGAATGCCCAAGGCCTATGTCAATTTCTCCACCAGATTTCTCACCTAAAACTGCAAAATCAAGAACACCAGTGCTTGATCACAGATCTCCTGAGCAGTCAGCAATGTCAGTAGAATACGGTCGGGAGTCACCTGAGCAGTCTTTAGCAATGGATTTCAGTAGGCAGTCTCCAGAATATCCTGCTGTAGGCTCTAGTATACACCATATATCTGAAAACGGGCCAACGGAAGTAGATTATAGCCCTTCAGATATACAGGAGTCTCCTTTTGCACGGAAGATTTCACCTGTGGAACAGTCATATTACTCTCAAGAGAAAGATATTTCAGAAATCATTTCAGTTTCTCAAATTGAAGCTTCATCCTCAACTTCATCAGCTCATACACCTTCCCAGGTAGCTTCACCACTGCCAGAGGAAACTTTTTCAGGTGATGTTCCACCCAGAGAGATGTCACTGCATTCTTCTTTTACCTCGGAAAAGGTGCAGAGCCTAGGAGAAAAGCTGTCACCGAAATCTGACCTATCTCCATTAACTCCAAGGGAATCTTCTCCCCTGTACTCTCCTACTTTCCCAGATTCACCTCCTGCAATCACAGAAGCAGTGTCAGCTAGTCACACACCTTTGCTGTCACAGCGAATGTCTTCTGTCAAAGCCTTTGGTTATCAGGAGCCCCTATCAAAGCACAGTCCAGAGCCTTTACTCAGCCCAGATAAAGAAGATTCAGAGAAAAGCAGCAGGTCACCAGAAGAACTTAGTTATTCGTATGAGGCCAGAGAGAAAACTACTAGGTCACCAGAGAATATTAGTTATTCCTATGAGGCAGTTGGAAAATCTACTAGGTCACCTCAAGACTTGGATTATTCCTATGAGTCAAGCAGAAAAACTACTAGGTCTCCTGAGACCACAGATTATTCCTATGAGATAACCAGAAACACTACTAGGTCACCCAAGAGTACAGACTATTCGTATGAGATAATTGCAAAAAATATGAGGTCATCTGAAGTCACAGATTATTCTTATCAGATAACAGGGAAAACCAGTTTGTCACCAGGGGCCACAGATTATTCCTATGAGATAGCTGGGAAAACCACCAAATCACCTGAAGCCAGAGATTATTCCTATGAACTAAGTGGGAAAGCTACCAGATCACCTGATACTATGGATTACTCCTATGAGACAACAAGAAAAGCTTCAAAGTCACCAGAAGCCGTTGGCTACTGCTATGAGACAATTGGGAGTTCCACCAGGTCATCAGAGGCCATGACTTACTCTTATGAGACAACTGGGAAAGCCTCCAGTTCACCTGAAGCCACAGATTACTCGTTTGAGACAGCTGGGAGAGGCAGCACTGGGAGGTCACCTGAAGCTAGCAGCTATTCCTATGAAGCAAGCGCACATTTCACTCCAACTAAATCGTTAGCAGAATCCCGTCAAGATGTTGACTTATGCCTTGTGTCCTCTTGTGAATACAAACATCCCAAAACCGAACTTTCGCCCTCATTTATCAACCCAAACCCCCTTGAGTGGTTTGCAAGTGAAGAGCAGTCTCAAGACCAAGAGAAGCCGCTCACTCAGTCTGGGGGAGCTCAGCCTCCTTCTGGGGGCAAGCAGCAAGGGCGGCAGTGTGATGAAACCCCTCCCACATCCGTGAGCGAGTCTGCCCCGTCTCAGACCGACTCCGATGTCCCCCCGGAGACTGAGGAATGCCCTTCCATCACTGCAGATGCTAACATTGACTCGGAAGACGAGTCGGAAACCATTCCAACGGACAAGACAATTACGTACAAACACATTGACCCACCACCTGTCCCAATGCAGGATCGCAGCCCTTCCCCCAGGCACCCTGATGTTACCATGGTTGATCCAGAGGCTCTACCAGTTGAACAGAATTTAGGTAAACCTTTGAAGAAGGACCTCAAAGAAAAGACAAAGACAAAAAAGCCGGGTACGAAGACCAAGTCATCTTCTCCTGTTAAAAAAAGTGATGGTAAATCAAAACAAGTGGCTTCACCAAAGCCAGCTACGAAAGAATCTTTAGACAAAATTTCCAGAACAGCTTCTCCAAAAAAGAAGGAATCTGTGGAGAAGGCAACCAAAAATATCTCTAATCCAGAGGTAAAGTCTCGAGCAGAAGAGAAAGATAAGGATACCAAGAATGCAGCAAATACAACAACATCCAAGTCGGCAAAGACTGCAACCACAGGTAAACAAAAATAGCAATGCCCTAGGGTTACGATTTTTGTAGTTGTTGCAGTGTAGTTAGTTTGCCATTATATCAGCTGAGAGTGTGGTTTGTGGCATATCCTCAAAGAAAGCTCAAGTATAAATCCAGCATGTAAATGCCACATTTAAATGCATGAAATTCACTAGTTTTACTTCTATAATCTGAGAAAATTGATATCAGTTTGCCCAGAGAGTACATTGAATAGAAAGAATTTAATACAAACTGTCTAAGCAGTTAATCACCTAATAGAATTAAAAGTACCACTTTTGTAGGTGAAGTAAAATCAGTAGCAAAGAGCACCCCTTTATTCATTGTGAGAAATAAGTAGATACATTTCTCTTCAACATAAATTAATACAATTTAATATTGTGGGAGGCAAAGTCACTATCTCTTTGGATTCTCTCATTACTTTGCTGGATTGATTTTAAAAGCAGCATTTAAAAAATTTAACATTAGTAGAAGGATTTTGAGTGAACTAAGCATGTTCATCACATAATATGGTCTTATGACATCAGTGATGACTAAACATACAGAAAGTTAATGTAATTTTGAATGTCTGTCATACATTCTAAGTAGCAGTAAAATATGAATTAGATTACTGAAGGAGATACTGTGCTAATCTGTTGTTTCTGGCAGACCTTGTTAGGAGGATATGTATTTGGAGGATACTTTGATTTTTCTTGTGTGAGGACTGATGTTTTATTGAAAACATCATTACAAGGAGCAGTTCTAGGATTCAGCACAAACAAACCAACATTCAACTGTCCTTAGCTTTCTTGGTTTTGGTAGTCCACTGTTCTTTTTTCATACCATCTTTGAGTCTCTCTGTTAGAAGATATATTTCAAAGCAGCAATGTAGTTATTCATGCTGTGCATTTCTGCAGCACTTCAGCTCTGCCTTAGAGTCATTAGGCATATTTCTCAGGTATGTGCTGGAATAATTTGTAATGACATAAAATTTTAAAGATGTAGTAACAAATGTCTTAATCAGCATTGGTATGCCCAACTAAAAAGACATCAGAGATTTTTTTTATCATCAAAGATCCTAAAATATTTTCTAACAAAACCAATAGCAAAAGCTCTCTGAATCAGGAAATGTTATCACTTCATTTGGCATTTTGCCCTATGGTGAGTGTCAGGACATACCAGACAACTGTAAGGGAGTTTGCTGGCCTCACACTGTTTGACCCAATTTGATAGTATTGCTCAGATAATTGTTTACCAAGCTTAATCAACATGAGAAAGCTAATAAACCATAAATGTTGATCATCTGGGTAAAATTACTGGTTGAAGCCCGATTTTTAGTTTAGGTTCAGTTTAGAGCAAAAGATGCTTTTTTTTTTTTTTGTGTGTAATATTTTAAATGTGCTTACATGTTGCACTTCATTTTGAATTAAGTTCTTCTTAGAACAAGTACTATATACATACACTATGTACAGCAGCAAGGAAACACTTCCCCCTACTTTTTGTGATAAGGGGCTAGTTTGTGTATGCAAATAAGGATACAGCAGGCAGACAAATACTTGACCTGAGCTGATTTGCAACTTTCTCCTTCCAAGCTCCTCCTTGATCCTCTTTGTGCTCACATGTAGTAGCTTCCTGATGCATCTGTAAGGCAGCCTGAGCTTATCAATTGCTATCGTGTCTAGCTATGTGCTCAGATTTTAGGACTACTTCAAATTTTCAGGGCTTCCTGTGTGATACTAGATTTTATATCATTCATACACTAGACTTTCAAAAAGCTACACTTCTTCATCAGGAAAATAATAACACCATTTACTGAATGGTAATTCGCTAATCACAGCCCTGCATAGTAATTGCTGGGTAATAGTAGTATTTCTGGAAAAGGTGCAGCCAACTTTTTGTTACATGGTAGTGATTTTTTATTGTGTTATATTGTTCCAGTTTTTCAGGTTTTTCCTCCCATTACAATCATAATTGGGGTACAAGAAAGCCATTATATGTAGGAGGGCAGTTCCATAATTGGACACATCTCACCTCAGTGGTTATAGCAGCAATTACTTTTAAAGTGCTTTTAACCAGCCTGTGATACATTCATTTGTTGTTTCATTTCCAAAGGACCTGGGAACACTAAGGTGACAAAATCTACAGCAGTGCCTCCAGGACCTCCAGTGTATTTGGATCTGGTGTACATTCCCAACCACAGCAATAGCAAGAATGTTGATGTTGAGTTTTTCAAGAGGGTGCGGTCATCCTACTATGTGGTGAGCGGGAATGATGCTGCAGCCGAGGAGCCAAGCAGGGCTGTCCTGGACTCCCTGCTGGAGGGCAAGGCGCAGTGGGAGAGTAACATGCAGGTAGGCTCTTCACTCCTGTCTCTGCCTGGAAATCTGACCTTTCTCAGCTGAGAGCACCTCTTGAGTGGATGGCAGCTGCCAGCAAATGGGGCCCTGTCTTGGTTTGAAAGACAGGTGTTTGCCAAGGCAGGCAGGAACCTCCTTTGGATTGGAGAATGTGATGAAGGGAAGAGAGAGCTAGGACCTGCACCAAACACCTTTAAACCAAACCAATACTCCCGGTATCTCTGCCCTTCCCAGAGAAACCCTGAGGTAAAGAGTAGCTAGCTGCACTCCTCCCCAAGGTATGGCAACTTCTTTTGCCTCTGAAGTACCCGGTTATTGTCTCCTAGCAACATATATGGGAGAAAATTCCCTGAGGAAAAGAAACAGAAGGAAGAATCCTAAACCCCATCAGGGCCTCTGACAAGGCACCAGTGAAACCACTGATGATGTGTGAAGCATGGAGATGCACAGCACTCAGCTGCTCCCACATCCCTGACCCTTCTGACCAGTTCCTGGTTTTTAAAACAGCTGAGAGCTGGCTTATAGGCCAGTTGGCTGTTTCATAATTTTACTGCACCACTTACATTATTTTGGCATATATGAGTTTGGTATTATTGCAGTTTTAAGTAAAGATGTTTCACACTTTATAGAGTAATTACATGCATTTGGAAACTTATTGTGCCTTTCCTTATGATGAATAAGTAAACAAAATATTTGTCTATAATCTGAAGTTATCAGTGCAGATTACAACCTGATGCTTCTCTCAAAAGTGGCATCTCAGCACCTTACAAAACCAACATTTTATTTTGATAAACTACTTATTTGCAGCCATTCTACCTTAGCTACATGTTGATTTCCTTTTTTCCATCTATTTATTCAAGTATTTATTGCATAAAAATCCACTCTTTTCATAAAGGGAAACATACTTGTTGGCTGAGGCTTCTCGAAAAACATTTTGCATACCAACTGTTTCTGTGGTCTATTTAACAGGACTTTTATTTTGTGTTGCAGGTGACTTTAATCCCAACCCATGACTCAGAAGTGATGAGGGAATGGTATCAAGAGACCCATGAGAAACAGCAGGATCTCAACATCATGGTTTTGGCAAGCAGCAGCACTGTTGTTATGCAAGATGAATCTTTTCCTGCATGCAAGATTGAGCTGTAAGAACGAGACGTGCATCACAAGATTAAAATTTGTATCCAGAAATTCTTCAATTTGAAAACACCTTTTCTGAAAATTCGACTCATCTATTTCAACTGCTGAACTATATACCTGCCAAATGCTATACTGTGTCACAGTGATGCAAGTCACTAATATTTTTCAGTCTTTGTTGGTTGCTAAGGGAAATAACAGTCTTCCCATAGTAGAGTACAAATTACTGCGAAAATACAGAACCAGTTGCATCTCCACTGAACATTTTGAAACCATGCACTAGCAACCCCAATTGACTTTTGCCAGGTAGAGGCCTTTGCCCTCTAAAGATACACAAAGAGAGAAAGAGAGAGGGGTAGGAGGAGAAAGTAGTAAATTATTAGGTCTGCATTAGTCTCATGGCAATAGATGTATCGCTTACTACAGCCTGCTTATGTTCTCTCATGAGAAGAAAGTTTTAAATTTTTATCAATATGAGCTATCACTATGGGGATCCTTTTTTTAAAGAATTATGTTAGCTCAAAAATAAAGAGAACATGGCTAGGAAGGGATGTATGACCTAATCACTCATCAGCAGCTTTCCACTTTAATTTGAACTCTGCATACTGACACACTGTAACAATCATAGGCCAAATATGCATGTAGTCCGCACCCCATCCAGAAGTCTAAAACCTTTCTTATAACATGCTGAATTGTTGCTCTAAGGCATGCTTCCAGTGAAAGCCCACTCACTCCAGAACTGACCAGTCCACATGCTTGAACACCCATGTCCACTGTCGATTACCTGAAGCAAAATACCAAAGCGGTCGGGAGTACATACAGTAGACAATTTGCCTTAGAAAGTGACTTGAATGTACAAAGAAACTTGATGCACTTATTTTTTAATGCTGAGACAGCAAATTTATAAAACATCTGTGTAGGATCATAGTTACACCAGTAAAGAAGTGTGAGTGTACATGTGTGGTATTAGGAAATTACCTGACTGGTCAAAAGGTTTGGTGCTATGAATTACATGTATTAGTTATGTGAACACTTCATTGATGCACCTGGACAGCTCAACAAGGCAAGATGAGCTTTTCTTTGAAGGCTCCTTTCGTACTGTAGAAGCAAGATTGAAGTGGTGTCCAGTATCAGAGTTGCAAAACTTAGTGAAACACTCAGAATGATGGAAAAGGTTACCTGTGAGCCTGTACAGTGTTCAGCTTTCCTTTGTCTTGCCTGATTTTATTTGTTTAATTTAAAAGTGAACATGGGAACAAATGTACAGAAGCCTTTCTTTTTAGTGCTGTGTGAACTTTTAATACATGATTTGTAACAAACATTTTCATTTACAGGTAAAAACAAAGAAAAATTTTTCAGGTGAAGGCATTCTTTTTAGTAGTTTTGTGAGATAAATGAGTAGTGTTGTTTAAGATTCTAGTGAGAAATGGATATTGAGGTAAAATTTATTGCAAACAGTCAACTGTCAGTACCTTTTTGGGGAGAGGGGTATGGAAGGATACCCTCATTGTAAAATTATTCTGTTGATGATGACAGAAAATGGGATTTGAGAAGTTGATTGCCCAATACTTAAAAGGTTGAAACCCACATTCTCAACCCTCTTGAAAAAGGATAGAACAAGCAATAAGCTAAAATAAGTCCCTTCTCTTCCCTTTTTCTTCCCTTCCTTTCCCTTCTCTTCCCCTTCCCTTCCCTCTTTGCTCAATTCTTCCCTTTCCTTCTTTCCTTTTCTTTCCTTTACTGCTCTCTTCTTCTCTCATTTCCTCTTTTTTTACTCTTTCCCTTCCTTTCCTCTTCCTTTCCTTGCCTCTTCCTTTACTGCTCCTTTTTCCTTCCTTTCCTTCTTCATGTCTCCTTTCTTTTCATTCTCTAGACTGGTTGCAGAGGAACACCACCACTGCTCTGTGATTTAAGACAGTTTGGATTTTTTAGTCTCAGAAGTTTTACCCCCTTTTTAAAAATCCTGTTGCATTGCAGAAGGTCTACAAATCTGAATTTAAGAAGGTGTAAAGGCCTCCAGCACGGAGTTATGTGCTGGCTGAATGAAATCACGATTATGTCTGGTATCAAGTTTTACAATGTAGTGAACTATGACCTCATTTTATTTTCTTTACTTATAATTTATTTCAATTTTACATTGTTAGGATGTTCTTGTTTAATAGATGTATGTTTGCACTCCTAATTTTTATGAGGGTTTTTTAATACTGGTTTAGGGTCTTGTAAATGTGGGCTTCTCATGCCCATTTAATGCTGTGAATTACTGTTTGTCAGTGGTTGGGGTTTTGATTTATTTTTAATGTCTTCTCTTTTTTTTAGGTTTCTCTAGCTATGCTGTTTTATTTATTGCTATACCTTTTAAGTAGTTAAGAATAACTCAGAGTGACTATGGCACAAAAGGCAGATGGAAATGTATTGTGAAAACAAGCATGTTTGCTGGGCTCATGTCATTCACTTAAAAATGCTTTTGTAATACATAGTCTACAAAGATACGGGCAAAATTTTTGGCAGAATAATTGTACTATTTCTACAATTCTTTCTGATTTGTCTACTTTATTATATAGGTCAGAATTCAAACCTTTTGAGTGGGTGGGAACAGATTTTCTGCTTTTCTGACAACACCTGAAATGATTTCTATCTCTGCTTTGGTAGAAAATTGTTTTAAATACAGCAGTGGTCTTGTGACTAATCTCACTTATGCCACTTCCTCCTGTGAATGGGGAGCATTTCACTACTGTCAGGGAAGTTACAGTCATCTGATCCTACTGTAAATTAAATTGGAATCAAGCCTTAAATATGCCCAAGCAAGTTTATGATGGCTGAAGCATTTGTTTTACTTCTGAAATAATAATGATAATTAGACAGTTACAGTTAACCTTAACATGTACATTTGCTTTTTTTGCTGCTACAAGAATAATTAAATGCTGGTCTGGCTATTCTGAGGTATTGTAATGCCTGTTCCATCCACTCCCTTCCAAATGGCAATGGCACCTAGGTTCAACACTGCGATGAGCTCCTCCGTTAGCTCCTCTTGCCCTTAATGACTTTCTTGCCTGTGGAACTAATCTACCTGTGCTAATCCTAGTACTACACAACTAGTTTAGTGTAACAGTCATCAAAATGTACTGTGTACATTAACGATGAGTGCTGTTGATCAGCATAGATTTCTAGGAGCATGGTTTGTTATTGATTACTCTAATTGTAAAGATTCAATATCTGAGTGCTAAGAACACTCCATTTCAATGATGGTATTACCCATAACAGCATTCCCAGTCATGATCTTTATGCTATTAATATAATGCTTCATATAATTCAATGAAGAATTAACTTTGGGGATCCCATCCCACTCTTGTACTTGGACAGGGCCTCTCTTGCATGCCTTTTCAAAGTCCTGTGGTGGGCCTGACTCATTGACCTCTATTTTCACCCCATCTTTCATAGAAATCACTTTTGATTTTTTTTTACTTATTTTACATACTGTGGTGAATGGAGATAACTGTGTATATGAATGTTGGGGTTTTTTTAATTGTCTATGATAGCTTATGCATTTTAGGAGAGTTCTGGTACTCTTTTACTAAGATTTAATAAATTTGTTAATTGAATTTTCAATCCCTCCCAACACAAGCAAATGAGCTCCAAAGAGCACTTGCTGTGCATTTGGAACATTTCTGTCATGCGCTTCTCTTTGTTCATCTGTCGCCAGAGGTTCTTGCTCAGTAATGATGTTTTTGAGAGAAATAGTAATTTTCTTGGTCTGGATTTACTAGAATATGAAAAAAAATATAATGTTTACACTTGAAAGAAAAGCTTTCATCTTTTCACTTAATAATTGAATAAAATACTCAAATCAGCTAGGGATAAGAATTTCTTAGAAGGCAATTATATTCGTCACCTGGTTTAAAAATGTTTACTATTTAAAATTTAAAAAAAAAAGTAAAATCTCTTGTTTGTTGTGACTTTACAAAAAAAAATAAAAAATTAGTAACTAAATGGCAAAAACAATGGCATAAAATATAGAAAGAAAAAAAATTAAGAAGCAGCTTCTCTCTACTAGGCTAACTAAGAGCTCCAGATGGCAGGAGCACCTCTTCAAGACTGGGCTGTAATCTCAATGTAAAAGACAAAATCTGAAATATGCTTTCACGCATTTGCATGCAGCCATTATCTTCCAAACTATGGAAAGAAAGTCTTGTGGCTGGCTGAGAAGCACCTCACACACCTCCTCTCTCTTGTTCTGAATGGTGTTTGTGTCAGTCTGCAGCTGTGTATGGTATTATGTCTTATAATCCTGCATCACTTCTATTCTATCCAGTCATATCTAATGTAGAAAATTAGTTTCCAGTGAAAGTAATATGTAGTGCTTTTATGATATTTGTGTGCAATATCCCCTCTTCCATTGAGGATATTTGATGTAAAGGAATCAAACTCAGTTCCACAATAAAATACAAAAGTGGCAAAGTGGTGTTGACATGTTTCTTGTCTTTGTGTATGTATGTATTTTTAAGTTCTCCCTTTCTCTTAGTCATGATTACCTAGTACATGGGGGTTTTTTCTGAAGATCAGTGATTATTTGAATGCCACACAAATCCCAATCTCTCTTTAGAAACTGGAAAATAAATGTGGAAGAATACTTCTATCTTGTGGTGTAAAACATTACTGTGATGTACCATGGCATGGCTTCTCTTTGTTGTTCTCATTTCTGTACTCCTCAGCAGAATGAGAAAACACCTCATTTTTAGTAAGTACACAGTCACAGATAATACCAAATAAAGTTACATCAAACTGAGCCCACCCTGAGGTATTTTCCAAAGTTGTAGCAGTTCAACAAGAGTGCAGCTTGTCTCCAGTAGTCATGGACCCTTCCTGACCATCACTGCCCATTCATCTAGGTTAGTAGAGGGGACAGAACATTTGGGGAAGCTGAGCCCTCAGTTCAGTTTTTAACTCTGTAAGCATTAGAATTCCTCTACTGCTGAACCTCAGTTCAGTTTTTAACTCTGTAAGCATTAGAATTCCTCTACTGCTGAACCTCAGTTCAGTTTTTAACTCTGTAAGCATTAGAATTCCTCTACGGCTGTTGAGGGATGCTGTAAGATAAGCCTTTCTGCCTTTGTGGTTGCTTGCTGCTACAATGTCTGCTGTACACTCAGGTGCAGCAGTCAATGGTGATGGCATAAAAGCAGGTTAAGGCTGGGGCAGCAAAATGCAAAGGGTGCTCAGTCCCAGAAGAAGCAGAGATCCTGTGGGATTTCCTTCACCCTCAGACAGCAGTGTTCCTTTGCAGGCCCTTATTCATCTCCAAAGTTGTAGCTTCTTATGACAATAAGAAATACTGTACTTGGCTTGAATTGGGCTGAGCATGGAGAAATAGAGAAAAATGATGACTAGATGAGGGAAGCCAAGTGCTGCAAATCTTATATCCTAAGTATAATTCTGCATATGTGTGCATCAAGGTTTTCTAAGCTGAAAAGTTGCAGTATTGCAGTAACTAATGCTAGATAAAATATATCAAAATGATTGTGCAAAAGAGACCAGGTCAAGCTTCAATCCCAGTTATTTATTTGCAGCTGCACAGCGAAGTTCTGGATTTGCATAGGTGTAACAGGGGCCGGCCAGCCTGCTGTGTGGTGTTTGGCTTGGTGCTGGAGATGCCACATGAAAGGTCCTTTCTTCAACACAGCTTAACAAATTCAGTCAATTTATGAGGTATTTCAGACTGCATGGGAACACGAAGGTTCCTCAGATCTTTTCAGTCTATCAGAAATGGGGGATCTGTCTTGGGACATCCTAGACTGGTAGACTGTTCATTCTTGATTTCTAGTGTTCTGTGGATGGGGGGAAATTTTAGCTTTTCATTGTTCCCAGGTTGTGGCAAAAAAGAGGTATTGAGGGGTCTCTGATTAACAGCTGCAGTGACAAAAATCCAGCTTATGCCCAACATTGCAACAAAACTCCTTGGCTTTCTAAAGCATCTCTGGGCCCATAAGCATTGCCCATGTCTTTCATTCAGCAAGCAATTCTTGACCACTGCCTGCTGTTGTAGTCACTACTCATCTTTCACAGATGTGACTAGGTCTGCACTAGCCTTCACCATCCTCTGTTGTACCGTGTACCTTCTTCGACATCATCTCCCATAGCACACTCCTGGAAAAG
Source organism: Erithacus rubecula (assembly GCF_903797595.1). Taxonomy (NCBI): domain Eukaryota; kingdom Metazoa; phylum Chordata; class Aves; order Passeriformes; family Muscicapidae; genus Erithacus; species Erithacus rubecula. Next base: position 8,152,526 of record NC_136661.1, read on the forward strand.
CTGGCAGCCTGCAGCTTGGACAGGTCACCCTTTGCTAAGAACTGGCCAGATGCCAGGGCCAGAGAGTGATTGTGAATTGTGCTGCATCCAGTTGTGCTGTACTAGTGTCCCACAGGAATCAGTGTTGGGTCCAGTTCTGTTTGGTACTTTTACTGATGATCTTGATGAGGGGATCAAGTCTACCATGATCCAATTTGTAGATGTTACCAAGCTGAGAGTGAGCGTCAATCAGTTGGAGGTAGGAGGGCTCTGAAGAAAGACCTGGACAGGCTAGATTGATGGGCAGAAGCCAACAATATGAGGTTTAACAAGATCAAGTTCTGGGTCTTGCACTTTGGCCACAACAGCCCCAGGCAGAGGTCCAGGCTGGGGTGGAGTGGCTGGACAGTGGCCAGGCAGAAAGGAACTTGGGGATCCTGACTGACAGCAGCTGAACATGAGCCAGCAGTGCCCAGGTGGCCAAGAAGGCCAATGGCATCCTGGCCTGTTCCAGCAATAGTGTGGCCAGCAGGAGCAGGGCAGGGATTGTCCCCTGGACTGATTGAGTACCCACTGGAGAAACCACACTGCCAGTTGTGTCCAGTTCTGGGTCCCTCACTTGAAGAAGGACATTGAGGTGCTGGAGCCTGTCCAGAGAAGGGCAGTGGAGCTGATGAAGGGTCTGGAGCACAGGTCCTAGAGGAGCAGCTGAGGGAACTAGGGTTGCTTAGCCTGGAGGAGGGTGAGGGGTGAGCTGATGACTCTACAGCTCCCTGAAGGGAGGGTGTAGCCAAGTGGGGTTTGGGCTCTTTTAACAGGCAACCAGTGACAGGCAAGAGGACACAGTCCTAAACTGCATCAGGGGCAGTTTAGGTTGCACATGAAAAGACATTCCTTCTCTGAAGGGGTGATTGGGCATTGGAATGGCTGCCCAGGAGGTGGTGGAGTTACTGTCTCCAGAGGTGTTTAAGAAAAGACTGGATGTGGTACATAGTGCCATTGTCCAGGGGACAAGGTAGTGTTATGTCATCATTGGACTTGCTATTCTCAAAGCCTATTTCTCAAATCTTTTCCAGCCTAGTCAGTTCTGTGATTCTGTGATTCAGAACCAGGAGATTTGCTGGGTTTTGACTGTTGTGTTCAGCATCATTTCCTTGAGATATGAAATCCAGAAGAAAACTACAGAACTAAATCAGCAGATGCACAAGCATTTTTCACTGGTCCTCACAGATACTTACCACCTGATATAGCTGCTTCTCTGCACTTACACAATTCCAGCATTACCAGCTCCAGCATGAACTGCTGGCAAGGTGAAGCATAACTGCCTCTGGTGCCAGCTTCACTGCCAAAACAATTGCATGCAATGATTTACACATCATACTGCAGATTGGTCCATCACCTGGGCTAGTAAATCACACAGAAAAGATAACTGAAATATCTGGAGCTTATGCCCTAATATAAACAAGGCTAAACATACATAATAATGCATATATGCACTCAAGGTACATCCTCTATACCTGTAAAGTCCAGAAAACAATTTTGATTGCACTTTTACAAACCTCATGCTGTTTTACTGCAGCTTACCTGTGTTACTTTTTTAACAGCTGAAGGTAAACAGAACCACTGAGCCAAATAAACAGTATGAACTCTCCTCAAGAGTTTACAGTTTCCAAAAATGAAATAATACCAGCACTTACCCTGTGCAAAGATCAGAACAGGCTTGAAAATTTCTTTGCCCAAATCACTTAAGGGAGAAATTGTCAAGTTTTGCCATAACCAAGATACAATGAGAGCTGGATTTTGTCCTGTGCTTTCACTGGGGCTTTAATTCTAAGGCTATTTCTGTGCCTGGGACATTTGCAATTTGGAATGGGTAGAGTGGACTTGAGTTAATCAAAAAGGTTTAAGAGTAGCTAAACAGTACTATACAATTCCTAGTTGAGTTCAGTGACAACTTTGATTTCTGTGGGGACACCAATGTAGAGTAGGTGACACAGTTTTCTACCATGTTTAGCATCTAAAGTTGCTTTTGAATTAATGTATTGTCACTAATTCTTGACTTACACTTCATTCTCCAGATTTTTTTTTTTTTAAAGAGTCCCAAATTCAGGTTGTCAGCAGTATAGCAGTAGCTTCTCTTCTACAGTTGAAGTCTCCTCATCTCAACAGCTCCTATCATTAAATTATCATTAAATTTCTGGAAAAGTAACTTTAACTTTGCTCTCCACAGATGTGCTCAAACATTCAAACATACTTTGCAGGGCTGAATTGTAGTTTGCATATAAACCCAGGAACCTCAGTAAAACTGGATGCTGTTTAGCAGACCACATCTCACATCCATCTAAATCAGTGGTGCTACTCCCTTTTGTAATTGTTGACTCCAGCTTCTTGAGAAGGCAGAGGAAGAGAGGACACTTGCTAACCTGTGTTCCAGGCTGTCTTCTGTCTGTCTCAACAGCACAGTAATGACTGCTCAAGTAAGAAATCCCCCTGTATACCAGCCAACCTTCCCCCAAACCTGGCAAGCATCCTTGTCCTAGTTCTATAGTTTAAGGGTGACCAGAGAACCCTGGGATGGGCAGGCAAGCAGCTGGGACAGGCCACTTAGAGAGGGAACAGGTGCTTGACACCAGCACTGTGTGTAGGACACAGCATATGACCAGGTCTGAAAGCATCTTGTAACCTTATCTTGGCAAGGTCAGGTGTTACCATAAATAGGGCCCATCTGTGCAAGGCTTCTGGCAACACTTATTTGAGCTGCAAGGGTATAAATATGTAATTTTCTTCTTGTGAATAATGGATAAGGACCTTCAGTCCTTTGCTGGAACTGTTTGGCCAGTAACACTCAAGGGAGGCAGAGTTACATATTTGCTTGCCTCAGCAGCAGCATATTTGGTGTCTGCCATGGGTTTGATTCGGGATGCTGCTTTTTATCTTTTTAGAGCAGCCAAATCCTTACCAATGTACCAAGTGGGCTTTGCATTTGTACTGGCCTCTGTTTTTTTTTTTGCTAGTATTGCTGAAGGGTCTCTCCTAGACTTGGAAAAACACGGGAGAGCTGTTAATACTCTTTGGCATGTACAAGTCTGGCAGTGCTGTACCACACACTCTTAACACACCACACACAATAATACCTACCACAGTCAGGTATTATTTGGGCTGCTCGTCAGAGCTCAGTGACTATGTATGCCAATGTACTACTGCTTACAGCAAGATTTTCCCCTGCCTTTAGCTACAAAAACACCAGGAGAGTAAGTAGGGAAATTATTCAAAAACTAAGATGCACTCCCATGACTTAGAAATATTTAGAAATATACAAGGGAAAAACTACAATAGCTTTAATCTTAATAACAGCTGTAGTCAAATAAAAACAGGATGTGAAGGAACATTCTAGGAGAGGTGTTCCAAAAATATGAGCTAGGGTTTTTACTAGAAAAGATTTTGGTCTGTCCCCTCCAGGAAATATTTAGCCCATCCTATTTATGTATAGAAAGGTCTAGACAGCTGTCTGAAACAAGACAGCAAGAAGCAGAAATGTTTCAAAAAACTTGAGAGCATCCTAATGAAAAAGTGCTTATCAGGTTGTGAGCTTGCATTAAACATCAAATCAAGTACCAGGGAGCAGAGCTGGATGAACACAGAACTTTTTGTTTTTGCAGAGCACACAGCTATTTTTTCTATATGCATATATATATATATTTATGCCTCCACATTCTTCCCTTAGCATTAGAGCTCACATTTAAGCAGAAGCAGATCAAAAGCTGCTGTATGACTGCCCTGCCCCTCCTCCTAACTGTGGAAAGCTGCATCACAGCAGGCGATGGCAAACACAGCAGAGCACACATGGCTGCAGGCATCTGGACAGAAGGGCTTTTCACTACTTGGGGCCCAGTTTCACCCCTAGGTACTGCTTCAAACTTCTTTAAGCAAGCAGGTAAAAAACAGGTTCTGTGTGCAACATGATTTATGCAACGGGTCAAATAATCAAGTCTTAGATTTCCTGGAGTGGGAAGGAGAAAAGCAGGTAAATTAAGCCAAGTTAGCTGATATTCTGTTGATTTTTCATGCTGTTGCGTTCGCTACAGAGCTACTGTATGGTCTTCCTAGGGAAGATGAGCATATGCCTGAAGAGCACTGGTCTCTGAATTGGCTGTCTCACAATTTGTCTTACTATTATTGACCTTGCTCATAACCAGCAGGGAGGAGAGAGCACCAAAGAGGAGAGTAACTTTCCTCCTCTCCCTCCAGCTTCATTTGTTAATTCAAACATATTTTGACCACCTTGAGATTCAGCTGTATCCACGGTCCTCAAACCTCAGGATGCCCAAGCACTTGGTACCCCAAGCTGCTTACACCACTGAGATGGTGGATGCAGGGCAGAGACAAGGCTAGCCTCCTTGGAGAACAAATAAACCTGAAATGATAAAAGGAGGAACATGAAGGCAATCACAGGTGAGATCAAAAAGGAAGCAGCAATAAGGATTGCTGGAGAATTCAGGATGGTGCAGTAACACATATTGGACATGTAAGGATTTGCTAGGTGTGAAAACAGTTTGACTAGACAAAACATTATAAACTGGTTGCTGTTGAGACCATGGTAAAATCTGTGGCGGGGAGGAGCAGGACAGTAGCTACTGACCATGGAGAAATACTTAGCTGGGCCTAAGTGGAATAAGGTCCCTGGTGTGCAGTTGGTCCAGCTGGCCGAAGTGTCAAAAGTGGCTTCTCACTCAGGATGATACCAAGGGGACAGATAAATGAGAGGGCTTGGCTTTTGGTTTATGTCATAAATAATCTGGATCCTCTGCTGCAAGCCTTGGGTTTGGTGTCCTTCATCTGGCCCCATCAATCTGATTTTCTGCCTGCAAAGCATTTTGCAAAGAAATCCCCTTCTCCCCAGGGCAGAGAGAGATATGGGAGGAGACTGGGGAAAAGGCAGAGAAAGGCTGTATCCACTGGCTTAAGTTAATGTTTTGAACTGCAGTCAGAGGATTCCAACCCACATGACTGGAGTAAAGTAAAGAGGTAATCTATTATATTCATTAACAGGCTACTCAACTCACAGGAGAATTTTTTTCTCATATTGCTGTAATAGTTAAGTCTAAATAAATGGAAAAGAGGAGGGGTAGTTATGGGGGAAGTGAAGCCAAACCTGTGAGACAGCAGGGACACAGCAGCTGGCAGCTTACTGGAGCTCAATTAGCATTAGCAGCCTGGTGTATCTACCAGCAGGCTGAGGAAGGGAGGATAGAGTGCCCCCAGAAACAGGCTCCTTGTGCTGCCAAGAGGCCAACAATAACTAGGGAGAAATGTGTAAAATTGTAGTGTAGTGAAGATCCCAACAGCTGATACCTGTAGAGAGAAGTTCTCTATGAACTTTGGATGCAGGAGTATTGCAAAACCTTTGGAGCTATAGCCCATGTTCTGAAACTGAAGAACTGAAATATGTGTTCAGGGAAGGAACACTACATTCTCATGTATCTCAGTTAGGAGGTATTGTGACCTCTTTAAAGTCACCAGTTTTAAGGAAATTGTTCTTAGCAGTATATTTGGCCTTCTACCCTTCCTTAAAGCTCTCTAACTTCTCCTAGTAATCAGAAAGAGAAAAAAAATTACAGGAGACTTTTCTCAAAAGTACAGGAAACTCCACTGTTAGACAAGCCACAAAGTCATCCACTTATTTGGCTGGAGACGGCACTCTTTATTGCTCTATGGGAGAAACTACAGGACTTGTTGAGAAGATGGGGTCAAGGACCTTAGTATCAAGTTTCTTTGACATGAAAGAGCAATCAGGCCCTGAGTGTGTTTGCTGCGAATTCTAAGAAAGGCATCTGGTGTATCATGAATGCTTTCCTACCCTTTAAACAAGTTCACAGGTCTGCAGCATGTTCTCACTGGATGCACAGTGGGTTTTCAGTGATAAAACTGCAAAAATAGACAGATGCATATAAAAACCTGAAATGCTTCTTTACACCCTGTGGTAAAACACAGTGAGACAACAGTGCTGTTGCTTAACAAACTGCAATTACAGCAGGGCTGTTGCTCAGGTCTCCCTATTTTAAAGGACCTTGCCCCACTACACGCTACAAAAAGTTTCTGGCTGCAGCTGACAGGATTCAGTGGGAATGCTGGATGCTGATGCATCACAGCCACAATCAATGCACTATGATTCTTTCCTCTTCTGCCATTTTCCTGTGCTCTTGTGAATAGTTACATTGTTTTACTGACCTGAAGAATGGGGCATGGGACCGTGAAGGGAATTAGGTCAAAAACCCCACGAAACAGTGCCCAGAATATAAAAAGAAAGTGCACTGCAGTATGAGCCTTCTTGGTGTGTGCTGAGGCGATTGCACGTTTCTCTAGTGACTAGAAAAGGAGCAAAACAGTTCTAGTAAATGCAGAAATTTCTAACATTCTTACAGTAAAGACATATCTGAATGTATCTACAAGTGCTAACTCACTAGGCTGAAAGTCCTCGTAGTTTTAAAAAGAGCCTGAAGTTAGGCTTCCAGTTCCATGCACAGTAGCATGAATTTTCCAAATGAGTTGGGAAAAAGAAAAAAATGCAATCAATATATGTTAATCCTCTTAGTGTCTGCAGTTCAGAGTAGCAAAGGCATTCTTTTCCTGTGAGAAACCCCTACTGAAACAACTTGTGTTTGAAATTCTTCTCTTTTCTTTCGTTCCTTCCACCCTCTAGACCTTTCATCACAGGCAAGCTACCCCTTATGCCTTTGTTTCTTTGTGTTGTCTATATCCCATCTCTTGCCTGGCTGATGTAGAAGGAAAACATCATACACATCATATACAGGACAAAGATTTCTAAATCACATGTGCTTTACTTCAGGAAACAGACAAAATGGGATGTTTAATTTGCAATACAGCAGTCACACCTGCAGCATGATTGAAGTGAAATAATAATGATGAGCACTTCAGTTCACTTGACAGAGGAGTGCATACCACTGCATTCCTAGTACCAGTACTAAGCAGATGCTTTAGCTAGCTTCCTAGCTTCCATTTCCTGCTTAGCTTGTTCTCTCATCTCTCTTTCTCTCTCAGTGAGAAGTATTTGTAGTTCTTCCCACTTCTTCAGGTTCTGCTCATGCTTTGCAATGTCTTCCGCTTCACATTCTGGCAGTTTTTCCTTGACAAGTTGGGTGGTCAGGGTTAACAGGCTTTCAGATTCAACCTTGCCAAGTGAATGCAGTTTGGAGTACAGCTCCTGCCAGAAAAAAGAGACAACATTCTTATTATGTTGTTGTTGTTATTATTATTAATGCTGCTGCTGCTATACAGGCCAGGTAACTACCAGAGAAAAGTGTTTCAATTGTGGTAGTTGTTATCATTTCTTGAAATGTTAACCTCTAGAGTATTTGTCTTTTTAGCAAAGAAACTGAATCAACGAAATTTCATTTTCATTAACTACTCAAATTCTGTTCTTTTTCCAAGTTCAGTTATCTGGTATTAACAAAGATCAGCTGACCAGTCAACGACAATAAAATACAATTTAGACATTTTGGTTTTGTGTCTTGCCTCAAAACCAACTGCATTATTTTATCCACACTGCCTATATCAGCATCCCTCCCAACAGGTGCACATCACTTCAAACGTTCTCTTTCTAAAAGCATATTAAGTAACTCCCACAATTTTTCTTCCAAACTTACTGTGTCTGAGGTGTGACTACATTCACACAGATTATACAACACTGTTAAAGCAAGGAATATTTTTTCAGGATATTCTACACTGAAGCAGAGCAATGCCTTGGTAAGGAACTCTGGTTTTCTTTCTTAAGCTTTACTTACCTAGATTTCCTGCAGCATAAAAGGTTAACTCACGTAAGATGATGAATCATCCAGTGATTCTATTCCTGGCTTTCTGTAATCTTTAGCCTGATGGCTCCTTAACATTCTGATAAATGCCTTGAAAGTGCAGATACACAACCAAGGAGAGGATGATAGAATTTTCCAGTGCTGTTTCTCCCTTTTTCACTCATGAAGTAAAAATAATTTTTCCCAACTCTTCTTTTAAATACATTTTACTCCACCCAGCACTTGGAAAAATGTTTAAATTATGTGTTCAAATGAAAGGCACATCCATATTTTCTTCATTTGAATGAAAGTTGTTTTGCATTGCAGTACAATGGGATCATTCTCCTCCAAACAAAATGGCAGTTCTAGAGCCATGAAGACATCCAGACTACCAGTTATCACTGAAAGTTTATGCAGCTGATCCACAGTGTTCCTCTCACCTGAGCTCACTCTGGCAATAACCTGCAAATGCACGCCCCCTCAGCTCCTGTCTATGCCTTATTCTTAGGCAGGAAACTATTATGCCTCCTCTTAAGTCCTCTCCACTTCTCTCTCCCTTAACCAACAAACTGCAGGCTTTGTTGTGTTTGGCCTTGGAGATTTGAACTGGACAGACAGCAGACTAAAGACTCTAAAATGCTAGACAAAGAGGTCTGAGGAGCTTGCATAATTTGGTTCTGTCTCTTTTTTGATTTTATGATAAAGAATGAAGACAAAGCCAATGTACTCAAAGATAATGTACTAAAACCAAGCTCCATAAACTTGTTTAGGAGTGTTAGTCTCTATTTTGTTTGAGATGTCTGTAAAAACATAAGGTATCAGTAAGAAAACTGAAGAGACGGTATAGCTTGGATTTGAGAAAGAAACTGACAACTATGCCCATAGATTTGACACACATTTAAATTTAACTAGTTTAGACCATTCACACTCTTCCCATTAAACTCTCCTAAGCATGTGCCAAAAACGGGCTGAAACTCAGGAAACAGAATTACAGAAAGGCAATAAACTGTAAACTAGCAGTCTTGTCTCCTAAGCCATTACTGGTATCACTGGTATTCCTTCTCTTCTCTTATACATTAGTAATACTGATTCAGGAAAGCAGCAGGCTGTATGTCTCAGAGGTACCAAAAGGCACATTCTTAAATGAGTAATCATGATTTTTTTAAGCAGTCTCCAGGGCTCTGCATGCAGACAAGTTGGAGAAGAAGGTGAATAGCTCTTGGAGAAGGTGTTCCCAGCATATATGTGATAAAATGTTTGCTGCCTACTGATCATTGACACAGATGGAAAGCATTGCCTGAAGAACACTACAGTGAGCAGCAAGCCTCAGCATACAGGATATGAAAACAGGTAATTACAACACAAATGAGTCTCAGAGTCTAGATTACAGCTCTAACAGCTTTTTCTGGAAAGAGCCAAATGCCCTCAGGTCCTCTTTGTTTTAGTGGAAGCAAAGGACAAGTATCTGTATCTGTTAGACTTCCATGCCTTTTCAGGTACTTCACAAAAAGCTCTTCTGAAGGTTGATGTGAGACACAGAGGCCATTCCATGGACTACAGTGGAGGACTATATGTATGTCTGGAGCAAATCCATATGCTTTTCCTTGCATTCCAAGGTGTATGATTTGTGAAACAGAACTGTGTGTGCAGGAGGCAGAAGCAGTTGGTTTTGAGCTCAAGGAGAAAGACTTGGACGTGCTGGCTAATTAATGCAGGGCTGCACAAAGTGCAACTGAATTGTTTTCAGCAGCAGAAGTGCAAACCCTCTGCTGGGGTTACACAGAAGGGGCAGATGATCTGTGCTGAGACAGCAGCTGGGAATGCACACATCACCACGTTGACTCAGAGCTGCCCTCATTCCTGTATGGATTTCTAGTGGACTACTCCATCCTGTGAAGTACACCTGTAAGTGTCCCAGGGCTCAACTGGGAAGAGCCACTACTGCTGGCCTAATGGATTTGAGAGATGAATCTAGGAACTCCTTCAAGCTTAGCTGAAATGGCATTCTAACTCAAGAGCTCCCTTTCTTATTCACACAACCAGAAACTATGACTTATTACTGTGGGAAGCCTAGATGGTGGCTACGTGTTTCTCATATTCACACTATTCTGGTCAGATTTTAAACACTGGGACTAGGTTTTTTGGCCAAAAGTCACTCACTGCTACACCAGGGAATGACTAATTGGGACTAATTATGGAATTTGTGGAAAGGTTGAGCTGAGAGGAAAATTACGTTCTCGGCACTAGTCCCCAGTTTGACATTTAGACCTCATTTTGAGTACTCTGCATTATTTTCTTCAAGGCTAGACAATGGATAGACAGTAAGAGACACATAAAAATGTCTCGTTCCTTCCTTCAAAGGACACTTGTGTTTACGTAATTCACTGTAATTCATCCAGGCATTAATTACCATATGGTGAGCACCCACTGATTCCCAAACACTTCAATTAAAAAGTTTTAACTGCCTACAACACAAATTTAGAATCTGAAGATTAGTGGCAAAGTTATGTAAGTAAAAATTGAAGCAACGAAAAGTGTGTGTGTGTGAGCTGTAATCATAGCATACTAATCTTTTAACTTCTGAAATTTCTTCAGAACAGTCTGTATCCAGAACAACTATCCAAGGTCACAGCCATCCAGCAGAAACAATGGAAACTGATGGACTATGGAAAAAGCACTGCTCCTGGAACTATAAGCCAGGTAAATTTCAACCTGAAGTACTTGATTTTTACCACAGCACAAATCAATGACAACAAAATAACATTAGCTCATTTAACTGATTCATAGCTATGAGATGATCAAATAAAACGGACTTATTATAGATGAAGAAAAATTTTCTCTATTTCTTAATGTTATCATCAGCATGATTATATGAAGACAAAAGGAAGCTGTTATGAACCTGACTTAATTCTCCAGTCTGAAAGTACAGGATACAATATTCCTACATAATTATAAGGTACACAAATGGACAATAAATTCAGAGTAGTCTCACACCCATTACAATTTATTTTAATGACCAAGAGCCCACAAAAGGTCAGATAATGGGTGTCTAACAACATACCACTTTTGTAAACAGGACTGGAGTTATCAGTTTGATGTATGAAAAGTAAAGATAAAATTCCACTAGACAGACTAAAGACAAGTGGCCTTGAGCACTTATGTCTTTGTAGGCTGTTGCTTCCTGTCTGGAGAAGTGAAAATGTAAGGTGACATTATTTTTAAAAATGCCAAATGGAACTCCTGATGCACTGAAGGTGTGTCAGTCTACCAGCCATAGTAAGTCAGCATCTGTATTTTCAAGTATGTATCACAGAGATCCACCACAGCTTAGAATATTTAGATAAACTGTTTTACCTTGAATTTGCTGTAATACTCTGGCACTTTAGACTGCTCTGTTTCTGACTCCACACATTGTGACTTCTGCTCTAATTTCTTGGCTTCTTCAGCAGATTCTGAATCAGGTTTGGCTTCAAGGACAGACTGCAAAATGGTCTCCAAGGCATCAATCTGAACAATTACATTTGTCATGGTTAGCATCAAGAGTTTGGAAATACCATCTAAGTAACACAAATGTCATGTATTCAAACAACTTCATTAATAACACCCTGCATTTTGAGATGACTTCTGTATATGCTAAAGAGAAAACCAAATTCTAAAAAGAAATGAGAATCTTGGAAGAATTTTGTCCTGTGCTTGGGATCTTGAAGTGTGTGGCTCCCACAGTCAACGCACGGCTTTTTGGGCTCTACCACTGGATATGTACCGAGATGCAGCATTAGTAAAGAATCAGCAATAATCTTCTTTTACAAGTTCTTAGTTATTCACTGAAGAAATAAAAAGTATCTCTACAGAGACAGCATACCTAGGAATTAATAGCACTACTATTGGTAGATATCAGTATGCAGACAGATAGGATCTTCTATTCCCCTACAGTACCAGACAGATACAACCTTGTTACAACACCAGGATGGTTATCTACAACCACAGCAAGTTCTTTAATTTGTCTAGGGTTTGTAAACAGAAAAAAAATCACAAGTGTATTAAGCTGCACTCTTCAGACTTGAAGTAAGAAAAATCCCTCCAAAACCAAACACCTGAAGAGGTAATTCAAAATGGTGGAAGTCTGTGTGACCTGTCTTGGACTGTCCAGTATTACACTGGAGAAGCTTCAGAAAACAGAGCAATAGGCAGGAATACCTGCCGAGCAGTGCCCTAACTAGGGACACCTTCAGGAAAAAGTTCCAGGAAGAGGAGGAGAGACCACAGTGACATTTTTATGCTCCAACCCATGTGGCAGTGACACCTTAAGTTACTCCTAAGCTGTCACCAGGATTCCAGGATCAGCCTGATTCCTCACAGCACTCCTAAACTCCCTTAGTGACGACCTCATAAACGGACTACATCTACTCATCCTCCCTGACTGAGGGCAGTAAAAACCTTCTAGAAATCACTGTTGGCTTTTTGCACCATTACCACTCAGGACATCATCTGAGAGCACAGAACACACACAATTAGCCATGAGAGCAAGAAGATGTGATAATTAATCCTTGCTGCTAAGAAGTATGTCTCTGAGTGGTTTCAAAAACTTGAGAAATAAAGATGTCTTTCCATCCCTGTAGACACATGTTTCCTGTGACACAGACGCAGGTGTCTCTAAAAGGGAGGGCAAGGCTTAGAAAACAAACTTAAATGGTCTGTGGCAGTAACACACACTCATTGCCAAGGACATGCCAGTAGACATTATCACTGGCTCATCAACTTAAGCAGTGATTCTGTTCTAAACATTACTTCTCCTGTCTTGTAAAGACCTCTTAAGTTTGCAGGGCATTTTTCCATTAAAAAGGCACAGAACTCAATGGTTTTACTGAAGTTTGTTTTATACTAAATTCCCCTTGTTCAGTGGGGTAGAGCCTTTATACTTACAGCCTCTTTACAGATTTTGATGTCCCCTGACAATGAAGTCACATTTTCCATCACTTGCAAGGCTCTATTCAAGTATCCAGGTGTCCACATCAATGGCATTAGATTGTATACAGCTCTTAATCCTTTTGTCAACTCCACCTTCCCTGTGATAAAAACACACTTTCATTGTTAGTGCTTCAACCTCTGAATCTTTAATGGAACCTGTATAGGTTGGCTCTCCTATCTAGCAGTGACACTAAGTGTCTTGGCTTCAGTAGTAAAAACAACACACTTGACAAAGTTGCTCTGACAGAACTTCCGTTGCCTTATTTTATTAAGGTGCTTTCTCATTGCTCAACTTCATCTAATTATGTGCATGTTTCTGGTACCTCCTCATTCCCCCTTACTCAGAAATTTTGCCCAGATGGAAATCAGAGTAAGTGGCCAAGTTTTCTGGTTGTCTGGCTTTGTAACAGCAGCTTGTAGAAGGATGCCTGAAGATCTCAGGCAAGTGTCTCCTTAGTTTTCAGATGTCTGTGGAGCATGTATGCACTAAATCTGATTCTCCGAATTTACCTCTGGCCTCTAGGGTTTACTCACCCATAACAACACATGTTATGGCTAAGTAGTCAGCTTACTACCCCTCCTTCTGCTGAGGCTTCCTAAGAGAAAATACGGGACACCTGCCAAAAAGGAAATTTTGATTCTTGAGATAAGACAATTTGTGCAATGAGGTGTTCATTGATTTTAGCAGGACCTGTGATGTACTGCACCACTTACAACATGGCTTTTCTTCTGATAGTAATTACTTGGGACCATGAAACTCCTGCATAATAGAGGAAAAGCACATCACACTGTAGTTGATGCAGTTTACAATGACTGTCACTCTTGGGCTTTGACTTTGTTACTGTCAGCACAACAGAAAATACATCTTCAAGTGTAGCTTGTGTGTCCAAGTTCTCAATCCCATTTGCACCTATGGCTATAATGATACAAAACCATGGACACTCTCTGTACATGGAAGAGAGCAATTTAGAAAAAGTAAGGGAGTACGTGCACAGACAAAGCCTGTGGACTGTGGCTAAATTAAAATATCTGAGGTGCTTGAGGCCACTCTGTGCCCGTAGACATCTTTAACTCTCTCAGAGGTCAGTTCCATCACTGTTGGCAAGACTTTGGAATGTGTGACATAACAGTAAATAGCTTCTGATCCACTGAATGTGTATGTCATGGACAAAGCACTATTGCTCTCAGAAAAGAGTGAAATGCATTTTTGAAATACAGCCACTACTCCACCAATCTATATGACATTTAAAACTCTCCAAACAGAATGCCAACTGGATAGCAAAGTCCCTGTTTGTAGCATTACAAACCACAGCACTATGAAAAATCCTGCTCTCAAATTAGTTTTCACATTTATCCTCCTTTTCGATGAGTTTTTGTTTTACAGTCATGATAAATACAAATCAGCATCCTAACTCTCCCACTAGACATCATATTTGGAGATGACATTTGAAGAACAAATTCGCTTTTTATTACTCTCAATAATGCAGTAATGAAACAAAAATTTACTTACTTTCTAGTAAATAATCACTTTGTAGAGAAGAACAAAAGCTATCTGCACTATATTCCACTAAAGATTCAGAGGAAATTTAAGAATTGTTTGCTCACTCTCCTTCTCCTCAATTCTGAATATACTCTGATCTAACTTCTCTTTAACACTATATAGCAAGTTATTAACAATGAAGACTTCTTAACAGATAGAGCATAAACGCACTGCTGTTCACAACACCAACATTCACTTTACAGTGACTAGTAAAAGTCCTAAATACAGTGCTTTCTAGGCTGTGCTCTCTCTTCTCTTAAGGTTTAAAGATTATTTTTAGATGCTCATTAACCAGAAAAATAGTCTGTTGTCCATAAACTTGTAGAGTGTGTCATAGAAATATTTATTTTAGGGTATTTTTTTAAAATTTGTTGGTCAACCAACCAAGCAATCCCACTGCTATTTAAGAATATCTTCTCTCTTTCAGTATCTAAACCAAACCTGCAGGGAACCCTAAAATTTGTTCTGAAGCTGTCTGATGAATCAAATTCAAATCAATTCTACCCTCCAGGCCTACAAAACAGATTCACTTGGAACTCTGAAATTGCCCTTCAACTATTTCCTTTTTTTTTCCCTTTGCCTCCTCCTTGATTACATTTCCGTAAAGCAAAGAAGCCAATGTAATTCAGTCACTGAAGACAAGAGGGGAAAGCTGACAATGAGGGAGGCAAAACTTACCAAGGAATGCATAGCCATAGAGCTGGGAACTAAAACCAACAGTGTTACTTTGCTTCAGACCCGTAAGCAACAGCGATGCTCCAATATTTCTCTCTTCTTCCCACTGCAAATAATATATCAACTAAGTAAATGTTCCTTAACAAACACAAATATAATGGCAGCAAAGATAGTGTGCATGGCTTTCATCACATCTTGGCAATAAAGAAAAGAATCATTAAATCTGTCCAGTGTTCAGTTACAGCATATCTGTCCTGAGGAACAGTAGGAATTATACTGAGGAACAACACTCTTTGCAGAAGACTCTAAAATGCGAGTGGTTGAGCTTTGCAAGAAAGTTCTCCTTCCTATGTCTACTTCTACCTCTTAAACCAAACAGAAAATTGATGCTGAACATTATGAGGTGTTGAATGGTACTCTGAATGGTATACTCAAATAAAAATAATCTTTTGTTGCTATCTTTGGATGGGATTACTTCAAAATGCATATTAAGTAAATAACAGCTATATAAATACGCTTGCCTAAACATGTCTTATGTTCATACCACCCCTGCTTGCACATTTAGCTATCACAAAACACGAAACATATTGACAAATGCTTATCTACACAGCACAGACATGCAAACATGGACAAACACAATGGAAAAATGAGATATTCATCCCTTTGTTTTTCACATACAAGTGCCTCAGCATACTTGATTTCTAAGGAAAGAGAAGAATAACCAATAGGGAAAATGCGTTTTTCTCTTCTTCGGTGAAAACTCAAATTACAACTCAGCTGGATAAAACCTAAAGGCACCTGTAAAATGCACTCTGGGTGATGTTTCACGTAACACAGATGGAAGTTTCAAGCACTTGCCATATAGATGACAACATGCTATGAAGGCATGTGCCAAACTACACTAAAAATATCTGCCTACAGAGATCATGGCAGAGCCCTTTACTGACTAAGCCCCTTCTGCAAACAGAATAATGCAACTTCCAAGACCCTGCACTGCCATTTTGGCCTTATGCAAGCAAGCTGTAAATAATAAATCTGTAATCCTTGGAGACAGGAGAAATGTAACAAATTTAATTTTAAAACAGGTAAGTAATAAGAAGCAATACACCCAAAGCCAAATGGAATACTAAAAAACCTAGTAAAAATGCTTTCTAATTCTGCAACATCACCATTATCAAGCTCTAATGGTGAGCAATACTCAGCTTAACAGGGTCCTACACAATAGGTGACACATTTCTTTTGGTGGTAATTGACAGAGTCTGCTTTGATCTGAAGGATCAATTCACATTCTTCAAATGGGCATACATTACATCTGAAAATGCCGACACACCCTCCCTTTCAGAGAAAGCAACAAAAGGGGTGACAAGTGATTTGATGGTTTTCATACTTGGTTGTTTCTTTTTTCCTTTTTTTTCTTTCTTTCTTCTTCAGTTGCAAAAACAATGAGAAACTAAACTTAGGGAAAATAAAATATATTCATGACCGAATATCTAACTGACTGCACCACAGCACTTGCACGCAGAGGCTCTGTGTATCATTCTGAGTGTGGTCAGCTTACCGTATGTTCAGATTTGGTTGCCAGGTACTGGGATAAAACATACAGAGAAAGAAGCTGTGTTGATAATTCATCAAAACTTTCTTGGAGCATGATCTCTGTTACTACTGACATAGCATCTGTGGAGGAAAACAATACTTAATTAGCACAGCTTCCAATACATAACTTCCTTTTGCACTCATGTTCACTGATGTTTCATTGCTGTAGAATGCTTTGAAATAGTTGAAGAGAAAGTTAAACATTTCTTGCAACTAGAATACACCTATAAAATTAGTCTTATTCCTTTGGGTTGCTCAAACTCACTCAAGAAGGAAGAATGGGTTTAATAGAATAGAACTACAGCTAAGAACCGCTTAAAATCATCTTAGCTCTACAGACTTCAGTTGGCTTTTCTTTCCTCAGCTCTTCAGTCATTAAAAAAAATTTTAAAAATTATTTCCTTGTCATTGTAATTTGACTACAAACAAGAGAAGACTGCCTTAACTTTATTAACCTTAGGGTGACAAGAGAGTATGAAGGAGCAGAAATGCTGGCACAGATCACCCACAGTGGTCTCTATTCAGCATACAATGCTCTAAAAGACTTCTACACAGAGCTCCAGTGACACTCACTGTGAGGAAGGACAGTTTAAAAAGGCCTTCAGTTTCACACAGAAAAAAAATACAGACAAAAAAGGGGGGAATTCAAAGATAGAGGGGATGTCTCAAAACAAAAAAATACATGCATTAATTTGTTGTTTAGCAAAATATTTCAGTTCCTTTCAGTTATCTGTTTTATAAGAACTTTATGCAAAGGAAAGCTTACTGCAAGTTTACAGTACTGGAAAACCTGAAGTGAAATTAGAATCAGTCATCAAAATTAGTATGTGTCATCAAACATGAGAATTATTTATCCAAACACTTAAACAGTCAAAAATGAAAGGTGGCCCCAGTATGGCAATTCAGCATAGCTGTCTTGCTCCAGTAACAGACAGAAAGCCTACACAAATAGTGTAGATACACAGCTTTTTGAACAGCTAAATGTATGGAAGAATACCAACATGGATTTTGATTCTGGTAATACTCTAATTGTCACTAATAAGTCCTATCGTATCATTAGCACATACATCAGACTTGTAACTGAAGAAGATGGTTTACACTCACAACAGGATTCATAACACTAGAAACTGTCAATCACACAAGTTTCAAAACTGTGAATTTAATAAAATCAAAAGAAATTTTAAAAAAACCCAAACGCATAAAAATCCCATAAAATGGAAAAATATTCAAGGGAAGTCAAAGCTGAGTTTCATGATGAATTCAGAAAAATATGGCTACACGTTTTTAGTACAAAGAAAGACCATACATCTATGAGTATAAAACTAAAGACACAGTATGGATATGTATTTTCTTACCTTCATATTTCTTCTGCTTTATAAAGCAATCCAACAAAATATTGAATGTAAAATTATCTGGAAAAATTCCATACTGAACCTGAAGAAAAGAAGGAAAAAATGTTCAGCGTGCAAAATGTGTTGTTCAAATCATCCCAATTACAGTGCTGCAGCTACCAGAAAGAGCAGAACCATGACACTATACACTGATGAATGTACAGTCAAGCAACATAAGAGATTAGCATGGCTCCTGTGATGTAGGCCCTCCAATTTTTCATGCAATGGATTTGTTTTAGCATTTTATCTATGCCTTTCAGATCAGGAGTGGCACTGTCTATCACATTATTATGCCTCCCCTGCATTTAACATGTTTTGGACACCAAACCTACTTAAAATGAAAAAGCTTTCTGAAAAAAAGAGAGGATTTAAAAGCTGTAAAAAGGCTATCGCTAAAATTCAAGTGCAACAGTAATTTGTATTTTGATTAAGAAATCCGAACTTAAAACCTCACTCTACAGGACCCGGCTGCAACAGGAATTCCTGTCAAGTCACACTCAAATCAAAAAGCTAACCAAACACTTTTGTGTCTCTTCCTTGGTAAAACTCACCTTGTTCTGTATTGTGTATAAGGCTTTGTCTTGAGCACCATATTTTAAGCACTGTCTGATCCAGCTGTGAATGGTCCAGTCTCTCAAGTACCAGGAATTTGGGCTATGCCGAAACCTAAAGATGAAAAAAAGTTCTGGTGACAATACGACACTGCTATCACAGAAACAAATTCTGTAATCAATCAACTATGAGTTTCAAAACCTCACCATTCATGAACTCAGACACAAATTTCTCTATGTTTGACTCTCCAGTCAACCACTGCTCTCTAAAGAGCTCCAGACAGCCCTTTCAAGTAAGAGAAACATTTCACACATTATTAGTAAGTACAAAGGGGAATCTGACCTTTTCACAAATGCATAATACTTAAACTTCTCCCTTTCCAGAAAGCCTGTTGTTTCTTACCTGAAAAAAGAATACCAAAAAGTAACACTCTGGTATATTTATGAAGGCCAACTGAGACTGGTAGAAATACTGTAGAATTTTCTGACCTTATCCTTGTGATTGTGTAAGATTGTATTGTGTAGCATTTTGATGTACAATATTGCTGCTCTTGTCAAAGAGCTACAACTAATGACATCAGCAAGTATCAGAATTACAGCAAAATATAATTGCATCGGAAACTTTGGAGCTTGTGTAATCTGGTACCTCTCACCCTCTCTAAATCATGCCTCACTTCACTAGTTAAGAATTCACTATGCCTCAGCACAGGTCACCCCTGGGCTGCTGTATGCTCCATTTGCCTTAGAAACGCTTCACCAGTGAGGCATATCCCATGCATGGGGAAACTGCTGGAAAGCCTTTCCCTGCCCCTCTGCACTGGTTTAATCAATTCTGAAACTACTCACATCATGCCTTCAGCAGACTTCCAAGGCAACCCACTCCAGTGCTCAAGCAGTTTGTAAAATTAAATACTTTTTATTTTATTTCATCCTTATTCAGACACATGCACTTTGATCTGTATTTGAAGAAATGGTGGCAAAAAGCACGTGGAACTTTAGCTTTGGCAAACATTAAAACATAAATTAAAAGTTCAGTGGTAGGAGCTGGTGCCTTGATCCTGAGCTGAATTTCACACTCCCATGTGAAGAGATGCATGCAGTCTTTCTCAATTCAAATGAAAACCGATCTCAGTCCCCAGCACAGAAGTGACTGCCACTTTCTGTAAAGAACACCAATGACCGAGCTGGGCTCATGTGCAGATGCTTGCAGCCCCAAGCTAAGCTGCAGCACCATTTACAGGCAGAGCTGACTGTTCCATCTGAGTGAGCATGCTTTCCAGAACGTTTATCAGATTAATGCGGCCACCAACCCTCTCTGCCCCTCAGTAAATCTCTTGTCTATCACTGAGGGCTACACAGATGACCAAGCATGGAAAAGTACTACAGCCTAGAGAGCCTTCAGAATGAAGAAGACAGCAATGCCAAAAGTGGAGCTAAACAACAGAGTCTAAATATATGAAATCGCCCAATTAAATTAGAATTTAACAGAAAAAGAAAAGCATGCTTTGAATATTAAATTACAAACATCCTTTCTATTGCTATAATTGCTTTCCATCTTCTTTTCTCTGGAATTCAAATACTGAGAGTAGCAAGAATATGTATTTACTTTCATTAAAGCTCTGCGTCATGAACAAATGCTTTCATGAAGTATCAATTACAGGAATTTTGATTTAAACATATTTTGATGAAAAATTATCTAATTGCTACAGACTCTTTCCCCAGCCATTTAAGTAGAGTCAAGCTGGAACACCAGCACCCAGCAGTAATGCTGCCAGCATCTTTTATAATTTCATTAAATGGTTAATATTGTTTCACAAGTCTTTCAAAAAGTGTGACACTGATGCTCTCAAATACTTTCTTTCTATTGATACAATCTTTGCAAATGAAAAGCAAGTATTCAAAAAACAACAACAACAACCAAAAAACCCTCAACCAGCTGTTTTTAATGCATTTGAATATTCAACTTTTTCCACAGCTTTGTTCATTCTCTTGAGTATACCACTGTGAGAGAGAGCACTTTGGGATTGCTGAAGCTTACTGTAATAAAAGCTTCTAAGTTTCAAAGCAAAATTGGACTTGGACAGCAAAAGGCCTTAACACAGATGCAATATGGCCTAGAAACAGAATGCAGCTGATCCTCAATCAACACTCATTGCTGGAATCAGTAGGCACAAAATCCAGAGGCATGTTGTAAAAAACTTTATGTTATGAAAAATC
This sequence comes from Erithacus rubecula, assembly GCF_903797595.1. Lineage (NCBI taxonomy): Eukaryota > Metazoa > Chordata > Aves > Passeriformes > Muscicapidae > Erithacus > Erithacus rubecula. Next base: position 8,173,248 of record NC_136661.1, read on the forward strand.
TGCATATCAGCTTTTATAGGGCTGGGACAGATTTTCCCACACACGTGCATGTGTATGTATATGGCAAACACAGGATCTTTCAGCCATTACTATATGATAATAGTATGTTACTATTAAGATTTTTATGCTGAACTTTATGCTCAAATCAAGTCTTGCCTGCCCTAGGTGCTATGCAAATGAAAAGCAAACTGCTTCCCAAAAAAGTAATTTTCTAGTTAATTCTAACAATTAATTACAAGTCAGTTGCATGGAAATGAAGAGAGGGGACTGGTGCATGAGTGCAATATATATGCAGGTACAAGATCCCTCAACACTGGACACTTCTGTTAATCCATGATGTGGTAGGAGAATTGGAAGTGAAAGGGAAACAACTACACTGCAATCTTTATTTGTTTCTGATCCATATAATGCTGGGATAAGCTCTGTCTTTATTGTACTAGCTAAGAAGAGAAGCCAACAGAGTATCTGTTTTTATAGTTACCCTAGACAAATCAACCAAATGTTGTGGCAGGGACTTGTATTTGAAATGGAATCAGGAAAGAGAGGAGGTTGCTCATCATTTTGACAAGCATTAACATCTTCCTCCTTCCCTTTGTCCACCAAACAGGATATAATTAAGCAAGGCAATATGTCAGGGACAGATGAAAAGACAGAAGGAAGTTAAAACTACTTAAAAAAAGAGGATTCAGAACGAATTAAATAAAGGAAGCCTCTAACAACTGCTGCATGTTTAACAGAAAGACCAGAAGGTTATCTTGCAGATGCCTGGTGCTGAAACTAATTTTTCTGAGAACTAATAAAAACCTTAGAAGCCTAAGATTCTTATAATGTGTTCAGAAAAGACAAGAAGCAACTGTAACAGTATTAGAGAAGCTCTCTGTTGGTACACTTTAATGTTAATGGCTAAAGAATCAATATGGTCATCTTTCCAGTCATTCAACTGAGAACATCTGCCTCCACGGGGAATAAAACCAGAAATATCTGTAATACAGGTAATAATATCCTGAAATATCAAGGTCATTGTCAATCTAACAGCACACAATGTAATACTCTAGAATTCTCTTTGTTTTCAAAAGTTATTCAAATTATGCAGTCTAGAAACTTCATTTTCACTAACTGCTGCTTAGTACTTGAAAAGTGATCATAACTTGGAAGAGATACAAGGAGTGTACAGTCTCAGCACAAGGCAACCAGATCACTTTTAGCCAAGCAAGTACACTTTATTCCTCACAAACAGGCCAGCACATTGGACTACACTGTCAGTTTACTAAGTTACTGCGTAAAGCCCTACTGCTCATTATTTTCAACAGTGCTGGGGTATTCACACTCTGTGAAAGAAACCAAACAACAAAAGTTTAACAGATGCTGAAAGTGCTTCATGGGGTGCTGTACTACTACAGCAAGCATGACATTGGTGCCCTCATACACTGCAAAAAGGCTGAATTCCTTCCCTACTCATTTATTTCAGTCTTTGTGCAATTCTGTTTGTGCCATCAAGTGGTGATGCATTCTAGCTGCTTTCACACATGCTGTCTACTCAGTAATGCAGTAAACCTGAAAGTGAACAGAAAAATCCCTTGCTGGTCTGGATTCTTTTCCCTAGGTTGATAGAGGGGACTTTATTGCTTTGGGGACAGTCACAAATGAGGAAGAGAGTGAAGGAAAACTTGCTGCATTACAGAAGAGAAAGCACTGCAGAAGTAACATACCATGAGGAAAGCTCTCTTTGCTCTTCCTGGTAGTACAGAGGGAAAACCATCTCAGCATATTGGTTACCATTCTTTGTTGATCACAATTTCCACTTTGTACTCTGTGGCTTTCTTAAGGGCCAGTCCAATTCCTGGTAATCGCAGAAGCTATCCTTGTGCAAGACCCTATTCTTCTTCTTCCCCATTCTCCTTTGATCTGTGAAACAGAAAGGAGACACCGCTCCTTTCCCCACCTTTACCTGACCTAAAGAGAAACCATCTTGTAATGAACCACACATCCTACACCTTCTCTTCATTCTTTTAGAAGTAGAGAGAAACATGCATGTTCATATCCTTCCAACAGAAAGAGAGAGTACCAGATTTCTTCTCATCCACTTAAAATTCTACAAAGTCCCAAAGCAAAATGTAAAGAGACTTAAAATGAATAAATATAGTAGGAAGTATCTCCAAAAACCAGGAAGAAGCTATTCCAATAGAATGAATCTAAAGCAACTCCACATTTTACAGCAGCCATACAGGGCTGAGAATCATCTTAGCAGTGCCATGTTTTTTCCTTCCCAGGCACATTTTTTCAGCTACAGTGCATAATGATCAAATGGATTCCAGGCAGGCTTAGCTTGGAAACTGGAAGGCTGTCACCCAAAACTCTCCCTTTGTTTGTCATTTCAAGCCACAAGCCCCAGGGAATTTCATCTACATTTTAAATGGACCCAGAGGCTTTGCTCATATGTCAGTGTCAAAGAAAACAATCCTGGAAAAGCAATCATTATTGACAGAAATTTCCTTTTAAACATGAACAGAACTTTATTTTTCCACTTCCTCCATGCCTGCCATTTTAGCATTCATCTTTCTTTTGTATAAATACTTTAAAAATTTCATGTATAAGCCTACCAGTCCCACAGGAAATACCTCACATATTAACTGTGTGCACTCAAAAACAGAGGGAACACATTGCTTTTGTATTGAAATAAAAAATGCGAGGAGTATGTGTACTATAAGAAATCGATTATCAAAAGCAGTAATTGGACACATTAAAAAATCAGACATGATAACTGTAACAGAGCATAGTCTAAGGCTGAGGCAGAATCTTACACAAGCAGAAAATTGGTTTGCAGACTCCCTGAAAGTAAACCCACATTCAGCCCCTATTCTGTTTTAATTTTTATTGACTTTCCCCATCTTTTATTTTCAACTAATTTAACTTGATTACTTTGATGCTAAAATTAATTCTTCGAAATTAAGTTCTCTCCACCTCCACATGAATTCCTATTTCATCCACAACATTTTTTGTTCAAGATTTGCACAAAGCTCTTACACCATTGATGCATGTCTGCTGATGGTCCCAAAACAGACCATGGTCAGATACAGAGAAACTACAGTACAGAACCACAGTCAAACATGAAGGCTCAGCAGGAGACTTCAAGGATATTTTTAGCATCATGTCTTGTTTCATGTTATACCACTTTTAGCTTTTATTTCTGTTCACTTCAACATTACAAGTTCAGCTTCTTCTTAACCTTTCAGCTTAGTAATAAGACTAGACTTGGAAAAGGAGATATTTTGGCTAGAAGTACCTACTACACAGTTATTTAGGAAGATTTGGGATATCACCTGGATAACCTCTCCCCTCCAACACCTGAAGTGAGAAAATTCACCATTCAGTAGTTTCAGGGTAGCTATTATATTGCTCAAAACCACATTGATGCACAGAAAGCTCAGCTTCAGAAAGTCTCTTTCTAACAGTTAACTATCACCAGCTAGGATGTAGTTTATTCTTCACTGACCTAGCTACTTGACAGCTTTAGCTGATTATCAAATGACAAACTGATTTTCTGATACAACAAGCATTTCTGCCCATTGTTGTCAGCCTGTTATCACTAAATAGTCTTCCTCCTTTTGATGAATTTAAGGCACCTTCGAAACTAGAACATAAGGAACAAGCCTTAACACATTAAAAGAATAAACAATATGATCAAAGAGTGGCAAAATCACAGATAAATTTTATAGATTTCAAAATAATGTATGAATGGACAAGCAATTTATCACAGCATGAAAGAAATTGTTTCCTCATACATAAATAGACGCAAGAGCCATGACAAAAGTAATAGCAATACAACAGATAAGGAGCCAATGGCAAAGTTTGAAGCAATTTATTGGTATTCCTGGTATTGAAATATTTTAAACAACTACTGGTATTTCTGAAAAATATCTGAATTATTTAGCAATCCTTCCATCCAGCGGGAGTCAACATAACAGACCTGCAGTGGAGCTTCTTTTCCAGCCTTCTGCCACCAGGTTACACCAAGCAGCCTTAAACCACTTCAGAAATATTTGCAAAGCACAAAGCAGCAGTCCTTCAGACAACCTGATTGATATCCCACAGACTCACCTAAATGCCTCAAACCTTTATTCTAATTAGTTCTGACTGAAAAAGCAAAGCTAAGGCTCAAACAACATACACTCCATACATTCTTCGGCTATGGGAAAACTCATTAAGGCTGCTAAATGTGTCTCCTAAAAAGCTCCTGTAGTCATGTAGACTCAAAGTGCTTCAGAATTATGCATTTCCTGGCAGAACTTCTAAAAGGAATGTGAACTAGTCTGTGTCAGTTTGGCTGGACATGCTCTGTATGCCTAACCTGAAACAGGATGACATCAGTCACAGGCCTCATCAAGCTAGAAGCTGAAGACCTTAAAAATCCAGTAACAACATGATTCCTTCTTCTAGGCCAAAGGGAATGTCACCAGCTATCCCACTAGAAATGGACATTTGGGGATCCTCAGTATGACTTGTACATGAAAGAACACTGCTACCAAGAAAAGGTGGTGATGCTTGCTTTAGTTTCATGAAGAAAGTTAATTCATCACATTCATTTTCATTTCAAATGCAAACATGAATAAAGCAACTTCTCTCTTTGACTTAACAAAATGATGAGGTGAACTGCAATGAAGGAACCCAAATAACAGATTTTACAGAAAACAGAAAATAGTACTTGTATTTTTCTCCTCTTCTCAGGATAACAGTTATTCACCACCTTTCACCGCTTTCATTCATTTTCAAAAAATGAAGAAAAATCCAGTTTTCTTCTCACACACATGAAGAATCTATACTGCTTTCACCATAAAGATTAAATTCATTCAAGAAGAAACAATTAAGAAGAAAAGGTTGTGTCATAATAATAACAATAATAAAAAGCCAAACATCTCCTCAAACTATTGACTGCAAAAGACACAGCTCTCTATGACAAATACATCTGGAGTTATAACTGAAATTATTGGTTTTGAATATAAATGTCACTAATACAGTATAGAAAATATCACAGGCTGAGAAAATACACAGGGAATAATGAAGTGAGCTGTTGCTATAGTGATTCTGATAAGATTCTCTCAAGTGCCTTTCCTTTTCCCCATGCAATCATAATAAAGTCTAATTTAAAACCAGCTCTTCCATTAATTATATCTTTTTCCGGTATCCTGGCATACAAAACCAGACAAATTAAGAACCATACAAGATACTACATTTCTTGCTTCAGGGATTTTTTTTTTAATCTCAGCATTTTCAGAGTGCACCAGGATAAAACTTCCTGTTTCAAATCTTAGCAAAGGGTCAGTTCTGCTTGATTCTTCGACTTGGATCTCTGAAAACCGATTAACATGAGGCTGTAAAAAAGGTACATAGGAGTAAAGCACTGATTTGACTGCTACCATTTTACTAACTCAGCTATGCTTGTCATTACTTCAACAAATCAAACCTGACTGAAAGTTAGGACACAAGTTATCCACTTATTTCTCAAAATGAAAAACAAATAAATGTTTGCAAAAGCCTGCTCACAATTTGTAGTTACTGTTACCACCTTTGTGCCCCCTTCCCTTGCCAAGTGACTGCCTACTAAAGGCTGCCACAAAGTCAGTTTCCAGCAGAAAGGTAGCTCCCACTAGCCCTATTTCAAGAGTAAGTTTAAAATCTTTTGTTTACCAAAGAGAACTTACAAGACTTTTTTCAACCACAGATAACTTTATGTCATTTGAGTGACTAAATTGCATATCGGACTTTTTTTTTTTTAAAACAAATTAGTATAGATGTTTTAGAAAAACCTCCATCTCCTGACTACCAACTACTGCAGGGATGTCGCAGTGAAGCTTACTTTCCAGTAATCATTAATTGAACAGAGATATAGCACCAAGGGCTTTCCATGCAGACAAAACAGTGACTCTAAGTTCTGTGATAGCTCAGAGGGAAGTGTATCACACATTAAGATACTTCTGCCTTTTAGCACTAAGCCTCAGCTATGAAAGAATACCCCCTTCACGCAATATTAAATAGGCATCCTTCATGCATATACATAAAAAATGCAAGAAAAGCAAATAATGGTTTCTTGATTTTATGTCATGAAAAAAAATCTCAGCCTGTAACAGACATTACTGTTATTGTATTTGCAAGCAGCAACTTTTTAATAATGCCTAATATTCAGTGTAAATATAACCTGCAGTAAAATTAGCATAATTTTGTTAGAGACTTCATCACTGAGAGCCACCATCTACATTGGAACAATGTTGCATTTTCCATTTATTTGACTCAAATTCTTTATGGTTCACAAAATAGCTCCCAGAAATAGATCACACATTAGCTTCAAACTACTGTAACATTACACCAACTGACATAACCCTGGACACTTTTCAGTTTGATCACAGCTGAACTTGCAGAGATCATAAATGATGTATTTCTGTCTTAAGTATGTCAAACGCTGCAACACAGAAGTGTACCAGCCAAACTGTTTATTCTGCAGTTACTCAGCCTCACACCACATGCAATTAGAGCAAAAAAAATGTGCTGGGAAGAGAGTGCTTCAGGAATACAAATACTAAATGGATCTCAGTAACCAACTTGAGCAGGGGAAAAGCCAAACCTTACATTTGCTGCAAAACACTGCACACACTGGATCTGCACATTTCAGGTTTTACTTTTTCAGATCTGCTGCGACAGGCACACAATTCAAGTTAGCCTAATTTTGACCTAATACCTGTGCTCTTTACATTTTGCCTGGCTACAAGTCTGATGTCCTTGTATACTGTTTTCCCTTTACATTGCCCATTGGTGAATAGGCTGACCTTAGCTACCAGGCAGTTTATCATTATTCTGTTTACTTTTCATATCCTATCTCAATGACCAACATTTACTGCTATTTCTTTTTTCTTCCAACCATGCATTTTCCTAATAAAATACTTACAGCAATGAGTAACAAGAAGTCTCTTACACATTTTTAACTGTTCTCTAACCACAGTATCCAATCAGAGTACTTATGAGACATCTAGCTAGCATACCTTAGTGTATCTAACTTCTGAGACCAGTGAGACCAAAACGTCCTTTGCCTCATTGCATATGTCAAAGGAACAGCAAGTACATCAAGGACAACCATGGCATACTGGATTCAAGATTTTGTAAGGCAGTTTGAAATTTGTGGGCTCTTACCAGCTATATGACGGTTTTACTTTTACTTTTTTCAGAAAAAAGCTGTGGCATCAGATCTGTTATTTGGAGACAGCAGGAACCTCTCTTAAAGCACTGCATGTACTGTATGACAAATGCTCCCTTGCGTAGGTAGCTGCAAGCTGCACAGTAAAATAAGATCACACTACCAAAACAAGCAGAGGATTTCATAACGCAAAAAGGAGTATCGTAGTTTCTCCTCTCTTGAGACAGGAACACATTCAAGATTGCCAGTTATAAATAGTGGACACAGCAGCAAGCCTCCCAGAGTGCAGTAAGCATTTGGACAACGCTCTCAAGGTATGAGTCTTGGGGGGATTCTGCGCAGAGTCAGGAGTTGGGCTCAGTGACCGGTCCCTTCCAACTCAGTATATTCTATGATAACTCACTAGTGCCTTTGGTTCTGCTAATGACTGGACCACAATGAAAGGCCAGGACGACTTGCTACTTTGCCCTTTTACAAGGGCCTGCTCAGACCTCGTACTTGGGCTCCAAGTTGCCCGAATTTATAGCACTAGTTCCCCAGGACATGGTATAGAGTTCTTATATACATCTTATTGCTCACTGCACATGAGAACAGAGGAGACAGAAGAGCAGGAGAAACACTACAGCTATGTGCACTTATGTGCATGCATTTCAGTCTAGCTTTATTTCTCCAATGCATCATGACTTTCTAATCACAATAGCACCTTATGTAAGACAAACCTGTTGCTTTATGACTTAATTTGGGCAAGGAAAATCACAAAAAGAAGCAATCACTGACAGACAGTAACTTCAATAAAAACAAAAAAATGCATCATTTTCCTAATAAAGTGGACTGTACTACTTCCGCTGCAAAATGCTCTGCTGTCATGGTCTCATAGTAGCAGCTACACTGTGTCCATCCCCAGTCAGACACACCAACAGCCAGTCTGGTTTGTCAACTTTGGCACAGGCAACGTAGACAAGGGGGAGGGAGATGGTGCCCATTTTACACCCAGCTGTCTGCTGCCAGAGGCCATCTACTTAGCTTGTAGCTCAATTTAGTCCAGCTCTGCTCACTCCCCAGTGGAACTTTGCAAAAAATTTTCCCCTTTTTAAAATGAAAACAATAGTTACAGAAGAGAGAGCAAAATAATTGTCGACAAAAAGAGGATCATCATAAAGTTGACTTTGGAGATTAAAAGCAGCTTTGTATCCACACCAATTCTTGAACAACAGATATTACTCGTAAAGGTGAAAATTTGCCTGCAAATCCAGATGCCAAAATATGTGTGCTTTCAGCCTGACAAGTTCTAGACTGAAGGGAGTGGGGTGGGGCCGGGGGGGGGGGGGGGAGGGGGGGAAATAACCAAAACCCCGGTTCATTTTTCAGCATGAGAAAGGAATTATTATTAGGTCTACATTTACAGCTGAGCAAACAGGCATTTCTCTAAACTGCTCTCTTCTATAACCCTTTTCAATCTTAACAATAAATCCAAGAAAGCATTCCTTGTTGCTGCTTAGATCCTGGGTCTAATCCTCACCTGGTCCAAAGAGAAAACACAACAGTTCCTCCAAGCTACGACAAATCTGCCTCAATCAGCCAAGGACCTGGCACACCCCAGATGCACATGATCATTAATTAGACAAAAGCTAGGAGGCAATGACAACCCCAGCACCTTTCAAAGATCTACAGTCCAGCATCCCACAGAGATGCATCAGTGGCAAAGATGGAAACCAACTGCTGAAAGCAGCCACAGTATTATTTCTGAAACAACCAACTCCACATTTAATTAAGTCCCTCAGGCTTTCAAACTGATGTAGCAACGAAGAGACAAGAGAGGCAGCTGAAAAGCCTGGGAACATTCTCCTTCAGGGACAGGGACACATCAGGATTTTAGGAAATAGGCAAGGGGATAAAATCGAATGACAAGTGAGGCTCAGACTTCTATCTAAGCACCAATATTGTTCTTCCACCCCACAATGCCTGCCACAAAAAATCCAAAAGAAAGATAAGGAAGGGACTATTAAGGTATTAGTTAGTAACCAAGGATTTCACCAAGTAAATCTCAGAAACAGAAAGGGGCTACCACCAACTATGGCAGAAGGAACAGTTGCAGGTAGCTCAGCAGAGTGCTTGGTGCAGAAAAGTAAAGAAAATGCACCTGGACTCATTCCAGTAGACAATTCAGATATGTTATCTGGAGCATGTAGCTTTAAAAATAGCTCACTATTAAAGCAGCATTTAAACAACAAAAAAAAAAAAAACCTCCAACTAACCAAGCAAACAGCCGACCAAGCAACCAACATAGCAATCAAACAACAAAAAGCCAACCCTGAATGACAGTTTTAGTTCGGTTTTGTAGTTTTTTCATTTTGCTACTGAGCACCTTCCATTCAGAAATTTGCATCTTAAATTAACTTTTCTGGTAAACAATAAGTGTAATAACCATGACCTTTGCTTACCTACTGATTCAATACTCCCCTATTCAATTACAGCTAAGCATTGTTTTGTGGGTCTGTCTGCAATCAAGCTTTTGCCCTTAGGGAGAACACTTTTTCACAGGCACAAATGTATATGCAAAAATAAGCAGATACGAAAGACAAATATATGTACCCACTTGTTTTCATCTTTGTTCTGCACTCTATACTTTTTGGACATTTATGAGGATGGAATTACTTAGAAAAAAATGGAACCATTGGAATACAGTAACATAATTGACGTTTCAAAATTCTTTATTACTCAGGCCAAAAAGAAACCTACAGTCTTCCACAATCTGTTGGATGTAATCACGTAATTTTCTAGATGTCTTGATAACTGAATGTTGACATAACATTTTCAATCCTACAAAAGCATAAACGTCAACTTCTTTAAAATAAAAGGCAGCTACTTGAAAATTAACATGACCAAATATTTACAAGCTAAAGAAAGATGCATGCTAATGTAAATCTACCTCCTCCCCATCATAATAACTTTCATTTGGCTACAAAACCATTTTGTCTATAAAACCGTTTTGTCTAAAATGGAGTATACCAGAACAAAGTAAGAGCAGATTTGTTACTGTGGTGCATTACTCCATCTTTTAACACTATCATCTTAGATGTTCTTTTCATTTCCAAAGGCTTTCACCTTCTGGAACCTGTATCACACCTGCCATCAGTTACCACACACTGTGCAAGCAATGTGCATCAAAAATACAGATAGTCTGAGCACAAGAGATTACTGTATCTACTCTATCCCCTCTACTGTATCATATTACTAAGATGAACATCTTCCCTGTTACTAACAAAGCTTAGAACACTTTTCTAGACTATGAAGTCTAGTTAGATGGTATAGCTCATTTTTATGTGCTTGATCACACCATAGACATCTTAAAAGCCTGTAAAATAAACCAAGATTTTATGTAACAATTATTTAAAACTAAGATCATACAGACTTTTCATTACATATAGCAAAATGAAAGGATGTCCTCACTGAAATATTGCATAAGCCTCACAGGCTCTAAATACTCATCCTGTTCTTAAAAATTGACTTTCAATAAAATTATTGCTCTCATAAGAAGCTCATCCACAGGTGCTTGCAGAGTCCATTTAAGTCAGGAACGCCCTGATTCACTCCTTGGAAAACCACCTTTAATGGCAACAAAATAACATCTCAACTTACCTCAGAAACAATCTTTATTCTTTCTTCTACTACTGATTGAAGTAAAAGAATCTTAATCACTGACATTCTTAAGACACTTTCTGCCTGGTCTGGAAACCTTTTGACTTTGTACTTGGCCCTCTGTTTATGACATTTAAATTGCTCAGCATTTTGAGTATGTTGTTTGCAGTAGCACAAAAAACCTGAATTTCCCAACGTATAGGACAAACGTCCTCCCCTTTCTAGTCTATTTTATTCTTTCATATCTGCTGAGTAAAAAAAAAAATGAACATAAAATGGCCTAATATTTTCATTTCAATTGCCATCCCACATTCCAGTGCTACTCAGCATCAAAGCTAACAAAAAAAAAAATCAACAGAATTCTTATTTGAAAAAAAATAAACCAGCTCACATGCCCCACAAATAAAAATCTGTCTTAATTGTGTTTGTTTCCTCAAGAAACATATACTGTACAGCTAGCTCTACAAGCAGCATAATACAAACTAGAGGAGGTTACTAGTTAAGCAACTGAAAACAGAATTTTTAATAACTATGGCCCCTTCTACAGCTGCAGACAAAATATAGTCCTTACTTTTATATGTTATGTTTAGTTTAGCCCCAAAATGAGTATATATGACTCAAAACAGCAGGAATGGATGCTTACCACATGTACATTAATATAGGAATAAAAATCAGCACCTACAAATACAAAAATCCTGACATACTGAGAGTCTTATTTCACCAAATAAGAAACAAGATTTCCTAAATTGCTGCATTTGAAATATAAAACATTTTCTTAATTCTTTCCATGTTGTATTTAATATATTTAATGTTTACATACTCATTAAAAAGGTGAACACTTGCAGAAAAGTTGTACTTTCATTTACGGTTCTTTCTCAAAGGTAGCTGTCCACATCAGGAAAAACAGCATTCTGGTAAATATTTATCTCTTTTTTAAAAGTAAAATCAAATATAGAAAACAAAGCTGTAAAGAAATAACTGCAAACCATGGAAGTATCTACACAAGACTGTCTCTTTGCTCAGTAACAAAATGGTTTCAAAATGGGTATACAAGCCTTCCAAAGAAATGAAACTGGTTTCAAGAACTTGTTTTCTGCTGCCAGAAAACAGCAGTAAGGCTTTCTTTAAAAAGATAATTTAAATTATAAACATGAAATATTATTAAAATATTTTATTTAAATTAAGGTTTCTCCCTTCCTTATTTAAACTAAGATCAAGTCAACAGTTCAGATAATTCTAATTCTAATCAATCTATCTGCAATAAGACAGTCCTGGCCTACATCATGTGAAGATTATCCCATAGCAAATAGTTCATAGTTATTTTTTCTGCTGTATTTATTTTAATCCAAATAGTAAATACTTGCACCACACAGAACAATTATTTAGGCTGATACAATAATCAAAAAGTTAATAATTTTTAAGGAAGGAACCATGGCAGATCTGGTAATGGCTGTAAACCAAAAAAAAAATTTAACACAATTTATGGTTTATGCTAGTAGCTGCTGTTTCAACATAACTGAAATCAAAAAGACTGCTGTAACATTTAACACAATTTAGGATAGTTAAAGGACAAGGAACTAAAAAATATTACTTCATATGCTTTTTTTTTTTTCCGTTTACATAGGACTGGAGACTGGCTTTGACTGCTGCTGCTACTCACGGGCTGCAGTGGAACCAGGAATTCCTTGCAGGGGAAGCCAGCTGGAGTTAATTCTCCAGTATATCTTCACTATTATTAATCATATTAGTCATTAACTAAAGCTAGCAATGGAACAGATCTTTGCTTGTGCTTGTTTTAAAGATTTTAGTCTCTCCTAGCCATTTATATTCATATAAATGGTTCACTCTCTACATTTTTGGCTGCATTTAACCTCTCTTTGGACTTTCATTATTTCTAAAACATAATGCAAGATCTGCCCCCAGACTGGCTTTGTGCTGATGCAGGGGTGTACTACACAACTTCTGGAACACCAATGAATATAGCAAAATTGACCTTTAAGGATGAGCGTGGGTCAAACTCTGAGATAAAACTGCCCTTTCTCCTACAATATACGAGTGCAACAGTTGAGATCTGTTCACATTGTACCTTTAGACTATTTCCAGTAAAAGCTACTAGACAGAAAGCTTTGAGCTGTTGGCAAGAAAGATGCTGGGTGAAAGATACAGAAATTCTGCTTGTATCTTCCGAGAATCGTAATGAAATCCTGTCTTCCAATACTAAATTAAAAATATATCTACATGGAGTGTGGACCAAGTAATTTCAATCCATTTCTGGATCTGATTGGCTTCGTCCTTCTATTGACTCCAGAAATACTGTGGATGAGGAGGACAGATTACCTCCAACACTAATATTGCACTCTGTTTGTAGAAGAATCCTTCTTTTACTCTTGTTTAAAATATAAAGCTTTTAAAATCCAAATGCTTACCCTTCCAGCATTGGCAACACACAAAAAAACATTAATGTTGATGAAAAGCCTTCTAACTTTTTGTGCTTTTGTATGCAGTGCCTAGAAAATTATTGACCAGTTTCTGCCAAGTTTAAAGAAAACCATATATATAAAAGGACAGATGAAGTATGAAAAGCAGACAACTGAAAAGGCATGTATTACAGGAAAAGATCCTTCTAAGTGCTCTTCAATGTTTTATCTTTACTGATGGTTCTCCTGCACATCACAGCACATTACAACTAATGTTTTTTTCCAAAGCTTCTGATAGTTCAGGCTGTGACAAAACACGGACAGATGAAGACAACACTTGTACTTCTGTGATTCACGTGAAAATAAATAAATACTATAATGAAGTGTATCTCTCCGGTGCTTCCTTTCCTTGTGCTTCCCTACCTTCTAAAAAGCTTCTCAAATCTTTTGCAAATGAACTTATTTTAGAGCACTTAGCCTAGGCAGGTGTCCAAACTGATAAAACGTACCATTCTGCCAACAAAGTATATTTTTCTCTTTAGATGCTTCCACCACTTCTCAATATCATCTCAAAATATAACTGCTGCATAACTTGAGTAGCAGGCAGCTATTTCCAACTCATTTATTTTTATACTTTTTAACCCATATACTTCTCTGGAAGCACTGAAAACCAGGATTTGATCAGTTAATAAAGTCTATTTCACCTACAGACTTTAGAGAATGAAAACATCTCAAAGTAAGAATTAAATATGTTATAGGACTCTGTCTACATCTCTTCTCTTTGTGCTTGATGGTATTCATTATGTACTGTAGATTTATATACAGAAACAAAGCAGCATATTAGTGAGAATGAATGCTATGCATATATCATTCAGAAATACATTTCTTAGTCCATTATGAAAATTTATTATAAACAATACTTTAGAGTAACAACAACTTCAGAGAGTAAGCTGCTTGAAAAGTAAGCTGGTATGAAAAGTAAAAGTGCAACCTCTGCACTCATAGAACAAACACGCAAATACAGAGAGTGCAGGTGAAACATCTTGCACGTAATGTTTCCCTAAGCAATGACACACAGATATTATTAGGAAAAAGCACAATTTCATACGTACAGAGATCACAGCACCAAAATTATTTAAAGGTTGAAATCTGGCCTCCAATTGTAGCTTACTACCATCCAACCTAAACAATTCTATGATTCTACAAAAGATAGCACATCTAAGAATAACTTCTAATCATTTGCTATTGTCCCATTTTGTCATTATAATCAAGTACAGATCCTAGGTAATAAATCCTGAAGTGTGCAGAAACAGCTCTGTTTTCAAAAAAAGATTACTGATCACAGAAAGTGCTGCAGAAAGGTAGCACGAAGATCTGCGCAGACTGTGCAAGAATTTGATGAGCATATGCACATACGAACACATTCTCCAGACACTGTATACTCTTTTCTACACTGTGGGTCATGGGTTTAATGCAATTAAAATTTCTCTTGAGGAGTCCAAAAAACTGCACCAATTCTTTTCACACACATTGAAAAAAATCTTTGTTGGCATAAAACCTACATACAAAATCAGCAGTTACCTCATCACAAAACCTCTCCTCATTATGCTAATGTTTCAATCATATAAAAAAACACCCTGATGTGTGAAATACTGACATCTCAGTGAGACAGGACAAAGTACAGCGAACTGCAGATCTTTGATCTGGCTGAAAGTGCTCTGCATTCTGATGAGAATTTCTGTTGGGATCCTAGGAGATGAAAGGATTTTTTAGAAGTCTGACAGTTAACAGAGGGAGTGAGGTATTCAGAAGAGAACAAAAAGAGGAGCACTGAAAGCAGATGACATCATGCCTCAAACTGGCCTTTACTATCTTACTGACATGTTCCACAATGTAGCATAGCTGTTTCCACAAAGCTATTCTTGAGAGCTCAAGATCCTCTGTCGAGACAGTACGGCTGGAGATCTACTGCTTTAAAAGGATAGAAAATTTAAACAGGTCTAAATATAACATATATATTTTATTTTGGGATCCTAAATACATTATGGTAATGCTTCAGAACACTACTTTTTGAGACTACGTTCTGCCTCACATTACAGATGGAAAGTCTCCAATCTACAAAGCTAACAAACACAAGATCTGCCACTCCTGTCTCCAGGAAAATACAATACTGCAAGCATGGAAATGCCATTACCTCCCTCTGACTCCTCCCACAGGCAGTTTGCCTTTTGTACCAGGAACATCTTCCAATCTTGTAGGGTTGTTGGAACTGATTACCCTACCCCTCAGGTTACTATAGGCTCAAAACACTAGGGGAGAGGTATCAAATTCCCCTCTTTATACACTGCAAGCAGCTAAGGGGAAAACCACAGGACTGTGGAAACTGACTGATTATTCATGTTCAGGCAAACACACATACAGTCAATTTACCAGGCCATGTACACATTTGTTTACAACTTGTATACCTCAGAAGACATAAAATATAAAAAACTGACATAAAACCAGCTCTTCTCTGATACTGCCTTTCTCATGTTTAGAAGTTTCATCTCCTTAAATAGAAGAAAAGTTGTACTTGGAACTTTTGCATTAAGACAGAAAAAGAGAGATTTCTTGTCAAAGCTTCTCTGCTTCTTAACTCTACCACACTCATTTATGTTTCATGGTGTGGCCATTTACACGGGACATTTTCCAGTGTCAAACATCCTCACAGCTGCAAACAGCTATCTTTATAAAAATGTTTTTCATTTTACTTTCAGCTCAAGTGTAAAATGCAAAGACAAACCAAAGGGTCTTGCAAATACCCACATCTCCTATGTCCTGGAGTTAGAACACTTATTTTCACTTGACAGAGAAAATACTGTTATAATTAGGATTTTTACATGAATTGCAGACCTCTCAATGCTGTTTCACTACTTGCATACACATCCATTCTGAGAATAGTTTCATAGATCAATGCTGGAACGAAGTCTCCTTGAAAATCGATGCTAATATCACCAAAAGACTGCTTTGCTGGTTTGGAACACCAAATCAAAGCAGCATCACAGGGACAAACAGGAAAAAAACTCCAGCCAGAGCATGTCTGTGATATGCCATGTGACACATCAGTACTTTTCTATTCTCTCCATATGGATGACTAAATTCTGTATCAATGACAAATGATTATATTTGATATGTACATAGCTATACTCTCACCACCTACACTGTAATTTTATCTAAAGAAAATAGTAAATAACCATTATAGGTTCTGAACTGTAATTCTCTCTAACAGAATGTGTTCTTAAGGACAGAAATCTTGTGGTTTTACCAGAGGCACTAAACAGGCACATATTAAGACTAAGAAGGACATTTACATGTTAGAGATTCCCAAAATGGACCATTTTTTATGCATCTAAATTTTTGTCACTCCTTCTGAACTTCTTTTTTCAAGAAGAAAGAACCTGTAAGATACATTACAGACACCTCACTATCTGGATTTTATCTGTGCCATTTTGCAACTTGCAGTCAAAACTACCCCACTTTCCCTTCCATGTCAGGAAAGTCAAAGGTCTCTTGAAATCCCTGACCCTAGAGAGTCTGACTCCATCAGAGAGGACTTAAGGACATGTGGCATAATACAACACATTCAAGAATGTTACTCAAAGGTATTAAATGGCTTGCATTAAACTCGCTTTACCTCCTCCTGTTTCCATCTCTGCAGTTGCAGGATGGAAAACTGATTTCTGACCACAGATTCTGATAAGACTAGTGAAATCTTTAACAAAAGGAATGAAAACTCCACTAACCACTCCTTCGTGAGATATTATTTTTCCTACTTTTATTTTTTTTAAATTACAGGATATTGCTAGTACTAACCAATTTCTATTGTTTCCATCTTGAAATTCCAAGGTTTGGATATTGTCTCGATAGTACTACAGAATCAAGGACATCTGAAGTCCAATGCAGTCATGTACTTAAAACTGTACATAGCCTTAAACCAGCTATCTAGAAAACACCTTAACTAAAAAAAAAGCCCCCAACCATTATTATTTATGAGTAACAATCTGGCATTATTTGTAAGGATGCTCTCATGCGCATTGACAGGATCTGTCTTCATCATAAAACAGCTCCATCATAAAATTTAGTTCTCAAAATATGTGTGCAACTGTGATAAAAGAATTAATTTATTACAGTGATCAGCAATAATTGCTACCCTCTATAGTCAATATTGGGAGATATTGACTTAAAGCAATAAGCATTCAACCTGACACTACCAGAAAAGGTACCCTGTACACTTTAACCAGCACAAAAAATACTGTAACAACCAACGCATAAAATGAAGTACACCACTTATCTGAGAAACATACAAGTACTAAGGGGATAATATACTTCATTCACCTTTGACTTGATCATCACCACATTTTCATTCTTCCATGTTCTAAGGAAACAAGCTTCCTTGAGTCCTACACTTAGACACCCAAATATCATGTACCAAATTTAGATAAATAATTACTCAGAGAACAAAAAAAAATATCAGAAGGAAAAACTGTGAACAAACACTGTTCCTTACAATTTCAGCACCTCTGACATAAACTACAGCTGGAGGGTGCATTAGTTGCTAGTTCAGTATCTCAGATTAACATGCTTGACAGGAAACAATGCCAGAAATCCAGAGAAGGCACCCATAACCGTAGAGAAGCTGGCAAGAAAGTTCTTGGCTGTGAGTTGTAAGACAAGTAGATAGGCATACTTTTCAAGGGAGAAATCACAGCCAAGAAGCTGGAAAAGGTCAGGCTTCAAAGGACAAGGCTTCATGGTATTTACTCGTATGACTCAAACTTCATGTTAGGGGAAAAGATGCTTACTTGTAAAGGTAGTATTCAGCTTGATCCACTTCTTCTCGTGAAGAAATGTTGTCAACAAACTGATTAAAAAAATAAGAAATAAAAGTTTAAAAAGGAAGCACTCACATAAAGCATATTTGAAGAAAATACAATTACAAAATACATTTGTCTGGAATATTTAGGTGTCTGACACTACTGGAACTCTTCTGGAAATTTTTGCTTGCTCCTAATTCTGGTTTCTTCTAGACTGCTGAAATTCAAACCTTTTTAAACTAAGGAAACTCCCTTCCTTAATTCTAAGAAACTTTATACATCTTGAAAAGCATCTGAGGATTAAACAACTATAGTCAGTATCCTATATTTTTGCTGTTCCTCTAAGCCTTTTTCTCTTCAATTTTACCCCTTATTTTAAGCATATATTCAGTTCCTTACATTTTTTGCGACAACTGAATGAGTCTTGACATACCTCATTGCTTTTTAAAAAAAGGATTATTTTTCCTGTTGTTTGCCTGTTGTGCTTATTCATAGTATACAAATATATTCTGAAGCACAGGGACAGAAGAATTTTGAATTTCACTATACTTCATAATGGTAGGGAAAAAATCACCCCCTGATGCTGTACAGCACAACTGTCCTCTCATTTACAATCCTGTCTTCTTACAGAGCTGCTAGTACTATCAATTACTTAAATTCCAACCAAGTTTTCAATCAGACTTTGTCTTATGGTAACAGTGAATCCTGTTTTCCTGTATGTTTTACTAACATAAGCATAAAGATGCTGGAACACTACAGCACCTTTATAACATAATACTTTTAGTTGAGAATAAACAAACATGTCCTCAAGGTCACTACTTCTCTTTACCCTAAGACTAAGTTAAAAACAATTTCAGCTGACTGGTATTTGGTCTCCCATTTCTTAATTCTCTTTGCATGCTATACACATAGAGATCTCATTTCCTGAACATGACAATAGCATGCCTATGTGCTTTACCTACATTTCAGAAAATAAGAATCTGATGTTATCTCCAGGTATGGAAAAGTGAGGCTGTTTAACAATCTGAAAATGCCATTTCTCCAGGGAGGTCAGCCCAAAGCAGGAAAGGAATAAATCTGATTCATAACAAGGAGAGGAACATCCATTTCCCATGTGGACAGTTTCATAAGCCATGGTCAAGAATGCCTGGTCTGTATAAATGCTTGCTCTTGTAAATGAACAAAGCATTCTGTGACTCCTCAGTTAGGGGTGCAAATTATCCTAGTTAATGATATCACTGAGATAACTCAGCCTCTCTGGATAATTTTGAAACAGAAATTAGCTTGTTGTTTTGTTTTTTAAACAAATGACATAATTATTCTCCTCCCTCATTACAAACACTCATTTACATAGGGAATTTAAAAAAATATATCTCTGCTTTTTTGTTCCCTTTCCAGATTAACTCATCCAGAGGAGGGAACTGGTTATTAATCCCAGTAAAAATAATGGCTTTGCTTAACCCATGTCAGCATTTATTCTGCCTCAGTCTGCTGCAACGAAAGAAGGCTATAAATGCAAAATATGCCCACCTCCACCTCACTCTGAAAGAAGCCAGGTACTGGAGGAAGACAGATAGTGCAAGATAGTGCAATTTATGCTAATTCAATGCATTTCCGTAGCTGTCTGGGTTCTTATACAGGGCCTAAGGAGGTTTTAAAGCTCTCACAAAGACAGAAACCACAGGAAGGCAGAAAACACATATTAGGGAAATACTCAACCCAGTAACAGTGAAGCCCAATGTTACTGAGAAAAAAAAAATCTGTTTTGAAGACCCTATGGTCTGGGTACTAACCAATGCATACAAAGCATCAATAAGACAGCCTTATACAGCAATTTAACAGTGTAACAAGGCATTTACAATCCTAGAACTCCTAACAGAGGTGTTATCATTTATTGCCTCTCAGCTCACTTAACTACACAAGCATTCCACAGTTACTTTTACCAGTTCATGATTGGGATTTGTTTCCTTACCCGGGCAACAGTCAAAGAGCTGACAGGCAGTTTTCTTTCATAAGTTCTGTCCATTAGGTGGGCTAAATCAGCTGGAGAAAGTAGAAAAAGCATGTGTTTAATCAACTGACACAACAGGAAAATCTGAACAACCATCATATAACCTAGAATATAACCTATGTCCATGAAATCAAATTCTGGGCTCTTAACATACCATTTTAAAATTGGATGAAAACAGTAGTTTCAGTTATTGTTGAACACTTTAACAGAAAGTAATACATGAGAAAGTTCTCAACATGATGATCCTAACTTATTAGAAAAGACGGTAAAAAACCTACTCTATGAAGTACTAGATAAAATTAGTATAAATATGTCATCTAAAACAAAAAAAAATAGCAGATGTCCTTGCTTTCAAGCCTAGCACATGCTGGATAGTGCTTTAGGCATGGATTTTTATTTTAGAAACACAGAAACAGGTAGCAGCATACTGATAAACCTTACAGTCACAAACAGCAATCCAAAGAAATCCTGGTAATCAAATGGGGCATTGTGCCAGTAACTGAGTAGCTTTATAGCATTCTGCTTCAGCAGTCATATAACAATATTAATCTGACCATGCAGAAGTTAAACTTCTGACTGTAGACAGGCAGCCATTGTATGTAATGAATTAACTGGAAGTTAAATTCATTTAATTTGGAGTTTTAGTTTTGTACTGTTCCTGGAAAATAAAGACTACTCAGAAAGAATAAGCTGTTCAATGTATGCTTAATGTCATCTGTTTCACCATGAACTGATATCAAATCTATAAGATTTGGAAACTTCAATCACACTCTTTCTTACTATTCTCTCGCATCTCGAGGACCAGAAACCTAACACATTCCCTCTGCAACATCTGGAACTTGCTTCCTCTTTTGCAGCTGTTACTCAGTGAGTCACCCCTTTGACACCTCTCTGTAAGGTCTGCTGGCCATCCCTGGAGAGCTGATGCGTTGGCCCATTTTACAGTTCATTTTCTGGAAAGGCCAACCTGCCTCCACATCTGTCAGTGAAATGTGAGTTAAGCCAATGGCAGCACTACAGCAGAATGGAGTAACCCTTCTACTCCTGCAAAGTCCTCAGGGGCAGGAAACAGCACTGCATCAGTAACATGCTCTGTCTCTGAAGGATGCTGCCCACAAAACAAGAAACATCACTATTTATTTCTTTAAAAACACCTGTACCACCGTGAACACTGGAGGGTACAGTTTTAACAAAACAAATGAGATTCATTGCCACTCTGACCTTACAGGCAATTTGTCAAATTACACCACATGACTGAAGTTTCTAATAAAATGATAGAGCCCTGACTTGGAGTAAAACAGTTGACTCCTGGTCTGTACAATGCTGCTGTCTGCCACATAGCAGCATTCCTTGTTTACATAATAACTTTCCTCCTGAGGAGTTCTTTAGAACACAAAATGAGCATTTATCCTCTGGCTGAGGGAAGGCAAACTATTTATAACCATGAAAGCAAAGGGAAATTTGTGGCAAAGTCAGTAAGGCCAGTATCAGCTCCTATAAAAGACAGTGCAAGAGGCTGAGGTGTTGTGGGCTATCAAGGCCATGCTATACAAGACAACCAATAAAAATCAGATGCAATTTTCTTAAAGGTTAAAAAATCTATATGGGTATATCCTTACAAGTGCCTTTGACTCTGCATTACTCATCTCTCCAGAAGTCACAAGGGTCATGATGAAGCACATATATAAAGGCACAGGGAGCAATCCCAGGTAGTGCCAAAAATCAGACAGAAGGGATGCTGTATCCAACTCAGCTTATCCAGATCAAAGCATCGAGTAGGTCCTTGACTAAATTAAGTCAATTGTCATCCACCACTCTTAATCTCCATTTTGAGACATCTGGAAAGAAGTGTTTGCTTCAAAATCTATTATCTTTGATGATACAACAATGTGGAACTGAGACTGAGAGCTCATTTATCTATTCTAGAACTGGTTTGGTTATGCATCAATCACCCTTCTGAAATCAGGTGATCCCTACGACCATTCCAGGCCACTCTCAAGACCTGAGCTTGAAAATTCTTTCGTCAAGGTGCTCATGAGATGAAGAGCACACTCTAGAAAATGTTGACTACTTTAGCAGAATATAAATCAAATTAACACAATGCCATGAATACAAGATCACAAGACTGTAAGCCATTGTACAACAGCATCCTCAGAGATTTCACACATAAAATTTTAACGACTGACATTTATTCCTGTCTACAAAGCTGAAACTCTCCATTAGATCTACAGTATGGAAAGCACTTATCTGTGAACTCCATATATACATCAAACACTTATCTGCCATCTCCATGTAAGTGTCACAACAAAATGTGGGCTGGTTAAAAGAATAGCAAAGACAATGGGAAATTTAGCTTTGTTTTCAGACAAATTGCAATTCTGCAGTAGTCATATTACAGGAATTCATTGCAATGAGAAATTATTTCCTAGCTTGTTTTCTGTGAAGACAACCTAAAGCCAAACTTTTTCTCAAATGCATAATTTGAAATAATTCAGCCACCTTTTGTAAATCAAATTTGCTTCATAAGCTGCTACTCGACAATCAAGATTAAAGTTTCTTCTTAGTTAAAGCATCCTGATAGCAGTACTAGAATGGAAGCATGTGAATGCCCAAGTCTGCTAGCATTGGTGGTGGTAAAACCTGAATGCTTACATTGGTGTATAAACCAATATTTTAATAGTCAAATCAAAATTCTAGGCACATTTTAATAGATACATACTGCAAATGCTTTTATCTGACTCATTAAAAAAAACTGAACAGTATTCTATACAATCTCTCATATATGCTGCCTAAAAATACATTTCTACAAGATTAACTTCATAAATTTCATTTCTCTAAAAATGCATTACTGCATACTCAAGAATTAATGAAATGAATGAAACAAACCATTAATATAAGCTTAGGTCATTTAATTTCAGGCCATGACTTCAGGGAGGTCTCTGTAACACTGGTATATGAGATACCACGTTCACTTCTATTTTTATTTGTTCATAGAAACTCATCTTGTTGCCTGCAACAGGGTGGTTCAGGACAATGATTTGAAAAATACTGACCCTTACCTTCCACACCAGTGGTTAAAACTTCTAATAGGAGTTTGCTGGCCTAGGAAATCATCATAGTTTCCGTTTGATTCACAATGTGTACCCATTCACAGAATGTAGCCACATCAACAAGTGGCACATTATCAATAGGTGGCATTTGGCCACCATATCAGGTCACTTTTATTCTACTTACACCCTTGTATTCTTAGAAGTGGCTCATTCAAGACGGAGTTCTGATCCAGTGGTGGGAAATGGTAACACAACTGAGACACAAATTTCACCTGTCCTGGGAGTGATGGACAGAACTAATACCTTAATTCACAGGCTAACTAGTGCTATAAAGAAATCATTGTTTTATTTTAAAGACTCAACTAAAATATAAAGGCCGAGGCAAGTATTTTGCCTTACTAATTTATCTGTTCCACATTTATATCTATTTCCACATAACCAGAAAGAACAACAGCTTTGTACTGAATAATGCTTTGAATGGAAATCATTCATGTCTGTAAAGGCAGCACCGCCACCTGGTGTTGCAGATGAGCCAATTTAGGTACTGTGAGTCTTTCTAACAATAAAAAGAAATTTCCTATCTCACCTGGATTTTGCTATACCCTAGGAATCTGGTTTCCTTGGTACTTCAGTTTTAGTAAGTGGAAATCCAAATTACTTCTAGGTAGGTATGTTCCTACCAACAAGAAATTTGCAAATTCCAAATTAACACATTTTCAATTCCTATCTTCTTGAACAAAGGCTTTCCGATACACAAAATACAGTCTTGCTCTTTCCCATATTTTTTTCAGTAGTGAAGTTTGCTAAACTCATTCATACCTCCATTCTAAACTGAGGTTATGCAGAGGACAATAAAGCATGTCTTACATGGACACAGTAAATGAGTTTGTGTCTGAGATAGCACATCATTGCAGCAGAGACATGAAACTGGCTTTAAATCAAAAAGTATTTCTTTTTCCTTTAAAAGTATCCTTACAACATAGTTTTACATAACAACAGTTCTGAAAAAGCATTTGAAACACACAGATAAAAGATCATTTCCTCAGCACAAAGAACTCACTCTAGCTATAATCATCAGTTAGTACACATAAGATTTTATGTGGAACCATACAATTGACAGCAACAGAGCAGACGTCTGCAGGGCTGTCTCCCCTCTGAATATGCTAATACAGCTGACACCATGTTAACTTGTTTTCTCTCTTCTGTGAATACAAAATGAAAATGCAAAGCAGTTCTTTGAAAATTGTGGAATAGACATCTGCTTTGGCTCAAGACCATCACCAGAGGAGCAGCAAGAACTGTGCCTGCCAAACAGTCACAGAAGGTCTTGCCAGGCCTGGAGAAAGCCAAACACGGACTGTACCAGCACCAGCACATCGTTTCCTTCTCTGCAGATTTCTGCTGGCTTTGATGCTTGCCAAAATAAGAACTCATTTCCACCTGGAAGTGATTAGTTCAAATGCATCCCAGGACACAAACACGTGGCTCCAGCCCAAAATACACTGTATGAGCAGTCCTATTGACAGCAAAGTGTAACAAGGTATTATCAACAGTCTCTGCAGGATCCAAGTTACAGACATGAGGATCCACTCATTGGCTGTTTCTCATCCATGTTGACAATTCCCACCTAAATGCTCATAGGCAAATAAAAGCAACAAATTAGTGCACAAAACACATCAGCCTGATCATTTCTCTGTCCTTCTGACTGACAAAAGCCCCTGAGTTACACCAGTGATTCTTCTTTCAGCCTCATAATCTGTTTTACAAGTAACAACCACATTTCAGGGGCCCAGCAATGAAAAGACTATGAATTAAGGAGTCTCCAAAACACCTATAGTACAAAATTTAAAAAAAAAAAAAAATCTACTTTTAGCATGGAAAAATGCTTTGCAAAAGACTTTGTATTTAACATAGTCACCAAAAAGATAGTGGATTGTTATTTCAAATATAATCTAGATAAATAATTTAGCAATAAAATCTGCACTGGACATCTCAGTACTACGTGCAGATACAGTTTAACATGCAACTTCTTGAAAATAAAATGGTAAGCCTCTTTCTCCACCCCTCCTAAAAAAATCTGTAATTCAAGAAGAAACTGCAAAACCCTGAGGAAAACATCCTCCTTAAGAAATGTTCTTAAATATGACTGCCTGTAATACCTAGAGAATAGCTGTTTTCCACACAGCAGTACTGTTAAAACAATGTCAAAGAAGATATTAGATAGAAACAGCCATATACTTTGGATTTTGGGGAAAAAAAAAATCAGCTAATGGAAACTGAACATTAAGTACACAGGTAAATTTTAACTTGTTCCTGCACTATGATTTTGAATATATATGACAATTTTTTAACATGTTGAGCGTTTTCTGACATAGAAACTCAGAAGCATATTGTTTCACAGCCTTTTTTATTTTGAAGGATTTACAGATAATAAGGTAACAAAAATGTCCTCAGGGTGTAATTAATTAGACAAAGTAGAGAGAAGAAACAAACTTTTCTCACCCGTGTTATGCTCCTCTTTTTTTCTCTTTTCCCATTTTGAGCTATCCACATAGGCTGAAGAAAGAAGAGACCTTCGACCTAATGAAGAGAGAAATCACTATGTAAGCTGGGTTTCTTAAATAGCTCTAAACAAACATTTTATTAGGTACCACCTTTTTCTGTCATATTTATCAAGTGGGATGCATTAAACTGTCTTTATGTCAGTAGCTACTGATGTAACAATTCAGATTTTTACATGTGCATCAGCTTTGTAATATTTAAAACTGAAAAGCTTTCCCCAAAACTTTTTTTTTCAGCATGAAACAAGTATTTCCAAACCAAAAGTCCATATTAAAGAAAATAGCAAATTTGTAAAGGTAAACAAGACCCTCAACAATAAAAGCAACTTCTTTGTGCACAAAAACCATTTCCATCACATTAGCAATTACCTAAATATAGGTTAAAAATACAAGAAAAAAAAAAAAAAAAAGAAGGCTCCACATAAAAAGGATTTTCTGTTGTTGCAGAATGGTTATTATTTCCACCTATAAAAGCATGCCTCACTGAAAATACTTTCATTTTTATAATCTCCATTCTTCCATCTCCACTCAATGAAACATTTCTGAAAGCTTTTTCCAAACACTCTTTGTACCACCAAAATCGCTCAAGATGCTGTACTAGCTTTTGAAATAAAACAAAAAATGCTTCAACTGGAAGAACTTATGTATCAGTACTAGATGATGAGGTCCTGAAAAGGCATGAGGAACAACTGGACAAAATTTGTTGAAAGAAGATTCAGAAATACTTGCAGAAGGTTGCAGAAAACAAAGTTATGAAATATTTTTAAAATAGACACTACACTGCTAAGAAGTCTTAGCAACCACCTCAAAGCCTCTATCTAAATATCTATCTGCTAGCACTGAAAGTTTCGTTTGATTGTGAAACAGTTTTCCTTATCACCCTTCTGACACACAATTATACCCACACATTATACCCATACCAGCACTGAACACCTCAGGTAACTATCGTCAAAAAGATTCAGAACATAGGAGTCCACAGTTAGATTTCAAAAATATGAAAACATGTACAACAACTTTACCAAACAGTTAGAAAACTTAAAAAAAAAAAAAAAAATGGGGGAAAAAAAACCCCAACAAAAAATTTGGGGGGCTTGGTGTGGCGGGTTCTGTATCTTTTATTGTCGGGTTTTTCCTTCAGCATAAACAAAAAGCCATTCATTCAGTCATTCATTCTCGGCTAAGGAGGCCACTAGGAAGCACGAGGATTTGCGGGGCTGTTTCCGCAGCACAGGCCCCGCCCGTGCGAGCGCTGCGCCGAGGCCAGAGCCAGAGCCAGAGCCAGAGCCAGAGCCGGAGCCAGAGCCAGAGCCAGGGCCAGAGCCAGAGCCAGAGCCATGGATTGAGCCAGGGCCATGGACTGAGCCAGGGCCAGAGCCAGAGCCATGGACTGAGCCAGGGCCAGAGCCATGGATTGAGCCAGGGCCATGGACTGAGCCAGGGCCAGAGCCGGAGCCAGAGCCAGGGCCAGAGCCATGGATTGAGCCAGGGCCAGAGCCGGAGCCAGAGCCAGAGCCAGGGCCAGGGCCATGGACTGAGCCAGGGCCAGAGCCAGGGCCAGAGCCAGGGCCATGGACTGAGCCAGGGCCAGAGCCAGAGCCATGGATTGAGCCAGGGCCAGAGCCAGAGCCAGAGCCAGGGCCAGGGCCATGGACTGAGCCAGGGCCAGAGCCAGGGCCAGAGCCAGGGCCATGGACTGAGCCAGGGCCAGAGCCAGGGCCATGGACTGAGCCAGGGCCAGAGCCAGAGGCATGGACTGAGCCAGGGCCAGAGCCAGAGCCAGAGCCATGGACTGAGCCAGGGCCAGAGCCAGAGCCAGAGCCATGGATTGAGCCAGGGCCAGAGCCAGAGCCAGCGTCAAGGCCAGGGCCAGAGCCAGAGCCATGGACTGAGCCAGAGCCAGGGCTGGGGCCAGGGCAAGAGCCATGGACTGAGCCAGAGCCAGGGCCAGGGCCCGAGCCATGGACTGAGCCAGGGCCAGAGCCAGAGCCATGGACTGAGCCAGGGCCAGAGCCTGAGCCATGGACTGAGCCAGGGCCAGGGCCAAAGCCATGGATTGAGCCAGGGCAGGGCCAGAGCCAGGGCCAGAGCCATGGACTGAGCCAGGGCCAGAGCCAGAGCCAGGGCCAGAGCCAGAGCCATGGACTGAGCCAGGGCCAGAGCCGGGGCCGGGGCCAGAGCCATGGGCTGAGCCTGAGCCAGAGCCAGGGCCAGGGCCAGAGCCAGAGCCAGGGCCAGGGCCGGGGCCAGGGCCAGGGCCAGGGCCAGAGCCAGGGCTGGGGCCAGGGCCAGAGCCATGGACTGAGCCAGGGCCAGAGCCGGGGCCGGGGCCAGAGCCATGGGCTGAGCCTGAGCCAGAGCCAGGGCCAGGGCCAGAGCCAGAGCCAGGGCCAGGGCCAGAGCCGGGGCCAGGGCCAGGGCCCGGGCCAGGGCCATGGACTGAGCCAGAGCCAGAGCCAGAGCCAGGGCCAGGGCCAGAGCCAGAGCCAGAGCCAGGGCCAGGGCCAGGGCCAGGGCCAGGGCCAGGGCCAGGGCCAGGGCTGGGGCCAGGGCCAGAGCCAGAGCCAGGGCCATGGACAGAGCCAGAGCCAGGGCCGGGGCCATGGCCAGGGCACGGCCGAGCCCCGCGGCCCCAGCCGCCAGCAAGCAGCACCGACATAGGCGTGCTCGGCGAGCGCGGCAGGCGCAGCAGCCGCTCATCGCCACCACACTGCGCCCATCGACACCGGGCTCAGTTCTTCCCAAAGGTCAGATCTTTGGCTCTCCCCAAACATCAGCCTTGGTGGCGCCTCTGTCGCCGCCGGTACCAGTTCTGCTGAAAAACTGCCGCAGGTTTGGCGGCCTCCCGTACAATTCCGCGTGGCTTCCACTAATCCAAAAAGGCAAGTCCTACCACGTCGAGCTATGAAATCGGCACGGGGGATTCTCTGTTAAAATAACAAATTGCCAACAGTCTCCTGCACTACGTGCTAGTCATTAAACGTCTTCTGAGCTACCTCCAATTCCACACATGCACACAGAGGGAGAGGAAGAGGGAAAGTGAGCAAAGTCCCTACGCAGCATCCCGTCCCTGCTCATGCTCCCCACCGCATCCGGCTGCAGCCACAACAACCAGCACCGCGCCCCCGCCCCGCACCGACCTGGGGCCGCGCGGAGGGCGCTCCCGCTGCAGAGCACGGCGCGCCGGAGCACGGGGGCGGCCATGGCGCCGAGGCCGGAGGAGGCGGGCGGCGGCGCGGGGGAGGCTGCGAGCGCCCCGCCCCGCGGGCCCGGCCGTGAGATGGCGGCGGTGCTGGCGGGCGGCTCCGGGCGGGCGGTGCGGGAGGCGGTGCGGCGCTCGGCGGTCCGCCCGCCAGCCCCGGGCGGCTGGGGCTGCGCGCCCGCAGGTACCGCGGGTTGTGCGGCGGGGGTGGGCGCCGGGATGGCCGGCCGGGGCGCGAGGCTGGGGAGGACCGGGGTACTGCAGCTCCCGGCAGGCCCGGCGGCCGCTGCCAGCTGTGTGCCTGATGGGAGCTGTAGTTCCTGCGGGATTGCCCCTCGGCGCGGGCGTCGTGGCGGGGAGCTCCGCGGTTTGCGCTGCGGTGCACAGGCCGGGCAGAGGTGCCCCGCGGGGAGAGTCGGCGTCACAGAATCGGTGAAGCAGTCATATAATGGGTTGGAAGGGACCTTAAATATCGTGCACTGCGAGCCCCGCGCCGTGGGGACACCTTCCGCTAGACCGCATTGCTCAGAGCCCTGTAAGGGAAATTAACCCACAAACACCAGAGGTTTATGTCCAAAAAGGAGACAGAGGAGTCCTTTTTGCTTTATTCGAATAAAGGGAGAGGCCATGGGGCATTCCCCTGGGATCTCTCAAATTTTTGGAGGACGCAGCCTCCCTTTTTATCCTATTTTCCCGGCCGCTTTTCCCTCTCTCTTTCCCCATTGGCTGAGGTACTCGAGAGGCACAGACTTCCCGGAACGCCTGACACCTGACATTCCCCTCTAATGTATAACCCTCCCTTTTAATTTTTAATTCTTGTAGAATTCAGTTTTCCCCCTCCCCGTTGCTTCTTTCATCTTCTGTTACCCAATTTTATTTACCAGCAAACCTACAGTTTGTTTGTAAAGGCAAATCTCTTTTTCCATTCATCAATCAGTGTAATCCCTCCCATTGTTTCTTTTATCTATAGGTGCTAACTTTACCTACCAACAGATCTACAGTTTGTTTGTAAAGACAAATGTAACATTCCTCTCAGCCCCATCCAGCCTGGCCCTGAGAAGGTCCAGGAACGCTATCCACAGCTTCCCTGAGCAACTTATCCCACTGTCTCAGCACCCTCCCCGTAAAGAATTTTTTCCTCATATCTTACCTAAACCTATTCTCTAGTCAAAGCCTCCGACTCCAGTCCAAGGCCATTCCCACGTGTCCTAGCACTACACGCCCTTGTGCATGTTCCACTCCAGCTCTCTTGTAGGCCCCACCGAAAGGCTGCAATAAGGTCACCCCAGAGGTCAGTGTCAGTCCGCATGTCCCCTGCTCGCTGCTGTCAGCATATGACATTTAAAAAAAAAAAACCAACCGAACAAATTCACATGCAGCTTCATAAACATGTATTTATTTTGAGAGGACGACAGGCTTATCCAGACCCTGGGATTCAGAGGTAAGGAAAAAGGAACACATGGAAAAGAGATGTATGGCAGAGAGCTCCCCAGCCTAGGCCCTAGCTGGGCTCGTGGCCCACTGTGCCAGCAGTGCTGAACATTTGGCTCAGGTTACACCTCTGTCATACCCCTCAGAGACATGGAGACCCTCTGTCTGAGTGGTGCTCTGCCCATCCCCTTCAGGGGCTGGCCATGCAGAGGATTGCAGTGTGCCTGACACTGAACAGGTTGGCTGGTTGACTTCTCTGGGATAGCCTGCACCACCTGCCAGCTCTCATATCCATCTCCCTCATTTTTCTTGGTGGTCCCTTTGGTTTTGAAACCTTTCTGTAACACTGTAAGGTATGAATCTAAGGAAGCAGTACCATTCAGCAAATTGAATTCAAGAAGGATAAAATTCTGCTGCCCTACTCTCTGTTGGCACTGTGACCACTAATTCCCACCCCAGGCACCAGCATGATTTCTGCACCAGCTTTGGAGACGCCCACAACAAGGGTGGTCTTTCAGTGCTAGACCAGCAGAGGTCTGTGGGAAGGAAATGACAGTGTAATACAGGTCAATTTCATGCTGAATAAAATGTATTTGTTTATCCATTGGAACTGTTTCAATTAAATTTAATGGATAAATGTGCCATTTAATGGATTTTTTTTCTTCAGGTTTTATGAAGCGTGTCATTATCATGTTTCACTTGCTTAGAAAACAAGTGGTTTTATTTACATGGCCAGTGATGTTTTCCTAGAGATATGCAGAATAAACAACCTAACTCAGCTCAATATTTGCTCCTGCCCTTTCATGATTAGAATAATTCTTTATAAGCCAAAACCATAAGATGTTAGACTGTAACAGTGTAAGCTGTTATTGTGACTCTCTGTTACAACATCAGCAGTTGCAAATAAAAATTCTCTGGACACCTGTTTTTGTGACAGCAAAAACCTGTCAAATAGCTTTTGCATGATGCTTATTTTAAAGAAGCTTCCAATACAGTGCAGTTAAAGTCAGCACCCAGAGTTAATTTTGACATTCTAGACTTACCTCTGATGTCTGTACAGACAGAACATTACTACGTCTCCCGAGTGTTTCTGCAATCCAAATAATGCACTTGTTGTTTTTATAAATTAAAAAAATAAGCTTTTTGTGTCTTCCTATTGCATATGGAACTTTCAGAATGATTCATTTTATAGTAGCAAGGACAGCATTTGTGGGGTAGGAAGGTTGTGCCCCTAGTGAATTATATAAACCAAAGAAAAACACGACAGATCCTTACAAAAGTAAAGGAGGGGGCAGGAATTTTGTGCAGAATCTTCTTGTACCTTGGCTTAGTGAAATGTAACTTCTAGTTTTTCTTATGCACAATAACTAGGTACTTCTTCATCCTTGTGCACATAAGTTCTGGAAAGCTGTGACACATTATTTGGGTTCTTTTGTTAGTGATGTAACTGCAGTTTTTGCATCTGTTTTTTAGTGTCATCTCAATGGTCTGTCATAACACAGTTGTCAGTAATTCATACATGCCAGGTTCCATGCTATTAAATCATACAATATAACATAAAACTCAACCTTCCAATTTTTTTTCCTATGGCAGGGAAGCGGTATCTGCTAACAGAAGAAGATATAAAGTTACAAGAATTTCAGCAGATGAAAGTGGCAATTAGAAGTGGGCTTCATGGTAATAAAGGTATACCATTTATTTCAGTCACCACTTTAGCATGTCTTAGGAAACAGTCAACGTCATAATATGACACCAGTTGACCTAATTTAAAGAAACAAATTATGTCTTCCTCTTGCAAGTATTTTGTACTTAATGTTATTGGAAGATCTGAAGCTTTGTAGAATGAAATGTAGTATTAATTATGCTGTGTTGAGGATACATGTTAAGAAACTTTCATGTATGTAAGGTGTTTACATAAGACCTGAAATGTTTTTTGTCCTCACTTTTCCAAATTTGTTAGGTAGTCTAATACAAAAAACTGTTTCAAATCTTGCTTCAAGTATAAGATCAGCACAGAAAGTTAGCACAAAGCTGAGTAGTTACCTTACTATCCAGGAAATGGCTTTCACAGATCTATTTTTTAAATTTACTTTTTACATTTGCTCCCTAAATTTTGTTAGCATATTTTTTAGATTTTTTTTCTGCCTAATGTGAGTTCTCAGTTTTATATTCAATTCCAAATTATATATGCTACTCAGAATATGAAAAACAAATTAATGTTTTCCAAATTTATGTAGGATCAAGATCAATGGATTCTTTTCTGATTTTATCATGCTATTTAAAATGTATACAAATTCCTTGCTTTAATAAAGCTGCCCTTATTATTTAAGAAAAGCAAGGTAAAGCTCCTGATTTATCATGCATGTGTGTGCTAGTAATACAAACTGACAACTGCTCCAAAGGTCGCAGTTAATTTTAAGGCAATAAGAGAGAAATTGTCAGATCTAGTTTTATATAAACCACTTTTCTCAGAGAGGAAAGTAAAATAATCCTGGTGTTTTATCTATATTAAATGTAATTTAAGTTGTGCAGTTTTAAGTCATAATAATATTATGCTTTGTTGGGACGATATACTCATATTGTAATTTATTCATCCTGTATTTGAGAAATTCAGTTTTACTGCTGGGGTTCAATCATTCCTGCCCAAGCAGGTTAGTAGAAGCCAAGTATTTTGCTTTATGGATCGCAGTTCTCCTTCTGGTTTTGTGCAAACTGTATCCTTTGAAAACTAATGAAAACATTGTTCCAAACACCTATTTGTCTGTATGTGTGTGCAGTTTCTGTATTGAGTGTTTAATGTTACACTTGAAGGATGAAAAGAAGTAACTATGGCTAGTAATAAACTTGATTTAGAAAGTTTAGGGAAAAACGGTAATAACTGTTATACAGAATATATAATTACTGTTGTTTATTGTTGTTATGAGGCAAGTACTAATTACAATTATTTTACAGTAGTTACAATAGTTATATTAGCCACAGCAGTTACACAGTTAGCTAGAATAATGTAAATACAGTTCGGATCCCAGATATTTTTGACATTTTTGCACACTTTTGAACACACTTGTTCATATGCATTTGTCTGACTTCAGAGGCGTCAATTCTGCACCTCGGTCTTGAGTAAGGGCTTCTATTTGCATGTTGCAATAGGTTTGTATTAAGTAACTGTACACATTGTTCTCTGGGATGCCTACTTTGCTTCTCTTGTACAGGTTACTAGCTTGAGAGGAGCAGTGACCCAGCAGCTGCTACAAAAAAGTTAATTTCCCAGCCCAGGAGGAACAGAGCTGCCAAGTGTTATGTATGATTTTAATCACTTGAAATTAGGCTTGGAATTACCAACTGAAGAACTAGTCTTTGTGCTTGCCTTGTCATGGGAAAATGTGCTGGATAGAGAACCTTCTGTTTTGTAGCAGAAGGGTAGCAACTCCAAGTTTATGGCTATTTAAAGAAATAGGTAGATTATGTATGAAAGTGTTTGTGTATTCATCAGCTGTGAAGGAATTTAAATCTTCTTTATGAACAGTGTTGAGTAGAAGTTCTTACAGTCATTTGAATGCTGAGTGGAAATGGTTTTGTTTGCTTGCTTGCTTATATTTTAGAAAAAGAACAAAAAATGTTACAAAACTTTGTTCCTTGTTAAAACTTCTGCACTAGTTGATATATTCTGTAACATATATAGTGAAATTAAATTCACAATAAGTATCTCCTTGGTTTTCTAAGTCTGGCATGACTTCGTGGGAACACATTTACATGCTTGCCTGTTAGAAGATTTTTGCAGTTTTCTTGGTGAAAAAGACGAGTTCTGTTTCATTGAATCTCCATGTTTCAGGTACCAAGTATGTAACTCAGATAATAGAATTGTCTCTAAACTGCTGCTGTATGTGTTTTATTTTCAGATCAATATTTTAAAAATATTAAAGAAAAACTTAAGAAAAATGGAATAATTCTCAAAAATGAATTAAAAAATTTGCTGCATTTATGTCAGACTTCATCTGATGTGGAACTAGCCAGAAAAGTTATTTACAGGTACTTTTAACAACCCAGGTAACACCCTTTTCTGTCTTTATCATTTTGCTTTTATTAGATCATCCCAGGTTATATCTACAGTTGAGGTCTTGACCTTAATTCAGTTACAACACGCATGGTTAATCCCTTAATTTAAAGCTATATTTTTATTTAAGTACTTTGGATCTTCAACCCTTTAGAGATTCTCAGGTCAGAGAAAAGTTAAGCTATGGGAGCAAAGTGGTGTCCTTTTGACACAAAGTGGTTTGCTGAACCAGAGAGAAAAATTATCTCACAGCTGTGAGGCAGAGGTGTTCTGGGGCATTCCAGCCAATACATGCCTGGTTATAAACTGGCCTGCAACCAGTAGTCAATAGCAGGAGGTGTTCTGAATGGAAACATTCCCAGAAAATACAATACAGGGACTACAAAGAAAAAAGTGAAATGCTTTATCTTTTTGTTGAGGTATTTTAGCAGGTACTGTTGCTAGAATAAACTGCTGCAACTTCCTTTGCTGATGTTCCATGAATAGAAGGTAAAGTAGCTTGGAATTTTCAAGGCAGAGACCCATTCTATTATTTATCAAAAAAAGGCTACCTTATTGGTAATAAAATATATTATTTATTACCAGTTAATTTATTTGTTTGATCAAAACAATTATTTTTCTTAGAATAAATTACCTGTTATCTGAATATCTTTGGCTGGTGCAGCTAGGAAAGTCTCTGTCATTGTGCCTATATATCTTGCTGTCTATTTAAAGCTGTTCTCCCTTGGCAAATTCCATGCCCTGTGTGATTAATTTTTTAACCTTTCCCATAGGTACCATGAACAGAATGGAATCACAGCCTTACATAGTTTTAAATTTGGGCCACTCTTTATGAGGCTGTGTTATGAGCTAGACCTTGAAAGACCTGCAGTAGAGCTTATTAAAGATCAGGTAATTCCTCTGTATGTATTAAAAATATTGTTGTTCTTATTATTAGTCAAATATAAGTAATGGCATACATGAGCCTTGCTGAGCTGGTAGACTTGAAGATGTGTTTCAGTAACAAGGATGTCTGTGACATTTATGGCTTTTGTTTTAACACAGTAATTAAAAGGAAATTAAATATTAGTTTGGTTATTTTATTTCTGTATGATTGTATCATTTGAATAAAAATTGAATTTAAGGTATTGATAAAAGAATAATTACTTAAATAAACATAGCTAATGCATGTTTTCCTGCATCCTGTGTTGCACTAAACCTTGGAAATGAGCACTTCTGAGTTTTTCTGTGGTAGTCCTCTGAAATTCCTTGGATTACTTGCACCAATTATGTTTACCATGTTGCTCTGTACTTCAGTCTCTCTGAACCCTGTAGAGGTGGTATGATACTCATCAGCACGGGAATGTGACCATTTTAGAGCTGAAGAAACTGAAGGACTTGTTTCTGAGCAACTCTAAAATTCTATATGCACTATTATGGGAAGATAATAGTCAGGTCCAGTGTGTGCAATGTTGTGACCTCAAAAACCTCTGACAGCCAGAGAAAAATCTCACTGATACTAATTCGTTAAGGCATGAGATATGTCTAGCCAGAAGTGGGAGAAGTCTTGCTACTATTCTTAAGTTAGGCATGTGTAAGAAAGGATATGTGTAGTTTTTATTTTGGTTTTTAATTTGGATCTGTATCATTAAGGCAGGAACTGCTGTACTTCTAGTACCTAGTATCTGGTGGATGGTAAGGTACAATAATATTTCTCCAGATTCTGCTGAAACTCAATACCTCTGATCTTTTATTTGTCTGTTCCCAGCACACAGTTTGGTTGAAGTGAAACATAAAATTTAATTCCTCTCTTCTGCTACTCTTAACACCATCACTCAAGCTCTTGTGCTGATCTTTTGATGTTGTGATTAGCAAAAAATTAATGCAATTTCATGGTGGTGGTACTTTCCCCGAAGATACTGTTCATCAGCTGCAAGCTGTCAGTGACTTCTTCTTCCATTGACATAGAGGTCATTAAAAAAAGTTATAGTGAGACTCGCTGGGAAATTTATTTTAATTTTAGTGAGCTTTTTGCCATAATGAGTCGCTGGTACTTTAGATGTCGTTTGACAGAGAGATAGACGGGTAACCCAGAGAGTTAAATGCTGAACTTGTAAAGATGAGACTTATTCCAGTAGGAAGAGCTGCTAAATGCTTTGTGCAGTAAGACTCTTCACTGTCCTGACTTTTTTAATGCTTGCTGTATTTCCTCTCCAGAATTTGCATGGTTTTTTCTCAGACAGTACATCATTCCATATTTTGATGACTATGTTGTTTAAAAAAGGCTATTTTGAAAGTAAGTACTGTATTTGCTAAGGCAAATTAATTTTGGGGAGGATGCTTCTCACTGTAAGTGGTGTGTGGGTGGATATATATATATATTTGCTGATTGGCTATGACTTTAGATGGCCAAAGATGGTGTAAATAACTATAGATGTGAATGAGTTCCACTGTAGTGTGTAATAAAAATGGAGGTGTCTATTTGTTTCATACTTCCCACAGAATACTTGCCATTCAAGTTCCACAGAACTGTTGTTAACCAAGAGAGCTTTTCTCCCAAACCCTCTTCACTAAAGTGTTACTTTCCTTTACTTCGTAATTTCCCATTGCATTTTTTTATTCTCTATTCAAAATCTGGTTTATGTTAATGGAATGTTAATTTCCTCAACAATTTTTTTTCTCCATTCTACATTTGTGTCAGAGCAAGGAAGAATACCTTTTTTCCCAAAATCATATTATATTCTTCTCTTGGTTTGTCTTACTTGTGTCCTCACACATGGTTATTGCAATATAGAAGTCCAATGCTTCTAATCAGTTTGGCCCTTTGTGAAGACAAGGGGAAATCATCTGACCTAACTTAAAAGAGTTTCCATGAGAAAACCTTAAACCTTGTCTAGCAAATCCCTTTATTTGATAATTGTTGAACACATAATGGCTGGTCCCTTAATGTTTGGCAAATTTAAGTCCAGCAGTCCTAAAAGTTGACAGTGAGCCACTGTAAAAGAAACCTAGATCAGTGCCTAAATGCAGCATTGTGGAATGGGCCATGTGATTTAATGAGGACATGCTATGTGATTTGCCTACAGTGGTGGAAGCTTTCTGGGCAGTTAGGAACAATGAGGGTGGCTTTGTCAAGCATATAGAATTTAGTTTTTGATTTTCATATAAAAATAATAGAGGAATAAAGCCATGTGCTTTTTGTAAACTGAAAACCTCCTTGCTAAGTTGAAAGAAATCAAAATGATCCTGAGTTAAACTTTTTGAATTTTTCAAATAACAGATTTCAGTGCGCATTCATATCTTCAAGTAAACTTACTGAACTCATACCTTACTGAATTGTTTCCTCTACTCAGTTATGAGAGGTACAGCCTTAAATTTGTGAAGTGAGTAACACTAATATATTTTTGATAGGTGCTTTGGAAGTTCTGGTAGAAATGAAAAAACAAGGTATACCTTTCAACAAAGAAACCTATCTACTTGCAGTTGCAATATGCTATAAACTGGTAAGTATCATGAATGCTAAAGTGTTGGAAATGCCTTCTCTAGCTCTTCCTTTTTAGCATTTTAGATTTTGGATTTTTTTGAAGGTTTCCTTATTTTCCCTGTCAGAATTTTGTATCTAGTGCAGGTATTTTAAACATATGTAAGTCCTAAGGTACTTCATAGTATGTTATATGGTGCACATACACTGACATGAGCATTAAGGAACAGCCTTTGATTACCTTAGAATATTTTTCTCTGTCTGCATCTCTTCAGCCTCAGGATTGGTTTTATAGTCTCTTTTCCTTAAGGCATATATAAGGTATGTTCTGCTTGCCAGACATCCTCCATCCATTTCTCCCCTCTCCCTACAAGCAGTCTTGAACCATTTCTGTAATTGTACACAAATTCTACAAAGAATAGAGTTGTAATCTCTTCCTTATACACCTGATGAATACAAGCAGCTGAAAAGAAACATAAATTAATGCCTTTAGGTAAACAAGCAGCCCATTGAGCTTATCTGTATGTTTAGCTTGAAGAAAATGAGCATAAGCATGGTAAGAAACTAGAATATGTCAATTCTAATGAGTGTTTTCTTAGAACTGTTTCATTTCATAGCAAAGTGAGATCCCAAAACTTTTTTATTTTGATTTTTCTCTCCAGATTTGAGTCAGTTCTGCACTTTGAAATTTTAATGTGAACCTTTCCCAAACTCATTTGAAAACATATTCTCATCTTCTATAAAGACACTAGCTAGGGAAAAAAGTTATACTACTGGACTAAACTTCTTCAGGTTTCTCAGCTAACCATACAATGAAACTGGTGATATGTGATAGCAAGGAGTTACCTAAAAATGGTACCATAGCAGTAGTTTATGTTTTTTTTCTTAAATTCTCAGTTCTAATGAATTAAGTTGCCTTTGGGTCTGCCGTAGCTTCTTTCTTAAAAATCTTTATAAGTTTTTTTAGCACAGTCTGCAGTTAGAAGCCTGGAGTCCAAGCATGTGCAACAGAAATAGGTTCCCAAGTCTTCTTTTTCTTCTACTTCTGGCCCTACTTATGTTTTCAATAAGAATCTGTCCCATTATTACTATTGATAAAAAGAGAAGTGGAGATGATTCTGCACTGCCACCTAGTTGGTTTGAATAGTCACAATAAATCTGTGGGGCTTTTTCACTAAGGTAAAATTCTATCAATGGGGAAATAAGTAGTAACCCTTTATGCACTAAAGAGGATTAAGTGGAGCTCTTCTAAAATTTTAATCTGTTGATTCATCTCTTAGGAGGACGAGAAAAACATGAAGCTCGAAGTTGCTTTTTCTCATGATGCAAGATAAGACATGTCAGGAAAAAATTGAAATAAAGTATTTTCAAGATGCAATACTCAAATAATAGAAATAATGGTACTGGTATCATTAAAAGTTTTGCTGGATTTTTACCATCCTTGATTTCTTTTGAATAACCTTGCCAGAGACCAGTACAGAAAAATGTACAAGGCTTAAAGCTCAGATTATTTCCTGTGGATAAACAAAGGAATTGATGTTTAAGCTTTGCACAGAGATAATTTTGAGGTCAACTCTGAAATACTTCTGGGATGATTTAAGTCACTATAAGGCATTGCCATGCTCTGAGGTAACAGATGGTCTTTCTTTTAGTGCAGGAAAGAGCTATAGACCTTTTGATGATAACAAAGTATTTATGTAATAGTAATCAGTCTTCCAGTGGTCAAAATGTTTCTAAATTTTTGAGGAACGTATTTTAAACCATATTTTGCAGGAATGACACTTTGAATACTAGGAACAGAAATCAGCACCAAATCTGAGGACTCTTATCCATGGTGGTGGTACCAATTGTTACAAAACCTTCCTGCTGCCAGCTTTTAGGTTTGACAGATATTATTTTGCTTGGGATCTAGTCAGTTCCACTCATAATTTTGAGGCTGAGCAGCATTGATTTGGAGAGTTGATTGTTCAATAGCTAGGACACAGCTAAACTCATTGCCTTTTACTATTGTCTGTTGAAAATTCCCAATAATAACGGAAGCCTTCTGTGTTGGAAAAAGGAAATTGTCTAAGCTGTAATATTAGAATATATATTTTGGAAACATTTTTCAATAATTAGTCCTTAAGAGAGGCTGAATGTTCAAATTCATACGTACACAGATTTCTTTAGTGGAATGATACTTAATAGTTCAAAGCTTAGAAAGTGTTGTTTTTCAGTAACTATCTAATGTAGGTTTTAGAACAAAGTAACAACAAAAAAATAAAACTTTCCTTCCTGATTTAGAAATTATTTGGAAGTGAAAATATAAATGTTGGTTTGTTTAGTATACTGCTGGGGCTGTTTCATCTATTGCAGAAACCCAAGTAGTTAGGGCAAGGTATCGGTGTTAAGATAATATAATTATATTATTTTTTTTTTTACCTTCCTGTGACCTCTGTGACTTCGAATATCATATGTTGATGTTGTGTTTCTCAAAAAGTGCTGCACTGAATCTGCTGTATTGGGTTCAGATACATATAGCCTTTGTACAGTATGTTGATTTTTGAATACCTTCTGAGCAGGATTGCAGGTGCTTGTAGTTCTTCCAGGTAACCAGAACAACAAGCACAACTTCCTCTGATATTTCTATGCAGGGCAGCCCAGAGTCTTCCAAAATCTCTGCAAGACTGCTTGAAGAAGCACAGCTAAGAGGTGACACGGTACCTCTGCGAGCATACTGCTTTGCAGTGGCAACTGCTCTCAAGCAGGTACAGTCTCTTGGTTTTCAGTTGTGCCTGGGTCTCTGTAGACAGAGGGATACTCTCTAGTTTTGTTGTAGGCAGATAGTGAAAGGAAGTTGACATTGAGAAAGCATAACTATGTAATAGCGTCAAGTGTTGGAACTTTAGGTTCCTGAAACAGTAGGATTATAGACAATGCCCACAGAAATTGAATATGGAAGTTTGTAAATCTATAACGTCTTGATTCTAATGCACATGTATTTTGTGACAATACCATCTAGAATATTAAAAAACTAGAGAGTTAGGCCAGCAGGTTAGGTGTCACCATGGATCTAGTCCTGCGGATACTGCTATTTAGTGGTGATTTCCTTTAAATAGAATTAAAATGATAATTTAAAGTGTTTGTGCAATCATCTCTTTTGAATGTTTGTCTTGGGAGGCAGACTCCAAAGCTTTCATATGTATTTCCCCACTACTGGAGAGATGGACTTTCTCACAGCATGTTTCTACCTGGAGGGGTTTTGCTATACTTCATATGCCTAGGTACTGACATGAAGATGCTCTGAGGCAGCACAGGGTGAAAAATGGAGCAGGAAAATAACTACTAGGAAATCCCAAACTTTGAGATAAAGTTTGGATTTCCTCTGCCATTAATTCATGTAAACAAGTTGGGTATGTCCTGAACCTTCTCTGTTTCATGTTTAAACAGAGATCAGAGACACTGGAAGTGCTACAAATTTGATCTTACTCACAAATTTGAATGAATGGAGTAGAATTGTAAGAGTTTCTATGCACTATGTAGTCTTTTTTGCTTTCTCTGTGAATGGAGACACTGAAAAATAGCATCATTGAAACAAATTTATTTGTGTGCACAATGGCATGATGAAATTCTTATTTTGCAAATGGAAAAATGCTCTACATTGCATTTGATTGTTCCTTAAGCTGAATTAATTTTGACAGGACTTTTTGCTGTAAGTAAGATCTTTCCTTATCCCAAGTAAATTGGTTGGTCTAGGAAATGTCAGGGTAACATTTACTGTCTGTACAAATCAATTGATGACATGTGTATTTCCAAAAGGTTAGAAGGGCTGGGCAGGATAAATATACAGAGTAATATATGCTTCACTTCATTACTCTGACATGTGTTGAACTAAGCATGTGTGTAAACTTTACATCTTTTAGGTGATCTCATGCTTAATGTTGGTTACATGTGACAGACATACACATGCATACTAAAGAGCCAGATGACATGGGATTTCCATCTTAGGATATTCCTTTGGCAGGCTGGGTGCTGTTTGGTGTCTCTGGGTCTTCGTAAAGGGATTCTAGATGCTGCTTTATGATTTATTGAAAAGTTGTGAAGGACTATTATTTTTCTTTTATTATGCAAGTTTTTGACTAATGTATGACTATTTTTTATTATTTATGATTCCTTCCCAGAATGATGTAGCACAAGCCAGATTTTACTGTTCCCAGATAATGAGAACAGAGAACAAACTCTACAATAATCTTAAAGTAAGTGTACTTGCCTTGTATTGAAATCTTGCAGAGTATGCTACACTGGCCAATAAACTCCCAGGTGCAAAGTAACA
The DNA here is from genome assembly GCF_903797595.1 of Erithacus rubecula. Classification (NCBI taxonomy): domain Eukaryota; kingdom Metazoa; phylum Chordata; class Aves; order Passeriformes; family Muscicapidae; genus Erithacus; species Erithacus rubecula. The sequence goes on from NC_136661.1 coordinate 8,215,415, forward strand.
GAAGACTAGCCTCTTACTAGCACAGGATATGTTTGTGGTGTTACTGAGCTTGTTTTTGAGCCAACAGACAATTTCTGTCTGTTGGATTACTTGCATTCTGAACTGTTAGCAATCTCCACCTACTTTTTAAAGTCACTTTCTACCGTAGGTGGGAATGTGAAGTAGACCAATCCTACAGCTCTGAGCATAGACCCATGAACAATTTTTAGTTTGGATTTCTGCTTTCTAGCTCTAAAAGATTTTAAAAAAACAGCTCCAAGTAAATGCTCTGCCAACTACAGGCCTCCTTCAGCCCTGCAAACTGTATCCACATGTGTACATGCAACAGGTTTTTTTCTTTAGTTGTGCAGTCTACAATCTGGGAGGAAGTCTGTATGTGTCATATAAGTCACCTCTAAACTATGGTAAAAAACACTTTATTCAAGAGCAGGTAGTGCAGCTCCATTAGAGGAGCTCTGGCTCAAGCCTCACCCTTCCTTTCCAGGTCCCAGCTGGTAAAAACCCCCAGACATTTGAGCAAATTGATCATTCTGTCTCTTTCTTTGCAATGGATGGATTTTTCTCAGTGCATCATTTGGAAATGTATTTTGCCCTGCTTTGCTTCATGCCTTCCTCAAACACTTTTGTAAAAATTTGCTTTTTTTTATGATATGCACTATTTGTGTGGTGTGTTTTTATTGTATTTTTGAGGTCCTTGTCCAGCTCAGATCTGGTTTACTAAAAGAAGTAATAAATACATTGGAGGCAGCAGTGGAAGTAGATACTCCTCCTTTTGTGAAAAGAACTGAGTTTTCTGAGCAGGTGGTGAGTATACAGTCATGGTACTGGGCTGAGCTGTGACAATGGTGGTTCACCTACAGAACTTTAGGTGCCTGAGTTTGCCCTGCTGTAATTGTTTGGGCTCTGATGCATTCCAATACCAAAGCAGCTGGCTCGTTTCCTCTGCTCTTGAGCAAAACACTTAAGCTGTTTGCTTCATTTTTTGTTGTGGATCTTGCTTCTAGAAGCTTATATTGCATCTAAACATAGATGACACTGTCCCTAGTGGCATTAAATTATTTAATCCCTTGCCTCCTATGCTATTTTTATTTCATATGAAATGGGGATAAAGTTTCTAGTAACAGCAATGTTGTTAGGTTGGCAATATGTGAAAGACCTATGACACTATACAGGGAAGTGTGATATGAGAAATAGTAGCCTTTGCTATTTAACTGTATTTTACTGTGAAAACTGTTTTTTACAGTCTTGAACAATAAGAAGGCTTCCTTCAGAGCACATATGTAGCCCCTCTCAGTTTGTCAGTGTTGTTGCTGCTTTTCCTAAAGCTTGTTTAATATATTCATTTTGGATATGTCTGTAGAACAAGACATTTAAGATTGTGTTAATGATTAAATACTCAATCTTTCACTGCTGCCTATTAAATAACTGATACACAAAATAATAAATATTAGAAGGGGAGAGCCAACCTTTCAAAACCTGGCCCTTATATATTAACTGCCATGTTGAAAAAAATTCTTTAAGCAGTATTTCATTTTTGTAAAGTCATTGCAGTAAATGTTGCATGTGTTAGTGTTGTATTTTGACTTTATTTGGGAAATTTTTTGCTGCCAAAAGAAGACTAAGCATTAGTCCCAACTGTCCCTTTCCACAAAACTTCATTGATAATAATATTTTTAAGGGATTTACTTAACACATGAGCTCATACTCTTGTGGATGGCAAACAGAACTTCTCAGTCTTCTATAGCCTGAATTTTATGGATTTGTACTCCACTGTGCATTTACGAAGATACATAATAATAATTAGAATTGTGCTGATCTGGAAAGTAGATTCCAGGAAGCAATTATGTTTCCTGGATTTAAACTGAAAATAATTGTGTTTGTCTCTAGTAGGACTGAAAATAGGATTGTACAACTTCAAGGAAGTTTTAAATCTAATAAACTCTCTTTAATAGATAGCCAGTGCCTTTCCATCATTTTGTGGTGATGCATAATGTCCTCTTCCTAAAATCCTCATCTTATGACTCATTGCCTTAGCCACTTATCTTACACTGTGTACTTTTTTGAGTTACTGCTTTTCTTCAGTGTGGTGGTAGAATGAGAGCTCCACTTGCTGAACTGTAACAATTTGTCATTTTCTCTTCCTTAGCTGGCTACAGTCAGGGAAAAGATGGAAGAGAGTCCTGACCTTTCTGCTAAATTAAGAAATATTTATACTAAACTACAGGCTTCAGGACAGATAACCATGTGCACACTGGAAGACATGCTTTTCCAGATTCCTACTTCAAAGAAGACCACTGCAAAGCTTTCAAATCACAAACAGTTGGGCTATCAGGGTGCTAATCCACTTTGGTCAAGTCTGTTGTTAGAATAGTTCAGTATTTGATGCCAAACTGAACTGCTGATAGCATTTCGTAAAATCAAAATTCAAATAAAATGTCTTTCCCCTTTTTACACAGTGAGCAGTTTTAAGTTGTTTGTATAAAATTTCATTTTAAATACAGATCATGTGGCTTCTGTGTTTCAATTTTGATCCTAAAAACAAGCTGCCACAGTGGTATTTGTGTGTTGTTCAGAAATGGGAGTGTTAGAAAGGTTGGACTTTTTCCTTAGGCTCTTGTGTATGCTAAATGTTCTGGAAGTGAATGGATTGAAGCGAGCAAAGCAAGCAAAGTGATATGAGTGTCTGATCTGACTTCTGTGGTTCATGAGAATAAAATTTGGTGTTCATCGGATGTAATGTTCTACTGAAAGAAGCAGGCAAGAGTCCAGATAAAAGAGCATGAAATGCTTGAACTGTAAATTCAAAGTTTCAAGAATAGATCCCAAGAGAATCAGGAGGAAGCAAGCATCTTTTATTCACTTCAATATCTTTTTCTTCTAAAGAAATATATTAGTATTTTTGTCATATCAACTAGGATCATGGAAATGGGAATTAGCATGGTAACCAAGTGATTGCTCTCTCACTTGAAGGAAATCAAAAGTTACTCTGAGTGAGTGACTTCACAAATTGCTTCCTTCTGATTTTCTGATATCAAGATTCCTAGGATAAGCCAATCTTGATGTAAATTTGCAACTAAGTAATAAAAAGTTTCTTAGAGCAATTATGATCACATTTTAGCTATAATTACACCATCTGCATAGTTTACCCTATTTTTTTGATTGAAAAAAAACATAAAGAACCTTCACTTTGTTCAGCTTTAACAACAACTAAAACAAACGTGCATGACTCTAACCATAAAAAGTTGTTTGTGTCTTTGAGTCCTGTATACTCAAGAATCTGAACTTGCTCACTATCCAGAATAGAAGGAATTGGAAACAGGTATACCTTGGCTGGCATTCATGTGCCTTTGAGTGCCTTTGCATGTGAAATGATGAACATGTTGGTAAGAGAGCTTGGCAGTCTTGTGAGCACAAGACTAGGTAGAATCCAGCATGGTACTTGCTAAGTTGGGCTGCATTATCTCTCCTCTGCCTTCTGTTTATTTATTTTGCCTCTGCCCCACCCAAGCAAGCATCAGGACTCAGAGTATATTTTCTGTGAATAAATATCTGCATCTATATTACCGTAATCAGTGGGACAGGGAAGAAACCAGAACCCATCCACCTTTCAAAACAAATGTGGCTACAGCTGTTGCTATGTTGCCTTCTGAAGCTCTAACTCTGTAACTTATTTCTTTTGTCACAGTGTGTCCTGTTAATATTTAATATGTATATAAACTGTTACAAAGTAGATTGAATTTCATGCAAGTGAAGAATAATTTGAAGTGTGTCGCACTTCTGTGAACCGTGCGTACACTTTTTATGATTGGTGACATAGGCTGAAGTACTACATATATTAATCTAAGAACACAGCTATTTTTCTCTAATATTGTATAGTGTGTAATTCCACACATAATTTCCCATTCATTGAAAATTCTTCAACATTTCCAGTACTATGTGGACCCTTGAGAAGTTCCCAGTCTTTTCTCGCAAATAAATTTGATATGAGATTTGTAAAGGCTGCTTGCAGTGTGGCAAGGATCAGTGGCAAAAAATTTAAAGGAATTAAATACTATTCAGTTTACTCTGTTTGTATGGACAGGAAAACCATCTGGTGCCGTGCAGTGCAATCAGGACAATTGTTCAGTGTTAAACGTGTATAAATGCCATGTTTTTAAAGGCCATCAAGGACAGTTTGACCCATTTAGCCTTACACACCAAATACCTAAGGTCAGTTCTGTTTAATTTCCTAACTTGGCACTTTAAAACTTGTATTAATTGCAAGAAGTTGTTGCATCCTAGGACTGTGTATGTGTGTTTGTTCATTTAAATCAGAATTGTTTCAGTTCCTAACTAAGGGTGTATCCTACCTGCAACTGAAGTAATCATAACTTATATTAAAACTGTCAATATACTTGATGTTTTCTGTTCTTTTTTCTCTTGACTACTTGTTTCCTTGAGAAAACAAGTCTTTTTTACTCAAGACTACTAAGTTCATTTTTTTTAAACAAAGGAATAACGTCTTTTTCTTGAGAAAGAGAGCAGATGCACTTAACTAACACTACTTCAGTAGAAGAGGAAAGCAGGGACTTAAGATTAAAGGATAGGTTCAAAGAAATACAAAATTCAGACAATTAAAATTGCAATATTGACTGTTGCTCTAGAAGTGTGGTAGAAGACTGCTAACATTTTCCCTTAGGATAAAAAGCTGTGAGAAATAAGCAAGTTCTAATATTTATGTGGCTGACTTCCAACTAAGTCTAATTTGTCACAGAGGCTGTTATTTGGGTAATTTTGAATTTGGGTGGTTATTTATGGATACATCTTTTGGTGCAGCAAGATTCTAAGCACACTGGTTTTTGTGTTGAAGAGTCTTCAGTCTGATGCTTAGTTGAGTGTACTTAGGTGGTGCTGACTCCTGGTATGTCAGCACCCAAGATCAGTAACCCAAACCTGTCTAAAGATAAGGAAATACCTAGGGGCTTTGCTGGATTAGAGTGGCTGGAATGTCAAGGGCTAAGTTGCTAGACAACTCTCATGGAGACAGTCTCAGAGAATAGGATGTGCACTGTTACTGCAGTTGATGCTCAGTTTTTATCAATGTTGAACCTTGAACTCAAATTGATTCTTAAAATCAATTAGCTTTTATTTTAACAATCTGAAAAAAACCCTAAAGCATTTAAATTTCAAAGTGAATTGATGCATTTTTTTCCTGTTTTTTTCCCGTTTTTCCTTTAGGCTTCACAGTAAGAGATTCTGTAGGAAGTGCTGCTTAAAATTTTATATGTTGTAAGTATAGCTATGGTGAGGATATGAGAGCACTTTGGAGTATTCTCTTCTCATGTGGAATTCTCACTCTTTATCATACTCAAATGTTCTTCCTCCAGTAAAATGAAACATGAGTTTTGTGCGTGTCCTTGTACTGCAGCAGCTTTTGGAACAGTGATCCAGGCGACAGCAGGTGGCGTTTCTTGACCATACTCTCATGCCAACATTATTTCCAGGGATGGCCTGCAGTGTCACTTATGTAAGGGCACGGCAGAATTAATGATTTTTCCTATGTTTGATGTGTGCCATCTTAAAATGGGAAATCCAGGCAACAGGAAGCTGCCTCAAATTGTTAGTAATGGTTGGCAATGATCAAAAACCTAGAGATTTATAGCACTTACTTTGAAACTTACAGCATTTATTGAAATAACTCATCTCTGTCAATGATCACAGAACAGTGTTTACAGTATTCTCTGGAAATCCTTATCAGTTACTTACATGACTTAGGGTGTTGATGTTGCTTCTTGTACACCAATGACAATAACAAATTCTTATGTTGCTACTAGGAATTTACATTTCTTACATCACTATTAAGAGAAAGTTGGACCCCTTTTCTGACTTGAATTTTAAAAGCATTCATTTTTACAGTCAGATAGGATCTGGATTGTGTGCAGTCTTCAAAAGACTGACATTCCTCTGCTGTAGATGCTTCTGCTTTTCTCCATGAGTTAATACTTCATTGTTTTTCATATTTCTTTCCACAAGTATATTGAGTCTTGGTGAGGAAGGTTCACCTTTTTTTTGTGCTTCTCTCAGTTTTCTTCTTCAACACAATAAAAAGGAAGGTGAAGGGCTTAGTCGTTGCAGGAGAGCTTTCAGGCCTCAAGAAGAGCGTTCACATATTTAATGAACCTTCTAAGCAAGTCTAACATGAAACAAATATTTGTTAGAAGTTTGCAGCAGTATAGAAGGGAGGCAGACCTACCATGCATAGGTCTAAAGATACGTAACTTTGTTTTTCTTTTGGGCTTTTTTTCAAGGTTGCTTCAGGTTTCCATCCTTCTAAAAAATTGTGAAATAAGAGACTTGTTTGTTTTTAAGCTACACCTGTTGTGGCTCTTTGCATGGCCTCCTACTGTCACATTCTCCATAGAATAAGTTTTTGAAAGAAGACGTCATTCACCATCTTCATCTTCTCATTCTTTCAACCTTTTGCTTATGAACAGCATTCTGAACTTAGCAAATGTCTCATTGCCCACTAACAGACTACTTTTCAAGTAATTTCACTTTTATATGAATATTCCATTTAAGCAGCAAAGTGAACTAGGGAGACTTTAAAGTGTTACTAGTAGTTCCATGTTTTGTAACATGAAATACAGTGCTATTTTCTTGCCTATCTTTACTTCTGCTATTGAAGATAGCTGGCTGTAGACCTCCAGGGGCTTTTGTTGTGTCTTTATGCAGCTGTCTGGATCTCCTAATAATTCCAGCAGCATATGCAGTAAAAACTGAGATAGTCTGCAAGCAGAGATGCTGGTTTTCCAAGTACAGATGCTCTAACTACAAACTCTTGTGTATGGTACCATACAAATAAAGTCAGCTTCAAAGTTCTTGTGCCAAGCAGCAACTCTAAATAAATGCAGGAGCAGTGATATTAGAGGGAAGTTGAGTTAGGGGCCATGCATACAGATCAGATGTATGGGATCAAAGTCAGCTGGGCCTGAAACTTGTGTCTGCATGAAGGGTAAAAGTCCTTAGTTAAAGGAGACTCCTTCCTATGGAGATGAAGGCAGTGATCCAGCAGCCAGTCTGGAATGTGTGGAGCTGCTGCCTAGCCTTGTTTATCCTTTGGATTTTTACCTTTTGCTCCTGCGATGCTGCTGAGAATAATCTGGAGTGCATTAAGGATGGTTACAATCAAGAGGAGGGTAAAGGACAAGTGGAACAGATGATGTCCATCAGATCCTGACCAGAGAGGGAAAAGTTTAAGTGGACTAAGTGTGACAGAGTGTCAAAGCTTGGCTGCATGGCTTGACAGACAGGCCTTTGGCTTCTGCGACCACATCAGAGCGAGAATTGGTGGTTGGGTTGGAGCATGCTTGACAAAACAGGTCTTTGCAATCAAGCTTCCTAACCTAGTGAGGATGGGGTATGCCAGGAAGGATTTCCACAACATGGAGAGAACTGAAGACACAAGAGAGAAAGTGCATCTGAATGTGGCAAACAGCACGACAGGGAAGGCTCTCTCACTTCCCTGTGAAAGCAGTGCAACTTGGGGCCCATCTCGAATGCTTGTACACAAATCCGTGAGCATAAGGAATAAGCAGGAGAATTCACAACTAATTTGATCTAATCTAGATCAAATACCTTGTTATCTTGGTAGGATAGCTCTCATGACTGTAGTGCTACAGTGGAGGGATGCAGAAAAGACAGGGTGGGTAAGGATGGCAAAGAAGAGAGGTTGAGGTCTGTATAAAGCAGGTCCATGGATTTTGCCTTAGGACAGGTGATGAGTGAATAGGTGATGAGTTAGGCAAGGATCAGAGGACAGATGAGCACAGGGATGCTTCAATGCTTGTCTGCTACATCCTGCCTGATAAAGAAGGTGCACACACAAACACAAGTGAAGGATTCTTGAAGCAGCTGGAGAAAATCTCCCTCACAGATCCTAGTTCCTATCTGTGCCTTAGTCACTCTGCTGGAAGGACAGCATAGCTGGACACAATCAGTCTAGGAGATTTCTGGAATGTACTGAGGGTAATATCTTGGTGCATGTGACAGAGGAACAGGTAAGGGAAGATGCTCTCTTTGACCTGTGACTGATAAATGCTCAACAATTGCTAGATAGTGTAAAGGGCAGCATTGTTTGCTGCAGTAACAGTGATTCTTGTGGAGTCAAGAGTGTGAAATTTAAGATCCTGAGAGGAGTAATCTAGATCCAAAACTAAAGAAGAGTAGATTTTGGCATGTTCAGAGACTTACCAGCGGGTTCCTGTAGGAAACTGCTCCAGAAGGAAAATGTCTGGGGTGATTTGGTTGATCTTCAAAGTCAACATTCTCAGAGCACTGGAATGATCTATCTCAATGTGTTTATAGTTAAGCAATATGGCAAAGGTTCAGAAGGAAAACAGAGCTCCTGATTGAGTTCAAACACAAGAAAGATGCCCACAGAAGGTGGAAGCAGGGTAGGCTACCAAGGAGGAATGCAAAGACATTGCCTGTGCATTCAGAAATGAAGTCAGTAAAGCCAAGCTTAGTTGCACTTGAAACTAGCAAAGAATTTGCATCCTAGCAACAGATGGCAAGAAAAGTCTTTTCTGAGGATATTGGCAGCAAAAGAAAGCTTGAGGATAATGTGGCCCTGCTGGTCAATGGGACAGGGAAACTAGTGACAAATGGTTCAGAGAAAACTGAGACACTGCCTTTTTGCCACCAAGCTTGTCAGAGGAAAAGAGGTTGAGAGAAATGGATTTGCTCAGCCTTAAGAGAAGGCTTAGAGAAAACCTAATTCCTGTCTACAGCATCTTGATCAGATGACAAAGAGATGGTGGAGCTAGACTATTCTCAGAAAAGCATGATGATATGATTGGGCACAATAGCCACAAGTTGAAACATGGGGCATTCTAGTCAGGTACTGGGATAAAAGAAGTTATAACGAGGGAGATCAAATACTGAGAGAGTTTGTAAGAGGATGTGAATCTCCATTCTTGAAGGCCTTCAAACTCACCTGGAACCTGGACATGGCCCTAAGAAACTTGACCTGATTAGACCTTCTCTGAGCTGGAGTTTGGAGGTTCATTTAAAACTGAATTGTTCTGCTATACACCTGGATACATTCTGTTATACCTGAACCTACTGACTATCCTGTCTTGCGAGAAACAAATGAAGATTTCATATTCCCAGAGCACCATGATGTACCTCTCTTCTACACCACTTTTACAGAAAAGGTTCTCTTTTTAGTCACTGACACTCAGACTGGTGATTACCTATCCTGGCCCCAATGCTCACTTGAGATGTCAGGGTTATGAGTTACAAATGGAAGTTTTGGACTCAAACCTGGCCTCTCTGTTGCCCCTTTTCTACCCAGAATATAGCAGTGCAATTTCCCAAATCATGTGACAGCCATGTGATCTACAAATAGTCATGATGGTAGCTAGTCCAGCTAATTCCATCACAAGGTTTTCAAGGTTTGTATTCTAGATAGACTGTAAATTGAACTTTTTGTCTCCAGTTTCCTGAATGGTGAGCTAGTCCTTGTTGTCAGTTTCTATGAAGTTGAGGGAAGTTTGTGGAGTCTCCCTCCGCCTGACCTGTGTGAGGTGCTTGAGTAGAGATTAGAGCCTCACCTGTATCCAGCAGAAAATGCAACATCAAAATGAAATATAAATCACCAATCTTGTGGCTGCTAGGCAGTTTAGGCTAGAAAATGATCATGTCTACTTTAGGAACTGGACATGTCTTATAGCAGGAGACTTGGCAGCACCATGCTTGATGGAAAGTTCTAGAGAGGAATATTGGGAAAGATAACTTAATAGTAACACTTGAAACAGTTGAGTGAAAATTCCCATGGTTTAACCCCAGGCAGCAGCCAAGCCCCACACAGCTGCTCACTCACTTGGGGAGAAAATTGGAAGGATGAAAGCTGGAGAATTCATGGGCTGAGAAAAAGACAGTTTAATGGGGAAAACTAAGCAAAGCAAAGCAGGGAATCCACTCGCTGCTTCCCATGGGCTTGCAGTGCTGTGGCAGTTCTCTCGAACAGCAGGGCCCCACCATGCAAAATGGTTACTGGGGAAGGTAAACCCTCCAGGTGTGCCCCCACTCCTCCTTCTTCTCCCCACTTTATGCACTGAGCTTGGTGCCACATGGTCTGGAATATCCCCTTGGTCAGTTTGGGTCCTGGCTCTGTCTCCTCCCAACCTCCCAAGCAGCCCCAGTCCCCTCACTAGTGTGGCTGTACCAAAGCAGAAAAGGCCTTGGCTCTGTGCAAGCCCTGCTCAGCAATAACAAAAACATCTCTGTATTATCAACCCTGTATTCAGCACAAATCCAAAACACAGCCCCATGCCAGACACTGAGATGAGAATTAATTCTTCCTCAGCCTAAACCAGCACACCGAGTAACAACTTCCTTGCAGTTATTCCACCTGTAAGTACTTACAAGTGCTCTAACAGTTCTTTCAGCTTTATGACAGTAAATGAATCTTGATTTGGATTACAAGATTTTAATTTTTTTTCTTGTTGCTGCTGCTGATTTCACTGTTACAAAAAGTGGTTCTGCAGTCCTTTCAGATGCCATGTGCGGCAGTTCAGGAGACAGAGGGTCCAGCATAACTTGTTATAACAGGAAAGAGAATCAGTTCACAAATTCACTTTACATAATTTTAAAAGTCCTAAGTTTATGCTTAAACATGAGCAAAATTGTTTGGGAAACTTCTCATCCTCCTTCTCTATAATACATCACTTGGTGAGGGGTAAAGGGAAGGGAGGAATAAAAAGGAGAAATAAAAGGCAGAGACATTGTTGAGAACTTCTTCTTTATGTCAGAAGCTTTATCAGTTCTCATATCAGAATGACAGAAAAAGAGAACTGTGATGGAGAAAGGATGATACTTCTACAGAATTGCCATAGTGGTTAGGTACTTTCAGGGGAAATTCAGACCACAAAATTTGCTCTGCTGCACTTTTACTACCCCTTGGAAGGGTTTAAGATTTGTAAGCATTGGCAAATAAAAGCTTTGAAAAATTTCTCACAAAATCACTAAGAAAAGCATATACTTGAATTTAGGAAAGAGTCTGCAGTGTCTATTACCCTAATGCAGCTCTTTGTGGACAGTCACACAGATGAAAGCATCAGCATGTCAAATTTCAGGCCTGAGAGTTTACACCACCTGCACCTTTGCATGAACTGGCCAGAAATCAAGGCATTTCTCCCTTGAGTTGTCATATATCTCTATCTTCTGTGCATTTCCAGACAAAGTAGTTTCCTGCCTTGAAGAATGTGATGGGGGACAGTGTGGTGCCTTGTAATTTACGTTACCGAAGACAGTTTTTGATTTTTCCTTTTTTACATGTATTTGTAACTATCTGAGTGACACCTATATTTTGAGTTGATTTTTTTTTTAATGTAACTTACCAATGAAGAATTGAACTATAGAGTAACTTACAACAGGAGAGATTTCTGGAGGTCATCTTGTCCCACCCCGCATTTCATATCAGCAGAGAATAGCATGAAACATCATCAGAGAAAGGAAATAAGAAGCCTTGCCTGTGCAATTGTAGCCATGTGCATGTAGCTCCCTTTTTTACCAGTGAAATAAACCTTGTTCTTTCACTTTTTTATTCCTCTTAAGAAACATTAATTTTCAGCTCTTTCTTTGCACATGACTACAGGTAGCTCCTGTTCTTAGCCTACACCTAAAATGATTGTGAGTGTTTTAAGTACGGGCTGAGAACTACTCGAAATTAGGCCTAGCAATAGTAACTAGCTTTTATTGTTTGTCCCTAAGTCGGGGTGCCTAAAACTATCCTGTGATCTCCAGAGAGTGGAGCAAAGAGCTCTTCTTGTCCTGACAGGTGATTTTTAGTAACTTACCACTGCTCCATTCCATTCTGCCCTCAGATAATTTCTTACCTACTGGATAAATATAATCAGTCACCTTCTGCTACAGGCAAATCTCTACAAAACATAGTAAAGATTCAATAAAATTTTAAGTCCCACATACTTCATTAGTGTCCTTTTTATATTTATATTCTTATTTTAAAATATCTTTTCCTTAGTGTCAGAGTATATGTACAACTTCCTGAACCAAGTCAATACTTCCCACGCCAGTCATCTAATGCAATACTTACATAGTTAGCCACATTTTTTCCTTGAAGTCCTACTGGCTGGAGTGTTCATCATGTTTTTCTAAGGATATTCATCTGGTGAGCTTCTTCCAGATCCTGATGACATATCTAGAAATGTCTGGATCAAGAAAAGTCTTTTCACACTGCCAAAATAGCAGCAATAAGAAGCAATATCCCAGTATGTCTCTGATTATTGCTGTATAAGAGTATGTTGAAAGACTCATAAGTAATACTGGTCTTGTTGTGCTGTCTCTTCTCCTACACTCAGGTTTGGATGTCCAAACAAGTTGCTTTCTCTCCCAATCTGAGCAGTCATATATTTGCTCCAGTGCCAAGTTGGCATGTCAGTGCATTTCCTTTCTCTCATGCTCGCATAAAAAGCCAGATGTGATTATGTTCCTCCATTGTGCTATGCTTGGTCCTATTTCTGCCCTATAATTTAGCAAGAGGTCTGTCTTCAATTTGCCAATCATTATGTACATTGCTGTAACGTTCTGTTTGCCTACATGCTTAAAAGCTGAAAGTCTTCCTGTTGCTGCAGGGAATAATTTACACGTGTGGTTTTTGTCTTTCAAATATTCAAGGTCATTTCTATAAATAGTGAGTCAGACCATTAGTGGGTGTTTTGAGCAAGATTGCTTTCATAATTAGTCTAGACATTTATGTAGGCAGCCCGGGAACTGCAAGTTAGAGTCATACTGTTCTGTTCTTCTGTTTGGTTTCTTAACATTACTATTCTTAAGCTTGCACATTTAGAAAGGAGACTCATGAAAACAGGGTGTTGGGGGAGAGGAAACAAGACCTGCTTCTCCATGTGTCCTGGTCTTTCCAGAAGAAAAGTACATCACTGTGTGTTTACTTCAGAGCTGTTTTCCTATCCTGGCTGCAGTCCTAATTCCTGCTGTGAATCAGGGCAAATAAAAAAATTGAGGGAGGGTAATAATAAATCATCTCTTTTGTATTTATTCCAAGAATGTTTCCCATTTCTTTCAAAACCCAAGATACCCCACTAAATAGCCCAGCCTGCTTCCAATAAATACATACATTTAAAAGGAAACACATTGAAACTTTTTGTAATGCATAATAATTTAATCAGGTCTATTATGCAATACCTTTTCCTGTGAATAGCATGAGAGACTGCCACATCTCTCTGATTTTGAGTGCAAGTAGAGGTTTATTCTCAAAATGATGCTGTGACCATAACCAAAAACTCATGTGAGAACTGAAATCTATTCCTTAGAAACACCTGAGCCATCCTGATTCCTCAGCTTCTAGCCAGAAACACCAAGGGTCTAAGAAGTAACATTCATGTGAAGGAATTATTCCATGTATTTTATGGATAAATATGTACTTACAGCCAAAATGTTGGTATCTGCCCCTGAAAATTTAGGGGCAGAATTTCAGATACTGTTTCATGTGGGTTTTCTATGCTCCCTGGCAGCTCAGAAAATTGAACAAGGTAAGGTGTCCCAGAAATAAGGCAGTTCAGACTGGATGCCTTCCTTCAAATTGTTGTCGACAGTTTTGGCTGGCAGCTATATGTATCTTGGTGAATTCTTGCTGTGAAATTAATTAATAGCTCTTGGCAGTGAAGTCGCAATCAAGTCACTCTAAGTGTACTTAACCAGGGTGGTTGACTTCACAAGCCATTCCTTGTGCCAGAAATAAATGTCTGTAAGGATGATGGGAAGCACTGTGGTCTTGTATTTTTCTCACATACCTTGTAAATCCAAAGATCATGAAATCTTGACAATTAATCTAAAAAGTCCATAAAACATACATTATTTTGAAATAGAACTAATTTTGTCTTACAGTATTTCTGATGACTTCATTGAGATACGTGAAGTACCTGGATTTTTGTAGAAACTCAAAAAAATATGGAAGTCAGACACATTGGTGTACATTACTGTGTGCCACTTTGCTTCATTTCAGTTCAGTTCTACTGTAAGAGAATTTTTCACTGGGTTCACCAAGCACCCAGTCTGTAGACCTTGCAAATGTGTTTAAAAGCCCAGCTCAGCAAGTGCTATTGTTTAAACAATAAGCAGAAACTTAATACAAGAAAATGCTTCCTGTTTCTCTAAATGACCTTAAGGACACAAATGAAAGTATAAAAGTGAGAATATCAGACATTTCTAAAAACTGCCTTTTTGAGTAATAGAGACAAATTCAGTCCAGAAACATGGGAAAGAACATAGCAGATGTGCAATTGATTGCACAAACCTAATTTGGCCTGGTCTAACTTAACTTATTCTCCTCATCATGTGAGTCAATAAATGCCACATTTCTTTTCCCTAAGATTCATGCCTCATCATTGGCAAGGTTATTTTGGTATGCCCTGACCTTCAAGGAAGCAGTTCTCCCTGCATTGATATTTATCTGTGCACACAGATTTCTCTTTCTCTGTGAGGGCAGTGTTACTGCTCAGCACTTTCCCCCTGCTCTGCAATGGAAGAGGCAGAGACTTTTACCTTTGCTGTAGAGGGATCTTTCTAAATACACTGCACAACTGCAGCTGCTGCTGTTGTATCTGCAGCCATTCTTTATTTCTTGTTCCTTTATATATATGGACTGAATTGAGACTCTGGATTCACCATTTTTACAGCAAAACAGTGGTAAAGGTGTCTTGTTACATCTGGACGCATCTATGTCTTTTTCTGCAAGGCTAGGGAGAGACCGTGATAAAGTTTACTGATGGATTCAAATGTTTGAAAACTAGTAAGGCCAAAGGGCTTTCTGAGGAAAAAAAAAAGTTCTGCTTGCATACTCCACTGAAGCCAGCTGGTGCTTCGTGCACTTCCTCTCCTTAATGATGAATGTGACACTGCTGTTCTGGCATAGAACATCTATTTGTCTGCGTAAACTTTACACTGTGGTTGTAGGCTATAAATTTTGGCAGCATGGACAGAAACTGGGCAAATCCACAGAATGGTGTTTTGCTGTTTCATGGGACCAGGTAATTGCATGTGCATTTTGAAATATGGTAAATGAAATAATGTGAGATCAGCTTACAGTATTACAAAGCATTTACATCTGGAATCAGACCTGGCAATACAGATATCATAACCATGCTGAATCAGCAACAGCAGAAGGCAAATGAAGGCAAGACAAAGACAGAACTTTTCAGGTAATGAAAAAAGAGCTGTATCTCAGACTGACCAGTTAGAGCAAACTGTATCTACACAGGAGAAACTTTCTTCAGCTGGAGACCCACACAGCAAGTGCTAGTTTTACTGGATATTCTGTAGAACAAAATCTATACATACAGTCTAAAAAACCCAAACCAAACCAAAACAACCCACCCCCTGGAAAAGCAAAACAAAACAAAACAAAAACCAAACAACAACAAAGAAGAAGAAAAAAAACCACCACCAAAAAAACCCCAACAAACAAACAAACAAACACCAAAAAACCACAGACCAAACAAAACCAGAAACAAACAAAAGCAATAACAAAACATTAAAAACCACAACAAACCCCAAACAAACAAACCCCTAACAGCTAGAAAACAATGTTTTATTTGGCCAAAACATACTTAAAGTTTACTGTGTCTGTTGCATGACATATAAAATTAATTATTTACAAACTTTGGATGTAAGGAGGAATGTAGTTAATATTTTTTATGTGTTAGAAGGAGAACTGCAAGTTTGTCATTGACCCAGTAAGCACAGTTTACATAAGTCAAATTACTTGCCATATTTCAAGTGATGTATTAGGTTTGCATAGTCTGGTTTTTGGTGGAAAGTGGGCCACAGAGGTGGCTTCTGTGAGAAACTGCCAGAAGCTTCCACCACATCTGACAGAGCCAATCCCTGAAGGCTCTGGGGATGGACACACTGCTGGCCAAGCCTGGGCCAATTAGAGATGTTGATAATGTCTCTGTGATGACATATGTAAGAAGAAATCAAAACAAAAAGTTATTGTGCAGCTGTAATTGTGGCCAGAGAAGAGCAGAGTGAGAACATGTGAGAACAACCCTGTGGACACTGAGGTCAGTGAAGAAGGAGGAGCAGGAGGTGTTCCAGATGTTCCAGATGTTCCAGATGCTGAGGTTCCTGTGCAGCCCATGGTGCAGCCCATGGAGATCCGTGGGGAATGCAGAGATCCATCTGCAGCCCATGGAGGAGCCCATGCTGGAGCAGGTGGATGCCTGGGGGGAGGCTGTAATCCCATGGGAGATCTCTGGAGAGAAGGGCTGTGCTCCCAGGCTGGAGCAGCCTGTCCTTGGAGGACTGCACCCCGTGGAAGAGTGACCCATGCTGCAGCAGTCTGGGGAGGACTGTGTGCCTGTGGGATGGACTCACACTGGAGAAGTTCATGGATCCCATGGGAGAGGACTCCACAGTGCAGCAGGAGAAGGAATCCTCTCCCTGAGCAGTGGGAGAAGCCACGGGTCATGAACTGACCATAACCCCACTCCCTGCCTCCCTGTGCTATGGGAGAGGAGGTGGAGCTGGGAAGGAGGAAGGGTAGGGGGAAGGTGGTTTTAAGAGTTTATTTACTTCTCATTATCCTGCTCTGATTTTTTAAATAGTTAATTCACTTCATATCTCTAAGTAGAGCCTGTTTTGCCTGTAGTGGTATTTGGTGGATGATCTTTCCCAGTCCTTGTCTCAACTTATGAATGCAAATTTTCTCTCCTCTGGGCATTTTGCAGAGGGAAATGAGTGAGTGGCTTTGAGGGGTGCATGGCACCAGCATCAACCCACAAGATGCATTTTCAACATGATTCTTCTCTCTGTTCAACACCTGTACATGAATATTGCTGTTGTGGATACTTTACAGGTAAATAAAACCTTTGGTTTGTATTGCATAATTCTGAATTCTATAATTTGCTGATAGAACAGGCATCCACTGGCTACAATAAACTTGTAAGTACTTAGAAGATGGTCTACTTAAACTTCACTACTGCTTTTACAACTTCATGAGGCTATGACCTTAGTTTCAGCTATCAGAAGACAGCACATTAAGGAAACACATTCTTG
This sequence comes from Erithacus rubecula, assembly GCF_903797595.1. Lineage (NCBI taxonomy): Eukaryota > Metazoa > Chordata > Aves > Passeriformes > Muscicapidae > Erithacus > Erithacus rubecula. The sequence goes on from NC_136661.1 coordinate 8,232,494, forward strand.
TAGAAGCTTTTGTTCACAAAATTAAAATTTGTCTTACTGTGACACTGATAAAATAAAAATATGGCCTCTATCATTTAGAGCATGAGATGTTTACTCTAAAGAACTTCATAAACTGTTATTCTAGCAAAGTGATTGAATTTTTGGTATAGTTTCAAGCAGTAATGGAAATAAGAATAATGCTAGAAGTTATTTATATATGGCTTTAAAGATGCCCCAAAAGTTATAGTGACCTTCATCCATCCACCTCTACACGTAAAAGAGCAATTAGAAAAATTTTGTGGTTCCATATATTTACTTCTCTTGACTCACAGGACAAGCATTTCCAAAATGCTAAATGAAACCAAAAACTCCTGTCATATGTACTAAACATGATGGGATTTTCTATCCTGAATGCATGTTATACTGTTTTGCACTTGTGCCCCAAGTTTGGTGTGCATGGTTCTCAGCAGCCAGGAGTCAAATACTATGTGAGCAATATTGCACCTTGAAAAAAAATATCTGAAAGATGCTCACATGCTGTACAAACATATTCCAGTGGACAAAACTAAAACTTTATTTCACTAAATGCAAAGTCAGTCAGAGTTCCTGTTCTTGCACCTTGTCTCTGCTGCAGGATTAAAAATAGATCTTCATGCATCACCTTAATTACAAAAGTTCCGTTTTCTAACTAAGGAATTCATTCTCAGGAGTTATTATTAGTTCATAGGAATGATATTTTTAATGCTTTCTCCAAAGTCTTATATCATTGTATGAAAATGTTATTTTTCCAACATATTTAGGATGCTCAGCTATGAAGGCTGGTGCCATATGGAATCTGCAGCTTGTCCAGAGAGGTGCTGATATTCTCCCTCACATTTGCTACAGGAGTGACTAGAGGTGCTTTAGACTCCACAATAAAAAAGCTTAACCATTCCAATAACTTTCTACTGATACTTTAAAAACAAGCTGTTTAAAAGTTGTACTCTTGAAATAATTTCTGTGTTGTATGTGATTGGAAGGACTGTGGATTTCCTGAGACTAAACAGCAGTACAATATAAATAGTTACCCTTTTTCAAATTAAGAGGAAAACTGACACCAAGACACGTTGACTTCTCCATGCTAAGTAATTTATTATTAATGCAGTTTTCCAATATACATTAATGTAATTTCCTTTACTAGGTGCCCTCTCTTACTTTTCCTATATGGGAGAACAATAGCAGGAAGGAGAAATATATGCACATTATTTAAACTGAGGAAGGGACAGGTGCAAAATTAAGTGATTTTTAGCTGAATAGCATAAAATATTTACACAAGTTCAAATAGGAACTACTTATAAATGTGTTAATAAGGGATTGCAAGAGCTGATGTCATGCAAGGATGACACAGGACCTAGAATTCAAATGCTTTGCTGCAGTTCAAGGAATTAAGTACAAGGTCCTGAGAGAGAATGCAATGGAGATTTATTAGAGCAAATGGACCATCCACACTGTTTGATGTGTTTTACAACAACAACAACACTGACAATAACAATAATTATTATACACTATTATATAACATATAATAATCATTAAATATAATTATATTACTATATAATAAATATAAAATAATAAATTATTAAATTTTATGAGTATGTAATACTATAACAATATAAGTATTATACATTCTTATAATTATATTATTATTAATAATAATAATAATGATAATAATAATGAGTATTCAAGCATGTGCTTGAAATATTTATTTGAATAACTGCAATGAAAGTTTCGATAGTAGTTTGCAAGCAGACATTTTATTAGGCATGCTTTGGGGCATTACAAAAAGGGTACATAAGGGTCATCAATCAGCTCTATCTTTACTTTTAAAGAGAGGACATGACACAATTTTCAAATAGCTTCTTGGGACTCACCACACCTAGCCTCAGCCAACATATTTTCTGGTTAAACTGGTCTTTGGCAGAATACTAAACTTTTAATAGATATTTTGGCCAAGTGCATTCTGTCTTCCATGAAAAAAAATGAACCCTTGTTAATCATTAAACACCATGTTGGAGGGCATGCTGAGAAAAAGCTGAAATTCTCAAGAGCCTGTAGAAACGAGGTGCCAGGAGCCACAGAGAGTTTAACAAGGACAAGTCCAAAATACTGGTGCAACACCACAGAAAATGGAATGAATGGCTGGAATTTATCTTTGATTGAGCCAAAGCCAAACCCTTCATGGAAGTGAGCAGTGACAGGACTGGAGGAAACAGGAACAAATCAGAGCACAGGAATAAGAGACTGTTTTTTGCTGAAGAATTTCCACTGCACAGTAACAGATTTCCCTGAGAGATGGTGGAGTTTTCATCCCTGGGAGATATTCAAAACTCCACTGACATCTTCCACCTGATCTAGTTGGATCCATTTTGAACAAGGTGTTGGACTAGATGACCTCCAGAGGTGCCTTCCAATCTCATTTATCCTGCGATTCTCCAGCTCCACAAATACTGTGTTCTCTTCAGATGCTGAAGTTACTAATATGGCAAATTTATTTTCCTTTGTCAGTCAGACAACTTATAGTTTCCATGGTAACAATGGGAATAACTATATCTCAATTTTTTCCCACTTTTTAGATTGATTACCATACTTTAGGAAGGTCTAAGTGAAGGTGAAGGAATTCCTGATTACCACAGGATTTTTTTTTCTCACTATGCTGTTTCTTTATCGGATGGGGATTTTGGAAAACAATGTTCAGTAAATTGTCTGCATAAGAATTGCTGCCAGTAAAACGTGTGGAGAGACACTTTACCATCTGCTTATTGCACAAAAGTAGCTAGAGAAAAGGAAATTACTCTTACCTCTTTTACCAGAGTTTCATTAACAGCCTGTCATGTTAGAAAAACTCAACATTAAGTTATTATTCCTGGTTTATACCATAAAAAAAGACAATGAAGTTATATTCCTGGATTTAAAGGTATTACTAAGAACTAATAAATAGTTTAATGTCTGCTTGCTTTGGAAAGGAGCAATTAAGTATCTACTATATATATCCACTGAAATCCCTTATTCTGTTTCTCTGATTTGTGTTGCTTTCTAGATGATTTAGAAACATACTCAATTTCAGCAGTATCTGCATTGCTGTAAAACTAAGTCTTTTTGCTATTTACTTTAATGGTTTTCAGATTGCATCTCACGTAGTTACAAAAAGGGAAACATCAGCTATATTTACAATGTCAAGAATGACAACTTTTTTTTTCCTTAAGCTTTCATCTTGTTTGCTCCCTTAAAAGCACTAAAAATGAATAGAAAAGAATTTCCTGGGGAAAACCCTGAAACACTTAGATAAAATAGAAGGAAATGACAGTGAAAGAGAATGACAGGCCTGTGTGTCATGGATGGGGGTGGGAGACTCCAAATTATGAAGCAGAGGGTAAGAAGCAAAGTCTTTCTTCACAGTCAGTGGCTAAATGTCATGACATTGCTAATCATTTGTATAGGACAAGAAATGTGCATGGCTCTGTGCTGTCAAAGATAAACAAATAGAAGGATCTGTCATGGGTTTACATTTTAAAGGAAGGGGAAAAGTCAGAGAAACACAGTACTGTACATGTAACTAGCACAGCTTTCAAGTTTTACAGAACAGTTGGAGTTTTTATAAGATTGGGAGTAGCTACAATTGAAAATTGCTTTCTATGTAAATTCTATTTTAAAAAGTTGTTTCAAATCAACCTGTTTCTATCCTGCCAAGCTGTACAGGCTTCAGTGAAAATTCCTGCAGTCAGAAAGATTTTTAATTCAGAAAATCTTCAGACTGCATTTTGGAATCTATTCTGATAAAAAAAAAATTACTACTTGATCATTATATTATGTAAGTAATTTATATTGATTGTTGATTATAGATGTTTCTGGGCACTGAATAGAAACATCATAGCTCTTTATTTGTAGTACAACATGTGACTTAGATTTGCATTATACTAAAACATTTCGTGGACAAGAAGTTTGCCACAAACTTTTATCCAGGTGAGTTGGGTGCTCACTTGGAATAGTTTCCTTACGCAACCAGCAGAGAGAGTGATGTGTGTGTCTGTTTTCTCTGAGGATGAATCACAGGAACAGGGAGAGTAGATTTGGAGGCTAAGACAATTACTGCCGTCCATTTGCTGAAAGGGAATCCTAGAAAAGCTTGAGATCAGAAAACTTCTTTCTGAGACAATATTTCAAATTTCTCTTCAGTTAACTAGATTTCAGCTTTAGTACCAGAACACCAGCTTACTCATGCCCCTTTCCCACTGATGGATTAACTAACTCTTCTATTTGATTCCTAGACTGGGAAATGCAGATCTTTCAAGCAGCCAAGCATTTACTAATTTGGAGTGGTTTTGACTCTCAGCTAATTGCTGCTAAGAGCAATTTTGGCAGAGGGCTTGCATTGTTATACCTTCTGGTTTGTATATCATCAGCTGGAGTAATTTTTCAGAACAATTCTGAATGCTTGTTGCATACTGCTTCAAGTATGTCAGTATATATTAATATTACACTGGGCAGACATTTCGTTTCACAGAAGGAATCAGGAAGGTTTAGACATAAAAGATTACACTTGAAGATGTGAAACAAGGTAATTTTAAAGCACCTGAGGTACTGAGGTGAGCTGCATTTCACCTTGTTGTGTGCTGTTTTTAAGAATCAAAATTGTATCTAGTGTAATTCATATTCAAAGAGAATTTAATCAAGTCCTATTCACAATACTTCATCTAAATCTTTAAGAATGCTCCTTTTATATACATACTTGTATATAGTTCATATTCAACTTCTCAATACTTAACCTGCCATTTGAACTCCTGTATATGTAAATTTTCTTTCTTTTAGCAATATGACACTTCTATGCTAAGAGATGCTGGTAACTATCAAGGTCCACAATTGGACATACTGGTGGTTCTCAAACCTCAGTATGGCTGGCTAGTAGACTCTCATATAAATCTCACTAGGAAAATTATCAGATACCTTTTTTTGTTTAGCAAGAGATGAAACAGTAGAAACTGCTATCTGAGTCACAGACCAACAAAGTTCTAAGAAAAGCCTGGTCTGTACCAATGAAAAAGCTTCTTTGGGACACTCTGCAAAGACAGATGACTGGTTGAGTCCACATCATAACAGTCCATATGTGTGAGTGTGACACGAATCTAACAAAAATGCAGTAAAAAAAAAAAAAAAAAAGCCAGAACCAGCCAAGGAAGTACCAGCAGCATGGATGGTCCTGGAAAAGATCCAGAGTGGGAGAGAAAGTTCTAATTTTGGACAGAATGCTGGCTTAAAACAGATCTTATTTTCTGAACAAAGAAACTGCCTCCTGTTGCTTGTCCCTACTGTATTCAAAGAGAGAGAATTTTGTGTACTTTCTTTGTAGACAGAGAGCAATACACACCCCAAGTTGCAAACTTTCCAGATTTAACATATTTTATGTAAAAGCTGTTGGCTGAAAGCAGATATATACACCTCAGGGTACTTGATTGATTCAAATCTACCACTTGTCTAAAGTCCACTGCCTTTTCAAACTCTCTTCCTCAGCTTTTTTTATTTTTTTTTTCAGTTATGAGTGATCTATCCTAGGCAGATTTATTTCTTTGTCCTAGGCAGAAAAAATTATTTCAAGGATCTAAATGAAACTTGCATTTTTTCCATGGATACTGTACATTGACATAAATAGCAGAACATGTCACTGTACCTTTCTCTTCTTACAGTGCTCCTTGGTGATGTCAAGCATGCCTCCAGAAAGACATGGAATCACAGAATCTACGTTGGAAAAAAACCTTGAAAATCATAAACTCATAACATTGCCAAGTCCACCACTAAAACATGTCCCTCAGTACTATATATTTTAAACACCTCTGGGGTAGTGACTCAACCACTTCCTGCACAGACTAGTCCATACTTGACAGCCCTTTTCATGAATAAATTTTTCATAATATCCAATCTAAACCTTCCCTGGAGCAACCTGTGTACCTCTTCTCTTATTCTGCTATTTGGAAGAAGGTGATGATGCCCATATGTCTACAACCTCATTTCAGGTAGTTGCAGAGAGTTATAATGTTCTTCAGAGCTTCCTTTTCTCTAGTCTAAGCAGCCCCAGATCCCTCAACCACTCATTACAAGACTTGTGCTCCAGACCCTTCACCAGCTTCATTGCTCTTCTCTGGACACACTTCATCATGTGAACATTGTTCTTGTCATGAAGGGCCCAGAACTGGAAGCAGGATTTGAGCAGTGGCCTCACCAATGCTGAGTAAAGAGGGACAGGAATCCCTGCCCTGCTCCTGCTGGCCACACTATTGCTGGAACAGGCCAGGATGCCATTGGCCTTCTTGGCCACCTGGGCACTGCTGGCTCATGTTCAGCTGCTCTCAGCAGCACCCCCAGGTCCTTTTCCTGTGGCAGCTTTGCAGCCACTCTGCCCCAGCCTGTGGCACTGCCTGGGGTTGTTGTGACCCAAGGGCAGGACCCAGCACTGGCCTTGTTGAGCCTCACACCACTGGTCCTGGGCCATGATCCAGCCTGCCCAGATCCCTCTGCAGAGCCTTCCTGCCCTCCAGCACAGCAACACTCCCACCCAGCCTGGAGTCACCTGCAAACTAGCTGAGAGGATTGGCAAATACAGTCTTCATTCCTGAGGAAGTTCCCAGGTGCTGGCCTGGGCTGTTTTAAGCCAGTGTGGACCTACATCCTACTGTGCAACTTTGTGAGAATGTCCCGTGTCTTAATTCACCTCTCAGGTTTCTGGGAAAGTGGTGGGAACTAGTGGAAATTATCACCAAGAGGTAAAAGATTCTCATGGGGTCCTGACTGCAAAATGCCATGGTCACAGTGATGAAGCAGCTTGGAGGGAAAGTTATTCCGCCAAAAGTATTATATTCTTCTATGAATACTCTTATTTCAATCCTGTTGTGGATTTCTTATCTCTCTGGCTTAGACAAATTCAGAGTACACCACAGAGCCTGTAGCTGGATATTACATACCTCAAATTATTCCTATTTCCTTAAAGTCTTTCTTATCAGCGACTTTAATTTCCAGTTGCTCAATTGAACAGTAAAAAATATAACTGTTAGGGTATAGGCTGTAACAGTTTATTTTTTTGTTTGTTTCAGTTGGAGACTAAAATAAGGCTCCCCATTTCTTTCCTGCTGCTGTTCCTAGCTTCTCCTTCCCCTTCAGATAAGAACATAAGGAGACCCTTATTCAAACACATGGCTTATATTGATGTCATGATGTTCTTAGATGGAAAAGTTACTCCTTCTAACTTGCTGTCCTCCAGGAAGAATACTGTATATCAGCTCAAGCAACAAGATTAGTGAAACCCATTTGTGAAACTCATTGCAGACCTTTCTTTAATAAGATTAAGAGTTTCTATGAGGACAGAAAAGAAGAGGAAGAAAGTGATCTCATATAACAAATTTAACCAACAAGGGATGAAGTCCTTCCTAATGGGTTAGTATCTCTAATCAGTAAGATAAATGTAATCAAACTCTGCAGTGCCACCTTGAATTCCTGTTTTGATTACCACCTTTCATGGTCTAATTTTTCCTAGATGTTTGCAGGTCACAAATTTACATCTGAGTATGGAATAAGTGCTTCTCTAGGAGCTGTGATTCCCTATTGCAAGAACTAATTTTTTTCTTTTCTGGTTTGCCATGGATAATGACAGTTTTTTCTGCTGGCTAGCACAATAAAGCTGAAGTAAAGCCTTGGGTCAAGACCCATGTTTTATAGGGTCAAATTGTTCTTTATCTAGCTCAGCATCTTTGACTGCACTTCTGCTCAGGGCAGAAGAAGAAGGAAGTTTGCATGTCAGGAAGATTGCTTCCTATTGCAGCATGAATAGCCCAACTGGTAGCAAGTTGGCTGTGTGCCATTAAAAATTGAACAGCCAAGTCAAACTGGGTCAGGTTTATACTTTACCAGGGTAATGCTGTCCAGTCATACACCATCACAGGAGCACTTTCAGATCAGAGTCTGCTCAGCCATGGGAGAAGGAAGAGAGAGCAAAGGAAGTTTGGCTGTCAGAAACCTTATTCGATCTTCTATTGTAAATACACAACTGACAGCTGGTCAGGCATTCAAAGTTGAAAGGTCTACTGGCACCTGTTTTAGGTACATCCCTTCCTCAGAAATGGGCTGAAAATGTAAGCTGCAGGCAGCAGCTTCAACTGAGAGCTAAAGCTGTTTTCTGTCTGAGCTGTGGGGTAGACTATGTTGTTTTATAAGCTCTGCCTGTGTGCTTTGCCTAAGGACAAGCAGCTCAGGTTGGTATCTGTATTGCATGCATGCTATTGCATGAGATGACCACTGCTCTGGCTATCTAGCCCAATCTGCTGCCCATTAAAGACAGGAGGCAGACCTGACATGCTGCTCAAGTATGCTGAACTGTCTCCATGAAGTCCTCTTTACTCTCACATGTGTTACACTTGGCCTGTGGTAAAGCAGGCTAGTTCTGAAAGTCAATTCAACTTTCCTTTAAATTACCCTTTAAAAAGCAACAGTAATGGAATGGCTGAAGACAAGAGAATTAAAATTTACATTTAGACATGGAGAGTGCAATCTCATCCACCACAAATATCAAGCTACTCATACTTTCTCACTCAGTGAACCTTAACATGCTTTGGAGCAGAATGCAGTTTTTCTCTATATTTGGTCTTACAGTCTCACTAACATAACCGCCTACGGCTTCACACTTGTCAGGAAGAGGATGTGCCAGTAGCAGCTGCCTAGAGGAAAGAATAAGCAAAAGAAAGATAGAGCAGAAGGGGAAATAAATTGCTAGAAAAGACAGCTGATGGCACTTGAGACAAGTGATGTTATTCCCTCTCACAAAAGAGAGCTCCACAATAACTAAATGTATACCCAAAAAGGACATTATTCAGGTTGTAAAGTCAAACACAGAAAGGGTAGCAGAAATAAAGATGTGAGGAAATTGGTTCAGATGTCTCCATCAGCATGGAAACCAAGAGAGCTCACACACTCAGTGAGGGAGATTGGTCACTCACCTTGCTGAGGGAGTGGCAAGATGGATAGAGGCATTCAGGGGGGCTGAAGGGAAGAAGTGCTGTTTCCCCAGAGCCCAGAGCTAAAGCTGAGGGTGTGGTATGTTTGCTTTACAGATGTTGGAAACCGATAAACAGTTGGAAACAGTAAAATGAGAAAAGGAGCACAAGGACTGGAAAACCTTGTCAGATGATTGCTGATGGTGTTATGAGAATGGTTTTTAACATACAGTGGTGAAGGACCTGAGAAAATGGAGGTAGAGCTAAGTGAAGAGACAGGCTAGAAGAAGTGAAATACACAGCTGTGTCTCAGTTATGACTGCATTTTTCTCCCCTGGTTGAGCTGTGGGGCTGGTTTTCAGCCCAACTGACTGCTCTTGAATGTATTCATGCTCTCCTGAAAGGCACCTTTCCTAAAATAATTCCAGCCACAGAACAGAGTGGGTCTAATCAAGACCCTGCTTCTTGCATCCACTCAGACTGAGCTTTATGGGAGAAATTTTAAGTGCTGATTCATGGTAGTCATGGCGTACAGATGTAGTTCTGTTTTGTACACATTTTCAAACCTTTTTGTCCCTAGAGCAAGGCTGACCTCAATTTTGCTGTGTGGCACAGGGCAACGCTGACCATTTTCTCACTGGAGCCACAGGGTCTGGAGCTTGTGACCCTCTGTCACAGTGGGGAAAAGCCTCACAACTTTCTCCCAAGCCTGACTTAAATGGCATATACCCCACAAGACCAGGATGAAAAGGTTTTACTCTGTAACCAGCTTGTAAAATGCTCTTTGGCTGGAGAGGATAGGGCTACAGGGTGAGGGAGATGTGTTTCTTCTGATGGCCTTGACTCCAGGCATCCTCCTGTGCAACTAAATCAGAAAGTGGCAGGAGGGTCAGAACTGAGAAAGTACAATATAGCAAAGAAAAAACACAGAGTAAGTCTTGAAAAGCCACATATTTGATTAAATGGTTTTGAAGGGCTTTCAGGTTTGAACAGTGTAGGACAGCTTTCTACTTGCTAGGTAGCTAGTCCTTGTCTTCATGTTAACAACATAGAGCAGCTCTAAAACAGAAGGGATTTTAGGGATGTTTACTACAGAGTTGGGAAGGCATTTAAATTGGTAAGATTATCTATTTTATTAATCAAGCAGACCTCCAAAATTATTATGCTGTCTTTCCCTGCTTCCCTAACTCTTTTTGTATGACTCATGGCTATTTGGGACAAAATTCTAAGGTGAAAAGTTGAAGATGCTTGAAAACAAAAAATCAAAATGGAGACATTTTTTTATATGCAAGCAATTGTTCCTCTTCTTTAGACAACACTGGAATTGAGGTGCTTGACCTGCAGAAAAGAAAATTACAGCATCATAGAATGGCTAGAGACCTTCAACATCATCGAGGCCAACCCATGGCCTAACATTTCAACTAAACCATGAACCAAGTGCCACATCCAATCTTTCTTAAACACATCCAGGGATGGTGACTGCACCAGCTCCCCAGGCAGACCATTCCAGTACTTTATCACTCTTCTGTAAACACCTTTTTCCTAATATCCAGCTTATATCACCCTCAGCACAGCTTGAGACTCTGTCCTCTGGTTCTGTCAGCTGGAGAAAGAGACCAACCCCACCTGACTACAAGCACCTTTCAGGGAGCTGTAGAGAGTGATGAGATCACCCCTGAGTCTCCTTTTCTCCAGGCTGAACACCCCCAGCTCCCTCAGCTGTTCCTCACAGGGTTTGTGTTCCAGCCCCTCACCAGCCTTGTTCCCTCCTCTGGACACACTCAAGGGTCTCAAGGTCCTTCCTAAACTGAGGGGCCAGAACTGGACACAGCACTCGAGGTGTGACCTCACCAGTGCTGGGTGCAGGGGAGGAATGACCTCCCTGCTCCTGCTGGCCACACTGTTCCTGACACAGGCCAGGGGCCATTGGCCTGCTTGGCCACCAGGGCACACGGCTGGCTCAGGGTCAGCCAGCTGTGCCAGTGCCCCCAGGTCCCTTTCTGCCTGGGCACTTCTACAGAAGATGGCAGATAATTTTTGGTGAGCAGATCTTCAACTGTACAACAAACTCACATATGTGGAAAAGCAAGTGTAGGTTTGCTGACCATGCAACTTTATAAAGCTGTTGCATATGAATGATAGGAACCGGATGAGATCACTCTTAATAATCTGATTGTAGGATTTTATGGTTGCTGTCAATCCAAAGGGATTTTTGTTTTCATTTGTCTTTGAAAAAATTCACATATGGAAATTGATGCATTATGAATATACTCTGGTTGACTGGACTGTTAATTCATGAGATCTAAAAATAAAAACGAGATTAACAATTCTGACTGCTCCATGCAAATCTGTATGTTCTGACTGTGTGCTCTTACTCACAGACTCACTCTTCAATCTGAAAAGTGCAAACCCTGAAACAATTTTTTAGGATTAACCTAAATTTATTAAATTTAATCTAAAATTGATTAAATCTTTATTTTGCTTAGTAGTAAGGACTGTTGTACTGAACTCCATTGTCTCTTGAAAATGTTAAGTGCACCTGTGCCAGTTTGTCTGCTCATCCATCACACTGGACTGTTCTTTTTTCTTTCAAGTATTTAATAAGAAAATTATAGAAATGGCTTTGCAGCAGTGTTCTCAGAGATCATCCTGATCTCTTAGAATCCCTTGTACAAAGGTGATTGCTGGTCTAAGCACTAGGCTTCTAAGGAGTTAATAAAAAGTAAAATGAAAAGAGAAGAAACTCTTCTTTTAAATAAAAAAAGAGCAGAAGAATAAGAAAATGTATTTTGCTGTTTTGCCACTATCTGTCAAAAACATATGCAATTAATCTTTCATACTCCTCTACATGCATAATAGGATCCACACAAAAATTGGCTCTACATGAAATGCGCAATTAAAGCCCTAGAATAAAATAAATCTGTAAGTATCCAACAGGAATGAGTAGCATTCCTGTGGCATGGTTTAATGCTGTACAGGTATTGGATCTGCAGGTACAAGTCAGGTAGGAAGACCACTGATGTCACTGCTGAAGTCAGGAATGTCAGTGGATGTCCTCAACAGATGTTCATTAGCGAACTGGGTACAACTATTTAGAATATTTCTGTCATACAGCTGCATGTTATGGAAGAGTGGCAGCACAAGCATGCCTCATCCCCTTCAGAGTGAAAATAGACAGGTTTGCTTAACCTGGGGATAATATATTTAAAATGAAGTAGCCACAGCGTGAGGGGTGCATTTGCACCACATCCTGATCCATTCTGCCAGCTGGCTGGGGGTGGCTCCTCCCACAGAGAGCTGTAACAAACATGTATGAGCCACTGTGATCGTGAGCAGCCCCACGCTTTTCTGTAAGAAATATTTCCATGGAATTAGTTTTGCTGGTGTCTACTCTTGTCTGTTCATACAATCCTTTTAGAACCTGCTATGTAGCAGCTTCAACAAAAACTCCAATTAGGGAATGGCTTTAAATTCTTTCTACCAAAGTAAGGTCAAGCTTCCAGGCAGTGTCTGCATGCATGTTTATCACACCTATATAATTTTGGACCTCTCTGATCTTGGTGCTTCTCTCACAGACCTCCAGGACATATTGCACTAGACACAACACTGTTTCAATTTTTAGTGTAACTTTCTTCACAGGGAGACTTCACCACTGTTGTCAGTTATCATTATATTTATATTGCTGGCTAATTTTATAACCTGGTTTTGAAAAATCATCTTGGCCTTTGAAAAACTAGGAAAAAATAATGATTTACTGTTTCCAGAAAAGGCTTATAATTTGGGAAGAAATTCTATAAAGAATAAAGCAGCTTACAGAATTCCCTTGCAACATATCACTCTGTATTGAAAAATACTCTTTTGGGTTTATCTCTGCCACTTATCGTGTATAACTGTATTTCTTCAAGAGACATTTATGTGACATCTCCCCTGACATTTTGACAGTTCCTATCTCCATTAATTTCATAATAGTTCTCCACAAGGTAGAAGTACCTTTCTAGCTTTCACACAACTCCATCATTGTCAGTTTTACAGCAACCCATTTTTCAGTTGGCTAATTAGTGTCTTGAACATAATTTATTCCTCAGTGATTTTCCCTTCAGAAGTGTAAGAGTATTTAAGTACTGAAAAAAGTGCAGTATGATCAGAGAATCCCAGCTCCAAAAACACAAGCTAACATTCTCCGCTGATGTAAATTGATAGAGGTGTTTTGAATAAGGTGTTCCCACTACAAGAAAAATGTCAGTACAGGAAATAATTCAGTAAAGAGAAAGTCTGGCTTCACCCAAATTAAATCATTTTTGTGATGGGATAGATGTAAAGTATTTTTTCAGAAAGGCAAATCAAAATGATAGGACATCAGAACACTTATTCATAATGTATCTGTTCTCTGTTCAGCTGTACTTTCATTACAGGCAATCATTAGGAAAATTTATGCTGCATGATTCATCATATAGCATACATCACCATATCACACATTATAACACAAAGAAGCAGCATTAGCTGTGTGTTTCATCATTGCTGAAATTACTGACATTCTGCTTGTATTTTTACATCAGATTTTCGCTTTATGAACCAGTGGGCAAATACATGTAGATGTATGACCTACATGAGCCTAACAGTGTAATAATGGGACAGACAAATTCGATAAGAGGGTGTGTACTAATTTAGCTGTTACCTTTAGATACTCTAGGCCTTTCAACACGTCACTACTATCACAGAAATGCCCCCCCCCAACTCCCCAGAGCATTTGAGAGGCTCTCTTTCTCTTCTACTTAATTTCTGATAGTTTGAAAATGTAAGTGAAAACTTAAGTGAACGTGGCTCAGTTTTGAACCAAGTTGAAGAGGAAGTTTGTGAAAAATACCAAACATGTTTTTCTAAATGGTATTTTGTGACTGACAAATGAGAAACTTTGAGATTCAGTGATACTGAGTCACATGGGAATGAACTAGGTCACTCTTCAACATATCCTCATCCTACTCATGCTGAGGTAGTCTATAATCCTAATAGTGGTTGCTACCTACATTCAAAGCATCAGGGAAAACAAAAGGAAAAGGGGAAGAAAACAAAGGCTTAGTCCTGAGGTTTTCTTAGCCTTCAGCATGTATTTCTAGTGTTTACATAAGCCTTCTTCCACTTTTTGAGGCATATACTTCAGAGAATTAGGAATGGAATGTCTGTCTTTATTATTCGTTATCTTACAGCAAATATTCCAGTTGCTTTCTCTGAGTTCAAAAAGTTTGAAATGCTCTCTGTGAAGTCTGATGATACCAATTCAATCAGGATCTCATTCAAACAAACAAATTCAAGAGGTTAATTAATATTTAAAAGTGACTTTTCCTTTAGAAAAAGTAACTAAGTAATTAATTCTTTTATTCCTATCTTCTGCTTATTCCTCAATAATGGTATTTCTATTTTCTTAACTTCAATATTACAGTACATGTTTTTTGCCTTTCTTTTTACATGATGCAGTTCTTTGAAAAAATCCCTAAGAGAAAGATCTTTCTCTTTTAGCCTGTCTGAAGCCATACAAACACTGTAATCACTCCAGAGAACTTTTTATGTCCTCCATGTGGTCTGCAATAATAAAATTATCTCTCTGCCTTAGAGAACCTGGCAGCTCTTCTGCTCTTGTATTCTAGCTAGTCCTCCATCACTGATTTAGCCTTCCCTTTACAAATACCACTTTTCAGTGGTGTTCAGTGAAGAATGACTTTGTCAGAACAAACCCATGTATTTGCCATATAAAATTCCTAGAATGCCAAGAACTCCATATCTATTTCAATACAAAGTACAGCAGCTTCTCCAGTATATATTTATTTGCTTAAATTAATACAATACATCATACATGCTTTTGGTATTGAGACAGTCAGAAACTAAAGATCCATGTATAGTTGGTTCACTTCATGAACTGTGGGTTTAAATAGGAACTCCATGTTCTGCGTGAAATAAATATGCAACTCATTATTTGCAAAATCTGTTAGGAGTACAAAATGTTAGCTAGGTTACATCTTGTTCAGCTAAGCAGACATGACATTTTCAAAATGGTTAATAATTATTAAAACTTCTAGGAATAATAAATACGGTACTTATATTACTTCTTAACTGTACAGTCAGAACAGCAGAGTCCAGCAGCACCATATGAAGAGAGAAATCAAAGAATAGGAAGTAGACAGAGATGTAAAAAGGTGAGTGCAGTAGCATTACTTGGTCTTTCCAGTAATTTGTCTTACAGGAGACAGCACAGGATAAACTCTAATTATGAAATTATCATAAAGTATTTTACCCTTTTAGCTTCTGAACACAGAGCACCTGTCTTTGCTGCCACAAACTGAAGGCTGTCTGGCAGCCAGGAAGACCCAGTTCCACGAGGAGATGGCTGAGTCCTTGTGGCCAGACTGAAAACACCTCATTCCAAGGCTTCACTTTCCCTGTAAAGGGAAAGTTGTCTATCTTAACCCTTAAACTTTACCAGCCCAGATGGTGGCTTTTCCTTCACCTACTCTGTGCTCCAAAATGTCTTGCAGAACTCTCCCTGCTACCCTTAACATCAGAAAAGCCTCTGACTTAACCAACCACATGCCTTCACTTGCCAGACTCATTATGGTAATGCAAATTTATCTTTCCTCAGTCTGACTTTTGGAAGCATTTCAGCTGCAAGTTTGTAGCCATTCTTACTTGCTGTCATGCTCTCCAAAATGATGAAACAAGGCTGCATAAACAATGCAGGGAAATTGTATAAATGTGGTCTTATACAGAGGTGGTGAAGACTGGGTTTTAGTTTCATGTGTCCCCATAAACTGAAAACCCAAATAAAAGTGAATAATAGTAAGATAAAGACCTTTTTTTTCCACAACATAACTAGAAGATGATAGAAAAACCTGTATTAGGAATGAGAAAAAGAAAAAAATATATCCCCCAATGTCCAGGACACAGGCAATATACCTGTCGGACTTCTGAGCCTCTACACAAGGCAAAATAAGGAAGCTAATCCCTTGAAAATTACAAATGGGAAATAGCTTCGTTATGAGAGCAAATTTCTATAAAGCATTTTCAAAGCTATTAAAAAGCAAAGGCTGTTACTGTCTGTTCCCAAAGCGGTGCCAATGTAAATAGTGTGAAAATAACTTACGTTTGAAAAGCAAGGTGCTTTACAATGGAGGCTGTTATTTCATTTTTAATTTGCCCCTTGAGGCCTCTCTGTAACAAGTGTCTTAAGACCCATCTGCATAATGTTCTAGAGTAGGGAAGACTGTCATCAATCTCCTAACAACTTAACTTGAGTCACTTGGCACTGCCTTTTTACCTCAGTAATATTTTTGTTTGTAATTTCTCTTATTGATAATTTACAGTTTTAAATGAGTTTTTAACTGTTCCAACATGAATTAGACTTGTGTGTTTGAGAATTAGCTTAGTGTGACTTTGTGACTGAGCAGAATCTTAAAGTATCATTGTAAAGAAATACTCTGTTTTCTAGAAAAATGTGATGAAATGGGGTTCATATTATGAATTGCTTGCAAATAGTATTGCCATTCTGGGACTTTTTTCCATCTGTCTGTATGTGGTTGTCAGGTGCTTCTGCTCCAATGAGAACTGCACCTGTAGAAGTGGGTAAATTGACTGCAGTGTGGTTGAAGGAGATTGGATTAACCATTTAGAAAGTTCAGAACTGTCTGCAGTGATTTCCTTTCCTAAGGACACATCTGACACATTCTCATACAACGCCAGTAAGGAAATTCTGGACTGCATGCTTCCAATAGACATAATTTTTGCAGTCACAGAATCACATAATCAGAAGTATTTAGGTAAGAAAAGACCTCTAAAATAATTAAGTCCAACCTTTGACCAATCACCACCTGCTTATATAGACTAAGTGCCACATCCAGTCATTTCTTGAACACCTCCAGGGATGTTGTGTGGGTTGCTGCCTTTTTCTGGACATGCTCCAGAACCTCAATGTCTTTCTTGGAGTGAAAGGCCAAAACTGAACACAGTATTTGAGGTGTGGCCTCACCAACGCTGAGTAAAGAGGGACAGGAATCCCTGCCCTGCTCCTGCTGGCCACACTATGCTGGAACAGGCCAGGATGCCATTGGCCTTCTTGGCCACCTGGGCACTGCTGGATCATGTTCAGCTGCTCTCAGCAGCACCCCCAGGTCCTTTTCCTGTGGCAGCTTTGCAGCCACTCTGCCCCAGCCTGTGGCACTGCCTGGGGTTGTTGTGACCCAAGGGCAGGACCCAGCACTGGCCTTGTTGAGCCTCACACCACTGGCCCTGGGCCAAGAAGCTGCAAATGACTGAAGGGCTCCCCATCCTCTCATCCAGATGACTAATAAAGATATTAAACAGGGCTGGGCACAGTACTGAGCCCTGGGGAGCACCACTGGTGACTGCTGCCAGCTGCAATGAACTCCATTAACCACCACGCTCTGGGGCCGGCCAGACACAGGTTTTTACCAAGATGAAGGGCTCATCTGCCCAGGCCATGAGCTACCAGCTTTTCAAGAAGGACATAGTACCAAAGGCTTTGCTGAAGCCCAGATAGAATATTTCCTTTTATATTAGTGGCTGGGAGCTAAACTCTGCTGAAAACGTCTCCTCTGCTTACCTTGTCTGGACAGCAATTAATATATAATACTTGGTTTCTTGTTAAGGATTGTCTAGCTGTCCCATAGCACTCTCCAATCAATAGACAAGACTTTGCAAAGGAAAGGCTGTGTACTTTCCTGCTTTACACACACAGGAATGAAGGATTTGCTGAATTCCACCCACCTGCATGATCACCTTTCTAGAAATTGCAAAGATTCCTGATTTCTCGCTTGTTCTTCTTATCATGGAAACTAATACATCTGGAAAGGTGACCTTGAACCATGTACAGCTGGAAACTACACCACCAAGAGGGAGAGAATTCTAAGAGTTAGTGACTCCCAGCTCTTGGCTGTGTACATGCTCCAATGGGAGGGTTTGTCTGGCAGAGACAAGCAAGTGCCAAGAAGTTAACTGAAGGAATTGCTGCTGTTTCTCAGGGACCATCTTCTAGACCATGCTGAATTTCTACCTACCCCTATACTCTAAGAGAAAATATAGTTATACTCGTTATTCTGAAAATTTTCTATTTTTTTTTTCTTGACTGCAATGTCTTCCTGGAAAGAAAGATGGATCTTTCTTCAGTGGGCATTTTCTTATAGCTAAAGCAAGGAAGAGGAATGTTTGATGGAACAGTTCATTCCTGAAGAAACATGACTCTATACCTCTAAAATACACCTCACTTTCAACAACTTTTTTAATTCTAGGTTTAAAGTGACCTGCCTTCCAGTTCAATTTGGCATAACATTTTTATTTTAAAAAAATATGCGCATCAGACATAGAGTTAATTTAGAAGAGTCACCTGGATGTTACTCTTTTTTTGTCAACAGCTTTTTCTGCATGAGCTTCCACATGTGTTATGCCCCATTTGAGCCTTGAAAAAGGAAAGCACTGCCTGCAGCCTTGGACTGCACAAATCTAGTTTTATATGAGGAATAAGGACTTTGCCCTATGAAGGCTGATTAACTGGTGAGGATCATAAATTTGAAAGGTGTGTGTTTTCTTATAGAGGCAGAGAGCTGCAACTACACGACTTGTCTGAGCAAGCCATAAGTAGATGACTATGTTTAATTATAACTTGATATATAGAGAGCATGGTTGCAATGCATTTCAAATCAAGAACTTGGCAGGTAAGTGAAAAAGGTAGTAATATCTGGAAGAGATTGACCATATTCATGGATTTTAACCTTTTGAGCTGAGATGTCCATAGGACAAAGGACAAATTTTATGATTAATTAAATTTTTATTTCCACATAAGCAATAGCATGGTGCAGGGCTGCTTTTTGTCTTTCTTGAACATGCAAGAACTAACATGCTGTTCAAAGTATTAATGCAATTAATTAAAGTTTAATGGAATATGCTTTTTCCATGTTTGTTATAAACTTAAAACTGGATGAGAATCTGAGGGTGAAAAACTGAGTTGGGCTCCATAAAAACAGCATGAATGAAATTTGTCAGAAAGGCCCTCAGCTTACTGCTCGATTTGTGTTTGTTTAATAAGAGATTTCTGAACCAAATAAGAGAAAGGTTTCCTCTGTGAGGTACTGTTTCTTCTGTAAGGGTGATTTTCACCTTCTGAAACAAAAATTGATCAGATCTATATATTTCAAATTTATTCTTACTAGTCATGATAAACTGAAGAGAAAAATGGGAAAGCTGCATAATTCTTTCAATTAAATGACTCATACTATGTTATGTGTAACTATGGAAAGATTCTGAATGCTGCATGCTGATGTTGCCCAGTAAATTGGTCTAAGCAGGCAGTAGAACAAGATGACAACACAATCTATGCTGTTACACTTCAAGAATTTCTGAAAACTCCCATACTGTTTGAAACACAGCAAAGCACAAACATTCCTTGTGCCAGAGGGCTAGCTTTTGTAATAAATTCCAGTCCTTTCAAAGCCTTACAGAAATTTACTGCCTCACAAGACATTAGTATTTCTTATTAATTTGTTTCCCATTTGTCATTGTAGGTAATTGAACTAAGAGTCACTTCAGTAAATCAGAGTATTTGGACTGTATTAGTTCTGAATGTTGGCAGCATTTTCATGCATGCCATTTTTAATAGTACTCTGGCTTAAAATGTGAAATACTTTGTGTTTTCAGATATTTTTGAGGCATATGGTTAGAAGTGTTCATATATATTATTCATAGATAATAAATCAGTTGATAAAGTATGTTGCTTTCTGCTAAGTAGAAAATTGCTTGTATCTATCCCCATATAGTAGGAAGTAAACTTCTGTACCCAACCCATTGTCTGTTATACATTGAATGGATAAATATAAAAGTGTTATTTTTCAATATCTCTTTCATTTCTTGACGATCTTGAACTGCTTTATTCTTGCAATGTATGTGTTTTACCCTAAATTATTTTCAATAGTTTGGCTTATTTATTTCTAAATACTATTACAGACTTCCAGGCTTTAGTAGCTTACAATTCATGTTAAAATCTATCTGGTTGCCATTTTCCAGCTGTTTTCAAATGTTCATTTTAAATGCCTATAAGCATTGTTTGTTTTTCCATTTTCCTTTCCAGCAATTCTTTCAAACTTTTGTTCCTGTGCTTGAAATACAAGTAATCAGAGAGAGAGTGACCAAGTCTGGCCTTTTCAAAGGATCTAAAGCTGAGATGTTCTTTGTTGTTTGCAAGCTCTCCCTCTCCACATCTCTCCTCTTTGTCTGAATTTCCTATTCTCTTCCCCAGTCCTCCCTCACTTAGCACCTCCTCCTTCTCATTGCAGTAGGACTCCCTGAAGTCCTTCATCACGCACTCAGGTTTGCCAGAGAGATCTTGAGCCATGTACAGCTTGTTGTCATCGTGATGATACGTGGCAGGGCTGTACTGCTCTGCCTCGTAGCAGTTGTCTTCCTCTTCCTCCTGGCATGAGCTTCCCTTGGCACTCTCACCATCAGAATGAAATGAGATTCCCTTCCCTTGGCTTTTCTGGGAAAGATCAAATGGCTCTTCCTGTTCCAAGCTTCTCAAGACATTTGTCTGGGACAGAGAAATCCTTCCTCTTCCAAAACCTTGTAGTGGTTTGAGGGGAGGAGAAAAGGAAAAATTATATATAAGAAATTCTTGATACGTGGCTAAAAACAAAATCTGAGGTGTCTTTGTATTTCATATTTTACCTCTGTCTTCCATCCAACTATCTCCAAGTACTTCATTGTTTACATCTCATGGCATCTCCTTTGAGATTCTACAAAAAGCAATGCTAATGCATACACTTCACAGCCAGGTTAGGACACACAAAACATTGTTTTGTACAGCCAGTCTCTAGATGATGCAGCTGGGAAGTAAAGTGAGGTGTTCTGGCCTTTTGTAAACTGAACCTACTCACTTCCTCCTTCCTATTCTTAAAAAAAAAAAAAACCAAAACCAAAAAACACTTGGTTCTAAAGGATCACAGTCCATAACCCAAATCCCAGGTTTTGTATATTATTTTTCAGAGGAATGAAAGAGACTAAATGCATGGTAATGTATTTGTTCTATGGACACTGGGGCTCAAAGTTAATACTTTAAAAATGAAAAGACAACAGTCTCAGCTGCCTATGAGTCTCCTTAATTTCCCCCCTTTCTTTCACTGAGGAACAATCAACTGAAAAACTCTGTGCACTAGATAGTGCTTCAGCTTGAGGAAATAACTATTAACAAATGATGATTTTGAGCAGTGTGTATAAATACACAACTAATCCTGGATCTGGTTTGTCTTAGTATTTGTCAGTGTCTCCCTCCTTGCTAGAAATTCAGATTATCAAAGAAGCATGTGTGGACTCTAATATACTCCAATCATCATCAGGATATATATATATATCTAAAAGAATTTTGATGCTGCAGGCACAGGCCAGTTTCATGAAAGACTAGTGACAATACAAGGCGAGGATTTCACCCGATAGGAAATACTTATGAAAGTCACTATTTTACTTGCTTTTGGCTTTTGTTTTTTTTATTTTCTGCTCAGTAATTGAATCCAGTTCCTAAAGTATCTATGCAGTCTCACTAGATAGCAGATGTTATTTTGCTACAAGGTGTATTTGTTAAGAGGATTCATAAATAGGTGTTGGGCCACACAAATTTTCTTATATCTGATAAGCCTCAAGGGCCGCAGAATCTCTGTACCATGAAAAGCTCTTGGGCAATCCCCAGTTATGAGCAACTGTCTAACTAGCATGTTGCTGTAGGAGATTTGCAGAATAAACACTTATTAGCCATTAGGATCTTCCTAGATTTTACACCAAATGTCATTAGAGTAAGTGTTTTACATTTATGCTAAGCTGCCCTAAAGCTTGAATACGAGGAGCATCAAGAAATCTTGCCCATTGAGGAATTATTTATCTGCAAAATCTTAAATAACATATATTGGATACCCAAGTCCTTAAAAAATTCTCCCTAATTCCCCCACTTCTTTAGATAGCATTGTTCTGTGTACACTCACAAGGATGACTTCAGGAAGTATATATGGTAGGTGGCAGACTGGAAATGTTTTGCAGGATGCCCTCAGTAGTCAAAAAATCCTTATACTCTGATATTTATATTTTGAGGAATATCCCCTCTTTTCCATGTGCTTCCTTGTAAATGGGCTCTTGAGCCTATGGCCTTCATCTGACACGAGCTATGCCAATACAGTACAGAATGACCAAGGCTCCTAGATGTAGACCCATTGAGGATTCCATCCCTGTTCCAGACTGGAATCCAATAAGCAGTGAGAAAGGACCATGAATGTTCCAGGTTTTCTTTTTCTGTCAGTTTAGGATTAATTTATGATTTACTTAGGACATACAACACTATAGTTATGTAGCTATATAAAATCTTCACAGGCTTATGGGATTCTATCTAGTCTTGGATCTTTGGCACAAGTTTGTGGATCTGTAGTACCCAACCCGTTTGTGTTTACTGATAGCATATTCAGATCTCACAGAGAATTATCTTGCTGAAAATTATTACCTTGAGAGTGAAATCCTCTTTCCATGACACCATGTTTGACTTTCATGTGCCTGGTTAGGTTCCCCTTCAAGGTGAATTTGCTGGGACAGTAGAGGCACTTAAATGGCTTACTATCTGAGTGCAAGTGCATGTGTCCCATTAAATTGTGCATTCTGTTAAACTCCTTTCCACACAGCTGTAAAAATGGTAAAAATGAAAATTATTAGTTTGAAGCAGTACTTTCAAGGACAACATATTTAAAGGAAATATGCATTTCTGAAGTTAAAAAGTTGCATTCCTCAACTTAAACCCTGGCAGGTTTTGGCTGCAATGTTCTTTTCAAAGTTCTAGGCAAAAATTCTACAGGCAAAAATATATGGTTGAGTACCTAAGATATTCTGAATTGCTGACATTTTTTAATATTGGTGACCAGCACATATAGTCAAGGATTCCCAAAAAGTAGTCAATGTTGTTGTAAACAGGGGAAATACTTAAGAGAGTAATCTGGAAGACTCTTAACTCTAATTCAAAGTACAAGTTTCTGCCCTGGTGAATATTCCATTTGTAGTTTATGCATGTGGCCTTTAACTAAGAACAATGTCAGGCAGAAATGGAATTATAAAATTAAACCAATTATGGGTTTCTGTGAAACAGTCAGCAGAATATTACTTCTCTTTAAATGGAAATTAAATTACTACACATTTTGCCTAAATTTAGAAAAAACAATTCCTTGTTTTTCTTTGTTTCTTGCTCACTCCTTTTTTTCCTGTTTCTTTCATCATTTGCTTATCAACTCTTGTGTTTTTGTGTCTCTGCAATTTAAACAGTCATGAGGCTGCAAGAATGACTCAGCTTTCCCTGAAGTGTGTTCCTGCCAGCTCAAGCCATTGATCGTGCAATTTTCCTTTGGATGGAACAATAAGGATGAGTTTTATTCATTGTTGTTTATTTAGATGGGTCCTTTTATAGTCTGGACTCTTATGTATTCTTAAGACATGAGAGTTTGGCATCACTATTATAGGCATTCAGTCTTACTTGTCTTCTGGTCTTTCCTTATCAGGATTTATAATTTTATTCACATTCAAGTGGTCATTTCCATCCTCCACAAACTTCTGTGTTTGCTTTCTACTTTTTTTCCTGACTTTTTTACCCTTAGATTTTAATTTTTTAGCATTACTCTTGTTACTATATGAACCAGAGTCACCATTACTGAGTAACTGAAACCTTCATCTAGCAGAGTAACCATCTGGCAGGCAATTACTAAATAGAAATTACCAAGAGTCCACCAGATTATTTTGTATAATATGAATTACAATTTTATTTATTTGGGTACTACAGAAGAACTGATCCAAAACTTGTAGATGTAAATTCAGAAAGTCATCATATGGAATATCTGGATGAAATGCAGATAGTGAAAGGACCCTCAGAGAAATTTTTATGCTTTATGTTTTAAGCCCTCTCTTGAAGGAAAATTGAATCAGTTCAGTAATACAAAAATCAGCAGGTGTACTGTGTTGAAATAAAAACCAGAGCTGAGTCATTGCTGCAAAAAGAAAGAGTCTGAAAACATTCAATTGCTTTTCAAAAAACTATTTGCTTCAGCTGCATATGTACCCTTTTGTGGTTTTCTGTCTGTGATTTTTACTAAAATGAAAACTCTGGCAAATATATTTATCAGCAAAGTGTTAGACAAGACAGTTCATGATAAAAAAAGAATACCCACTGAAAGTGAATAATTAATTTTTAAAAGTAAGGTAGCTGTTTGCAAGAGCCATCCATCCACTGAGGAAAAATACTGCCTTCTTCACATTCAAAGAAACTTAATATGCAGGATTATTTACACTCAGAGAAATGATGGAACCACAAAATAGCTTTGACAGTGCTGGGAGGAAACAGACTCTCATCTACTGAGAGAACTAATGAGCACAGAAAATTTGCAATGAGTAACAGCAACCAATTGTATCTTGACAGCTTCTGGAACAACCTGTCAATATTACTCCTGCTACAAGAATGTCAACAATAATATCTCTCTAACACCTCTTTGCTGAAGGCTTCTGGTTATCTGTTTGTATTGTGGCTGACATATGTTATCACCAGGAGTTGCTTTTCTATAGCTGGGTCTTCTCTGTCTGAACTGGTAAACAAGGAAAATCATGTTGAGTAGATGAGTGGCTTCAGTACTTCATGAAAACCCTCATCTTTATAAGGTCTTGATTAAAATTGATTTAGGAGTAGCATTTAGCTGCTTTCTGTTAAGGTGATATTTGTTTTTCTTTTTCATGCTGAAAAGACAGGGGCTTAGTAAAAATCCAGTTCTTTACAGCATAAATGTTCTGTGTCTCTGAATAAAGTTGACAGGCTTTCCATTTCCTGGAGTCAAGCACATCTTAGAGATGTGTAATGTATTCTTGTCCTGAAATCTCCTCTGGGGACATGAGGAAATGGTACTAGAGTGCAGAGGTGTGGCAGGAAAATTAAAGAAATGCAGATAGGAAAATTGTTTTTCTGAATGATGAGTCTCTGTGGCATAACCTCTGTTTTACTGGTCATTTCAAAAAGGCATGAGACACCTTTCAGATGAATACCTGTGATCCAGATGTAAAAGAAAGTAGGTTTCTCACTGGTATGCTAGAAGTCTGCAACTCAAATCTAGCTGGAGTACACAGCTAACACTCAGCAAAGAGCCTGAGTCTGCAGATCAAACTAGAAGATTGTACAAGATTTTCTTTCTCTCTGACATGGCAGGCTTGTGAGCACTGATGAGCAGAGTGTGGAAGATGACCCTGAAACAGCTGCATGGGAGGAGCTCCAGCAGAACCCACCACAGTGCACGGTGCACTCAGGGAGACGAGAAGTTTGCAGGAAAACTTGGGATATCAGGAGCAGCATGGTTTACTTGCAGACTTGCTGTTAGGCTGTCTATTTTACACAGAATAAAAATAAAAAACTCAAGTCTTGAAGAGAACATCTCAGCTGCAAGTCTGCTGAACAGACTTTGTTGCACTGGCTGGTGAAATGGAATTCAGTATAGTTTGCTAGAAAAGACTACATTAGTTCAACCCTAGATTTTGTCCTCCTAAGACAGCACATGAAGTATCATCCTTCTAGATTTTGTCACCTGTTTTATTTCTTCTCGAAGGACTTCTCTCTCACATTTTCTTTGACTTTGACTCCTGTTTTAAATGCACATTTTTAGATGGTGGGGGGGGGTTGAAAGCGGTGTTCAAAACATCTGTTGCAGTTATTTGTCTGGCCTGAAGAAAAATCCATTGCATTCTTTATTGGAGATCTGAAACATTGATTACTTCAGCACTAAAATCAACAGTAAATTTCATGCAGCCTTTGTCTATAAGTCCAAATTAGTACTGTTGCATCAGTTGGTGGAATATCTTTGTAACTCTTCAGGTTTTTTTCTTAAACAGAAATAAAAAAGGCAAATGGGCTCAGGCCTTTAAATGCTACAGAAAACTTGACTCTTCCTAAGAAAATCAAACAGAGATGCAGGCTGCAGCTGGATGAGGAAACAGAAGGGACAACTATTTGCTACTCCCTCACTTTTGATACTATGTGCTTAGCTGTGATTAGACACATAGGAAAGCTCATGTTTTCTTTTGCTGTGAGAAAAAGGTAAAGAAAACCATTGCATGTGGTGAAGTATAAAGGCTACTGCTGTGCTCTCTTTCCCTTGCATTCTTCTTCTATTTTTTTTTTTCTCTTCATAAGAAGGGTGTTCCTTTCCTCAAAGAAAGAAGGAGAGGGAGAATGACTGTAAACTGTCCAAAAGGACCGTGAGAAAACAGGAAGCTTTGAAAAGTACAAGAGAAAGCAAGATGAAATCTATTTGCAGGCGGTTCCCCGGGGACATGTGAGCCATTGTTAAGCAGGCTGTTCATACAGCTATATCCTTCCTTCTGCTGAGGAGGAGCTTGGTGCCAAAAGGCTGCTATCTGGTCATTGCCTTAACCCTCCAAGTACCAGCCAGAAATATTTGCTTTCAAGAGTCTTTGAGAGCTCTGTCAGAGAGGTAATGTCAGGATGTTCCTAATGCAAAAAAGCAATTCCTGATTCTGCCTCTGCTTATTGTTTCAGTCTTCACTGTCAGGGGCACTGATGTTGATTCATAACCCTTCAGCCATATGAGAAACAGATTCACTGTGCTTACTTGTTTCTTTCCTCAGAGGAACACTGGGTGGGGACAGAAAAGTAAAAAAATAAGAAAAACAGGTGTTCCTGTAGAGCTTTTGTTGCTGTCTGGAAAACATACTGGTGATACTCTGTTTCCCAGTTCCAGCTGTTGCCCTCTCCAACTTTCAATAGTTTATCATCCTCAAACACTGAGCTGGACTCAGCCTTCCAGCTAATCTGCACGTACCCAAAACATCATGTGGATCCACATACTGCACCCACAAAATCTGATCCAAAAATTGAGTTTCTTATCTGAAGTTTGGGGAGTCAGAGGAGGATGTTCTCAAAGAATGAAAATCTCCAGCAGACCTGACATTTTACACCCTAAGAATTTCAGCAAAATAAATTATTTTATCAACATTGAATAATGTAAGCACTACTATACAAAATATTATTTTCATAAAACATGAATTAAAACAAAATGCTGAACTTGAAAGGCTTTGCCCCTAGTTTTTCAAAGTAAAATTTTTTGTAGTTAACAAAGCAAAATTAGTCAGAAGGATTAATTTTGGCATTTTCTTACTAAAACTAATACTGAATATCATATATTCCTATGGCATTTTAAAATTCTACATTTTTTCAAGAAAAATAATTCCATTTAAAATTTTTCATCCATCTCTGCTTCTTCATGAGGTATTTATTTTAAGAAAATATTCAACTACATAAAGATGGAGGATGAAAGAGGTCTAGAAATTGCTTCCAAATCAATCTTCAATTACTCATGCATAATAATACAGGTAATATTCTACACTCTATATGTGTAGCCATCTTAGAACAAATTAAAGTGGAGAAAAAAATCTACAGTCTTTCACTTCACAAGGTATGGCTGCAGTAATGAACCAGACAGGCAGCAAAAGAACTTATGTAGCATCCAATACTGAATAACAATATAGATATGAATAATTAATAAGGAATCTATTGGAAGTAAACAGGGTCAATAAAGTCCTAAAGGTTTATGGGGAGGGTGGAATAAAGGGAATACCAGCCTCCAGTGCTGGGGGGAAGCAGCAAATTCAAATTTTCACAGGATTGTAGAAAGGCCAGGGGGATCTCAGAGGCTGTTTTGTTAGCTTACTGGTATCCTGCCCTGAATTTCAGTCTGCTAATTACACTTGGCCCATTCAAATCCCTTCTGCAGTTTTATTTTGCTGTGGCTTTTTCTGACTCCTTTCTTGAACTGTTGCATAGCATCACTGTGTGAAGTTGTGGCTGCTGCTTTTCCATGATCCTCTGCAGGGTGCATTGATTTCTGTTTTGTCAGTGTTTCAAGCATAATACTAAGTGCTTAAGCTTCTGTTTGGATGGTTGTACTAAACAAATGTCAGATATGTTTATTGTCCTCAAACATCTGAGACACTTAATCACAGGGCAAAAAACCCCAAAACTATGTGAGGATGAATGTTGATGAAGGCAAAGAGAGTAAACCACAGGTATTTACATCCATTATTTTGTGTTACTTAAGCAGAATCTGGATAAAGAAAGAAAATCGGAATAGTTTATGCTAATTTTTGAACAGCAACTGCAGTATGTGTTAGCAGGGTTTTTTTCTGATTCTACCATATCACAAGGCAATAATATCAGAGAAATGTACTGTAGATTAATGTCTCTGCCACCAAATGCTCTTACCTTGCATTTAAAGGGTTTAACATCAGAGTGAACAATCATGTGGGCCTTGAGAGTCTGCTTTTGCACAAAGCTCTTGAAGCACAAATGGCATTGATAGGCTCTGATATTGGTGTGGATCAGGACATGTCGCTTCATATTGGCCAGCAGGGTAAATTCCCGGCCACAAATTCCACATTTGTGCTCTTTCACCCCCTGAAAGAAAAGAAAAATTCTGTAGATGGAAAAATTTCTTGATAATTTGTCAGTACAACAACTTATGTATTATTCATTCTGCTTTAGCAGAGTTGATAATAAATAATTTAATTTTTAACATTTTTCAAGGTACTTATGTATTTTCTCCTGACAGATTCCTGCAATCTTCTGAGAAACAGAGAAGTAAAACAAAATGTAAGCTTAATGAAAAAATGAAGTCTGTTTACAAATCAATCAGACATAGTCAGTGTCAGAGCTTCCCTTTCCTTCTCTGATGCTTAATTAAAGTATTGATCAAATGTATAAAATTACTGACCGAGAATAAAAGCCCACAAGTTAGAAGACTAAAGCAATGTTTGCCTTTAATAATTAAATGTGACTGGATTATGAAAAGCCCTATTTTAAAGAAAATCACAAAAACAATCTGAAGTAACTGAGAGTAGTCAAGCAGTATCACCAAATAAGATTATGCATCTTACATTTATTGCAGAAAGAAAAAATCTGTTCATTCTTAGTGGGATTTTCAGTAACCATAATGGAATGATTTAATTTTATATGAGGTTTATAGAACATTTCTATCACTTTTTATGCCATCCACTCAATTTACTGCTGCATAATTCAATATTCTTACTCACACCTGTGTGGTCTGTCAGGTTCTCAAAAGTGATTTAGATACTATGAAAATCAAAGAATTTGGTATTAAACAGCTTAAAAGTTTCACTTGCTGAAGGTAATAAGGATTTACTAGTGAGGTGCTGAGAGCAATTACTCCTTCCACAGGCCTTCTTTAAAAAGATGTGAAATGACTGTCAGTGGTTTTCACAGTTAATTACAAAGGTAAAAATGAACATCACCAGCAGTTTCAAGTGCCTGCTCATCTGATATGAGACTGCATTTAGTCAGCTAAATACTATAAATTATATTCACAGCTGAATCCACCTGTGGCTGTCGACAAAGAAGCAGAAGGCCTCTGAGGGCTATGGGGCATTTCATTTCCTGTGACAAAAAAAACCCTACCAAGTCTTCAAGTAGTGGAATCTTGCATGGTAAATCCAAAGACCAGGGAATCTCCAGAAAGAACAGAAATTATAAGCATGAAGCAGAAAATAAAAAGCAAATGTGGAAGTAGAGGTTGTCTGGTTTACAAAGAATACGTGACTGTAAGACTCAAATGCTGTAGCTTTCCATATTTTTAATGTTTTTCATTAAATATGCCAAAATTCAAATGTTAAAAATATGAAAATCTGGAAGCAAGCTTTTATTTAAGTGAAAGGTTTTGATTTGTCTTATTAGTTTTGTAGAAGTGAGTAGTCAATTTCAGAGCGTCTTGAATAGAACAATTACATTTTTCCTATTTTTGAAAGCAGTATTTTGGGAAATGTTCCAAAGCTTTTTCCTACCCTAAGCTGACCCTGCTGTCACCACTCTAGGCAGTGGCAAGACTGCCACTTGATATGAATTGGCTGTGATTATGATCCTGTTTGTCCATTTCTATTAAGTGGTATCCTGGATAACATATGCACAAAGGGGATTTTTTCTTAGGGTTATTTAGTTTTTTAAATGTCTCATTATAATGATTCTTCAAAATCTGATGAGTAATAACCCTTTTTTTTTTTTTTTCTGCAGTCCACTACAAACCCATGTACTTCCTAATTAAGGGAACAAAGTATCAGAACTGGCTCTCAATAAAAAAAAAGAAAAATTAAAATTTCAGGATGGGGGTGGTTATACAGCCCTGCAACATTTTACAGAAGTTCATTCCAAAAAGAAAACCCCAAGAAACAGAGACTTGTGAATCCAGTTTGGGGAAGTGATGCAGGAGGTTTAATTGAATTCCTGCTTATAACCAAGTTGGGTTTGTGTGTGCTTTCTTCAGTGACATATGGCAGATACGAGTGCCAGCAATGCTGGGCTTTCTGCATAAGCCCCTGCAGCTGGTAAGACACCACCTTTCTGAGGAGGTACCTATATGTATATATGTATCTTATCTTTAGTAGGCTGTAATGCTTGTGCTACGTTCAGGAACAAGGTGAGAGCTGCCTTACCTTGTGGGTCAGGGAGTGCTGCTTCAGGTGGTGGGGCTGCACAAACTCCATGCCGCATTCAGTGCAGATGTACGGGCGGATGTCTTTGTGCTTCATCATGTGGTTTTGCAGCTGGCTTGGGTACTGGAAGGTCTTGTCACATTCAGTGCAGTTGTACTGTATAGGGCCACGGTGGGTGGTTAGGTGTCTCTTCAGCTGTGCCAGAGTTGGAAAGTCCAGACCACACTCCACACAAATGTTCTCTCGTCCACTCTCGTGCTTAGACTCATGTGCTTTCAGCTCACTGGGGTAGGCAAAACCCCTGCCACAGATCCTGCAGTTGTAAGGTTTGATGTCACTGTGTTGCATCATGTGTCTCTTAAGGTGGCTGGTTTGAGTGAAAGCCTTGTGGCACACCTGGCACTTATGTGGCCGAGTGCCCTGGTGTGTCAACATATGCGTGTGCAAGTGGCTCAGCTGCTTGAAAAGCTTGCCACACCGGGTACAGGCGTGTGGTTTAATGCCACTGTGACCCAAGATGTGGGTGACCAAATTGTACTTGGATGTATAGGACTTCTCACACATGGGACATTGCCAGCGTTTCTGTTCACCCCCCACATCAACATAGTAGCTGTCATCTATCTGAAGGTTGACATCTACTCTTTCCACCTTCTGTTTGTTTTCACCACTTTCTCTTCCTTCAGCCCTCCTAAAGGGTGGTTCTGGAGGTCTTTTCATTTGAAAAGGGTTCCTGAAATGAAAGTTTGGTGGTACAATGAAAGGAAACATTAAGCCAGGGTGGACTTTAGGATAATAAGGGTAAGGAGCCTGCATGAATGCTGGGCCGCTGGGCCATGCCATGTTAGGCTTCACTGGTTCTTGCTTAATGGGCTTGGCTCCAAAGTGCTCCAGAGTTCTGTAGAACTGAAAACCAAAGTTGCAGAGGTCAATCATCTGGGAGCTGTACTTGGGCTGAGCTGGCTGTTGGAACACCAAGGGGAGACTGGAAGAGCCTACATCATTGTGGTCTTCAGGTCTATCTGGTGATGATGAGGAATCCTCAAGGGTGATGGGAGGAGGCATTTTTGTTGGCATGCTCTTGCGTTTACGAGACCCTCCTTCCAAGGACCCCGGGAATGTTTCCATGTTTTCAAGAGGAGGAGGACCATAGCGGAAATGAGAGAGGCGTGCCCTGAATTCTTCATCAAATTGAGTTGTTTTGTGTGGCTTTGTAACGGGGCTGAGTGGCTGCAGGCAGCGAGAGAAGGGAGAGGCTCGGGTATTGTCCACATTAAAACTTGTTTCTTCGTTCTTCATCATATTCAGTTTTCTTCTCTGTGGCCAAAATCCCTTAAATAAGCAAAAGAAACACAAATCTGTTTATTTATTCCTGTTTTTCTGGATTTAACATACTATTGACCATTTTATTATTTTGAAGGATGCAGGGTTTTTTACATAAATACAACTAAGGATTTCTTAGGTCCATATAAGACAAAGGCCTTTTAAACAAGAATTAAATATGTAAGCTAAAAGCAAAAAGCTCTTCCTGCAGCAGATTTGACCCACACAATATTTTTGCAACATAAGCATTCTGTACTGTGACACACTGCTTCACAGATGAATCAGTATGGCGATGTTCCTGCCTAACTGAATTCAGTCAGTCTGTTTGTGGGCAAAATTCTGTCCTTGGCTGTGCATGAACAGGCTCTAGAAATTGGCGGTGCATCTAAAGGATATGGCAATACAAACAATTATGTGCACATTTGTTATGGTTGTGACATGAAAAGCCAAAGCCAAAAAATGTTAAACTTCTTTGTATCATTAACATGTGCTGCTGTGAGAGAAAACAATGGCCAAGTGATCTAAGGACACTGTGTACCATCAGGTTTTGCGCCATGTTTCCTGGCTGCTCGCACTTTGTATTGTAATAAGAAGGCGGAGATTAATTTATTTTCTTTGTTATAATCACAGAGATATTTGCCTGGCAGATCTGGGGGAGGAAAGACATTTGACAACTCTCCAAATTATATTCAGTTTAATAGACTTTATCTAAGGTTTTTTTTTGTTTGTTTATTTGTTCCTAAACAGGTGGGCAAAAGTACCACTATAAAACTAAATAAAGAACTTTAATGTCAACAAACCCCCTGGGACTCTAGAGTAACTAACACCTAAAAATGTTCTGAGCATATCTGATGGCACAATGTGATGAGGCACACTAATAATTTTCTCCTGGCAAAATTTTGTGTTCCACTGATCATATGGGGACCTTCATCAGAATTGTGTTCATCTAAAACATTGGTAATAAATTTTGTAAATAAGGTTGCTACCTTTTCCCTTGTCCTTCTAGAATCATAGAATCAGAAAATTTTACTTAGAAAAGACTTTTAAGATCATCAAATCCAGTATTAATGCTGAATCCACCAAAAAAATCTACATGTAAGTACCACATCTACATACCTTTTAAATACCTCCAAGGATGGAGACTCGATCACTTCTGTAGGCAGCCTGGTTCAGTTCTTGACCACCTTTTCTGTGAAGAGCTTTTTTCCCTAGAACAACTTGAGGCCATTTCCTCTTGTCCTGTCACTTGTTACCTGGGAGAAGGGGTAAATACCCACCTGATTACAACTTCCTTTCAGGCAGCTGTAGAGTGATAATGATACCCTGAAGTTCATTTTCTCCAGGCTAAACAACCCCAGCTCCCTCATTACAGGACTTGTGCTCCAGAGCCTTCACCAGCTCCACTGCCCTTCTCTGGACATGCTCCAGAACCTCAACATCTTTCTTGGACTGAGGGACTCAAAACTGGACACAGCATTGGAAGTGTGGCCTCACCAATGCTGAGTAAAGAGGGACAGGAATCCCTGCCCTGCTCCTGCTGGCCACACTATTGCAGGAACAGGCCAGGATGCCATTGCCCTTCTTGGCCACCTGGGCACTGCTGGCTCATGTTCAGCTGCTCTCAGCAGCACCCCCAGGTCCTTTTCCTGTGGCAGCTTTGCAGCCACTCTGCCCCAGCCTGTGGCACTGCCTGGGGTTGTTGTGACCCAAGGGCAGGACCCAGCACTGGCCTTGTTGAGCCTCACACCACTGGCCCTGGGCCATGATCCAGCCTGCCCAGATCCCTCTGCAGAGCCTTCCTGCCCTCCAGCACATCAACACTCCCACCCAGCCTGGAATCATCCACAAACTCAGCCAGGGTACACTTGGTGCCCACATTCATCAATAAAGATATTGAACAAAACCGGCCCCAGTACTAAGCCCTGGGGAACACCACTGGTGACCATCTGCCAGCTGGATGTAAGTTCATTCATTATCACTCTCTGGGACAGGGCATTTTTTTACATGGGAAACAGTGCAACCATGAAGCCATGAGTTGTCTGTTTCTCCAAGAGAATTCTGTGGGAAATGCTGTGAGAAGATTTGCTGAAGCCTAGGAAGACAGAATACATAGCTTTTCCTTCTTGCACTAAGAAAGTCATAGAAGGGGTTCCTGCTGGGGAAGTAGGACTTGCCTCTCATGAACCCATGCTGGCTGAGGCTGATCCCCAGCCGAGATGTTCTTTATGTGCTGTGTGATGGCACTCAGGATGAGCTGCTCCACAACCCTGATTCCAACCCTTCTTACAGGTGAGAGTCAACCTCCAGTCGATTGGGACCTCCTCAGATATTCAGGAGTGCTGGTAAATTATGGAAAGTAGCCTGGTGAGCACTTTCACCAGTTCCCTTGGTGCCCTTGGGTGGATCCCTTCAGTCACACAGACTTGTGCATGTGTAAGTGTTGTAGCAGGTTGCTGACTACTTCCTCTTGGGTTATGGGGGCTTCATTTGGTTCCCTGTCTCTGTCTCCAGCTCAGAGGCCTGAGTACCCTGAGAACAACTGGTCTGACTATGTGAGACTGAAGCAAAGAAGGCACAAAGTACCTCAGCCTTTTCTTCACCATTTGGCACTAAGTTTCATACGACATCCTACAAAGAATGACGATTTTCCTTGGCTTGCTTTTTAATGTGAATGTATATATAGAAACTTTCTGTGTTATTTTTTGTGGCAGTAGCTGGATTAAGTTCAAGCTGGGCTTTGGGCTCTCCAGTTTTCTCTCTGCATAAGTTTGTAACATCCTTGTAGCCCTCCTGAGAGATGCACTTATATGAATGTGTGTGTTTGTGTGCATGACCAAAGATTGGGTTGGAAAACTAGACACATTTTCCCTCTATCATCTGTGACATGTTGATTCTATTTATACCATCATTCTTGGAAATTCTGGGTGGAGAGCATGAAGGTGAGTGAAGCACTAAATACACTTCTATTTCTATTTCAGGAAACTCCATGCTGGATAAGCTTTCATCTAAAGATAGATGAAAGCACATCTCTGTGACCTAGTTAGGCCATGGGCAAGAGAAGGCATCTTAAAAAACTTTCTGCAAACAGATTGTTTTCTTCTAATAGTGTAGACTGAGTAATTATCTTTAAGATAAAAGTGTGAAGCTAAAAGCTCAGTGACAAAACTCTAAGATGGAAAGTTTAGACAAAAGGATCAAACAACTCACAAAGAAGGAAGATTAACTGAAGGAAAAATTGAAGGATATCTAAACTTATGACTCAAAACCCACATTGGATAGAGGAAAAAGATAAAATAATTGCTTACGACTTGGTCAAGTATCTCATAATTATACCACAATATTACTTTCAGTCACTAGTGCACTGACTGGAAATAGTGCATATCTACGCCACATCAATTCAAGTAATCATGGGATATCCTGATTTTGAAGGCACCCACAGGATCATCCAAGTCCAACTCCTGGCTCTGCAAAGGGCACTCTGAAGCATTACACCATGTACCTGAGAGTTGTCCAAATGCTTCTTTAACTCTGTCAGTCTTGGTGCTTTGACCACTTCCCTTCCCTGGGAGCCTCATCCAGGGCTGGACCACCATCTGAGTGAAATACTTTTCTTTGGTATTCAAACCAAATGTCTTCTGTCTCTGTGTGAGGCTGTTTCCTCAGTTCCTGTCACTGGTCACCAGAGTGAAGAGATTGGTACCTGCCCTCCCTCTTCCCATCATGAGGACGTTGTGAACTGCAATGAGGTCTCCCCTCAGTCTCCTCTGCTCCAGACTGAACTGGACAAAGGACCGCAGCTACTCCTCTTATGGCATCTCCTCAAGGTCCTTCACTGTCTTCATTTATATCCTCCATATAATGTGGTACCCAAAACTGCACACTGTGTCTGCGTGTGTGCATACATGTATATGCAATATTTG
Source organism: Erithacus rubecula (assembly GCF_903797595.1). Taxonomy (NCBI): domain Eukaryota; kingdom Metazoa; phylum Chordata; class Aves; order Passeriformes; family Muscicapidae; genus Erithacus; species Erithacus rubecula. The sequence goes on from NC_136661.1 coordinate 8,268,282, forward strand.
TGTACATGTTCCACCAGAGAGAATTTTTACTGGGTATTCACCCTAAGGTTTCCTCATCACCCTAGCTTCCTGGTCAAAACAAAGAGCAGTTAGATCTCGAAAGCTCTTTGGGAATGAAGGTTTGGCTTATTAAAAAATGAGAAGGGGAAGAGAATCCCCTGAATACTGAAAAAATTTCAACTTTCCAAAAGGAAAAAAAATGCTTTTAAGAATCCTTTTTAGCAAAATAAACTCATGCAGTTTGAACAAAATGCTTATAGATCAAAATCTTCCCTACAAAGTATGTGCCTCAAACATCTTTCAACTTTGTGTCTCACTTTTCTCCAGCAAGAAGGGTATAAAATCCTTTAGAAAGCCCATAGCAATTGAGGACCCAGCTATGTTATTTGCTGCTCTTGCTGGATTATTAAAATGCTGCCAAAAGTACACAGAAATGACAGTGAGCTGTTTCTAACTGTTCTCTTGTTTCTTGGCTGCCAGTTGCTCCCTTCTTCCACAGAGTTTTCTGCAAAGTTTCACTCTTTTTTGAACACAGAGCTGCAGAACTCCTTGAAATTACTAGAAAAAGCATTTTCCTTGCACTACTGACCTTTGACTGCTTTCACTGAGCATATGCACTTGTTCCACTGGTCACAGCCACAGGCACCACAGGACCAAGCCTACAAAGGAAAGTGCTTAGAGTCAGTGACCAGCACAATCAGAAACATGCTGTATAAGAGGACTTAAAAGGAAAGGGGAGGTCTAAATGTGGATCAACTTTTTGGTTTTGGGACATACACACACACATATACATACATATATATATATATATATATATATATATACAGACACACATTATTTATTTCCTCTTTCATACTGGTGGCATAGCCTTGCTGATTTGAATGGAGGCATGATCTTAACTATGTCCAGGACTTAATTCCACAAAAGCGTGAGTTCTGAGGAAGCAGAGAAGAGACAACAGGTTTGACCCCAATGCAAAATATACTTAGGGAACAGTCCCTTGTTCTTTAAATAACTTCAGCAGACAACATCAAAGATTCAGTACACGACAACAGTACTCTTTTTCTACTTTGCTCCAGAGTAGCAGATGTCCTTTTGATATTCAACAAAAAATAAAGCAGAGAGGGAGTTTGAATTTAAATTTTTGGCATTATTTTAATGTTAATTTTTATTTAAATTTTTTTTAATTCAAATGTCAACCAGGGGCTTTTTCTGTTTCTTCTTATATAAGAACTTTAAAACTCCTTTCTTTCTGCAGAACTTATTATTTAAAATGTAGTGCTATGTAGTGTGATTCTAGAAATTGGATGGTCGTTGAAAATTCTAGCTTTAATCAGTAATACATAAGCTACTAGGTTTTGAAAAATTGGACTGGAAACTCACTGAAACAGATTTCCATTATATATTGGTCCTTAAACAAAAGAAGCCCCAATAAACTGGGCACTCCAGAACTAAAGTCAGTTTCTGTAGAAGAGATAATCATCTCAAATTTTATTTCTTTATGTAAATGGAAATACAGTATTTTGAAGAATAAGACCGAGAATTAACTATTCCTGCCCTTTCAAAACATGAAAAAAAAGTTATAGTGACTTGATATAGTTGTGTAGGAATTTCTGAAATAGAATATCTCTGCAGCAGCTAACAATCTTGTTAACTTCCATGAAAGAGGAAGAGAGTTTAATGCAGAATATATATCACCATTTACTTCATGTGGACTCATTTCTAAGACAAAGGATTAAAGAAAGTATGTAAATGAAGCTATTTATTCAGTCTACAAGCAAATATGTTCTTACAGTCCCCAGTTAATACCCAGTATTGGAGTCAACAGCTTATTTTCTTAAGAATATAGTAGAATCAAGATTCTGCTTCCTGGATGAAAGTATTTTCTGTCTATAGACTAATAATATATCCAGTCATAAAAATGTGAGGTTATGAAAGTTTCTCCAATTTAAACACTGGCTACAACTCTTATGATTTTTCTCCTGGGCAACACAATCATAAATCCAGAAAAAAGGCTAAGATGAGTGAAAGAGATATGACAAAGGTGAAAGGGTTACTTTATTAGGAGGTTTGCACTTATGTTTGCACTTTCAGAAGAAGATGAAATAGACAAAAGCATAGGAAGTCTAAATGGGGCCAAATTGGCTGTACAGCTTATTTTCTCTGGAAAAGAAATTTCATGTTTAGTTGAACATGTAGGACTGTAGAAACTACACCCTTTAAGAGTGCAATTCTGCTCTCCTTTTGAGGCCTGAAATATGGGCATTTACAAGAAAAGAATTAAAACTAACAGCTGTTTCTGTTGGATATCATAAGGATTACTGACAAAATTAATGCTATTTTGTTTCTTGAGCAAAAGTTCAGAAGTTGGTGAGCTTCAGCTTTATTGAGCAACCAGCTGGGTTTTTTCAAATCACTGATTTTTGTCAACTGGTATTATGTCAATAATTATCATTATCTTAATAGGTTTCATGAGCCCTTAGTCTACTTTTCAAAATATGTTTTGGTTTTCAATTTACTCAGTTATACAGCTGTTGAACTCAGCAGCAAATTATTTACACAGTTTTCTCTCATTTGCTATTTATGTAATACTTGCATCTGTCTCAGGATCTGACAGAGGAACTTTATTATCTGAATTAATTTCATTTCAGCAGTGAAAATCCCTACTGAATCTAGACTGCTTTAACTAATTTGTCAGACTTTGAAAATGCTGAGAATACCTGCACTAAGGTGAAAATGTCCATTACAGTAAGCAAGTATTTTTGGGTAGTGTGCATCTGATCCCTCCTTACAATTTTCCTAGTTATTTTCCTTCAATGAAAGCATGAATCCTTCTAGGCAGAAGGCAATAAAACATGTCCAAACCCACATCAGAATTTCCCTAAGATCAGTGTCAAACCTACAATCCTATTCTTTAGGGAAGCCAGTGCAAGGTATATTCTCCATACGTGTTCTCCAGGCCTAAATATCCACATTTCTAGCAGAACATTTTGAAAAATGGACAGTATTAACATATATGGAGTGTATGGTAATAAATTCAATCTGAGTATACAAGCTCTGTGCATATTATATATAAACTAAGTATATATTAAGTCACCCAGATCAAAGCCTTCAAGTTTCTATGCTGCAACATTTGAAGTTAACTTCAAAGATTATTTATGTTTCAAATGAAAAGAGCATTTCTTCTGCCATAGTCTGGAGCTGGGAGAAGTCAAAATTTTGGACTGCCTTGTGAAATTTGGACTGACTACCTTGTAAAAATAACTATGGATTTACAGAAAGTATCCAAAAATCAGGTAGTGAAGATGCTGATGAGGAGACACAAATATACTGCAAGTTTTTAGAAAAACAAACCCAAGCTGGGAATGATAGTCATTGCATTTAGTCAAATCATTTTCAATAGCACTTACTACAAACACTTGTTTTCTCAGTCTCACATGCATGTAGACCTAGTGTCAAATTAAGTCCATGATTTAACCATTAACTTAATTGTCTATGGATATAAGGTTTCTTTCTCCTTGCCTTTTACAAGGGATATGTCTGCTTAAATGGAGAGTGCTACCAAGATAAAAATACTGCCATAAACATTCCTCTTCCCTTTTTGGATTACCATCACTAATGGACCTGGAATTCTAAATAAGTAAATAATTGTTCATGAGCATGATCTGGAATGACTGAAAATGAGAAGTGGACCAGATCAGGTTTTTTCTTCCTACATTAGTATTGTAGTACTAAGAACATCACTGTCTTTTCACTTCTCCCTGGGAAATTACCTTTGTCTGCTGGTAGCAGGCTTCAGGATAAAACTTCTTCTTTCCATCAACAGATGTGGGGGTTTTTTCCTCAGTGAATACTTGGTAAAAGAAAAGTAATAACCTCTGTAATTCTTTATAAGATATAATCAGACCTCACTAAGGGCTGTGGGAAGACTTTCAATGGACCTGAAAGTACTGTTCACAGTTTTCCTTATTATTTGTTATGGGTTCTACTGCCCAATGAGATAGGAACCCATATATTCCTTAAACAAATGAAAAAAAATACTTGTATCTACAAAACATATGTCAGCAAGTAGCAACCTTTGCAGACAAGCTTAATGATAATCAAACACAGTTAGTTGATTAAAAATCTGAAATCTTGATGTGACACAGTAAACAGAACAACAAGACAACAGTAAACAGAACAACATATCCTTTCAAGGATATCTAATTTATTAAATATTTTTTCCTCTTCATTTGCTATTTTGGTATCATCCTAGCTTCATGTTGGAAGTTCAGTCATTTTAGAAATTCTTTCTGATCGAAGGACTTCCTATCCAGCATAGCTTTATTGATATTGTCTAGGAGGTCTCACCAATACAAAGAAATGGGTCTTCTCACAGAAAACTGTGGAGTAGAAATAGTCTCCCTGAATTGTCTTTGCTCCTCCCAAATGTTAACATTTTAACTTGCATAATTATTTGTACATTAGCTGAGAAATGCAGAAGTTTAACATACCCATTTGCCTACACTAACTGTAGTCTTTAAACTCATCTTGGATTTGTGTTTAACTTGTTTTCATTTGTTTCATTCTTTGTACTCATATTTAGAGAACAAGACACTATGAGGCACTTCCACAAGAATATAGTTACTTTGGTATTTGTTATAATAGCGACAAAGCCTTAAAATAGTATCAAAATGATACACATTCACTTTTCCATAACCTACAAATTATTTTTGTTTTGATAACTGCTGAAAGTATTAAACTAGATCTTCAGATTTCCTCTGAAAGTCTGGAGCAGTCCCACAGTGCAGCCTGGCAAAGCTGGAGTGCTCTTTGTGGTATCACATGCATTTATAGGGTTTATAGCATAATTTGTGTTCCATGTTTGCATTGATTAGATTTAAACCAAAAAAAAAGTTGTCAAATGTTGTAGCAAGGTAGCTGAAGATATATTTCTTCTTTCCAGAGTGAGTGCTTAGCTGCCAGTTTAGCAAAATTATTTGCTATCCCTCTTGTTGCTTTTACGTGTGCTTATTCTTGAGACACCTTTGCTATCATTCTCTCTACTCTTCCCTTGCTTAACAATGGAGTGGGTGAGGGTGGCAGAGCAGTATGTCTGGGTTACCCACAGATCATCTACCCTAGCAGCTTCCTGGCAATGCCTCTAGCAGTACTTAGCCCTGTGCACCTCTCTAGTTTTTTCAGGTTATGAACAACGTAGTTTTTGAGTTTAGTTTAGGCTCCTGGTTTAGTTCTTTATTTTTATTTTTCTTATCCTCCTTCCTCCTTTTTTTCCCTTTTTTTCTTCCTCTTTGTGAGTTTTCTTAGTCCTCTTACATGTTCTTCCCCCTTCACTTCTGTATTCCATCTGTTGTTCACTCCCTCTCTATTTCTATACTCTGTTTGCTAAAATGATCAGCAAAACAGAGACAACCTGCATAATGAAATGAATGTTAAGTCAACAGACTCTGAAGTGTTAGCTGCTCGCACAAAGTCACCCTAAACCATAGCTACACATGATGGGAGCCTCTAAGGCACAGCAAATTATATGGTCTAAAAATGTGTAAGGGGACAAAGATTTTATGTCCTGAGCTGAGCACATGCATCTGCCTGATTTGCTGGTACTAAGATAAAATTCAGAATGGCTTTGTGGTGCAAAGGAGAGGGAACAGCAGACCCCTGAGTCCACTGTGTAGCTCTGCCCCATCCCTGCCCACAGCAGAGTGAAGTCTGGCCCAGTCTCCTGCCTTTCACTGTTCCTCCACAAAAACCTGCAAAGGGTAGCTTAGAGGAAACAGATCCTCTGGAGAGGCACAGGAGGATGTAAAACCAGGCATGTCAGCTCAGGCTAGCAGTGGAGTTAACCCAAGACACTGGTTTGTGAACAACACAAGAAACAGGAAGGCATACTATGTTAATTTTCCAGCCTGATTTTCAGGCATCTTATAAAACTTCCTGCAAACAGATTGTAACCTGAAGTTTCACCTGGGACCAGTCCAAACTCCAGAGGATTGGAGTCTGCTGCCACTAACGATCACATCTGACTTGCCTCTGCCCCCTGCCCTTGGCACTTGCACTTTTATTTATCTAAAGGTCCAGCTCCAGACAAAGGAGACCAGAATCGCCAGTACCTGGCTTCAGCCAGGGAACTCCTCTAAGAGGTTAGGGATGTTGGTCAAGACTTCTCAGGAGGGAAATTAAACAGTCTCCCATCTTGTGGCTGTTGTTTTTTCCCCAAAATTTGATCTTGTCAGCATATATTCAGTTACATGTAAGTATTCTTACAGGACTTGTTTCCCAAGAGCACATGGGCATAGCTATCCTGGGTTTTCAGACTCTGCTCAAAGCTCGGGGCTGACAAGGTTAGCTTGGCCCTAATGGTGACATTTGTAGCACATATAGTAGAAGAGTTCAAAATGTGCAAAGTGTATCTGGTGCCAGCAGACAGGGTGGAAAATGCAATTTGATCCTGCCCTCACTCAGCATTGGAATTAATGATGGATTGGCCAGTTCAATTAATTACCCATCCTAGGCAGCTGTCTTAATTTTCTCTCTGACATCATCTGTGTTGTACTGAAATAATTATGGGATATCTGGGGTGTAGCTGAGAACAAGATTTGGGATTAGACTACTGTGAGATGATGACAAATATACAAATTTTTTCCTTTTCTTAAGTTGATAAGGTGATTTCATGTCACAGGCAGGAATCATGGATGTGTCCCTGCCTTCATGAAGTACGTGGAGGCACTTTAATCATTGTTTATAGAAGTCCTATCACTCCATCCCTGTTTCCTCTCTTTCCCATATCTGCCCTGCAAATTAAAATAATACATTTTTGGTGCTTTAGAAATACTGCGTGTTAAATAGTTTTTCCTCTGGGAAATTATCAAATAACATCCACGAAGCTTTAGGATTTTTTGTCTCCATATAGATATGAAAAGAGATAGGGTGAAGAAAAGAACAAATTAATAATGTAAATATTGGGAACAATTTTGTAGTAAAATAGCAATGTTTGATAGAATGTAGCATCCTTAAAGAACACTTTGAGTATAATCTTTCCACCTACAATGCACAATCTTTAAACACAATAAACAGAACAGAGAGGGTATGAGCTGTTATTTTAAGAAAAATAACAGAGCTATGAAGAACATCCAAAATTAGAATGATCAAAAAAGCATGCCCTTCCATAACCCTCCTATTTGAGCTGTTATTTTGAAAGCAAACCTTTCACTGGCATTCATGACCTTTTAAAAGGAAATACACTGAGCTTTCCTTCCTACTGTAATCCCAGTGTCCTTATCACCTATGTGGAGGCCAGAGAGATGGTCTGCTCTCCTCCCATCTCTTAGTTGTCTTAAAGGGAGTCAAGGGCCACCTTCAGCTTGGTTCTTCAAGGCAGACAGCTGGCTCCCCCACCAGCAGTTAATGGCACCTTATGGGCACTGTGTATGCCTCAAAAAAGAAGGGACCAGATAAAATGTGCACACGTTATTGGAAAAGGGGCAAGGGGAAAAAGGATTGTATGGAAGGGATTCCATAAAAAGGTTCCAAAACAGATAAAGTTTTAATGAAAGGCTATGGTTTTTTTAACATGGAAGAGTACTATTAGTCCTCAGCAGGACCATTGCTTTTTGCATTTCTTTTGTGCTCAATTCCTTGTTTCACACAATTCAAAACTCATAGTGAAACTGAAGGTTGCTAAAGCAGTAGGTACCATGTGTTTCAGTGAGACATGCTATATCCTACAAGAACTGAAAGAAGAGAATTTCACCCACAAAGTGATAGAAAGGATTGTATATTTGTGTGTGTGTGTGTGTGTGTGTGTGTGTGTGTGTGTGTGTGTGTGTGTGTTTCTGTTTATAAAAACTTATCTGCTACCAAACAGATAGCACTTGTCTTGGTGTCCAGTTATTAAAACTAAATACCAGATAATGCTTTCCTATTCATTGAGGAAAGATGAACAAATTTTATTTCAGTTAAAGACTGAGCAGATTTCTTGCTGGAAAAGCTGCTTGGCTGTAAAGACTGATTAATCCTTATTAGCCTTTATTACTCTCTTGTAGTTAAGCTGGCTTAGTAATAACTTAGATATTTCCCTCTGAACCTAAGTGCAACAGAAAACACAGTAAAGGAATTAGGCATATCAGTGCTGTTCTTAGGACACAACTGTGTTTATTTTGTTGAGACCCAACAAGAAAAAAATAAGAATCATATCAACAAGACAGCATTTTAAAAGGCTCTTAAGGCAAATTGTGGATGCATTGGGAGGAACTTCTTTTGATACATCTGCACTCAGATTAGGGAGTTCTGCTTTCCAACCTTTTGTGCCAGAGCACAAAACCTCTGGTAAAGCTTTGAAACTGTTCTGAATATGTATTTGTTGTCCAGAAAAATGATTGCTTGCATATACATCTCACAATTTCATTCAATGAGGGTTCATTTTTTAAAGAAAATTTCATTTACTTTGAAGATAAAGTGTTTACTTCTTCAGTCCCAGCACAGAATGGCACTTTTATCTGATCATATTAAGTGTACCTGAAAGAGCAATTTAAGATACCTTCCTCTCTGCCTTTGCCCTTCACTTGTGATGCCAAACTTGAGTTCATGTCCTTGGCATGAATAACAAAAATACTTTCCCTCTCTGATCCCCAAAACACATCCTGCATATTGCTCTAAATAATTTTGTTAAGTTGTAGAAAGTTTTAAAAATAAGCACAAGTTTCTTGCCAAAACTGTAGAAAATCTGAAATTCAAAACAAATTTTATCTTGCTTCTGCAATTTTCATCGATTAGAAAACAAATTCCTTTGGTCAATATGGAGAAAAATCCTTGAGGTTAATTATTTTAAACTGAAACAGCTTTAAAATGCTAGCTTTACTGAATTCAATAAACTAGCATATTGAGTGAGAAAAACAGCTCAAACTTAGCCAAGTATCACCAGCAGATACTGGAACATTGACTAGAATCACAAATAAATAAGCAATTACATTTTGAAAAAAAAAAAAAAAGTGAGAAGAAAATCAGTGTAGTTTGAAACCTGAAATTCTGACCATTTCCCACTCTAGTATTAGTCCTTCACCATGAGTACAATGAAGACTTGCTCTGCATATTAACTCAATTCAGATCTTCATCAAAAACAAAAGGAAACAAAAAATCGCATCAAACCCCTGTGTCTGTACAGCCTGCCTAAGAATGGCCAAGTAGCATTATAAAATGAAGTTTTGTGAGAAATCACCATATGTATTAATGTAAATGTCTCTACCAGTCCCTACCCACACCTCCATAACCCCACCACCAGGACCTTTTCCCTGGAAAAACAAGTATCACATACGAAAACCTGGAAAAATTAAGGAATTATTGTCGTCTTTTAGGAGGAATAGCAGGTAAGGCTCTGGTCTGGGCATTGGAACATTACCCAGTGGATTCTGCCATGACTTACTGTCCTAACCAGATTCACTGCCTTCCACTGGGAGCCTGTTCATTGTTTTTTAGCAGGAAACAAACTAGTCAAAATTCTTGTAGCAAGTCACCAGGGTTCACCTGAGTCCTGATCATGGTCCTGCAGAATCCAGTAATACTCATTTATCTGTTTTCTTTGTCTGTAGCTGTAGTTTAGGTGGAGTTCACTTTCTGTTGCATGTGAAGAAATCAATTAATGTCTTAAAAATGAAAGATTGGTATTTCCATTTTTCTGGCAGAGGAAAGAGGAGTTGGTGAGCTCCATTTCTCTAATATATGTGACTCTTTCTGTGGCATCCTGACAAAATGCTTCCTACACACATAAAATTATTCCAGAAATCTTGGTGACTTCATATTGTGAGTGCAGAATTATGCAGGAAAACTGTTTTATATAGCATTCATACTGGCATGATTCCTGACTCAATGGTTCTATAGAAAATATGTTTTACTGCTCATTTATAAATGGATGGGCTTAATTTCTGGTGAACCTAAAAAGAAATTGTTGTCAGTTTGCTCTTCCAGGAGGTCCTCTACAGTTTTCTAGAATTTCTATCACAGGATAATGGTTTTGGACAAATACAGGATGATCTTCACAGCTCCAGAAATCTGCACTAAGGAACTGACCCAGCATGGGCTGGTGCCTACCAGATGCTTCAAACAACTTCTGCTGTTCCTTAGAAGCTGACAGATGCTCTAAAAACAGGTCATTCCTTCCCTTTCCACCTCCTGATATTGTTTTCATTATACATGTACTCTAAATACTTTTAAGAAAAAGCAGGCTAGTAGAAAAACATTCTGCTAACTTGAAGTATCATATGACAGATGCCTCCTTTTCAAATAATGCCCTCCAGGAATTTTTATCTGGAGCTGGAACACCAAGCTGAAACACTACATGCCTTACTCTTTCCAATTGACAAAGTCTTTAGCAGCAGATTCAGCACAGAGCCCACCATGAAACAGGAAGTTTTCATCACTGCAAAAAGGGTCCAACAGTTAGAGTGCAACCCTAAAAAGGGAAGACTGAAGTATAAGTGGCTCTTTCACAACTAGGAATAGCAACAAATGAATTAAAAGGAAGGCTAGAAATCTTCTTTTCCTTCCCAGTCAACACTTGTGGCTTATCAGAGGGGCTGGTGTCAGAACAGGAAGGGGCAAAAGCACAGGCTTCTCTCCCAGAGCCACCACATCCAGTCCTCTGTTGTGGGAAGACCAAGACTCTTCCATGCAGGGAAATTAAGCAGTGTCTATTCTTCACCAAGCCACCAGACAGAGACTGTGTGGGTGATGCACTTGCTGTGCATCAGCGTCCCTTCTACTACAGCATCATTCAAAAAAACCAGCTAAAAATGTATGCTCCTTCTCACAGCCTTACTTTCCATTTCAAACCAGTTATACCTGTCTCAGGCTCTCAGTAAAAGGTGATGTTATCAGTGTAGGACCTCCCTTTACCTTGTCGCTTTTAGTAATTAAGCCAATCTTCAACTTTGTATTTTTCACTTTTCTCTGAATTCTAGTGCTTCTAATGAGCATATGCAGATGAAAAGTTGAGTGTTTCCAAGTTTACTTTTTTGAAGACTGACAAGGGAAAAACAGGTTTTCAGGAAACACACTTTTTACCCTGAGATTTTTTCCTTTAAATCAAATGAGTTCCTGCACATTCACAAAGTAGAAGGAAAATGTGTTCATGTTTTAGATTTCATGGTAGAAGAGGGAGGAAGGGAAGAGAAATTAAAAATAGAGTGGTATTTTCATCCTATATTTAAATTATAATGAGTTTTTTCTAACATAAAAAAGCAGGAAATTAGAAATTAAAGTTAAAAAATATATATTCACAGAATTTCTTCTCATAAGCTCCAGAGCACAAAAAATATTTTTGTTTGCTACATTATTACTTAGTTTAATTACTACCAGTGACATTACAAGTTTTTACAGTACATTAAGAGTTGTTGATTGAAAAAAAAAAAAGCTGTGCTTCACTTATCAAGAGCAGAGTAATATGTATAAAACCATTTGTTTTACAGAAGCAAATCAAAATGTTTTTGCATTTAGAAGGAACTAAACCAATGATTAAGTAATATTTTCACTGGATCATTAGTATTTTAGATGTCAAGCAAGAAGGAGTAGTCCCTGTCAGGTAGATATACACAAAAAATGCACATCCAGCATGCAACTCAATGTATGTTTTAAATAACTGCTGAGGATTTACTTAAGCCTTTTCATTGGATAAAAATCTGAATATAATTTATAAAATGCCAATGCATTTTTGCAGCAATGGAAAACTGCAGTCTTAATTTCAGAATAACAAATTTTCAGCAAAAAATGAAGAATCCCAACTAAATTTGTATGTCTTTTTCCCCCGGGTATGTTCCTTTCTTTTCAAAGACTTTGCATTATTTGTGTCTCCATAATTCTTTCTTCTCCAGGATGACATTCATTTCTTTTTAGTGATCTTCTGAGATCGTAAGCTAGATCAAAGAAAACTACTGCACTTAAGAAGAAAGTAACTGTTTGGTTTTAATAGGTGGTTTGTTCTTTAAAGTTTGTTGGGTTATAAAATTAGGCCATCAAACAAATTAATAATTAACAACCCGTAGCAGTGTCACAGCACTTATAAGGTCTGTTTGAAGGAGCAGTTTGATTGGATTAGTTGGCACTGAAGAACATGCATTGGTGATCAGAAACTGTGGATCATTTTTTATCAACTAGTAAGTAAGATGTTGCCTTACACACCCCTGATTTGTGTCCTTTAACCACAGCACAGAAAATCCCTATTACCTTATGCAGCTTTTCTGCTTTTGTTTCTTATGGTGCCATTCTGCTGACATGTGCACAAGAATAGAGCAGCCCACTCAGAAATATTTCTACACCATTGAGTCGTGGCAGTTTCAAAGACTGAAAACAATGTAAGTGCTGTCTGAGACACATACTCTTCTGTCTCTGTGTATGGGGCTTGTCTTGGATTGCTTCCATGATTCAACCTCTCATGCTAATCCTGTTCTAAATCCTGTATATCTCTTTAGCACTACTAGGAACAAGACCTTAAAGACACAACACTGCATTTATCTGTGACATGCACATCATGTCTTTCAAATCTCCACTATCTTCTCTAGACCTTGATAGTCCTAAAACAAGGCTCTTGCTGATGTGCTTGTTTGTAAGAATGAAAAACAATTTTAAAAACCAACAAAGAAATCTCTTTGACATTCAATGCTTCAAATTATCTCCCAGTTAGAAATGTACAATACATGTGCCAAAATGTTACTAGGAATGTGCTACTGTTCTGTATCCAAAAAGTCTCAATAGTTCACATCATTAAAGAAGCTGGTCTTAGATATAAAAAGACAACTGACATTTACAGAAAGATTTCTCTTAGCTACGATGCTTTTTGTACCAGACCTGTTCACTTGGGATTTCCAGGGCTACATATTGCTTCTGTAACCTCTCTGCTATTACTGGTGTAGCTTTATTCTTCTATTTCCAAATAAAGGTAATATTATTCTATATTTTATTTCATTATAACTGAGAACATATCAAATGGAAGTAATGGCTTTAAATAATTCTCTGAGCAAATACATGCACTGACTGACCATTTACTTATTTATGTTATATACATAAATATGGCTATTAGCATTAGAAACAGTAATATTTTAAGCAAAATAAACACAAACTGTCTCTTTTTTTTCTTGACTTCTTTTGTGAGTATTTTTTTGTAATTTTAAGAGTTGAGTCATTAACCATTAACAGTCCAGTCTCTCACAAATATTGGGGTGAATAACTGAAAATTCATCGCAGAGATATTCAATTTGTGCTGTAAACTAGAAGCAAATCTGCACCCAATACAGACTCAGACTGTACCTTTCTCTGCTGTAAATATCTCAGTGATGTAGGAATAACATGTCAGCCAAAAAATCATCTTCCTGACATCTCTAGAAAGATATTAGCTCTGTCACAAGCTCCTGTTGTACCAAATCATGTTACAGTAGTTCTTGCAATAAATTATATAAAGCAAAAATAAATAAACTTCAAAGGATTGCAGAGATGTATTTTTAAAGGAAGTAAACCTAATAGGTAAAATATAAGAATGAAATGCAAAATTCAAGGTCTGTTTTTTACTGTCAAATTACTAAACATTCCTTTAAAAAAGCTCTTTGGACTTATTATTGAGAATTGGGTTTTTAAAAAGTGTGTTTTTGTTCACCTGCTGTTTTCACCTGCCTTTGTTCACCTACTATGATTTGAAAAATTTGTTCATATTTATGTATTTTATGTATGACAATGTCTCAGAAAAAAAGATTTATTAGAGAATACACAAATGTTTATAGTCTTCAGAAATAAAATCTGTACCTAAAGGCTGCAGCTTGCTTTTACCTACATGGCAAACTAAATTTCTGAACCAACCAGACCAAAAACTTACAACTGATTACAATCCAGACTAATACCCTGCAGTTCAAATAAAATACCACCACAAACCCAGAGCTTATGTAATTTTCTGTGTGTGTTTGGAAGACTCCTATAGGTCTCACTTGGTGTAAAAACTGGTATTCCAGGTGTCTGACACATAACTGTCAAAATAATTGCCCAAATCATGTCTTTAATTTGCATCTGTATATAGTCACATAAAAATGAACTCAGACATCCCAAGGAGAAGGTGTGGTAAGTGGTTTTCACAGCAAGACCTGGCACACCTTTGTTATGAACAGATAGAAAATTGTTTGTGACTTAGTATAACCAAATAAACCATTAACTCATACCAAGCTAGAGAGTGGCAACATTCAGCTAAGGAGTTCAAGAAACAAGTTATTTCCACCTCCTTTGGCAGAACCCCCTTTGGCTGCTCCCAAAGCAAAAGGAATCTGCAACTTACCCAGAAACTGGGCTGAACTTGTGGTAGTTCATTCCTTGTTATGGAAAAACCCGCAGAAAGACACCAGAGAGAGGGAGGCAGAAAGTCCTTTCCACTAGTTGTTTCAGTGAGGGGTGGGAGCAGGAGGCTGTACCAGGGCAGAAGCACAGGAGCAGGATTTGGAGTGGGGCAGCTGGAGCTGCCTGACAGCCCTCTGCAGTGTCTGCCCACCATTTGTAGCCTCTCTGTCTAGGCTCTGGGCATCCTGCAGAGGACCCTGCACTTCAGAGAGCAGCAGCTTGAAGAAGTACTTAATCATAAAATGAGCCAATTCTCCTTATGCAAAGAAATGGACGTCTATCCTATTTCTTGCCCCACCTCTGCATTCTGTTTCAATAAAAGTGTTCATGCAGTATTTGAAACACTCTTGCATTCAATCACGCATTTCACATGGCAATTCTGATCATTCTGATGCATTTATGATCAACGTGAAAAACATTATTGATGTCTACGAAAATGTAAAAAAGGGATATGCAATTGAGTCCATCCTACTACTGATGTGAGTGATCAGCCTCAGAGTTGTTATGTACTGCACGACATGAACTTTTTCTTTTGTTTTGTTTTTTTCCAAGTGAGATCCAGGAACCATCTTACCACCTCTTAAATGTCATTGTTCCAAGACTAATCATACACACAGATGAGTAGAGATAAACATGTGTAATAACCCTAAACACAATGCAGTTTGAAGGGAACAAAAACAGCCCCAGCAATTCTTCTCCCAACACAGCACAGGCTGGTGTGCTGGAAAAGACTTCAATACTGGCAGATGATAAATGAAATACATTGATTCCTATATGACACAGTTCCTCTCTATATTTTAACAATGGCCCAGTGAATCTTGCTGAAACTGTTGGAATAAAGTTAGTGAAGCCTGTAACAAGATTCTGGACAAGCAGGACTTATATATGCAAAATTCACAGCAGATTATATTATGAATATTATCAGCTC
Source organism: Erithacus rubecula (assembly GCF_903797595.1). Taxonomy (NCBI): domain Eukaryota; kingdom Metazoa; phylum Chordata; class Aves; order Passeriformes; family Muscicapidae; genus Erithacus; species Erithacus rubecula. The sequence goes on from NC_136661.1 coordinate 8,283,571, forward strand.
CATTAGAAAATACTTCCTTATCTGCATAGGTTAAACCATATGGTTGTAGCACCAGTATCTAAAAACAGGACTATAGGTATCTCTGGCGTAAAAAGACTGCTTGTTAATGCATATGGCTATTATTCGTTTATCAGTTAAACATTTTTCTGATTAACGCCTGTTCTTAATACAAAAGCATATATATATATATATATCTATATTGCACTTCTAAAGAGTTAACCATAAAAGCATTTTACTTAACTTACCAGTTGTTGAAGCTGGAAGGAGTCTTGCCCTAAACACTACCTGCTCTTATGTTTGTCATATCTGTCTCTCTCTCCCACTGTACCCCCCGTGCAGAGATTGCAGTAAACTTAGAAAACTATCAGGGACAATGTTTGAAATGACTTAAGAAGGAGAACAGGAACAATCATTTCGTTCTCTTTTTTTTCAGATGAGTACAGTACCTTCAGAAAGAAGGAAGGAAGGGAGGGGAGAGGAAGTCAACAACCCTTTGCTTTCCTGCAAAAAAATAAGGAAACAGCAGATAGCAATCTCATTTTCTCTCAAACAAAATGTTTGGAAAAATAAATATATCCAATCCAAAAGGAATTCCTCAAGCATTATATCTGCATTATTGGCTTCATAAAACCTTCTTTACAGCTTGTTATGTGCAACTACATGAAATGAATTTCTTAAGTAGTAGGTAGGAATAAGACACCCATATCTTATGCGGAACAATTAGCCGTAAGCTCACATGGATAATGAAGGCTTTTACTCTAGAGAAAGACTAATCATACATGTATACATAGATCTTGTTTCCATGGTGATATAGGTAAAAAAATGCCTAAACCCCCTGTTTACAGTGATCACAAGAAAATAGCACATTGGCTGTTTATAGAATGCTGTGGGGAAAAAGAAGGGTGGTGAAAGGGGTCAGAAAAATGGCAAGGATCATTGCCTGATACTGGCAGTGCAGTAATGAGCAATTGATCTCCAGGAGTGGCATTATGGAAGGCATACTGATTTATCCAAACAGAACCAATGTACTATGTTCTAGAAGAGATTTTATGCTTTCTTTTTCTTTCTTTCTTTCTTTCTTTCTTTCTTTCTTTCTTTCTTTCTTTCTTTCTTTCTTCTTTCTTTCTTTCTTTCTTTCTTTCTTTCTTTCTTTCTTTCTTTCTTTCTTTCTTCTTTCTTTGCTCTTTCTCTCTCTCTTCTTTTCTTCTTTCTTTCTTTCTTCTTTCTTTCTTCTTTCTTTCTTTCTTTCTTTCTTTCTTTCTTCTTTCTTTCTTTCTTCTTTCTTTCTTTCTTTCTTTCTTTCTTTCTTTCTTTCTTTCTTTCTTTCTTTCTTTCTTTCTTTCTTTCTTTCTTTCTTCTTTCTTTCTTTCTTTCTTTCTCTCTCTCTCTTTCTCTCTTTCTCTCTTTCTCTCTCTCTCTCTCTCTCTCTCTCTTTCTCTCTTTCTCTCTTTCTCTCTTTCTCTCTTTCTTTCCCCATTAAACACATTTTGACAATCATGTACTAGCCAGCTGGCTGGAGTCATACTTGGGATAAGTTTAGCCCATTGTGCTCCACTGTGTTTTTGTTTGCTTGTATCTTTCCCCCTAACTTTATCTATCATCCGAAGGTCACTTACAATGATTAGATGCTCCCCTTTTTTTTTTTTGCCATTAATTTTTTTCATTCTAACATACTTGCCAGTAAACACCTTCACACAGTCATGGAGCTGTGTGTTTAGCTGGTCTGGTAATGCAGTAGTGAATATCGAGCTGCTCCTCAACAAGCAATTTGTGTTGATTTCTGTGAAACACTTTTTTTAAAAAAAAAGGCTTTTCAAAAGCCTCTCTCCTGCAAGAATCTCCTTTTCAATAAGATTTTGCTCTGGAAGCAATATCTAGGTCAATGCTGTTGAAATAATTTAGATTACTGCTCTAAGTCCAGTTTTATTGGAGGAACAAGCTGCTATGTTATCCCATAAAGATTACTATTTAATTTATTGTACAATAACAAGAATTGATAGGCTTTAAACCAACACAGGAAGTTGTTCCTTAGCACCTGTGTTCCCTTATGCAATTTCTGGTGCTATTTCCTGACGGTATCTAGCTATTATTTGGTTGGAGAGGCTTTTATCTAAACATTCAGAAAATGAAATTTTTTACAATGGACATCAGCATTTGACGGAGCAGTGCAGGTGCTATGAGTGATCTCTGGCCTTACAGAACCAACAGAGTTTTCTGAAACAGGCAAAACCATAACTTGAGGGGGAATTCTAAGAGCAAAAGTGTGCAATGCACTTAGATTACATACTGCAAGTGAAGTCCTTAATTCTCCCTTGGGAATGGAGTTCCTAATCAAAGAGATCTCCTCTGCATACTGAGCACAAGAAAAGTAAGGAGGCCAGCAAAGCAATGTATTGTCCTGCAGGGTCAGTCTAATAGCATAAAGCCTGTAATTTTGTTTTGAAATTGTTTTTCATGATCTTGAAGATAGTGGCAGCTTCCAGGCCAGTCCAGACAGTTTAATTTATTTATTTTCCAGGCACAGCAGGCTAAAGAGACCCTGTATGCTGCCATTATGTAGCACCTTTGTTTCTCTCCGTTGGGAACCCAGTGCAACAGCCTATTTGAAAACCTGTACTGATAAAGTTAATATCATTCCTAAGTAAGTCTCTGAGCATATGTGATAGTCTGTGTAGTCCTCTGTGAAGGACTTAATTGTTGCAGCTATCCTGCGCTTCTACAAAGAGCAGCTTCTCTTTCCTAGAGGACTGCAAAGGTAAGGAGCTGGACACAAATACCTACTGAGTTCCTTTGACAGGTTATGAGACTTTACTATCCTGATTAAAGGGAAGACCCCCTGTAAGAGACCCCTACTTCAGCAAGGACAGCAGGAGATGTAAGGTCTTCCTTCACTTAATTATACCTCAAGTTCCATTGTCAGGAGCTCTTCCACCATTCAAGAGGTCAGGACTGACTCACTTGCCCCAATCAAGTCCCAGAAAGCAGCCACTGATGTACTTGACCTGTTCTTACTTTGGCCAATTTCTTCAAACTGCTGCCAGAAATCACAACCCAATGAGGTAAAGGCACTAAAACTGATTTTCATGCCAGAAAAATACCTTGCAAGGTCATATCTTTTGCAATGCATGTCTTTCACATGTCAGGTCAATCTACAACTACTGACTGTGGAGGGAAAAAAAAGCATGTACAAAATTATTAGTATCTAGAGTCATACAAATCAATTAACAAGGCACAACACTATGATAATTAACCAAATTGTAAGGGACAAGTTGTGTGGTTTTCAGAACATTTCTGGAGGAAATATTTGCCTGCTCTTTTGTTGCTTTTACTTTAACCTTTTCTCACTCCACTGTTATCTAATTGAAGGCACTGATAAAAATTCAGAGAGGTACAGTGTCAGCCTCAATGCAGTTAGATGAACACTATTGAGTAAATACTTCCTGGGTCTGGTACATGGTGTAAGGAGTGGCCATGAAAAAAGCCAGTATTGTGCTCATTGTGAAGATGAAGACAAAGAAGATTCCTCCAGTACCAGTCTGCATGATTAGACTAGACTTTTCATTTGATTAGTGTATATGAAGTTAAGACTCTTATTTTTTTTCTTTTTTGCTGCATTGAGGAATAAATTCTGCTTCACAGTCTCTTTACAGTGACAGCAGGGATATTTTCCTATATGTGAAAAATAAGAATGTAATAAACAAGTTCAGCCTCTATCCAACATAATGGAAGAGAACACAGAGGTAAATGCACCAGTAATAATATCCCACTTCATCCTGAGAAAATGAAACCAGACTTAAAGCCTGGACAAATTGACTGGTTTTCTTCATTGTTTTAGGACAATAATTATATATATCTGAACTGCCTGCTAAAAAATAAGATTAATATCTTCCTTCTGGTCTAAAGCATAACTGTGGCATTTTAGCAGAGTAAAAATAATTCAGTTGTCATTCAGAGACAAAAGTACTGAAGGACACCCAATTGTTTTGCATAAACCCCTCTCTTCTGTGCTTTCCTGGCCTCTTTTCTGCAATGCATGTTCAACACAGATTGTTCAGGAATAATCTGGCAGATCACTAATGCAACCAGAGACAGATACAGGATGAGTCTAGAGAACTCCTGTGCTGCAGCATGTGGAGGACATAACTCTAGTGACCAATATTAGGTCACTAGAGTTTTGCAATTTATTGTATTGTGACACAATAAACCTGCATACACTGGTACTCATTTAATTTAGTTTCTCAGTTTATAATATATTAGAATGCTAGGAGATATTACAAAGATTTTATGCTACTGCCTATCTTCTATTATTATAGTATGACCAGAATATTCTCATGAGAATGTGTTTGCACAGCCAAATTTACTACTGTTTTATCAATGTATTTCTTACTTTTGAGACAGGTAACACTCAATCATCACTTTAAAGAACAATTAATATTTTCAGACTATAACCTCTGGACCAACCATTTGTATGTCAATTGTTTTGGGGAGTGAAATGTGGAGATTTGTACCTAAGAGAGTAGTGCTCTTGGCAATAAATACCTTATTATAATTTAAAGTGGCCTTTATATCTTATCCTGAGCCAAGATAATTTCTGGTAAATGACATTGGCTGCAGTCTTTTAAAGACATGCTTTTCCTGTACCCTGTATGTAATCATCACAAATACCTTTACTAAAACAATACGATCAAAAGCTGCTTTAAAATTTGATGATCTGATTAAGAGGATGTGTTTTCATCTTTTAACATGCATGAAGTTATGAGAGCAGAATTGTGAGCCTTATTCAGGTCAGAGGTGGACAAGAACTTGGCTTTGGACAGTATAATTGAATTTGGTGCCATATTGAAGATCTATAACGTGTGGAAATTGACAAAATATCAAGTTTTTTTGTGATTTCTCAAAATGGCCATTTGACAGCAGTTTCACCTGCAGTTTTATATCTCCTCAGACTGGAAAAGAAATCCAGCATTTTTTCTGCTCTTTCTTGGTTATCTTGCTCAATTAAGTATGTTCATGGGCTTTGATGTCCAATTAATGTGCTGTAGTACTGAAATTGCTTGATAGGTTTACATGTGAAGGCTGGGCAACTAATGTTGCAAAATGTGTGACTCTTCAAAAAATATGAAGAAAAGGCATGTGTACATATTCTTCCCTGTATAGTGATGTTTCTTACCTTTTTAGATCTGATAATAGAACTGCTTCTTTTGGAAGCCTGATATTCTATATCAAGATTAATTTAAAAAGAGTATGAATTAATCTTTTTTTTTTTCCAATCAGTCTCCAGCTGCTGTCATTTTAATTTAAAATATTTTAGTCAGTTAAGTAATACAGTCTCTGTCTTATATAAAATGATTGGCAGTATTGCTTCTTGAGACATGCTTTCTGTCCTGACACTTTTCCCAAAGAATCCAGTGATTGTGCTACAGCTGAAGTTCTGTGGGCACTTTACTTTTCTGAGAGCAAAATGAAGAAGTGCTACCTAGTGGTGCACCTCTGGTTCATGGATGCCACACTGTAGAGACAAAAATTGTGTTTTCAAGGCCATTTTTACAGCCTGAGTGTGGGAGGGTGAGAGAGAATAGGAGATTATGAGAATAAGACAGGAAAAGGGGGGGGGAGGGAGGAAGGAAGGAAGGAAGGAAGGAAGGAAGGAAGGAAGGAAGGAAGGAAGGAAGGAAGGAAGGAAGGAAGGAAGGAGGGAAGGAAGGAAGGAAGGAAGGAAGGAAGGAGGAAGGAAGGAAGGAAGGAAGGAAGGAAGGAAGGAAGGAAGGAAGGAAGGAAGGAAGGAAGGAAGGAAGGAAGGAAGGAAGGAAGGAAGGAAGGAAGGAAGGAAGGAAGGAAGGAAGGAAGGAAGGAAGGAAGGAAGGAAGGAAGGAAGGAAGGAAGGAAGGAAGGAAGGAAGGAAGGAAGGAAGGAAGGAAGGAAGGAGGAAGGAAGGAAGGAAGGAAGGAAGGAAGGAAGGAAGGAAGGAAGGAAGGAAGGAAGGAAGGAAGGAAGGAAGGAAGGAAGGAAGGAAGGAAGGAAGGAAGGAAGGAAGGAAGGAAGGAAGGAAGGAAGGAAGGAAGGAAGGAAGGAAGGAAGGAAGGAAGGAAGAAGGAAGGAAGGAAGGAAGGAAGGAAGGAAGGAAGGAAGGAAGGAAGGAAGGAGGAAGGAGGGAAGGAGGGAAGGAGGGAAGGAGGGAAGGAGGGAAGGAGGGAAGGAGGGAAGGAGGGAAGGAGGGAAGGAGGGAGGGAGGAAGGAGGGAAGGAGGGAAGGAGGGAAGGAGGGAAGGAGGGAAGGAGGGAAGGAGGGAAGGAGGGAAGGAGGGAAGGAGGGAAGGAGGGAAGGAGGGAAGGAGGGAAGGAGGGAAGGAGGGAAGGAGGGAAGGAGGGAAGGAGGGAAGGAGGGAAGGAGGGAAGGAGGGAGGGAGGGAGGGAGGGAGGGAGGGAGGGAGGGAGGGAGGGAGGGAGGGAGGGAGGGAGGGAGGGAGGGAGGGAGGGAGGGAGGGAGGGAGGGAGGGAGGGAGGGAGGGAGGGAGGGAGGGAGGGAGGGAGGGAGGGAGGGAGGGAGGGAGGGAGGGAGGGAGGGAGGGAGGGAGGGAGGGAGGGAGGGAGGGAGGGAGGGAGGGAGGGAGGGAGGGAGGAAGGAAGGAAGGAAGGAGTTTGGGATTGTTTGTTATCTTATTTTGGGGTTGTATTTTCTTACATTTCAAGGTTTGTTTTTTCCCTCAAAATATTGGGCAGAGCAAACACTCCCGAAGTTGTCATTCATTTGGTGCTCCTATTTCATACATTTTCCCATATTTGCGGATAATAGTGGTGGCCCCATGCATGTATTAAAGACTATAGCTAGTAGTCACAATGTAAACTAATTGACTGTGATAGAGCATACGGATTGATACATGAGGTTACAGCACTTCAAAACTGTTATCAATAAATAAAAAGTGTTACGATATGTGGCCAAGAATAATTAGGGGAATAGAAAACCAGACCTCTTAGGTTTGTTAGATTAACCATCTTCTTCCAAAAGTTTAAATGGGTTTTCTTTTCATACCTTACTCTTTTTTATTTTGACATAACATTTTTGCTGAGACTGTTATTGTTTTGCAGAAAAGCATTTGATTAAGATTAAGGGAAAAAAAAAAAGAACCACAGGAAAAACCTCAGACTACACTAGAAGTTTTGTTACTAGGGTTCCATCAGCTCCACATTCACCTTTGGTTCATCAAGGCTGCTTGCTTTGGCTCACACACCATAAGCATACCCTGATACAACTCTGCTAGTTATCATTCTGTATCAGCATACTGCCAGAACACCCCTTCTGAGAAGTTACCTTCTTCCTGCAATGTTGCAGGGTTCCTGAATATTCCTGAGGAAGCTGTCTGTCTTTAATGTAATAATTTAAAAACAGCTCATAGATTATGAAGATCTGTTTCTTTCCTTTTCTTTTAATTCTCCCACATCTGCTTGAAATTTTATAGACTTCCTTTTTATCTTCCTTGCCAACAGGTGTCACTGAACCAAATACATGGAGAGATAATCACATGAAGATCATCTGTGTGTTATCAATAACCATTTGCTCCTCTAACCAACTAAGCAAACCAACTAAGTCTTCAGTTTCTGGCGCATCTCATTTGCACATCAACACAATGACCCTGAAGGGTAAGATTTGAAGCACTTAGCATTTGCAAGGCAAAACCACTCTTAGAAAAGACAAGAAATGTTCGTGTCATAGGCTTCTTATTGGATGCTGTGTCTTTCTCATAAAAACTCTAGCCTCACTAATCCCTTTGCCATTCCCTTGGGACAGCAGCTCCTGTTGCTGGAGTTCAGCAGAGTGGAGCTTCTGCACATGGTCTCAATATTTTTGACTACTTTGGACTTGTAACTGCAGGAGACAATACAGAAGAGCCTGGGGAGAGCCTGTGTGCCTGAGCTCCCAAAGAGTTAATGGAGAAAGAGACAGGATTGTGCAGAAGACTAGTCAGAGCACATATATGAGATGTCTAAAATTAGACAGTGTGAACACATCTCTAGGGAGCTTATGCTGCCTTAGATAAGCTCTAATTGTCTTATGAAGCATCCTAGGAGTTGATCACAGCTCGAAGGAGAAACTGAATCCACAAGAACCCTCACTTCTTTTATGGCTGTATCACTTCCCTCTCCATCTAGCCCTAAAATGTCTCTATGCCCTGGGCCTGTTGGAACATGAAGAAGAGCATGAGAGAACCTGCTATGTGTCTGTGAACTCCCTATCAGGCTTCTCAGTGCTAGCAGTCATTCTTGCAGCTGGGTTGCAATGGGGCAGGAATGAGCTACTGGTGACAGAGGAAGTGAAAATTTAGGAGAGACCTGCAGTGCTTTGGGAAGGAAGTGCTGAGGTCCAGAGACTGTGTGCTTATAAGTCATGTCTGGAACAATGATTCATCCATCCCAAACTAAAGGAATAGTGTCTGTTTGCCGGGTCACTTAGAAACTGCAACACTGCCACACACGATGCATGTAGCATGGTGAAATCAGGACTGCAACATCTTGAGCAGGTTCTGCCACCAAAATGTCATGTCATGAAGCTGCAGATGCATGAGTCAACCACTTTCTGAAAAATGCATGAGGGAGAAAGGGGAGAGATGACATTTTAGCCTCTCATCTCAAGGCCACCTGGCAGCCCTGCAAAGTTCTTGGATCAGCAGCTCCTCATCTAGAGCAAAGAGAGCTCGTGGGACAGCCAGGGACTCCTACCCTCTCTTTCCCTTGGGCAAGGCTAGAGTCAAGAGGTCTTTAGCTATGCCTTTCTTTAGCTGTCTTGCTGGTTTGCTGCTATGTGTCTTGGGGCAGCCCAAAGAGATAGACTTCCTGTTTTTATATCCTTTTTTGCTACAGAAGAAACATAGTATTTGGCTTAGATGTACTTGTGGGGTATTCCCCAAAGAATCAATAGATTTTATTTACATGTTTTGGATAAACCCTTAGGTAAGTAGATTGCAGCATATAGGCCTGGTTCTTACAGTCTAAAAATTTTACTTTCAGTGTGCAAATAATTCTCCCACCATAACTTACTGAGGGAAGATTTTCTCAACCTTACAGCAAAACATAGGACTGTAGTTCCTCAAATATAACCTAGTTCTTGCAAGGTGCTGAATTCACCAATCCTCATTAAAAAGAAGAAGTGAGGATGTTCAGCCCCATGCTTTGTGGGGGTCTCTTCTATTCCCAACAGGGAAAGTGTGATTTGAAGAGTGAAATAGTGAAGTTAGAACTCCAAAGATGAGTCATTGTCTTCATTGTCACAGCAAATGTCTGTGCTTCGGTGTTTTGCATAATCTGTTCCCAAGCTACATCTTCTCACCAGCTTTTAAAAGGTGTCCAACCTGGGATTTGAAATTCTAAATTCAATATTTAAGTGCTCAGGTTTGGTTTATGTGATTTGCTATTGGATTCAAAAACATATCAAGAGGTGAGTCTAAGAGTCTGGCGTAAGAGTCCTGTGCTAATTCTTCCAGCCTCTGATCTGCTTTTGATGACTTGCCCCATCTGCCTTACTTTAATGCATCAAGTGTTCATTTTATCCCAAAGTGACACATTTGATAAAAACAGTGTTCTATTGCTGCTGGATAGAAACTCTGTAGTTTAATATTTATCCTCCTCTTATAGGTTTTATCTGATGATAGGGATGGATTTTGCTAAAATAAACATAAATGCTCAATAAAATTATTTTCTATGTAGTATGCAGTGGAGATCCTACTGCTAGAAATTTTGAGGATGAGATGTAGCAAAGCACTGAGCTTCCAAAAGCCTGTAACATCTTTCCTTTTTGGAGATTACATTTTCCAGAATTAATAAAGGTCTCCCTGGGACTTGAAATGGGTCACAATGATAGACTGCAACAAATTGTTTACAACCTACCAGCATGAAAATACTACCAGTTAAGCTTTGTGAAAACTCACAGGAAAACTCTTCCAGCTACCAGCCTCAGCCTTACATGCTTACCTTGTCACACCCAAGGGAAGAAAACTATGTTAATACATAATTATGCTATTACTATATTACTATATTACTATATTACTATATTACTATATGCTATTACTATATTACTATATCTGTTTTGCACACAAAGTGTCTGTAGATCTCTATTTATTTTTAATTTCACTGCTTGGTAGGCTTTACTCCAGACAAGGCCCTTTCCAATTGGTAGGGCCGAGAGCAGGTTTTCCTCCTGAAATCCACAGAAGTGCCCATCCCTTGTGGCCACGATCCAGACATGTGCTCTCCTCATCCACCCTGAAATCAGGGTCAGCAACATGGGTGTCTGTCTGTCTGTCTGTCATTACTGACTGTGCCCTGAAAAAATGCATCCTGTCAAGATGAATTGGGAGAGGAATAGGTACCCAACACTCTTAGGCATGACTTAGGGTTGGAAACAAATCCACAAATTCAGCTACGCATAACGCAGGGAAAACCATGTTTCAGCAATTAGTTGAGTGCAGCTTCTCTGTCCCAAAGTGCAAAAAATAATAAAAATAACATAATTTTTTGGTATTTCAGTTAATACACCAAGGACTCAATAGTTGGTGTATGGTGTGTTTTTTGAAATCAATCAATTTTTTAAGACTGATCGCTCCCTGGAGATCTTAAAGAAAACAAGATTATTTTAAATGCCTGCCATTCCATTTGAATTGGAGCATTTTTAAAGGTTCATTTTATTTCTGTAGGATTTTGACTGTTATTATTTTAGTCCTTTTGAGTCTCAGTTAATACCATGCTGACTTTTCTGCAATTGAATCTGACATAAGCATGATATACGGAATAACACAAGTCTCTGAAGAGCAAACTGTGAACAGCTACATATTTCAACAAAAAGTGTCTATACCGGTAAATTTCCATATGAATAGATCTTTTTAATTTCCTGCAAGGTATTTAGAGGTTGAAGTATCTCATCCATGATTCCACTTTGATGCTCAGTGTCTGCGATACATGTGACCAAACCCGCTGCTGTGTACTCAAAATGCAGCACACTCATTTTTGGGAAGAGGTGTTAAAAACCACCCCTTTCAATTTGAAACTACAGGAAAATTGAGTTAACACAACACAGGTAAATCAGAATTTAACCAGGACAACATGGAGTAATTTCTTATTATTGGACAAAGTGCTGATGACTTTTAGTTGAAGCTCTGAATCCAGCAATTTTTACCACTTTGCCTGAGTGTAAATCCTTGCTTCAACAAATAATCTGTTACCAGTAAGTCATCAGCAAGAAGGCTTTGGAATAACTTATTAACCACTTCAGAAAGCTGTGCTAGTCAGGCAGTCTCACAAGAAGCTCCACAAAACATTGGGGATATTTAAGTGTGGCAATACATTTTCAAAGAGTGATTTAAAGACATGTTTGTGACATGATATATTTAGTATGAAAGAGAAGTAAAGGCTTTTTAAAAACCTTAGAACTTCCATTTGTCTTTAATTGCTTATTTATTTTCAGTTCTGTTTCATGTTTTCTACCATATCCAAGCTCAAAATAACTGTATATATTAACATACACATCACTTCAAGTTTGAAAGAGTATTGTTAAGAACCTCCATGGTGCTAGTTTTGTATTTATCTTACAGGCACAGGGAAATTCAAGTTCTTTTTTTTTTTTCTTCAGATTGCATGCACTTGAAAGATCAGCCATAGTCTGGCTCAACTTGTGGGAAGGAATTTTTTTATGGGTATTTAATTAGGAATAGTGAGATGAAATTAAGAGAAGGAAATTTTAGGATGGATGTCAGGAATGCCTCTGTGACTCTGTGTCTGCAAGACATTTTGAATTGTGAAATAGTCTTCAAAAGGAAAATCTGGAAACTCCAGCACTTACGATTTTTATGGACTACTATATAGTGGAAATTATAACACTGGAAACAAGCAAGCCCTGAGGGCAGAAAGGTGTTACACCTGACATGACTCTTGTGTTCTATATCCATAAGAGCACAAGCACATAAGCCTTCTGCAGCACTGGGGAGCCATGGCACAGCTGGGGACAGTGGGAATGCAGAGACAAGCACCAGGCCACTTTCACCTTTCTTGCTGGATGTGGGGGAACACATCTGTGTCTCAACACTGCTAGAGCTTCACTTCCATAAATGCATGTATCTCTTTGCTGTCTCCTCCCACTGCTGTGACAGTGGTGGAAAACTAGCATGAACATGCTTTGCTTAGAGCCAGGTCTCTGGTGGTGAAAGTTAACTACAGGAAATGTGTAAGTGTACAAAAGCTCAGTAAAATTGATGAAAATTTCGGTGCTGCTGTCTCTGATTCTGACTCCTAAATTAACTTTGCAGCTTTCCTCAGAGCACTTTGTCTCAACAACAAAAATTTTGTGTTCCTCTCTTCCTGTACTAGAGCTGCTGAAAATGCCAAAGGATAAGACTGAAATACCTGCACAGGAGCAGTCCCAACTAGGGAGAAAGAGAGCTCGTCTGATGCTGTGAGCATGTTGTTAGCCTTTCCATTTTGTTCCCCAGCTCCTGTCCAGAAATACAGGATCAACCCAGCACTTCACAGCAAACAGGTTATTGCCCTGTATACCACAAAAACCATTGCTATTTCCCTGGAAACTGTTTAAAATTCAGAGGTCATTGATGAGTGAGTGGTTGGTTTTTCCCTGGATGTGCTCTGCAGTATGTCAGTGGTTATCTAAATATGACCTCTAGTGTTCAACTCGCATGACAGTAATTTAAGAAAATTATTGTCTTACTAGACTTTCCTTAAGAAGATGGTCATCTTTTCTGGTTATCCCAATATCTTACTTGAAAAAGAAATTATTTAATTATTCTTGATCATAAAGTAAAATTTGTTGAAGATACTGCTTTCAAAGCACAAAATACTGGAATACTAGAGACTCACTTGAGGGTTTTAGAAGCAGTTGATACAAACCGGGAATAATCTACATTGAAAAATTATATTCTCATCTGCACCCAAAAATATTGTTAATGGTAGAGTATCAGTGTAAGCAATTGCACACTTTTATGCATTGCATTTAAGAACAGTGATGAGAATTCTATAGCACAATGGCTGGTACAAGATGATTGCTGAGAAAGGGCTTCTTTATTTTTTGTTTTGTTCTTGGTGCTGCCACTGATTTTCTGGTAAGTTTTTAATTTGATTATCTAGCTTCCATGTCCTTGTGTTTTCATCTTGACAAAATGCAGACACATTTTCTTGTATGAGGTTTGTGAGGTTTAGAAATTTTCTGTAAAGTTGCACAAAATTTGGATAAAAAGCAAAATAAAATTGACTGGTGGTCTGGTATTTTTTAAATTATAGGAAAGGACTGAGAGAATCTACATATATTCTATTTGCTTTAAACAGTCCATGACACAACATGGGACCATAGGCTGCAGAAGAGTGCAAGGCCACTAGATAACACTGGCAGTTGCGTGGTGTTAAGTGAGGAAGGGGAAAGGCTGCAGATGTCTAACACCTGCTCTGCTTTGAGCAGGGATTGACACAGTTGAACTTCTGCTTTAGTGATGTCTCTTTCTTCCTGCTCCGATCTTGCAATATTGCCACATGTTTTCCAGAAGGACAAACAGCAACAATATGGTCAAAACAGAGGTCACTGGAACCTTAGAGAATCTGCAGTGCTTTGCAATGCAGTCCTGTGCTGATTGTGTGAGTCTGTGGATACAGTTTATCACACCATGATAGAGAGGAATATGTGTGACATGTATTGTGAAAACATGTAATAGAGCCTCCTGCTTCCTGATGGTGTTTGTTAGCTCTGTGCACACAAACTCTACTACTTTGCATTTGTCCAGATATGGAATAGCTCCAGCAGGCTTGTTTCCCATCTCATCTAAGTGCCCTAAGCAGTAATGCATATCTTGGATGTGCTCTCAAAGCCCTGTGGTTTATTTGCTGGAGTATTGTTACCAGCAGAAAAATCGATGTCACTTCACTCTGGCCTACAGCTTCCTTTTACAGTATGCTGTTTCTTACAGTCTTGTTAGAAGCAGCACATTTTGTTTTCATGTAAATATTTATTTGTACCTGTTTAAATTTGATCTTCCTAGTAGGAAAGCATGCATCTCCTGGAGGTAGAAATCTTTTTTTTTTTTTTTCAGTGCCACACTCTTCTTAATGCTTTTGAGCTTAAAACTGGAGTGCTCTCATCTTATTTGCCTATGTCAGTGAGATAGGAAATGGATACAAACTGTTACTTTGAATAGTTGGTGGTGGTTGTTGTAAAGGCTTTCTTCCTTACAGCTTTTTCCTTGATCCCTCCTGCCACAAATGGGGAGGGACCACAGGGTCCCTTGCATATAGATGCAAGACATACCTTGCATATAGATGTGAACCAGTTTGTGCTTACAGCCAGGGTGAGGGTGGTGCTCAATCTTGGAGTTTATTCTTCCAATGAACATATTCAATGTCCTTTCTGTCTGATAATAAAAATCATTCTGGGTGCACTCAGTGTGAGAATCTTTTGCTTTTGACATTCAGCTCAAGGGTCACATACCTCAGACAGCTTGTGGCATCAGAGTCAGAGCTGGGAATTGTCACCAAGAACATAATTTGTGACTTTCCCTGCAAGGAAACATTTTGCTGCAGGATCAGAACCAAAGGGTCAGCAAGGAAGATAACCAACCCACCCAGATGATCTCTCCTGCCCTGACCTGTCACATTTTGGTACAGATAGTCCTGGCACCCCAGTGTGAGTGCAAGTGTGGAAGTGAAAACCAAGAAGGGCCAAATAGGACTTTAGGAGAAGGCACAGAGCCACAGACAATGGGGGACATTGCCATCAACAGGACATCCAGGGCTCACTGTGGTGGGTCACATTACGTGAGGAACACCATCTGCACAGGGTGCCAGCTCCAAGGCCAGATCTTGTGGAGTTAGGGGATTATGCCTGGGACCTATGATACAAGTAAGAACTTTTAGGGAATTGCAGTCTGCTGCAGAAACACACAATTGTTTGGTCAAGCACAGGTTCTGACACCCTGCTATTAAAGGAAAACCTGCTGTGGGCTTCAAAGTCAGCAGTAAAATGTCCCTCTTTTCTTTCTCTTTCTTTCACCAAGGATGATGAAAAACACTGAAAGCAGCAGCCAAATTATGATGCTATCAGCAGAATCTGAAGTTCTGTGCCCTGTCTCCAAGGAGAGTGGCTGGAAGCCAGCAGGGGTTTTCTGCATGCCAAGCATTCCCAAACATTGCATAAAAATTTTCTCATCCATTTTTCCCCAAAACTGCCTCTTTTCCAAACAGTGATTGAGTGCTGGCAGTATGTTTCTGGGTGCTTGGATGTGAGCAGACCTGTTTGTGCTGATGCACTGCAAGGTGAAAGCTATTTTTTGCTTCCAGAGGATAAAAATTGCAGAGTTTTATTCTCACATTCTCAGTCCAGAACTTCTATTGCTGACAAGTGTTAAGCAGACTGTGGACGTACCTGTAACCATTGCAATTACTGCTGGGTCTTTCCAAAAGGTTCTAGATTAACTGCCCCCCACTACATCCCCATAGAATTACTGAGGAGATTTTAATCATTTCAGCTTGATATAAAGTGTAGAATTTGGGAAAGTTTTGAACACACCTCTGCTGCTCTCTCATTTGCCTGTGCCCTCACCCACATGCTGAGCTGCTGTGAGGCTTTTGCCTCACTAAGTCACAGGCAGTTCAGTCACAGCATTCACTTATGCTTACCCTTGTCAGTGCCTGATATTGGCAATAATTGTGACTCCATACATTTCAAGGCAGGGTGGAAAATGTTATAGCAGAGACAGGTTGTATAACATCCCATACTGGCACTACAAAGCCAAGCTCTCTATGTCCAATGACTGGAAGAGCCTCTAACATTTACCAAAATTTTGCTTCTCTCATCATGTCTGATGAGAATCTGGCAACATTATATCTCCATCGTTGGAAGGGTTGTGAGGTCTCTGGGTTGTCTCAGCAATCTGCTGTCCACAGCAATTTCTCTGCCTGTGCCTGAGAATCTTAACACATTGAAAAATTAAAAGCTTCAGTTAATGCATTAAATTTTGAGGACTGAAGATAAAAATTCTGCTACAGACTGAGTGATTTAAGGTTTAGAGGTAGACAAAACACAAAAAATATAGCAGAAAGAATATTTAAGGTATATCTGAACTTCTTTTAAAATGTTTAGTTTTATTTGTTTGTTTGCTTGCTTTCCTGCTGTAGTGCTTTCATACTGCCAGAGATTTTAATACACCTTCTGAAATCTGCTCTTTGGCCCTGCAATTAAAAGAAGGCAGATAACTTGAGTGGATGGATTCTTTATTTTAAGTTTGATTGAAAGGCTCTGCTCATATAAATTAAGCTGTGCTGACTTATACCAGAATATTTGGCCCAACAACTTAGTACAACATCACAGATGGCATATTATCTGTGATCTGACAGTCATTTGCTATTCCATTATGGTGTGAACCACAGTTCGTTAAATAAGACATAAAACCCACATTTTTCTCAAGTTACAGAAAAATGAAGATAAATTCTGAAAATAATGAACTACAAAGATTAAGTGGTTATACTCAGCATTAATAATAACAAAAAAAAAAGAATTTGCATCCTAAGCAGAGCTTCTGTGTGTCTTTCTCCTGGAGACTGATGGCACAGATAAAACTTAATGTCAAAGAGAACAGGATTTCCTTGAACAATACAAATGAGAAAGACCTTAGAGCAGTATTGCATTCAGTCACAAGTTTAAGTTCAGTGTAATGTTTTCCATTCAACAAGATCAGAAGTTATATAGTCCTGAGCCTGTACATTTCACAATCAGTATAGAACATTGGCATGCATTACCTATGCCTGTGTGCAGTGCACAGCCTGGAAACAGGACAAATTCACATCTTAGGAGTCTGAGGGCTTTGTGGTAAAGCTTCTGAGGTAGTGTCAAACCTGGCTCTGAGCCCAGTAGGCACCTGGACACAAAAGTGATGGAGAAGTAACTACATGGAGAGACTAAAAAAATTAGAAAAGAGGGAATGGAGCTCAGGCACTTCAAGGCAGCAACATTTCCCATCAGGTCACAACATGAGATAAGCAGTGGTAGAATAAAAGCAATCTCTGAGGAACCAGAAGCTACTGCTGTTCCTGTCCCAGATCCCAGAAGTGGTCTTACTAACCATAATTGTTTTCAGGCAGGCCACCATAAAGTTCCAGTTTCCCACCTGGATGTTACAGAACACTTTGGTCAAAGAATTTCTGCAAAAACCAGTTAAGATGAGTGTAGAGGAGAGTGAGTACTTTCCCTCTCAGATGAAAATATCACTGATCAAAAGGGGAAAAAATTGTTATTTTGTTATGCTGAGAGCATCTCAGATCACTCCTCCTTCTGTTGACTGGAGCATGTTTAGCATAAATCCACATAAGTCATCACTTTTCCTGGATTTACTGGTTAGTAACCAGTAGAGAGGAAATTTTCCATGTTTCTTTTGCTTCTGTATTTTTCTCTTTTCTTCATGACTTCATGAAGAGAACAGCTGTTCTCTTCAGCTGTTTGGCCTTGTTTGAATCCTTTGAGCCTCTTCAGACCCATATTAAGACGGAATACTCCAGGCACAAAAGCTGAGATCTCACTTCCAGTGAAACAGAATGAGTGCTTGATAATTACCAGATAATTACCAGATTTGAAGGTGATCATTTTATTGATCATTATTGAAACTGTTTCATTACCTGTTATTTCTCTAAGAAACGCACTATATCTCAAGCTCAAGTCATAGAGTGTTCTTTTTTCTCTTTTTTAAAAGGTGCTTAAACTATAAGAAGAAGAAAAAGCTTGTAGTGAGTTACCCACCTAGCTAAATCTTTTCAGACATGTCACTTCTGGTGGCTCCTCCCTCTCTAACATATAGCAGACAAAATTTAAGTGTGAAGAAGAAGAAAATCTTCCTTTTCATGGGCTTTCTATAGGCCTCTCTGCCTTCCATTCAGCATGACAAGAAGAAGTCCCAGATCTGATCACTCACAATGATTCTACAGAGCTCCATGATGGATCTTCAACACAAGCCTTTTTCTTCTTATTCTGGTTATTATTTAAACCCAGCTAGCAACTAAGACCAACTCATCTGCCCACTCACTCCCTCACTAGCAGGACTAGGGAGAGAATCAGAAGAATAAAACTGAGGAAACTCATGTGTAGAAGCAAAGACACTTTACTTCAGTTACCACATTCAATGGGCAGGCTGTTGTTCACCCATCCCAGGAAAGCAGGACTCAAGCATACATAGTGGTGATTTGGGAAATGGCATCATTCCAAATGTGCCATCCTTCCTCCCTCTTCCTCCAGATTTATTTGCTGGATATGATGACATATAATATAGGAAATCCCTGTGCTGAGCTGGGCTCAGCTGTCCTGGCTATGTTCCTTCCCAACTCTTAGTGCACCCCCAGCGTTCTTGCTGCCAGAGTTGTGCGAGGAGAAGAAAAAGCCTTGATGATGTGCAACAGCTGCTCAGCAATGGCCAAAATATCCCTGTGTTATCAACACTGTTTCAGCACGAGTCCAAAACATGACCATATTAGCCACCATGATGAAAATTAACTATGCCCAGCACTTGGATGCTGCTCTATGTTTCTTGCTCTTTACATCTCCTAGGGGTTCTTCTGCTTTGCCTCAGATCAGTCTCATCATCTGTCTTCTTGATACCTACAAAAGACTGAATCTTTTCTAGAGCTAAGTTACTAAGCCTTCGGCTTATCAGGCAGGATCTTCTTCTGCCTTCTAGTTCACTGACAATATGAATTTGTTTGTCTTACATTAGTTGTCAAATTTTTGTTAATAAAGTCTCTATTTGTACACAGCTACAAGTTTTGGGACATCAGTTTGATTTTGGTTCTCTAAACAGGAACACTATCTCCCAGCAAGAGAACTGGAGAAGAGCACCACAGCTGAACAGCTGTCACTGCTATCGTTTACTGAAGAAACAACACACAGCAAGGCTTTGAGAAAATCAGTGCATAGTTACACTGTGGAATGCAAAGAAGAAATAAACAAGTGAATGGAGAAAACAGAGAAATAGGAATAGGACAGAAGAAAATTAAGACAGTACAGGAAAAATGAAGAAATATGAGACAAATAGGAAAGAGCAAAGCTGAAACTGAAGTAAGAACAACAGGGAGCCCAGGGAAAAGGCAATACAAAAAATCGAGTCTCTGCTGTCTCTGGAAGCTCATTTCACTGATGCACCACCCATATATTATCAAGTTGAGCTGTTGAATGTTAGACATTTTGCCACGTTTTTACTTCCTGTAGAGATTCATAAAGTCATTTCCATCTGCCCATGAGCATGGCAGCACAGCCTGGATCCTCTCTCACAGTAGCCCTGTCCTAGGAAACTGGTGGAGCTCAACATCAGATCCTTCCATGAACCCCTGTGCTTCCATCCACACACTTCATCTACTTCTTGGCTCAACACGGCTAATTTTTATGACACTCTCTTAGTTTGGATACTCCCAGTCTTTCTTCCCCCAATTTTCCCTGTACAAACAACAGATTGCATTGCATCTGACATGTTGATTTGATCTACAAAGGAAAAAGCAGACCAATAATCCTGCTTTTCTGTTCCTTCTGTCAGGCCTCCCATGCTTCCTTTGCCAGATGTTTTTTCTTGGACTTCTTCCTAAAGATTTCTATTTCATTTTCACTACAGGTCTTTAATTTGGCTTTCCATTAGCTGTCTGTGTTTCTTCTACATTGCTTTACAAACACCCTACTAGCTCTTCCATTCTGCTTAAAACAGTGAGACAGTGCTCCCATTTCAAATACAGGGAAAAGGAAGGAGAGACAGTGTGAAATTCACAGAAAACATTCTGTCTGCACCAGACCATAAAATCACAGTATGATCTCTTATTATTATTATTGTAACAAAAATTTTGTGTCAGCTTCTCATTTCCAGATTTCTCCTTCTGAGTATCATGCACACAAAGACTTCAGTGCCTATATATTTTGGTCATAGACAACTTCCTTTGAGTCTGGGCTGCAGGGACATTCATAAGTTAGGAGACGTTCAGTGAGCTCCATATTGCCTGGCAATACGAGTGCAAAATCAACTACAAGTGCTGCACCCTGGGGAATTGAAAAAACCCTGTGGTTTCACTCTGCCTTTTTGCAGGAACAATGAAGTATTGAAAATGTGGAAGGCTCAGGTTGGTGGCTTGGGTTTTGCTGTTGTTTTTTATTTTTGTAGTCTTCAACCAAATGGAAGTGGAGAAAATTTTCAACTAATGGCATAGGAGAGCAAAAGCTACTAATTCAGCTTAAAATACTTAAGTATAAAGCTGACTTCTGTAGATGATTATTTGAAATATGAATACATGTGGAACTACATATTTGTCAATCAAATAACATAAGTTCATTTTTTGGCCAAGTTGGGTTCCAAAATGTTATTGTGACTACTACAGATTTAATTTGCTTCCACCCCTCTCAATAAAAAAACCCAGACATACCTGGTCCCTTCTAGCTGAAATAAAAAATTTGGTAATATGTTCGTTTCATATTCTCTCAAATTCTCTTGATATGAGCTACTCCCATTATCCTTCATGAGTAAGATTGCCTTTTTTCATGCTTAACCAAAAACTGAATTTTATAATTGTTATCAGAAATGTTGTCGCATTTGGGAACAGAAACAATATTACTGTTGTGATTTCACTGTTTCATAACAACTGAGTAAAATGGATAAGATTTAACTAAATGATGGATAATCCTTAAAATAAACAGCACAAACTGAAATTGACTAAATAAGTTTGAAAAAAATCCAGCCTTGGACATTTCTACAAAACAAACTAAATTATCTGATTAAATTGCTTGGTCTTGTTGATCTTTTACTACTAATGTATTCTGGATGGTCCGTAAATTTTTGGGAAGCGCACAATTCTTATTCCACTTACAGTAATGCACATTCTATTCTTCTCTGAAATTATCTATACAACGAAAAAACATGTTTGCTCTGTTGAAGCATATTTTTTAAGAGAAGATTGTTTTTTAAAATCTTGTCTGTCCTGCAGGGTGTTGGAAAAGGCTACTTTTTCTCAACAAATATTACAAGCACTTGGAAGGCAGATTATTTGATCAGATGAAGAGTAATGAAGTACATGTTATGAGCAAGTTGGGAGATATTTGTCAACAGTTGTTTTTTCACTTATTTTTGCACTATTAGAAAAGAAGCAGTTAAAGTTGTCACCTGCCTGACAATATACAACTGAGTCAGCTCTGTAGTACATTCACCATCACCATCATTACTGCTGATTCATTGACAATTTCTTTACAATAGTAATGAGTATACTTATTATACTCAGTATACTCATATATTTCATTCATCATTGGACATCACTTTTTTTTTCCAGATTCATCCAGTCTTTCATGACATACATATCCCTAAAACACAGAACTCTTTTTTTCCTCAGATCTTTGGAAGTGAATCTATAAAACACTCATGCAGAAAAGCAGTATCAGATTAGACAACCTGAAAGGAGGTCCCATGTTTCTCTTAACACAGCTCTATGACACAGTAATGTACAGAGAGTTCAAGGTAGCACTTCTGGCAGTAGAAGCATATGACACAAAATCTTGGTGGCTTTCAGAGCTTTCTTGAATTTAGAAAAATTGAAATAAGATAGTTAATGTATTTTCTAAATTAACATGCAGTTTCAAAGATTTAGTCCTTGTCTTAGTTGCAAATGCATCTACTTTTCTATCTGTCTCAAAGCAATTAACTCTATACGTAACTCTAATAGGAAACACATTTCTTCTTCCCATTTTCTGTGGGAATAAATAAGAATTACATCTGGCCCTGAGGGATTTCCCCTGTTTATAGTTTCTAGCATTGTGTGGGTCTGTGTTGAAAAAGAGATACTGTGATTATCATCTGAAAATTTCTGCAGCAGGAGGGCTTTTGCAAATTCCCACCAATAATTTGACTGTATAATAACATTTATACGTTCATTTAATGACTATTCAGACTAGTTCAGTCCTGTAAAGTCATTGCTTTGTGATCTGCTTGTAGTCACTGCACTGGAGCCCATGTTTAGCTATATTCTCAGGTTGCTCCAAGAGAGTGGGATGCTTTCTTAGACTGCTAATGTCTTGAAATTGGTATGATGATGTATTACAAACGGCACAGACAAAGACTTTTCAGCTAGGTTACTCATCAAATGCCTGTCTTCTCATTCAAGAATCTAAGCCTTCATTTCCTGATAAAAACTGTTGCTTTTCTCTTTGTATTTGACTTAAGTTTGGAGTAAAAAATCCCACCAATTACTTGCAAATGTGACCGATGGTACTTATTTTTTCAGAGCTGCACTGCCTAGCTGTTTGCTACTGAGCCAAAGCAAATTTTGGCTGTTTGTTTGTCTTTGTAAGGTGGGCTTGCATGTGGATCAGCTGCCTCAGGTGGGAAGGTACCAGGATGGTCATGGGTCTCCAAGAGGTGATGGTTTCATTGGCATCACATCATGGTGAGACACATTGCCAGAAGGCAGCAGTGAGACTTTTATCTTCCCAGACCCTTCACAGTGAATCCTCTCCCCAGCACATCTGAAAAACAGACCATAAATGTTCTTCCCATACTCTATTCCCTTCATTGTATTCATCTAAAACACGATTAATACATTCATATCTGCAAGACCATCCATCTGTGAACTCAGCTGTGTGGAGGCACCCATGTTGAAGTATCTCCAGAGGTCTAAATACACATTGTTCAAAGCTTTCTTTAAAGACCAATATGCATAATAAATATTTCAACTATTATTTTTTTTATTTCTATGCCCCTGTAAGGCAGCTGAAGTGAGGGCTTCCTGTATTTCTAAAAAGCCCCTTTCTCTCACAGTCAGTATTCTGTTTTCCTGAAGCTTCAAGTTGTGATTTTATTATTTATAAAGAAGCTCAAGGATCTCTCAAGCAAACAGAAGGACAGTTGCTCACATCAGGAGTTCACAATATGAATAATGAAGCCTTGGGGTCAAACCCACTGCTGACAAAGACTGCATATCTCCACTTCATTTAACTGAGTTGCACTTGCATATTCTAGCAGCAAAAGCTTAATCTTGTGCTCATAAAATCAGGTGTTGCTACTGAAATATTTTTGATGTAGTGAATTTGATTAAATTAATTAAATTGATTGAGTTAATTAAATTAAATTCTTCACAGCAAGAGGAAAAGACTATTTATCTGTTGAAGTGTCCTTGTTTATTTCAATGAAGTTCCATAACTAAGATCTGAAACAGCAATTTTTAAAGCTAAATAATGATATACTGGCTTCATCAGGGGCATACAACTTAAAAAGCAAAGTGTTTACATTGTTCTTCTTTAAGTGAAAAAGCAAGGGCTAGAGATTTAAAAGATATAAGTAAATTAAGCTAAAGCAGCACTCTTGGTTCCAAGTGTGTTTGTGAGCGAGATCACTGTGATGAGCTGCAACTTCCATTTATCTTGAACAACTTCAACATCTTGATCTGTCTTTCAGCCTATCCTTCTGCCATTGACCTCAAAGAAGTAAAAATGTTTTACATTCCTTATATTCCATCAATCATCATTACGTCCTTAGTACTGCAAGTATAAATATTAAATTTTGAAATGTGTTACAAGTTGTGAGAATTAATGTCTTCTCAGTGTGCATACCACAGGCAAATAACAAATTTTAGATATTTCATGTTT
Source organism: Erithacus rubecula (assembly GCF_903797595.1). Classification (NCBI taxonomy): domain Eukaryota; kingdom Metazoa; phylum Chordata; class Aves; order Passeriformes; family Muscicapidae; genus Erithacus; species Erithacus rubecula. The sequence continues at coordinate 8,307,196 of NC_136661.1, forward strand.
GCAGAGGAGATGCAAAACCGTAACTCTCAGGACTGCTGTCTCCATGAGTGAAACAGTATATTGTACACTATATATTTTCCAGATAGAATTTTCACTGTTTGACAGTTTTGGACAGTTAAGATGCTTGGTTTACTTAGCAATTACTGTCTTTTTTCTGCAGTAATTTTCATTTATTTGTTTGTTTCTCTTTACCGGGTCTTGATGGGCCATCACTGCCCAAAAAGATATCTAAGCCAGACTCTGAAACTATGCAGTGTTGAAGGAGTGCAGTCAATATTTGCCTCATTCTGGTGGAGTGGTTTTTGGTCCCTGCTGGGGGGACACAGTCAAGGCCCAGACAGAAAGAACAGTGCACATCTCTGTTCAGCCCTGCCTCAACATGATGCAGTTGAGTTCCTGGAAGTCACCACAGACAATATTTTTCAGAACAATTTCCCCACATTTTGCTTTTTATTTCTTTGCAGAGAATAGGAAGGCTGTAGCACACAGGGCACCCTGCAGGAGACCCCACTGATGATATGGCAGGATAGAGTGTCAGAGTGACTCATTTCCCAGGGGGAGCCGCTGGCTCTTTCTCTGAACAAAAGAAACAAGAATTATACAAATCTCCCCTTTTCATTCTTAGTGCACTTATAAAAATTCTCAGAGGATAACAGTAGAATCAAACCCACATAACTCCTGCCCTGTTAATTTGTGTCTGGGTGATGGAGAATTTTACCTCTGAGTACTGAACTAGAATAACAAATGCAATTCTTGCATATAGTGTGTATATTCTCAGCCATTTCTCAGATTTTCATTAATCTCAGAATATTGATATCATGCTTTTTCCTCAACAGACATACCCTAAGTCAAGAATGACAAGTAAAATCAACAAACTATTTCAGATTCTTCTATCATTTTCACATCACATTCACATTCACATCATGTATCTTTTTGTATCTTATTAATTTCCTTATTGAGCACTGAAGGAGGATGTTTACGCTGCAAAATATGCTAAATAAAATGAAAACCACCACTAACAATGTTTTTGCAAATTTAATTCAATTACAAAGAACATAAGTTTATTGCCCTGAGATCTACCTGTATATTTATATTCTGTCAGATGATTTTATCAGAGGCTTAAGCAGACTGCATCATTGCTGTGCCTCTCTCTCGGGCTGTGCTCTGGGGTGTACCTTCTCCCATCCCAACTACTGGAAAACTAGTCTGTTCACAGGTCTGATCCCAGTGTGACACTTCTACTTTATCCATCAAATCTAGTGAGATGCCAGAGTCCTAAAGAGCAAGAGTGAGATCAGCAGACCTTGTCTCTGAGTGAACTAGCTGGAGTATACTCACCAAGGAGCTTTCCGCATCCTTGGTGCACCCCCATTTGGTTAAATTAGTTCTGTGCTCCCTCATGCCAAGTCTGACCTTGTCTGTGGTCAGATGAGTGCTTTGTCATATAGCTATGAACAGATTTCTACATCTAACAATTTGCAGGCTCTGATCCAGGGCTTGGTGGAATCACCACATTCCAGACAAGTTTTTAGATTATTTCTTTTCAAGAGCTTAACATACTAGGCATCTCAGCTACAATTTTTTGTTTACATTAATTAGATATTAATCGCTGCCACCACTTGGTCACCATGATGTCATTTAAACTAGAATCTGATCTATTGAACCACAAAGTCTCCAGAGTAATTCTGAACTAGCTCAAAGTGGCTTGGATTTGAGTGAAAACATGTTTATGTAAGCATATTTTGCATATTCTCATAACAAGTTTTAAAGTCATATTCAAATTCAATGCTCTTGCTCATATGCCTAATGTGACCTGTAGACAAATTATGTTATTAGAATGTCATTGCAGATTTTGCTTTGATCTCTACATTCCTTTTTCTGCAAACCCTACAGGATCAGAAACATATCTGAAAGGAAAAAAAAAATTAAAAGCAGATCATTTTTGTTAAGACTTTTTCATTATTATTTCTACATTTAGTTTATTTGAAGAGGGAGGGAGAGGTGGTATCCATATGCAAACAGCATATAGGTCCAACCTACCAGCTAATTGTCATGAAACTCAGGAAAACAGCAACACATAAGGCCCCCATTTATTTAATAGGTAACATGCTGTACTTTCTGTCAACTTTATAAAAAACCTAACACTGTTTTCCTGTAGAAATCTAGATGGACTGGAAAAACAACAGAGGGATGAACAGAAAAGCAAACAAATTCTACCAAGTGGATGTTGATTTTACCTCTCTCTGAACAGTGTCCAGGAATTAAATAACTGAACCATGAGATTATAGCAAGTAGCTGAAGCTTCTTAGATCCATATATAATCAAGTCTGGTTTTGCACTTTTTCTAATATATAGATTATTATCAATATTAAAATGAATGAGAAGATATTTATAATTTGGAGAAATATATTTGCTATCGTGTTCTAGCAACACATACAATCCATGCTTCTGGACCCTGGAGATCTGTTGGTAGTTTCTACAGCTCCCAAAAAAAGGAGTTAAAGATTTCATCTCTGCGGGCAATAGGTTTATCCACTCCCAACATTCTCTGGAAAATTTTGAGAGATCCTGAAACTGTGCCTAGTGAAACCATAAGTCTCCTTCTATGCTACTTCAAAATTAGGGAATCTCAGACGAGGCATCAGAAATAAACAGTGAAACAATTAAAAGTTTGAATTGCTGGAGGCCCTTTTCTTTAGGGGGCAATCCTGATCAGGTTTGTACAGAGGTAGAACAAACCCATGCAAGATGCAAGAATCCCAGCTCATAGGCAGTGTAATAAGTTCCTCCCCTGCCGGGGCCCCTGCCAGCCCCCAGGATGCAGATGAGGGCGTCTCCTGGTCCCCGGCTGCTTTCCCAGGGCCCCAAGCCCCTCCTGCAGGCAGCTCTGCTGTGCTGTGACTTCCCAAGTGCCTCCCTCGTCAGCAGCACCCCAGAGAGCAGAGGGCTCTGACCTGGGGGTGCCGCGCTGAGACTGCGGCGGCTCTATCCTGCAATGGGGTCTGTGTCCTGCAATGGGGTCTGTGTCCTGCAATGGGGTCTCTGTCCTGCAATGGGGTCTGTGTCCTGCAATGGGGTCTCTGTCCTTCAACGGGGTCTGTGTCCTGCAATGGGGTCTCTGTTCTGGCAATGGGGTCTCTGTCCTGCAATGGGGTCTCTGTTCTGGCAATGGGGTCTGTGTCCTGCAATGGGGTCTCTGTCCTGCAATGGGGTCTCTGTCCTGCAATGGGGTCTCTATCCTGCAATGGGGTCTCTGCCCTGCAATGGGGTCTCTGTTCTGTCAATGGGGTCTCTGTCCTGGCAATGGGGTCTCTGTTCTGGCAATGGGGTCTCTGTCCTGTCAATGGGGTCTCTGTCCTGGCAATGGGGTCTCTGTTCTGGCAATGGGGTCTCTGTCCTGCAATGGGGTCTCTGTCCTGGCAATGGGTCTCCATTCTCTGCTCACTCGTGGGGCACAGGGGCACCAGCTCTCAGTCTCTCATGCCGAGAGTGCCAGCAGCATGTGGTTTTTGTATTTCACTTCAGCTAGGAGTTGCATGGCCTGGCTGAATGTCAGAAACTGTGTAAACAAATGTACAGATGATTTTTTTCCCTCTTACACAGCAGAGCTGTAACAGCTGTGTTCATGTTAGCTCAGCATGAGCATGACTGTGATGCAGTGACTAGAAAGTTTGGGAGGTTGGTTTAATTTTTGTTTTTCTTTCTTTGGTTTTGTTTTGTTTTGTTTTTTTTTTTTCCTTTTAAATAGAGAGGAAAGAATGGTTTTAACCTCCCTAGAAGCACAAAAGCCTTTCTACATTCCTGTTGACAGTGCATCTCTGCCAGATTTTTTTAACTTCTTGAAGTACATTATCTGATGTCCAATAAAAGAGTATTATTTCATCTTATGCATTTTTCCAAAACACAGGGGTTTTCCCAGCATCAAGAGATGGGATCAGTCACTAGAAAATGTGATGTTTTTAGAGTCATCATTTTTAATATGGAAAAAGAATATTCTGTCATGCACAGAAGGATCTGTGTAAAGCTTATGCACTAGTGCTACTTCCTTGATATTGTTTTTCAAATGTTTTCTTGCTGCACTCTATGTGTTCCTGGAGTATTTCTTTGAAATAGAATATCTATTATTCTGATAATTCTAGAGTGTATTTTTATTATAGTCACTGTGAATCCCTAATTGTGCTTGTAGAATTTGCCCAAGATGCTTTTATTAAATTTTTAAAAAAATAGATATTATATGAAAGAAAATTTTGTCATCATGTAAATTAATATCACATCATGCATCTTACTGGCTACATAACAAGTGAATGACATAGGAAGAGTAGCATCAGCTTCTCTATTCATTCCAGCACTTGGAGACACCGAATCTGCATTTGACAGAACATGAGTGCCTCCGAAGAATGAATCCTCATAGTCTCATCTGATCTAATTGAAGAGTGTTCAATCATACAGATCTTTTAAGAAATACTGAATTCATAAAAATATGTGTGAGATCAACAACTATTTCATCTGCCACAGAGGATTATTTCTGATATTACATTGCATCCATTAGATCCCATTAGAGAAGCACTTTATTAAAACCAAATATTTAAAAAGTGATAAATTTATTATTCTGCTGGGAAAAAAAGATGGAAAATGAAAAAGTATTTCAACTAGAGGAGGGAAAATTAATTTTCCTGTTTATATGTGCAGTGAAAAATGGCAGTATTTTGAAGTAATCTGATTTACTGAAAAGTAATGAGGGTAAAAATAATAAAGCAATTTCCCAGAAAGTACTGATGCATTTCTTTTAAAAGACATTTTCACTATTTGAGTTCAGAAGAAGTTTACAAGAGGAAAGCTACTACTACACAGCAAAATCTAGGACAGCTTTGAGTCCTAGAAAGTTGGTTTTTCTTTATTTTTTTTCAGAGCTCCAGTTCATTTATAACTGATTTGTGTTGCCATAAGAATGCTTGAATGGTTGTAAAGTACCTACAATCCTGAATTTCCAATAAATAATTTTATTTGTGAATTTTGTTTTAGACTATGAACTACCTTAGCTAAATGTACCAAGTCTGGCTAATCCATTAAATACTTACCTGCAGAGAAAATACTTCCTCTGGTTAGTCACGCTACAGTTTGTATCTGGTGATGTTAGTTAGATCTCCACACCTCCACCTTGTGTGCTTCACACAGAGAGCTTGTCCAGAAAGCTTGCTAGTCTTGAGAAGACACTGTAATTTCCAGTCCCCTTTGGCAGCACGAGTTAACCCGTACAAAGGTGAAGCTTTCGGTGAAGTATAAACGTGGCCACAAGAGGAGCTGGAGCACAGAAGCTGCTCAGCTACAACCACGCTGGGTTTTTTCTTTAACAATGCACCAGACTGAGCCTTGCAGCTGCAGAGCCAGCACAGGAGGTGTGCTGCACCTTTCCATGGGGAGGATGGCCACGAGGAGATGAGCAGGGCTCTGCACAGTGGTGCTCTGCTCCTCTGAATGCTTTGCCAGTGGATGACCCACAAAGTGGGTGGAGAATTAGAATCCCAGCCACCTGTGGGCAGCTTTGAAGTTGAAGTAGGTGGCATAGTTGTGTTCCCATCTGCCTGCTTTTGTGGTGCACAGGGCCATGCCACAGTGCCATTCACACTAGGATCTGCTGTGTAACCTGTCGTGCTGGTAAGGCTCTGAGACACGAGTGGCAGGAGACTAGGCTGTGCAGCTGCTTCTGTGCCAGATTCATCCCAAGCTGAATTAAACATCATCACCATTGGGGTACTGATGCATAGCAATGACAGAACTACTACTGGCCTTCACATTTCAAGCATTTATATTGTCTAAATACTGGAAAGATGGGAGGGTTGTGATCTTTATGAGCATTAGCAAGACAGGGGAATGGAGTGACTGGGGTTAATGGGAATATGATGACAACTCAGTAGCAGCTTTGTCAGGGCTGCTACAGCTGTTTGTATCATTGCTTCTGCTCTTTAGCCGAAGAGCTTTCATGATTAAAGCTCTTCATTCTTCCCTGATGGTGTAGTCAGCTTAGCAGATATTTTTTCATAACACTCCAAGATTTACAGCAGCAGCAGCCTTGCCTATCACTGGATCAAATCCAGAAAACAGCTCTTAAACCACTCCATGGAACAGCAGCCAAATTCCATACCAGTTAGAAAATTCACACAACACAGAGATCATCCAAGTGCTTGAGTGTTCTGATACTGACAAATATATTCAGTTACTCCATTTTAATTTGCTGCAAAATCTTGGCAGAGCTTGAAATGTATTCGCTTTCAGACTTAGAGTCACTAGAGCCTGGGGTAGGCAGCAGATAAGGCTCCTTTTGCAGGACAGCATTCCACACCATCTGTGCTTTTCTTTGGGTTGTTGAGATCTGACAACTACAGTTTGAGAGCACAGCCTATTGTTTTTAAGTATTTATTGGGTTGTTTATTATATTCGGAGTAAGAGAGATTTTTCTGCTCTTATTTCACTGTTTTCATAAATTAAAATAAAACACGGCTGATGTGAAGCCAACCTTAATCAGATTTTCATTTTACACCAAAACTATACTTACAAGTCACTGATTTCCTGACAATTTCCTTAAACTAGAAGCACAATATGTGCTTTGTAAAATGCCTATGTCTTGCAGTTAGAGAACTCTGAGGCTATCATGTGCAATGGCTGTTACGCAGGAGAACTCACAGTAGCTGTTAAAGACAAATGTTCACGTTTCACAACTAAGAAAGACTTTTTTATTATTTTTGTGTCTTCTTCACCATGTAATGCAAAGTCTCCGATCAATGTGCAAAGCACTATTCACTTCAAATAAGATCTCTGCATTAGCTGTTTTTAAAAAGAAAATGGTTAGTCAAACCATTGTAATGTAGCAGTTAATGGAAAGACTTTATTACATCCTTGTATTTGTTAAGACTAGAGGAGAAAACTGTACTATAGAGCCATGTACTTGGGAACCAGGGTGTTTAAATCATAACTCAGATGTAATCATTTAACTAAGCAGTCACCACAAATACAACCTAACACCTTGGTGTTCTTTTTTACTATACACTATACTGTACTGCCACTTAAAATCCTCATTTTAAAAGAACTGTGGGTTGTAGCACTATAGGAGCTCCTGATTAAGGCCCATTACATTTCAGCAAATATGGGTAACATGATTTATAGTTACATCTAGATAGACAGATAGATAGACAGATAGATAGATAGATAGATAGATAGATATAGATATAGATATAGATATAGATATAGATATAGATATAGATATAGATATAGATATAGATATAGATATAATATATATTAAATATATAATCATAGAAACAAAAGAAAAATGCTGCCTTCTTAAGGTCCTGATAAGAAATCTAGGACCATGAAAGTTTAGACAAGCCATTGGCATGGAAGGGATTTGACAAAATATCAAACAGCTTCCTGATCTGTTGTCCACAATTGTAACTCAGCTGTTTTGAAAACTAGATCCCATTTCATATGATCTGTGCTTTCAGCCTGTTGGTGCCTTTCTGATTTACCCAGCTCAGTGAGAGACAACCAAGATGCTGGCATTTATTTCCAAAGTCACCCAATTCCCTTAAGAGCTGTGAAAGCCAAGACATCTCTGCTAAGTCACAGAATGGTTGATATTGGAAGGGGCCTCCTGCTCAAAGCAGGGTCACCAAGAGGAGCATGCTGGTGCCATGCAGAGTTTGGGTTTGTGTTTATCCAGAGATGGAGAATCCACAACCTTCCTGGGCAATCTGTTCACTGACCTGTGTATTGCCCCCAGCCTTTATTCAGAATAAAGTTTCACATAAGTCACTAGGATATTCACTTTTAGTCCCACAGACCTGAGATCAGAAAATATAATGACAGTAAGTCAGTTTGAAGTAGTGAACAGTGAGCTAGCCAGACAGCATAGTCTCAGGCAGATATATTGCTATATATATATATATATATATATATATATATATATATGATATATATAACAAAACACAGGAACCAACAGGCAATGTTCAGTGTTTAATATTAGATGGTTTTTTAAAGAGGTTTTGTGGGAAGAAGCTATAACACATAAAGAAAAAGTGTATTAGTACTATCATCTTATTTGACTGATAATTGCATTACAGTTGACTTATTGCACTGGCTTTAACCCTTTAATCACTGTGTTTAGTTCCTGTATACTTTCAGAACCGTTTCATCCTCAGTCCAGTTGGTCCTTGGTTAGAGATCTACAGGGCAAAAAAGAGAACTGTTTCCTGCTAAAAAGCAGGTACTATGATGTCTAAATACTCAATCTCTTTCTAAATGTTCAGCTTTTATATCTGTAAAATGGATCTTCTGGACCATACAAGTGGTTGCATTCTTAAATTCTCTGTCTATAAAAGCTTTTCAAGCCCATTTTTTTTCTATTATTATCATCCTGGAATTTGACAGTGTTTTGCAACAATAGTAAAAGCACTTAGCATATATTTCTCAGACTTAGGCAGGGAAGCTCTGTAAGCCATCACTGTAACTCTTGATAACAACAGCTTAGTAAAAAAAATAAGTTTTTCCTCTGCATATATAGTGTGCATTTTTTGTTGTTGTTGTTTTTTTTTAAGCTAGTAATTTTAAAGTGTCATTGTAATTGTCTTTCTGGTTTTTTGTTTGAGATTTTAATGTCCATTTCTCCTGTCATTCCCAGTTATGGAACAGTTACTTTCAACAAAACTGTTTTAAAATAAAATTTAAATGAAATAAAACATCACCTGCTATGGATAACCAGAAAATAATACCTCTGTAGTAAAATGGAATTTTTAAGTGACTCAGAAAAAAAATGTATTTTTCCATAGAAAAAAGAAACTGTGAAGGATTGCTGACATTTTCCGAAAAACATAATTTTGACGTAAAATTCTCAGATGGCTGAGCTAATTAGCACTTCCTGCTAATGTTTTCTAAATTGGAAAAGGGAATGACAGCACAAGAAACAGTAACATTCCTTCTAAGCACAAGATGTAATACTGGTACCTGAATCTACTTTAGCTGGAAATGTACCTGAACCCATATACACCTGTATCTAGATCACTGCTCACAGTACAAATGTTTCTCTACAATAAGCAACTTCCACATTTATGGCCATTTGATATTGCTTCAAAAAGCCTCACAGGTCTTTCATTTTTTGTCATCTTCAGAATATGATGAGATGTCAAACCTAATTCTTCTCACATCTCCTGTACACCACAAGTTTGCCATAAGAAGAGTTGAACTTAATCACTATGCAATTTCTGCCACCAAAACAACAACAAAAAATTGCAGTAGGGGTTCTTGTCTTCAAATAGATGGCAAAAAAATGCAAAAAAGATGTAGTTCAGCAGCACAGGGTACTGCAGAGTTTCATGGGCATTGCTGTGTTTTGTCCTGGGAAGCTGTATTTGTTGTCATTAGTTACATAAAATATTAAAAATTTAAAGACTGGTTAAAACAAAACAGAAGCTTGCTTTGTACATGGCTTCAATTTGCCAGTTGCATGTAAAATTCTGCAAGCATTTCTGGTAGGTATTGGCTGCTTCACTGCCAACTCTTCCATCTGAACACTGGTACTTCAAAGCTGGTGAGCTTCATTTGGTGGAGATCCACAGCAACAGAAAGAATTAATGAGAAAAATGCTCCAAATGCATACTGGGTTTGCTCCCTGGGCATGAGCTTGCTGAGATGTGGCTTGGCATCTCCTCCTACAGGTTTTGGCAGACCTGGGCCAGCTCTCTCACAGCCTGGTGGATTGTTGGTTGCCATCAGTGGTTGGGAGCCACACAAACCTGCACCCCTGCTGATGCCAGGTGAAAAGTCTGTGGTGCAGGGACAGGTTGCAGGGCTCAGGGCAGAAAATTCTGATGTTTTTCTGGAGATTATTGTGGTAGACAACATCTGCAGGAATCCTGCTTCCAAAAATCTCTCTGGAAAAGGAAACGAGTTGTCAAAGTTATTTGGAGAAGAGTAAGACCTCTAAAAATGCCGGCCCTTGGTCTCACCTTGGGGATGTGATTATAGAAAAAAACGATTTTAAAGATAATGATACAGTAATTGAACATTTGGTAAATGCTTAAACACTTAATGGATCATCATATTGAATGGTTAACAAACATGCTCTGTAGCTGAGGGAGTCTATGAACTTTGAGCTCATTGATATCTACCTGGGCCCTTCAAAACCACTGTGTGCAAACCCACCTTTGCTCGAGCAAAGGACAAGAGGCAGGGTGAGAAGTTGAGGCGAGAAAGAGAAGATGGAAGGGGTCCAAGAATGTAATTATCCTTACAAAAACATGGAAACAGTTTTCCTATCATCACACACCAAACAGATCTTCAGCGACAGCTTGAACACCCATAACTGAGGATTACATAAGACTTGCATCAGGGCAGATGTGAAGTTTCTATACTCATTGTCCCAGTAACTAGGCATTGTTCCCCTAATATAAATAACTGCATATATTAATTGTCCAATTATATATTGTATTTTATGTACTGATATTTCATAATTGGATTTTAAGGCATATATTTTCCAAACATGCAAATAGATACCTGATTTCCTTACATTTTTAAAGGTACTATTATAGTAGTTCAGGTATTCACATGCCTGTGTATCTTGGCAAGGGCAGTGAAGTGACTTCCCTTTGTGTAAATAATTGTGGTATAGTGGTTTGAGCCTGTGTAACATAGTTGAAAAAGACTGAGAACAAGATAAGACAAAAATCACACAGCTATGTGATGGCACCAAGCTTGCCCTTGAAGTGCTGCTGTTTAGATTTCTTTTTTCTTTACTATTTTACAGACAATAAAAACACAAGTGAAGTTATTGAAGCAGTAAATAAACAGAAATAGAAGGATAAAAAGACCTCAGAATTTATCCTGAAAGGAGATAGTCAATATATTTGTTTCTCATACAGTCAAAGCTTATAGGCAAAACAACTCATCTAAACAAAAAAGCTTAAAAACATTTGTATGGCAATACATAGGTGTGTGCATAACTCCACATGCACACATAGACACACACATACAAAGTACATGTAGAATTTTCATGTGACAAGATGTTAACTTCATCTGCTTATATTGATGAGATCATGTGGGACATGAAGTCATAGAAAACAAATTGGAATAACAGGTTTCTCATTCAAAGACCTACTACAAGGTGTTTTGAAAGTCATTTTGTTTTTCTCTTCCTCTTTCTTTTCTATTTAGATACTAACAGAAGCCCCAAGCTCTTGACAGAGCTTGCTGCATAGAATGCTTTACTCTATGGAATCCCAAACTAGTAGAAATATCTTGGCTTTGATGTAATAACAATAACAGATAAACCCATTTTACTATTTTCATAAACACAAGTGCATTTTCAATAACTGAATATCACACTCTCCTGGATATTTTGCAGATGAGCTGCAGTATACCACCTGAATTTAACCTTATGTCAAATTCTGGATCCTTCCAAGACTGCTTGGATACTGCAAAATGTTCAAGTAAATGAACAACTAAAGTCCCTTCCAAAACAGGCTGATTTATCATGCCATGATTTAGCGAATGAAATTTGGATCTCTATATGGCAAGTGACAGCAAGGATTGAACAGTCAGCCAAGCTCATTCCTCAGATGCTGGATTTTGAGGGGACTGTAGAACAAGTTATTTCATCTAGTGTCTATCAATATAACTTTACCTGTTTTGTTTTACAAAACATTCAGCAGAAGCAACTACAGGATTTCACAGAGTAACCTATCACTTAGGGAAACAATGGCAAATAGAATGGAGGTCATCAAAATTTTAATGAAATGCAGCTTCTATATAAATCCTATTTCTCCTATTGGTCTTAGCAAATGTAGTGACAAAGACAAAACTGAAAACTTGAACAGATTTCTGGACCTTGTGAATTTCATTTTCTGAATTAATAATGAAGAGAAATTCTGTTTGAAAGTTGCCCCATAACAGGACATTTGGAAGACTAAACAAGGCAATGGGGTTAAGTAACAGACTGAATAAAAAGGAAACAAATAAATTTAACTGATGGAATGAGGAAAAAACAAGGCAATAGGAATTCTTCTATGACTGGATCTGCCTGATCTTCCTGGATCTCTGAGATAATGGTAGTAAACTTGAGATAATGGTAGTAAACTCTCAATCATCCTCAGGTAACATGTTCAAATTGGTGAAAGGTATTGTAGAAGAGATGTTCAACACTTAAAATAGCAGACTGTTTAAAAACAAAATCCAGATATGTAATTTGGTGACTTGAAAAACTATTTGTCTTGTTTTTCAGATGCATTGAAAAAGTACCATAACCTTCACAATGGTTATCACATGATAGTTTGAAAAACAAACTGAAGTAAAGGTTTCTACATCTGTGCATTTATTTCATTAATCACATCTAACATCTGCAAATCAGGATTCAAGCAGTTTGAGTTTACATTATCTCTTTGCATGGGTTTTCTCTGAAAAATAAGCATGTTTCAGAAAATGTTGAAGACAGCTTCAGTTTATAGTTTTGTGATTTCAGTGAGGTCTTGGAAAGCTAAGAATGCCAGACTTCTAAAAAGGAAATGCATTTTCACAGACAAAGCCAATGACTATGTTTTCAGGAAGAAGCAGAAGGAATAGTAGATGAAATTGTCCCACGTGTTTCTCTAACAGGACACCTTTCTCACATCCCTCTTTATTACCAGGCAAATTCAAAAGTTATCATCACCACACCTAATAACTTGACAAAAATTCCTTCTTCTTCTTTCCTATAATACCTTACCTCTCTGCAGACAGGCGACCCATTCCTCATACTGTCTCTTTGCTACCTAACAAGGTACATTTGTTACATTCACAGTTTCAAGTAATGCAGAGCACTAGCACAAGTCTGTCTGCTTGTCAACATCATGGAAAGGTTGAGAGGTGCTTCTGTCTGTAGAGCCCCTGGGAAGTTGTGTGAACTGGTATCCAGTCAGGATTCTGGCCTCTAACTAGAACACTAGTCATGTGCCACTGCCCAAATGAGAGGCATTCTCTTCTATATATCTACATTTCTACATGATGCTATAGAGCATTGCTTGCCACCAAGATACTACTCCAGTTGCTTTCATTCTGCAGGGGTTATCCCGCCTGAAAATTGCACTGCAAGGTGTGCCTTACATGGGTGGCTCTGAGCACACCCGTGTGTGTTCAAAGGGTGTGCTGATGGGTTCAAGTACCAAAAAAGGTTTCTATTTCTATACTTCTGGTCTACAACACGACAGGCTTTCTTTGAGAAGCTCACCTAGATGATACATTGAACTCCACGAGTTGCAAGTGCCCTGAGCAGATGATACCTGCTGCCCCATAAACTGAGGACAGAAGTTAATACAACTGACACATAAATTTCCAGGTCTGAGCCATGCAGTGAACATTCTATTGGTCTCAGAAGTTCAGAGACCCTGTATGTACAGTTATGACCTCTGAATGTACACTTAGGCATTCGGAAACACCCGGCACAGGAAATTAAACATAGCCTGGATGGGCAAGATATTAAGGCAGATTTAGACAGGCCAAAGTTCCTATACCTACAATGTGAACATGGCTGTTGTCTATGACAGTGATAGAATTAACTGATACAATTTGGTGTTTTAAGTAGTTTACTGCTAGTTGTAATGATTCTTCACTGCCAGTGCATTACCAGATAAATGGCTCAACTTATGGTACAAGCAACTTGCTTTTCAAGCCACTCTTTCAAGTGGGCAGGAAGCCAGCTGCTTCAACAGGCATGCCAGAGTCTCTGATTCCAGCACACCACCCCAGGAGCCTCTAGCTGAAATATGATGAGCACAATCTGCTTCAAATTAGTCCCATGTACAGATAATCTTCCATTACATTTTTAATACACAACTAAGAGAAAGTTGCTCCTCTACAGCACCTTGTCTGATAAAGGAATCTTTCAGAGCACAAACTGCCTATTGATTAAAATTAATAATTGATCACAGCTTTACCTTTCACCTCTGAATGAAATGTGCAACATTTCCAACTTCAAAGCTGTACTAGGTTGCATGTTCTCATGATTTGCTGTTGTTGGCAAGGCTTGGTGATCAGTGCAGCATAAGCCCCTGTAAATGCCAAGGCTGCAAGCTGATTACAATGCTGGAGCTGTTGAACTATTGCCAAAAAAGCCATGTCTCTACAACTATTGCACTGCTGTGCACTTGCTAAAAGGGTTTGGGATCAACAACACAAACTGTTCATTCCTTTTACTCACATATTACTCAGCTAAGTAGCAGTTTGTTTCTAAAATGTTTCTAATGTTTTCAAGGGTCTACTCAAGGAATAGCTACTACTGAGGATTACTAATAGCAGTACACTTTGGGGCATTGTTCTCAGTGGTATTTTGCAGCTTTTGGGATCTCTCCTATTAAAATCATGTGGACATTTTGTAGTCAGTTTCAACATGACTGTGTGAATATTAAGGAACTCAAAATTAATGCAGTGATAGAGAAAATGCTCCATTAATACCCTGACAAGGCAAGAATTTTTTACAAGGATATTGCCCAAGGGTGTTCAAAAATTTCATCTTTAGAGAGTATTACCATGTATGTTTTGTGACTTTCTTTAGTCAGCTTCTTCTTGAACCAGTTTTGACAGACATACGGCAAAATTTGTCCTTCTGCCCAGAATGCAAAACAAGTCCCAGTTCTCACATTGTGGCTTTCCCTCAATCCTTACAGATTTTTCTCTTAATGGTTCCTGTTATAGTACTATACATAACTTTAATATGTATCTACCACCTTCCATCATATGGAAGGTTTCAAATCAAGGATTCAATTTGTATTTATATTGGTGGTCTGCTTCAACTGAAATTGAATAGGTGTTCTACTATTAGGAGGTGTTTCATATGTTTTTCTGCTCTCAAAAATTGTCTCCTGAACAGTTCCCTGTATCTCCACATAAATTACTACCGCTGTAATTTCATGGTTTGTAATAGCACTCACAAAAGGAAAATATATAAGCTGTAACAGGGAGGGCAGTTGTTTTGCTGCTTAACATTAACTAGAGTGACAGAACTTTCTTAGCCCTTCCAGAAAGCCCATTAGCAGAGGATTTATTTCACAAGATTTTATTCCTTTGTGTAAAATAAACCTGTGTTATGTATTTTTAGATTAAATAATGCCACATTAATATGACCTTCTGCTGACTAAACTGCAGGAAATCAGACGTTTAAAGTGACACTAACAAAACACTTAATAAACAAAATAGCAGTTAGAAAACTTCAGCACTTACACTGACAGATTCAAATTAGTTCTAGTTTTAGCAGAGAAGCTTGAGGGATAAAAGTGCAAAATTTATGATGAGAATTGGTATGAAGGCATACTCTTACATTTTCATATAATTCTTTTTGCTGAAGACATGTACAATACTAAAAATTCAAAATACTGGGGCTCTACAGTGGTTATTCTTGTATACATTATTAGCATATATATGGAGAATTTTATATTTCTGTTTTGATTCTCGTGGGTACTGCCATGAAATAAATCATTACAAAGTGAATGCAGCTGGAGAAATCCTGTAGAACTGTGGGACTGGGGCACAAAGACAACTGCACAGAGGTTTTCATGCCGTTTTTAGATGACTAACTGTGCCTATGCAGAATTGCTTTGGTTGAAACTCTAAACATTGCAGCAATACAAATCAACAAGACTAGCAAATATCTTTTCTGTCTGTGTTTCAGGAATAAGCATGACACTCAGGAAGTTTTTATGTGCTGGTCAGATGCCTTACTGCATCCAGGGTCAGGATGAAAATCCTGTTCATCAGCAACACCAAGAAAATAATAAAATTGTGGCAACAGAGGGTTGGTTTTACTTTCCTGCTAGATGAAGTAAGAAATAAGAAGGAAGAATTATCCTTGGTATGTTCTCAATCTCTTCCTCAGTCTGGCTCTTGAGTTTCAAAAGCCATAAATCATAGTCAGAGCTTCTAAGGTATTTTTCTTTTAAAGAATCTCCTTTAAATACTCATAAAATATTTAATAAATCTTCAGTTTGGGCAGTGAGCCAAGAAAACATTGCTAGGCAATGCTGCAGGCCAGTTCAAGACCCCAGCACAACTTCAGTAGGTCACTAGACTATGGTGATACAGGCCAGGGCACTGCAGACAGGGGTTTCTGTCCCAGAGGAGGAAGGAGCACTGAAGTTTTGCAAGTGTGTAAGCAAAATTTACAGGACATGATTGAACCACAATTCATGATGCAGATTTCTAGTGGGCACTAACAACACCTAGTGTTTTCTGTATAGGTGTACCTTCCACTATATTCCTGCAGGAAAATTGTTCTAAATGACCAAAACATTAGTTTTGTTTATACCACTCACATCATATACATATTATATGCATATTATATACATATCATGTACATATACATATATACATATCATATCCATATCCATATCCATATCCATATCCATATCCATATATATATATACATACCATCCCACAGATAAAACATATCTTTGGATTCTAATGCATTGAGGTACTTTCAAACTAAATTTGAACATTTAATCTTCCATTCAGCCCCATCTTGTGTTGCATTCAATCCTCCCCACACTCAATACAGAGCTGTTAAATATGGCAGTGTAGCATCAACTTATTTCCTCTCTAGTTTTCTGAGTTTCTCTGTTCATACAGCCTTCTTGCCTTCTTTCTATTTAGATCTTTTTCAGAGACCCAATTTATTTATGATCTCACAGACACAGTAATCAGCTGTCTTCACCACCCACATATTTAAGATGAAGAAAGTGAAAGAAAACTGGTGACATTTTCTAAGGGAGTGTCAGAACATTCTAACTTGTCTACATTTATTTCCTAAATAGCTCAGACAGAGACATTTGGGTTTGACTTGGTTTGGTTTGGTTTGGTTTGGTTTGTTGTTTGTTTTTGTGTTGCTTGTAGAAGTTTTTTAATACAGAAGTAATCTTTAAAACATAACAATAATGATAATAGCAATAATAATAGTAGCAATAATAATAATAGTGATGATGATGATGATGATGATAATAATAATAATAATAATAAATTACTATGTATTTCAGAACAATGCAGTCTAAAAATTTGTGTGCTCTATGCAGCATGGATGCTGCATTTATATGTGTTGCATAAGATATAAATATTTATATCCTGTTAATATATAAAGGAATTCTTGCCATGAAAGTCCCTGCCTTAAAGAGTTTATAGTGCATATGGATATGTATTTTTCTGTTATTTCTTTATCAATACACATGAAATCCATTATTTTAATGCCAGTCTAAGAAGGTTTTTCTGGGAAGTAGGATATGCTTATCTGGTTGAGGCAGTGAGAACTCCTTCATCTAAAAGAGTCCAAGGATCTCTGCAATTCCTTTGCATTCCTGCAAGTCATAGAAAACTTCCCCAGTGAACAGGGGCATAATTTGTCTTTTTCCAGAGTATCACAGTTGCTAAGATCCTGCTGGGAAGATTACTATCAGTGAAATAACCAAATACTGGCATGAAAATAAACTTGTGACACATTCTGCACTTCCCTGCAACTTTATTTCATTATTTCATCAGTATCAAGCATCACCCTGCTTTCTTACTGCTGCGGATGGCGAGTTGGAGCCAGTTGCTGCTTCTGACAGTAAGGAGGAGCATTAATATGCAACTCCTCCTGCTCACAACTCCAGTTATGACTGCAAAGACAAGCCACCCAGGGTTTCAAACCATGGAGTTGCTAACATGGTAACTTACTTTCTGCTATAGCAAGAACACCATGCTCTATTCTGGGATATGGCTGTTTCCCCCAAGTGTTCTTGTTTGCCTAATGCATTTGGTAAAAGAAGGATAGGACATTATCATCCTACGCAGAAAATGTAGAAGTGATGTTATTTCTCCAATATGCATTATTCATTTGGAAGGAGAAAGCCTTTTTTGTTGAACAGAAGTTTGTTGGGCTGACTTGATGTGTCTATTATTAATAAATAACTGAAACATTATTTTAGTCATCTAAACAAAGAACAATGCATTTTATTTGTTTAAAAACCAGACCCAGGAGAATATTCAAAAGGTTTTTTTTGTAGAAAAGAATACAGTAAGTTCTATAGAAAGACAAGTCTGCAACAACACATTTTTACCTGCAGAGAGGGAAGTGGAAAAAAAGAAACAGAGTTCTGACAAAGTACTGAAATTTTACTTTTGAAATTACTCTTTGTGAAAACAACAGGGCATAAATGCCTGCTTTTTAGGCATAAAAGACAGGAGAAGGCCAGGATCAACCAGAATAGCATCATATAATGGTTTAAGTTGTAAGGGACATTAAAGATTGTCCAGTTCCAAGCCCCTGCCATGGGCAGGGATGCCATTCTCTAGATCAGATTGCCCAAAGTCCCATCCAACCTGACCTTGAAAAATTCTGGGAAGGGGCACCCATTGTTTCTATAGGCAACCTCTTCCAGTCTTTCATTTTCCATCTTTCATCTGAGTAAAGAGTTTCTTCCTAACATCTAATCTAATCAAGCCATATTTCAGTTTCAAACCATTACCCCTTATCCTGTCACTACCTGTTCATATAAAGAGTCCCTCTACCTTGCTTTTATAAGCCCCATTAAGGTACTGAAAGGCTACAACTGATGCCTCCCCAAAGCCTTCTCCAGGTGGAACACACTAGAGATTCTAACCTGTCTTCATAGGAGATGTGTTCCATCCTTTGGATCATCTTTCTTGTCATCTTCTGGACCTACTCCAACTGGTCTATGTCTTTTCTCTGCTGATGACCCCACACCTGGACACAGCAGGTTTTACTTCCAGGTTTGGTCTCACGAGAGCAGAGAAGAAGGAGAGAAACCCCTCCCTCACCCTGCTGGCCACCTCCCTTATGCTGCAGCCCAGGACATGATTGGATTCTGGGCTGTGAGCACACACTGCTGGGTCATGTCCAGCTTTTCATCCAGGAGAACCCCCAGGCCCTTCTCCACAGAGCTGCTCTCAATGAGTTATTCTCCCAGTCTGTGTCTGTACTCATATCTGGGACTGCCCTGACCCAGGGACAGCTCTTCACACTAGAACTTGTGAGACTTCCTGAGATTCCCATGGGCCCACTGCTCAAGCTTGTCCAGGTCCCTCTGGATAGGATCTTGTCTTTTCAGTGTCTCAGCTTTTTGTCATCTACAAACCTGATGAGGATGCATTTGATGTTCCTCTTGACGTCATCAATGAAGATACAGAAGAATACCAGACCTCTGTCTGACCTGAGGAGCACCACTCCTCACCAGCCTCCACCAGGACAGTCCATAAGATCCTCCACAACTCTCTGGCTATGTCCATCCACCAAATCCCTTATCCACTGAATAGTACATCCATCATAGCCATGCCTCTCCAATTTGGAGATAAGGATGTCCAGTGGGACTGCATCAAAGGCCTTCAGAGCCATAGGTGACATTGGTCAGTCTTCTTTTGTCAAAGTTGCAGCCATTCCCTCACCGAAGACCACCAGATTGGACAAGTGAAATCATGCTGACTGTTTGAGATCACACCCTCCTTTTATGTGGCTTAATATATCTTCTAGGAGGATCTGCTTCATGATCTTCCCAGGCACAGACAAGAGGTTGTAGCTTCCTGGATCTTCCTTTCCTCTCTTTTTAAATATGGGAAAGCTGTTTCCCTTTTTCCAGTCATCAGGGACTTCGTCTGACCACCATGACTTTTCAAGTACAATGGAGCGTGGCTTGGAAAAAATATCTGCCAGCTTCACCAGGATCCTCATATATCCCATTGAGTCCCTTTGAGCTGTGGCTATCACAGATTATCAGAGCCAGGCAATGGGCTGCAGAACAGGCTCTCAAGTGTTTATTCTTACATCCCTTCTTGTTGGCCTGCAGCAGCAGCCAGACTCCCAGAAGTTCAGTGCATCTATCATGGTTTAGAAACAGCACTACACTGTCCTTCCTCTTTCCCCCACTCCCACCCCCTCTCCCCTCTCCCCTCTCCCCCCTGCCCCATCGAGACAAACAAAAGGCAGAGATTAAGGGTTGAGATAAGAACAATTTACTGAAATCAACAATGAGATAAGAAAATTAACTGGAACAGCAGCAGAAAATAAAAGTGTACAAAGACAGGGTGATTTACATGCAAAATATGCTCATCATGACACACTATAGCACAACTTCGAGACAATGCACAAAACAATGAACTACCCCCTCCCCGCCCACGCTTTTCTCTCCAACTGCAATCGACACACCCCTCCTTCTTGGAAGGGAGAGTTCCTCAGCGCAGCCCCAGTGGTGTGTTCCTGGTATGGAATAACAACCCAGACACAGACACATGGCTGCAGGCTACACCCTCTCACACCACTAATGTGGAAAAATTAACTCTGGCCTGGTCAAAGCCAGGGCAGAATCTCACAGGACTGTGACATTTGGCATTAATGGGTTTAGCTTGTGAAATATGTTTTCCACATTTTGCAGAAGCATAAATTTGGTGTCACTCCCCCATCACAGGAAACCAACTACGTTGAAATTAAATGCTTTTCTTTTTGTCCTGCTATCTTTACAGCATTTTACTATTCTGTTTTTCTTAATTAATTCATAATTAGAACTTAAAGCGTGGGAAGAAATTTCCAAAGTGAATGTCTTCTCCAACATTATTTAACTGTGGCTTTGATGGGAGTTCAGAGAAAGTTCAGGAAAAGGTTTTGTCCCCCACTTTTACACATTCAGGTAGTACAAATGGTACTGTGGTGAAAGTGTTTTGAAGAGTGCAACCTAAATCTATCTCTCTGTCAGTTTCCCTTCAGTAGTATAAAAAGAAGTATTTGTGATAATGTTTGATATTTAAAGATATAAGAAAGCTAGATGAAGTAAATAAAATTATTGTTTGATACTTTTAAAGTATGATTTGATATTTCAACATGCAAGTTTAAGATAAACTGTGTTGGCCAAGAATTTTGTTCCTAACATGTCTATCTGCTGTATTTCCTACAATCTGGTGTATATATGTGCTTCTGTAGTTATGGTTGCAGTGACATGTTGCAGTGATATTATGCCTGTTAACAAGTCGTTTTGCATGATACACATGGCAGTAAATAAATGGATAGATGAACAGTCTGTCTAAGCCTTCTTGCACCAGCTTTCCAGTGGGAAGTCCCTTCTGTTTGGTACTAATGCCACAGTGATGTACTATGGCTTTGATTGTAGCTGTGAATAGTTATGTGATATTATGTACTTCAGAAAGTGCTGAACTTATGGACTTTGAGTAATAATACATTTTATTTCTTTGGGAAGTCTATTAAGAGCAAACATGATACATATGTAAGAATTCTGCAGAGTACGGCCAATTTAAGCAACAGCTTAAACAAACAAAACTGAAGTGCATCCAGGAATTAACCACTCACCCAAAAAACTAAGCATAGACACTTCCTTCAGGCTGGTATTTGACAATTAATCCTTTTTATGAGATGCTTAAATTGGTGGATTTTCCTTATTCCTAAAGCACACATAATTTCAAACTATCAAGTAGAAATAAGTTACCAAAAAATGACTTATTTAAAAACAAAAAAGCATAAAAGAGTACAGTACAAACATCTTACAGCCTATATGTTATGAGTTATGTTTTGACTATCTCCTTTCCCTACCCCTCACCATGGAGCTGCTGGCCCCTCCCCCGGGCTGTTTTATCTAGCCGGGTGTTTTCGGCTTTTGGGGCTTTTTGCTGCTGCTCGCTGCTGCTCGCTCACTGCTGCTTGCTGCTGCTTCTGCTGCCCCCCTGCCAACCTCCCCTCAGCTGCTCAGCTGCTTTTCCCCCGGCTGCCTAAACTGCCCCTCTCCCTTCCCCCCCCCATCCCTAAGATTTGCACCGGCTCCAGAGGAAACGGATCTGAACTTCGGAGACCACCTCTGGAAGTCTGCCAAAGAAGCTCTGCTGCCCTTCCCGGCGAAGATCTGCCGAGTTCATCTCAATCTGGGTCTGTGCTGGGAAGTGTTTCTTTTGTATATTGTTAATAAAAAGTTTTTTCCACTTTCCCCTGAAGAAAATTCTTTCTGAGCTTGGTGAAGGAAGGAATTGTAAGGGGGGGAGGGGGCCCTTTGGAGGTCTTTTTCCTAAAATTTGCCCCAAACTTGGACACTATACATTCGAGCACACATTGTCCAGACTATAACAGCAGGTCTAACTTGAAGGTACCTGTAGCCCATTCCTTCTTAGGAAAAAAAACGAGCTAAGACACACATGGGTATGTGAGAACTCATTTTCACAGTAAAGTACAGGTAAGCTTTCCCATCTCAGCAGACAAAGCACCTGTGTGGTTTCTGTGGGATCATGGACTTTTCTAGTCACAGCTAATTTCAGAGGACAAGGGAGCATGTTTACTCGAGAGACTCCTCTCTGCACACCATAGGCAAGGCACTATAAAATAAACTTTCTAACCTCTTTTTTTCCCTGTGGATTAGAATTTGGTGGGTTTTTCTTTGTGTTTCTGGTTTGGTTTGGTTTGCTTTAAGGTTTTGTGGGAGGTTTCTCTAGTATAGCAGTTCCAAAAATTGACATATACTTTTCATGTTTGTCCTGGTTTGAAAGACAGGTGTCTGCTAAGAAAGGCAGGAGCCTCTCTTTGAAATGGAGAATGTAAACTCCCTCCCTTCAAATTATAATAATTTTGAAATTAAAGGGCTCTCAGGTAATGATATGGGAAATAAGAATAACAGTTCTTTAATAGGAAAATTAAAATAGAAATACAGTATTACAAAGAACAAATGCAAAACACTGACAGAGTCAGAATACAACCTGACACACTGTCAGCCAAGGTACTGGTAGCAGTCCCATTAAATGGTGGCTGCATTCCTCCTGCAGTGACAGATGTGGTTCAGCTGAAGCAGTGCTCCTGCAGAAGATGCAGTTTTCCTCTGAAGGTCCAGCAATGATGTGGAAAGGTCTGGTTTTCCTCTGGAATCCAGTGAAAAAAAAAGGCTACTTTGGTGTTCCAAATCTCAGTTTTTATCTAGGTAGGAAAGGCTTGGCTCCTCCTCTTGTGTGGAGCATCTCCCATGGGATGATGTCATTTTATCAGTCATATGGTGGAACTCAACGCCCCATTAACAGACGATATCTTCCTGGAGGGAGGATGGGTTGTGGAAAAGACTACGATGACTGCCCCACCTGGTTTCCACAAATGGCCCATTAGCAGAGAATATCTCTCACGGAGATAAGGATCACTGCTTCGTCTGGTTTCAACAGATGATGATAGAATACACACTTTTGGTCACATCGTGTATTGCAACAAAAGACAATGTTTTAGACAGAGCTTCACTTGTATGTAACAATCTTTAGTACCAGCTCTGCATACTAAGTTGCTTTATTTAGCTGCATATTAATACATCTGCCTGGACAACTGACAGGCTAGCTATCCCCATTTTATGTAATTAATAAGGCCTGAAAACCCAGACCTGGATGAAGAGGAAGAAAATGCTGGCCATGAGCTGCATTTTCTTCTCCCATATACTGTGTTATTTGGGTACCGCGGATCCTCCTTCTATTTCTTCTATACCGCCTTGGTATCTGCTTATGTCTTCCTGACTTCACTGATGTCTTTTCTTTTATCATGGAGCCTCAGTTCCATGCACATCAGTTTTGTAGCTGCCTGACCTTCAGCCTTGCCTCTGACCACAGCTCCTGAACAAATTCTTGGAAAGTTGCAAATTTCTCAATTTCTTTCTGGAGATCTCATCCTGCTGAGCATGTCACTTGTCACTAGCCATGTCTGCTGTTATAGATGGGTAACGAGATGGCTGGCTCTCACAATTAAGGCATGATTATTATGTGTATGTTAAGAGAAGCTTTGTTGCTGTGTAGTTATATTATTGCAGTTTATTGTTTAGGTGTCCTCTGTTCTCCCCACAGTCCCCTTGCCCCCCGTACTGTTGCCACCCTCCAGCCTGGGTTGTCAGGGACATGTGGAGGGAGGTGTGTTCCTGTACCCCTTGCAGGGGATTGTTACTGGGCATGGCAACACCTGACCCCCAGTCAGGGTGCAAGAAAGCGCCTGCACTAATGGGCAGCAGGAGGAGGTGACGATGGACTCTGGGAGGGGCTGGGCTGAGGGACCCCGGGGTACAAAAGGGGGAGCAGCCGTTCTGTGGGTGAGCACGCGGTGGCTGCTCACGCGTTCCCAGGACGCTGCCTTTTTCCTTATTCAGTCCTTTGTTGTATTTGTTAAAGTTTTAATAAATCTTTGAAAATTTTAAAGTGAGTGACCTTTTCTCACATCTGCCCATATCAAAATAAATATTACCTTGCAACAGCAAGCGGGTAATAGTGTTATATTTTCCATGCTGAAAATGAAATGCTGAAAATGCTGTCTGTAGTGAGTGCTTTCACTTGTTCCTTTTTCTTACATAAACTTTCAGCTCAGGGTAGCCAAAGGAGTCAACTGCTAGGGCATCAGACACAATGTGAAATTAAATGTGATTTTTGACAGGTCATGGAATTGTCTGAACAAACATATTTTATAATACACCTCCATACTCATCGAGGCAGAGTGGAAGTGAGATGCCTTTCATCACCATCAAAGATCAAAATCCCAAAATGGTAGTAGAAACAGATCCCTTGTTGCTGCAGCAGCTACTACCCTTCACTGTCTTTTCAAACCTTTCACACATTTTTGGTGAGAAACAGACTAACAGAGTGAGAAGAGAAGGTAGATAAGGGTGGTAATTCTGGCACCAAGTGAGCAAGCAGGCTTTCACTTGGCTATGAGCATAGTTTTGCAGGGTATCTAGAATAAAATTAGCTTCTAAGAAGTTTTGAAGGCAATCTTGCATGCCAAATAATAGATCCTTTCATTTTTACCTTCATTTGCTGTCTGTTCTCCATCACTTAATTATCCTTGTCTACTATGCTGTGAATTCTTAAAGCAGGGAATACAGTCAAATACAGTGAATATAATTCTTGAAGCATTTTGTTACAGTGGGTGTAAGAGACCAGAGCCTTATGAATTTTGTTTTCACTGACTACACTAAATTCTCCTCAAAGGAGCAGAGCAAGTCTATCAGAACAGTTTCTGGGATCAGAATCACACTTACCCAGCATGAGGCAGACTTGCCTGACAAATGATTTAAACAGCTATAGCCAGGGTTAATCTGATTCCTTCTTCCTTAATTTGAATAGATAAAGGTTATTTGTCTTGTAAATGCTCAAGTGCCTCTGTCAAAGAGATGACTAATAAACCCAAAGAAGTCCTATATTTATTAATAGAGTCTAACAAAGCTAATTCAGTGCTGAGAATGGAGTGAAGGCTGAAAAGTAAAAGTCTTCCTCTTCTAGGCATCTTATGTAATGCAAACCTGTACATGAAGAGGAAGTAGAAATTCACACTACTGGCAATCTCATACACCATAGATGTGTCATTGTTGACATTCCCAGAGAATTAATTTTGCCTGCTTGGGCGTGTCAGCAGTAAAGAAATAAAATGTGGATTTGCTATTCTGGTTATTGCAAATAGAGATCTTTACCATTGGAAGCCAGACTCCTAAATACCCACTATTTGAAGCAGTACCTCCTTTTCTTTCACAAACCAGTCTTTTTGTGTTCATCAGCACTCTTATTTATGACTTTTTGGGATATTTTGGAGGATGGTTTCCCCAGCATTATGCTGCATACAGGCTGCCTTAGAATTGACCTCTTGAAGTTCCAAAAGATAGAGAGAAAATAGTGGATGCATGGAAGAGGTAGAAAGTGCATAGATATGTATGGGAGAAAGGAAAAGAAGCTGAAACCATTTTTAAAGAAATTAACTATACCTGTAGCTTTAGTCAGTCTCTGGTGTCTCATTCTCCCAGCAATGCAAATACATATCTTTTTGTTCTATTGAGTTGATATAATTATGTACGCCTGCGTCATAGCCTGTCTAATATTATCTCCAATGATTTCTTTTTAGATGGAACTTCCCACAGTTGAATGGTCCATAACTGTAAATTTTTCACTCTGGTTTCATTCAAAACCTCATTAGCTCATTCTTGATTGCTCCAAAGCCTCAAATAATTCCTTAGCACAGAGCCAATGTAAACTTTGTAAGCAAAGTAACTGGAAAAAAAAATCAATTTGTCAATTTGTCTAAAACTGCTTTTTTCCTTTTTATACTCCAGAGAATCTCCTGCAGAAGATACTATATTATAATTCTGCTAATTTCTAGGTCATTTTACAAGCTTGCTTTGGTTTCCACGTTAATTATCAGGTAGCTATGAATTAGGAAAAAATTGCTCTTAAAAGCATTTACCATTTCAGCAAACACTTCATGATGTTATCAGCACTGCAATTTTATACTCTAAAATTAATAACTGGAATTGTATGCTATTTTATGTCACAAAATTATGCCAATATTAGGGTAAACTGTTTCCTACATTTTTATTGCATTTTTATTATATTGATTTCAAAAATATATTTAGGAATTTGCAAATCCAAACATCATTTTTAGTGTCTCAAATTTGTTGAAAAAATGGATGAATTATTGCCCTAAGAAACAAACTACATAATAAATCTGTCAGATTTGATAACTCAGATACTTACTTGCAGGGAAACAGCAGAGTACTTAGAAAGATATATTAGTTATTTATTTGCAATTTTTTTCGTCATAAAATAATGCAAATTTCTTATATTCAACCAGTGGTGGTTCTTCTCTTTTTTACATTTTCATGTCCATTACAATGTCTATAAATACAGTCTAAAAAGTTACTTTTAGAATGTAAATTCCTTCATTCTATTATTAGGGGCTAAAACACATCCAAGCAATTAGGTTAATGTGTTTGTATATGCTAAAACAAGTTAATTTTTAGAAAGTGAAGTTATTTCTTATCCTATGGCCAAATATTCTTCTTTTTTACTCAAAAATTAGAAGAACCATTAAGTAAGAAAAAGACCCACAAACAGACATTTTTTTAATGATAAAATGGGACAAGGTGCTTCATCATAAATAAATACTGTTATGTTGCTGTTGCTGTCATCTGTCTTTCCTCATAGGCTACTTTCAGGCTTAATTTAATTAATTTATTATCAGTATATGTTTATTTTTTTAAATTGTGATGTAAAGCTGTGCCTTTTTATTTATAGTAAAGACTGTTCTCTTAATTACATTGTTAAAAATAGCTTCATGAATGGACAGGAGCACAGAGTATAACACAGTGAAGTCTGGGTTAGGGTCATCAACAGATTATCTCCAGATTATCAGGATTACGTGATTACCCCTGTGAAATGTAGGTGTGTTACAAATTAAAAATTAATCAGATTTTTACAAAAACTATTATTAAGTCAAGATAACAACTGTTGCCCTACATGTATTTAAGTCATGATGTATTTAAGGGTGGATTTGATCACTAATACAGTGAAGCACAAAAAGGAAACTGAAATTTTTAAAAGGTTTTGCACTGACTATACTGAGTAGTCTTGGTAATAAGAGTTTTGTTGTTATTACCCTATCCATTCCCAAGTGAATTTCAAATATGTCTTTATCTTCACCATTTTCCCCTCCTACAACATTCTTCCAACACTTTTAACAAGCCAACTTTCTTTTTTCTTGGTAAATTGGAGATTTGATTGTCCTTGGAACACAGTGCAGAAAAAGGCTCAGGCATTTCCCCAGTTATGTGAAATTCAGTGTAATGGATCAAAAATGTTGTGAAGGGAAATAACTCCTTTGGAGTTCTTGTGAACCAGAATGCCCCTTCCATAAGATGTCATGCTCTGACCAATGAAGCAAGTCCATTTCAAGGGATTCTCCAGGAAGACTGGATCATAAAAATACTTTATGCAGTCCAAAATTCACTTATGCCTCTTCTTGGGGAGAAGTTATTTGATGAAACTGTGGTGAAGACAGAGTTCTTGACTGTGCACATATCTTAACATTTATACACACAGATGCTGAAACCCTTTCTGCACCTATCATGTAACAAAAGTTACCTTTTCAATGAGGGACTGGAAAATAAATCAAAACACACCTTCAAAATGAAGTATAAAATTTCCTTGCACTCTTCACTAGGAAACAATCCATGTTACAATGGTATTGCTAACATCACTTCTTTAAATAGGACATGTATTGGAAAATGTAAACACAGAGATGGTTAATGCTACTCTGACTGTGCAGTTTGGGACCTCAGCCAGCTAAAGGAACTACATGAAAATACTGACTTGGATATGAAGGTCAAATTTAGTTCAGTCAAATTTACAGTGAAAAAAATGTGAAATCAGTGGAACCACTCAGAAGAGACAGTTTAATTACATGGAAATATATGAAAATAATATCTTTTTGTTCTTAATCATTAAATACTCTCTGTGAAGGGAATTGTATTTCTCCTGCAAAATAATTGCGCTCAGAGTCTGTGGGTTAGCAAGGTTAATAGAGAAACACATAAATGGATCATGATGGAGTTAACTTGAAAGCTCTTCTGGACATGCTTAAAAACTACTTGCTATTTGTAGCTTACCTATATGTGATTTATTAATTATTTCACTGTTTTTAATGCAATTTAATTACTATTTGCATATCTACCACTGAAGATTTTCTCTACTATTTGTTTTAATTTGCATGCTACGGTGTTTTTGGCAAAATAATTTTGACATCCTCAGATGTTATCTTTAGGAAGCACTTCGTCAAAGACAACAGCTGTCCGAGCAACCTCAGAAGTCCTGGGAGAGATCAAGAGGGTCACAGGTGATTCAGGATTTACTTCTATAATACCCTGTTAACAGTGGTCATGAAATTCTGAATTATTTATACATTATGACTAGGCCTGAAAACCAAAGTTTTTGGCTCATAGCCTTGCAAAAATCAGGCTACAATTTTCTATCTGTTTAAGTTGAAAATCTTATTTGGACTTCAGTAAGTTAAGAGCTTTCAACCTGCAGTATATACTACCAGCTGTTGGATACTACTATAGAATATGAGAATATCAGCACTTCAAGTGGATATAGGCAGAATCTTTCATGCCTGCCTTTGTGCATAAAAAGCTTAATGGCCTAGACTTTACTGCCATGTATTTATATTTTAGCTTTTACAGAGAGAAAGCCAGTCATGTATTTCACCATTGTAATACATTATTATCTGGAAATAGTACATCATTGTTATATAATCTCTTACTTTGTTGTTTTCATTATTAGAATTTTTATTAAAAGGAAAAGCATTGGTAGACTACTGCTGTGATATTTTAATTGCTACACTGGATAGGATTTCTGATACCATTTCATGGCACCAGCAGACATGTATGCAGGATTTATTACTCAGCTCATGTCTGCTCTTTTATGGATTTCATCCAAGAGATGCTTGAATGCCAAGCTCTTGAAATGTCTCCCTTGTGGTGATTCAACTGCACTGAGCTGCATCAGCAAATAGCATTGACACGAAGGCAGCAACTGTTACATTCCAGCATAGTTTGATTTAGAGCAGAATTTTTTTAGACGTATTCCACTGTAACCCTTTTCGACCCATTACTTAATGCAAGCCAAGTCAAAATATTAGTTTAATAGCTTTAAAAAGATTCTAGTATTCCTTTGAAATTTTATCTTGCAAGTAGGAAGAAATAGCACAGGTATGATTCATCATGTGAAAAATAATCCAAATGCGCTATATTTTTTTTCAAGTAATGCTTAAGTACTTAAAGAAAAAATGGTTTAAGAAATCTCAATTATCAGAATCTTTTTAAAGGTACCTCAAAATATGGTACTTCAAAATCTAGAATGTGAGGCACAGAATCTCTATGCAACTAGTATTTTTGTTTACATCCTCTGTTTCAGTGACAAACTGAGGATATCAAATAACATTCAGTAAGCCTGCTGCATGCATAAAAGTAGTTGTGGGTGAAAATTGGGACGTGGAATAATTGACATCATTAAATATTTGGCTCTAAGCTTTACACTGGTAGGTTCAACATGCAGTGAATATAAAGCAGGTTAAAGGAAGATGTCAGTATACTGCTAGGTCACTAATCAGCCACTGGCCTCTTACCAGAAACAGCACGTAAATCTCATTAAAGTGCTCTTTATCTAAGTGAGGGAAGAATGTACATCAGCTGCCTTCATTGAAGGACAAATGGCATACAAGTGCTAAGATTCTTACTGTTCTTGGTGGCCAAGGCAAAGAAAAAAAATATAAACTCAAATAGCATCTGCCAGGTGTTATATTGTAATTGTCAAATAATGGAAGACACGGGAACGAGTAAAGACAGTGGCTGAAACCTGGTGACAGATACGAATGAAGCATTCTCAGTTTTGTAGTTATAAAATGCAAGTCTCAGTTTTGATGGATTTAAGTTTTACCATGGCACAAGTTTCCAAAGCACTGTATGAATTTCAGCACTAAATTCTGCATGTCAATAATAATTCATTTATGGATTTTGTTCTGGGAAATTATTAGTTGTGCTGAACTACAAAACTGATGCTCTAGAGGGATATTACTTGAAAACTACCTCTAATTACAGGTTAAAGAGTGAAGTAAATCCTGTTTATGATTGTTTAAGAAAAATTTCTATCATTACATTGTCCTTGAGAAAAGCACAGACATAACAAAAAGAATATCCTAAATGCTGGGGGTGGGGGGTGGGGAGGTGGAAGGAAGCTAATTTTCTACAAGCAACTCTCTTAAAAAAACCCCAAAACAACAGAACAAGGTGATTTCTTATGTAAAGAGCTTGCTACAAAGAAGGCTAATGATACTGGGCTGTATTAGAAGCATTGCCAGAGAAGGGATATGGAAATGATGAGTGGAGAAGAGAATGCTCAAGGGGAATGTCATCACTGTATTCAAATGCATGAAGGAAGGAAGAAGTGTCCAGGCTCTTCCTAGTGGGGCCCAGTGACAGGACCAGAGGCAGAACCAGAGAAGATTCCTTGTAAATGTAAGGAACAACTCTTTTTACTGTGAGAATGACTGAGCAGCGGCACAGGTTGCCCAGAGGTAGCATTATTTCCATCCTTGGAGATTGTCAAAAGCCATCTGGACATGGTCCCGGAGAATCAGCTCTAGATGACCCTGCTTGAGCACAGAGATTGCATCAGATGACTGCCAGAACTGCCTTCTAACATCAGCTATTCTATGTATGAAATACATTAGGGTTTGAACAATATCTCCAAAAGAAAATAAAGCCATTTCTGATGTTTATATGGAATCCTATGCTGTTATGTATTCAGAAATTAAATTTTTCTCACCTAGAACTGCCATAGCCATATGCTTCTTCTCTTGACAGCAAATTATTTACTTTATCAGCTCTAAAATTAAGCATACCAAAGGAATGAATGAAACATATTAAATTGACTTATTGTACCTAGACACACTTTCTGGTTCATATTTTTTTTTCTAATCAGCATGTTGATGGAATTTTAAAATTATTTTTCAAAATACAATGTTTTACAAAATTACAAACCTGGGAAATCAGTCTTGAAGAATTATATTTATGAAGAAAATAATTAGCATAGGTTTTAAAGAATGAAAAAGAAACCCTTCTCTAACTGGGCAGTAATGCAAATCTTGTGAGAAGAAACTTCAGCAACAATTTCATTTTTAATTGCTAGGAAAGTGAATATATTTGTATGTGATTACTAAAAATTCTATTTAAAGATGACAGGCAGAAAGGATACTCACCTCCCTCTGCAGAGAAACAATTAAGTTCTCTAGTATGCAGTATTTCCTATGGAGTAAGCACACTGGCTGTTGAGCTCTGCAGCAAGCTGATGTCTAGGGAAATTATTTTCAACATGAAACCACTGATGATCCATGTAGTCATAATAATTGGTCTGTTGGGAAGGAACAATGTAAGCCAGTAAAAACAAAGATGTGGCATTAAAAAATGTAAGGTTAAATTGTGCAAATAAAGGGAAAAAAGGCCGCATGAAAATTAGAAAGGTCAAAAGTCAAAGTCTGTAGCAAAGAATTTGCAGTAATGCCATGAAATTGTTAGAGTCTAAGGTCTGCAAAATTATTACAAGCTCCCCTTATGACAAGAGGATCTACATATAAACTAAATTCACTATTTGAATGTAAAAAGGGGTGAGACACTTAAAGAATTTCTTAAGACACCTAAAGAATTTTCTTAAAGAACAGAGAACTGCTTGAGACTTAAAACTACCTTGTTAGGAACTTGGAGAAGAAAAATAGGTTTTCACAGCCTATAAAGATTTAAAATTAGAAATGTTAGTGGTTAATTTTTTTTATGCTTATATTGATTTTTTTAATAGAAACAAAAATTCTGGTATTCTAAAATTTTGCCCACTGTAGCTACTCTTCCTTTCAACAACCAAAATTAGAAAATAACACTGGATGAAGATCACAGGAGCCTTTTACTGTTGGCCAGTGAAAGAGAGACACAAATATTGCATATAAATAGATTAAGCGTACAGATTTTCTCTGTTGTAAATGAAAACATTATCTAATAGCAGTGCTACAAAGATTGAAAGATACAGACAGCTGACTTTCATCTCTGATGGGGCGCATTCCTTTCCTCAGCTCCCACATCTCCATGGGAAGTGTGCCTGGTGCAGAATGAAATACCACCCTGAGGGTGTTTGCATGTCTTCCTGGAAGTATCATTTCCAAAGTCCAGGCTCTCAGAGGCATTGGAAAGGCATGTGGGGTAGGACCACAGCTGCTGTGTCCTCCTCACTCCTTTACCTTTGAGATGGAGGTGAAAACCAGCCATATTACATGTACAAAGGCAAAGGGAGTGAAAGGCTCCTCTTATATCTACAATACGATCAGGCACAATTTGCTCACAAACAGTGAAATTATCATTGCTTTCAAACTTCAGCAGTGAATTCAATGCAGATTGTGCAATAAATGTCATCAGTAATCTCTGGAATGGTTCTGGGCAGCAGTCAGAATGCCTCTGGAGATCATGATGAAACACATATCAAATCATGAGCTTTGCTGCCATTCAACCAAACTTAATGCCTCACATATTGGAAATTAACTTAGCTTGGTTAACATCTGTTAAAACTATGATGTTTTTTTCAGGCTTATCTCTGATATTTTATAAAAGGATATTTTGCAAGACAAAGGTCAATAAATATATTTCCAAACATGTTTTCTTAGCAAGAATGTTGATAGCTTTTAGTGGAATATTTTCCAGGAATGCTTGTCCATTGACAAGGGAGAGATTTTTTCCCTCTCATGCCTAACATGTTCATAATTCTGTCTTCTTTTTTTTTAAATCAGATTTTAATTCCCTGTTTCAACAGCCATTTTTACTGGGAAGAAAAGAGAATTATGCTTTTTAAATTACAGGGATTGTCTTGCTAAAAAGATGCTATTAGACTAATCAAAGGTTCTTGCCACCGCAGTGCTGTGATAACATAGAGTTCTTTTGGAATTATTTTTCTGATTTAAACATAAGCATTTTAATAAATATTTGGCCTCATGATTATATCGAAGTGGATATTCCCATGTTTGAAAACTTCTTGCCCTTGAGAAATTAAATTCTTTGGCCTTTTGGTCTACACTGAGCCTGAGTGAAATCGTGGTACCACATAAAATGTGGGAATGCTACCAATGCCTATGGTGAAGTCAGAATTTTTTAGGAACTACGTCATAAATTTATATTTACTATACAACTTTCCTGACTATCTAGACCCAACCATGACTTGAATGCTGCAATATATTTTCAATTGCAATTGTGAAACACATATAATTTCTTCTTTATATTTTCAAGCATAATAAAAAATGTTCCACAATTTAAACAGAAGAAAGAAGTAACCTAAGTTTGCTTGTAATACAGAGATGTTTGATAATATAGTTCTTATACTTCTTGAAAGTTACATTTGCCATGTCATCATTTTAGCTTTCAGTACTAAGTTATTTACAAACATGACATGCTGGGATGCAAACAGTTGATTTCTCTATTTTTATGTCATCGTGGCTTGGGATCATGTATCCTAATGGCTCAGTAATTGTATTTCTTAATGCAGCATAATGTATAAGAGGGCACACAAATGCAGCAAACCTGGCACAAATCTAGATGGTCTGTCTACAGATGGAATTTTATGGTTTAGGGTTTTTTCATTTATGAAATGAAGATTTATTGAGCAGAGTTCTGAGAAAGAAATAAAATTATTATGTTGCTTGAGAAAAATACTGCAAGTATGTATTTTTATCAGAATATTTAGGAACACATACAGGTGTGTCCTTAGATATCTCTTCTACTCATAACCTTGAAAATACCCCTGATAATTTTTTTAAGTATTTGGTATTCACTCTAGATGCCAAAGACAGTGCACTGTGTGTGGGACTTCCAGTTACCCCACAAACCAATAACCTCTGAAATTTCTAGGCCACTCTTTCCTAAAATCTCTTTAACGAAAGACTCTCTTAAAAAAATTAGTAGTGCTGCAGAGTGCTCATTCAGCATCTCATTCCTGTCACCACCTCTCCTTTTCCTGTCAGCTGTACTGCTGGTGCCAAGAGAGCTCTCACCCAGCCAGGCTGGCCAGGCAGGCATGCAGGATCCTGCATCAGCATTGCAGACAGGCTGCCCTGGCTCGCAGCACACCTGTCCGAGGAACACAATGCAACAACACCCAGGCTGCTTCTCCAGGCCAAAATAGCTTCCCCAAGTACATTCCATATTTCATCATTTGGAATATGGTGCTTTTGTAGAATCACAGAACGGTTTGAATTGGAAGTCCAAAACACTTTAAAAGTCATTTTGTCCAACCCTCCTGCAATGAACAGGGACATCTTTCAACAAAACTTAAGTGAGGCATAATAATTTTTGATTCCTATTGTTACCACAACCATTCTCTTGAATAATTATAGAAATGGGCAATAAAATAACTAACCTCTCAAAATCTCATGGAAGATCTCCATTTTCTATACAGTTTTCCACTGAGCTGACATGGAATTGCAAAACTTGGTAATTTAAATATTTCTGAATTAGTAGTTGTCATGCATCATAATTCTGAATGTAATACTTGAATCATCACAAGCAAGTAACTGAAAACATGAGAAAAGCCTAACCTGAAACTTGATCCTACAAACAAAGAAACAAAACTACTGAAGATGAATAATCTTGTTGTTGAACTCTGTTGAAATCAAGCTCCTTTTAGGTTTAGGTTCTAACAATTCATAGAAATGGTAATCAAGGAGCATCAAAATAAGTTATAAAACACTTTATCATAAGAAAGAACTAGGTAAAGTAAAGGGAAAATGAGAGACCTGGCAATACTTCTCTTTCTCTGAGTCCTTGTAATTCCCAGTTTCACTTCTCACAAATCTTAGCTAACTACCTGACATCTTCACTAAATAACTCTAGTTATTTTCTATATTTTTTTTTATCTTTCTCAAGTTAGCCAATCTTTAACCTCTCACAATCTTTTCTTACAATCTCCCCGTGCACAACTATCTTGGAGATAACCCACGTACAGACCTTTCACCATTGGTTAGTATAGTCACTGGCACTGCTCCTGAAAACAGGAAAAGGTACTTTCAGCACTCTTTTACTGCTGTTGCCTCCACTCCCTGGAGGAGAGAAGCAAGAGGACTATGCCTGTATCTATACGTCACTCTGTAAATTTTGTCATCCCCACAAAACAAATCTTTGACTGGCAAGCACTTGTGTCTTTTCTGCTGGTTCTACTACTCTAAGCTCATGGCAAAGGAGTTGAAAAATAATGCAGTCATAGTGACAACAGATTACATTTTTCATGCAGCTTATTCAACCCTTATCCCCAAAGATTTCTTCTCAGAATTCCACTGTTTCCAAATGGACAAACTAAGTTTATGAAACATAGAATTTCAAACAGATTTTAGTGTTCCTGAAAAAACTTCAGTGGCCAACCAAAAACAATGTGATGATTTCTGAACACTTTCATAAACAATTTTCTATTAAAATTGGTATGTAGACAGATGATAACAGTTTTTTTAATGTCTGCCACTGCTACTGACCTTGATTTATGTGTTGATGGCCTGCTTCACAAGTTTTTCCCATCCATTTATTTAAATGCCATCTTTTAACCTTTCTGATCTTCAGCCTGCCCTATGAAACTATATGCTTAAAGTATATCTTTAAGTTTTTTTAAAGTTTAAACACATTATAATCAATACAGTTTGACATTTATTCCAGAATATTTATGTTTTAAATTCCACTTAAAATGTACTTGGCATACTGTGATTAATCTCAGAAAAAATGGCTGGTGTAGATTGCTTCAGGCAATAACAGCTCTAGTTGCTACTGCTAAATTTATCTTCAATTGTGAATCAAAACCTTCAGGAAAGCTGCTCAATCCATTGTAGTGATAAAAAATAGAAACTATGTCGAAAAAATCTCAAAAGCTAACACTAAACACCATCTTGCCAGTATGTAGTCAAAAGGATATTTTTAGCTAAAAATAAGTGGATTAAATTCTTACAAGCAATGACACAAACACAAAAAATCAATATGTAATTTCTCTTAACAGTGATTCCTCATATAAATAGAGATAGTTCATGAACTTCACTAAAGAGAAATACTCTTTCAATAGGCAAAATAGCAGTAATATATTCAGATTCTTGTAAACCAGGAAATAGTTATATTTGTAACTTTGCACATACTGAAAATCTATTCCAAATTCCACACTCAGGCTGTAAAAATGGCCTTGAAAACACAATTTATAAACATTTATGCTGTTTACAAAACAGATTTCCCTACAGTTTTCTGTCTCTACAGTCTGGCAGCCATAAACCAGAGGTGCACCACTAGGTAGGACTTCTTCATTTTGCTCTCAGAAAGGGCCTTTGTAAAGTGCCCACAGAACTTCAGCTGTAGAACAATCACTGGGAAAAGTGATTTTCTTTGGGAAAAGTGTCAAGAAAAAGAAACTATAGGACAAAAAGCATACAGCAGCTGATTGAAAAAAAAATTAAAAAAAAAAAGAATTCATACTCTTTTCAAATTAACCTTGATATAGAATATCAGGCCTCCAGAAAAAGCAGTTCTATTATCAAATCTAACAAGGTAATAAACATCACTATACAGGGAAGAATATGCACACATGGCTTTTCTTCATATTTTTTGAAGAGTCACACATTTTACAACATTAGGTGCCCAGCCTTCACATGTAAACCTATCAAGTAATTTCAGTACTACAGCACATTAATTGGACATCAGAGCCCATGAACATACTTAATTGAGCAAGATAACCAAGAAAGAGCAGAAAAAATGCTGGATTTCTTTTCCAGTCTGAGGAGATATAAAACTGCAGGTGAAACTGCTGTCAAATGGCCATTTTGAGAAACCACAAAAAAAGCTTGATGCATACTTTATCAATTTCCACATGTTATAGATCTTCAATATGACACCAAATTCAATTATACTGTCCAAAGCCAAGTTCTTGTCTACCTCTGACCTGAATAAGGCTCACAATTCTGCTCTCATAATTTCATGCATGTTAAATGATGAAAAGATATCCTCTTGGCTTTGGTGATAAACAAAACAGTGATATTAGCATTGAAACATTGTCCATGAGTATGTAAAATGATATCTCTGATATGTATTGGGCAGTAATACCTCTTCCACCTGTTGCTTTCAAAATTGCAAACTCATGCAAATACCAAAACACTTTTACATTAATTTCTAGATTTTATTCAATCCTAACTTTACACTTACTTACAAATGGAAGAGAAAATTGAAAAAAATACAGGACACATTATCAGCATCTATAGAGTACCTCAGGTTGTTTCTGATTCCTCTGTATAGCAACCCAAAAATTCAATTAAGTCATTCTTTGTAAGCTGGAGGGCATATTTTCATGGGAACTGCACAGTTTCCTTTCTTACTAAGAAAACTGCCCTTGCAGTTTCAGATGGTGTATCTTCATGCTTTTAGATGATAAATTGCCATGCTTTATCCTGTCAAGAAAAATCAGGTGCTTAAAAACCAACAAATAATAACAAATTATAGTGAAAATAACTAAGTCTGTTCCTAAAAACAATCTGCAGTCACATAGACAGAACTGCAGACTCAAATGTTTAAAAAATTAAGTGTATGGCTGTATAATGCATCATCAGCACAATATCACAAGATGTGATTAAGCTGGTTTCAAATAAATTTAGGACTTTTTTAACACAGACCTTTGACTTTCTCAGTCAAAATTGTTTTACTCAGAAAGCAGATAAATTAGCTCTGGTTTGCTGTGTGCTGTTATGACTAGGCTGCCTCTAATTCCCAGGTACCTCATCATCCCAAAAGACTGTATGTAAATATTGACACTGCTGATTTTTCAACAACCTGTTTCCTTCACATTTTGTTGATGGAACATAATCAGCAGCTGAAATGGACAACGAGGGAAGGACCTTCCTGTTTATGGAAGATGCCTTTCACAAATGATATCAAATGTGAGTGGAATTGCAAAACTATTTAAACATACTCTGCTGTAATCTATCACTACAGTAAAATGGATACATAGCTTTATTTGCCTTGTTTAAATACAGACTAGTGCATCAGGTCTGAAAGTGCATTTCAATGAAATCCAGCTAACTGAAAATGCATTGGTTGTTTCTAATATTTCCTTTTATTTAAACAAAGAAATCAGAAAGTTGTCAGGAAGTTTTGCAATCTGAATTTGACTGCTGACTTAGACAAGTGGCTGAGAGAGCAGCCCCCTTTATGGAAGACACTGTCAAAAGCTTTTGTTTGTTGTGAAATCCTACTAGTATGTAGGGTTGTGGAAGGGTTATGTGTATGCCAAAGAGGCAGACTGAGAGGATTGTTTAAACAAGGACTGAGATAAGACCATGTGTTTCCAAGAACGGGACCATAAGCAAAGGTACCAGCTGAGTTTGTTTCAAGAGCATGTTGTTCTATATGGTCTGTAAGCTTTAGAAATTGGGTGAAAATCATTAGTTTTCATTGTTTAATAAAAAAGTATCTAGTGCTTACAGTCGAGATAGGATTGCAGCACAATTAGAGATTGGTATTGCAACTAGCTGGGATGCCCACAGCCATGAATGAATGTGCATTAGTCTCCTTGCCATCACAGCTGGCCACACATCATAGAATTATAGAATAAAATGGTTTGGGTTGGAAGTGCTCTCCTCCAGTCCTGTTCCAAGGTCCACGTCTTCCCTGTGGTGAGGGCTCCAGAGCTGGGTATAGAAGCCAGAGGAGAAGAATCATCTTCCTCAACCTGGTAACCTTATGTTTTTTGATGCAGCCCAGTGTGCAATTGTCTTTCTGGGCTGCAAACACACCTTTGCCAGATCATGTCCTGCTTTTCATAGACACCAGTACCGCCAAGTCTTTCTTCACAGGGTTAATCTCAACCCATTCACTCAATCCATTGGGAAGAGCCTGTATGTGCACTTGCACTGTCTAATAGGAAATCCAGGGTGCTGTACCTTTGCTGTCTAGCCCTCGCCCTCATTTTTGATTTTCTATGATTTTTGATACACGTGTCGGACACCTCCTGCAGGGCGGCTGCGGGCGTCAGGGGGTGCGGGGGCAGGAGGCCGGCCTGGTGATCCTGACGGAAAGGACTCCCGTGAGTAGACCATCCGTGCGCGGCCGGGCGGCCATTTCACCGCCGCTCCATCCCGCCCGCCGTTGCCACGGTGACCGGGCAGCGGCGCCCCCGCCCCCGGCCCCGCCCCGCGGCCAATCGAGGGGCGGTGGCGACCGAGCCGGGTTCCCTTTGTTCAGCCATTTCGGGGGCCCGAGCGGCGCCGCCAGGAGCTGTGGAGGGAGAGGTCGGGCCGCTCCCTCGCCACTCCCCTGCCGCCGGGCTCTGGGATGGTGTGGGTACGTGTCCGTGTTGCGAGGGGCGGGCTGGGACGACCCATCCCCGGTAGTCGCCGCTGCCGCCGCATTCCCCGGCCGATGTCAGGGGCCTGCGCGCCGCTGCTGAGGGGCAGCCGTGGGGTCCCGGCCGTGGGCTGCCTCCTCCGCTCCTACCGGGATGCATGGATGGATGCATGCATGCATGCATGGATGCATGGACGGAGGGAGCAGGCAGCGACTGGATCCTGAGGACCCGGGCAGACCCCCGAGATATCCCTTCTGCCCCCCGTTTGCCCCGGCTCCTCCCGGTGTCCCGGCTGGCGCCGGCTCCGCAGCATTGTAGCGGGAAGTGAAAGCCGCTTCAGGATAGAGGAACGTGGCCCTGTTTGCTACCGTGGTTTCTGGCGTGCGTAGGGTCCCTCCTGTGCAGATTTGCGTAGGTGGGGTTTTAATTTTTTATTCCGAAATATTAGAGAAGCGAGAAGTCTTGTGTTTGTCCAGTACTTTCGTTTGCATATGAAGGTTATTAATTTATTTACTCGGAACTTATGAACCTTGTGGAACTTGTGAACCTTCTGTGGGATGACTGTACAATGGACAGAAGCACTTTCTGGGTTGGAACAAGTGACATAATTAGTATGCAAGAGATAAATATCTTACTGTGAGGGTTATAATTCCTCTCACTTGACTTTCTGTTCAAGACCTGAGAAATGCTCTTACTGTGGGGATTTTTCTGTGATGTATTCAGGCCACCGCAGCTTCTCAACCTGTTTGCTTCTTCTCTTGCACAGTTAAGTAGTCCTTAATGTGGCATTCGAATATATCGAAGGTGTGGTTAAATCCTTACAACACACATTGAACAAAAAGTTGACTTGTGTTCCTTCTGAAAATGTGTAGTTGAACAGAAAAAATAGTCGTATGCCTGAACTCTTAAAAGGAGCCTTTGATAGAATTGGAAACTGAGCCCATAAGTCTTCATTCTACATCTGCTGTGTGAACTGTAGTTATTTTTGGGTGATATGTGGGAGGATAGAGGAAAGGTGCCTACAGTTGCAAAGTTTCTGTATGATCGAAATTACTTTAGAATGCATTTTTCAAGATTTAGCTTGCTTATACTCAAAACAGGATAAGATAAAAGAATAGTTATGATACTGCAAAAACAGGGTTACAAAAGCAGTTTATTGGCTGTGTTAAAGGAGGAGAGCTCTGGTTAGAATGAATATTGACTAAGGACCATGATTACTATATCCATATATGGATATATTGCCTATATCCATGTTGGATATAGGCAATGACCATGTTTCTTTGACTAATACAGGTGCAAGCACAACTGTTAAATTGAGCTATGCCTTGTCACAGGGAGGTTAAAACAAAATAATAATGGCTTTATGAATGAAGGCTTTTACTGGATTATCTGACACTTCTGTTATATTTAGAATCCAGTTTAGGGGTCCTTGTATGTGGGTATTCAATAAAGCAGATATGTGTGCTTAATTTTTAGCTTCAAGGATGGAGTCTGAAACCTTGTTATGGTGAGGAGATAGGTATGCACATAACTGTTCAGCAGACTGGCAGGGCTGTGGTAGAGTATATCCTGTTCATTCCTCAGGCACACCAAGATGCTATGGCTGCAAAGGAGGGCGGAGGGAAGCCCAAGTACAATCCTCTTCCATCAAAGCTGATATTCAGAATCTTTCCAGTTAAAGACTGGGGCTGAAATATAGATTGACATTTTATCTTTGAAAGGTCTTTATAATAAAGATCCTCTTTCATGGATCTGATGTTGTCATTGTCATAAACCAGGTTTTTGTCATGTGCCCTGATCACTGCATTATTATCAAGCTATGCCAGTAACACAAACAGGATTTTTTCATCACTTTGTTTTTGAAAGAGTAGGACTGCTTTTCCATTACTTTCATGCCTTGATATGTTGTAGTTGTGATCAATTTTGATCACAGAAATTAATTTTATCCATTAATTTAGTTCCAAATTCTGCAAGCATTTAAATACATAAACAGTAGGATGTTTAAATCACTGAATATACTGCTTTCCACTCACTGTTTTATAGTGTTTATTGGATAGTTGAGGTAGATTTTCAACATATATTGATAGATTTCAAATATATACTATACAAAGTTTTTATTGCTTGTATTGTATATATATAAATAATAATATATTAATATACATAAAGATATACTACTATATATAATATAATAATATAATACTAATATAATATAATACTAATATTGCTGTATTACACATACAAACTGAATTCTTACTGAAATTATTTTTAATTTCTCATTGAAAGAGATATAGTTGTGTAGATCCACTGTTTGGTTTATGACTTTATGACTTGTCATGTACATAATCAAACACTGTACATATTTATACATGGATGCCTTTGAATATGGCATTATTATTATTATGAAATAAACCTCCAATTAAATTTAAATTTAAACAATTTAAAAGCAATTGTTTGTTAATTTCCTGTACTGAATGTATTTGAAATTTTGAATTTGTGTATATGTCTGCATCTAGTGTGTATGTCCTTGTCTATGTGAGTCAAATCTCTAGGCATAAAATCAAATAAAATTTGCGTTTATAAAAAACTTTTTGGTTTTAAACCTTGACTATGAAACAGAAAATTACTCTAAAATTATTTTCTTATTAAATAATTTAATTTTGTAGAGCATTTTTTACAAGTCATTATGAGATATCCTGAAACACTGAAAATGTGCTGCGTATGGTGAGCCTGCCACTAAATGCATTAGTTTAAATATTAGGTCAGTGCTACACATGAAAGAAGGAAAGGCAAGACAAGATGTTTTCAGCAGAGAATAGAAAATGGATAGTAGGTGGTACAAAGATGCGACAATTCAGATATGTCTTAGAATTCAGAAAGAACACACTTGCAGAAATGATAGTGTGACAGTACAGACCAGAAGTTCCCAAACTGATAGGTATATGATCATCATCAGCCACTTCTGGCATCCAGAGTCACATGCTTTTCTAACCATGCCAAATCAGAACCTCGTCTATGGCTCTTCTTCCACCTTCCCTACTGCATGTTCCTATCATTCAAGCTAGGATTGCAGTCCAATGCTCACATTTAAGCTTTCTGATCTGTTCTTGCACCCGTAAAAGTTTTTTCTTTTTTTCGGACTTCAGTCACATCATTTCTCTTCCACTTACCCATATCATCAACCTTCACTTCCAGAAAGGAAAATGTGGACCCTTGGCTTCCCCTGTACACATGCACATCCTTCATCCTGTTCTTCCTACTTCACCATGTCTTGGTCCTCTTTTCAATCCTGAACCCGAAGTGCACTCTTTGTGGGGTCAGGAGAGCTATTCATTATGTTGAATGTGGGTGGTGGCTGCAATAGTTCCTAACTATTCCCACAGGTTTTATGGGGCCACTGCTGTACTGGCTGTATAGGAGCAGTGAGACCCAGAAGCTGTGGCTCAGTTAAGTTTTGAATGTGGCACAGAAGCAGGAATAAGTGGCATTTGCACTATGCTTTGGTCACCTCTTTTATAGATGAGGAAGAAAAATCAGTAGCAGATAAGCATGGAAAGGCAAAAGTAATTTTCATCAGAGACTAAAAAGCATGCATCTGCTTCTTCCAATAGATAAGCTAAATCAGTGCAAAAATCCAAACAGATATTTCAGTCTGTTTTACATCAATTTTGCTTGAGTCAATTTATCAGGGGAAAAAAACAAACCTTAAATTAAAATAAATTATTCTTTCTTGTGCAGACAAGTCCCGAGCCCTGTCTTTGGAAATCAGGAGTGACTGCAGTCCATCAAGTGCAATGCAAATAGACTAATTTTGCGTAAGAGGCAGAAGCTTCAGTTGTTGAATCTGGCCCATGAAAAGTAGTTAAAACCAAACAAGATGAGCTTTGAATGGGAGCTTTTGAACAAATGGGACTCACATTAACAAGAACACAAGACTCATTTAATTGCACTCGTTGCTTCTATGTGAGAAAACAGACACCATATATGTGTCTGGAGCAGAGACGCTTTTGGAGTCCCTTGGAAAAGGAATTGAAGTAGGTCAATGACGGGAAATTGTTGATTTAAAAAAAACTTACTGTTGTTTTCATTATTCTCTCTAACATGGTTTTGAGCTCTGCAACATCCCTTCTAGTATCTTCTGTGGAGTCTACAAAGAGGTACCTCAAGTTCAGAGTGGTTAGATGTAGTTAATATTTTCATTGCAATTTAATCTTTGGGTTCTCCAGAAGATTATATCAATGTAAGATAATAAAATTCATTACTCAGTTGCAACAGTAGTATGTAGATTAATTACTTCAGCCCTGTTATAGGTAGGTCTCACAAAAAGGAAACAAATTTTTACCTGAGTGAAGTTCAGCTTCCTGTTCACATTTTCAGTAAGAGTTAAATAGAGAAAACTATTTATTATACAAATATCCTTTAAGACTATGCTAATTTATCTATAAATATATCTGAAACTAACCTCTGATTTCTTCAGTTAGACTTCTATGTTTGATTTTGAAATCCTAAAAAAATATTAAAAACCTAAATTGGTCTTATCCATGCTGGACAGCTTTAACACACTCCATGTTAAACCATCAGACAAGACCAAGTTTTATAAAAGTGTTTTTATTTGTATATAATACACC
Source organism: Erithacus rubecula (assembly GCF_903797595.1). Taxonomy (NCBI): domain Eukaryota; kingdom Metazoa; phylum Chordata; class Aves; order Passeriformes; family Muscicapidae; genus Erithacus; species Erithacus rubecula. The sequence goes on from NC_136661.1 coordinate 8,351,520, forward strand.
ATCATTGAGTACATTATCAAACAGTCAGTTTTGTTATTGAAGATAATTTGAAAGAAATTAAAAAAAAACTTGGCTGCCCTATTATGTAGAAAATCTCTTTTTTAAAATTTCTATTTTTTCTTTATTGTTTTTCTTTTTTTCCTTTTTCCTTTTTCATTTTTTCCCTTTCTTTTTTTCCTTTTTAAAAATTTAATATGTAGTTTTGTATTTAATTTTTACTTATGGTAGTGCCCAGAAGCTCTACATATGAGGTTCTAACATGTCATGTGTGTAACAAAACAGCCTTTTGCTACATATGATTTACAACTTAATTACAAAACAGAATATAAATGTTTTACAGTAGGGAGGTACAGGGAAACTAAGAAGTATGAGAGAGACTTAAGACCTCTGTGATCATTTCACCTAAGAAAAATTTCCACATAAAATGTGAGAAAGGGCAGAAGGTATCTTGGAATACCTTTTGCATTACACATTTTAAAGGGCATCATATAAGAAAGCATGCTGCAGATCAATAAATTGATCCTCAAGGTGAGGATCACTAGCAGGAAAAAAAGCCCATGTTCTGCATTATGATAACATGTAAGAACTGTTGTATCAGGGAGAGATGTTAATTTATTGTCTTGGCTATAGGCAACCTGTGACTGTAGTTTAAATTCCTCATAGCTTTATGTTTCACTGATTGCATTACTTTCTTAAGACCAAGATGATATATAGAATGCCAGCAAGTTTATTTAGTGAGTTGGTGAAGTGATTTGCAACTGGTTTTTATTAAAAATGTATTTAAGTGGCCTTCAACTTATTAAATGGCCTGTACATTTAAGGTAAATTGAATTATTTTAAATTACAAGTTCCCTGTTAGCTAAATTTCTTTTATCTTTAGGCAAGGGAAAAAGAAAATCAATAGTTTAAAAGCCTTGATGGCTTTTTTGTTTTGTATTGGTTGTTTTGTTAGTAGCATTTTAAGGGAATTAATTTACATATGTATCATTTAGACTAAGAAACTGATTACAGCAACTAATCTCAAATTCCTCATGTAATTTCATTTTTATATATTAAGATTCTTTAAGTCTATGTCACTTTTCTAATCTGAATGCATAATGTACTTTTAATTTAATTTTTGGTTTCTAATGTTTCTTCTATCATGAAATGCTGCATTTTTACCAGAAAGGTAAAAGAATTGCTAAGGAGGCTGGTATCAAGTTGATTAAGGCTGCATTAAACTGCCCAAGGAATTTTATGGGATCATTAATGTGTACAGTAACAATATCTGTGCAGAAACAGCTAAGTAGCCACTTCAGCATAGGAGTTGTAGGTAAGGTGAATTGCATTCAGACTGCCTTGCAATTTCCTGTACAGTGGTTCGACATTGCTTCAAAAGTGATCTCACAGCTGTGAGTACTTCAAAAAAAGGCTAGAAATGAGGGAATACATTAAGAATTAAACTGCTGTACTTTTGTTTTAAAATTGCTCCCTGTATTTGTACAATTATTTTAACTAGAAGTATAAGTCCACTCTCTACCTGTAATTAGTCAGTGATCTCTTAACACTCATTGCTGGAAAGGACCATGAAAATCTCTAGAACTCTTTAGGTTTTCTTCTGTGATGTCTGTTGGCTTCAAACTGAAGCAACTTGAATATCTTGTTTAATTGGAAGTCTGAGACCTCTCTAAAACCTCATCTTCAGATGTCATATCCAAGAGTATTTAGAATATGACTGGATATGCTTAAACTGAAAAAGTTGAAGCATTCTTCTACTGGTCATTTCTGTTAGATATTCACTGTGCATTTATTAATTGAAATAGTCTTCACTCCTAAGATTATACTGCTTTCCTTGCCACAACATCCAGTCAGTTTTATTGCTTTGGTCAGATAAAACCTGGAAATTTTCTTTAGCAATTTGTAATACTGTTTAAATTTGTATGAATAATCTGTCTTTAATAAGACAGACATTTCTCTGTTCTTTTGTAGTTGTCTCACCAAATTTTTGCCAAGTTAATCTTGAAGCACTTGGATCATCACTGTTTGTTGTATTAAACAATCATACACTCAACCCATATAATTACTTACCATCTGAAAATATTGATATTCAGAGAAAGCAAAAACTGATTTTGGTGTGTCTGCAAATCCCACTGTGTATATAGATGCAGGAATCGTTTGGGGGTGGCAGTACTTCTGCCTTTATCCATCATTGCTTTTGACTCCCTTCTTCATCTGAAGCTTGAAAAGGGATGTGCAGTCATTCTTTAGCATTCTCATTAAGATCAGTAAGTCCTCTTCGCTTAGTTACCTTGAAAGTTTTGCTTCTTTGATTAGGGTGGGTAGTGTATCACCCTTTTGTTTATGTGTATGATTGGAGCAGTTGACTGCTCTCACTGATGAACACATTCTCTTTTGGAAGGAGCTCCTGTCCAGATCAGTAATTATTTGCTTGCTCTTTTCCACAAGGATGTAATTTTGGAATATTTATCTGACATTAGAGGTTAGAGAACACCCTATACTCATACTCACTGGATAAGAATTCCAGTTTCTTTCTGAAGGTTTGTAGATCTTTCACTTGTCCACTTACCAGCTCATATATGACTTCCCCCTTTAATCCCTAAGCAGGACAGATAACTGCTCACTGGAGACACACAGGGACTAACAGAAACTGAAATACTGCCATTTCCTTGAGGCAATAGCATCTTAAGAACCTTAGATAAGCCACTCACTGCAGTGAGGAAATTCATCAGCAGGGCATTCTATACACTGGCATTCTATGACAATGACCAGTGATGATGGTTTAGCCAGCACTACTATTGTCAGTACTGCAAGTATCACCAAACACCAGTGTTGTCACCAATGACAGACCAGACAGTGTCACTATAGTGTCACTGACAGTTGCATGTCTTAGTGTATGTTGTGTGTGTAAAGGTTTTAAAACACAGAGTGTTCAGAAAAAGTCTGGGAGGAAAGTAGGTGAGTGTGTGGTGCTGAATTCTGTGTATCCTGCAATGCAAGGTATTTTGCCAAGAAGCAAAAATAAAATGTAATCCTGATTAATCAGGTCTTAAGGCTCCCAGTATCATTTTTACCTTGAACCCTGAATTCCTAATTATGCCTGATGGGCTTTGCAGACGAGACTTCTCAGTATTTTGAGTTTTCTTTCTTTACAGTTGGTTTCTTTAGACTGGGTCCATACTATAAAAAGACAGTGATATGATTTAAACACTGTAAAATAATTAATTTAAATAATTGAAATTGGAAGGCCTAAAGATTTAAATTTTTGTATTTGGTTTTAATTTAGCTTTTCCACAATAGATCATTTTAACCTCATTTATGCATCAAAATATACTTAGTGATAAATATGCCATTTAACTTGTATTTGTTACTTCTTTCTGCAGGCAAAATGTCTCAAGAAGTTTCTCTTATTTAATGAGATTCCTAATTTTTATCCTCTAATGTATTATTATTGTTTATGATTGTTAAGATAGTGTTGTTGGTTGGTTTATAAGCACCTACATATTGACAGCTGTTGGAGAACTATGATATATTTTGGTTCAGCATAGTGCAGATTTTTTCAAAATTAGCTTAAAACAGATCACCACTTACTTAGATTAAGTTTTTTTTAATAATGGCAAATAATTTTCAATAAACAATGCATTCTTTTCAGGGATGAGAACTTCCCCAGATTTGGCACTGTCCCATGACAAGGTGTAATCTCCTTTACATTTGCTGGTTTTATTAGCAGGAATGATTTTGTCTGCAAACATTATTGTAAAAGAAGAGCAACAGATGTTTATCACGTGCCTATGCCACCAGGCCTCACACAAAGGCCCTGTCTGTCTTGGCTGAGCCATTGTGTGAGGAACAGGAACATGGAGTCTCTCATTGTATGACTTTCCTTCCAAGATTTGTGGGGGCTAAGACCACCTTTTCAACCATGCAGTAAGTCAAAACAGGAATCATGCATCTGTTAGTGTCTTTGTTTTTATTAATCTCTGTTAATTGATAGAAGTGAATGTATAAGTGAAAGAAAGTGAATGCTAGAATTTTAGGGACAGCATATCTTTTCTTCACAGCCTTATACCCATCCGTGTAAAAGGGTTTTTTCAGCCATAACTTCATTTTTAAGTTATAACTGCTACTTTCCTCAGATCTCTTTGAAAGTCTGCATTCTGATCAATCATGAGGAACAGGTTCAAAAGCTGTGTGTCATTTTGATTTTTATCTGAATCTTGGGGAAGCCTGAGTTACCAATTAGAAAAACTGAAGTTCAACAAAACTCCTCCAGCAGATACCAGCTGCTTTGCCTCCTACAGCTCAGAGAAAGAAGTCTTACTGTAAACTTTAACTAGGGGGTAGAATAGGGTTCATATGCACTTGACACTAATCATGCTTTAAAAAATTTTAAGCAGGTAAGAAGCACATGTTGGATTTCAGACATGAAACTTGACAGTAGAGGTGAAGTAAGACTGAACTCTCAAGAATTATGCCTTTCATCTTTTGTACATTTACTTACTCCCTTTACCATGTAAGATTTCAGCTGATTGATCTGGTATTTTCTGTCACAAATTCATGAGCTGATGTTTTTCTCAAACAGCTCTCCATTGAGTTTTAGATTGCTTTCTGACTGCCAGCATTAAAAGCATGTGCTGCCATTTTAGTATCCAAAATGTGTGATTACAGTGGGGCAAATAATTAGCCACACACTATTTTTCCACGTAGTATCTCTAGCTGTGGAAATGAAATCATCATAGTATCTTAGAATCATCAAGACTGGAAGGGAACTAAAAGATCGTCCTGTTCGACCATCCATGCAGCACTACCACTGTCACCCCTAAACCATTGAGCCCCATCACCCAGTGCCAGGTCTAGATGCCTGTTGGACACCTTCAGGGGTGGCAACTCCCTACCACTTTGGGCAACCTGTTATAATGCTTGACCACCCTAACTATGAAAGTTTTTTTCTAATATCAGAATCTCACCTGTCTCAGCTTAAGGACATTTCCTCTTGTCCTCTCATAGTAGTACATTTGAAGAGATGGTGCATCCTTGTCTAGATCAGTTGATCAAAGGCATTTTAAATCTAGAGATCTTTGCAGTTTTTGCACTGTCTACTACTTCATTCAGCTGGACATTTAATGAAGAATGGTGTTCTGTCTCTGTAAAAGCAAAATTTGAAATCAAAATGCATGTGATGATATTCTAGTTGGTGAAAGCTTGCAGGTTTTTGTCCCTGAAAATGTTGTGTCTAATTTACCCCATGAACAGAATGAGATTTGGGTTTCAGTCATCTATGTAAGCCTGTGCTATATGTTGGTGTTTCTTATCCTAATTTGAATAAAGTCTTAATTGTTCTACAAAGCAAGAAATATTAGTGCTTGCTGAGGCCGGTCATCCATTTTATCTGCAATGGTGTCATGGTTTTATACCTTCATATATATGGAAACTGTATTGCTGTGCTCTTTGCACTACGGTCATTTGATGCATGAGAAGCAGAGGTATTCATTAAATAAAGAGGGAATGTACTTCTGTCAGTAGAGGGGAATTACAGGCTGTCAGTTTTCCTGAACACTGTTCATCTGTTCAATGGGATTCCACAGTGCAGGCTTTTATAGACATTATCTGCAAAAAGAAATACTTCTTCTCACCTTTGAGAAAAGAAGCCATGAAATCATGGATGGTCACTGCAACATCAATGAGCCAGAACTGCTCTCCTTTTCACACAGGCAACAGTGTAACAGATTTCATGAGCAGATATGCTATTGTAACTGTAGATATGCGCTGAAAAAGTCTGTAATAAAATTCATGGAGTTCCACAGGCAGCAAAATCACGTTACAGATTTATTTGCCTCAAATATTGAAATGCCCGTGTTCTAGGAAACTGAAGTTCAGTTTCATTTTAAGGTATTGTACTATGGGAGCATTTGTACACATACACAATTTCTAGTTTCATCCACAACATAAAACAAAACAAATTCTATCCAGAATTGTCTCAAGAGGGTAGAAAGCTAACATTTCTCTCACTTTCTTCAGCTTCTTATTCTGCTCCTAGACCTACTGACCAGAGAGAATGAATAACAGTAGGAAACAAAGGTCAATTAACAGTATGCAAATCTGAAGTTATATTACCTGGAAGCCCATGTATTTGTTGCTTTGAATGTTGTCACATTGCTCCTCAGAGGTAGAATGAATTCTGTCTACAGATAGAGAAAAAATTATTAAGATAGTCTTAACCCTACCTATGAGGCACATTTTTAGTTCAGTACATTCCATAAAACTTTTTTTCTTTAGTGCAAGGCTTATGATTATATGATGGATCATGTTGAATTCGGTTTATCTTCCAGGTGGTTTTTCTCTTGGCCTTTTGTCATCCAGGGTGACATTGAAGTACTCTTTAAAAATGATAGGTTTATTGCAACTGTAGTTACCAGGAAGAGATTCCGCTCCATTTGGCAACTTAATATCATTTATGTTAGTCCTAACCACAAAGTTCTACCTTCATCAGAAATACACTTGCAAAAGTGGAATTGGTTAGTGTTGCATTAGAAAACAGTAAGCTTAAAGCCTCTTCTGACACTTATTTTTATGCAACTCAAAACAAATACAAAGTAATGTTGACACTCCATCTTAAAAATATGTTCCAAAGTTTGCTTGGGCTTCTGTTTAAAACAATATGTATGTCATAACCAATCAGTTCTGGAAAAGTGGAAACTTAATTTCACAGATGTTTCACTCTGGAACACAAAATCCTTTCAAACAATCTTCATATAATCTCTTCAGTAACCTCTCTGGTGCTTCACGGTGTCAAATTAGAAGCAAACAAGACTATTCAAATTAATTGTGTAATAAATTGTGTAATCTTGTATCCTATGGCTGAACTCACTGCACCAAGTGTTTTAGAATGGATGCTCATTTGATAGGTGGGATGTGAGACCTACCAGTATTCTTTTGAAGTGAAAGCTTAGGGCATGTCTCCAGGCACAAGGCATTGCAAAAGAGTATAGCAGTAGCTATTCTGCATGATCTCCTTCACATAAACACATTTATTTTACATTATAAGAGCTTTTTTCTGCTTTGCTTGATCTGCATCACTCTTAGCTTGACATAAAAGTGTTTACACGGAAAGCTAGTATGGAATATGTGTTATTTCCTCTATGCATACAATCTATGCAGAGAAACACTGTAAGCAGTTTGTGTGGAAATTCAGAAGGCAGGATTTTAGTGATTGATTGAATAATTGGTTAGCATTATTAAATAGCATTATTAATATTACAGGTTAAAATGCCTGGATTTTATGACAAGAAGGTATTAGAATTACTATTAGAATTCTCTCAAAATTAAGGAAAAAAAATCCAATATTACCAATGGAATAAAACTAAAAAATGGGGAAAATCTTCTGAAGGGTAAAGTGGCTGAAGCTGTCTAACAGTTCTGAAATTAGGACTATTTGGAGAATTAATTTTTATTACAGAGTAATTATTTGAAACTAATTGCAAAACCATTGGCAGTTAAAAGTTGTGGTTTTCAAATGGAGTCTATGGCTTTTGATGGATATCTTCCTAACAGTGCAGATCTCAGTCTCTTTTCTGGTTGATTGTTGGGAGGGATTTGCACCAGTTTTGCAGATTTGCACCATGTTTCTTTTTTAAGTCCACTGAGACTGTGGAAGGATGGGATGGGTATTCTATTATGAATCTCCTGTTTGTTCTGTCTATATGTCTTTTGAGTATCAATTGTCAATTAATACATGTTGCTGATCAGAAACCAGATTCTAGTTCAAGTTCCTGTTAGTATCTGTTTACAACATAATGAAAAGCAACAGGAGAGATTAAAACACCTAGCACCAAATGCACTCTAATGTGATAGTAACGACACTTTGCAGAAAAGAATTTGGGCTAATGACCTTGGGAAGAAGCAAGAATCAAAGCCTGTCTCATACACTCAGCTACTACTCTAAAAAAACCTGGATTTTGAACCATTTACCAGCAGTAGGTACTGCAGCCATTTCTTTTATTTTCTTGTATGCTAAGTATGTGTCATTTCAGCCTGAATTAATGGGGAATTCTGAGAAGGAAATGGAAGAGGTCAAGAAAACAGGAGATTTTTATAGCCTTTTTGAGGACACTTAAGTAGGGAAGTGCAAGGTCTGTGAAGAAAGAAATATCTTAGAGATATAGGTTAATATAATTGTTCTGTTTGTTTTCCATATTACACATTGTGATAACTGTAGATTATGGCTACTGCATCACATCTGTAGTCTGGATAACTTAAAAATCAAATATTCCTCAGCATTTGTTCAAGGCTTCTCTATTAGAGAACTTCTGTAACATATATTGATGAAGTGTGTCAAATTAATTCTGCTGCATTTTGCTGATCAAGTGGGATGAACCAGGCTGTGTTTTGAAGGGTAGCATTCATGCTTTGGGTACTTTGCTTAACACTGCTTCTGATTTCCTTTCTATACAAAAAGAGTTTTGCTTGGGGAAAACAGGCAGAAAACAGGTAGAAAACTAAAAGGGCAAAGCATATAGATATATAAATGCAAAGCATACAGAAATAATAAATTTTTTCCCTTTTTTTCTGTAAAGCTTTCAACTTGGAGTTTCTTTTCTTGTCTCAGTTGAATTATTCTGACTTCTACTTCCTTACATAATTTGGAGAACTAGAGATAGGTTCCTCCTCAGGTTTTATACAGGTTTTATATATAGATGCTGAAAGAGATACCTCATCTTGCAGAATACCTTTTCATCTTGATAATGTCTCATAACTGATTCTTACCTGTCTTGGAGGATGATCATGTAAAGCACTTAGACATGTCTTCTAGAGGTCTTCTGTAGAAGGTCCCATTCATACTTGTAGGCTTTTTTCTGTCCTTTCCACTGCAGAAATGGAAATTCTTACAAGGATTGAATTCTAGTTATATTCTTGGAAAGGAAACCTACATTCTTCTTAGTTATGGATCCATAGCATGGTTCTCTGCCTACTCTTTCCTGTTCTATCTCTCAATCTTTCTTTCTGATCTCTTCCTTTGTTTCCCATCTTTAATGTTGTTCTTCTTTAGCACACTTGGTTTCCAGAAAATATTAGACAGATATAATCCTTGTGCCATAATTTCTGAATAGTAACTTTTGAAGCTCTAATCAAATTCAAACAAACTGGACAGATGTGGGACAGAAGCCTCAAAAATCAAGTTTCTACAGCCTTACTGCTAAGGCACAGTTAGGTGAATGAGGCCCACATTAGCTGTTCCCTGATTTGTTGGACTTCAGCTTTCATCTGTTCTAGCTATGCATACATCCCAGAAAGATCTCTCTTGCCTATACAGTGTGAGCCATTAACATCCAATTTTAATGGTCTGGATCAAAATCCTTTTATTTTGACATGTTCCTGTAGTAGAGGGAAATGAGTGGAAATTCATCTTGATCAGAAAAATCTCTTGTGAATCTTGTCCTATTTTGTCCTTCTAAGTAGTGGCATGTCTTTATATACCTACCTTGCTGATTTAATCTTGTTTTGGTGCTGTAAACTCTCAAGAGGTGCTCAGCCTTTGTAGTCTCCAAAAAAGTCCTACAGCAGTCTTTAAAACAGAAGACCTTAATAAATAGATCTCATTTCTGGTTTTTGGTTATGTTTTTTTAATAAGCTGGTTTTGTTCTCTCCATTGATTTTATCTTGTATGATACACAGCATACTTCTCTGCATATTTCTCTGCTTCTTATTCTAATGTGCATTCTTTCCTGGTTCATCAAAAAGTCTCTTTCACTGTACTCATCCTCATATGTAGTATAAGTACTTTACCTGTCTTCTTGCCTATGATGGCTCCTTTTGCTGTTTTGTTGGAGATGATGATTTGTCTCCTTCAAGAATAGCATCACATAGTAATTGAAGAAAAGTTAGGACACTAAGGACATTTCTTAGCACCTTGGACTGGACAGTCAGTGTTGGGGAGGTAAGATAAAGAGCCATATAGAAAATTATCTGGGATGCACTCTTAGGAATCAGTATTGTTCCCTGATCTCAGTGCCTCTGAATAGTTGTTATAGCTGAGATGTGCAATGTTTCAACTGAGTTCTGTACTGCAGCAGAAACAGCAGAAACTAGTTTTCATGTCAAGTAAAGTGCTTACAATGACTAAAAGTAAGACTATATAAAAACAGGGAATTACTGGCTTTCATTTCATTTCATCGTTTTTGACAGTATGTATTCTTATACAATAACTATATACGTACATGCATACATGTGTAATGCATATTTTACATATACATATATATATATATAAAGAGAGAGAGAGAGAGAGAGAGAGAGAGAGGGTCAATTTTAACCTGAGGTCTCCCGTGATATTTGAGGCTAAGTTTAAGGTAGAGTAGGTATTCAAAGTAGTTTTTTTGGAGTTTGCATGCCCCAGCCTCCCCCTACTTCCCTGCGTACTTCGTCCCGTTCCCTCTTCACACGTGGAATCTGGAACTTCTAAAATCTGCTTAGCGCTCAGCCAAATAACGTAGAAGTGCAGCAGGTACCACGTTCCTGACTCCGGGGTTTGGTTTCGCGCCCGCACTTCTCTTCCTTGGGGAGGCGGGAGCCTCGGCACTCGCTGCCGGGCGCTATCCCAGAGGGCCGGGCCGGGCCCGGGGCCGCCCCTTCGCCCCTCGCCTGTCCAGTTCGCTAGAGGTTTCTGTCTGTTGTCGGGGTGGGAGCCGGGGGCTCCCCGATTCCCGTCGGCCAGGATTGAGGTGCTCGCGTTCTGTCGCCCGCAGGCTCCTGGCAGTGTGGGACGCACCGGGGAAAGGCGGACGGCGGCGCCGGCGGCCCCGAGGCGGCCCGGGCGGGCGGAGCCGTGCCCGGCGCTAGGACCCAGCAGGACGCGAGGCGGCTCTTCGGGCCGGATCACAAATTCGTCGTGACTCAGTCTCTGCTCGGCGCGGAGGCAGCGGGAACAGGTCGGTGTCCTGCGTGTATCCGGCGACTGCTGGGGTGCGTGGGGGTACGAGAGCCGGAGCGGAGCAGTCCCTGCCGCGCCCCTTCCCTGGCCCGGCCTTCCTTCATCTCCGCCCGCCCCCGCCCGGGCCCTGCCGTGCCGCCAACCGCGGCCGCCTGTTGTCTGCTGTTTTCCAGACAGCCAAGATGGAGTACGAGTGGAAGCCTGACGAGCAGGGGCTCCAGCAGATCCTGCAGCTGCTCAAGGAGTCCCAGTCCCCAGACACCACCACGCAGAGAGCCGTGCAACAAGTATCCTTGGCCGAGAGGCTTGCGGGGCCTCGAGAGTGGGCCGGGGGCGGCCGAGGGCGGGCGGGGGTAGCGTGGCCTGCGCGGCAGCGGGGCCGGCGCTGCGGCAGCCGGGCCTGCCCAGCTGGGCCCGGCCGCGGAGCCGCCGCAGCGCGGGGGCCGAGCCCTGGCCGCGGCGGGCAGCCGTGGCGCGGCGTTTGAACCGCCGAGGTGGCCTGTGGGCCGCGGGGCCGCCTTCACCCGGCGGGCGCTGGGCACCTGTTGCGATCCCTTAGACAAGGGCCGCGTTGGGTTTTGCCGTAGGGGGCTTTTTTAATTTAAAAATTTATTTATTTATTCTCAAAGGCTGTGCTCTTTCGCGTCTCCGCCGATATCCGCCGCTCTTTCGAGTTCCCCCGCCCAGCCCCCAGGGCGGCCGGGCGGGAACGGGGCCCTGGGCCCGGCGGGTCCCGCCGAGCGGGCCGGGGTGCCCCGCGCGGTGTGCCCGCCGCCCCGCGGCGGACAGGGGGCGAGCGGGGGCCTCTCGGAGGAATCTGGCGCCGGGATTCGAGGTGAAAGCCTCTAGCTGGTGGGGGTAGCGCCTCTGGCAGAGCCGCTGCCGGCGCGACCTCGTGGGCCTGCTGGCTCTGACATTGCGCATTTTCATACGTGGTGAGGATGTTTTTATTTGCCTGGAGGCCTGATCTTGAAACTCAGTTCGTTAAAATTCACGAAAAAGGGGAGCTCTGAAGTACGTGGTTTCTTGTACTGCTTTGCAGTATATTTGGTGTCGGTGTTACGGATTGATGGTTTTTTACCCTCGCCCCTCCTCTTCCCCTTTCTCTCGCCACCCCCCCCCCTCCCGCTCCGCCTCCGGTCACTCCTCATTGTAGAAGTGATGAATAGCAAGGTTTTGAGGAGTAAGGATTGAGAAAGCAAAACTTTAAATTAAGACTAATAGAAGCATAGGCCTTAAAAAAATAAAGGCCTCATCTATTGTTTCCTGCTCCTTGAGCTAACCATAAGTGCTTTGAAATTTATAGAAGTTTTGAAATTCTGTGAAGGATATGAGTTTGTTTTCTGGATCTCTTTTTATTTAAGGCATTTTCTTGAAGGTCTCCATAGAAGGCAAGGAATCTATTTAAGTAGGTAAGAATATATGTGTGTCTGTATATATTTATATTAAGAGTTTAGCTTTAAGCCAAATTTGCTCCACTTCTAGACTTCTGTAGCAAATGCAATGAATATCAGGAAGACCTCTGGTCCTGTATGGAAGGGGAAGGTTGATTTACTCTTGATCATCTTGTTATTTCAGCTGTGTTCTAAATTTTAAAAATATGATTGCTTTCTTTGAAAAATCCTGTACAGAAGAGTCTTAAAAAGTAGTGTTCTGATAATGCCCCAAGCTTAAACTGGTACTCTTTACTGTATAAAATATAAACTTGTTTGTAGAGACTGTGTTTATAGTGTACCTTTAGTGTAAAATTACATTTTAAAGCTTTACTTCAAGTGATTTAATTACATCTAGTTTGTTTATTGATCTATGGCATTATATATGCAAGATGGGCAGTATAAATGATGCTGTCTGTCTTGATGATGTATAGAATTTGAACAAAAGTCCTTTCAACTGATGCATGAAATTCTTTTTGAGTGATAGTGAAAGTTCTCTGCCCTGTAGATGTCTGTGCTTTTCAATAGGTCTTCATATGTTGGCTCATAAAGGTTAGAGAAGTGGGATAGTTTTAGTAGTGTATAATGCATCAGTTTGGGAAAATTATCTAATACAAATTGACAGGCCATGCCCTACAATTAAAAAAAAAAAATTCATGTCCTTTAAGACTGTTTCCATGCACACACACCAAAAATTGTGATGTCGGTTGTATCCTAGAATGCTGTTTAATAGCATGTCCATGCAAGGCTGTGATTAATGGTTTCAAATTTAAAGTATTTAGTCTGTAATTTTTGGCAGAAAAATCAAAAAAACTGTGTATTTCTTCTGTAATGCTGTTTCTTTATGATGCTGTTTTAGCACACTTGGGTGTTTAGATGTCAAATATAATTAAGTGGGAAGTACAGGTAACCTAAAACCTTTTGTTAATAAAATTATAAATTGGTATGGTTTCAGATATTTTTCAAATTCATTTATTGTATGTTTCATTAAATAAAAAAGGAAAAGTTAAGTGGGTGAAGAAGTTGTTAAAAAATGGTTTGAGAGCTGGTCTTCATTTCTTAGACCAATGAAGTGTTTTCCCATTAAGCTTCTGTTAAATACTGCTGTTTCTGCTCTTTCTTCTAATTTTTGATACTTTTTGATCTATTTGATTACACAGTTGTTGGTAATGTTCAGCTGCCTGTTCCAGTGATATGGCTTTGCAGATATTTTTAAGGGTCTGTTAATTTTTATGTCTGTCTATGGATTATTTTTTAGACTTCCACATAACTAAAAGCTATTGCTTCAGTAAGAAAATTACAGAGATTGTTTTTAGGTTGTTCATACTCTATATGTCATGAGCTTATAGTCACAGCTGATTGATGTTTGTCCCTAACAAATAATCTGTGTATCCAGCTATGAATGTTGTATGTAAAGATTCAACTTTCCTTAACAGTTTCTCTCTTCAGAAACTAGAACAACTTAATCAGTATCCAGATTTCAACAACTACCTGATTTTTGTTCTTACAAAGTTGAAGTCTGAAGGTAAGTTCTTGAGAGAATGACAGTTCTACTTTACTTTTTTTTCCCTTAAAAGAAGTATTATTTCACTTCAAAGAAATAGAAAGCTGACTCTAGTCAGTTTGCTGGTTGGTTGAGCTGTGCATAGTAATGTAGAATTCACTTATTAGAATTCACTTATTCACTCAGTAGTCTTTGTGGGGAAAAGAATCTGATTACTTATTGGTACTTGCAGTATCAGCCTTAGAATGGAATCCATTCTAAATGGCCTAGGAAATCTTCTGAGAAATGTTAGAGCATCATACCTCTGTTGGACTGTAGTAAAGTTGTGGAACAACTGTAATGAATCATGACTATACATTATAAAACATACTGCTAAGTTCAATTATGGTAATTGTCTCCATAGTAAAGAGACTGCTAAATATTTTGAAGACTACATATTTAGAGTTGTCTATCATAATCTTCATTCTGAAGATTTAATTGTATAAAATACAGTTAGAAATCAATCATATTGTTTTATTGATATGGACATTACAGTGCAGACTGTATATGGCATAGTGTATAGCCTCTACCAGTTGGTAAATTTATCCAATGCCTTTATGACCAGGACATGTGAACAACTGTCTTCTCAGTGTACTACAGCTATTGTTTTGTCCTTAATAGAGAAGGGAAATTTGTATCAAGATCTGCTGTAGCATATCTGTTTCTTCACACTTGTTGTAATCATGTTTGGTTGTTTGGGCTGTTTTCTAGGTTTTTTTCCTTTAGAGTTCTGCTGCTAGTGCTTTTCCTGCCATTTGATGTTTCATATCTTCGTGAATGCTTGCTTTTTCTCTTTGAATAAGATTTTACTTATGTGTGGCCGTGTAATGTTCAAAGAAGTGTCAAGAACATTTGTCTACATTTTAAGTACTGTTTTTGGTTGTATCAGCTTACTTCAGGAGGAGGGAAACAGAGAGGAGTATGAAAGTATTTTCCTGTTTGAACGCTAGAGTATATCTATGTGCTTTTGTGTGTTCTGTGTAGGAAGTCACCTAATAATCTGTAAAGTCTTGGGAGAGTATTTTAAGTCTGAGAGCATTTTAAAGACTTGAGTCAGCCAGGGTACTGAATCTTTGAGTAAGGTAGATACCATGTCCTTTATACCATTACCAGAAAAATTTAAAGCAAAGCAATTCTAACAGTGGAATATGGAGTCTGTACAAAAGATGTGACAAGAAGGATGTTTCACTTTTAATTTGTTTTCTGACACTTACACAACTTTCTAGTTTCTCTTTCTTCATTTGCCATTTGAGCCTGAAGTTCCAGATTGTCATAGATATTTGGTGTTTAGTGGTGTGTCAAGGTCTGTCTTCTTTTCAGATCTGTTTCAGTTATTCAGTAGTCATCTTTTCCCTTCCTTATGTTTAATCACATTGACCTCTGTAGATTTGGATAAAGAGTAGGAGATGCTAGCTGGAGATACTAGCTGTTACAAAATGGTTGTATAAAGCTGTTTTATCTGAGGGAGGGAAAGATGGTTCCAGCAGATTGAGGGGAAAATCAAGTTGGGAAGAAGTAGCAAGTTAATTTCCAGAAGGGGTGTTTTGGATCCGATTGCACCGATACCTCTCACAAATACATCAGATGTTCTATGAGACTGTTGAAAAGCATCTGTTACTTAGGTGATGCTCTTGTCCTGGATCATAGCATTCTTTAGTGTCATAACCTTTTGTCCAAAGTAAATATTTTTTAACTTTGTATTTCTGTTTCTGGAAATTTGCAAAATATTGAAGGTACCATAACCAAGTCTGGTGTTGGTATTTCTTAAAGCATTTGCCAAATTCTAAACCCTAAATATTCGACTTCTGTTGCCTTGCTTAGGTAGGATTAATGAAAAATGGCAGAAGGCTGTTGTTTGGATTTACTTTGTATCCAATCAACAGCCCTTCACTGAAAAATGGCTGGCCAACAGTTACAATACTTGGATGGACTCATCCCATAAGATAACTGTTTTCAGTACTACTGAGAAAGCATTCTGGTTTTTTCCCCTCCTGAAGTGGGTCCTGTTGGCTGGCTATCTGTACAGCCTTGCCATAGACAAAACATAGATATTCACAGTGAGAAGTTCATGTTTTTGTTGTGTCCATACTATTCCAGGAGACGGAAGACTGAAAACAGGTTAGAACAACTCTTATTCAACAAACAGCTTATTCAACAAAAATTAAGGTCGTTTCGTCGTCCAGGAGAGAAAGGTTTTGGGCTGGTAGCGGATGAAACTAATATTTGATTCAGGTTTTGCTACTGTTGAAACTTTTGCTGAGAAAATGGTGATTAAGGATACATTTAGGTTGACAGCTCCTGTCATTTGGTTGGTTAAAATGTGTGTTAAATAGTATGATTCTACTGCAGTAAAGTTATCTTTGGTCTGAGTCTTAGGCCTCAGTGGACAATTAACTTTTCAAGAAAACTTCCTTTGCAACCATAACCCTTCATTTACAATACTGGCTTTCACTGACCCCTGACTTTAAGATACTTAGGTAAACCTTATGTGTTGTTTTGTTGCTTTTGTGCTTTGTTCTAGCACCATTACTATTCAGTTGAAAAAGCTACTGTCTTACCTTACTCTTGTCTTAGTACCATCAGGATTCTGATTCTACGTGCTTGTGACTTACTGGTTTAAGACCTATCATGATAACCTTGTGTGTAAGTAGGGGTTTTCTTGGTTTTGTTTCTAAATTTTTCTGGGCCTTGTCAAAGCTTGTTAAACTTGGATCTTCCTGGAAGCATCAGTAAAAATATATGGCCTACTTTGTTGCTACAGCATGTATATGCCCAAGGTTTAAATATTTCATTTCTTTCTTCTTAGGCTTTTTGGGTTTAGTTTGTTTTGGGGTTGGTTGTTGTTTTTTGTTCTTGCTTGATTTGTATTTTTGTTTCTTTGCTAGATTTTTGTTAGGTTTTTTTGTTTGTTGGGTGTTTTAGTTTGGTTTGTTGAGGGCGTGTTTGTTTTGATTATTTTAAAATTAATGTGCATTTCTAAAGATAGGGTTGGGAATCTGGGTGAACCCCAGTGTTAAAAATATCACAATATAACTTGTTAAAGAAATAGCATTCAGTTAGATAGTAGGCAGGCTGATGAAATAAAATAAGATCCCAAGACATTAAAGTTTAGCATATAAATCTCTAGAGTGTATTTACCACAAAGTATGATGCTTTTCTTCTTTAGGTTGATAAGATGAAGTCCAGATTAACTGAAAAGTAGTCTTTATGAAAAAAAAAAAAAAGTTGTTTTGCTAATTTATCTGTAAATGAAAGTATTACTTGTAGACACTGTTAGTGCAGTTGTTCCTTCTTGGATTGAAAAGTAAAAAACGCCACAGATAATGTAGTGATTCTGCCCTATCCTTATTGTTAGGTTTGTGGTTTTGTTCTTCCAGTGTCTCCTGAGGTGAGCTCAGAATCTTGTAGTCTTCTGCATTCTGTTTAAGTTTGTTTTCTTGCGTCTTGTATGCATGTTGCTTCTCAGATAATTTTCTGGATTTTGTGTGGTTGACTGGAACAGTCCAGTGCTACATGGAAGCATCAGTTCTACTTCTGTTGTTGCTTTTTTCATTTAGCTGCAGCTTACCTTCTTTCATCCAAGTCATGCATCTAAATCCCCCTTTCCTTGTTTGCATTATTGCATCCCTAATCAAAGTATGTTTCTTTGAAGGAAAGTATAAGCATGTATTTTCCTAATTTCAGCCTCTTTGCTGTCTTGCTAAGATCCATTATAATCTCTGCTTAAGGTGTATTGAGGCAGTTCTCCAAAGTATATGAAGCCTGAGACAGGTCAGAACCTCTAGATTTCATAATATGGACAATTGATACTGCAAGCAGAAGTACTCAGTTTGTTTCAGGCCTTGTTGACGGCAATGATGAAATTTCCAAAGTTGTCTGTATGAAAACTTGCTTTATTTATGCTTTCTGTAAATCAATGTTTGTAAGATATTTCTTTCTCCCTCTGCTGTAAAATAGACAGAAATAGCACACTTCTTAATTTGC
The DNA here is from genome assembly GCF_903797595.1 of Erithacus rubecula. Classification (NCBI taxonomy): domain Eukaryota; kingdom Metazoa; phylum Chordata; class Aves; order Passeriformes; family Muscicapidae; genus Erithacus; species Erithacus rubecula. The sequence goes on from NC_136661.1 coordinate 8,369,401, forward strand.
ATTGTCCTGTTGTAGGACAACTTAATCAATTTCCTGGTGTTTTCTGCTTAGTTTTAGTCCGGAATTACACCACAAAGTATTAGTAATACTTTACTTATTAAAATAATAAATAATTACTTTATTTCAAACAGGATCCTGAATTTTGTGAATGGGAGATGGGTGTGGCTTGCCCTAAATTATCAAATTATGATGCCCATTGTTATTCAAGGGGGCATAGTTAATTTTGCATAATTTCTTTAAGGTTCTGTGTTCATCTCCTCCCCCTTGTTTGCTGGTCCGTCAGCAGATGCTTATGCTGATGGGAAAATATTGAGAGAAGTGCATAACGGTCCTGATACTTTCTGCTGGCTTGTATAACTGCAGTTATCTGTTCTGTTGCAGTTACATAATTGTGATCTTGTGAAGGTGTTTTAGTGACTGACTCTTCACCCCATCCAAACATGGGAACTCCAGTATTTATTCTCCACAGAGTGTTATCTCAGGGGATTGATTGGTCAGAGTCAGTGGTGTAAGGCTATTGCAGTCAAGGATCAGAGTCCTTAAAATGATCTTTTACTCTGAAGGTGAATGAGCTGAAATTGAGAACACTGTTTTAGTACAGTTTTTGTCACAGGCTTTAAGGATGGTCTTTTGAGCTTATTTCCAAAATACTTTGGATTTTTTATAAACCAGTTGAAGATAGAAGAACATGGTCTCTGCAGTTCTTGGTCATGTTAATGTGATGACCTAGTATTCAGAGTACTTTACTTTGATCTGGAACATTACCATGGAGACAGGTGCTGTCCCCACCCTAGTCCTTCCCCTCCCTCCTCTTCCAAGGTTTTGTTTCAACAGAGCTTTTCTGGTAATCATGACACTAATAATTAATCTAGTTTTGAACATATAATTCAAAACAGCTTTTTATGAAGTATTGCTGGAATCCACAATGGTCATGTGGGTTTGATATTAATGTTTTCTGATGAGTCTTGAAATTTCAACTTGATCCAGAGAGCAATTTTCATGAATCCATTCCATTAGGATCTTTCTTACCCATTTCAAGAAGACGTTTTTGATGAGAAGGATTACTCCAGAAAAGTGATTCAGAAGCTGTAATTGTTTAAACAAGGCTCCCCCCAGTGCAGTCACCTCCCATATCATTATTAAATATATACAAATAATTGTCAGCCAATGGAACTGATTGCATTATCATTCAGAAATCAAGTCAAATTACTGTGCCTAGCAGTTAAAAATGCTGCATAGCCTACATAATGTCCTACTTTATAACAGCATTCTCTCAGAAGTTCAGATACATGAAGAATTAGCAAAAGATGGAATTTTACTAATTAGTCATAAAACTAATAGTTGAGTTGCCTAAGTATGTTAAGGGAAAGAGTAGAATCATGGAACATTCTGAAGGGACTCATTCACAAAGTTAATTGAGTCCAGCTCCGGGCTCTGGAGAGGATACCCTCAAGAATTACACCATGTGCCTGAGAGCATTGTCCAAAGGCCTCTTGAACTCTATCAGACTTGGTGCTGTGACTGCTTCCCTGGGGAGCCTCTTCCAGTGCCCAGCCACCCTCTGGGTGAAGAACCTTTTTCTGATATCCACCCTAAATCTCCCCTGACACAAATTCAGTCCTTTCCCTCAGGTGCTGTGACTGTCACCACATGGGAGAGATCAGTGCCTGCCCCTCCTCTTCCCCTCACAAGGAGAGGATGTAGGCTGCAGTGAGGTCTCCACTCAGTGTTCTCCAGGCTGAACAGACCAAGTGACCTCAGGTGTTCCTCACACAGCTTCCCCTCAAGGCCCTTCACCATCCTCATGGACCCTCTGTAGCCTTACATTAGGCTCTTGTGGCACCAGAGCTGCCCCCAGCACTGGAGGTGAGGCTGCCCCAGTGCAGAGCAGAGCAGGACAATCCCCTCCCTTGCCTGGCTGGTGATGCTGAGTTGATGCCCCCCAGGACACAGGTGGCCCTCCTGGCTGCCAGGGCACTGCTGAGTCGTGTGCAGCTTGCCACAGACCAGGACCCCCAGGTCCCTTTCTGTGGCACTGCTTTCCCAGTTTCCCAATGGCACATCTCATTCCCCAGTTTGTCTGCACATTCAAGGTTGCCTCATCCCCAGTGCAGAATACAGCACTCATTAGAACTTTATACAGTTGGTGACTGTCCAGTCCTCCCAATTTATTGAGATCTCTCTGCAGGGCCTCTCTGCCTTTGAAGAAGTCAGCAGCTCCTGCCAATTTAGTATAATCGGCAGACTTATTTAGTGTACATACTATGAGATAATTAATTTTGTAGGGTTAGTAGAAATTCCATGGCTTTCCCCAATATGCTTACTAATTATTCCTTTCTGTGCTTCTTCAGGAATTTTGTAGTGCAAGTTTAAGGAAAATCTTCTCCTAACAAATTATTTCTTTATTTAGAGTTGTGAAAGAAACTAAATTGGATTGTGAATTTGTTATGTGATTCAATGCTTCAGGAATACTTTCCTGGAGCTCCTTATTATGGACATCCAGAATCAAGAGTATGAAACACACATTGTTATTTCTTTCCTTGTCCCTGAAGCCCGTACAAGGAAAGAATTGCTATGTCACTGTCTGAGGTTCAAGTAGTCTTGGATAAGTTCTCTTTTGGCCTTAAAACAAATCTTTAAGTGTAAGGTGGAGGTATTTAATCAGCTGTTTAAGCCTTTCCTTAGTGTTTCTTTACAAGCTGAATGTAGTCTGCTGCAATGGGTATTTCTTTGTATGCCTTTTAAAAAAGTAAACTCATACTTAGTGATGTTTGTGTTTTTTTAACATCAAACCTAAGTGTACTTAAAATGCCAGTATCAAGCATTCCTATGGGGTGTTTCCCTACAGGCAGGAAAAGTGTTGCTGCTTTTCTTTGATTCAGTGCAGTTCAGATGTGCTTCCTATTTGGAAGGCTGTATGCTGGTGTCTGATTTAGGCTTCTAGGAAGCAATATCACCACCTCTTTCTAGATTTTCAGAAAGCATACTTTGAGGCATTGTGAGGATGCAGCTTTTCAGCATGTATGTTATCTTGCAGTGCTGGGCTAGGTGCAGTTGGCTAGCCAGCCATTTTTATAAAGCCAAATCTGCTTTAATAAAGGAATGCCCATTACCACTGCTTGTGTATAAGTTAAAACATCTTTTCTTTAATGTCACAAGACAGTGAAACCTAGAAGAAAAAAGCCAAATACTTTTAATATTAAAAATAATAATATCCACAGTATGTTTTGCCAGCCCCAGAACTGAGTATCTTTACTGTCCATAGAAAAGGCACATCTTGACTCCACAGTTTCATGCTAATACGAGTAATAGGATAAGCATTACTACTGCTTTTGCGAATCGCTTTAAACTCCTTTCTTCCTCTTTTATAATAACATAATACACATTATTCAGTATCCCCATGATGTTCAGACCCTCTGCTTTCAACAGGCATTCAGGAGGAATTGTGCCATGACAGAGTTACATAATCATCAAAGAATTATAGAGTGGTTTGAGTTGAAAGGGGCAGTAAAGATTAGTTCCAACTCTCCTGCCATCGGCAGGGGTGCCACCCACTATATCAGATTACTCAAGGCCCTATCTAACCCTAGAACTATTTTAGGGATAAGGCATCCACTACTTCTCTGGGCAACCTGTTCTTGTGCCTCACCACCCTCTGACTAAAGAATTTCTTCCTAACATCTGCTCTGAGTCTCTCTTCTTTTCTTTTAAAAATATCTCCTGTCTTACCACTATCTGTCAGTGAAAAAAGTCACTTTCCCTCTTTTAAATACTGAAAAGCAACAATTAAGGTCTCCCCAAAATATTGTCTTCTCTACCCTTTACAGTCCCAGGTATCAGGCTGTCTTCACACAAGAGGTGTTCCAGCCCTCCAGTCATCTTTGTGGCCCTCCTCAGGACTTGCTCCAACAGGTTATTATCCTTCCTGTGCAGGAGACAGCTGAGCTGGATGCAGCATTACAGATGGGGTCTCACAAACACAGCAGAGGAGAGAATCCCCTCTCTCACCCTTCTGGCCATGCTGCTTTAGATGCAGCCCAGGATCTTGGCTTTATCGACTATAAGCACACATTGTTGGTTCATGTTCAACTTTTCATCCTCTAGTCCTTCTCCACAGGGCTGCTCTCACTGGTATCTTTTCCCAGTCTGTACTCCTATCTGGGACTGCCCTGATCCAGGGGCAGCACCTCCGCTTGTGGAACCTCATAAGTTCTCATGGACTCCTTTCTCAAGCTTGTCCAAGTCTCTCTGGATGGCATCCCTTCCTTCTATTGTGTCAACTTCACTGCTCAGATTTGTGTCATCTGCAAATCTGCTAAAGAAGCACTCAATCCCACTCAATGACTGCAGTCTTCACTCAAACTGTGTAGGGAGTTTATAACCACTTTGCCCTACAAGAGTTGTCTGCTTCATCTTAAGTGTCACACACTGGCAGTTCAAGCAAGTGTAGATTCAATAGGACAAATTTTTAGTTTGATATCTCCAAGAAAAAAACATCCACATAACTTCAAGTGATGGATATTTTTCTCTGAATCAGTAGACATATTACAAATCAGAAAAAATTCTGACTGGCAAGCTGTAAATCTCAGGAGCTTTGAACATTGCAAAATGATAAGACCTCCCAGTTTTCCTCATTCATTCCCCCATAATGAAAGAAGACTGATTAAGTCATCTGAAAACTAAAGAGACTGAAGATGGATTTATAGTTGCTCAGAAGAGCAGCATGGTTGCCCAGCAAAGCATCTGAGATAAGTCTAGTTTTCACTGGTACTCTTAACCTTCCTGGTAAGAACTGTTGTTCAGCAAAATCAAAAAAAAAAAGACAAATCTTAAGGTCCTAAGATAACAGCAATAAGGAAATACTAAATGTATGAAAGTGTCTTGAATTAAAAGCACTTTATTAAAAACTCTTTATTTTCCTATTTTAGCAAGAAACACAGCTGCTTAGGAAGAACATCTCCAGTACTGCCAAAACTGTGTTCTGATGTTTACCAGAGTGCAACCTAATATTACTAATTAAGAGTCTAATTATATTGTTCAGAAAAGTCAGCCAGAATTAAGGGGATAAAAAACCAAAAAAAGTACAGACTTAGGAAATAAAAAGGAGGAGGTTTTCCTTTCATAAAGTGGTCATTGTAGGGGGAGGAAGTTTTATTGGCCGGTAAGGGTATCAGAGAAACAAAGCAGTCCAACCTTAAAGCAACATTTACACTTGTATGCTACCACACAATTTTGTTAAGCTATACCTATGGGATATAGACAGGAGGAAAACCTATCGAAATTTCTACTGTGCAGCACCTTGTATAACACCAATGTAGTATCCTGTATTTTGTGTTTCCCAATACTCAGCAGTTTGAGTAGGATTCTAAATTACTCATTTTGATAACAATCCTTGTGTACCAACAGTTATTCAAATTACAGATTATCACATATTTTAATATGTAAGATTCACCTTTGATACATTCATTCAAAGTGACGAAACCTCTACTCATCTGACGAGGCAATTTCTTCAGATTGATTAATGACTAAATCTGTATTCATTCACTGACAGATGCTGTGTAAGCAAGTTCCATTTGGAACGTCATGATTTCCTTTTTGCTATGCACTTGACTAAGCGCAAAAGTCCATGTTGTCATCCTCCTCCCCGCCTTCAAAAAGCAAATGCCAGAGACATTACATTATTTTAAAAATGTTCTCAAACTACAGCACTATCCTGCATTTGTTGTATAGTTTGGGACCTTGCCGTGAATCATGTTTTTATCATGCTAAATCCCTATTTCTTTTTAAAGATTATTCTGCTCTTGATGGAATTCTAGGCCTGGTTTAGCTGCTGAATCAGGAGACAGCATGAGACTACAGGAGAGAGGAAAAGTGCTGGGACAATGAAGTTATGGGGATTTGATAGAGAAGCTGAAAGTAGAAGTGAAACCAGAAGATTAGTTCTTTAACCTTTTCTTGGTTTGGCATTCTGATTGGCATGTGATAATTATTAATTAAAATACAAAACCTCCCAGAACTAATAGTGGGTTGTCCTGTCTGGATGCCAGATCCCTGCCAAAGCTGTTCTGTAATTCCTCTCCTCATATGGACATGGGAGACAGAATATAACAAAAGTCCCTGGGTTGAGATAAGGACAGGGAGAGATCGTTTGCTGATTACTGTCACAAGCTTGGGGAACTCTATGACCGATCAAATCAGAGCAGGGTTATGACAAAGTCACATCTTGAAAACACCTCCCTTTCACCAGGGCCCAACTTTACTCCCAGTTTTCTCTACCTCCTCTTCCCCAGTGATGTAGGGGGACAGGAAATGGGGTCTGTTGTTAGGTGACCACATATTCTCTCTGCCACTTGTTCTTCCTCAGGGGGAGCACTCACACTTCTCCTGCTCCAGTGCAAGCTTCTCTCCCCCAGAAGACATTCCTCAAGCTTTTACAACAGGAGTTCTTTCCACAGGCTGCAGTTCTTCACAAACTGCTCTGGTGTGGTTCCCTTCCGTGGAGGGCAGTCTTCCAGGAACAGACTGCTCCAGTGCAGGCTTCCCATAGGGTCACAGCCTCCTTTGGGCATCCATCTACACTAGCGTGGGATCCCTTGTGCCTCTGTGAACATGTATGAGCTGCTGGGGGGATAGCCTGCCTCATCATGATCTTTAGTACAGACTGCAGGGGAATCTCTGCTTCAGCAGTTGGAGCATGTCCTGCCTCTCCTTCAGTTACCTTAAAGTCTGCAGGGCTGCTTCTCTTGCTTGTTCTCTCTCCTCTCTACTCTGGCTGCAATTGTTCTTGAATAGTATTTTTTTCCTTTCTTAAATCAAAGTATCATAGAATATGCTAAGTTGGAATGGACCCATCACAATCATTGAGTCTAGCTAGCCCTGCACAGGACACCCCAAGAATCACATCATGTGTCTGAAACTGTAACCCAAATGCTTCTTGAACTCTGTCTGGCTTAGTGCTGTGACCACATCCCTGGGGAGCCTCTTCCAGTGCTTAGCCACCCTCTGAGTGAAGAACCTTTTCCTAATACCCAACCTAAACCTCACCTGACTCAATGCCATTTCCTCTAGTCCTGTCTTGGGAGTGAAGAAGTGGGCATTTCCTCCTCTGCTGTTTTCCCACCATCACTGATGCACTCTGTCTTGGCCAGCAGCAGGTCCATCATAGAGCCATTTGGCACTTGTTCTGTTGAACTTGGGAGACACTTCATGAAAATTCTCAGAGAAGTCACCTCTGCAGGTCCCTCTCTGCTACCAAAATCTTGCCACATAGACTCAAATGTACTAACCAAAAAGTTTCTTTTTGGTCTGCAGTTCAATACTACTGCACAGTTTAATTTTATTTACAGCATCATCCTAAGAAGCATAACTTAAATATTTAATTAATATGCAAAACTCAGTATCAGCAGAACATTTCCAACTTTGTTTTGGTCTCCTACAGACATTCCTAAGCTTAGGCAATTAAGTTATTTTCCATGACTCACATAAGTCAATGGAGAGCACTGATTGACTTCAGTCTAGTCACTTCAAGGTCATTTATGTGTTGACATATACTGAATGTTTTGAAATACCATCACTCCACTCCTGATGTGATAGTAACCATATTCATTCAAGTAAAACGTTTTACACTTAAATTGTAGTCCAGTATCAAAAAAAGAAGCAGGATTTATTTTTTTTTTCTGCTGGGAAGCTTGTGAAGCTGTTTTTGTGCTGTATTCTTATATATTAAGACAAAAGAAATTGTTCATTTTGTGCTTCCCATATTATACAGTTCTGGTGGGATTCTTATTTCTTTGGTTTTATCTCTTTTAACTGTCAGTCACATATCAAAAATCTTCATGTGTAACAGTGACACTAGTCATTGTCAATACACACATTTTGTGTTTATATGTAGGAATCCACATCAATAGTTAAAACACAAAGTGACAGCTTATTTCTGAAAAAGACACTACAGTGTTAAGATGGAGATTGACAGGCAGTTTTTCCTTAGAAAAAGTCTCACCCTCACATCTAATGTTGCAAATATCACAAGATACCATAGCAAAATTTAGCTGTGCTCATAAATCGTTATATCACAGCTTGTGAATGGACAATTGTTCTCATTCCAGTCACTCGGTTCTTTTAGCAATCTAGTAAGTTATGTTTGACCTACTCTTCAAACTAAAGAGTTTGTAAGAACTCTTACCAAGGAAGGAAATGCACAGACAGTGGAAGCAGGGTGTCACAGTGTGACTTGGGTTTTGCCAATTTTAATAAATTTAATTTCTTTTGGAAATAGGATTTAGAAGCAGAGACAACACAGGCTTAAAACTTTAATGAGTATAAGAAGAAATTTATTAATAACACAAAAATATAATTCAGAATAAGATTTCTAGATTATTCCCTCCTTCCCCTCCCTTCATTCCACATTCTTAACAACAACATCCAGAAAACATTTCAGTTAGTTATCTACTTGAATAATCATTTCAGTTCACTCTAGAGAGAAAAGTTCCTTTGTTTGTTTTAGGTTTAGGGGGTGTCTCACTTTCACAATTTACATCAACCCTGGAAATATTGCAGATTATGACTCTTCTTTCATTTTCACAGTCCTTCCAGAGCTGTGCTATGGGTTATGTTACACACTTGGAGTACCACTTCCAAAGGCAGACTGCCGAAAGACAAAATTCTCTTCATCTCTTTTTCTATTAAATGTCTCTGTCTATATTTCCAGTCCTAAAACAAAGTCCCATTTCCTCAAAGCAAAAAGGTCTTTTCAAGCACTTAAACCTCCCTCAAGTATATTTCACAGTTTAAAGAATTTTAGTGTAGTCACAATCCCCTCATAGCCCACAAAAAATGTTTGCAGCTACTCATCAGTTGCATCTTTTCAATCTCTTCCCAGCAGGAACTTTATTTTCATTCCACTGACTTCTGTAGACTCCCTTTATTTCTTCTCATTCAGCTAAGCTCAGGAGATCTAGAATCTTATTCAGGCATTAAAGGGGTTAAAGTTGCATCCAGCACGTGAAGAAGCTGGGCCAGGTCATTGCTGGAAAAACTCTGAGCCATGTGGAGAGCAGAGCAGAGCCGGGAGCCGCGTGGGGCCGACGCTGAGCCCGGAGCCGGGGAGCCGCGGCCCCGCAGAGCCCAGCCGGGCAGAGCCAAGCAAAGCTGATCCCCACAGAGCTGAGCCCTGCAGAGCCGGGCCGAGGGCCAAGGCCGGAGCCGGGCTGGGGGGCCAGAGCCCCAGCCAGAGCCAGAGGCCACCTTACCTCCAGGGAGGCCAGAAGCGGCCCACCCCCCACCAATGGGATTTATGGAAACGAAACAACTCATTTGCACCTGGGATGTCAACCACCAAATGAGCCTCCGACTGGTCCCCGCATCCCACAGAGGAAGCTCCCAGAGAGAGGACTGCCCCTCTGTTCCCTCAGGCGGCTCTGCCCCCCACCCTTCCTCGTGGAACCAGCTCGCAGGGACACAGCACAGGAAAGACCTGGAACAGGGCTAGAGGAGAGCCACAAAGACTGTCAGAGGGTTGGAACGCCTCTACAGAAAGGAAAGGCTTCGAGAGCTGGTGTGATGCAGCACGGAAAAAATAAGACTTTGAGATCTTATTGCAGCCCTTCAGTACCTGTAAGAGAGGAGAGGAAAGACAGGGACAAACTGCTTAGCCAGGCTTATTTTGATAGGACAAGGTGTAATGATATTTTTAAAATAAAGTTGATTTGGATTAGAAGTATGGAAGAAGTTTTTTACAACTGGGTGATGGAACACTGGAACAAGTTGCCTAGAAAGTAGTCAGTGCCTCATTCCTTTAAGCATTACAAATGAGATTGAATGGGGCTCTGAGCAACCTGATTAAATTGAAGATGTTCTTGCCCATGGTGAGGAAGTTGGACAAGATAACCTTTTTAAGATGCCTTCCAAGTTGGATAAGATCCAACCCAAATTGTTCTATAATTGTAAAAGGCATGATGAAACATGCTTACCTGGACTTGCAGGTGATCTACAAAAACTTTGTTGCTTTCACATATGCAACCTTTGTCATACAAAGTCTCAGTAGAGGAAATGTGGCTGTTTGAAGACACACTTTAGTTCTCAAAAGCACTGCAGAAACCCTAATATAATTTGTGTAATGTAGTTATGCCTCCATTTGCTTTGTCTGTTATTAAAATTTGGAACTAGTATGAGAATCTTAAAATATAATTGAAAATTTACTGGGAAACAAACAATAATTGTTGTGTGGTTTTATTTTAAAGTGAGGCAGTGTGAGAGAGGAATCTTCAACTGATGAACTGATTTGGCACCAAAGATGTTACCAAATGCCAGAGGTCTGCTTCACATTCCTTCTTTTTCTTGTACTATATGTTCGTGTCAACTTCCAAGTTGACTGAGACAAAAGGAGAGAAGACTGTGAACTTTTCTGATAGGAGAAGCATATTTCTGGCAGAACTAATCACAAAATCTATAAAGACAGAGGAGCATCTTACTCAGCTCTTAAGCCATCTGCCTGTTAATTTTGGTGTTACAACAAGAATTCCATCCAGACCTATATTACTATCTTCTGATGGTGTAGCTGTTAAGTGCTTGAACACTCTGGATTCCATAAATAACCTTTTCCAGTCATATCTGATTTTTTTTTTTTTTTCAAGCTAAGATTTTAATATGCAGTGTTATTTTCTTTTTCTCTTTAATGCTTGGACATCAGATTCTGGGCTGCTTCTCTGTTTCAAGTGGTTGGTGTTTAGCACAAAGTCCTTTGTGATTTCTGCTTGTCACCTTTCAATCGGTTGATAAATGATTTTGGTTTTTTTAAAAACTTATCTTCTTTTTCTCATTTCATAACTTCTTTTCCATTTGTCAGAGATCCATTTCCTTTATGAATTCTGTGGAATCTTTATTGCAGATACATGGGATAATCACTTTCTATGAAGAAGAGTTTTTCTGTTACCTTGGCTAAAAAAATGGATTAAAGATAATTCATACTACTGCATACCATAGAATAGTTAGTGAAGAAAAAAAATGGTCCTGAAGTTTCACTTTCATGTGATCTTTTCTTTTTGTGTAAACTGGTTGACTAATGTGTCTGTTTTTGACAAAATTAACTTAATAATGTGTATAGCTCTGCTTGATTAAATTGAAGCTGTTGCCTTGTCCCTTTTGTAGCTGTAGCCAGACATTCTAATGGATTACTGTTTTTCCTTAATGCAGTGTTTAATATTTTCATTCTAGAGTTTATCCTAATAGTGACTAGCCTACTATATTCTAATCAGACTTTGGTTGTCACTGATTTCTTTGACACCAAGAAAATATTGGTAGATGATAAAGAATTACACTAATTATTGTATTTGGTGTCTCTGTCTGCTAAAGATAATGTTTTTTTATGGTTTGCAAAAGTTTTAAATGGAAATTAAAGGAGGACTCCTTTGGCTTCTTTCCTCCCCAGGAACTGTTTCAAATCATCATAATAATTTACCAAGGACTGAATTTCTTGAAGATGTGTTACTGATCAATGGATGACAATTATGCAAAGCAATCAGAGTTTGACATACTTTATTGGTGCAATAATTAATGTGAAGATTTTACTTTTAATTCAGAGACTATATCAAAATTACTTGAATTGACTTGCCAAGTAACTATAGAAATACTTGTGATGACTTGCACCTGAATTGTGAGATTGAGAGAAGTTTGTCCACACATACAATCTTTAATTTTTTTAAAATTCTAAACCCTTTTTTCCTTTTTTCTCCCATGCTAGCAAATGTAGTACTGTCCAAGTGAAATGAGTTTTATTTTTCATGTTGTTTAAAAGTTGTGTAAGTAAATCCGCAGAATTGTCTCAAATATGTATTCATTGGGTGGCTTTCTGAATTCTAAAGGATGTGTTTGCTGCTATATCAGTACCTTTGTAGTTCCAGAGCATTGTAACTAATGCTTATCTAGAAGAACTGAAATATCAACATAGAAGACAAGATTAAAAAATGTACAAAGGCATTCTGGTTTTGTCACTAAAAATCAGTTGATAAAATGAATTTTAATTTCTGATCAGCCAAACAATCCAGTTGCTTGTGAAAAGCTCTGTTTCTATTCTAACTGTTACAGTGTCCAATGTCCATCAGTCATTGCAGTGTTGTGAGTGTTTTTGGTGTTATGGTGCAGTAGCTTTAGTTTGAAAGTACTTTATACTTGAAAGCTGTTATCTCTTCTTTTGCTTATCTTTATTTCTGTTGGATTAGTAATAGTTTTGAAGAGCTGGAATAGATCCATATGTAGACTAATTCTTAGCACAAATACATTCCTTATTTTGCCCAAATCAGCACTTCACAGAAAAAATTCAACCATGGCTAAAATGCTGATTAAAATTCCAGTGCTATTAGGGTTGCTGTAAACTGTAAATTTAAATTTGTTTATACTGTAAACTAACACTTTCTATATAAAACACTCAGATCTTTCACTTCCATCGTATCTCAGTTGTAATACCAAGTTACTCATGTCCTTGGTTAAGAACAAAATATGAATCTCCCCCACCATAGATGAAAAATCTAGACTATTCTTTTTCCATTCCTCTACCTGGCCCAGTAACGTAGGGAAAACTTGGTGAACAGAACTCAAACTGTTCCCTCAACTTAAATTCTTGCTCGATTCAGGTGAGTTCTGTTTGTGTTTATTTTATAGCCCATACTGTGTAATATTTTAATGTTAACATTGTCTAAAGATTTTTTTCCTGCTTCCTCTAATTATTAGTTTCATAGATAAGAATTTTGAATTTTTAAAGGGATTAAAGTACTTCATAGAAAAATTGAACACTATATTCATGTGGGGATAGGGGGAGAGGTTTTACTGCACAGTCCTTACATCATTTCCATATCCTACTGTGGGGAAACCGGGTTTGTCACCATTTCCTTACAGTATGAGTGTTGCAGCAAGCCTGTTAGTATGATCAGAATATCTGAATGTCTTTGGCTGACAAACATCTTTAATGAGTTTCCTGTAACATGTGACTTCAGATCTATTCTTTGCCTATATGTCTATTCCAAACTTTCTCTTAAAATGTAGAGCTTGTAATCCAATATTCTAATTTTGAATAAATAAAAATAGTATATCACAGAATCACACAAAATGCTGAGTTTGAAGAGATCATGAAGTCCAGCTTCTGGCCCTGCACAGGACACTTCAAGAATTACACCATGTGCCTGAGAGCATTGTCCAAAGGCCTCTTGAACTCTATCAGACTTGGTGCTGTGACTGCTTCCCTGGGGAGCCTCTTCCAGTGCCCAGCCACCCTCTGGGTGAAGAACCTTTTTCTGATATCCACCCTAAATCTCCCCTGACACAAATTCAGTCCTTTCCCTCAGGTGCTGTGACTGTCACCACATGGGAGAGATCAGTGCCTGCCCCTCCTCTTCCCCTCACAAGGAGAGGATGTAGGCTGCAGTGAGGTCTCCACTCAGTGTCCTCCAGGCTGAACAGACCAAGTGACCTCAGGTGTTCCTCACACAGCTTCCCCTCAAGGCCCTTCACCATCCTCATGGACCCTCTGTAGCCTTACATTAGGCTGTTGTGGCACCAGAGCTGCCCCCAGCACTGGAGGTGAGGCTGCCCCAGTGCAGAGCAGAGCAGGACAATCCCCTCCCTTGCCTGGCTGGTGATGCTGAGCTGATGCCCCACAGGACACAGGTGGCCCTCCTGGCTGCCAGGGCACTGCTGAGTCGTGTGCAGCTTGCCACAGACCAGGACCCCCAGGTCCCTTTCTGTGGCACTGCTTTCCCAGTTTCCCAATTGCACATCTCATTCCCCAGTTTGTCTGCACATCCAAGGTTGCCTCATCCTCCATGCAGAATCTGGCGCTATCCTTGTTGAACTTTATATGATTGGTGGCTAATTTGTGTATTCTGAACCTGAAAAGTTTGCTAAGTGAATTGATGAGTATAGCTGGAAGGAGAGATAGGGAAATGAAGATTAATATCTATACATATCTTAAGCTTTGATCTTGTTCTAGAAACCTGCTTTATTTCTGTGAGTTGATTGAAGATTGACTGTAATTGCTTTCTGTTGCAGATGAGCCAACACGTTCTTTGAGTGGTCTTATCTTGAAGAATAATGTAAAAGCACATTTTCACAACTTTCCAAATGGCGTAACTGACTTCATTAAAAGCGAATGTCTGAACAACATTGGTGATTCCTCCCCCTTAATTAGAGCTACTGTAGGTAAGTTTGTTCTTAATACTGTCCTCTGCGTACTGAAAACGTTTCTGATATGGGTGAGACCTGTATTAGGGACATAAGGAGTTACTAATTTAGTAAAATGTTTTGTCTCTCATAATTGTCACAACCTCACATGTTTCAATGAATTTTTTCTTTATTGTGAGTATAAAGATGCCATACATTAGATTCCTGTTATTTTAGAAGTGATATAGCAATTCAGTTCTTATTCTTGAAATGAAACTGAATATAAGTTTATTTGAGCTTGCTGACAGCTTATGTACCTAAAAACAGGAACATGGTGAAAGTCTGGCTTAAGAACTATTGCAGTACTCTGATTGCGTCAATGAAATGTTTCTGTTACCTGATTTTCTACACCTCACCCCCTATATGCAGACATATGCACATCCCTCCAGGGAATCATCATACCATGCATAAGGCATTCATGTAAAGTTCTTCTGTCAGAAAGCAGTAGATAAAGTGTGGTGTACAGAACTTCATAGTATCATAAAATCATGAGATGGTCTCAGAAGAGATCTTAAAGATGATTTAGTTCCAATGAGAAGTTTTATTTTTACATGAATTTTCGATTTTGTAAATACTTTATTTTGATATATATGTTTCATAAAAAGTGTTTTGTTTTTGTTTTTTACTTAGGGCAAGGTAAAATTGCTTTTCTGTCTGTTCATTGATAATATGATTTGCTCTGATCTTGTAGTAATTTTCCTGGTCTGCTCAAAATCTAGAAAAACATAAAATATATATTTGAATACTGAAAATGGGTATGAGTGTCAGTTCAGAAAGAAATTCAGCTTCTCTCATTTGGCTCCTCTTATAAAATCATCTACCAGTCACTGTTTAGAATAATTTGCTTTTTCTGTAGGATTCCTTCTCCAGGCATTCAGGTTATGGACTCAAGACTAGAAAAAATTACTCATTTCTTAGCTTTTTTCTGTTGTCTTTTCAGTTATGAAGCTGCTTTACTATGAGTTATATTAATGACCAATGTTTCTAATGAGTGTAGAAACAAGTCTTTGAGTGGCAAGTGCTCTTTGAATTTCAGGTTGTAGAGGTCATGCCTACTTCTTTTTTCGTAGTTTCCAGTGGAGTACAGTAGAGCTAGCTAGCTAAGGAACACATTCCAGCTCCATTTGCTTTGCTATCTTAGGGTTGTTTGGTGATGGTGTGGGGTGTTTTTTTTGAGGGAGGTAGGGGTTGTTTGTTTTCAAGCAGTTACTCTTTAATTTTTCCTGATAGAAAATGCTTGTGGATTAGTAGCTCAATTATTGTTCAGCTTTAAGTGATCCTTGTAGGGATTATTAGGATTATTAGGAACTCTGAAGATGAGTGGCAGCTGATGAACTGCATGCTTGCGTAAGTGTTGCTGTTGCACATGTGTTTGGCACCCTTCTCTTTGAATTGTTGGATCATTGTACCTGTCTGACCTTGGTCTGGTACCCACTGTATTCTTGGTACTAGTAGTGTAAAGATGTTGCTACCTACCTAGACTGCCTTCTTAGCATGACTTGGCAGGTGGAGATTAGAGCTGCTCTTTTTGATACATGTTTTGCAGCTCAAGCACTATCAATTTAGTGAGTCGATTGCAAGTAACATCTCAGGAATTCTGAGGGCAAAATGAGCAGTACAGCAAAATGGCATCAGAGAAGATTTAATGCAGAATTCACTCTTCTTTGTGGTCTCTAGTATCTAGTGCTAATCAAATAAAAGGTGATACCTTTTGGCCCAAATGGAGGCAAACTGATTAATCCCATCTTCAGAAGTCACCTTGCTGAGGAGAATGAGCATGTGATTTGAGACCAGATGATAACTGCACATTGTTTTATCCTTACTTAGCTTGTTCTTATTCTAATCCCCAAATGAATAATGGATTGTATCTTCTCTGTGCTGTTAACCTGTGGTACAGGTTTTAAAACTCCATGTGCTAATTTTGATATACAGATTAAAGCTGCATTTGTTAGGGACCCACAGATCCACCAGGATATAAATACATGTCTTTAGAAAATGTCTGCAATTGTTCTTAAAACTTTCTAGGGACTCTAGTGTGGGCAGGGCCCTTAGTGTAGCTGCTGATTGAAAGCAAGCAGGGAAAATAGTTTAAGTATTTGAAAGCAGTGGGGGAACTAGAGAACTGCAGGAGGAGATTGAAAGCTAATGATGCCCTATAAGGGGGAATTTCATTATGAGGTTCAGATTTTAAAAGTTAAGGAGTTCAGAAATCAGCTTCTGGAGTTACAGTGGCAAAGCACCATCTGTAGAGAAAGTTTATAATTACCTATATGGTCTGAATTGCATGCCAGATAATTTCATCCTCTGAAATCACTTCTAGGACCTTGGAAAGATCCAACATATTGCATCAAAGGAATAATGCAAAATATCTAGTAGTTACTATTTGTCCTGTCCAGAATGTCCTTCGCTCTGTAATGTTGTCCTCTGTTCTTTTAACATTTAACAAGAATTTTAGCATTTATTCCAAAAAAAAATGATGTCCTGTGAGTAGCTTAAGGAAAAAGCTTGGGAGGCTTTTTCCATCATTTTCTGCTTGGAAGATTACTAGTTGTAGAGTGCTAGCTGTTACATTTTGCATTGAGGCAAAATGGACTCATACAAATTCAGTCCTATTTTATAAGTAGCCTTCTCTGTCCCTGTCACCTAATCAGTTTTTCCCGGGATTTCTATATGAGCTGGAAACAGAATGAGTGACTCCTTGGGTTGACCTGTCTGTTTGCTGGCTCTCACAGCTCCTAACGGGATGACCTACCATAGTGTTTAAGCTCTTAGTTGGTATCTTAGTCTTAGAATGTGTCCTTAATGTTTTGTGTAAGTGCAGTAAAGTTGTGAACATACGTTTTATCACGAGGGTGTAAGTTTCTTGAATGACATATTCCCACCTACATACTTTTATATCAGAGTAAGAAAAAGAGGTGACATGGGGTAGATACTCTGTATGTATTAAAGGTCCAGATTTGTACAGTATTTAGTAAATTTGGAGCCAAAGCTGCCCTGCTGTGTTATTAATTATAAATTATACAGATATATAAATGTTATAAATTATGATTTCCTTAAGTGAAGTTAGTTGTTGCTTGATTTCTAATGTTTGAGCCCTTCCTGGCAGCAGGAAGGAGCAGCTCACCTTTGCTGTTCAAAGCCCTTCAAATAACATTTGCAACTAAATAAACTTCCTCTTTTTATTCATGCCAGTTTTTACAAAACCATGACTTTCTTAGTTCTTTAGATATTTGAGAGGAAAAAAATATTGATATGAAACAAGTGAAAGCATGTGAGATCTCATTTTCTCTGTTCTTGTATTTCTTTTAGGCATTCTGATAACAACCATTGCCTCAAAAGGAGAGTTACAGAATTGGCCTGAACTCTTGCCAAAGCTTTGCAGCCTGTTGGATTCTGAAGATTACAATACCTGTGAGGTAAAGAGATTTACAGAAAATAGAAGATGATAATCCAAATTTCATTATTTTTATTGCTCTTCACAGACCCTATGTATATGTAGTGTTGAGTGCATGTCTCTACATATTTGTACATGCCCCATGTGTTCTCCTGGCAGAGCAGTGGTTCAGATTTGATACTTTTTCTTCTACCTGTGGCCCATGTTCTTACTGTTCATTCAAACAAATTGATTTTCTTTGCATGAAAGTGGAATAAAATTGCAGATGGATAATCATATTATCTCATCTGAGAATTCTCCTGAAATTACTGCTCTGTGATGCCTAATCTTTTAGGCATCATTAGCATAATTAAGTTGGTGTTGAATTTTTTCTTACATAAAAGTAGTGTTCATTGTTCTTGTAACTGAAACTGGAAAAGTGGTCAATTGCTATATCAAGGTGAGATTAACTGTTTTGTTTAGTCTGTATGAAGGGAAATAACTAAGTAACAATTTTAAAATATGAGAAAAAATATAAAGCTATGTCTGATGTAAAAAAATAAAGATTGTGTTCACACCATTTGAATTACTTGATAATGTCTCCATGAAAGTGTGAATCATTTTGTATAAAGAGCCTTAGAGATGACTAATGATCCAAGATGCCATGTTGTTGTGTGGTGTTACAGCGCTTCTTTCACTCAGGAAAAAAGCCCCACTTTTGAAACTCAAACTGACCATCATCTCTGTTTTGCCCCCTCGTGAATTATGAAAGGAAATACAATTATATATGCAATTAATTTGGATATTTCTGTCTTATTCTACTTCCTTCTCAAATAAAAATTAGCTTTTAAGCATTCTTTGAAATGTATTTGGGTAGGTGAGCATGAAATCAAACTAAAATTATTACTTAGTCACTGCTGATTCTCCCAGCTTGAGAGCTAACAGATGCTTAGACGGTTTAAATAAAATGCCTTTAAGAATATTTTAATTTTTCCATTAATTAGCTAGCTGCATTTACAATATCAACTAGCTACATTTACTTTGTTGTGCTGAAATTACTCTTGCTGTATGAAGTCTTAAATTTTGTTTTCTTCAGAATGCAAAAGATATACTTATTTGTTTATTCATTTTTAAACAGGGCGCTTTTGGTGCTCTTCAGAAGATTTGTGAAGATTCCGCTGAAATTTTGGATAGTGATGTGTTGGACCGGCCACTCAATATCATGATACCTAAATTCTTGCAGTTCTTCAAGCACAGCAGTCCAAAAATACGGTAGGTTTATGAGATCTACTTACTGTTAAAATTTTACTTACATTAGCAGCAAGGCTGCTGTTTTCTACATCTGTTTAAAACGTGCTTAACTCTTTAAAATGATCCTGCAGAGACCCATAGAAATTCCATGTATCTGTAATTTTCATGTTTGTCTTCATAATACAAGAATCTCATCTCTATATAATTGGTCAGTGATTCTGAAAATTAAATAGTTTCTTTAAGTTTTTGCATATTACTACAAAAAATTCAGTGCTGTGCTTAGAACTCTAATATTCTGATTAGAAATAACAATTTTACATTCCTTTTATAATGGCTGAAACAATGGAAGAGTGAAAATTCTTTAGCTGACAAAAGTTTCTGAGTTCTAACCAAAGAAATAATTCTGCATTTAACTGATCTTCCAACTGGAATTAAATGGATTCATGATCCCTTCACTGTAAAACTGTATTAATCTCTCCAAAATAATATTATAAAAGAAAAATTTCAGAATTAAATTGTTATTGCTAGTATTCATTGTGAAGAACAAAGCTTTTACCCTGAATTTAGCCAACAGAATGCCCCTGCTCCAAAGAAGGCTAATGGTATTTTGGGCTTGAGTATTGCCATCTAGTTTAAAGGAGGTGGTCCTTCCTTTCATATTCCAGGAGATAGCATACCTGAAGTACTGTGTCCAGTTCTGGACTGTTCAGTGTGAGAGAGGCATGTGTATACTGGAAAGACTCCAGCAAAGGTCCATATCAGGAAAGGTCGAAAATGCTGGCACTCGTCAACATATGTAAAAACTTGAAGAGAGGGAAGAAGATAAAAAGCCCAGACTCTTTCCAGTGGTGCCCAGTAGCAGAACCAGAGGTGGTGATCACAAACAGAAGCTCAGAATGTTCCTTCTGAATATCAAAACCAGCGTTTTTACTGGGAGGATGACCAATCACTGGCACAGATTACTCAGAGAATTGACAGAGTCTCCATCCTTGGAGATACTAAGTAGCCAGATGCACGTGGTCCTGGCTGCTGGCGGTAGGTGGTCCTGCATGAGCACAGGCATTGACCAGATGACTTTCAGAGGTGCTTTCCGACCTCAACCATTCTATGCTTCTTTGTGATTCTGTGAAAGTGTTTTATCTTCTCTGAAAATTATATTTGACAGCTTTAAGGTGGCATTTCTTAGATACAAATATGCCAGCTGTAGTCATCTTAGCCTCTTTACTGAATACTTTATTTTTCAAATATTAGCTATATCAGAATATAAGGCAGTACTTAAAATGCAGTTTAATAGTTTAGCTTGGTAATGCTACAGATGCACAGCTTTGTTCTCTCTTGCCTATGAAGATATTTGGGTTATGCTTTTGATGCCTGAATACACCTTAAAATGTTTTTATTTCATAAAACATATATATTTTAACTGGTTTTGTTATAGGTCTCATGCAGTGGCATGTGTCAATCAATTTATCATCAGCAGAACTCAAGCTCTTATGTTGCACATAGATTCTTTTATTGAGGTGGGTGTGCATTCTTGTTTGGAGTTTAAGTCAAATTACCTATCTGATTTATCAAGATAAATAAGATCTAAACTCCCCATTTCTCGTTGCCCATTCTTAGCTTCAGCTCCCACAGGAGCTCTGTATGCTTGTGCTCAGAGCTAATTGCTCTGTAAGTGAAAGAAGTAGGTGTATTTCAAAAAATGTTTCCTTTTCCTAAGTAGGGAAAGCGCTTATAGAGTAAAGATGCAAAATTAATGGCAGCAGTCTGTCTCTTACCTGTCCTCGCTGAGAAGTGTATGGCACTGTGCCTGCCTACCTGCCTGTCTGAATAGTGTTACTGAACTTGGGTGAGAAGGATCTGGGTTGTGTAGTGTTTGATTTGCTCCTCTTATGTACTGGCACAATTTATGTTTAGGAGGAAAAAATAATCCAAAAGTACTGTTCTTGTGCCACAGTGTAATTGCTCTTGTTAATTAATACACAGTGTCGTATTTATGTATAAAATAGACTCTTGAGCGACTGAAGAGTTAATTTGCTAACCCATATGTCTTTAAAATATACAGTAGTATTCTGAGGTGTGCATTGGGCAAGTACAGAAATGTATCTCTTTTAGACAGCCAGTAATGTCAATTCTAATACAAGTTGAACTTGTTGAATTGAGGTTTTTCAGCTGTTACTACTTTCCAACAGAATCTTTTTGCACTGGCTGGTGATGAGGAGCCTGAAGTACGCAAAAATGTTTGCCGTGCTCTGGTAATGTTGCTGGAAGTTCGGATGGATCGCCTTCTTCCTCATATGATTAGTATAGTTGAGGTGAGTCTCATTTCTTAGATGTCCTGTAGATTCCCTTGTTTGACATTGCAGAAAAAATAAGTAAAAGCATTCCTCAGGTATGTTGCTCTTGCACTTGCTGGCTCTTTGTTTCCCTTTAAGACTAGGGTTGCAAAACATTATTCTTATCTAATTGAACTTGACATTGTGTTTGACAGGCAGTGCATATTGCAGTTGTTTATTCTTCATTAAATCAATTAGCCCAAAATGGCTGGGATCACAGCCAGGCATTGCTTGACCTTAAGTGCAAAGTTTATGTTAAAAATCCAGCACTAGTGCTGAAACTGCTTCTGTTTACACAAATTGAAGCTGTCACTTTTTCGAGTGTGTTGACCATAACTAGGATAAAGCATGTTATTTTGCATTGCACTTTGAGCTACTAATGAAAAAGTTCTAATATAAATGTTCTATTTTACACAAGTAATTTATTTTTATATTGTGTAGTATATGCTTCAAAGGACCCAGGACCAAGATGAAAATGTGGCTTTGGAGGCATGTGAATTTTGGCTGACTTTGGCTGAACAGCCGATTTGTAAAGAAGTATTATGTCGGCATCTTACTAAGTAAGTATCAAGAATTACTTAGTAGAACCTAATTACTTCTTATTAACGGAGAAGTAATAAGTATCAACTTATGTTTATTTTGAGACAGTCCTCTTAAAATGTCAGTTGACTGGTTTATGGATACTCTTAGAGACAGTGTATATGGCTTGCAGTGTGCTTAGAAGAATTCCATAACTAATTCTTGGGCATAGTAAAATCGAAAAGACTGGTGAGGGTTTCAGACCCAGCGAACTCCAGAAACAATTTAACTGTTGCTGTATTGCTTACTTCAAATTTAACAAGCTGTTACACTTCACATGAATGCAAAAATATGGTAAAATGCACTTAAGTGAACAGCTCCACGTGACATTACACATAATATCTGGTGTACCATGAACATGTCATCTTGACTACTGCTTATGTAAGCATCTCTGTGCAGTGCTTCAATATGCATAGTCATGCAAAGGGTTCTTCATTTTAGAAAGAGCATAAAACAAAATTACATTACTTGGATTTAGAAATCAATTTTATATCAATTACTGTTAGAAGTTAAATTTGAAGCCTGTACAATTTGTTCCTTCACTCTTCTGCAGCCTGATAGTACTTTAAGTTTCAAAACCTACTTTTTCAAAGTTTCAGAAAGTTTTCCAGTGCCTCAAGAGATATAATTTGATTGAATGGGGGTAAATATCCATGTAATGTAAATATCTTTTTGTCTGCTGCAGTGCTTGAAACTTCCTCCAGACTAATTTGAAGTCTTTTACAGTAGGAAATTAATTTTTCAGTGTGGCCAGCAAATGAATACTCTTTCTTTTCATATATTCATTGAAGATTTTTTAAAAAAGGAAAGAGTTCTCTCAAAATTTTGAGTGGAAGAACAGTGTGACAGAAGAGACACATCCTTCTCAGCAAAAATGGGCATTGTAGATGTGAAGTAATTTAAAAAAGAAAGCAAGATTTTGGTTTTCCTAGCAAATTAAAAAGTTGATTAAAATATGTACTGTTGCAGAGAAAGACTAGGAGTTAACACCAGGAGAATAAGTGCTATGAGAAATTATTTTTAAATTTCAAAATGGTCTGATTTAATTCCTTTTGCAGTTCAAAAAGCAAAAGAATTATGGTACATAGTACAAGTTCACAGCACACACTACACAGTTAATAACTACTAGTATTAAATCTCTTTTGGCCTACATGAACCTTGACACTGCAACAGCATCATGCTCATTCTTTTAAAAAAAAGCATTAGTCAAGATTTCTGCAGTGTTGAAGGCTTGTCTTACTGAAGTGATCACAAGGTGGTAGGAGAGCTTAATGTATTAGGCCTCCATCTTAAACAGTAATGATGTAGTCTTCATTGGCAAGTAAATAAAATGACAAGTACTCTTGGCAAGAGTCATCTTACCGTGCATACTATGGGAGCTTGAGTTCTTACTGAAAACCTATAGATCTAATTTCTGATAGGTGCATCTGAATAAGTTCATCAGTTGTGCCATTAGTCTACTTCTATTTAAAAGTTTGTTATTTGAAATAACACTTTTTTCTCATAAAAAGTATTGATGAATCTTATGACATGGAACTTGGTTTAGGTAATACTCTTTTCATCAGGCTATTTCTCTTTTGAGTTGGGAGGTGAGGTTTACAGCCAAAATTATGGCCCATATAACTTAGAACTGGTTTGCTTTTTTATGTGTTACTTTAATGTGTATAAATATTTCTTTGTAGGCTGATACCTGTGCTGGTAAATGGTATGAAATATTCAGAGATTGATATTATTCTGTTGAAGGTGAGCATCAGTTTCTTTTACTCTGTTGGAATAGTTGGTTAGATTCTGACCTGTAAATCAGAATGACTCAAATCGGAATGGGCAGGCCTAGCCTACCATCTCTACTGTGGAAGATTTGCTTTCTGGGGCAAGGTATGCTGTTCAAAATATGAAATGCAACTGATGTTATGTTTGTTGGGAAATAATCTGTGGGTCTCCTGGTTTGCCCCAGCCGCTTCCCACACAATTTACGCAGAGCTGGGATACTATTACTATGAACTACTGCAAGAAAGCAGCATTAAAAATATATTCAGAACTAATTTTAATGCCTTCTAGGTTGAATACAGGGTTTTTTTCCATCACTACATATGTCGGTATACCAAAATTTCTCAATCTTTTCTTTCCATTTCGTTCCCATTGAGTAATTTCTTAACAAGAAGGTTACTTCGGGGGTGGGCGTACCTCTCTTACTTGTATCTTCCTATTGCTTTTCTGGTAAATGCAGCAGTAGAACACAGAAACAGTGTCAATTTTTTAGTTGAGCTGCTCAGGTGGGATGTGAATCTTTTATACACTTAAAAATCTTGAGCTGAAACTACATTGTTAACTTCCTTAAGCAATACAGCTGGACTAGTTTATCTAATAAAACAATTTGATGACAGGGGGATGTTGAAGAAGATGAAGCTATTCCAGATAGTGAGCAGGATATAAGGCCTCGTTTTCATCGTTCAAAGACGGTGGCTCAGCAACATGAAGAAGATGGTATTGAAGATGATGATGATGATGATGATGAACTTGATGATGATGATACTATTTCTGACTGGAATTTAAGTAGGTCAAAGAAATGTGTGAAATGCTTTGAACTACAGCTGCTTGCATAATACAAGAACCTCAGTAAAAAGACAAGTTTGTTCCTTACAAGACATGTAAGGAACACCAAGGCTTTGTGTTTGACAACAAAAAAAATCTGCTGACATAGTTGGTGGATATGTTGGAGGAGGGGAACCTTTGAGATGACATTTTGACTTCATAACTGAATTGGCAAAAGCTATCCATCTGTAAGCTTATTTTGAATATGGCAGATTGAGATGCAAATATTTATTTTATACTATTCAATGGAGGTATAAAACTTAAAATTTTAATTCTATGAAGTAATAAAAATGCTGTATCACTTGTTTAAATTCAATTTAAAAAGAGGAAAAAAGAAGCTTTGCACATTGATAACTGGAGCAAGCTTAGCAATATTTTCTTTAATTTCAGTCTTCCCTCCAAAATTGGATTGTGTTAGGTTTGGGTTGGTTTTTATTCCTATATGAACGTTCCACTACCTCTGCCTGTTACAGGTCTCAGTGAGGAATTTGCTTCTCAGTACAGTACTTTAGTTGTGAAGGCAGGAGATGGCTCTGAGGAAGCAAGAATTTGGATGACCTGTTGTGGGGGTCACAGGACCTTTAAGGCTGATAGACTATGTTATAAGGAAAGAAAACACTTCAAACTGTTTTTTAAGTTCAGTGACAGAAAACAGTTAGTGCAATTCTGAAAAATCTGATTTGAATTTGCTTTGCAAACAAACTCATTGTGGAATAATGCTTTGAGACGCGGGCATAGCCACATGGGGCCTTTTTCCCCAAGGTCACAAGTTTTCACAACAGGTGAATGTGATTTCAGGCTTATGTTTAAACAATTTTGAGACATATCTGAAGAATTACTGTTGTTGAAAATATGAGTGCAAACATGCTTGTTTCTGTAAAGCTGTGTCTTGGAAAAAAGGTGTAGCTTTATATTCTTAATACTGTTTTGTCACTGCTCTGTGTAGAGATTGCAGAATTAAATACGCATTTTCTGAGAAACTGCTCAAATGACATAAGGTGCCCTGTGATGCATGATTTTGATTAAAACAGTGAGAAAGCTGAAGTTATTCAGGAATGGTGACCTAAAAGAGAAAGAGTAGAACAATTCAGAAATCTGTAATGACGTATATTATTTGGATTTGAGAAAATTTGTATTATCTGAAAATCAGAATTTTGTGCCCTATTTTGTATCCAGTGTTCTATATTTGACTTCCAGTTTGAACAGAGAGGAAGCACCAGCATAGCTTGACAATTAGCAACATTTTTTACTAATGAGACCAGTGCAATTCTTTATGGCAGATTAAGAAGGAAGTGATATTATAATAAAAATAGCTTTCTAAGAGCTGTTACTTTGCACAGGAGCACAGTGTAGTGTAATGGAGTAGAAGTATGTTCCCTCCTAGTGCACTGAGAATCCACTGGCAGATCAGAGTTAAAAATGGGATTATATTGCCTAACTACAACTGTTTGTTTATTAAGCAGAGATTAACACTGTTAATTCCCTTCAGGGAAATGTTCTGCTGCTGCTCTAGATGTCCTAGCTAATGTATTTCGTGATGAACTTCTGCCACACATCTTGCCACTGTTGAAGGAATTGCTTTTCCACCCCGAGTGGGTAGTTAAAGAATCTGGTATCCTTGTTCTTGGTGCAATTGCTGAAGGTAAGGCAACAGTTCATATCAGGTTGATGATTTTTAAATTGGTTCTGGAGTAGCTTGAGTGAACTTACTAATGCAAACAAGTATTTGTCCTTAGCTGGTTTGCTTTTGGTGATTCATCTCTTGATGTCCTGATTGGTGACTGCAGTTACTTTATTTATTTTTTTTTTATTTTCAAATTTATACATGTTTGGGAGGCTAAACAGACTACATGATTGCTTTTATTTCTCCATTTCTAAACTTCACAGTATAGAGGTGTTGATATCTCTCAAAATACTACCTTGATTTCAAAGATGATAAATGTTTAATAAATTTTAGCCTTAGATTCTAAATGTTTTCAGAAATGAAGAAAACCACTCCTGTGATTTTGGTGCACTAAGATAGATGCCTTTTGTAGATGATCCTACAATTAAAATAGGCTAACTTCCATTCTTTTTTACTTACTTATAATCTTGCTTGGCTTTTTGCTTGAAGTTCCAGCATCTCTGTCCCTTTTGCAAGCTGAAGAAGTAGATTTGGGTTCATGCTTGGATTATCTTTTTCTTTCCCTCGCTGTCTAATGAACATACTTTTTTTTTAACTATTACTAGAAACTTTTAGTTGGTTCTGATTGGAAATCCAGCAAGATGGCAGTACTTCTGGCAAATCTCAATGCCTTACTGCCCCTGCTGACTTGAAGGGACAGATTTTATTTGTGGTCAGTATTTGTATGATTTTAGGAAAACCAAAGAAATTTGAATTTCTTAATGAATCCTTTTTCATGTGATGTTTGGTTGTCAAGACCATCTTTCTCTGCTTGGTATTTTCTTGCTTACTCTGAGTAGACTGAAATAGGAACTTCCAACTTAGAAAATTTATTTGGATGTACTTGCTATACTACGTTCAATAAAGCAGAATTTCCAGAGACTGGGGAAGCACTGAAGTAGAAATGTAATTGAAAATAATGTAATTTTAATTGAAGATTTAATTATTATCTAGTAATTTAAATTTAATTATTATACAGTATTACAATATTTATTATTTATTTAAGGGTTTTTTTTTTTTTAGAACTTTATATAAATTAGGTAGACTTACTTTGTTAAAATACTTGTTAAATTATATTTTAAACTTTGTGTTCCTATGTGATAAGAGAAGGAAGGTACATCTCTCATAGAAAACAGAAAACAACGGAATTTTTCATTAATTCTGGTACTGCAATAGCTATATTTTTCTTTCCAGGCTGCATGCAGGGTATGATTCCATATCTTCCAGAGCTAATCCCTCACCTTATTCAGTGCCTCTCTGACAAAAAGGCTCTTGTGCGCTCCATTACATGCTGGACTCTTAGTCGCTATGCACACTGGGTAGTTAGTCAACCCCCAGACACATACTTGAAGCCATTAATGACTGAGTTGCTAAAGCGTATCCTGGATAGCAACAAGAGAGTACAAGAAGCTGCCTGCAGGTAAGCCAAAGCTTAAGTAAACATCACTATCATGATACTGATTTTTTTTCCATGGGAAGCTATTTTATGCCCTTACCAGTGAATGTGTGACTCCATTTCTAGCTCTTAATGTACTGTTTCTCTTAAATTGGAGTAGATGCAATTTTCTCCCAAATTATAATGGCATTAAAAAAGTTAAAGTCTATCTCTCTTGTGCACTTGGTTTTCAGAGTGTGTGAAACACCAGCCTATATAATTTATTTTAGTAAATTATCTGTTTGCAACACTTATTTTCAATATATGCTGTTTCATTGACCAGGAATTTGGAATTTTTAAAAATGAACACAGTCAGAACTGGTAACAGTGGAAAGCTGTCCTGTCATTTGATTTCTGAAATTGTTTATACTTAGCTCAGTATTACCAAAACATTTAGGTTATGATTATTTCAAGAGATATAGACTTTCTCTTGAAATTAGATGTTGGAAGGTAAGATTCCCTTCTTCCACTTGTCTGCTTCTTTAAGAAAAAATAAAAATTTGTTGCTTAATTAGTAGACACAACATTAATGGAATGGGAATGTGTGCACCCCGTTGTGCATCAAAAAAAAATTAACATATTAGTTTTTGTCAGACTGAGGTGTACACAGCAAGCTTTCAGTGTTTCTTCAAAAAGCAGTTACATTTGCCTCTGAGTACCTGAAACATGTAGTAGTAGTAATAATAATAATAATAATAATAATAATAATAATAATAATAATAATAATAATAATAGTAGCCAGCCCCGAATATCAGTAGTGCCAAAGGACAGTGATGAGTTCAGAGTTCTTGGGCTAAGCTTTGTTCAAAAGAAATATATATCCTTGCAGCAAGTTTGGGTAGCTTTAATGTCTTCTCTATTTATTCTATTTTTAAAAAAAAAACAAACAACCAAACCCAAATGCAAAGCCCAAAAAAACCAAACCAAACAAAGAAGCAACCAAAAACATCCCCAAAGGAAAATTTTCCACTTATCTTCAAGCCTTCCTTTTCCAAAATGTGGATGAAAATCTGCATTTAGTTGAACACAGCTGTGTTGTGGTGTAGTTAAAGTTAACTTTACCTGGTACTTGTGACGAATGTGTAATGGGCCATGGAAACCAGGAAATCTAGAATGGAAATATTAAAAATTACAGTACACCTGATTTTTTTTTTGTTCAATTTTAAGTCAAGTATCAGACTTAGAGCATGTTTTGAGATATTTTCTTTAGAGCAGGGATTCACTATAATTACTATTGCAGCTAAAAATAAACTGCACTATAATAATAAAATAATATGCACTATAAGGAAAATGTAGAGTTGTTATAATTAAAAACATATTTGCTAGCTTTTTTAATTGTGAGGAAATACAATGAACCTTCTTGGACAGCAATTAAGAGCTTCATCCCAACATTGAATAGTTGCATGCATTGTTTATGTCTTCCAAATTGAGGATTGGTCACAGGATATTGTATGTTTTTGTTCCTAACTTCTGTGTGGTAGCAGATATCTAACATTCACTAATGTACTTTTAAGAAACTCTTCCTGTAGTTGGTGACAGACAGAATTATATTTTACTTAAATACATTTTTCTGCTCAAGTTGTATGCCTTTCTGAAGGAATACTTCATAATAAATAAAAAATAAAGAGTTAAATAACTAAAGTAAGAATGCTAGCCATTTCGAGTTGTGTTAAAAAAACTGCATTTCTGTATTTGGTAGCACACGGGGATTGTTCACCTCACGCGGCGATGCATGCATTTTAGTGCAGAGACTAGCTAATAATAATCCTGTTGACAGAGCTAGGCCAGTAAATCTTCAATAGCTCTGTAATTTTTTCCTTTCCTTAATGTTTCTCTGAAGAAGTGTCTCTGATGTGCAGGGACTTTTTCGGTTTTTGATTCATTTTGGATGGGTTTTCTTATTGCTGCCATTGAAACACTGGATAGACTAGCATGATGTCTTGACGTGTGCTTTGACCAAAAGCAGCTAAAACTGTTCATCCTCTGTGTTTGCTTTTAGTTTTCCATGTCTTTCTATATCTTTTTTTATGTAGTGAACAGCTAAGAAATGTGGTGTTTGCTTTGTACTGGTACAGCAGCACCAAAATCTCTAAGTGCAGTTACTGGGTACATTAAAAATAGTGGTCCATTTTTAACTTAAATAATCAGCTTTTATTGTGGTTCCTTCTATTTTAGTTGTAAGTATATTGTTATTGTAAGTATATTTAGTTGTAGTATATTGTAACTTTTCTGCTAATGCTATTTTTTTTTTTAGTGGTGGCTGCCATGTATCCCTAATGAGTTTTATGGCAGTATTTTAAAATTTTGTTCTTGACAGTAAGAGAGCTAGATGCTTATCGGTGATTCTGTTTTCAGTCAAAGAAGATCAAAAGTTATTTAAGTATTACCTTTTTGGAAGCATATCTTGCATGAATTTGAGGACTTAAACACAGCTCTATCTTTAAATAGAAATAGGTTAAGTAGGACATTTTGGGATTGTCTTGTTTCCTTATTTCCAAGGTACTAACTTGTTTTATTGTCGTTCAGTGCCTTTGCTACTCTAGAAGAGGAGGCTTGTACAGAACTTGTTCCTTATCTTGCATATATACTTGACACTTTGGTCTTCGCATTTAGTAAATACCAGCATAAAAACCTGCTCATTCTTTATGATGCTATAGGAACCCTAGCAGATTCTGTAGGACATCATCTAAATAAACCTGTGAGTATACCTTATGTTCTGGAGAAGGACTTACCATATTTGAAAAGCTTCTTCATTGTTTTTTGTAGTGTGCTTTACATGTTATAAACTAGAAATGGTGATATTTCTGTGTATCTTTTATTAGTGCTACATGCTTACAGATAAAATTTTCCCACTGCACAAATATTTGCCATCAAGCAAAAGTGTGTAGTGTTTCGTGCAATGTGCTGTTCATTATGGTTGTTTTTACTTTGTGCTTCAAGTTCTTTTGCTCAGAGGAGAGATCAGTTAGATACTCCTTTGGACAAAGCACAGATAGCACATAACAATGTGGTGGGGTTTTTTTCAGAGTGCTTGTATTAATTAGTAGATGTACACATCGTATGTTTGCATCTTATGATGGTTATTGAAACTTCTTTTGTTTCTCTGGAGTGATTCAAATGACACAGATGCCCTAGAAAAAAAAAAAATTTAGTTGTTTCCATGGTATTTTACTTGCCATCTGAACCCCACACCATCGAAGGATCTGTCTTTCAGTCTCTCTCTATGAGCCTGGCCACCTTGACATTTGACAGTACCAGGAGTATGCTAAATGGCAGCTCCTGATAAGGGTGGGACTTTCTTTAGTCAGTTAGAATTTTGTACCTTTGGATGTAGCAAAATCTGTTGGCTCTTTGGATACGTTCTGGTGGCAACAGGACTCTAGAGGTTCCTTGCTTAATGTCCTTGTGACAGTGGCTGTGCAGTGGCAAGGAAGCGAGCTTCATGTAGAAGGGCTAAGTGCCTCCTTCTGGAGGGGTAGGAAATTACTTTCTTCATAGATGGCTAGTTTGAGGAAGAGATTTCAGAACTTGTGGTCATGGAGATGGGATTGTAACATCAGGGCAGTCAGGGATGGTTGAGAAAAGCAGGTGGCAGATGAAGAGCCACAATGTAAATATAAAAATGTTTTCTGTACACCTTGTGACAGTCAGATAGATAACCCAGACAGCTATGCTGAAACCAAAGCTGGAGGAAGAGATTCCCTTTGTAAAGGTACTTATGTGCTTTAGGAGAGAATATCAAACACAAATTGTAAATTCTAGTATTAAAATATTTCTATGAATTGCAACAGTGATTGAATTACAGGATACATGTTTGTTCCTTTTTTTGAAAAAAATAAAATATATCTTAGTTGTTTTTAACTTTGAAATAAAGTGATATGCAGTAAAGTGTTTAGCAGCTGATGCATTTTCATCCTAAATAGGAATATATTCAGATGCTAATGCCTCCATTAATCCAGAAGTGGAACATGTTGAAGGATGAAGATAAAGATCTCTTCCCTTTATTAGAGGTAAATGTTAAAATGTGATTATTTTTTATCAACTTGGTTTAGAAAGTATTTATTTTTTACTAAAGGTGTTCCTCCTAGTAAATAAGACTATAAAAGCTGACATTTTTAGCTGTTTTCCATTAGGACAAAAATATTCTGATCATGATAAGAAAATTATATGACTGAATGAATGTCCTTAGGTTTAGCAGAAATCCTTTAGATTTTTTTTCTGCCATTTTGGAGTGTTTTCTTTGCTAGATCGTTTTAGGAAAAAAAAAAAGGGTTCTATCCTCCTTTTATTCTTCTCTTGTCTTCTTTCTCCTTGCTCTCTCTTCATCCCTCCATTAAAACTATTGTCAGACAAGCTGAAGGTATGAACCAGGCCATGTAGTCTAATGCTCTGTACTTGCTGAATGTGAAGCACCTCTAGGGGAAAACGCCTCTAGAAAAATTAGTTTTGTAACTCTTAAGTTATATTAGGGCTTGGTCATGGTCAAGATACTGCAGCTTAGCGTAAGTGCTGTCTGAATTGTTGTAACTGGTTTTGTATGCATTCTTGGCCACCTCTAAGAAGATGCTGCTGCTGAGATTTTCTCAACTGGCATATGCAGGAGTGAATAACAACTTGCTGGTAGTTGCCTTGACTCAGCTAAATCAGTACTGCCTTTCTAGGTTATGTTTACTTAATCAGTTATATGTTGGTGTATTTAAAATTCTGATACCTTCCAAAGTGCCTCTCCCAAGTAAAAGACTCTTCACAGATGTGATAAAAAGTAGTGACTGTTTTCTCTCTTGCCTCTTTTTTAATTCCAGTGCCTGTCGTCAGTTGCTACTGCCTTGCAATCTGGCTTTCTTCCATACTGTGAACCTGTGTACCAGCGTTGTGTAAATCTGGTGCAGAAGACACTTGCACAAGCCATGGTATTCTGCTATAACTATTCCAGTGTTACTGTGCTAAACAAAAGTGTTAACTATGTAAAATTAGAGGTGTGCAGGGAAATTGAATATCTAAATGAAGGTGCAGTTCTGCAACTTCTTTATGCATACTCCTGAGAAAATCTAGTATAATTTTGAAAATGTGTACTTATTTGTTGCAGTTGCATAATGCTCAACCAGACCAATATGAGGCTCCAGATAAAGATTTCATGATTGTGGCTCTTGATTTACTCAGTGGTTTAGCTGAAGGACTTGGAGGCAACATTGAACAGCTAGTGGCTCGCAGCAATATCCTGACACTAATGTATCAGTGCATGCAGGTGAGATGAGTAAGGTATTTGATCCACACATTTTCTTTATTCAGAGAATGAGAAACTCTTCTAAAATTGTCATTTTTTTCTTCCTCCTTTTAGGACAAAATGCCTGAGGTACGGCAGAGTTCTTTTGCATTGTTAGGTGATCTGACAAAGGCATGTTTTCAGCATGTTAAACCTTGCATCGGTATGTTTCTTTTACATGTTTTATAACTTGTTTTGCAAATGTTTAAGAGGTTGTATTAGCCATTGTCATGCTCCCTATTCTGTGGGTTGCCTTTTTATGGTGTCATACATAGTAATTTTCCTTTATAAACAACAGTCTGTAGTCTTTTGTCCCTTGAATTGTATGTTAAGAAAACGTTCCTATTTTTGTGGACAGTGTAAAAGTTCATTTTTCTTCTTTATTTTTACAGCTCTTTCTGTTCTACTAGAATTTATTTTAAAGCGAAAAAGTATACAATATACATAAATTTAAAAATGGGCTAGAAGATAGGTTTTACTTTGTTTATCTGCTTTATTTTTTATTTCTGTGGGAAGTATCATCAGTGATACACTTCCACAATATTAGCTCTTTCTTCCCACAGATACTGTTGTGATGCACTTGCCAAATGAGTGCTTGCATAGGCTTGGAATTTAAAATTAATTTGGCAGATGTTATAATGACCTTTTTGACTCATTTTTCTTAAAATTTAATCAAAGTTGTGATTGCCTTCTAGTCTTTGTTGTATTTTCAAGAGTAGGAAATGGTTATCCAGGTGATTTTGGGGATGTTCAGCCTTATGATAAAACTTCTAGTGCTTGTAGCTATGTTGGTTTTCTTCCTTCTCTTCATCTCTCTCCTCTCACCTGAGCAAGGGAGGGAAGGAAGATTTCTACATAAAAGTTATATAAAGATGAGCACCTATTAGGAAGATTTTAAAAGCATGATTTGAAAATATTTGCATTTATCTGCTTAGGTTCTAAATTCCAGGTTAATCTGATGTAAAGCTGGAATATAGCTCTTGTTAATTTGAATGTAATACTTTCCAAGTATTTAAATAGGCTAAATAGGCTTACATTATCTTTTTCTTGAACATCCCTTTTTTCTTCCCCTCACAATCTTGAAGTAATGAGATAAGATGGTTGTATTGTGTGATGAGTTTTTAAAATATTGTTCTTTCTAGCTGATTTCATGCCAATTTTGGGAACCAACCTAAACCCTGAATTCATTTCTGTGTGTAACAATGCCACCTGGGCAATTGGAGAAATCTCTATCCAGATGGGTAAGATATAATTTTTTCTTTAAATCTCTGCACATTTAGAATTATTTGTCTGTGTGGTTTTAAGTGATTTTTTTTTAAGTGATACCTTTATGTTAATATTTAAATTGCATTTGTGATCCATATCCCTTTTAGTAAGTTAAGTATACATGTTCTGTTTACATTATGTAATTAATGGTCATTTTCTTCTGATTTTTTTTTTAATTATTGTTTCAGGTATAGAAATGCAGCCTTATATCCCAATGGTCTTGCACCAGCTTGTAGAAATAATTAACAGACCCAACACACCAAAGACGTTGTTAGAGAACACAGGTACCCAAAAAATAACCTGTACATGGTGAAGGGAATTAGAAGATTTTTTTTTTTAATAATTGTTTTTCGAAATTACTTAGGGGAGCAACACCAGAACTGATTTTGTTATGTACTTGGCTTTTATAAGCAAAAGCAGCCCTGTTTTGCACAAGCTCTTACAAGTCTCAGTCTCGCAACAAATCATATATCTAGATTCTAATTGCTTTCTCCTTTTATACCATTTGTAATATATATTTATTAACTCTTTTATCATTCTTCTGGTTTTATTTATGTATTAAATATGACAAATGTATGCAGTAACACTTAAGACTTAATTTCTCACTGATTTTGAGTGTGCATGTCCTTACACATGTACTGTATATATATGTCTAGTGTGGGAAAAAAAGTAATTGTCATATAGAAAACAATGAACTTGTTAAATTTACAAAAAAAGTGAGATTTTTTTTTAAGATTCACTTACATTTTCATGCCAAAAATCTAGATCTGTGATGGCAGTTTTACCATGACATAACGGAAATTATGTTTAATTTCTGTTACCTGGTCACTTAATGACAAATTCCTGAAAAGAATTCTAATAATGATATGCATATTTTATGTTCTGACTTTGCATTCCAAATTGGGAGTAATTCCCAAATGCCTTACTGAATTGGAATTTCTGAGGCTTGTTTCTTTTGCATTTATAGAAGGCATGTTCTGGTATGAAAAGCACCTTCCATACTTGAGCAGAAATTTATAGATAATTCAATGGGTTTATTGTTTACTCCTTTAGTAATTGGGGATTTTTTTCCTTCTGTTTAAAAACCATCTTGTAAGAAAATTGCAATCACAACAATTTACAATTACAACAGTTTAGTAGCTGTATCTGACATGTTTGAATATAATGCAGATACAATGGTACGGTTATACTTTTTGAGCAAAGCAAGAGGTAATTTGGAGAGAGTTTTCAAAGTATATTTTTCCTTCAGTATTCTCTAAACTTAAAAGCTGCACTTTCTCTGTGCCTGTATCTCATTTAGTATGGAAGGTAACTTGAAGGAAAATTTACCTAGTTTTATGGCATATGATTGGTACTACTTTTTGAAAAGAAAATTTTGAATCAAATAGCTAGTTGTGAAATATACCATGGAATAGTGTAACAGTATGATACTATAAAAGTGTAACAATAGAAGTTTTCCTTACCCCTGCCCTGACTCCCCTCCTCTGCACTGATGGATGTGTAATACCTGTAACTGAGAGGCATCCAATAGTTAATTGTATGCTTCCATCATTGTTAAGAGAATTTTTGGAAGCATCTGAACACTGTTTTTTTTTTTAATTCTCTTAATAGTTATTTTAAATGTGGATGGATAACTGCAAATAAATGTTGAGTGTGGTGTACTTACTATAAGTTTGTTGTGGGATATTTTGTTGTGTGCTGCTAGTATGTGCAAGAATATTACTGGTTTTGCTGTAGCTTGCTGTGTAATTAATTATGAAAACATACTTTGACAGAGATTTCTGTTCCTTATTCAGGCTGTGGCTGTAAGAATTTACAGATTAAACTTAAAACTGTATTTTCATTTAAACTTCAGTGAAGTTTTGTAAGATTCTAAAAAGTTTTAGACACTGTATGTGGAAATTGAGTAACACCAGTATGCTAACAGTGAGCTGCATCACATTGAATTAATGTTTCAGACTGCTAGTATATCCTGCACCAAACTTCTCTTTGAGAAAGCATCATCTGCTTTATTGCATGTTTCATGAAACTGTTCACAAATGCCTGTTAATTAGAGTGTTGCATAGTATGTCCCTTGAACATAGGTTTCCTTTTTCTGCTTCATACAAATCTGCTGGATTTTAGTATTATTCATGTATTTTGCTTCAAGTAATTCTGATACATTATTTCCCACCCTCTCCTTTTTCTAAAGATTAATCTTTCGTGAGTTGAGCAAACACCATTAAAACACATTTGCATAATGATACTTTCTTCGTTCTGTCTCTCGGAACAAGAACCAAACTACTAATTGTGGTAAAGCAATTTTGCTTTTCATGAGTCCTCATGTTTTGGTATCAGAAGGCAGACTCTTGTACATCTTATGAGGAAAACTTTTGTGAGCAGGAGAAATACTAGGATTAAAGAATTAATGTTCTTCAGTCAGTCACTTTGAGTTAGCAACCATTTTAAATTAAATTCTCTATGAGATTATGGAGAAGACAAACATTTGTTAATCTTTGGAAAGTGTTCCAGCTATTTAGGATTTTCAGACAGACCACAATATATTCCATGTAAAGTGTTTGGAAATGTATTTTTATTATCAATTAGGTCTATAAAACCTTGATTTCTATGGATAAAATAAAATGTATAGAATACTTGATACTAAAATTGAAAAGTATTCATTTCCTTTTTTAAAAAATATCCATTATAATGCATTTCAATAAAAACTTTAAATTTGTTGAGGTAAATTTACTATAAATGATTACTCTAAAGAGGGACAGAATGACTGCTTACATCAGAAAGCCTTTGGATTTATAATTGTGTTTTTGGTGTTCTCTCATACTTCTTTAATTTTTTCTTTTACCTTGGAGAGTATACCATATATGTTGCTGCCTCTTATTTAGGGGGTGGTAATAAACAGCACTGGTGAAATCTTATGTTTATTATCATACACAGATTCTGTTGGTTTCTGTTTCTGAGTTATTTGTTGTTTTTTCTTTATTTTTTCTCCTCCCCCCTCATTTGCTCATGTCTTGGTTGGCGTTTGGTGGTGTATAACCGTGATTGCGTTACCTTAGCAATAACAATTGGTCGTCTTGGTTACGTTTGTCCTCAAGAGGTGGCCCCCATGCTACAGCAGTTTATAAGACCCTGGTGTGTATTATTCAATCTTTTTTTTTTAATTCATTTTTCTTCACTCTCTTTCTTTCTTTCTTTCTTTCTTCTCTCTATCTCACTTTTAGATATATTTTCAGTTGGTTACAAAATCTCAATCCTTAATCATTGCCAACCATGTGACTAATCTTGTCCTATCAGGTTTGTGAGTTTTTAGTAGCACCGTCATGTATTCTTTATGTTGTGGCTAACGACTAATTTATGCATGGGATAAGATTGTCACATGCTTGCTGTGTTAAAGCTTGACTATGAAAGAGCATTTTAAAATCCACCAGAATGATAATACAATGCATGCAAATATTGTAAAAATTTAAACAGTGCATTACCTAAAATTCAGTCTGAGGCTTGAAATGCTATAAGGAATATATGTTTATAGATTTGTTACGTATAAAATAGCTTGCTTGCTGCTGTTAAAGTTCAATAACTGTTCTGTAAGTGGTATCTGACATAATTCATACTGTGACAGTATATATGTTCCGCTTCTAATAATGATAGTTTCTATAAGTATTTCAGATACATGCTTATTTTGTATTTAATGGAATAGAGGTCACACTTTTTGACTACAGAATATCAAAAAATCCAGATTCTGGAGGTGATGCCTAATGGGATTATGCTAGTAAAAACTGTGTGAAATAAGTGTTTTTCTAAGTGTTCAATATTGTGTTTCAGATCATTTTATCAGTGTGACTTATTCCATCAGATACTGTCATCTAGTTTTGACTTATTGAAGAAAAGTAATAGGGTTATCTAAGTTTTGCTTTCTAATTCATTAGGTGCACCTCTCTGCGAAACATAAGAGACAATGAGGAAAAGGATTCAGCGTTCCGTGGGATATGTACCATGATTACGGTCAACCCCAGTGGAGTAGTCCAAGTAAGATACATTAATAGATACTAGCTTTTCTTTACGCATGTGAAATTTAGGGAAAGCTGTATGTTGCATATGAAAACCTTGAGGAGATTCCTTGCAGTACACAATGTAGCTTTATTTTGAGGTCAAGAAGCCAAAAATGTTTATATTGTGAATGATTTGTGCCGTGATACTTCAGTAATTGTCATCTAGAAAGGAATGGGGAGAAGTATTGTTAAAGTCTTTTTATCTTTTATTGGCAATGAATATGTAAATAATGAACTTCGATTAAAATAGATGTATTTTGATACTACTGTCAGGTTGTGGTCAGGATCTGTATGCAAATATAAGGTAAAAATTGACACTTAAACCAATTTTCCAGATGTGACCTAGGTTTTTAAAACAAGAAACAGAGCCAAACCAATAACCACCCTTTTGTTCTTAACACTTGGGTAGGGAAGATTCTGTTTCAACTTTGGATAAATTTTTCAAATAGTCAATGTGACTGTGAACATGCATCTCTTTAAAATAAAGGGTATGATTGAAGAATGGAATATGACTTTATCTTTAGTCTTCACACCTCTAAAGTAGAGCTGTAATATTTTTAAGAGGAAAACAAAACTGATCTTTCCCTTTTCTCTGCCTAGAATTCTTGTTCCTGAAACACAAGAATTCTGTTTACCTTGTTTTGAAATTTTCAGTTGATTTCATTTAGGCTTTATTCTATATTTTACATTTCAGTCTTCTGCTGTCTGTTCATTCATGTAGTTTACAGAGAGGGATTAAATAAGGGCCCATTTCATTAACTCATCTCTACTCTCTAGTCATCATCTTCAGTTCCTATTATGTCGTTAGCGAAATTATTTTTTAAGGCTGGTGTTCTGTTGGTGTAGGAGGAGGTAATGCATGACAGCAGATGAATGGAGTATAAGGATTCTGAGATGGCTTTAGTTTTGAATCTGTATAATAAACATTCTCTGTGTCCCAGTAAAAAACTACTTAAAGAAATAAAACAGGTTTTTTTCCCTAACTGGAAATGTGTGAGAGATGCATTTGTTGCTTGTGACTAAAGTAAGTAGATCTTGCATTTGTATGTTTTATGTATGTACTGAAAGAATTAAAGTTATACTAGTGTGATGCAGAGGGGAGAGTTGGGGTTGTTTTCATCATGGTCTAATTTAAGACACTCAGCAATTTCTGTTGCTAACATTTAGGCATACAATAATTTGCCATTGTCTGAATTAAATGGAAAATAAATACATAAAAGCAAAAGCAGTTGTAAATTAGATCAAAGACCATCCACGGTTCACAGAATGAACATCAAGTATTGTTTTCAGATGTATAAACCGAGATTTCTAACCTATATGATTGTTTAATCTTGTAGGACTTTATTTTTTTTTGTGATGCTGTTGCATCATGGATTAGCCCAAAAGATGATCTTCGAGACATGTTCTGTAAGGTAAGGCTGCTAAGATAACAGTGTATTCTAGTGATGGTTGTTTTACATCCTCTGGTTTCTTTCTTTCCTTCTCACTGCTAGCTCTTACTGTGTTTACGGTCATGGAGGTTTCTCTGCCCTCTGAGGTTCATACAAGGTCATAAATTGTTGGAGAAAGCCTCATGAAAATCCTGACTTCTTTTTTTAATCTGTATCATCTTACATGTATTTGGATTATTCCAAACTTTTTGAAATAGTTGAAAACTTTACTTGAGGTGTTTTTTGAAGGGATAATGATCCTCAAACAGCTTTTCATAATGTCAAGCCTACTATGTTTTTCCTGCATTTGGAAGAATGGGAGATTATACTACATGTAAGACTTTTTTTCAGAAGATTAGATTTATATGGTTCAAGACTATTTTTTGCCACAAAGATGGCTACTTTATTTTGGAGACATACATAAGTTTCAAATTAAAAATATCCCAGTGATATCTTCTTTGTTTCTCCTAACTTCTGCTGAAAATAATAGATTGCTTAATCCTCCTCAGAATCCCTCTTGGTTGAATAAGTTTTAAGACACTAACATGCAGTTATACCTAAGAATTAATCCCGTCAGTAGAAGTGTCAGTAGAATTTTAAAAAGAGGAGTTATATCTAAGAATTCATCCCTAAGCAAAGCATCACTAGAATTTAAAAAAACGGACTGTGTGCCTTGTATTAAGTAAGTAAAAAACAAAAAAGCCCCACCCAGAATTCAATATATTGTATTTTAGCACTAGTGTCTTAAATTTTAAAAGAAGAGAGATACAGAGAAGTGGTTTACCTCACAAGTTTTAAAGTGAAATCCCCATTTTTAAAAGTTCTATGTCAAAAGTAAGGTTCATAATATTTTGAAAGTAAAAATGGAGCATATTCTTAAGCGCTTATTAGGATCATGGTTTGGTATTGTCATTTTTCTTCAATTAGTGACATGTGTAAGTGTCAAATCAGAAGCTAAAACTTTTCTATCCCATCTTTAAGAGGAAAGACAGAAATCTAGCTGTCCTAGTTAGTCTCTCAGACCTCCTTCCAAGGAACATTAGGTCTAGAAAAGATCATACATCTATGAGTATTTATCTGCAGAATGAAACAGCAATTACAATTTAAAAGGAGGTCCTGGATAGAGTCTGTGATGATTGCCCAGTCTCACTGCATGTTTTTGCACCAGTCCTTCTTCAGGGTAAACTCCTCTTTCTCAGATTTTTTTCCAAGTTATCCGTTTAGGATACAATGCATTTGAACTAAACAGAGTGTTTCTTGGTCACTTGTCATAAAGACATCCTTGCTTTTTTAAACAAGCAATTTTAAAGTCTTTTTTGTGGGTTTTGCCTTGCAGAGAAGGAGATAAAGCTTTCTGCAGTGATGGCATGCAGGGTTTTTAGACTATTTCTTAATGAATGTGCAATTCCTATAGTCCAACTAGATGTTTTTCCAACAGTAATTATGACTTTAAGGAAAGGGAAAGAAACAAAACTTGTCCAGGTTTTGAAATCCTTTTATTTGTTTGTTTTTTAGTGCTAGAACTGGAAGAGAAAATACTTTCAAGAGCATGAATAGATGAGATGAGCTGCCACTCATCAAAATCTGACTTATAATCTTTTGTTATACCTGAGCATTCTTAAATTTTCAGTAGTTTCTTAGCAGCTGGTTAATGTGACTCTTTGGGTTTAGGAAAGAGCCTGCTTGTGGGAGGGAGAAAAGCAGTAAGCTAACTGGTTGCATGTAATGTCATTAACACTACATCTGTTTAAAACCAGCTCTTGACAGTCTTGTGTTGAGCATGAACTTGTTACCATGAGCTTGAATTTTGACATTGCCTTTTATTTGAGGATGTTTCACTTGTTCC
Source organism: Erithacus rubecula (assembly GCF_903797595.1). Lineage (NCBI taxonomy): Eukaryota > Metazoa > Chordata > Aves > Passeriformes > Muscicapidae > Erithacus > Erithacus rubecula. Next base: position 8,410,689 of record NC_136661.1, read on the forward strand.
ACAATTCAGTTACACTGAGTGTAAAAAGGGAAAGCAATTTAGATTTTTTTGGTATAATTTTTTATGAGGAATGTAATTTTCTCTGCTTTTGTCCTTTCTAATGGTTGGCTTTTACTTGCTGTTTTAAGAGATAGCATACTAAGATTTGTTTTTTGTTACTGTGATTTCATTTTCAGTTAGTTTATTACATCAGAAGTTTCAGACTGAAACCTGTGGATTATTTGTTTTCCTCTTTCACTGGTTTTTGATTGCAATTGACTGTGTATCCCTGATCTTTCAAAACAAAGGTTTTAAGAGATTCATTTTTAGTGAAGTTGTCTTACAGTTCTATGCAGAAAACAGAGTTGTCAAAGATTTTATGTTTGTGTTAGAAATTGACAAGTATTCATTCATTCAAAAGCTGTTTGCTGTTTAACTCAACTCCCCACAACATGCTTCACATTTATTCAAAAATAAACATGAACACAGTAGTCTTAAAATATATGAACTGTCAATTGATAAAATGGATGGATGGATGGATGGATGGATGGATGGATGGATGGATGGATGGATGGATGGATGGATGGATGGATGGATGGATGGATGGATGGATGAAAAGTGAATTGAAAAACTATAAATAAACTTTCTGAAATGGCTTAACTCTAGGTTTTAAGTTCCCTATTAAAAATATATATAAACACGTATACTAGTTTCTTTGGTTAGCTATATTCTTTATGTCATCTTTAAAGAAACATTAAGAAAGACCTTGCTGTACTTTCTTTGCTTCTTTGTAGCATTTTGGTAGGATATTGATGAATTCAGATTGCCAAATATACAACGCAGTTTGTGGCTTACTGTATACAAGGCTAGTAAATAATGTGCTCTCTGTTTTTTGCTTATTTGGACTTCCTCTTTCTTTTCCCTCTGTAGATTCTTCATGGATTTAAAAATCAAGTTGGGGATGAGAATTGGAGGCGTTTCTCTGACCAGTTTCCTCTTCCCTTAAAAGAGCGCCTTGCAGCTTACTATGGAGTTTAACCTCATGCACTGTAGCTGCAGTCCCATAATTAGAGGTAAGCATAGAGAGCTGGAACTTCCTCCGTTTGCATCATAAGAAGCATAATTAATTCATCAGTCTAGAACTGCTGAGCTACACTGGAGAAGGTATCTTTCCAGGGATGATAGTATACCTGAATTATGGCGACTGTAGCAAAACCATTTGTCTGATTTTTTTTTATTGTTACAGAGAGAGAAAGTGAGCCTATGATAAACACATTAGTTTATCAAGAAAGTTGAAAGTGTAGGTATAGCAAAGTGCTGGTTCAAGTTTAATAAGCAAAGTGATGAATATGATCCTCAAGTCATCATATGAAAGACACAGGCTACCTTCTATGTTATGAATTCGTAGATGGCAGATGTGGTCAAAGTGGGAATACTCTTCTAGGATAAGAAAGCAGATTTGTTAGCAAAGTAGCTATGAGAAGTCTAATGACCTCCTGACTACTAATACTAAATTATCTTTCCACTGTATAAAGAATGCTATGCTACTAACTGCAGTAATTGTAAAGTTTTATGTTTGGGGAAGGCGGATGTGTTTATTATTGCCATGTTCCATTTTGTGTGTCAACTCAGAATTATTAGATACTTCCATGTGGAGAACGATTCAGCTTTGACAAAGAGCAGTGAAAGTGCATTCCAGAGTAGCTCTATTATTTTACCATCTTGCTTTATATGCTGCTTGTATACGCTGTAGAGAGCAAATTTCCCATGTGTGATACTGTGTGAAGAAATTATTATATTGTCCAAAAAAGAGAGTGGATTTTTATTCTTTTAGTCTTTATATAGATTTGATACTTCTAATAGAATTTTTGTACTGAAATTATGAGAGTGAGTCATGCAGTTCTGTTTAGTGTTGAAATGGACAACTATTTAAAAAGTCAGCCTAAGATTTTTTCAAAGTCAGTGTCATAAAAAATCCTGTTTGCATTGCATGTTTGATCAGAGCAATGGATTAAAAATAAAACAGATGCATGCTTATCAATGAGGACATTTTAGTTCTAACTTAAGGGTGTTTTCTTCTCCTGATGAAAAGGAATTCAAAGTGATGAAATCCATTATTCTCAGTTTCAACTGCAGAAAAGCTACGGCAGTCTTGTTTAATCCACTCGAAAAGGAAGCTGCTAGGTCAGTTGCAGATAAGTTTAATATTCTTTCTCAGTGTCATGACTGCCTCATAATTTTGCACTAAAAAAGGAAAAACTACTTAGAATATATAGGATGCTTTTATCTTAAATCTAAGTTTAGCACAATGGTAGAACTGTCAGTGTGGCTTCAAAGCATATGTTGTTGTTTCATGAATAATAATTCATCTGATACAAATAGTCTGGTTTCTTAACAGACTTAAAAGAGAACATTAGGCATAAATCCATTTTTAAGTTATAGTTTGGCACTTAGTGCTCGAAAAAGACACTTTGTTAATGTACCTGTCTGCCAGATGTTCAAGGTAAGATCTAATTATACCATTATCTTTTCTTTTTATAGGTCCTTCAGTCTGGGAGACTATGAGGGAGCCTCTGCACCCAGGGAAAATGTTACCCTTTACTGGGGGGAAGGGTAAACCAGTAGGGAATACAGTACAATCCCAACCCTACTGGGAGGGGCGGGAGGGAGGTGTTGCCGTCACTGTATTAAGTCGATGTTGGGAAATGTTTTAACATCTGGAGCCTTTGTGGGTGGAAATCTGTCTCCTATTACACCTCTGCACTGGATGTGAAGAAGAAAAAAAAAAGAATCTAGTCACAAAACAGCACATTCTGGAATATTGTGGGGATTTATATTAAAATAAGAAACCATATAATTGAACCTTAGGGATACGTAAAGAGGAAAAATATTTTGCGCACAATAAAGGAAACCTAAGAATGGGGGTCACAAACAGTAAAAGGCTTTCTTTTTTGTTTTCTGTTTTTTTAAGTAAGGGTTTTCTACATTATTTCATCCTGCTTGGTGGGATTCCTAGGTATTTGCATGTTAATGAAGAACTACACAAACGAAGTTAGTACAGTTAAAATGCAGTTTGTGTCTGTATTAGGAACAGGCACTTGCAGTGTACAGTATAGAAACCCCATCATAAAATAATAAAGGTTAACTTGGACAAAATGAAGCAACCTTAAAGCTGCCAAATAAGTCACTCCTTTTATTTTTGGGGTAAAGAAGAGGGACACTGCAAACGAAAGATTGACATCTTAATTTTTACATTAAGAAAAACAACCAAGGTAGTGGATATGATTTTATTATTGTACTTTGTTAGTTTTGATTTCTAGAGTAAGGCATTATTCTTAACTTGCAGTTTAAGGTTCAGGCATGCGTTCTGGCTCCTAGTGATCAGAAGTACTTTTAATTAGTGGGAAAGTAGCATGCTTGCATCACATAGAGTGAAATTGGTATACATTTACCTATGTTGCGCCAGTTTTGTGTTGCAGTTTACCAATTCAATATAGCCCTGCATTTAAAATTCCTTTTTAAGATTCAGTGGAATTTATTTTTATTAAGAATATAGATATAAATTACTGTAGTTAACAATTAGGCCTTGAAATACCTTTTAGGATCTGTTAAGAATAAGATTGATATTGTATTGTGTGTAACCTGCACAATGTGGAAAGCTGATATAGCTGTGCAAAATATTTGCCTCTGTGCTGTCAGTGTGATGTGCTTTCTGCATGGTTATATACTAGTGATTTTATCAGAATCTCTAAAATGAGTTACATGGTAAGACCTGTTAAAGGCTGCATAAATGTTAGTTGGCACGTAAAGACAATTGTAGAAGTTGATGACAAGATTGCTATATTTGTGTTTATTCCCACTCAACGTATTACCTTCTACGCTTTCTTTTTGTTCAAAGCATGATCTTAAAGAGATGTTTAAGTTAATGGATGTAATGCAGGGTATCTACACTGTATTGGCGCATGTTGGTGGCCCTTTGTGATGTAGTTAAATGCACAAGGGTGCAAGTTTAAAGCTACAGAGTGAAAGTTGGTTTGGATCCTCTTCATTTCATTTGTTTAGCTTTTCTGTTGTGTTTTTTTTTCTCTACTTACATGTATTCCTGTGAATAAATCCTTGTTAAGTTAACGCTTTACTTTTCCTTCCATGTGTATTTTCTTATGTACTGTGAATGTGAAATCCTAACTGGTACACTTGATCTTGTGTCCATCTGAAAGTGGCAAGTCTTTATTAATTTAGATTGCCTAAAGAGTATCCCATGATGATAAAGGAAAATGGAGAGATTTTTAACTCTGCTGGTCAGAGGTGAAGCCACACCTTTCCATTTTTCAAGTGCTGCATTATTAATCTGCAAAACATAATTAAGCCATAACAGCCTTTTTGTAGATTTAGTTTCTCACCTTTGCATTGCAGAATGGATACTGGATAACAGTTTTTGGTTTAGTTGGTGTTTTCTGGTTTGTTTTCTTTTTTTTTCTCCTTTGGTTGTTTGGTTGGTTTTTGGGGTTTTTTTGGGGTATTTTGGGGGCTCTTGAAGGAGGTTGTGGGTGTTTTTTTGTTTTGTTTTGGGGGGATTTTTTGTTGTGTTTGGTTTGGTTTTGGGTTTGTTTGTTTTGGGTTTTTTAATTGGGGCTTTTTTAAGCACTTGCTCTTCTTTGCATGGTTCTGTTCTTTGACTGTTGAGTGATTTAGCCATTGCACTGAAGTTTGAGCTGTGTGAGTGTGAACTTATAAATGCTGTTTGAAGAATTTAGACTTTTTTTTTTTTAATGCATGATCACATGCATGTTTTCTATTCCCCTCCCCTTTTTTTGGCTTTGCAAATTTTAGTGGATTTATGCTTGAAGCATAGTTTGGACATGTACTGTGTGAAATGCATTTGATAATGCCAGTACATAGTATTTATTCAATTTGATCAAAATTGCATGTGATAACTTGCTTTCAAGTTACATTACTACAATAGCAAACCAAAAATACCTTCTCAACTAAAAACTCTGATATAAATTAGTAAAATTCAATTTTAAAACTTTAATTTTGAAAGGGAACATCCCTGCCCAAAATTTAGCAAGGTGGGATATTATTTTAGACCTAAACTTGCTTTAATTTTAAATGTGTTTGAACATTAAGGAAGAGTTTCAGAGAAATAACATTAAAAAGTTTATAGGATAGAAAAACTATCCAAATGATATAGTAGTGTAACAACAAAAATCTGGGTTTAACTAAACTTCTTAAATTCAGAAAGCCTCTCTAACCAAATAAAACCACTCCACCTCACCTTGGATTAGCTTAGGATGCCACTTCTGTACATATTTCTTTTAATACATATTTTTTACAGATGTGAACTGATCTGGTATGACAGCAAGGAAAATAATTTAAAAGGGCAGGAATAACTAGGACAGGAATAAACAAAATAGTTTTTTTGTATCAGTAAGTAATGTCATGGTATATTTTAAAGCAAATAAACCGTATTCCTAATGCATAATATAGCGCAGAGATTTGCAGAAGCTTTTTAGGGTGTAATGTGAGGTAAGAGAAGTTCTGAAACAGCATTAATATTTAAAGCTGAATTATTGCATCATGGGATATATAAAAAGCATCTTAATTCTTGTGGTGTAGTCTTGACAGTTCTTGAATGTTGACTGAATGTTTATACTGGTAGACTTGTGAGTTTGTCTTTGTTACATTCCAGTGTTTCTGCCTCTTGGCATGCTAAAAGCACGGCTTACTTCATTTGCTCCTTACACACTGAAAAAGTGCTGTTAGTGTGCTAAACTACAGAAATAGCCGCTGCTACGTAATGGTGTAGATTTTCTACTTGAATAATTTTGTTGTAGGAACCTCAGGAGGTCAGTGTTTACTGTTTTTATATATGCCTTTTTCCTGTTATGAGTTTCCCTTTTTGAAGGATTCTGAGAGTGAAAAAAAGCTGCTGATCAACCTAAGTTGGTAACAGAAAGTGTATTTAAAATCCTTATAAATGCATCTTTTTGGCAGTTCAAAATTGCTGTTAAATTAGTCTTAAGTGAAGTTCAATATTGAATCTTTTTCATAACACAGTCAGGAAACCGCTCTTTTCATTTTGGAAAACAGATTAGACTAGTTCATTATTTTAACCAGTGCAAGCAAAAGTAATCAGTTTTGTATTTTCTTTTCCAAAGCTTGATCATTTTCTAAATCAGTGAATATGTATATATTTAAATTGTAAGAAGCTAATTCTTATGCTTTAGTTCATTGCTCCTTGAAACTTGTACTCAGAAGATCACTTTTAGAAGAATAGGTTAAAATTTGTAATAATTATAATTTTTAAATGTTATGAAGTAGCATAAGTTTTGTAATTAATAATATTGATAATACACACTGTGATTTTTTTTTAGGACTTTTATGTTAGCATCAGTCTTAATTACTTAAACTGCATATATTGTATAATAGTATAATGTATATTTTAAAACTTCAAGTGGCTTTCCTCAAGCAAAACTCATTGCTACTTAGAAATATTCAAATACTAGCTTTATCTCAGGTGAATACTCTTGTATCCTTTTTGTTCAGAACACATGCTAATAAAAAAGTGTTGTAGTTATATCAGTTTACCTATTTCATTTAGGCAGCTCCTCTTGTCTTAAACTTACTCTAAATTACCCTTCTACTGTGGGACAATAATGACTTTTGCTTCATCTATATTATTCATATTGAATGTATTAACAGATAAGGTGCAAAAACGTTCTTCCCTTAAGGAGAATGCATCCATATTCAAACAACTGAAATATTTCTTTTTAAAATGCTTTAAATGCATCATTCAATTGGAAAGCTTTTGTTTTAGATTTTTTTTTAAGGAAAGAAGTCGTAACTTAACACTAACTGCTTCCATACTCTCATGAGGATGACAGATGCATAAAGCTTTTATATAGGGTCTGAAGTGTGACTTTTTATCTTAGATAAAGGTTAAGCTCTACAGTGAAATGGCAAAACATCCTGCAATTAATCTCAGATAGATACTGATGTAGTTTGCACATGTATTTGTTATAATATAACCTCACCTTGAATAAATAAAGCTTGTTCAGTAGCTATGTATTTCACACACCTATGCATTCTCCAGGATGGTTTGCATCCATCAGTCTTCTATGTATTCTCCAATAGAAACTTGCATTTTGTCTGCCACTGTTGCTTGCTCTTTGCACTTAACGGTTGGAGCAAGCCAGTTTTAAATGGGGAACTGAGGCAAGTACTCTTCTTGCTTGCCTTGTATATTCTGCTAAAATAGTGATGCTCACTTGTTTGAATGTACGTAAATGAGGGAAGTTTGAAATGGCTCTATAGAATGAATCCATGTGTGGTGTTACAGTATGCTTTAAGTAAGCCAAATCCACATCTCAAAGAATTCAGCACTTAGAGTATAATTTTTGCCTAAACTTGTTCTGTTGTGCTACTTTTACTTTAGGTATCTATTTCCTTATTTCAGGTGAGCAACAAAATTAAGAAGATTTGAGTGTTTTTTGTGAGGACAGCAATGAGAATAAAAAGATTGATATAAGGAGTTTTATTTGGCTGTTGAAATCTGCAGTGTAATAACTTTTTTGTGGAAAGAGATAGATAGTTATGTTGTACATTGTTTGACTTGGTGATAACTGATACTTCTAAAATTTTTAATTGGATGAAGTACACCAAATAGTTTTAATTGAAAGGTGACCGAATCTTTCTGCTGACAACTTAGGTTGTATAAGTTTTGCTTGAAAGCTTTAAATCTTTTGTTTCTGTATCTGCCACAATGTTGGAATGTTTCCTTCAAACATATCCTCCTGCAACCTCTCAAACTGTACTAAATTGAGTGATATTTCTTGAAGTCTGCCTATGTGCTAACAGAACTTCATTTTAAATAGAATATGGTTTTAATTTTTGATAAGCTGCTGAATTTTAAAAGAGTTTTTGGGGCCACCAAATATTTTGGATCATGCAGAGAATATATATTGTACTGTAGTAATTTTGTATTTACATTTGTATGATGTGACATAGATGTGAATGTTAATCACTGCTTGACTATGTTAATAAAGTTGTTGAAATATAGCTGTTGCATTCCAATTTTTGATGAATGATTGAAAATTACTGTTCAGTTATGTTTTGCCTCATGCAGTAGTGCACTCTTCTGATTCACACTTGAAGGTACTAGAATCTCTGAAATAAGAATTTTTGTTTTATCTAAAAGAGAATGGTCTCTGGTGAGTTCATTGTTAGTTTAGTTTAGATACTGCATGCTGCTTGCGGGCAGATCAATGTATAAAAAAGGAGGTTTAGGTGGATTGAAATTATAACCTATTGGGTGATAGCTAGTAGCTACTGAGAATAGTAAGTATTCTATATATACTATAATATTATATAAATACTGAGAATGGTTAATAACTAGTTACTACTGAAAAATGTTACATTAACTGTGTTTCTTGAAACAGTTGATACTTGCAGAGTCTGACCAAATGGGAAAGGGGAGAAAAATATACTTATTTCCTGGGCTATTAATAATGTGAATAGTTAAACATTGAGTAAACTAAAAATGAATTAAAAATATTCAAGACTTTCAACCAAAATTTGCAGTAGTCTTAGCCTAGTTTTTATCCAGCTTTCATGGGATCATGGCAGTATAAACTATTTAAGCAGCTGTACTTACAGAACTTTAGAAAATTTAGTTTAGCAGTCTCTAAAATATGAAACAACTGTTTCTTTCAAACCACCCATGTGGAGTTGAACATTTGATGTCCACTTCCAATATTAAACAGTTTGTCAATAGCATGTAGATAATTTAGACTATGATGTACATCTAGCACAAATTGCTTATCTATTGAACATTTTATTGAACTTAGTCATTACACTATATAAGCAATCTGTGCTAGACATACATCGAGGTCTATGTTGTGTGCATGGTGTTGACTGACTAATAGAGCAATAAAATGCATAGCTGTAAATATTATAATGAAACTTATAGTAGAAAATAATTGCTGCATTCTCAGCTGAAACTCTGCTTAATGAAGGACTTCCATTTCCAGGAAGAAGAGAAGGCCATGGAACAGCAGTGTAGAGACCAAGCTACTTAGCAGATATACCAGTTCCTGGCAGCTGAACACATCAGTGGCTGTGTGGGAGGGGATTGGCAAAGTTTATCTTTCTTTCAAATAGACATTCCCACTCACCTTATGTTCTGACAGCATACCGCTGTCAGTAGTTTGTTCAAGCCTTCCACCATCAGCTCAAAGCCCAATTTTAAGCCATGGCCTCTAATTTTGAGTCCGGTTATTTACTACCCATATTTTAGAATGTTAAAAGAGCGAAATACATTTTGAATAAGGGAAATGAATGTTGCAGAGCTAGTGGGATTATGCAAATTGTACATCATGGTATTTATTTTTTTTAAATGAAATTGAAGTTGTACTTGAGTGAAGAAGCATTTCAATAGGCATAGAGTGTGTATTTATGTGTTTTAGGTACCCACAGAGTGGTTGTTGGTAGCTTTTGTTATCCCAGAATGATTCACAATGAAACATACTGCATTATAAAGAGCTGATCTTTCACAAGCATTTACTCTTGTTCTTCTTAAAATGAGCAGTGTGGACTATTGAAACCTCTCAAAAGACATCAAAATGTTAATCTGAATGACAGACTTAAAATTAAGTGGTTTCCTAAAATCCATCCAATTTAAGAAAAATAGATGTAATTATGATGCACATGTACTAATACATACGTGTATAAGTGTAGGCCTATAGGGAATTACTTTTGAATTGTGGTCTTTTGGTTTTGTTGTTTTGTTTTGGGTTTTTTTTGTGATGTCAACTCTTTGTCTACCAGTGAAAATTAAAATGGAGGTATATATGTTTAGGTATAGGTGTCTTCATGTATAAATACTACTATTCAAATCTTAATTTGTAATGTTAAAATATATGGAAATATATATTTCCATACTCAAAATGTATTAAAGCTGGAAATAAAATGTTGTTATACTGAAAATTTTGCCTTTTTTTTTCCTTTTCTTAGTGCCCCTTGTAAAGGGAATGGTCATAAATTTCCTGTATTAAATATACAGGGAACTCGAAGTTTTCCTGTGTTTAAAGCATGTGTTAATTTGGATGCGTAACTGCTGCAGTGTTATTGTAACTTACACCTATATTTTTAAATTTTCCATTATTTCTCTCTACACCCCTTGTGCTTAATAGAAATGCTGAATAGAATTTTATTTCTCTGATGAAGTACACAAAAGGAAGTGAGATTTATTTACTTGTCCTTTTACCCTGGAATTATTCTTAAGCAATGTCTTTATGGGGTAGTGTATATTTAATTTACAGGTTTCTCAAGCTATCTTTTATCTTTACATTTATGTTGACTTATTGACAAGTTTCTGTGACACAGGTGTAGAAACTAAAGGGTTCTGTAGTTTGAAAACTCAAACATGGTGAAGAATACCATTTAAACAAAGATTTTACCTATAAACTAAACCACAAAAAAAAAGTGCAAAATTGTTTTACAACTAATTTTAATGTCTTATTTTCCTAGAAATGCATCTTTTGGTGTCTCCTTTTAATAAAATCATTATTTCAAATAAAGCTTTTGAGTCATTTTACATGATGGAGGTTTTTTTCTCAAGATATTGATGGTCATTGTCTTGCATATATGTTTTTCATTCTGAAATGTACATGCTGAAATAACATTTTGAAATCGTGTGTAAATATGCACCTTTTCCTTCTAGCTTTGGAAAATCGGATTAACCATGTGACAAACTAAAAATTCAAGTATTAATTTTTTAAAATTCTTTACATATCGCAGCATAAGGCAGTAAGACAGTTGCATCACTTTCTCTAGTAGTACTCTGCCATAGGAATATGTAGCCAATTTTAATTTTGTTTATCTCCGTCCTTCTTATCCTTGCACATGAAACCTGTTGTCATCATTGGGCCAAAACCAGATGGAAGCCAGCTGGAACCGTAGACCACAGCTCTAATTGTGTTGCAAGCATTCACTCAGTGGGGTAATTGATTCTCATTCCATAAAAAGGCAGTGTTTAACACAGACAGTTGCCTGATGTAATAACTCAGAGTTTAGTTATTCTAATTAAGACCCATAGGTATCTTGTATGCGATTGTACCTTTAAAACAAACAAACAAACACAAAAACCCCACAGGGAAAAAAAAACCCACCAGAAAACACAAAAGATAAACCTCAAATGTCTTCTGTGTGAGCAGACAGGAGGCCTTCCAAATCATTGCTGCCCTTCTTCAGAAGGAATTAGGCTTTAAGAGTTTTTCTTGAAGCGACATGGACAATAAAGTTCACGTTTTTTCTATTTGCTAAAGCTGGTGGCTGCCATTAGCAGGCATTAGTGTGTCAATCTATGAATGTTAAGAAACAGGTAAGAAACACTTTTACAGCTTTACTTTTGCCCAAGTGCAAGCCATTCACTGACCATTCTGTTTACACTGACAGTCTGATTTTTAATGTTCGATCCTAATACAGGATTTGTACAGCCAAATAGTTTCACTTTTTTGTGTTACGATATTTCATTAGCTGCTTTCTACATAGGCAGCTAAAGTACTTGTCCGACCAATATCTCTCATTGTTTAATTTACTGTCTTGCATGAACTCAATCCCAAGCAATTTCTTTTTCGTTAGTATAGTAATATTTCAAAGCTGTCTTTGGTTTAAGAGTGCAAGCACCGTCTATTCTTATATATGCTGTGCTAAGAACACTTTCTTGAGATACCATGTAGTGTTACTAGATTGGCTTCACACCCTTCCATGAATTACCTTTTCTGTTTTGTATTATAACAGTGGAAAAGCACATTGTGATCAGAACACAGCCATAATAGATGGTGTACTATGGAGCACTATGTAGTTACATAGTTAGAGCTTGCTCTTCTGAAGACTTTGTGTTTCTTCACTTTTCATTAAATTTCAGTGTATTAGATACTTCAGTCTTCTTTTCTTCATTTAGGTTATTTTTACTAGTTGACTGCAAATAAGCTGCTGCTCCAAGTTCATTGATTGACAGATTGCAGGTAAGTAAGCGTGTGTAATATTAAAAATATTAACGTGTCAAGAGTATGAATTCAGCTAACCATTGAATGTACTCCTTAGGGTGCAGCAGCATAATAATTTATCCTTTTAATTCCCCATCCTACATAGAATACAGATTCAGAACTTCAGTATGGTTTAACTATAGTAATGTACCTTCTGAATATATTAGAAATCTCCCAGAATTTTTCATGCACGACTGAAATGGTATAAGAAGTCAGAATTGAATCTACAACCACTCAGCTATTCTGGTTTGTTTCTGCTAATGGTTACTAACACTTTCTGAGCCTTCCATTTGATTGATGGTTGATTTGATGAGACATGCTTTTGGCAGAAGAGTTGTAAAGGTGGACCATTAACACCAAGTGACTCACTGTGAAGCAATGCTGTTGGCTTCATAACTTAAGTAATTGAGTTAATGAATGGGATACAGTCAAGCTTGGTGTCCAGATCAATATAAGCATGCAGTTAACTATACAGTGAGTCAGATGATACAGTGTAATGGCATCCATAATTCCGGGGATGTAGTGCCATTTAAAGTCGATGCAAATTTTCAACAAAATGCGTATTATTCATAACTTTGAAATAATTTTGATGAAATATTGCACCAAACTTAAAGAAATTCAGTTGATCTCTTACTGTAATAACATGGCTATGACTGTCAAGAAATATTTTTATTCATCTTTTACTTGGAAATAACATTAGGAGCACCCATCCTACCCAAAGCTTATATAGGCCATAATCTCAGCAGTGTTCTCTCATCAGACTACATTTTCAGTTTATGCGAAAATTTCAGAAAAGGACTTAGCCTGTATTAAGATTATCTGAGAGAATTCCCTTTGAATAAATGATTTCATGTTAGCTGTATTTGCTGCTAACTTCATAGTCTCTTTTCCCAGATTTTTTCCCCTGAGTTTACCAGCTCTAACCTTCTGCCTATGGGATTTTGTTATATTTTCTGTACAAAAAATCTGCAGTAAGTATCCAGTAACAAAGGTAATGTGTAGGTCATAAGCAAGTGAATTATTAAGCTTCTTGATTATGTCTGCAGTATGCAGATACCGTTTCTTGGTTAGAACATAATCCTGTTGGGTTTTTAATCCTGCAAGGTAACCAGACAGTACTGACCAAACAGAAACAGCTCTTGAAAAGGACTTAGCTAACGATTCACTCTGTCTTCACATCATCTTTTGTTCTCCACCACAGTGGTAAACAACTCTGACTTTTCATATCCCATTCTGCTGCTTGCAGTCTTCCAAATACACCTACATATTTTTGAGTAGTTCTTTTAGCAAAGACAATAAAGAAAGAAAATGTATTTTCAGGGCAAATTCTCAATGTAGTATATTAAATACATGTATGGAATATAAGATACCTCCATCTGCTTCTTCAGATCCTCTTTAAAAATAAAGAGTAATGTTAGAGTATGTATTTTACCTGAATCTGTTTCTTAACTCTTTTATAAAGAGGTTTAACTGCCAACCAGCTCGTTGGCAATTCATTATGACAATAAGTTCATATAATCAGTGTCATTTTTGGTAATTGTTTGGATTACTTTTTTTTATCTTAAAAGTATACATTCAATTGTACATTCATATATTAAGGATTTTACTGATTATTGAATATGGCTATTTTACCTTGAGTTTATAATTAATTTTCAGATGGCTTAGACAAATTAACTTAGTTGCTATAAGTAAAACCAAAATAAAATCTTTATTTCTGTTGAAAATATGTTAATATTAACTCTTATAAAACCGAAAGCTGGGAATATGGGAGAATGGCTATGTAGTGGTTCAGATGGCAAACTGCTGGGGTCTTTATTTTTGCAGAGGCAGAGCTCTTACTCTGGCTGCTTGATTTGGCTCTTGGCTTCTTGGTTTAGAGCCGAGGCAGTGTGAATAGAGGCTTTTTGGGTTTGCGTTCTCTTTTGGGTTTGTTTCTTTCTGGTCTCAGAGAAGCTGCAGTTGGTGGTCTTGGTCTGCCCCAGGGCAAATTCCATCCAGCAGCAGCGCCTGGCCGAGGAGAGAAGACCCCGAGCCAGCCCAGGCGCCGTGCCTTGCCTATCCTGCCATCTCCTGCGAGAGACAAGTGAAGTCCCTCCACGAGCTCCAGGGCTGTGATCTGCAGAGTGCCGGCTGGAGCTCCAGCCCTCGGAGATAAGCAGAGCAGTGAGCAGAGGGAGGACTGGCACTCTTTTTCCTTGCCCATGAGACATTATGGGTAGGGGAAAGGTATCTTGTCGGGGTGGAGCACTGTGAGATGTAGCAATATTGTATCTAGCAATTGTTTACTGTTATTCTTTGCCTGTTACTGTTCCGATTGTTAGTAAATTCTTGTTTTTTCACTTGCCTCTACTCGTATTCGTTCCTTATTGGTGGAAAAGAGTTGCTTAAGCCTATAAGGGGAAGCAAGTAATTTCAGAATGCTTTTTCTTAAATTCATTGATACCAAGACATAAAATGAAAACAGTGAACTAGTATAGCTAAGATGTCTCTTTTGTTCTTCACACCCTTCCAGTGAGGTTTCTTGTGATGGTTCTTTAACCTTACACTCATGTGGATGAGAGGAACTATTTTAAACTATTAAAAAATCAGCAGTCCAAAGAACTATTTCAATATTCTGTGAACACCACTGAAAATATGCAAGGAATTATTGTTTTATTATACAGGACTCACTGTGTATTTATGACTTTCAAAATAATATCCCTTTCTCTCTGCCTCTATTACAGAAGGAGAGCAAAAGCAAGACTGTACTGGGACAGTCTGCCTAACCTAGTATCCTATTCTTGGCAGTCAATACCTAGGGAAGAAGATAAGATTAAAGAACTGTAAATGACACTATTGCAAAGTATTCTAAAAAACTTCACTAATATGCAGATCAGGGACTTCCAGAATAAGGGATATTATCTCTGCATTTAGTAATCCATTATGGATTTCTCTATGTAGAAAAATCTTGAAATGTAATCTAGATACTGATCATGATCCATATCAAAGTGTTTTTTCTATATAACTGTACCTATGGTGGGGCATGCCTTAACATTGAGATTGTGCATTTCACTCAAATTTATGTGGAAAGCTGTTGAAAACCTGAGGGTGAGTTTGATTTTTCTGTCACAGTAGAATGCTGAAGAACTGCAGCAGTTGCTTCATGTATAGCAGCACATAAGGGAGAACTGTATAGTTTCGAAAATATGGAAGACAGGAACATTTCTGTAGAAAAATGTAGAAAATAATGTAGAAAAATGTAGAAGTGGACCTGAGACTCCTTTCATCATAGCACAGTATCTGTCCCTATGAAAGGTGTATTGCTATCTGCTGGATCTGCTAGAAAGCTTCAGCTTTGCTCATGCAGCATTTATCTATTGTTTGTCCTTGCAGATTGCATTGCATATTGCAAAATGTACTATAATTGTGTCTTTTTTTTTTTTCCCAGATGAGATCATAATGCAGACTGTTTACTTATATTAAGTAAAAAGAGGACTAAAGAAAGTTTTCTTCAAGTGTAGTCCTATAGTGTTACAAACCAGAGCAACACAGTCCCCAGGCAGCTGCAAAAGACAACTCTTTTGTTGCAAAAACCAGGCCTTTTTAAGCAGTTAGCCTTTTATCAGATACATACTTTTGAAATACAGCAAACATCATCCAACCAAGCACCATACACCATGAACCACAATGTGAACATGGGAGGGTTACATAACTTGTTTTTCTGCCTCTAATTCAGCTAAGTTGCTCCCAGCATCCTTTTCTACTTAGCTAAAGTAACAGGACTGAGCCATGATTTCACAAGGCCTTCCTTTTATAAAGTTTTACCTATCCACAACACTATAGTATGCTATTACTGTTTAAAATGACAGAACACATGCTTCTCTTATCAAAAGAGAGAGATCGATTTAACAGTCTTGGGACTTTTGAAGAAATTTGTACTGAGAAAAAGCTACAGAGGTTTTCTCTTCATTGACAAGTTATCAAGCCTGACATACATTGAATCTTTGGGAGAACATTGCCAGAAAGAGAGGAACTTCTTAACTTACCTTGGAGCTACAGAAGTGATGGACTAAAGCTACAGCCATTTATCAATAACTGTAATACCATTTAAGAATGATACTGCTAATTTTCAATAAAAATATCTCTAGTAAAGGTAGACTAAATTATTTAGCTTTGTAAATTTCTCAACTATTTTTTTCCTAACCGTTTTCTTTTGTGAAAGTCTTTACTCAGCATGTTCTTGATACAATTTGGTGAACTCATCAGGTTCTGAGGGATGACTTGAATGTTCTGCTCCATGCCTTGCCTAATAACATACAGAACCAAGTATGAAAACCATTAGTGTCAAAGTGAAAGAAGGTGAGTTTTTCACACCAGAACTAATAGGGTTTCCATAAGGAGGTAGTGAGCTCCTTGAACACCCAGTTGAGAATATCAGCTTCTTACTTTTCTGTTTTGGATAAAACTTTGTGCCGACAAAACCACAGGTCAAGTTGGAATAAAGTGCTTACCACATGTTTTCATTGGGCAATGAGCTGCAGCTCTCACATTGCTACTTAGACCTGGCCCTCTATTTTTAGTTGATAATGAAAACCTGACTGCTGTCTTGGGTAAGGAATCACCCTATTATGCTAGAACAGGAACTCTCTGGGGTCCCAGAAAAAGTCCAGTGGTGGTGACTCTGCCACAAAGAATACAGACTGGCCACACCTGAGCGGCCCTGTGTTCTGGACCTGTAATTGCCATCCCCCCCTCTGGCTAATAGTCTGTATAGAGTCAATGAAGGGTCTACAGACTGAACCGTAATTGAAGAAGGTGAAGACCTGAATTAATCAGTTTCTCCATACTCTTTGGCTTTAGATGAGGTGTACCTTTATTAGAAGCATGCCAATGGGACTGTAAAATCCTGTGGGACAATGCTGCTGGGAGGGCAGACTATGCTCTATCAGCAAAATTCCCTGCAGGACTGAATATCCATCATCACCTTCTTCCAGGGACCTTACCCTACTTGGCTGAAATGAGACTTGGCTGTGAAGCCACTTTACAGTCACAGAAGATTCTGAGTCGGAAGGGACACAAGAATCATCGAGTCAAACTCTTAGCCCCATGAAGGACATCCCCAGGAATCTCATCGTGTCCCCGAGAGCTTTGTCCGAAGGTTTATGGAACTCCGCCAGGCTTGGCGCTCTAACGCCTTCTCCGGGCTCTGGCGGCGCTCGGCCCCGCTCCGGGTGAATCGCAGCCCGGTCTCCTCCGCGCCGCCCGCCGCTCTCAGCAGCTCCGCCCGCGGCTCCCGCCATCCCCGCCGGAGGGCGCCCGCCACCCCCAACCTTTGCCGCGCCTGCGCAGTAGCGGCGTGAGCCGAGCGCAGGCGCGGGGCCGGGCCGGGGCGGGAGCGGCGGCAGCGGCTGCTCCGTCACGGGAAGGGCGGAACGCGGCGGCGGCGCCCGTTTCCTCCGTCGCGTCTCGGCGGCTGCGGCGGCCGCGGCCGGGCTCGCCGGTGGCCGAAGCGGCGGAGGAAGGATGGCGTTCTTCGTGGAGAGCTTCTGGGTAGGCAGCGCCGCGGGCCGGTGACGCCGCGCCGCGGGCGGAACGGACAGGGCGCGGCGCGGGGCAGCCGCGGTCCCCGCTGCGAGAGCAGCCTGGGCTCTTACGCCACCCCCGGGACTGGGCCGGGGCCTTGTGGCGGCGGGTCCGTGCCCGCCGCGGCGGGGCTGGGCCGCGGTGAGCGGGGTACCTGCAACCCGCGGCGGGGCAAGGGGAGCCGCCGGCCCTGCCCGCGCCGCCGTGCTCGGGCTCCGCTGCGGACAGACGGCGGGAAGAGGGATGGGGTGGGATGGAATTGGGTGGGATGGGACGGGTGTTTGCCGTGAGGCGCTGGGCCGAGGGATGCGCGGACGCCGCTCTGTGCACGGGGATCCGGCGCTGGCAGTCGGCGCGGTGGCGGGGGCCGCTCAGGCTGCAGCGGGTCTTGGCGCTGTACGGGAGCTGCTGTGCAGCTTCACATTTGTTTCGCTCGAAGGCAGAGCCGCCCCTCGGCGCTCCTCGCCTTTGTACCGGTACTGGTCTCCGTGTGTCCGTGAGGAGCTGCACCCGAGCGGCAGCCGGCTTAGGAAAACAACACGCTTCCCAGCCTGCTGTGGACCTGCCATCGTATAAGGCATTTCTGCGCAGATATCTGTGTGTCTATGTTCGTAGATATATTTCGATAAAAAGTCACATTACGGATTTGGATTGAATTCGTGTAAAATGCAACTAGTTGTCATTGTGACCTTTGCTAGTTTGAAACATTTAAATAAGTGTTCTCCTGGTTACCGGGCTGTTTACAAAGTTACCACTCTTTTAATTTTCCTAGGCGCCTCTCTATCAAGAAGTAGGAAACAGAAATTGTTGTTGCTTGAGGCTGAAGTAAAAAAGAGACAAAATATCTTTTAAACGCCAGCTTTTTCAGTTCTGTGCAGCACTCATGCTTAAAGTTTAGGAAAATCTAATTTCACAATTACACTGTTCTTGAATATAAGGCATAGATCAAGTTTATGTTTTGTTTGCAGTCATGTGTTTAGTTTTTACTCCTTTGCTTTCAACATACTATTAAAATTTAATGGCCTAATTTAATGATCTAATGATACTAGATTTGCTCTCTTGCCATACAAATCTGCTGAATTTGAAGCTTCAGTGAGATCTCTCAGGGAGGTCAGTATTAAGCTAACGTGGAAGAACTTTATCTTTCATAAAAATAAGATTAAAATTAATATAAAAGGATGTATTTTCTTTGGAAAACTTCTGTCTTCTAAGATTAAAGCAAAACAGAAGTTGTTTATTCAGCTATCACAACTGACATACTTTTCTATTACAGTTTGTTATGTACTGTGGTATATTCATTTAACTGTCTGATCAGTTGTGGTTTGTTTTGTTAGTAAGTCGGTTATATTGGTGAAGGCAGTGGGCCATTCCTGTGCATTCTGTTTCCATGTCTTCACAAATGCTTCCAGCAAATACGAGATAGAAGATATCCACCTCAAATTCCTGTTCTCTTTTTCTGCTTTACAGAGTCTCTGCCTATAATTTTGTTAGCAAAACCCCGAGTGTGGCTTATCAGTGAGTGCCAAGATAGGGATGATTCCTTCTGTTAGTACAGAAGGATGTCCAGAAATGGCACAAGGTAGAATTTTGTTCTTGTGTTTGTCTTCCGGTGATGACAAAGACGTTAAAAAGGATCTTAACTTGCAAAATTTGACTAAGAAACTTTTGTAATACCATAGGCAGGGTTTTATTTTGTGTAGAAGTAAATTTAAAAGGAATAGTGAATGCTCCTTCTTTACTGCTGTGGGTGAATATTTTTCAAGATTAACTGTAATGTTGGATTTGTAATATCTGAAAATATTGAATTTCTGTATATCCTCAAAACAAAGCATAAATTATAGACTGGTGCATTTTAAATCATTAGTCATCTTCATTTGCACTAACATTTCAGAAAAGTTATTGTTCAGAATTGCTGCTGCTTTGGAAGACTTGGGAAACAATCCATGCAGGCTCTGAATTGTGGTGAGAAAGTTCAGATGGGAATTAGAAGATATGTGAAAATGCACTGGATTCATGACTAAAAATAGTGAAGAGTAATTTGTAAGGAGAAAGGAAGGTCAACCTATGTATGACTTCTGTGGAAGATGAACATATGTAGAACTTCAGAAGGATTGTCTTGTATTTATTCCTTGTCCTTCTACCCCAGACAAAATATTTTTGGAAATATGGAATAGGATAGTTATGCTTTTTAAAGTACTGATTTGAAAATGTATCTAAAACATAATTAATATTTAATTATTTGACATAGATGCTGTAATAAACTTGTGGCTGAAATTGGCATTGGAAATGGAAGTCTGGATCTTGAGCTCTATGATGCTCTCCCTTGATTTAGTAATTTGCTGTAAGTAATAGGAAAAGGGTTTAAAGGACTTGAATGATTTCTCCAGAAAAGCGGAGTGACATGTGTAGGAGTGTATCATATTTCTTCTGAGTTCCTAAATGTGCTCATGTAAACAAAACAAATCTTTTCTTCTTTGTTGCAAGTCTTGAAAATCATCCTAAGGCTTTCCTCTTCTGCTACTTTAGAAAGTGTTTAAATAATTGCACATTTTGGTTTTATTGTTGTTAGAGGATGTAAGAAAATTGGATGAGCCTGCTGTCTCTCCAGTGTTCTGTAAGAGATCAATGAGAGATAAGACTGTTTTCAGAATGTGTAAAGGTGAAGTGCTGGAACTTCTACTGTCACTTTAAAAAAATTCTATCACTTGAAAAATGTACTGGTCTGCTAATGCAACGTGGCATTCTAGAGCAATTTTCCAGGCCAGAATTTTATTTTTGGGTATCAAATTTATGAACTAGTAGTACAGGCTACAGGTGGCTTTGATTCTTGTGACTGATTTTTAGGCGTTCAAGTCACATGTCCAAACATTCCCAACTCTTAATTAGAATTGTCATAAGACATTGTATGCTTGCTGCTGTGTATGTGCTACATCAAAACAATGTCTTTAATGGTAATACCATCATAAACTATTTCTGTTAAACATAGCTACATTTTGTCATTTCAAGTTCACTGTTACTGGTACATAAAGTACCAGTATAGAAAGTATTCTTTATCATTGACTTACTGTTTTGTTAACAGAAAACATTGCTTAAACTTTGACATTGTATTTAAATTGACCAGTGTCGGTGATTCTTAAGACATAGTTTAAAAGAATAACTGTTGACAAATCAAGAAAAAAAGCACCCTCCAAACCAGTCAGTGATTGTTTATAAATTGTTTAAAATTAATTTGATTAAACTATTTGGAGTTCTATGAATAGTTGTAGCTGGTTTCTGTGCAACTCTTTGTTTGGTAATTCTGGGAGTTCCAGCATACAAAAACATACTTAAAAATTTGTTTTTAAAAAGTTTTAATTATTTTTAAAACTTGATTGCTTCACTTATAGCTTTTGAGAATGGCTGTGTTTAAGATTCCTTTTTTTCCTAGATACTTTTGTGGGGCATAAAGGTTGGCAGTATCCTGGTTTAGTAATTGTAGCTTTGTGAAGAGGCTTGCTCTGTTAAGGGTAAGGTGTGTTGTCATACAAACTTGTGAGTATATGAGTGGCATGAAGACTTGCCATGCTGACATCTGCCGTTATATTCATATTTTTATGCAGCACTGTTCTTTTGCTGGGCATACAGCTGAATGCTCTGTTTCAGGAGAGCTCTTGTGCAATATTTGCTTAGTACCCTCTCTATGTGTGCACCTAGCATCAGTTGGCAGCCTCTCATCTGTTAGTTTAAAAATCATTTTTAGTTACCTATATATGATGGGAAATATCTGTTCTTCCTCATATGCATAGAGCTTTTCTGGAGCTGATCTTTATTTGATATTTTGGAATGGAAAGGTGGAAATTGAGGTTGACAGGTTGCTTTTGTGTCCAATCTTCTCAAACTTTCAGAACTGAAGAAGCTGCACTACCTGTGTAAACATCAGGTGACTGCTTATCTTTCACATTTCAATGCTCTCAATTTACTGCAGCTGTTTCAGACACTCAGGAATTGAAACTTATGGACAGATAATTCTCAAAAATGTAACACCATAATATTAATCACACAAATATTTTTATCTATTCAGGACCGAATAAATTAAATTACTTTAAAATTATTTTTTATTAGGTAGAAAGCATGAAATGCATGTTATTTATTTGAAACTGTAACAAGGATCAACAGTTTATAGAATATGACAGCAGTGTTTGCCAGAACATCTGAAATGAATTTATGTATTTCTGAACTTAGTATCTGGCAAGTCAGAATCACCATAATATAACCATTTATTTGTACTGGGTAAATAAAAAGGAGCGTAACAGAGCATAACCTTTTTATACTAATAGATGTTAATGTTGGAACAGTTTTAATCCAAAGAAGACAAAGCTTGCACTCAAATAATTGATGGGAAGTATAGAAAATAAATGCTGTTACAGATTGCCTAGAAATTTCTGGCTATTTTACTAAATGTAGATTTTAAATACAGAATTCTTTTAATTACAACAAACAAACATTCTTAAAAACTTGAAGTATTTTAAGTAGTTCAGTACCGTAGAGTTCCTGTAATCTGTTTCCTGTTATGCACAAGTCATGGAAATGCTGATTTCTGACTACACATTTGCTGACAGGGCTACTTTCATTTCCATGAGGAAATCTTTGCAACTAGTTCTTGATGAAGGGAAGGGGAAGACTGGGTTGCTCTTGCTTTCCATGATTTAATTTGGTTTGTGTACAAAGTTGGTGAATAATGTTTCATTGTAGGCTTATTTAAGTGTTTGTGTTTGAAGTCTTGCTTTCTCTAATGGCTTGCTGTCAGGTGACATCTATGCTCTAGATACAGAAGATTGTTTTTACAGTTGTATAGAAAAGGAAATCTCAGAACAAGCCCCATCTTCTGAAGAGAGTTTTGTTAGCTCTGGGTAAGAAGGAGAAACCTGCTAATGGACTTCATAGGAATTAAATAGTGCCTGTATGGAGAGAGGGTCACTTACATTTTGCATTCTCATACACAGTTTTACATTTGTTTTCTATTGAATAATGACAGGATCACCCTCAGCAGATGGTGGTTTAGCAACAAAATGACATTCAGAATGGTCTTTCAAACTGATCTGGAAGTCTGTTACCTACAGCCTGATGTTATACATGACAACAGAAGATTATCTTTCTCTGCTATGCAACCTGTAGAAGTAGAATCTGCATGTAACTTCACTATCTCTTATATCAGTGGATTGTAATTGTTTGTGAATGAAAGTAGAAAGTTTAATCAGTTCCCTCTACTATATGCTACGTTAATTTATTTTTAAGTAGGCCGGTATTGGTCTTCCAGTGATCACAGATAATGCTTCTGCCTCTAGGAAGGAGCAAGTAAAAACACCCAGTGAAGAAAAAGTGTCTAAGACACATAATTTACATGTACAGAATTCTATACAGTATGTGTGGGAAGGAGAAATGCTGAGAAAAAACAACCGAAACACAAAACAGTGTTGATGGCATATGTGCATGTAAGAGGATAAATTGAAGAACTTTTCCACCTAGCCACCACATACATCTGTCTCGTTATGCCAAATACAGAGCCTTAACTGATTGCTGCTTTTCCTGAATGTATCTACTGAATGGAGAAGTTGTGGAATTTTAGTTGTGGAATTTTGTAGATTTTTCTAAAGCAGGAAAGCATCTCTCTCTGCATACAGACACCACAATTTGGTTTAGGTACGCTGATGTCTCCAAATGTGAGCAGAATTGTCATCAGGTTAGTTGTCAGAACTGTTGGTCATGTGACGGGTTTTGAAGTCTGGATGTTTATGCTTTTAGGTAGACCCTGATATAGGTAATATAGGTTGTACTTCACATTATATTTACAAGTGAAGACATGTTATTCAGTTAGGCCAGACTTAAACCACATAGGCCCTCAAATCTGTGGGCCTGCTTTTGACTTGCTGCTTTGTTTAAACTTTAATGTATTTTGCACGTAGGCTCCTAACCTCTGGTAACTATTGATAGTGTATAAGAGATGAGGCTTTCAGGGGACTCAATAAAGGAAAGTATCTGTTCTGTTTCTCTGTCATGCTTTCTACTATTCATTGTGAAGTGAGGAAAAAAATTAGGACTGATTAGAAAACCTAATTAAAGTGAAAATATTATTTCCTTTGCAGCAACCTTCAGTTACAGTTAGAGAACAAGATAATGATGGCAGTTGGTTGTTCAGGCTCATTCCATTCTCTAAAGATTTGCACGGTTACATTTCTGACGTTTTATCAGGAGGGCTGCAGCCAGTGGCTGGTTCATGGCTGTGCTACCCTTCCTGCACTTCTAAATAGGCAGGAAGTTTATGGAACTCAAGTGTAGAAAAAGCACCTTTAAAAGCTTCCATTATGAAAAGTTTAGAAGCAGCCTATGTTCAGCACATTTTGATAAAATGTTGTTTTAGCTGAAAGAAACACCTTAATGCAAAGAACATTTCACAAAGAAGAATATTATTAGTTTTTTTACTTATTTATCAATATTTATCTATAAATTTGAGTACAGTAACAACTTCGGAGAAGTTAAATAAGAATTATATTCCGTATTCTAATTGGAAATACCGGTGAAGTCTTAATTATAATGCAGTGGCATTCAGGGTTTATATTTAGTAACTACAAAAAGTTAATAAGTTAGTGCACCAGTATTCAAAGTTACTGTGGGCTTTAAACTACAAAGCAAAATTGTTTAGATAGGGCTGCATGGGGAAAGTAATTATTTAGACTGGTACTTGAGTAGGACAGCATTCAAAAAAAGTTGCATTTTCTAATTGGTGTTCTTATCTTGCTTTTACTTTTCAAGTTTGTAAAAGCCTTGCTCTGAGAAGAGTCCTTTTACAGTTTGCTGTATTTTCATGTGTTCTGTTTAGTTTTGCTTGTACTTTTTGCAGACTGTAATTGCACTTTTGCCACACTAATCTGAATTTGCACTTTTTCAGGTGCACTTTTAAAGCTTACTTGCAACCATGGAAACTAAGATTTTATAGGGGTTTTTTTTCCATTGGTTTTGTTTTTCCAATGCTTGGAAGAAGTAAAGCAAATAATCCTGGCTAGTGATCTATATAAAATTGCCTTCAGTTTTCTATTATTTGTAAATTTGTGTATCTGTGTGGTGTCCTTTAAGGCAACTTGAAACGTAGTGGAAGTGGACTCTAATGCTGCGGCTACTGTGAAGTTTTTCCATCCACCCATGACTGCTCCTCCTTATTTAAGACAGCAGATCCCTGCATGCCTTCTCCTCCTAGCCCCCCCTTCTGCTGAGCAATGCAGCTTGTTTGTGTCCTTGCAGTGATCTGGATCAGTGATTCTTGCTTTTATTTGCCAGCTTTATTTTTCAGCTGTATAATTTCCCTGATAAGGTTTGCTTTATGGCTGCACAAACAAATTTTTACAGAACTGAACAGGCAGAAATGTTTGGAAGGGTATGGAAGCAAATTCTCAGGCTTTTGCTGGCGGTATAGAGCTGCCTCTGTTAAAAGTCCAGTATTTTAAGAAGGATGTGAAACTGTTTGAATGCATCCAGAGGAGGATAACAAGGCTGGTGAGGGTGCTGGAAGACATGTCCTGTGAGGAGCCACTAAGGGATTTGGGCTTGTCTAGTTTGGACAAAACGAGACTGAGAGGTGACCTCACTGCTCTCAACAGCTTCCTGAGCAGGGAAAGTGAGGAGGACAATGCTCATTTCCTCTCCCTGGGACCTAAAGATAGGACATGTAGGAATGATTGAAAATTATGTCAGAGAAAGTTCAGATTGGACACTAGGAAGCATTTCTTTACTCTGGGAGTGTGGTCAAACACTGGAATGGGCTTCCTAGAGATAGTGAGTCAGTATTTAAAGGACATTTTTGACAATGCCATTAACACCATGATTTAACTTTTGGTCATCCCCAAAGTGCTCAATCAGTTGGGCTAAATGATTGCTGGAGATCCCTGAAACAGTCTATTCCATTCTATACTATCCCATGCTGTCCTTCTTTCCCTTCCACTCTGAACGTGCATGCAGTTTTCCTGAGGGCACACTTTGCACCTTATATAGAAGCAACAATATGGATCTGAAGCTTCTGTGAAGGAGAAGGGGAATGGACAGTCTGACAGGAAAACTTCAATAGTATCACTGCTATTATGCCATGCCTTGCCTTCCTTTCATTTCTGTTGTTGCTTTTTGCTGTCAGGAGGAAGTTCATCATAATGCCAGATGTCATAAGCTGGTTGAGTTTATTAATCAGTGCTTAGAGCGGTGTCTCAGTTTTAATAGTGGGGTGTGCCTTACTCTCTGGAAAACCTCTTAAAACTAAACTTGAGAATAGACAAAGAGAGGCTACTAGTGAGAAGGAAAAGATTAGTGATTATTTTGTTAACTAGTTTTGCAAAAAAGCAAGGGAAGAGAAATGAAGTGTGAAGGATTGAGGAAGTAGGATATCAAGTAATCCTAACTGAATTTCGTTCATGTAAAATAATGAGAGATATGAGAAGATAGAGTACAGCATTTAGAATGTGTTTAATATGATGGGAAGTGAAAGAATACAAGACACATAGAAATCTACAACAAAAGTATCTTTGATATAGACTAGAAATACTTAATAGAAAGGTGGTGGTAGCAGCTGAGGTGATTTTAGTTTACATTGGATTCATGGGAACTAACGACAGTTGCTAAAAAGCGGAAGCATTAGAAATAATTAACTTTCTGATGAAGTGATAAAAATGAAAAGCAGTTTTTGAAATGCATAAGCTCAGCATGTTGCATTTCATAGCTCTACCTTCTGTTTATCTTTAGGGAGAAAGGAACAATGGCTTTGATGTCCTCTATCACAATATGAAACACGGACATTTGTCAACAAAGGACTTAGCAGATTTTATTAGAGAAAGGTAAGTGTTCATCCTGTATTTTTAATATAGTATCTGTGGATTTTATTGTTTTCATTGCATTTAACAGTAACATGCAAAATATGTAAACAAAATTCAATTATCAAAACTCAATTATTGTTTTAATATACCTCTCATATTCTACAAAAAATATCTATACTTATTCCAATCACTTAGAACTGATTAGGAACTCTTAAGCATCAGTTAGTAATAATTTTTCAGGTTCCATTTAAAAGATGAGAGTAAAAATCTAGAAGTGTCATATTAGGTGTCCAGCTGTTTATTCAAATTTATCCAAATTTTTTATTTTGGTTAGAAGAAAAATGATCATTTAAAGTTACAAAAATTATCAGTCTTACGAAGTTTTTACTATAGATTTGGTATTAGGCTATTAGCAGCTGCTAGTATAAACTTCTAAGAAATTTTACTTTCAGAAAGGTTTGTTAAAGAGAGTGATACATAGGGGCAAGAAAATAATATGCAGAAAATAACACAGGTCCTCCTATATTGGATGGAAGGAAGAGGACTGAAATCTGAAAATGTGACAACTTCTAAAACAGGTGACCTAATGTGAAAGAAGACTGCTGCTGCTCTATTGAACACATGGATTTCCCTTCTGAACAAAATTACCTCTATGCCTACTTAGGAATTTTGTCTTTCCTCATTTAGTAACACTAGGTAACACATGGAAAATAGTTGCAAGGTACTGACTGAGGGCCTGTTTTAGTGCTGGCTTCTTGCGGTAGAAGCTGTAGAAAAAACTGGAATTATTCTTCAAAATTTAAGTTTTAGCCTCAAATAGATCTCAGTACTTTCAAATTTCCACTAAATATAACCACCACAAATCTGACAGATATTCCATTGCACTAACGTTAGGGTCATTTCAAAGTGAATTGGAGAAAATTACAAAAAAACTTTTCACTAAGTAGAAATGGGTGAGTTCCAGAGTCCGAATGGGATGTCTCCTTTTGGAAAGACTGCATAACACAAGGAATCTTCTGTTTTGCAAGTCCCCAGTTTCAGGGAATGCATTATGTAGCCACAAAGGGTTCTAGTGAAATCCGGAATTGGATCGAAATCCTGAATTGGATCAAGCAGATCAGACAGAACACTGTTCATGTTTAGTACAAATGATTAATGATTCACAAACTTGCACTTTTAATATTTGCCTTTCCTTATCTGTGTGAGTTCCTGAACCTTTCCTTTGAAAGCTTCTTTTATTTTTGGAATTATCTATTTTTGTACCATCTTACATCATACTTGGATACATTTAAATTTATTGGTTTTGCATCCTTTGTGTTTAGATTTACCTCCATGTTTAGATGAGAAATCATCTTGCTCTATCTTTATGTTGTATTCTTTGGGCATGCTCCATTGGTCCTAAGGTGAAAGGTCTTAAGTAAATGGGTAAAAAACAACTTGCTGCTGTATCTGAACTTGGTTTCTTTGCTTTATAATACTGACATAAGTAAAACTTGACAGTTAAGTAAAACTTGACAGTTCTTTCTACACAAAGTCCCTAGTAAAAAGAACATGGCATTCAGCTTTTTTTCCTATCTATAAGCTTCTGCAAATTAATTTTTTATTTACAATAATTCTAAATTAAATACTTATATTTATATAACTTTTAAATTCTGTCTTTGCAGTCAATAAATAAAATCTTTGGAGATTTTTATGCGTGTTAAAATGTTTCAGCTCAACTTTCTGCCAATTATTTCTGGTGTTTTAAATAACATTTAAAGGTTAATGTCTGTGGAGGAATACATGAGGATCTCCATGGATACTTTATCCTCAATGAGAGTTCAAGAAATGTTTTTTCCTGTGCATGGATCAGGATGTGCCAAAGATAAATATGCAGCCATCTTACAGCATTTTTTTTAAGATCTATGAAAAAATTCCAGTTCTCATTAACTCTCTAAGATAGACTCTGAGTATAATTTGCAATAATTATTGCAATAATAAAATATTGCAATTTACTTTATGAAGCTGCAGTATTGTTCCTTTTCAATGATGCAGACCAGCTGCACTAAATTCAGTCCTTTCCAGTGACTTCCATCAGGATATTAAACCTTCCTTGTGTATTCCTTAGCCCTGTTTTTCTGCTGCCTCTCAATAAGCCAGCCTGCAATTAACAAAAAGCAGTTGAGTAACAAATTGATACTTCTTTTCAAGTAAGGGATGAATGATCAGTCACAGACTAAGCTAATTGTAGTTTGTGGCACATAGTTTAGATTCAAAGAAATAGAGAGATTAAAATTGTTGGTGTCCTTACTTTAATTAAAATATTTGAGAGTCCATATGCATGCAGTGAAGCCCTTTGCTGCTTTTGTGAAGTTTTTGTGGGATGTCATTCAGCTTCCTGGGAAATAAAAAAGGTTCAGTAGAACATAATTTTTCACATGGGCCAAATTCTTGGTCTCAAAAAGAATTTGCATTGGGCAGTATTTTGCAGTATTTTACGTTTCAGTTGTCTTGTCCATGATCTATTTTGCACATTTGTTAATTGCAAAGAAGTTAAGAGATGTTGCACACAGTTATCTGTTGTCCTCCTCTTGCTGCAGATTATAGTCTGAATATTGTTTTACAGTTCTGTTTTCTGCTGGAAATATGTTAAGGGGATGAGCAACATGTATTAGGAGCCATCTAGATCTAGTGTTTTTATGCCTTCATTTTGGTGTACCTGATTTTCTGAACTCCTCCCTAGCAAAACTAAATTTACATATGTTTGAATTTTGAGTCTGTTCTTCCATTCCTTTTTACACATTGGCCTTCATTTTTTCTTTTTTTTTTTTTTCTTTTTTTTTTTTCCCAGAAATGGATCTATAAGAGAGTAAAAACTGAAAACTAGAATAGGTAGAGACAGATCTGAGTTGGTGATAATGGTTTTAACAAGTTGGAGTACTTACCCTTTCTAGATAGAGCAGTCATCTGGTCAGCCGGGCTTGCTGGAGTCTCCAGACTAGCCAGAAAATATACTTTTTATGAAGTGATTTTGCATGGAAAGGAGAGATGTGTCAGTGCGTTTGGATGTACAGACTGCTTTGGGCACAAAGGACACATTGCTGTGTGAAGCCCATCTCTGTTAGTTGTGCTATTCAGAATAGTGTTTTAGTTGTGTGTAGCCTAATTGGGAAGAGTGTTGCTTCCTTTTCTCCAGCCTCAGAAATGGTAATGAAAAATGTGTAAGATATGAAATAACTTTCTAAATTACTATCTTAGGCATTTCTTTTTAACATATATTGCAAAATTTCTGTAAGAACATTCCAAGATTGTGAAGTTTGTTTTCTCTGAGAAAAACAAGTGTTTGAAATGTATTAATTTGTAATAATACTGCTATGCTGTATCTGCTGTTCCTGCTTGATAGCCTAGAAGGAGTAGAGGTTTTCCTGCTTGTCTGTGTTCAGTGAGTCAATACCAATACAATTTTCACTCTTTGAATTTTGTTCTTGAGAATTTGTTATTGATCATGTACTAGAATAACTGAGAGCCAGTTGGATCTGTGGTTCAGAAGTTTGTCATCTGAAGGAGTGAGCTTTTTGGCAGGCAGTCTGCTTAATGTTGGTAAATCTTGAATGGGACAGGTTATCTATCTGCTGAAAGATTACGCACCAGTTGTTAAAATCATCAGGTCACAGAATGTTTTGGGTTAGAAGGGATCTTAAAGCTCATTGAGTTCCAATTCTCCCTGTTGTGGTCAGGGAATCTTTCACTAGACTAAATTGCTGAATGCCCCATCCAACCTGTCCTTGAATAAAGGCCATGCTTCCTTGATAAAGCATGTAGAAATTTTTGTATCTTGAACAAGTCAAAATAAGAAGATTGAGCTGCCTGCACAGTTATTTTCTTCTTTATATATGGGGAAGATTTTGTAAGTGAACTGTCATGTGTTTATGTGCATTTAAAATCAAAACTTTTTATATCTAAGAAATCACTCTGCTTTTCTAGAAAGAAATAAATACAGGAATGTGTTGTTTTTTGTTTTTTGGTTTTTTTTGTTTTTTGGGGTTTTTTTGTGGGTTTTTTGGGTTTTTTTGTTTTTTTTTTTCCCTCTGGGAGTCTTTCTGATGTTTTTTCTGCAGCAATTACCTGTAAGCATCATAGAATCTTCTAGATCAGATGACATGAGCAATGCATATGTTTCTATTTAACTTTTAACTGTTTAGGAGATCCCAGGCAAAAACACATGTTCAAATGGGTGAAAATTAGTTACTAAGAAAATCATAGTCTGTTTGTTACTTGTACAACAGAGTGCTCTGTAAAGTCATTTATTAAGATGAATGTACTAACTGGTCATCTTTCAGTTCTTAGTGTTTTTAACTGATGCAGATGAATACTCTGTGGTGAATTGCAGAGCTTCAGTTTTGTGCAGATTGCTCAGGGAAGTATGCTGTAAATTGGTTCAGAAAAAAGGGATGTGGATTTTGGTCAAAATTCTTGTGTCTAAAGAGGAAAAATAAGGCACTAAGTTATAAAATCTGGAAAACTTTCATAGCAGATATGGATGGTTGGTATGTGGAAGGAGGATGAAGTTAATTGACTTTCTTTTGTGGTGAATAACTGCAGTAGGTGATTTCCAAAATTAAATTTATCTGTTGCATGGTGCAGTTTAATCTCTTTCTCCAGAGAGATTTCCAACTAACTAACTGGATGGTTATTTTGGAAGTTTAGTAGCTTTTAACACATGCTCTTCTGCTTCAGGTGAATACCCCTACTTATTTTTTTAATATTTTCACAAGACAATTAATTCTTTTTTCTTGTAAGCTGTTGTTGTACAGGAGAGCTAAAAAATTCTGTCTCAGGTTATAGTTATGGCATAACTTGAGACAGGGATAAATTCTTCATCTGCTTTTTTTTCTTCTCTTGTGTCCTCTGTAAAAATAAAGCAGGAAAGAAATTGCTCCAAACTTTTCAAGAAAAGGCAATTACCATATTTCCTGAAATCTAGGATGCTTCTAAATCTAAGTTGTCACTACATAATGAATATTGGTTTAGGGTGAAAATTTAAAATACTGTGTATCTTTAATAAAGGAGGGTAAGGAAGATTGATAGGGAACAACCTGCATGGAGTCACTGCTGTGATAGGTGATTCTATAGCAATTGCCTCTGTGGAGGCTCTGAAATCTGTGCCAACACTTATATTTTACATCTCCAAAAGTTAAGTGTGTTTGAGTGAAGGAAAATATAAGAACACTTTCAGTATATTCTAAACTGAAATATCACTATGTGAAGAACTTAAAGGAAAAAACAGCCTACCCCCAACAAGAAGACTAAACAAGATCTCATTTTGTTTGATGTGATTGCTCAGTAAATATTGTTTGTTTATAGTAAAGTTTTTATTGCAAATACATTTTGTTTTGTTACTTTTAACATTCTCCTGCTTGGACAGAGCCGGATAATGATTGTTATGATGCTTTATACTGTCTGTTACTAAGGAAAGTTAATGGCAGTTGAGAACAGCAAGTAGAGAGGAAGGAATTGTCCTTTTCAAGCTTTGAGTTCCTGTAATGTTTTGCACAGGGTTCTTAGATTATTTTTTTAGATATACTAATGTCATTTTTTTTGTATAGCTTTTGAGAGATCATTTGAATTTAATAATTTCTAGTTTTTAGCTCCCATAAAAGTCTCCTCTTTTATACCCTTGGAATATATATTCAGTCTTCATACCTTCAAAGTTTTGATTATGCTTTTGGTGGCTTTCTTTGGCAGGGCTACAATAGAGGAGACATATTCAAGGTCGATGACAAAACTAGCCAAATCAGCAAGCAATTACACACAACTTGGGTAAGTAAGTGTACATAAGAGACAAATAAGTGACTGTATGCATGCTAAGAATCAAGTTTGATTCTGAATATTTTATTGATGATGTTGAAAGTTAGTGTAACTTTGCCACTTTTAGAAATGTTTATTAAGTCTTTAGTAACCATGGAAAAATTTGTGCAGCTATGACAAAGACAGTGCAATTCTTTGAAATTGAATAAAACATGGAAAGCCCAAATACAGATAAACTTTCTTTTCCTCTGTGTTTAAAGCTCTGTTCTTTCCAGACACAGTGACTTCTATTACATCCTCTAGAGCCTATGGAAATTATTATGAAGAGAGAACACCTGCAAATATGGCATTGAATTTATTTATTTCTATTATTTTTGTTTTTTGAGTGTTATTTGTTCTCAGAGATGTTCAGAATGAGACTTTTCCATAGGTCTATTCCATACTTAAATGGAAGTTTTATACACAGGGTATGTTTTTAAAAATTAGAATGATGAATAGTTGTTGTTTCATTAGAAAGATTAGGCCAATAAAAACTCAGACCTCTGAGAAAAAAATATATATTTTTTTAAATTTATAATAATTCAATGTAGAAATGAGGAAGGCTTTCATGAGTAGATAATTTGATAGTAGTTGTTTCTGGTCATTAAACTAACAAGCAGACACAGAACCTTTGAACATAAGAGCTTTAAAGCCTATGGCTAGTATTGATTTTTTCAGCATTAACTGGAATAGCAAGGCAGAAGTATATCTTTGGAATAGCTGGAGAAAGTCCTTTCAGCACAGAAATCTGAATCTGAAAAATGGTCCCACTCTTTGTTCATCTTTGTTCATCAGTAGATCCCGTTTAGTGGCAGATCTTCCCCATTATTTTTTCCTCCATCTTGTGGCTGCAATGATACAAGACAACTGGAAATGTAACTAACCAAAAAATACCTGATTTGTTCACACTGTTTAAGAATATACATGGCAGTACTTACTACATGTTAAATTATTGTAAGCTGTTCTTGCACTTTCTTGAGGCTTGGTATTATTGTGTGCTTATCATAGTATGAAATGAAATTTGCTGTGTTTTATTATTGGAATCAATACAAGTAAAACAAAAAACATGGAAAAATTAGTAGATAGGATGCCAAGTACATTGGGAGCTTATTTAATAAGAATTTATGACAGTTGTTGGGTGTTCTGTTTGTTTCAATTTTAAGGGGAGAATGATCAGAAACTTACTGATTATTCTTTAGCACTACTAAAAAAATTGCTAACTGCAAGAAAAATCAGCAGATTAAAATTACTTTCCTCCATCCAGGACATTTGCACCAGTTTGGGATGTTTTCAAAACTTCAACAGAAAAACTAGCAAGTTGTCACTTGGATCTTGTGCGGAGATTACAAGAGCTAATAAAAGAAGTTCACAAGTATGGAGATGAACAGATCAAAGCTTATAAAAAGGTTATTAATTCTTTCTCTTATGTATGTCCAATGACTTATTAATATTAAAATTAAAATGGTTTGGTTTTGACAACCATGTGATATTTGGCAGACTAAAGAAGATGTTTCAGGAACTTTGGAAGCAGTGCAAAATATTCAAAGTATCACTCAGGCCTTGCAGAAATCAAAAGAAAACTACAATGCAAAGTGTGTGGAACAAGAACGCTTGAAAAAGGAAGGAGCAACACAGAGAGACATTGAAAAGGTAGCTCTGTCACATCTTTCTTTAATTGTGTTAGTAATTGTCTTATATGTTCACATTGTGTTAGTAAGTGAAATGCTCAGAAAGGGTTAAATATAGTTAAAAGTTGTGACTCTTTTGCAATATGCATGGTATCGTGAATACCTAGATATGTTTTATTTACACTTACTTCCTTGTCTGTTCTTACTGTACTGTAGTTCTAATTCTTCACCTTGTAAATACCTGCATCAAATTATAGTTTTGTGTAGAGGCTTTAGCAGAAATTGTGCTCAATTGTTTGTTAATATATTTCCTTCCATGAATACTCAGTGCCATTGTTACTGAACTCAGGAGTAACTATGTTATGCCTGCAATGAGATAAAGTAGCTGAGTACCTGAGTATTTGAAGTCTGTTCAATAAATAAAAAAAAATGTCATCGACACTTTCAGTGCTGTTTTAAAAGGTTTCAGTCTCATGGACCAAAGACTCAAGTACACTTGAGCTGTACTTAGTACTGTCCTTGGGTTATGTTGGAGGCATTGATCCATTCACAAAATTACTCAGTGTCTGAGGTTGACAGGGACCTCTAAAAACTTATCCTGTCTATTCCACAAGCTCAGGCAGGGCTCTGTCAAGCCAGTTACTCAAGACCTTTTCTGGGCAGATTTTTAGTGTCTTTTAGGATGGAGATGCCACAGTCTCTCTGCACAGCCTGTGCCAGGGCTCACTCACTTCACAGGAAAAAGGAGTTTCCTGATGTTCAGAGGGAGGGAACCTTTTGTATTTTCCATTATTGCCCATTATCTCTGTGCCAGCACTGGGCACCACTGAAAAGAGCCTGACTTTGTCTTCCATGTACCTTCCCTCCAGGTATTTATATCCATCGGTAAGATGCTCCCTAAGGCTTCCTGTCTCAGGCTGAACAGTTCTAGCAGTCTCAGTTTTATCTTATTTGAGAGACATTTCCATCCTTAATCATCTTCATGCACTCTCTCCAATATGTCCATGTCTCACTTGCAATGAAAAATCCAGAACTAGACACAGCTCCAGGTGGGGCCCCACCAGTGCTGAGTAGAGGGGAAGAATCCCCTTCCTTGACCTGCTGGGGAAAAAGTTTATTTTTCCTGGTTTTGGGAATCTTAACTAATAAAACAAAGAGGTCACCTTTCCTTGTCTCTAATTATAACTTCTATTATTAAATCTTCATTTCTCTGGCTATTTCTTTTTCAATTAACTGGTCTGTGTAGGGCATTGTTTTTGTTAGAATGATCTTTTTGCTTTTAGACCTGCTATCTTGATGGAGAAGATAATATTAATTAGTGTCTTTTGACTGATGACAAGTGACTGTTGAATATGTTACAATTGTGTTATGTTGGTATAAAGCTAACTTTTTTCCCGCCCACCTTCTGTCTCAAATGACAGTTCACACTGGATTCTAGACATGGATCACATTGTTGGCAGATGTTTTCCTGGCAGTGTATTCAAAGTATAATTTTTCCTAATTCTTTAAGTAGAGTTTCAGTAGGAAAGGTTGACTTGAGGAAAGGCTTTTAAAGATGTGGCATTATCTTTGTTCATTTGGTAGCAAGAAAATGTTCAGCATGACATGAGAAAGGGGGTAAGAGGAATCACTATAGGAGGAAGGTAATTTTTTTACTGTTCTATGCCTCTTCCTTAGATACAATTATGTTGTAATTGAATGCTCTGCAAGTACTTAAAATACGTTTCCAGTGGGAGCAGGTAATTGGCACTGTCACATCTCTTCAGTCATGCCTTCAAATTTACACTTGCAATTTTGTAAACAGAATGACCAAAGATTGTATTGATTAATATTTCCTTTGGTAGGAAATAGATTTATTACTTTCAGTGAAGCATGAAAACTATTTACTAGCAAAATCACAAATTAACTGCTTGCTCAGAAAACAGGGGATCTGCACCAGTGTACTAAGAGTTTATCACAAAGCCAAATGTTTGGAGAGATACCTTATTTAGGAATCTAGCGAGGTATCTGAGTCCTTGCAAATCTCACTGTAGCTGGAAGTTAATACTAACTTGCGTAATAATTTCCTGTTGTTCTCTGACATGTAAACTTCTCTATTTATAGTGACTTAACAAAAAATAGATCCTTATTCTTTCATATACTCTAAATCTGGTCACATACTGTAAATCTGGTAAATACAATTCTAGAAATTGCTGTACCTGAGAATGGTTACATCCTGTTTTTAGAAGAGATTACTAGTTAATCATACAGTGTCCATGTGTTTTATCATCTTTCTGTCCTACTGAGTACTTAGTCTTTTGATTGCTCTTCAACATGTAATACTGGCATTTTGCTCATCATTTAACATGATAGAAGATGGAGAATGTTTTTGTTTTATCAAACTCCTTTGCACATACAGTTCAATTAAAAAAGCTTTATCAAAAAAATCACCCATTTTTGCATCTTTTAGCTTGCCATTTCCTTTCTTTTCAGCGATTAAATTTGGGATCAATTTCAAAGCAGTCTAAATTTTAAAAGCAAGATTTCATGTTGTATTTTCAGCATGGTAAATGGCAGCTGGGAAACATGATAGTGCTGTGTGCTTCTCAGTGATTCTCCTGTGTAAATGTGTAAGAGTGAGAATCATGAAGTGAAATTCAGGATAAGAGGATGATAGGTTTGTTACAACTTTTCTGAATAAACCATATTCTTCTTACATTATGTATTTTCATGTTCTATTATTGCGAGTTTAGGAGACTGTGACTCAGATCTGCTTAGGCTTTCTTCATAACTAGACAAATAACTAGTTTTGGTTCCTATTCCTTTGAAGTGCTAATGGTATACTGTTACTCATGATTATCTGTTATATTTCTTCTGGAAATTGAAGGAACTCTATCTCTCTCTCACTGGGGGCATCTTTCTGTTAATTTGTTTGAAATTAATTAATTCATTTGAACAAATAGAATTATTTAGTGATATCATTAACAATTCAGGAATACTTTTGTTTTACAACTCATGGGAAATTTCTGAGATAGTAAGCACGTTGAATAAAGAAGCCACGAAAGAAAATGGTGTTCGAGATGATTCTCATTGGCATTTAATTTGGAAATAGGTTATCAAAGGTTTGAATGATTTAATCTCATTCATCATGCTGTAAACTTTGAAAATAACTTTTTTTCTACTACAGTCAGTCACTTCATTCAGTTTTTTTCTCTGTGTAATACTGAGATTTTCCTGTGTTTTGCTTTGTGTTTTACTTAACTCCAAGAAAGAAGATTTTGGTTTATTAGCAACATATAAGGAAAAGTGTAAATCTCCAAAGGAGTGTTATTAATAACACTGACCTGCCTAAATCTGGCCTTCACTATGTTCTGCACTAGCTTCACTTTCAGATATCTGTTAATTTATTGATGTAACTCCATATTTTGAGTTTCTTTCTGCAATTCTAAGAGGACTTCACCATCATGGGGTTTTTTCCCTTGGTTCTTTCAGTATTGCACTTATAACTGCTCTGTATTCTAATTGTTCTTTTTTGCTGTCACAAATATAAACTTTTTGCTCATATTTGACAAGAGCTAATGAGTTGTCTTCAGCAATAAAAAAATTATTTAAAAATAGGTTTTATTATATATATTTTAATAAAATTTCCCTTGCTTATAAGGGGAAGGGATTTAATTGAGCGAGTTTGTTACACTTCTATGTGATTTATGTGTAGTAAAATCTCTAATTGCTCTTATCTGAGATATTTGGTGGTGAAATTTCATTATGACACTTCTCTGTTTTGGTATGCTCTTGAATAATTTTAAGAGATCAGCCAAGGTTTTCTTTTAATGGTAACTTAAAAAACCTGTAGGTGTGACATTTGACACATATCTGTATTGATTTATAGGCAGCAGTTAAATCTAAAAAAGCAACAGATACCTATAAGCTGTATGTGGAGAAGTATGCTGCATTTAAATCTGATTTTGAACTGAAAATGACAGAAACAGCACAGGTAAGTATTGCATTAAATTAGTTACTTTTGAAGTCAGTTAATATATTCTATTTAATTTCTGGAGCCATCTGAAATTAAAGATTTCGATAAACTAGTGCCCTTGGAAATTTATTTGTTTGAAAGGCAAACATTGACCATGTATATTGTAATAGCACTGTCCTTGAATGACACGGTGCAGTGGCACTCAGGAAGATGTTTTGGAGAAATTTTTGGAAGAAACCAAAATAAATTTCTGGAAGTATTGTATATGCATTGTGTTTATGTGGAAAATCCTCTGAATTGTTGGGCATCCTGAACTCATTCACGGGAGTTTTAATATTGGATTTTATTGCAGCTTTTCATTATCATTCCATGAAAACACTAAAGTTACAGATTAATGAAGTGCCTACCCAGGCTTTATTTGAGATTATGAAAAGCCTTTACAACTGTTTTAAGTTTCTGGATTTTTTTTTAAAAGACTGTATTCTGGAATATTTCAAGTTTTCAATATCAATCCATGTGCCATTTCTTGCTACATTTTAAATCACATTTGACTAATTTAGTTAGCCTTAGTTCCTTAACTGTAGCTATCCTTTTAGTTGAAATTTAAATTTTCAGTTAATGTTATAATGCACACTTGTAAATTTTCCATATCTGTCCATATTGGAAATGAAAATTGTCATTCTACGAATGTTGAATTCATTTTAAGTATCTGGTGTAGCTGCATCCACAGCTTGGTTGCACAATAGCTGCTTTAAGGTTGATATTATAGGACAAATAAAGTCCAGTCATATATGGAAGCCCACTTCTGTGTGAAGCACACCCTGTATTATCTTAATTCAGCATACATTTCACTTGAAAATAGGCTGATCAGTTCTGAAAATTAAACCAGTGAGGGATATGAATATTTGCATTTCTTTCAGTGCAAAATCAGTTGGTTTCACTTAAATCTGCCTTACAGTGTCCAGTAAAAGAAGTAAAATCCCAAGGTAGGCTACAGAGGATGACCCTATCTTCTGAGTAATGCCTACAGAAGTACATAAGTATGGCAGAAGATTAAGGGCCTAAGAAGCTAGAGATACATGTCTTGTATGTATGGAGTCATGTTTGTGAATCAAGAGTAGCAGGAGGTGCGAGATAGGGATCTTCACAGAATCCTGTGCAAATTGGAGAGAGGATTAAGTGGTACACTAAGGCTTGGACACACTTGAAAGAGCAGTTACAGAAATAGATAGAGAACTAGGAAAGAGCAGAAGTAAACAAAGATTTCAAGATTGTTATGGCTGACGGTTGGGGAGGATGAGAACATTTATAGTTCTGATTTTTGGCCAAGAAGGGCCATTCAAAACTCTGGAAGTGATTTTAAAATGGCTGTCAGCTGACAGCCTGGGTAAAAAGGAACAAACTGTAAAAATTATGTGTGATGAGTTTAAAGATCAAACAAATCATATTAAAGAAGCAAAGAACATAGATTTAACTAGAGAAAGAGTATATATGTCTACAAGGGTGTTCTAATAAGGAAGTGCAAACCAGATATAAATAAGAAATAAGATTTCTTAGTTTAGATGGAAAAACAAGTAATAGAGAAAAGAGAAAATTTGAACACCTTCTAAATTTATTTTCTTTTGGTAGAAATAGATCGGATTTTTTTAAAGGTGAGATGAAAGTTTTAAAAGCAAGTAAAAAAGTTCAATAATGATTTTGAAAGGATAGCTTGCTTTCTAAAGTGCATTATTTCA
The DNA here is from genome assembly GCF_903797595.1 of Erithacus rubecula. NCBI lineage: Eukaryota > Metazoa > Chordata > Aves > Passeriformes > Muscicapidae > Erithacus > Erithacus rubecula. The sequence continues at coordinate 8,450,253 of NC_136661.1, forward strand.
TAAATCTCTGAATTCTGCACCTTACTATCTTAAATGTAATTATTATGTTTAAGATATGGAGAAAAAAAGTGGTTTATTTGGTTTTTTTTCATTTTAGTGTATTTAATTATTGAAATTTAGGATTTAAGTGTTTCACGAAATATTTTCATTATGATTAATTACTCGTATTTGTTTGCAGAAATTTCAAGACATAGAAGAAATGCACCTGCTTCGTATGAAAGAGATTATACAGTCATTATCAAATACCATAAAAGAAATTCATTTGCAAATAGGAGAGGTATTTTTATACTATATTTAGATCATGCTTTGTGTTTTTCCTTAACTATTAAATGGAATATTTTTAACTTTGTGAAATTCAACATAAGCTCAAATTTCCATGGCTTCCTGTTGCATTTTTAAGTTTAGTGTCACAAGATTAACAAAATAAGTCTGGATAAATTATGTCTTCACAGAAAACAAAAGATTAGGACAATTTGAAGAATTTTTACTGTATTTCTAAATTCTACTTTCTGAATATTAATTTAGAACTCATTTAATATAGAATTTGGATGCTACTTTTTAAATTAGAGCTAGAAATTATATCATTCTGAGTTTCCAAATATTTTATATTCTTGGATTTTATGAAAAAAAGATATTTAGTAACAGAAGCTTTTATAATATCTTTTGTTTAGATGGAATTTGGTTTAATTTATAATTTTTACAAGCAGTTCTTTTTTTAAAATTTATTTTTCAAGTCATTTTATTTGCTTACACTTTAGTATTGAGGTCTCCTGCTAATAAGTGATCATCACAAGGGTCATGTGGTTTATTTATAAAGTATATGCATATCCTGCCTTGTTGGAAAAACCTATTAACAGCTGTAGGACCAAAACAACATGTTATTAGACCAAAACTAATACAACAAAGTAATGCTTTTTACTCCAACAGGTGGGAGTTGTGATAATACAGTAGTAACAGTTCACACCCTAAACTGGTGCTGGCTGAAAAAAGACTAAAATGTCTTCCTGACATTATAGTGGGATATGTTGCTGACAAATTCAGAAAATTATATATACAAAAGTTGTTTAACATGGAAGAAATAGAAGTAAAACATAAATATGTCATTTCATTTTTTTGTTTGTAGTGTATCCACACGTGCTAATACCACAGCAAAGAGAAGGGTTTCCTAGATAAAATATGTGTTGTTTTCTCTAAGTTCTGTAATGTATTTTAGAGGGAAGGTTTTTGAACCTTAACTATAGCAAAAGCTACTTTTTAAAGCTAATCACTTTTTTTTTTTTTTGAAGGTGCATGAAGAGTTTATTAATAACATGACAAATACTACAGTTGAGAGTTTAATACAGAAATTTGCTGAGTCAAAAGGAACCGGCAAGGAAAGACCTGGTAAGAGATTAAAACTAATAGAATAGGAAATGTTAGCTTTAAAACTGGAAATTTCCATTCCTAATGAAAGGTCAAACCCATATTTGTATGTACTTTTAATATATGTTCAAGTTCTCAGTATTCATTAACTTTGATATTAAATGGTCCATAGAAATTAGTAATGCAGAATTCATTATGTGAATGTAGTATTTGTGTTCATAAAGCTTGGTGGTTTATAGTTCTATACTGCTAAACTATGCTGTTTCCTGGAACATCAGGGAAATTGGTCAAGAAGCTCTAGTTCCTTGTACAAACTACATGTTGTCTGCTACGTGTTTCTTGTACAAACTGTGATTCTGCATAAATTCTATTTCAGAACTTTATTCTGTATAAACATATTCATAACAGATGACTATAAAGCTGTTTATTGAACTATTGGAACAGTTTCATCAGTTTGTTCAACTTACCAAATTATCATTTTAATAGATATGCAATAACTATTTTTTTATAGAATGTATTTTAATGTATAATAATGTGTATTGCTTCTTTATTAAGAAGCAAATTGAATAGTACTTTCTGAAGGTACAGCTGGTTGGGTGTGGTAAGACATTCCTGGAATGACATAAAAAGGCATTCTCACAGTACTGCCTATATAGTGTCACTTTAATATTGGCATGAATATACAGTCACTAGATGTGTAAATACAGGAATTAGTAGTACTGTTTCCTTCAGCCCTGGGAGTCCTCACTAGTATCTCTGTCTTCTAGTAGAAGAACACAAAGATTTTTTTTGCCAGAGCAAGAATATACATACCAGAGTAGATAATGAAAATTTCTAATAAACTGTTAAATATTATTAGGTATCTTGCAATGTGTCTGTGAGGTGTTTTTAACATGCCATTGTTTCATATTCTTTCTGTGATCCTCTAATGCTGATATCCAAGTGGGCTGAGGTAAGATTACATCTGGAACAATTTTTGAAAATTTTCTGTGTAGTTATCAATTTTTCAGTAAAGATCAAAAAGAAAAAGTGTAGGTATCAAGTTCAGTTCGTCTGAAATAGGACAAAGACGTGACAATTTCAAACCTCTTTGATTAGCTGCTGCCAAGATGTCATGGCTAATGATCTCCATCTTGCTGGGTTTTGACTGGCTGGTTTACAAAGATCCTTCCTAATTTGCCCTAGAACATTGAGCTTCAAGTCATCCATGCTATTAGTGTGTGTTTTGCCAGACAACATTGTAATTTTAAGAGAAATAATACTTCACTTTTTAAATTAATGGAGAAATTACATTACATTTTATACTTGCTGCTTTGCAGTTCTTCAAATCCCATCTATGCTCTCTGGGGCTAAGTAAAAACTTCTTCAAATGTATTCTAAGAAAGTTAAGTGAAATATTTTAAGGAAAGATAACACATTTAGTGTGTAAATGTATGTAGCTCGAATGTTATTTTTATGGTATTAAATTATTGTATTGATATCAACTTTGGCAAGCAGTCATGGTGCAGTGAGAAAGCGTAATCAAATTCAGCCACAAAAGAATACAAATTCACAAGAAGTTTTGAAGTGTTAAAGAGTAGCAACATGGACCATTAATGATGTTAATTATGCTTACTGCTTCTAATATATTTGTTTTATTATCTTAATATCATGAAACTTTGACAGTTTGAGAGATTTGGAAGGCAAAGTGTGAGGTATCAGCCTTATGAGAATGAAAAGGAAACATCCACTGTTAAGGACTGCTTTTTCTTTATTAAACCCTTAATTTTTTGCGTCTGAGAACTCTTGATGGTGAAAAGATATTAATGGAGCAAATGTTGAAAGTCGGTGGGATGTATTTATTGATTAGGCTGAACATAAAAATCTAAATATTCAATGTAAAAATCTGGTACTGACTTAGCTTACAAAACAAATGCAGAAAAACTGTCTTCTGGATGTCACTATTGGTTCTGACCTAAATCTGTTTAAAAGTAATACTTTAAAATTCCCCCGGACTAGGCTTTTTTTCATCCATATTATTTGTGGGTTCCTATGATAAGTGAGATGGTGAATACTTTCAGATATAATAAGCTAAAAAGGCAATGCATAATGAAGTATTTTAGTTTATTTTGGTGTATTATATCTATTTATAGTTCTTTGCAGCTGAGTTCACTTGCTTTTCTTTATATTTGTAAAAATCAGAATGAATCTAAAATTAAGTACCAATGAGGACTGTTTTATTATGGAGAACTACAGACCATTTACAGTGAAGTTTATTGCATATCTGAAATGTATCTCTTCAGTGATGACCTCTTTACCAGAATATATGGGCTCCCTCTGGTGGCTTATTTCTTCCAGCACATTGTACAAGGGCATCTGAAATTCAACTTTTCTTGTACAAATAACAGATTTTCTTTCAAACAGTAATGCTTTGTGAGAGTTTTTTAATTCACTCAGGAACTTCTTTACAATGGTTCTTTTTGCATTGCTATCTAAATGACTTACCTAGTCAGCTTTATAACCTGTGTCTCACTGAATTTGTTTTAGCTTTTTCTTTTTTAAATCAGTTTAGAGTTTATAGGTTTTAATAACACAATAGTTGAAGAAGTAATAATTTTTGTTTTCTGACTTCCATTCAGTGTAAAAAACCCCAAAACTAAAGACCAAATCACTTACATTCAGTTGCAAATCTTTAATTTTAACTAAAAAGAAAGTCTCTTAGTGTAAAACACTTAAAAACAAAGCTGGCAGAACCAGTAAGGCTTCAGATCAGAATTTAATGTGTTCCCTGAACTGCCTCTAACATCTGCCAGAACCAGGATGACATCAAAGAATGGGACCTTATGTGGTCCTTATGAGATTTAACAAGACCAAGAGCAAGATGCTACACCAGGGTCAGGGCAACTTCTGGTACCAACACAGGCTGGGGATGGACAGATCAGAGCAGCCCTGCCCAGAAGGACTTGGGGGTGCTGGTGGGTGAGAGGCTGGACATGACCCAGCCATGGCACTGCCAGCCCAGAGAGCCAAACGTGTGCTGGGTGCATCCAGAGCAGAGTGGGCAGCAGGGCCAGGGGGATTCTGCCCCTCTGCTCTGCTGAGACCCCACCTGCAGTGCTGCACCAGCTCTGGGCTCCCAGCACAGGAAGGACATGGAATTGTTGGGGTGGTCCAGAGGAGAGACACCAAGTTTATTAAGACACCTCTCCTGTGAGATCAGGGTAAGAGAATTGAGGCTGTACAGCCTGGAGAACAGTATGCTCCAGGAAGAACTGATTGTGGCCTTCCATTACTTAAAACAGCCGTATAAGAAAGACAGGGGCAAGAAAATAGGGCCTGTAGTGATATGGCAAGAAGTAATATTTTTGAGCTAAAAGACAGTAAATTCAGACTAGATATAAGTAAGGCATTTTTTATCATGAGGGTAGTGAAACACTAAAAGTGTTTTACCCAAAGAAGGGGTAATTTTCCCATCCATGGAACCATTCACGGTCATGTTTGACAGGACTCTGAGCAACCTGATCTTGCCCAAGATGTCTCTGCTCAGCACAGTGGGGTTGGACTAGATGTGCTTTAGAAGTCCCTTCCAGCCCAAACCATTCTAGGATTCTATAATATGTTCCTGATGTTAGGTTTAATAGCAGATTCAGTGCCATCAGTTGGAAGATGCTTAATCATTCATATGGTCTTGCAATGTTCATCAAAACTTGCCTGCTTCTGACTGATTGGTTTCCTGTTTGTTATAGTCTGTTGCTTCATATTCCTTGGAAAATTAATTTATTGTATGGTGGAAAATATCTGCTTTTCTTCCAAAGTATATTTAAATCAATAGTGGAAGTGATATCAGAGTAATCTTATTCCAGATTAATGACATATCAGTGAGCTCTAGCTATAGATACTTAACCTTCTATTAATCTGTTAAAAAATTGATTTGTTCCAGTGTGTGGTGTTGGTGCACAAGACCAAAGTTAAGTTTAAGCTTATGTTCTTTTTAGATTTTATATTTGAAATTGTTGGGTTAGTATCAAATATCTTTTTAAAAGTTAGTGAATGCCTATATATCTGTAGTTGTAGTTTTAATTTAAGTTACTGAATTACCATGTCCTCTTTTCAAATATGGGGAACTAAATGTATGTGTTTGTTCCTGCATTAGTTTTTTGCTCACTACATAGTTCTCCCAGAAGGCTCCATCCAGCCTGGCCTTGAACACTTTCAGAGATGGGACATCTACAGCCTCTCTGGGCAACTCATTCCAGCACCCTCACAGTAAAGATTTTCAGCAACCTCAGAGTAAAGAATTTCGTTCTAGTGTTTAATCTAAACCTGTGCTCCTGTATGTTAAGGTTATTGCCTTCTTCCTATGCCCATGAGAAAAGGCCTTCTTCAACCTTTCTTGTAGGCCCACTGTAAGTAGTAGAAGGTATTCTGAGTTCTCCATGGAACCTTCTATTCCTCAGGCTGAACAGCCCCAACTCTCTCAGCTTTTCCTTGTAGGACAGATGCTCCAGACCCTCTGATGAATATAGTTGCCCCCCTCTGAAGTCAATTCAGCGGGGTATCATTTTGTGCTGGAGACCCCAGAGCTGGATGCAGTACTACAAGTGGGGTGTCACCTGAATGGAGCAGAAGATAGAATACCCTCTTGTCCTCCTGCCCACACTCTTTTGGATGCAGTTCAGGATACAACTGGCTATCTGGGCTGTGAGTGCCCATGACTGAGTCATACTAAGCTGCTTGTCCATGAACACCACCACATCTTTCTTTCAGAAGGCTGCTCTCAACCCATTCTCTGCCCAGCCTGTATTTGTGCTTAGAATTCCGTGGCCTGGAATCCTGCAGTTGGCCTTTTTGAATTTCCAGAGGTTTGCACATGCCCATCCTCTTGGGCCTGTTCTAGGTCCCTCTGAATGGCATTCCTTCTCTCTAGTGTGTCCACCATGCCACCACACAGCTTAATATCACTGGCAAACTTGTTGAGGGTACTCCCAGCTGTCCATATCACTGACAAAGATGTTACACAGCACCAATCCCAATACTGATCTCCTGAGGAACACCACTTGTCACTGCTTTCCACTTGGACATGGAACTTCTGATGGCAACTCGTTGAGTGCAACCATCCAGCCAATTCTTTATCCACCAAGTGGATCCCTGCCAATTATATGTATCTCCAGTTTGCAGAGTAAGATATCATGCAAAACACTGTCAAATGGTTTGCAAAATACAGATAGATGACATGGGTTGTTCTTCCCTTATTACAGTGATGTAATCCCATTGTAGAAGGCCTTTGTCTTCATTAATTTCTTGTGGTATCATTGTTAGTGGTTTGTTCCATTTGGTACCCTTGTTAGTGGTAGTTTGTTCCTCTGCTTTTCCCCTTTTTTCTTAAAAATATTAAAAATGAAATCAATTCTATTGTAATGCAGATTTTTAAAATGGAAAGCCTTAGGTTTGCTCTCTAGTTCTCCAATGAAACAATTATACAATTGTCATATGCAGATGACAATTACTACAATGATGACAATATGCTGTGCCATTATTTAGTTTGAGAAAAGCATTGGGTCGTTTTCAGCTGTAGTCATTTTTTAAGAAGTATTGGTTTTGTACTAGCTTGATCTGTGTTTCACAATCTGTAAGCCCATAAAAATACTTGTCTCCTTTCATTATCCATTCAGTAAATTTAAACTTTTTACAGGGCCTTAAAGAGGTTTGCATTTAAAAAAAATATTGAAAACTGACACCTGCAATTCATCTACTCTTTGATAACAATACTTTACAAAGTTTATTTTCAACAGTTGCTGTTGGTCAGCCATCACTGACTTTTGCACTTACAGTAAAGTATTTGACTTTTGTTTCTCTTGTCATTTTAGATATTATATGTATGTATACTATAATATAGTACAAATATTTTTATTAAAATGGTTATTCCATAGATAACAAGATTCAGAAAGAACAGACGTAGTATTTCTATTCTATTTCTTCCTTCCACCAAATGCAAAAATTGACAAATTGGTCAGTAACCAATACTGCTGATTAAAAAAAAAAAGTTTAGCCTGTTGATTTTTGGACCTGTTAAAGACCTATTTTATTTTATTTGCCCATGCAGAAGAAATAGTTTCAAGACTCCAGTAATAGAAAAGAGTAAGGTCATGCATGTCAAGTGGAGACATAATTTCTAAATGACAAAAAAATCCTAAATTACGTTCTGGAAATGGTATTAAGTAGACTAAGTCGATACATTTTTCAGTGAGTTAGAACTGCTATAATGTCAGGATCGCTACTTTTTCACAAGGTAGCACATACCAGCAAAAAAAATCCTGGCACTTTCCTTAGTGTGTTAGCGATCATTTTCTGTTCTGAGAGACCGCATTTGGGAGCTGTGTCTGTTAGCAGACATCATCAAGCATTGAAGCTTCAAGTTTAATAAACATCTAAACCCCAAATTTTACCTAGCCTTTAATTCAACTGATTTCTGATTCCATGAACTTGACAGAATTATTTTATTAGAGTGTTTCATGTGGCAGTCTGTTGGCAGTGGTGTTAGTGCAAAATTTGGTGTGAATTTATCACACACATGTAGGTGTTTTGCAAATGCCTATTGTGAGCCTTTTAGTCCTAAATGTCATGAGAAGTACTGCTAATGTGTTTTTCCCAAAGCAAATGCAAGAGTGCCAAAGTGAGCTGCAGCACAGGTGAAAGGTAGTGCTGATAGTGTTAAGGCATAGTTGTGCTCACTCCATATTAGTACTCCTATTAAGTTATTTGTGTTACACTGCATGTCCGGAATCTAATAAAGAAATGTACCAAATTAATGAGATCAAACAGTGAGGAGAGAAAAAGAGGGTTAAGTATAAGTTTATTACTCCTAAAAACTTCTAGAAACAAGTTAGAAACAATTCTTTCCCAGAGTTTGAGAGGCAACATCAAGTATTGATGTTTCTTTGATTAAAGCTTACTAGCATTTTGCGTAGTTAAATAATGAACTCCGCTTTGAAAGAAATACTTTAAACAGTACTGGGTGTGGCATTTATTTTTTTCCATGGGTTTGTTTGATAACATAGTAGTTCACAGCACATTTAAAAATACTTTTCTAGGACACTAAACAAGTTACAAAGTAGGTGGAAATAAACACTGAAAATGGTTAATACTGACTTTTGAACAGCTCTGCAGGACATCTTTGAGCTTCTTTTCCACGGGGAAGGGTAACAAAGCAAGTATTTATTTTATGTTCTTGTAAATTATTGTCTTTGTATTTTTTTTTGAATACTGTGAATACTTTAGTGCTGCTGACGCTTGTGGTTAAATGCATAAATAGCTTGGAGTGTCACAATTTCTCAAAGACTGTGCCCACATTCAGATCTACACAGAAGACTGACTGAGGAATGAGCTTAGTTTATCAACACCAACAGTGTCCTAGGAATTCAGCAAAGGATTATTTATAAAGAAAGACAGATTACTGGTGTATTTCAGAAGTTAATTGAAGAAATTAAGTATGAATGTCTTCCAAGGGTCTTATGCAGTAGAACTGTTTTTGATTAGGAGCTACAAGCTGGAAAGCTGTACCAACAAATGTATCTTAATTGCTGTCCTAGATATCTATTTTGTTTCGCCTGCAAAATTTGGTCCTTTCAACAAACTACCAAAGCTTCTGTGGGCTTCTAGTCTGATCTGCCAGCACAGATTTTTAATAAGTACATATATCTAAGTTGTAAACTTGTTTTAGGATGCTATTTATTTATTTTTAATGGTCTGGAGAGTTACAAAGGAGCAAGTTTTATTGAAAAAATGCTTGAATGGAAGTGGAAGAACCATAGCATTGATAAAAGTATCTTAGACAACATCAGTAGGCATAACAGGGCAAAAGCTAGATTGTGAATAATCTAGAGCACTCAGTAAGATAAAGTACTCTTGTCACACTCAAATTTTCTTTCTACAGGCAAGCAAATTAGTTGCAGCCTGACATTTAAAAGAGGTTTTTGGGACTACAGGATGCATTTCAGTAACTTAAATAAGAAGAATGTATTAAATAGATGACAGTCATCAGAAAATGCAGTAGGGTGTGTGATGGATTCTACTATGACCAGAAAAACTGAATAGCTTCAAAACACCTGAAAATAGAAAAAAACATACTGAGATATGTTTTATGCTGATAAAGTGACCTGTACGTTACTTATATAAAAACCATAAATTTTTATGTCAATAGTATTTAGGAAAGGTTGGATATTTTGAACTTATTTATTTGTGGTATATTTTCCTTTTAAAGTAGGAAATGTTCTTTGTTTTCTAATGGAAAAAAGATCTTTTTGCCTGAAAATTCTGGGTACTATGAAATATATTACCCTACTTTTGCTGCTTAAGGTCGCATTAAACATCTTAACCTCTGATGATTTCATGGGCTTAAGTTCAGAATTTCAGTAAGAAATCATACATTTCTTTGTTTACAGGGAGAATGTGTGGCTGCTAAAAAAGATGTGACTCTTTGAAGCTGTCTTTGAAAATATTTACTGACATATACTGAAAAATTTATTGACATATTTACAGTGTCTAGTGTCCCAGAATCTTAGCTGAATCTTCTTAAAAGTGAATGTGTCTTTCATCACTGCATATTTGCATGGTCTTATCTTCAGCAGGTACATCACACACCATGTAGACTGGCAAAGCCATTTGTTACCGATACTTACATATATAGACTAGAATTATGCTCTTGCTTAGTACTTTTTCCATACCTCTCCTTCAGTTTTCATAAGACTGCTACTTTCCATACAATTTGATGGAAAAGGAGAGTGTAGAAATGAGGTTGCTAGAGACAGAATTACTACTCATTTGGAGAGTCAGCAGACAGCTGAGTATGTGTTTGTATGTATTGTGTATGTTGGCCTGCCACATTGCTTGTGATTATTTAAAACCAACCATATCTCACGTCCTGTTGTTCATGCAGTCAGAGAGAAAATATGGAGTGAAGCTGTGGCAAAAGCAAGAGCAGAAAAGGACGAGAAAAGGGGTCATAATGCTCTGCATATTGGTATATTAGCTGACATTATTCTGCTGCACACAGACTCCACTTCCACGGATCATAGCTGAAACTTGCAGTGTTTATTGTCATACTCAGGTGTTGCAGCCTAGATGGATCTCTACCTTGAATCATCCCCCTCTTTGGTACATGTTTCCTGTCTCTTGAAAATTCTTGTGTTACCAGAGCAAAGAAAAATAATTTGTATCTGATGTTTGCCACCTTTTTATTTTAGAGAAAAAAAAATTTGATCTTTCCTTCTTATGATGAACATCTTAATTGATAAGAGTTATTTTAAGGCTACTCAGATTATGATCCTTTGCTGCTTTATTTTTGCTCTGTTGGCCACACAGAAATGGTGTCCCCTGAGTATAAAATACTTGCTGTATTAACATAGATTTTATGCCAAAGTACCAGAAAAGCCTGAGATGGGTAATGTTTCTTTTGATCTGGTGAATGGAGTGCAGGAATGGAAGCCTAGTAGCAGTAACAGAATTAAGGTTAAAATCGATTGTTTGTTTAGATGCTTTCATCATATGTTAATTCTTCATCTGAAAAGATTATTTCTAAGAAAGTGATGTGTATGTTGCTATGATAATTGCCATTATTTCTGATGCCACTATCACCTCTATCTTTTGGGTTGTTTCCTTAAATGAATACTATTTTTTAAAGGAATATTTGGTGAAGCATTCAACATCTCTAGATGCTGTGTTTCAGCTAGGCTGATATATCACTCTGAGGATATAACAGACTAGTTAGAAATTCAGAAATGGTGTGGTGGAACTGTATTTATTGAATTGCATCAAAGGATAAGATTTTAACAGTATTATTTCAGTATTTTCTCTCAGACTGACTATTAGGCCTGGTTTTTTTTTTTGCCCCTTATCCTCTTTGAGGCAAGGAAGAATTAATCAAATCCATAAATTAAGATTTGCTTGTAGTAGTTTGGTACTAGCATCATAACTGTATCACATGTATGAAATTTAGCTCAAAGAAAACAGCTGTTCATCTTTAGTCTGCACTCCTCCAAATAAGATGTGCTTTAATTTGTTTTCTTTTCTTCTTTTTTTTTTTTTTTTTTTTTTTTAATGTAGAATAAGAAGTCCTTTCCTAGGAAAAAAAATTTCTTATTATTTTCTAAAATAATTTCTCATGTATGAACAGTCAATAAAAATAGGAAGCTAATGTTAGAAACATTGATGTTGACAAAATATATTTGAGCTTGCTGGCTTCTGAATTTGAAAGCTTGAAATTTTTTGTTAAACATATCACAGGATCAGATGATAGCAAGAAAAAGATTGCTTGTATGTTTGTGTACATACAAAATTGACCTTTGTGATGCAGCTTGACATCTAAACACTAAAAGCAGTCATTTGTTTTGACAGCAGAATTAATTGAGGCTAAAACAGTCGAAATTCCACTTGTATCAAGCTGTTCATTAGGAACTGCTGTCTGGCTTTAGTGCTGTCAGAAAAATAACCTGTTCTGCTATGATTAAATAGCAGAATGATGGTCGGTCCACTGAATTTGAGAGAGAGGTTGAATAAACTTTCTACTGCGGAAACAATTCAGAAGTGACACGCTGCAAGGGGGGTCAGAATGTGCATTGATATCCAGCTGAGCTGTCAACTGGCACTGAGCCAGGCACGCAAAGCTTTGCCATTTGAAGCAGCATGTGAAGCATATGCAGTTTAAAAAAACTGTCCTCCTTTCATGCATGATTTACGCTCAGAACAAACTTCTGTTTTTGTCGAAAACATGAATATCATTTGTCATTGTATCTATAACTACAGGTATAGATTTATAGAGTATTTTTAAAAGATTTTGCTTGACACAGATATGTTAATGTTTATATGTGCATGCATGTGTGTAAACTGATTCCTTGGGTTGCAGAGAAAGGCAGTGTTGGGAGTGTTCTTAGGGTCTGAGTGTTTCCAGTTACTGAAAGTTAGATGCAGTTAATAGCAATATAGTGTTTCTTTCTGTCATGCATGCGCCCCTTAAGCTAGAAAGGAGACAGTTTTCAAAAGCAGATGCAAATGTAAAGCAGTTCTTATTTGATTTGTTGACTTCTTGATTTGTTTAACTTTTTAGCTCTGTGGGATTTTCCAGTTCATTGATATACTTACTGGGGGCACTTTTTCAGGGTATGACATAATATTATGTTTTCCCTACTAGTAATATTGGTTGATTTTTGGATTTGACTTGTTTATTTAAGAGTCCAAACAATACAATAATTTTTCCCCTCTCAACTGAGGGAAGTATGAATTATATTATTGTTTTGACATTAGCAAAACATTCTCCTGATGTGTTGCTCACAAAAGTTTTATGTAATGTTATGCAGACAGGCTAGAAAATCTGTATCTCAGAGGGTTTTTTTAAGTAGCAGGTATAAGATAGTGGTTATAAAGGTGGTTTCCGTACCTGCCTTGAATATACTCTGAAAGTACTGTTCCCATAGATGTGAGCTAAATATGTAGGAGATTCTGTAATATAATGTACAGTGCAATTACATCTCCTTCATTTGTCTGCCAATAAGAACTTTATCTCCTTATTGCTAGCTGTATACTCTGCCTTTAGTTGCATGAAATCTCACATACTCACAAGCCACTTGTAACAAGAGAAACATTGCATGTAGTTACTGAACAGTCTAGGAGATGCAGCCTGAGATGCAGACTCACTCACTGGTGCTTAAGTTATGAATGCATCACTTGTAAATTATATTAACAAAAATAAAAATTCTCCATTTATGCAAATTACTTTTTCTGTTCCAGCAAAGCAAAGCTTCTTCATTTTCAAGAGCCTAGAAACTGACCCAGTCCTGTTGTATTTGCTTTAGTCTCTTGTCAATTAGCAGCTGTCTGCCTCCTTGTGTTTGTGAAACCATACTCCATTTGCTTTCTCTTCTTGTCCTTATCTGTTCCAGTTGGTAGAATATTGTGAGCATTAAAAAACTCAGCATAGCTTGTGATGATGCTTGCCGGAAATTTTTTTGTACAGTTAGAGGAGCTTACTGATTTTTGACGCCTGCTTACTTTGTAGAATACTACATTTCTCATTAACAGCCAGATAGCTAGGTATATATTCTTAAGTTAGTGAAATCCCACTAGATACTCATGTCTCTTTCTGTTACAGAGGCTAACCCTACATTTATACGCTGTATTTATTAATTTTTTTATATTCTGTTTGTCTAAAGTATCAAATACATACAAGTCTATGTAGAGGTATTTGAGGTGTTAAAGGCAGTGTTACCAATGTAAGAATTAATTTAGCAGCAGGCAGAGTAGACTTTTTGAAAGTTGTGCTCTCCTTGCAACAGAACATTGATTTAGAGACCTTTGCAGGGATTGGTCGAGATCTCAGCTATAACTTTTTATTACTCAAAAAAAGTCTTGAAAAGTCTTTTTGATTTTTACAATACTGCTGTGGTTCTAGAATTTGTTTTTGTCTTCATATGAGTGCTTGATAATAGGCTTCCTTCTCAATTCACTTTATTGTCTTGTTATGAGAAAAAGATCAAAGGAAATTTTAGTGCTTTGATTGCAGTACTGCCAAATAGCAGTGTTATCAGCATTATCACCTGCACTGCACTGTGGCAACATTTAGATGGTTTTTTCAGTGTTTTAGGCTACCATATAGCATGGACTCTCTCTCTCTAGAGACTGCTTCAGGGAATGACTTCAGTCCCCAACATCAACACTACTGAAATGTGAAGCAACTGCTTTTCTTTCTTTAAATATTGCAATGGACAGTGAACTTGTTTACTTGCATCAAAAGTTTTAGCCATTGTAATCATCCAGATTTTGAGCTGAAGTCTTTCTTGGTGTTAAGCATTTGTCTACACTACAATATTTGGGCACAAGTCTGTTCTGAAAACTTTCTGCCTTATAGAGGCAATGCATCCACTGTAAAATTTTCATGTTGTTATTACAGAAGGTATTGAGATAGCAGGACATTAAGTTTGCATGTTTTGACTTCCATTTGTATATTACATCAATAACATTCTCCATTAATGACAATCCACTGGTAGTTCTTGACTGTAGCAACTTCTGACTTCTTGACTTCTGATTAAGGAATCAGAAAAATAGACATTACGGTGTTGCAGAGGAGGAAGCTTTCTAAGTTGTCAATTTTTAGAAGTTTGGGGGATTTTTTTGCAGTTCTATCGCAGCTGCTTTTGTTTCCGTGTTCTACATGGACAGTGGGCAATGCTGAAATGCTGGAAAATCCAAGGAATGCTGTTTGAAGTCCTTATTGATGCTATGCTCCCGTAACAGTATGTGCACCTAAGGCCTTCTGGCTGACTAGGAGACTGCAAGTGGTTCTAGCAGGGACAGCATGGTGACAACACACAGTGCTGGCTGAACAACAGTATTTTCACTTCTTTGGACTCAAAGACATCTGCCCACTGGAGACTCCAGCTGTTATGCAGGCTACTGAAAGCTTCTCACAGCTATCCTGTTTTCTAAATTAGTACACTAATTTAGTGTGCCATAGGAAATGTCTATTTCTGAAATGTTACTTTGATTTAAAAATACCCAAGGCAAAATATGATATTCTTTATGGCAAAAATATACGAAGAACTGTTGGGAGGTTTGAAGTTACAGAACAAAACTTGTCATAAAATTTAAAACTATTGCAAATTTCACTCTGCTCCATTTAAAAAGGCAAGCTGTATTCACAGATGTAGAAATATTCTTAGTTGTAAGGCACCCACAAGGATCATCAAATCTAGCTCTTAACTGAATAGTCCATAGAGAGATAGTAACACCAACACAACCTTGGTGCTACTAGCACTGTGCCCTCACCAGCTCAGCTAATTAGAGACAGCCACTGACATGAATTTCTGAAATTCCAAAGGAAGAAGGGCCCTGTACAAATTTTAGGAGGAAAGATAAATTACTACCAAAATAGGGTTTTGAATTTTAACTAATTGACATGATGTCTGTGTGCTTCTCTAGTAAGGAAGAATGTGTCTTCAAATAAAAATTCTTACAAAGTGTAAGAACCTCACCTTTAAAGGCAAGTGTTTTAGCCAAGCATAATGGAAAAAAATAGAGGAACTTGAATGTCTAGTTAAAGAAAATATTTTCTTTCTGCTTATTTTAGAAGTGGAAGTTAAGATACTGATCTGAAATATGGATGAGCTATACTTGAGCCTTCATTATTTCTTTTAATCATTGGTATAAAAGTCTTAAAATTCAGGGGTTCACTCTTACTAGCTGGAAAGTGTAATGCAATGGCGGAATTCTGAAAAATCCTGAGTATTTTATTCCTCTGAATATTTAAGTCTCAGTGTTTGCAGGTTTATTTCTTTTATTTTGGGTATGAGTGTGATTGTTTTGACTTTTAAAAATTTTTTTCCTAGCAAAATGAGACTATGTATAGAAACAAGAAACAGAAGTAGTTGAATCATTAGCAAAGTGATGAAAAATGAGAGGTCTGAAGTCTAGTTCTGAAGCTGTAATGGTTGTGTTCTTCAGCTTCTACATTTGATGGCATTTTTATGAATGACTTGCTTATCCTTTGAACACTAGTTTAATTTTGTAAAATAAAATGTTCATTACATCAATATGGAGATGTAGACGTGCAGTTATGAAAAACAGTTTTCCTGTCCTTTTGTTTTACAAGATACCCAGGTTTGCTTCGTTTTGGAGCATGCTGACTTTGTTTTACTGTAGCAACAGCGGAGAGCAAGGGAGAAAGGATTGGAAGACCAGCTTAAAATGCACATGTGTTTATGATGTGTAACAGATTGAGAGAGCTGTTAGGAAATTGCATCTTGTCTTGCTATACTGAATAATTAGACTTGCATTTGAAGTAATTTACTGATTGAAACTTAAAGGGCAGTTAAGACTGCCATTTGAGATTTGTCTTTTAAAATTCTGCTTTCAAGAGCATAAGTTGGAGGCCCAAAAATTACATTATGATAAGTGAGATATTGATGTGTTCTAGTCCAAAATTCTGATCCTGCTGTTTGTCAAACATTTAGATTTGTTTTTACTGACTGGGAAAATTTTTCAAACTCAGTCATATATAAATCAATAGTATATATACAGTATATATATATAGTATATATAACAGTATATATAAATCAATACTTTCAGTGTGCTGAAATTAAAAAAAAAAAAAGAAGAAGTATTTTTCCCCTTTGTCTTATCTGTAATATATCTGTATATAAACTTGTGTGCATGCTATCAAAATGTTTGCAGAAAGGTAAGTAATAACCATTGTGGCACAGTGATAGCATGCTAAACCTTTTCTTCTGTGGATATAGCTACAAGATAATCCAACATGGCCTAGAAGAAAAGACACTTGCCTGCATGTGCTCTCTGTTCCACAAGTGCTGCTATGATTCTGTCATTTCCTGGACAAGGTCCTACAGAAACTTTTGCTGTTTTCTATACACTTGCTCCCTAAAGTGTCTCATAGTGGGATTAAATAAATTCTAGACCTAGCCAGATTGAATAAATGAGGTTTAGAACATGAATTTGCAGTGGCAACTGACTGTTAATATGTGGCAAATATAATGTGTGGAATGAATTTGCTTAGATCCAGAAATTGTGGAATTTAATTGGTGTTTGCTGCTTTTTTTTTCTTTTTTTTTTTTTCTCTCCTGTTGAGTCTTGCAGATTTTTGAAAAAAAAAGCGTTATTGCTGTGTTTAAGATTTTACATGCCACTTCTAGCTATGCAGGCAATTTGCTATGGAGAGGAAATACTAGGACTAGCAATGTAGAGTGAGCAAAAGTGTAACTTTCGAAATTAGGCCTATAGCTTCTCTTTTTTCATTTTTACTTATACAACTCAAATGAACTGTAGTTAGATGATACTGGTATTTCAATTTTTCAGTATGAAAGAGTGAAAAAATGCTTTACTTATATGATTTTGCTGTATCTTTGGCCATTGGCAGAGTAGTTGTGCCTTTCAGTTACTACCAACATTTGTAATTAGATAATCTTGTATTTTCAGGAAATATTGTTGCCATTAAAATAGATTAAATTTGACCTAATGTTTGTCTTCATTGTCCTTTCTTTAAGGCCCTATTGAGTTTGAGGAATGTAATACATCCAGTGTAGCCGAAGGTGAGTTGCCATAGCATAGTTATTTGCATGGGAATGCTGTGGATAACTGCTGAACTGTGACACAAAGGGTACTCATTGTGTATAACTTTAAAATGATCTAGTAGATTAAAATGCAGTTTTTGTTTTGAGAAACAAACTTCAGTGACAATAAAACCTATAAAACTTTCATAAGATTAATACATGAAGGGCAGGCAATTTTAGTGTTTCTTACAAGTATGCTTTGGCTAAGGCTTGCCTTTGCAGAGGTTTGGGTTTTATTCACTTATGAATGTGTTGTAGCTTAATTTAAAAGTGTAAAAATATGGCCTGGGCTCTTCCATCATTACTGTATCTGTTAAACTAAGGCTGATGTATGTTATGATTGCAAACTCTTTATTGGTGCAGCTTATTTTGCTTAGAGGGTTGTTTTCAGTGGTTAAGAACTGTTTTCTTTCCATAAGCTGTATCTTTACCTGTGGGACAGAGGAGTCAGCAGCACAGCTATAGCATCTAAAAACTTTTAAGTTGCCAAGACTTCAGCTGAGACTTAAAATCTCTTCTAACTGAAGCAGAGAAGATCCATGTTCAGCAACTGCTCTCATGCTCCGTTTGCCATTGTTTTGGGCTGCATAAGGCAGAGAAAAAATAAAGCCCAGACATTTAAAAATAATCTTGGAGAAAATTTTGTGCCTCAGTATATATTACTGACTCTACAGCTACCTGGTTTGAGAAGTTTGGACTTACTGAAAATTTCTAGGAGCAGAGAGGTTCCTTATGCACTGTATAAGGTATTTGTGTAAAGGTTATAATAGAGTGCTTAAATTGGCAGTGGTTTAATTTTAGAAGCCAAGTTATTTCTACCACTCTACTGAAAAGAGAAAAGCATGCTGTCGATAGTATCATGCATCAAAACCAAACTGTAGACTAGTTGGATCAGATGCTTGCATTTAGTCATTTTGTTTGTCAGTCTGCATTGCCTCAGCAAATATTGTGAAGAAGCAGATGTGGCAGTAAGTCAGAGAATATTAAAGTGTGTTTTAGTTTTAGTACATTAAATGGGAATGAAAGCAAACTTTTTTCAGTACTGTAGCTGTATGTATCCAGTTCTAAAAGCAGGGATGAAACAAAAGGGAAGAAGTATAATTCCAGAATCAGTGAGTATTGGAGCTGGACATAGTGCTGTGAAATCATCAACTCACATCAGCTGGAAGGCCAAGAAACAATCTTGTTTTTAACAGGACCAAGATCCTACTTTTGAGAAAGGAAAGGAGCTTATAGCTCCCAGGAACACACAGGGAAATAATGACAGGGTGTTGAAGTGCTGTGGTTGGGGAAGGCAATGTTCAGTTTCTCATCCTTAGCTTTCCAGGATCAACTGGAGCAACAGCTCCTGTTGAGTTTCTGTGAGCAGAGACCTCTTCCTCAAAACTGTCTATTAAAAAACTGTCTGTATACCCAACTTGGGGATCCAAACTATTGTTTTTAAGGATTTTGTTACTAATGTGTTTAACCCTATATTGATTTCTTCTTTTTAAATTGCTATTTTACTTAAGGCAAATTGGAATAATGTTACCTTAATTTGGCTCCATATCTATTTCCACTGCATACCTGTGGCAGCATTTAAAAGATTGGCATTCATATGCATCTGTGTTACTAAATATGCATTTATCTCTCTGATTGGTAAATGAAGAGTGTTTGTTCCACAGGGATAAAACCACGGAAAAGGAAGCCTTTTGGCTTATCAGGAATAATGAAAAAGGAAAAAGATACTGAATCTGTGTAAGTATATTTCCACTCTGAAGCCTTGTCATGTATGAAAACTAGCAACGGGAATAAAAATTAGCTGATATTTAAGCAAAAAAAAGTGTTTAGAAAAACATCACAGTTATTTATGACTTTTGTGACCAAGGATTTTATCTTAAATAAAAGCAGGAGTGTATTCATAGTAGTCAACTCATGTTTTATTCTTTCCTACACAGGTAAGTAGTTTTCTGTTCTTCTACATTTCAGCATTGTATATAATGTAACTCACATTAATCCTAATCCTGTACATGGTAAAAGTGGATGGCTGTGTTTGCAGCATTAAAGCTTCAGTTATTCTTCTGGGAGAAGAACTTCTACCTATACTGTTGAAGGACAGAAAAATGCAGTCTATCATGAGTGCACCCCAATCTCAAACACTATCATTCTAGCTCAGGATTGATGTCCCAAATATACCCTTTGCCATATTCTTTGCATGTGCTCAGTCTCCTAGCAGTTAAATATCTGTAAAAAGTGAGTTTACATATAAGTTCTGAGGTGAATTAGTCACATATTAGTCTATATTAGTATTTATGGTCAGTATATTTTTTTCATAATTTCTACATGTATTTTCTCAAAAAGTTAGCTTACAATTTGACGAACTTGACAACATAGAAATACTCCCAGAGGCAACAGCTGCATACATACTTTTAAAAATTACTTTTAAAGTATTTTACAAGTGTTAGTTTTTTTAACATACTGCTGAAAAAATTCATGACCTAAGAACAGCAGGTGCTAGTAGTATTTTGTTTCTATATTCACACACTCTACAAAACTGATTAGATTCTGAGATCAGAAGGAAAAATGTATAATGGAATGATATCCATCCTATGTAATATTTGCCATAGGCTTTTACAGAGATTCTTGCATTAAACTATACCTACTAAATGAACTAGAACATCACAAATAAATAACAGAGGATTCATTATGTGTTTACATAATATATCCTGATACTTCTTTTATTATCTCTTTAGAGCTATACATTGCTGGTCTGTATTTTTTTGATTTAATTAATCATCTGATGATTCTGTTAGGGACTGGAAATTATAAAAATGTCATCAGAAGTTTCTCTGCACCGAGAAGTCAAGTCCTCCCTTGGTATTGTGCTTTATTAGTCTGTAAGCTTGTTTAGTTTGTGTAGGGCAGGCTTTCCACATCTAGAAAATCTCTTGTAGTTGGAAGGCTTTTCAGTTTGTCGAGAGAGTTTTTAAAGTCTTAATTCCTGCACTGGTGGTGTGTCTAGTAATGGTTTAAATTCAGGGAAATACCCCACAGGGTGCATTCTCTTACATATCACTCTAGTTTAGCCAAGGCTTGCACTTCTAACCGCTGCTTTGCATGATTTGGTTGTTTCAGTTTTTATCTACAATCCTTAAATTCCCTTATGTTGCTTTATAGCATAAACACGACCCATTTCTTTAATTTTAAGAGTGATAAATCTAGTGATTTAAAAGTACACTTGTCTACAGCCTGATGTCCTCATTTACCACCTCAGCAACGTTTGTAGCATACTGTGTTTTCATTGCATCTATAGAACAGATCCTGAGAGATGCTGTTAGTACTCCTCTGAATGATACTAGATCTACCATTTCTGTTTGAGATCTCTTAGCTCATTAATTTTAGAAACCTTCATTGTGGGCTGAATTATATTCATTCATTTGCCTCATATTTCACATTTCTCAACTTTTATGCACCTGAGGCTGACTTGTTTGCATACAGACACTTTTTGTAACCACATCTCTCAAGAAAAGAATAAAAATCCTTTGTCTTTCCAAGAAGTTAAACATCTTTCAGAACAGCTCTATTGCTATCGAAGTTGTAAAACAAGTAGAAATTCGGTGGCATAGATCCTCTTTTGTGTGAGGCCTTCCAGAGAAGATGGAATCCTTTATCTCACTGTCATTTCCTTAACATACTGTACTGAATTTTGTATTAATGCTTTCATGTTAGCAAGTTTTTTGCACGTGTTTTTAACACACTTTAGTAAAACCTATGGGTTTTGCCTTTAACCCAATTATTTTTTCAGAGAAGATGTTTTAGATTGCAATACATTTTATTTTTTTCCACATTTATTTTTCTATAAATGCATGTTTAGGATATTTAGATTAATGATATAAAAACACTCTTGTTCAGTTACACTATTAGTATTTGTCAGGGTGCAAATTAGAGAGGACTTGTATGCTACTCAAGTATTCCCACGTTCTGTAAATGTAATTGCTTCTGCTTTCTGAAGACATCAGAGAGAATCAGTGTCATTCATTATTTTAAGTACTACTGCTCAAATCAAAGTTGCAGTGGAGAAGTTTGACACTTGTGAATAGTGTGCTTGCAACCACTGCCTTTCTGCAGACAACTTTCCAAAAATATTTTGAAGTGCTTTTTAGGAGGGCACTCAGTTATTAGTTCAGCATCTCCTAGTACTTGACTGCAACTGTGCTTGACAAACATCAACTATGAATGAAACACTAAAAGAAGAAGATCTGAATTCCTCTGAAGAAAATACAATTTTCTTTGTGAACTGGTTTTTGTCCAATACATTTTTCACTTGCGGGTAGGCTATTTCACTGCAATTGGTGACTTTGACTTATTGTACACATCAAGCATGAAGACCTGAAATTTAAAGTGTATTCATCCAGAACAGTGTTGTAGTCCTCACTTTCCTTAATTTTTTTGTTATTATTTTAATTGTTTTCACTAATATGCGAGCTTCATTTTTCATAATTTCTTTTGACTTTTTCTTCTGCAGTTTTTTCAGCATAAATTGTCTGCCGTTATTTAAATCTCATTGTGTTGAATGTGGATTATTTAATAGTCTGAGAGGTAAAAGAGTCAAATGCTCTGTTTTAAATTAATTGATAATATTGAAGGGGAAATTATGTGAATAAAATATGCCGTGTATTTTATAATTGTAAATTTTCTTTTTTTTTTTTTTTTTTTTTTTAATAGGGAGTGTCCAGATGCAGACTCAGTTGTAAGTAGACTTATTTCCAAAATAAATGCATATACTAATACTATCAAACCCTACAATCTGGTGAAATTTAACTTACATACAGTCCTTGCAATACATAATTTATCTGATAGAGGATTTAGTGTTTTCATAGCATACTCAAAGTGTTAATTTTGTGCAGTACATGATCTTCAGCAGTGTGTACAAAATAAGTGTCAGTAATATATTTTTGTTTCCAAATAATTTTAGTTTTTAAGCAAGGTGTTTTCACTGCAAATATATGTTACTTTATTTTTCAGCTTATAGTTTTAATTCCTTGGCTATTGATTCTAAGAAAGAAAAAGGTTTAGTTTGTTGTGGACTCAATTTTTTATAGACATATTCCTCTGCTTATTACTGTTTCTTTCCTTCTAGTATTGATTGGGCTCTGCTTTACCACTACCAATAGAGTGTAGGAATATACTGTTTAAAATATGGCTTTAGATGCAGCAGCATTTCTAGATGCACTTTATTAATGATCTAGTTTTCATTACTGTTAGTTAGGTCTGTGATATGTCTTACAAGTTTTTAGTTAATTCATGTAAGTGATCATTTCAAATTAAATTAAATATGTTCATGATTTTTTTATTTTCTTAATTTAGTCTTTTCTTTTTATGCAATCATGTATGTTCTCTTGAATTAATATATAACAAAGATTACAACTCCCTATAGCTGTATTTGGAAAAAATTTACAGAGTAATCTGAGTTATTTTCTGTAGATCAATTTGTTTCTTGTTCATTCATTCATTTAGGTGGCAATTATATTATGCAATTTAAGTTTTTGAATTCACTTATTTTGTGGATTTCTTATTTTTATTTGGTAACTGGGAGATTTTAGTCTCTAATATTAAAACTTGTTTTGAGAAACTTGATTTGAAACATCTAGTAAAACTATCCTTCTAAATGGGGAAAAGTAAATTTTGCCACATAAGAGAACTAGATGTGTAAGACCAAATGTGTCATTCTTGCCAAGACAGTTCTTTTATATTTAAGTAAAATAACATTTTCTTACATTTAGAAGAAAGTAACCATCCTTATAATTATCAAGCTTCTTATGGAAGTAAAATCATTTGACAATTCAAGTTGAGTCATTAGAATGAACCAGAACGAGATTTGACTTGAAATGTTTGGTTTTTTGCTTATTTTGTTCTGCATGTTTTTCGAAAACAGTTATTTTGAAAGATTCAACTTGGTTTCAATTTGGTTTGAAATTCTTTCTTGCTGATGAAAAAATTTATATGAGATTCATTTCACCCCTTACAAACAAGCATTTCAAAGTGCTTTTATGTTTTAAGGTTGGAGTCCTCTTCTGAAAGGTCTCATATGAAATGTTTGTTATTTTTCTTGGCTTTTACTTCTTGACTTGGTTTTTGTTTAATTTTTCAAACCTGATCTAAATATTTTAAACAGTCTCTATCATCTCTAGGAGGATTTGTTTTATATGGATAATTGCAATAAATTATACATTTCAAGATATTGAACTTGGAAAACTATAAACAGAAAAAAATTAAAGCAGCTGTAATTTGTGTTTGATTACTAGGAAATACTGAGGAATGGCCCTCAGAAAATTCAATTTATCCCAGTTATTTTGTCAGTTTTGGTCACTCGCAGAAAACCTGTCCAGCATATGTATGATTAATATGATAATTTTTTAAAAGGTGGCTTTTGTTTATTTGTCAATAAATTTAATTGTGTGAAAGGAATGTAAGAGAGAACCACTCCTCAGTTACATATAAATATAAGCACCGAGGTAAAAACATTGCAAATTTTTGAGGTAAGGATGTAGAAAGACTGATTTCTATGCATGATCTACCAGTTCTGTGTTCTACTGTGCATCTTTGAACATTTTATGTAGTCAATATCATGAAAGACTCCTCACTAGTCTAAAATGTGTATTACAGTCTATCAAACTTGTATTCTCTGTTTCCAAATACAAAATGCTGAGATTGGTCAAAAATGTCTTTCATCCCAAAATGGATGCTCTCAAATTTATCTGTGGTAAGACAGATCTGCTTATACTCCTCTTTTTTGTAGCTGGCAGATTATATATATACTGGAAAATAAATTAATAAATTGTTAATTCCTGTTAGTATTCTTTTGTAACTGCTGTAAGAGGTTTTCTCGTGCCCATGAGTAGGCAGCTATGGACTGAGAACTGATATTTTTTAAAAAGGTTGACCACTTCAATAACCAGTCTCTGTTCTAATATAATATCTCATGAGATTTAAAATTCTTGAGTTTTTTATATGTCAATCTATAGTGTAACTTCCATTATGCTAAACCTTGGTAATTAAGAGGATTGGAAAGTTTGTAGTAGAAAGTGTATGCACTGGAAAGAGATAGCAACTAAAAACTGACTCTGTATGGGGGTTTTCCCTTAGCCTTTCTAAAGGCTGAAATGTCTCATTTCCCATGAGTTTTCCGTGTCTCTAGAGATGTTCTCTAGGAAGATATGAGGTCTAAAATTTTTATTTCTGAGGAATATTTTACAAGGATCTACTTGTGTCCAGCAAGATCTAAATTGGGATTGCAACCCTTCCCTTGGTTGGGGTGCTTGCCGATCTTCTTCTTCTACTTCATTGCCTATTTTCATGAAGACTGTAGTAATGTAATTATCTTTGAGTTCTCTATTCTTTCTGCCAAATCCATTTGAAATTGTCCAGCAAGTTCAAAAGTAATTAGGAAGGGAGTCACAGATGTACAGAACAACATGGTGAAAGTTTTTTTCATGGGAAACTAAAATGCAAATGCATATTAAGGAATCCAAAACTTTTCATTAACTTCTTCACATATGAGTGTAGCATAATTGCAGTTATATAAAATTATAGACCATTTTTATTTTTGGGGACTGGCTGAATTTGAAACCATCAAATTCTGAAAAGTGCAACACAAGTATAACCTAATATTTAGTGAAGTTCAAGTATTTTTCCTTATTTGCATTTCACAGCAATTTGTTCTGGCATATTTCAAATAGCTGCTATTGAGGACAAGGCTTTCTATCACAGCGCAAGAGAGGGACACTTTGAATACCCATTTTCCTTTCTGCATTTCTAACAATAGGAGAAACTGACTGTCTACTCTCTTCTTCTGTGTCTTTTGGGTTAATAGGCACCCTAAGGAGAAGAAGCCAATATTATGCCTCTGTCTTAACGTAAGGATATGCCAGAGTCAAATTTACATCTCAAATATGTCAAAAGTGGAGAGGCTTTTTGTTCTCTTGTTCTAGCCTATGAGCTTCAGCTGCTTATTTGGAGTCCTCATCTGGATTACAGGAAGCCAGTTGAGTTCTGGTAGAAAAAAATAGAGTGGTCTGTTCAGCTGCACTGCATCTTGAAGCATACCCTCAAGAAAACTTGCTAAAGAGCTCTCATAACCAGTATTGTTAACCCAGGAGAAGAGAAAATAGAAAGAAATCAAACTAGAGCATAATGAAGGTTCTTTGCTTCTTGGCTGATGACCAGCCTGTCAGCAGCACTAGTGTTGCAAAGGAAGGGCCAAATGAAGTAGCTAGGCTGCAGTGCTCCATATGTTCCTCCCTTGTCCTTTGTATGTAGCCCCAGAGAGACTAATGACATGGTGATGGTGTGGCTTATTCAGTCACTTTTGGATGACAGATGGGACAGAGCAAGGAAGCTGAAATAAATTATTCAGATTAAATTATCAAATTATTTAGTTTACCAAAACTGAAAAAATGTGTTTTGTTGATAGAAGGCATAGTCCTCAAGGTTCTTATACAGGAAATTTTATTTAATTTATCAAGGCCTTATATTTTATTTCTTTGAAAAATTATTAACCCCAGAAAGCTTGTAGAATATGCCAAGGCAAAGACAAAGGTAAACTATCTAAGTTTCTGGCATATGTTTAAATCTATGTAAGATCTCAACATGCATTATGTCTGCAAACACAGGAAAAACTTTTATAGCTACATGTTTAATTGTTTTTATAGCTACAACTTTAATTGCTTTAACAGAACCTCAGAAAGGCTTTCTGGAAGTCCACCTTCCCAGTTGCTTCTGCAGAGTTCAATTCACATGCATAATGAGGTTGTTGGGAGTTTTTTGACTGCAAAGGCCACTACACATTTGCATAGGGGACTAAAGCAGACCTCCACATCCCCCTGTTTACAAAGATCGTCTTGTGTGTTGAAGTTCAAAAATTATACATGTATTCATGTAGGTTGTGAACTTAACCTCTGATTAGCATGGTAGGCAAATCAGGTCTTAATTGTATTGCGTGCCTCATAGTTAAGATACACGGTTATCCATACCATAATATATAGTTCTGTAATTGTAGGAGTGTGGAAAAGGGAGTAAAAATTATTCAAATAGATGTAAATGTCTTCTTTAGCATCAGATTCATGTGTATGTGTCTCTCTCAGGTTGCTGTGTTCCCTACCACTTTTATTAAATGTAGATTTGTGAATGATATATTGGTATTTCAGAACGCAAAACATTCACCAGTTCAACCATTCAAAATACTGAGAACAGTATTTTGAAATTACTACTCAACTTTACGATTGTTAAGTACCATTTTGCTTGTGTGTGACACAATTTGCCTTTCTCTATACAAAGGTATATCAAATATCTCTTCCACCCATTTTTTACATTGGTTTACACAAAAATATAAATTCAGTATCTAATTAATTAAAGCAGCTGTTAAGAATGATCATAAATTGGCACAAGAATTATCTGAATTACTGACATAGCTGTAAATACAAAGCAAATTATTTATGTGTGTATATGCTGTTTAGAGTCAGATGTTTGAAATTATATGTATTTAAATTTTAGATATAGGAAAAAAATATAAATTAAGTTTTCAGTACAGGGTTTGAAAAGTGGTAAAATAGACTAGCTGAAAGAGAAGGAAGGAGTTTCTTCTCCTATGTTCAGAACTTAAGCTGTACATTATCCATCTCTGTTATGTACCTGAAGTTGTGAAAACAGATTGCATGCTGTTTCTGAGGAGCAGATGTTTTGAGTATGTTACCATGATCAGAGATAATTATCATGAAACTATTAAGAAAGTTAAATACTTTAATATTTTAGCGCTTTTTTTATCCTAGAGATTATTTAGTAATTTAAAAATAATATAAATGAAAATAACTTCTACAAACTAAGTTCTCTCACAATTTTATATCAAAATAGGAAGTTTTGCCAGCTAACTGTATGCTGTGTTAACCCAGTAGTAGTGTCCTTTACACATACAGTCCAGTTGTACAAAAAGTGTATATTGAAAGATTTTTATTGATTTTTCAATTCATCTTAAGGATGAATGATCCTGATCTATGGAAAATTACCTGATGTGACAACTAAATAAATTTTAAAATTCAGAATTTGTAGTATTACAAGAAAACATATTTACTCCATAGCTATATGTTTTTGTTCTGTTTACTTTGATGTCAAGTTTCATTAGTGAGTTTTGGTATATAAACAAGGTCAGCTTGAGGTCAAGCGTAGCTAAGTACCTTGATTAGAGCAAGTAGAGCTAAAGTATTGGACCGTGTGATTGTACTCTTAGTACTTTTTTTTGTTGTGTTTATTTATTTATTAAACAATTAGCAGTGAAGTCTAGATCTTGCACATATTTCAAGAAATTGCACCTATATGATATTAAGGCTAGAGAGCTTAAATGTTGTTTTTTGGCCTTAGTTTGATGCAGTATTTAATTTGGTAGAGTCTTACATCTGTACAGGGCTGTATTTCTTATACTTTTCTTAGCACTAAGTTTGAGCTATGTGTAAGTTCCATTTATTGCAGAAATGCTAAATTTAGGACGCTGTGTGGAGGAGAATGCTTCTTAGTGAATTATCAGAGGAATTTGCAAACCGTTCTTTGGCTTGCATACTTAAACATTGACGAGTACTTACAGAGGTTTTGCCTCTGTGTCATCAGAACATCTTGTGTCTTAGCTGAGAGCATAAAAATTGGGAAATTTTTCTGAGGTCAAGAGAATTATATCCTAATCTATCTCAGTACTAAAGCTAAAATAATGTTGATTTCTGTCTGTGGATTTTTGATAGAGTAATTGATCAGTAATTAATCAATTTGTAATTAATTAGTGATTGATTAATATGAGTGGATGCATTTCAAATTTGCCACTTGTCACAGGAAATTTAAAGCTTTTGTTACATTCTGTGCTGAGGTATCTTGTCACACAACTTCTGAATAACAGATCATAACTTCAGATAATTGTAATGATATTGAATAAAAATCACTTTTGTGAGTTGTTTTAATTTTAATTTGTCAATTATGTAAAATTCAGTCTGATGTAAGAATGGCATGTTTTTTAGCTATTTATCAATAGCATAATTTTTGTTGTTATTTTTAGAACTTTCCTGATGTAGATGATGAAGGATACAGCATTAAACCGGAAGCAACACAGGATATCCTTTTTACTATTATTGTGCCAAGTTATTTGTTGTTACTGCAATTCTTTGAAGAGAGGAAGTACTGACTAAAGAGTTAATGAAGAAGAGTGACATTTAAGCCTATGTTGCAACCTTGTATTTTTACATTGATAGCTTTTGTAAAATGAACCATATTTTTTCTTGGATCTGTATGTGCAAATGTTAAAGATTGGATTAGATCAGCTACCTTGGGAACTTTAAGAGGACAGTAAAAATAAAAAGCAAAACAATAGCCAGATCCAATGCAGATCCAAAATTCCATGCAGATCTCTTTCCTTGAAAAGCTCTGAGAGTTTATAAAGTTTGCTAACTATTTAAAGCGTATTGAACGGTTTTCTGTTCTATACCTGCACCTGCACATTTTTTTGTATCACTAGAAGAGTGTAGAACTAAAATTTCTGTTACTTAATGGAGTCATTACACCACATGCTTTTTCCAGTTGATTCTTTAGCTTTTACTGTCTTTTTAATAATACTTCTCATATACAGAATAAATTTTGTTCTGAGTTACCTTCATGCAGGCTCAAGATTTCTCTTTGTCATTCCCCTGTTGCTTTAGAGGAAAATTCTTGTCTACTTTTTTCCCTACCCCCACAGAGGAAAGTTCTGCTTCAAAACTTGGAATAGTTACCATAGATCTAAGCAAGCCTATGTTAGCTAATTTTTGGAAATTTATTCACTGAATTCTCTGGGAACTGCAGGTAAAAGGTGGATTTAGGCCTAAAAGTTTTTGCAGTTTATCATAATAACTTTGTTTTCATCAGCTTTGCAGAATATGCCTCTATTGCCCACCTGGAAAAGTCATGTAGCAATAAAAGCAGTTGGGGTTATCTCATTTTTACAAAATTGATATAAAAGTGACAAAATTTTATCCAGTTCTAAGAGGACTATTATTTCATGCTTTGCATGTGTTTCTGAAAGTGAGAGAGAAGTTAGCAACGTTCATGCTTATGATGCATGATTCTTTTTTTATTATCTTTTTTGTTGTGAAACACGTGGAAATGCATACATTCATTGAAAAATATCCATGAGGTCAGTGATAACTTTCAAGACAAGAAATCTTTTGATGAAATTAGAATTACTTTTCTTTGAAACTTTTTCTATAAATGCTTCATTTTGAAGGAAGAGATAGGCATAAAATGAAGATATTTGGCTTTTTCCTCACCACAACTTCTAGATCCTTTCAGCTGAAAGGAATGTGGAATGTCTTTAGGGTTCAGGTTTAAAACTTCATTATGGAATAGTTTGAAAGAATTTAAAGCAAATGTTTGTCATGTTTTCAGGTGAAAACAGCAGAATTGACTTAGAGAATGTGCACACTTCTTCCAGGTGTTACAAAACTTTAGTGTTTCTGTAGAGGGAAATTTGCAAATTTTTCTTGCCAAAATAAATGCGGTTTTAAAGACTTAGCTTGGGCCTTGCAGAGTTTTTCTTCAATGTGGCTGCTGTGCATATGAAGAGCTGTTTATTTTTCGTATTTTGGAGGCTGAGATGTCATCATGATTCCTTTTTATCCAAAGATGACAGTACTTTAGGCAGCTGACATTGTTCAGTTTGCAGTGCAGCCTTCTGTTTAACTGGCATCCTTTCTTACAAAATTTTCACTGCCACACCATAAAAGGAGCAGGAAATAGTGGATCCTGCTCGTTTCTTCCCTGTTTATGTTAGGTACCATGGACATTTCACTGCTCATTAAAGAATTTAGGCTTTTCTTTTCTATTTGGTTTAAAAGATTTCTACATTTTTCATATGTCTGTTAGAATCCCTGTTGGAGTCTTGCAAATTATAATTTTACATGCAGAAGTTGCTGCTTTAGAATCCTAAATTTAATCTCATGCCTTTTTATGCAGTTTTTCAGTTATATGGCAGATACTGCCATTCTTCAGTCATATGGCATCATGTTTTTCTGAACAGAATTACCATTCTGAAGATAAATGGAATAAACCCCTAAATTTTAACTGAGTGAGTGAATTTTGGAGTGGATGTATGTAAGTGCACCAAGACGTCACTTAATATGAGTATTTTGTGGAGTAAAATGATGAAGCAGATTGAGCAGATGACTTTCAGATATTTCCACCTTAACTGAGAAAAACATACCAAAGAGAACCATTTTTATTCATCCAGTGATTCTGACTCTGAAGATGATGAACCCAGGAGGTTCCATGTGGAAATAAAACCTGTCCAGCCAAATAACAACTCTCAATATACTATGC
This sequence comes from Erithacus rubecula, assembly GCF_903797595.1. Taxonomy (NCBI): domain Eukaryota; kingdom Metazoa; phylum Chordata; class Aves; order Passeriformes; family Muscicapidae; genus Erithacus; species Erithacus rubecula. Next base: position 8,481,068 of record NC_136661.1, read on the forward strand.
CTTCTTTGGATGAATTAAAAGTATCCATAGGGAACATCACTCTTTCTCCAGCAATATCTGTAAGTTTTTTGTTTCTTGTATTTTTAATGTGTAGAAAAGTGGTAAAGAAACTGTAGTGTAAAGATGTAATGTAGTGTTCAGAATTTATTCTAGGTTCAAGAATTCTTTTCTTGTGCACTAGGTCACTTTTGGTACACTTTATATGCCTATATATTTAAACTGCACTTTTATATTGCAGTATAACATTAAATATTTTTCTCATATTTAAACTTTCCCCTGAGTCTTTTGAGTGCTGGTTTCTTGTCTTTGTGCTTTTGCCACCAAAAGACATTCAATTATGTCTTAGAGTTAGCAGGGTGTAGCTTTTAACATAATTTTCTAATTAGTTTGCACTAACATAGAAGTCTTTTGAAACAGATTATATAATGAGGATACATATAACATTTGCAGTGCAGCTTTATTGATTTTTCCTGCCAGTTCATGGAATAATCTTTGTATCACCAGATGATAAGTAATACAGTTTTCAGGTCAGAATAGAATTAGTTCTGATATTAAGGGAAAGAGTCCACATAACATTTTAAAATAATAATTTTTCTCTTTTTTCCCTCACCTCATTTTGAAAGCAGAGGCACAGTCCTGTAAGTAGAGAATGGCTTTTTATTTGCATTTGTAGTTAAAACTAAGTAAGTGTAGTATGTGAGGGGACTTACTGGGGAAACATGAGGAATGTTCTGTTTCATCTCTACCGTGTGATATGCTGATTCATCTTCTGTCCCAGACAGTAAAGAGATTTAAAAATGCTGCTCCTTTTGTCAGCTCTATAGTATTTATTCCTGCATTTTCATACTGGGATTGCAGGTGTGCACTGGTTACTCTGTCCAGGTTCATGTTCCATGGTCTCCTGTAAGCTTATGATGTTTTTGCCTGGCATTGAAAACAAAATATCTCATAAGAAGTTGAGTGGAAATAAGAACTCTGGGACTATTTCACAGCAGAACTTATTCCTAATTTTTTTTTCTTGTTTCAGGCACAAATGAATCAAAATTCATCCAGTAAGTGTGAATCTTTTAGTCGGTTAGTTTTTAAACATAGAATGACAGCAAATCTCTTTTTTTTTTAAATGTTGGAGACACAAACTTCTTAAATATCTGTATTTTAAATGGAACAAAATATTTTGCTTGTTAGTTTTATATAGTTCTTCCTTATGGATGTTCTTGGCAGTTGAGGAGATCAGATAAACCTGTATCTGATAGTAGTAAGGAATACATCCAGCTGCCAAAGGGGTTCCCCAAAGAAAAAACTCCTGTGCAAGTTTGTGAAACCCTTCCACCTGCTCAAGTTTAGTATGATCCACAAACCAGCAAAGCACATCATGTGTATGATGTAAAATACCAACACAGAGGATAGAGCATTAGATTTTATTATTCAGGGTTGGGGCTTTTTTGCCAGTGGGAAACCAGGCCAGATTTGCTGAAGGACAATGTTGATGTAAACTGTATAATTCAAGGAGGAAGTTTCCTTATGAAGGGCACCTATAGTCTTCTCATATTTCAGGAATATCTAAACTTATCAGAAATACTACATTTTCTTTTTTTCCATTTTGATAGTAATTTGTTTTGAACTGCCAACATTAACATTAACTATATTTTTATAATAAAAATTAAATTTTTATTCTGTATTTCACATTTTTAGTGATAATCTTGTGTCTTTTTCTTAGGTGAAGAGTTAACAAAATCAAAACTTTCTGCTCCAACTACTGAGTAAGTTAATTTAAAATTCTATCAAATGCTGGTTTGCAGGATTTTTTTTTTTTTTTTTTTTTTTTGTTCAAGGCCTGTCTGGAAGAGGCTTTAAACAACCTGGTATAGTAGATACTAACATGGTTGGAACAGAATTTTTAAAGATCCCTTCAAAGCCAAACTATTCTGCTGTTATTATAGTTAATACATTATCAAACTACTACTGAAGTTTGTGATTTTTATGAATGCATAAATCTTTCATTTCTATTCAAATTTTAACTCTTAATATAGAAAGGGGAACAGTGACTTTCTGGCATGGGATCCACTCTTCAGCACTTCTCTTGAATCTTCCTCTTCAGCTTCTTTGGGATCCTCATCCTCTTCAGGTAAAATATTTGATGGTAGAAATTGTGTTTGCCTTATTTCTGGATGTTCTACTGTTGTTTTTTTTCAGTTATTGCAAGGGTACGTGCTTTGATGCATAAATGATAGAATTTTATAAAGTAATATGCTGTCTTAGAAGTATTACAGGACTAAGAAGGCAACATATAAGTCTTTCAAGCTAGAGAGCAAGAGGGAAGAGGGAATGCTAGACACTTCAGGAAAATTCTATCTTGCTACTTCCTTTTTTTATTGCCTTCTTATATTTACTGAATAATTGCTCGCCATCTAGAATGTAATCCTTTTTCTTCAGATGGTATGGCTGGGAGATTAAATGGAGGTTGTTGCAGGAACTGTGAGACAAGCTGAGCTTGCACAATGAATAGGGATGAATCTCTTCTTTCCAGGAAAGTCAATTGGGCTATGTAGTACAAAGGCACTGCAGAGCTTTGCTGTAAGGAACTTGTTTCCTGTAGGAAGTCATGATTCCGTTAGGAGATGTGAAGGCATAATCCAAGGAGGGATAGATAAAAATGACAGGATTGAGACATGAATTAAGCTAAGGTCCTAAGATAAAGCAGCAATATTGCAAGGAAAAGGATGGTGTGTAGCATATGGGAGGTGGAGGGAGAGAGCACATGTTGCGTAGGAATTTTGGGTTGCAGAATATTAGTGTTGGTAGGACACTAGCAAGATTTCCTGAAACCCAGTCTTCGCAAAAAATAATTCTATGGTTCTTTTCAGTCTACCTGCTGTGTATCTTTGCTCCAACATCTTAATTTTCTCTTAATGTAGACACTTTTCTCCTCCCATACTCTTGAGGAAACTAAGTACTTATATTCCAAAAGTTGTCCTCACTTCTATGTTCATGATATGGCTTTCTAGCAGTTTTTTTCTGTGCTTGATCATGCAGATTGAAGAACAAAATGGAAGATTACATGTGACAATAGGAGAATTCTGAAAAACTGGTGTTATTTCTTGGCTTAAGTAATGTTCTTTTAGCAACAGTCAACATTATTTTGTGACACTTCAGATTTTAAGTAGAACTTCATCTTTCACTACAAATTCATGTTCCTTAAAGGTTATGGTTTTAACAAATCTGGCTTAGAGAATTCATCATTATTTTCTCATCCTGACTTAATCAGTCTGTAGTATTGGCAAGTGAATCCACCATGTGTGTGGTAACACATTTAAGAATAAATTCTAGAGAAAAATATATTACTGGAATATTCTGAAAAGAAATTGTGCTTTCTTAAAATACTCTGTTTTGATAGCTTTGGTCTGGTGTTGGAGTCTGCAGAGAAAGGCAGAGGATACTTAACTTATGCTGGTGCTTGCAGTTATATTTGGGTGTTTATTGTTGTGCTTGGATGGGAAGTGAAAGCAGATTAGGAAATCTTCATCCAGCTCCTCCTGGCAACAGAACTGTGGAGAAAGTAGTCTCTGGTTAATGAATAATGTCAGAGATCCATAATATCCTCTATAACTGTATCTGGCAAGGAGTCATCTACCCTGATCCTCATACTCATCTTCATTGAAATTGGTGCTACAGAGGGTCTATGGGCATAATTTAAGTTTAGATACATCTGTGCCATGGCAAACTTTATCTGATAATTATTTCAAGGACTGTAGGAGTTAACTAAGATATTTACATTAGTGAAATAATCTGTAGAATGAAATAGACAGTAAGTGTTCCAAAATACAAGAAATTCCCAACACATTTGGGGCAAAAAAAAAATTGGATCAATGTAGGTCATGTTGTTTAAATTGAGTTCTAATACTTCCTAAATTACAAGTTAGTTCTAAAAGTTTTTTAAAAATACTTATCTGATTGTATTTTCTTTGAAATCAGTGTTTATTCTTCACCTTGAAGGTTAGTAGTAAGATAGTGCTTAACATTTTTTAAAATCTCAATTCAAAATTTAAATGACATACATTAGTTGTGTGGAATACAGCATATGTCCCTTACATTTTAAATGTTTTTTGAACTAATGTTTTATAACTGTGTTAATCATTGAACACTTAAACTACCTTGGTGTTTGAGCAGACAGTGCTTTATGCAGCACAGAAGTAATCTTCGGTCATCCATGAAGAATCCCACTTTATTAGAAGTTTAAGCTAATTTTGTAATCTCGAACAAACGCGACATTTTTTAGCTATCTCTTGATATTTTAAAAATGCTTCTATTAGTTATCTTCCTTATTTTCATCCACATGTATTTTTAAAATAGTTCTTAACATCTCCACATTGTTTTTAAATAGGATTTATAGTAGTATTTTAAAGCCTTTGAATGATATTTAAAATATCTGCTAGAAAGGGAGAGCTGTGTTAAAATTTTTAATGTTTAGGGGAACTCAGAGAATGTATTTGTTTATGGCAAAAGGACCACTACAGAGAAGACAACTGTACTTTTGATCTAAATTTTTAAATGTGTTTCTCTCTTTTTTTTTCTTCATTTTGGTTGTCACTGCTGTTGCTTCTAGCTCTGCCAATCTGCAAGATATTGAGAATTGACTAACCTTGCATTTTCTGCTTCTATTGTCATCTAGAGCAACAGGCAACAGCAAGTGCAGGAAATACTTCTGGAAAACTCCTTTTTTCAGCAGTCAGAAAACCATAGGATGAGAGAGAAAAAAAACTGAGATGGATGATCCATAGTATCACTATCATCCATAGTGTTACTCACTAGACACAGATTCATACAGACAGAATAACTATCAGACAAAATCTTGTGACTCCGTTGTCTTCATTCATTCACCTGAAAGCCAAATCTGTTGCACCTTCCTATTACAAATGTTAGGGCTAAGAGGATCAAAGTCTTTGGAAGGAACAGGATAGGTTTGATTAAATAACTTTGAAAGAAATTAAAAACAGAAAGCTGTGGAGAGAAACCAAAAATGGACTAGGATGAAAGAAGGGAAAAACAAAGATGAGAAAAAGTTAAACCACAACAGGTAGAAAGTAAGAGGAATAAGCAAAGCTGTGAGAAATAGAGCCTTAAGTAATAAGTATCCTTAAGCAATAACTTTTTTTTTTAAGGTACTAAAAAATGGAAAGTGACATGGTTAACAGTATGAATGAAGTACATATGTAATCTAACTGGCATTTTCTTTCTTTTCTTTGTGAGTTTGGCAGATTACCTTAGTAGAACAGTTATTTTTCATGCTAGCTAGTAATCCTTGTGCAGTGGATATTGAATACTTTTTTGAATATTGAAATTTTTATCTTTTCATTGTCGATCCTAGTTTCAATTCTTCCCTTTTCCTTCAGCTACCCTAACAGAACACAATAGGAGCTCCTCCTCATCTACCACTGATTTGCCTGGGTGTAGAATATCTCAGTCTTTGCTTGGACACCAGACATATTCTGGGTCTACAAGCCCATCCTCACCAGGCTTTACCATTAGCACTTTGTGCCAATCTGGTGTTACAGCAGTGCCATCAGGGAATACCAGCACTTTATCCTGTTTTTCACGGTCTCAGAGTCAGTGGATTTCCTTTGCTGATGAACTTCTTGCAATTAGACATACATGCACAGACAAGAAGGAGCCCCAAAGATTGCATTTTAAAAGTGAAAATGCCTGCCTTGCCTCTTCTGCTTTGCTTGGGAATTCTTCCAACATCTGTGCTTCTGAGGATCAAAGTGACCTTTTCAATAACTCTATATGCCATGAACAATTATTCATTGAAGAAACTTGCACTGCTGCTGAAATATCTTCTGCACCATCTTCAGCACTACTGGACTATAGTGTAGTGTCTTCTTGTGCTCATACAAATAAGGGTATGCCAAGCATGCATTCTGTACTGCTCTTTGCTAATAACTGACTCCAAAAAGCAAACTTCGGATTCATTTTTCTTTTTTGCCATTATTGCTCAACTGATGTTAAAATAACTCATCTTCCTACTTAAAATATACTAAACTGCTTGTTAATACCAACTGGTACAGTGAAGTAAATATTCAGCTTGAATTAAGAAGAAAATTCAAATGATTCACTTAAAGACATTGCTTTCTCTTAACTATGCAATGTTGCTTTTGTAGAAATGGAAATGTCTTTTTGTGGGATGTCAGACAGCAATAGATCTCAAAGATTAATTAACTGTATTTCCAAATCCAATTCCTTTTACATACAAGCTTCCAAGAGTGGTTGATATAAAATCACTTGGGGTCAGTGAGAAAGTCCATGGTGCAGTTGAAGATGTACATTTCAGGGTATCACGCGGCACTATTTTAAAAGCACTTACAATTTGTGTACAATTTTACAACTCTTAAAACATGACAGTTGTACAATAGGAACTTCTAGTAGAAACATCAGATATTCTACTTGGGTAAATAACTATGTATGTACAGTGTGATCTTTCTAATACTTTCTTAACTTTGCTTTCTTTCAGCAAGGCCCACCACTCCTCTTTCTGTGGGCACTATTGTACCCCCTCCAAGGCCTGCTTCAAGACCAAAGCTGTCGACTGGGAAACTTAGTGGGATTAATGAAATAGTATGTATTGATTATTATTTTTTTTGTTTGCCATTTTTATTTGATTTCAGATACACCATTCATTTACACTGTTACAGTGGAATTACTTTCTAGCCAATGTTCAAGAAATCATATAAGCAGATTTTCAACATTGCCAAATAGGCATGGTAATAGTTTATGATAAGTATCTTATTTCAAGAAGTAATTATTAACACAAGTACAAAGGTCCAAACCATAATTTTTGCATCAACTGAGTATTTTTAATTGAGTAGATCAGTAATTTGATAATGAAAGATGCATAAGATTGAAGTTTTTAAAATGCAAAATACTAGTGAAGTTATTAACAAACCTCCCTTGATTTAGGGAAATCACCAAAGCTTTGGGAAATGAGTGGGTTTTTTTTCCAGTTGTATATTGACAGAAGTAGCCCTTTTGTGACTTCTCCCTGCACTTGGTGCTGGTTTGGGGAGAGGGGAGGTGGCAGATCACAGCAGTTGCCTGTGGGGATAGTGAGAAGTTGTGCATTCTCTGTATGTGCCTGCAGTATGGGGTACCTGCTGATAAGGAATGTGGTAAAGAATGCAAATTACCAAACAGCGTATCAGACTGGGCCATGCCTAATTTACTCTGTAAATATTAGTATTCTGCAGTTTCATTCGATTTCCTGAATTGGAAAAATGTTCCTGTGGTAAAATCCTTTTACTGACTTTCAAAGTAGCAAGATACTTTCACCACATTCTTAGTACAAACAAAATTCTCATCAGCTTTGACAGAATTGACAAAATATAATAAAACTGTTTAGCTTTTTTGTAGGATCAGAACAGAGTTAGTTTTGAAATTCTTTTTTCTTTCCAATACAGAATTGTAGTAATTGCTCTTAGCCCAAGGAGTCTGTTCTTCATGTCATCATAATTAAATATGGTACTGTTCTGCTATAAAGTATGATCCTGAACACTCATTTTGTACTGTTGCTTTTGAAATTTACTATAATCTGGATACTAGTAGATGGTTGTCAGTTGTCTTCATTATATGAAGACATTACATTAACTCCTTTTACAATTCTCCTAGTCTCTATCAAAGCCAGCAAGTACAATGGAATGGGAAAGAAAAAGTTACTGTGACATCCTGTCCTTAGGGGGAAGGAAACACCCGAGATTCACAAATAGTAGTGGTCAAAAGGAATGACTAAAGTAGAAGGTCTACAAAACTCCCAAAGCTTTTCTATTAAATTATGCACTTGGCATGAAAATTAGTATGTTACTCCCTGACCTACTATATATGCACATGACTGTGGGTTCAGAATAAAGAGGTAGAATAAAAAATAAGAGGTATAGGAATATAGGAAATAAACAGCAAGAGTGAGAGAGAAACAGAGAAAGAGTTCAGCTAATGGAATGTCCTGGAATGTCCTGGAGATATCACCTTGTTTGGGGTACATTTTTATAGACACATTTTCCCCACCTTAGAGCTAAGGTTCTTGTTTTCTATGCAAATTAATCATCATGCACAGTTAGTTCTTTTAGACCTTTCTGGAATTCAGTCAGAGGGCTTTGGATGTCCTGCATGGTCTTGATACCCGACTACAGTTCATGCTCACTCCTCATTCCTGCACTTGAACTGTACCTGTACTTGTGCTTATATGCAGGAGCCAGAACAGGATGTTTGTCATGGAAAGGTGCTGCCTACCACTGTATAGCCCCTTCTCCAGCCACATCTTGTTCTTTTTCAGTTTGTTATTACCAACAATCCTTGGTTATTATCAGCAGACCTTGCCTGGTAGTACCAATAACCCTTGCTTATTAACAACAGTCTGTGGTTATTACCAGCAGGCCTTGGCCTTGTCTATCAGTACAAAAAGTCCATTGTTATTGCCGACAGTCCTTGATCATTATCAACAGTCTTTGTCTGTTATTACCATCAATCCTTGGTTGGTGCCACAGTTCTGCAGATATCAGTGTTCCAGACATACACATTAGCCCTTTATCTTCTGGGATTCTACAGTTATCCTGCCAAAATGATGCTTCAGGGATTTCAGCACCTTTCAAATAGGTTAATTCCAGAATGATCATTAGTTAAACACCGTAACAGTTAAGCGTATCCTGAAACCATCCAGAGATTTAGAGTGGAAAAGACTTTCAATTCTCTTGGCCAACCTGCTCAAAAAAGGGCTGACTTCAAAATTGTATCAGGTTTCTCAGGCACATGCTGAGTTTTGAAAACCTTCAGAACGGGGGATTTCACAATCTGCCAATCTGGCAGCCTGTCCCAGAATTTTACTGCAAGGTTGCAAGGACTTTTTCCCAAAGTCCAGCTGCCATTTCTTTGCTGTGGCTCTTGAATCTCTTGGAAGAGCCTGACACTGACTTCTTTGTATGTCCCTTTTTACCTACCAGGAGACTGCTAATAAATCCCTTCTTAGGCTTCTGTTCTCCAGGCTGAAAAAAGCCTGGTCCAATAGTCTATTCCTCTCTCGCTCCTATATTCCAGTCACAACTATTTTAGTTGCCCTCTGGTTCCAATTCATTAGTAGCTCTGTTTTAGCTCTCTACATCTATGTTTGCCACACATATACAGGGCTGTAGTCTTAGTTTCTGATACTGTCTTGTTTTATTATTATCAACAGGCTTTTGCATATTCAAATATATTAGACTTGATTCTGTATTTGATTCTGTCAAAAACCCCTAAAATATATGAAATTATGCAATTTACTCCAATGGAAAATGCAAATTCTCTGTTTTACACTAAAAACTAGGGTAGATAAAACATAAAAGAAACCATGTTGAGAAATATTATGAAGTTGATTAGGGCATGAGGTAAGAACTTTTCTAATTATAATATTTTTTCATCAGTTTAAAATATGTCATATTCTTGTGATCTCTTTTGTTCAGCCTAGGCCGTTCAGCCCTCCATTGACCTCTAACTCAAGTCCACCTCCAGCAGCTCCTTTGGCACGTGCAGAGAGCATTTCTTCTATATCCTCTTCTGCTTCCCTCAGTGCAGCAAATACACCTACAGTTGGTAAGTTAATTAACCATTTTATCCTGAGAAACAGCACAACTCAGCCACTAGGTTGTACCTGTTGTGAGAGCCATTGTTGCAGTTAGTTGTTTCATATGGGAGTCCATCCTTTGCAATGTCTGCTTCTAAATGACACTGAGACATGGGAAAGTAGATTAAATTAAATTAGACCATAGATCCAGTTATAGAATGTTCTTTAGTGAAATATTATTCACAATTAACATTCCATGAATTCTTATTTGGTATGCTGGTATACTCATCAAGTACGACATGTTATTATATATTTGTTCAGAAGATGTTACTATATAGGTGCAGAAATACTTAAGGACACAGAAAGATTTTAATGAATATAAAAGTTCATGAAACTCAGTTCTTTTAGATTCTTTTAATTTTGTTTGTTGATCCCTATTTTCCAAATAATAAATCTAATGCATCTTTTTCTTCAAGTTAGTTAAAAATATAAGCTGAGCAGTAAAACATAACAAACAATTAAACAAGAAAGAGTAAGATGAGAAAGAAATTAGTCTTCATGGTGTTCCATGAATTTCAGAAGGTGTACTCTTGTTTTTTAAAGGAAGACCCTTCAGTTTTCATATTTGATTATCGTAAATCAAAAGGAGATTTTAGTTAGTTAGGGTTTTTTGTTAGTTTGGGGAGGACAGGGCTTAAGACATGCTAACTTGTTTATTTAGCAGTATTGAACTGTTTAATTCCTGAATACCATTACACCTTTAGCCACAAGCTAAATCAAGTTATCATTCAGTTATCTGCAAATGTTACTTTTGCCAATGCTTGTTGCCACTCAGGCTCAGCAGCTCAGAAGAGCATCTGTGCTGTGCATAGTGGGAGTTCTACAGTGGAATTGTTTCCACCCTTTTCCAAGAAAAGCTACTATGCCCTGCCCGACCGTAGCTCTTGCAGTTCAGTGTCCACCAGTTTCACAAATGCTGAGAAGCATCACAGAAACACAACTGATATTTTGGTTACCAGAGTCTACCCAGGCTCACATCCTCAGGTCTCAGCTCTGTTGTCGAGGAACCAAAAATTGGTGGCAGGAGCATCAATATCCCCAGTTCTGGGGAGATATGTGTGTGTGTTGTTGGAAACAGTGGCAGAGTGAAATCTTGAGGTGAGGCAGAAGGTAAGGAGGCGTGTGCTGACACTAGGTGTGATGTGGTTGTTATTCTGGCCTAGGAAAAATAATTAAGGGCAGTTCCATCTGCACTGATTGCATTTTCCTGGGAAAATGGGAAGGGCAGTGCAAAAAGCTGAAATACTTTGGGGCATGAGGATATAGTTTGCAATACTTTTTCTGTTCTTTTGACTTTTGCACAATCCAGTGTTATCCCCTTACCCCATTTGTGCTGAATAATGGAGAATCGACTCTGATTATCTTTTTCCAAGTGAACTTGAAGCATACGTTATTGAGTGCTTCCTTTATGTTTTAGCTTTAATATAATTTGCAAAATATTTTTCATATTAATTTTAACATCTATTTTTGCTTGAAATGTTTTGTTTTCTTGCAATGTTTTGTTTCATTTAAATGTAATAGACGATGATCTTTTCATTCGAAATCTTCCTACAATTGAAAAGCTTTGTGAGACACCACCAGGTATTGTACTCAAAGCACATTTATGTCTTAACTAATCATCCTAATAAACTACATCTAATAAAATTGTATTTCTTTTGAAACAAGTTTCTCCAGATATTTCTGGTATCTGGCACATACACGTTGCTTGGCATCTCAACTATGTAATAAGTTATATATTGCTGAAATCACCAAAACTTATGTAACTACTTCTCTACAATGTAATCTTCTATCCACTTGCCTGCTCCGTAAACAACTGAAACTTGTCTTTGCTTCTTCAGTTTGTCATTACTACTTTCTTTCAAGTGAAGTGAATATATTTTTACTTTGACTATTCTCTTTCACCAAACACAAACAGGTAATAATGTTTCTATATTTTCATATAGTACAAATCTTAGAAGACAGACATAATAAAGATAGTACTTTTTAAAATAAATTTTATTTTCATGACAGCTTTTTTAGCCAGTACTAAAACTGTCTGGATTTTTGTTCCTAAACTGAACTAAAACCATTTGATCAGCTTTATTCTTCTGCCCTTTTTATGACCAATGATCCAGTCTTTTGTTCTGCAGCTGTGGTCTGCACCTTGAAGGTGTTTGAATGGTTATGTCACTAGCTCTTGTGTCAGCACAGCTCAGGGGCTGATAGTGGTGATTAGGCTGAGGCAGGTGGCAGGATATTAAAGCCAGCTTTGCCATCACTGCCAAAGGTGATAGAGCTGGAGCCTTAATCTGGGCTGCAGCCTGAGATGAAGTGAGGTTCCTTCATGCAGATCTGTTACATGCTTCTGAAACCTCACAGCAGACACAGAAAACCCTGAAGCTGAATGCTGCTGCATTGAATTATACTGTCATCAGCCAGGCAACGAAACTATGATGTTCAGCATCAGGAAAAGCAGATATGTTTGTTTCATATGATAGAATGACAGAATCATGAAAGTTGGGAAAAGATCATCAAGTCCAGCCATTGAATGATCACCATTTTTTGAATACCTCCTGGGATGGTGACTCCACCACCTCCTGGGCAGCCAATTCTAAGTGGAGAAATTCTTGCTGTGGTCCAGCCTGGAGCTCCCCTGGCACAACGTGAGGCCATTTCCTTTTCCTGTTGTTGACTGCCTGGGACAAGAGACTGTCCCCTACCTTGCTACACCCTCCTTTTAGGCAGTTGTAGAGAATGAGAAGGTCCCCCTTATCACTCCTTTTCTCTAGGCAAAATGCCCTGATGTCCTTCAGCTGTTTCTCATATGACTTATTCTCCAGACCCTTCTGTTGTTCCATTCTACTTCTCTGTAAAGGCTCATCACCAAAATGTCTTCCTTGAATTGAGGGGCCCAAAACTGGACACAGCACTGGAGGTGTGGCTTCACCAGTGCCAAGCACAGGGGGACAATCCCTGCCCTGCTCCTGCTGGCCACACTATTGCTGGGATAGGCCAGGATGCCATTGGCCTTCTTGGCCACCTGGGCACTGCTGGCTCATGTTCAGCTGCTCTCAGCAGCACCCCCAGGTCCTTTTCCTGTGGCAGCTTTGCAGCCACTCTGCCCCAGCCTGTGGCACTGCCTGGGGTTGTTGTGACCCAAGGGCAGGACCCAGCACTGGCCTTGTTGAATGTAGACTAATCTATTTATTTTTTATTTTATTGATTTCTAGGAGAATGCATAAATTTTTGAGTCAAAGGGTGATGAATAATGAGAGCAGAGCAAATGAAAGACAAGTGATCTCATTTGTAGTTCCCAAAATAGGTCTCAGAGAAATATATATACATATGTACTCGCTTTGGTGTTCCCTAAAAAAGGGCCAAAAAAGTGTCACTATTTCTAAAAAAAATTTCACTTTTCATTCAAGTAAACAGTATTTGTCTTTTACCAATAGGAATATAATGAATATGTTGGCATTACTCTGCATAATTTTTGAAATATTGCTATAAAATGTACATAAGGCCATTAAGTAAAAGATTTTAAAGTAATTGATACACCTGTACACAAAGTAATCCTGCTCTACAGTTGTTTGTTATTCCTTAGTAAATTGGCAGAAAAAGACATTAAAGCAGCTCAGCAACTGCAGTCCCACATTCATTGAGAGTACACTTTGGTTTTAGTGAAGAATAATGCTGGAGTTCAGTACTTCACCAAACAGAATTTCTAGTTATTGATAACTCATTATTTTATTGCACATTTGCCTCTTGCAATAATTTTGGATTCCTGAGACTATTGAGAATCACAGCTTTTGTTGGTAGTTTTCAGGGAGAGAACAATCCTTGGAATCCATCTATCCAGATGATTCATCTATTGCCTGAAAAAATAAAGAAAAACAGCCTACTGGATTTTTTTTCATATTGAAAAAAAGAATAAATCAGTGGGTTTTAGAATCATAATAATTAGTTCATTTAAGAATTTTTGGTGTCAACACTTTTGATTAGTTCATTTAGATCTAAGTGTTGAACAAATGTTTGCATGGTACTGAGAAGCATTCTGAGCATTTTACTACCTTATGTGAGAAATTGTAATGGAGAGAGAGATATGAGGTAGCAGAATTAAACCAGCTCATGTCTTTTGCTCATTTTGTCACTACTTCATTCACTTTTATCTTAATTTAAGGTCTAATATAAGATATTAGGTGCTCTGTGAAGAGCAAGGCACCAGCTTCCTTTTTGTTTCTGAAAGAGCTCAGAAAGGACAGCCACTTAGAGTAAATATGTTTAATTTGCTATGGGCAAATTATATATTATATATTATATATTATTCAGAAGAACTATTTTGTCTCCACCTTATGATATGAAAGAGAATTTTTTCAATTTGTTTATGAAAAGATAAAAGTTGTTAACACCTCCTTTGTGATAGGTAATGCTATTTGATACAGACAATCTTCATTTCTTCATGGTACAAAAAAAATAATAAGATGCTCTCTACTATGCTGCTGCACTATAAAAGAAGAAACTTCCAATATTATCTTCTGTATTCCATACATGTATAGAAAAATTGTGGAAAATTAAATCCCATGACAACCTGTTCCATCAACTGTATATGTGTATTTCAAAAAGCTTTAGCATGAGGTCTTGATTGATTTTTATAGGTCTATATTGGAATTGTATTGTGTTAGCACAAGCAACAAATGAAGACTTCGCCCGCAACAATTTCTGCTTGGGAGTTGCAATGTTTGTGGGCTGAAAAAGTTAAAAGAATTTTCAACAATTCACTTTTGTGGGGTAATATTGATGAATTTGCATTTAAGTTAATTTTTACTGTAAGTGAATTCTTTGTATTTCTGTGATCATTTTATCATGCATTTTTTCATATAAAAAGCATACAGTAGGGATTTGGTTTTTAAAAAAATCATTCTAGTCAATTTGCTTTGAGTCTGTTGACTTCACCCCCATCAATAGCCATTTTAATGCAGTGTTCCTTTGTCTCATGTATTTCCTTGTGTCTGTTTATGTAATGTCATACCAATAGTCCTATCTATGATCTTAGGCTACTGAGCAGCATTTTGGTGGTACAATTGTACTGTATTATGTTTATGTATTTCTACACACTTTACAAGTAATACCTCAGATGACACTGTGATGTTGGTGTAAACTCTTGTGAAAATTACAGCTGTAGTCAACCATTCTGAAATCTACTAAGCTTTTTGAAAATTAAATTATACACTGTATGTATTCTAGGTGTTTCACGTGGTCCCAGCCCTGTCAGCCTTGGAAACCAGGACACCTTGCCTGTTGCAGTAGCTCTTACTGAATCTGTTAACGCCTACTTTAAAGGAGCTGATCCTACAAAGTTAGTTAAATAGTGAATTGTGTTGAATGTATTGAGTTATAATAAGAAAAGACACTGGGTCTACTTTTCATATTGGGGGAGGGGAATGAGTATGCATTAAAAGGGGAATTCAAAGGTTTTTCTTTTCCCTGGGTGTAAGTGACAACAGTGGCTTATTGCTCTGTAATGGCCTGCATCCTGCCAGGAGTTCATATATACCTGCTTTACAAACATATTCAGTGAAAGCACTGAGAATGGATTTTTATTGCCAGGTAGGTGTTACATGTAATTTTGTGCAGCTGAAAGCACTTCATTCCCTGTCACATCCATTACTATGCTACTTAGGCCTTGCCTAAGGAGAGCTGTGCCATGTTTTAAAATCTTGAAATATATCCAAGACTACTGTATGCTTAAGCAGTTTGTTTTTTCTTTCTTATTTCATCTTATTTCCAAGCTGAAAGTGGCAATACATAATCACATTACCCTTTGAGACCGATTTTCTGGTTCAATTAATAAGATTGTAAAATTGCAGTGGTTGCTTTAAAATTATTATTAGACCTAGGCAGTTAGTGAGTTGCAATGAAGCTGATTTTTTTTATTCTCTTCTAGATGTATTGTGAAGATTACTGGTGATATGACGATATCATTCCCAAGTGGGATTATTAAAGTCTTCACCAGCAACCCATCTCCTGCTGTGCTCTGCTTCAGAGTGAAAAACACAAGCAAGCTAGAGCAGATTCTTCCAAATGCACAACTTGTATACAGGTTTTGTATTTTTTAAACATAATTGCAAGCTACATAATTTGTAAAGTATGAGTTGTTGTATATGTAAATCAGAATTATTTGTAGTCTGGTTGATTTAATTACATATATTTTAATTTTCTGAATTAATCTTGTTCAGCTTAGTTCTCTCCACTGCCATTATTAAAAATCTCAGTGATTACTGGGCTTAAAACTTGTGCTGAGTATAACAGCCATAAAATAATTTGTAAGTGTGTCTGTGTTTTCATAGGCATTTTATAAATATTTTCTTCACACAGTAGTAATAATGGTAAAACTAAATGATGAAACAATAGGATTAAATGAAAAACAAGTAGTAGGAGATTCATATACTCTTTATTTCCCATCTACTAGTGTATTTTAAATCTGAATCACTACTCAAATCAGTTTCTTTACATAACTGTCTATCAGATGTGTAACAACATGCTTGGAAGAATTTGTAGGAAAAAAAGATTGCTGATTGAGTAGGATAATTGTTGGAATTGCACTTGGAGATATTCTTTAAAAAAACTAACAGAAAAGCTAGAATTTTTTAGCAGAAATCCATTTCAGCTGAGCAGTTTGTATTTAATTTATTGGAAAAATTATTTGAACTAAATGGTTTTAAATGCTGTATTTTAAAATTCTGAAATAATAAACCATATGCACATATCCTTTTGTATTTAATTTCCTTTTATTAGTTCATACTTAATGCAATGAATAATTAATACAAAATTAAGTTTAATCACTGTTTGACAAGACAGTTTATAGCTGAAATGTTAGCAGAGCTGTATCTAATGAAGTGAATTATACTGAAAAAGTATATTGTGGAAAAAAAAAGTTGAAATGTCTAGTTTTCTTGAATGTGTGGTGTAATATTTCACCCCTAATTAATGCTCTGTCTTTGTAGTGATCAGTCACAAAGTGACTCCAGTACTAAGGACTTTTGGATGAACATGCAAGCTATAACGGTCTACCTCAAGAAACTATCAGAGCAGAATCCATCTGCATCCTATTACAATGTGGATGTTTTAAAGTATCAGGTAAACATTTTTTTTTAATATTTAATTATTTTTATTTTTATTTTATTTTGTTTTGTTTTGTTTTATTTTATTTATTATTATCCTTTTGTAACTTTTAAAGAATTCCAACAGGTATGATATATACCCAGAAATTAAATGAATTGTTCTTTGTACTGTCGTCCCTCATCTAGACTAATTCTGAGTATGTCTTTACTTACAACATGTAGACTCCACCCAGGTTTAGCATATTCCTACTATGTTTCATGTCATTCCCTAAGATACAGGGCTTGCTTTGGCTTGCTAGTACTTCAGCCCAATCCTGCAAGCAAGCTTCAAACATGTTTTTCTTGATATTTGTCAGCAAAGTCAAATTCACCTTTAAGAGATTTGATGGGGACTGATTGCACTTTGAACTCACACTGTCTTTGATTTTGTAATTGTGTAAATTTTGGATGCTGTCACTGATAAATTTTAATGCCTGGTTCTGGCTTGCAGTTGAAAGAGAGTAGGTTTAGGTTAGATATTAAGAAAAAAACTCTGTACTCAGAAGGTGATGAAGTCACTGGCACAAGTTGCCCAGAGAAGTTGTGTATGCCCCATCTATCCCTGGCAGTGTTCAAGGCCAGACTGGGTAGGGCGGTGAACAACCTGGTCTAGTGAAAGTTATCTTTGCCCATGATGAGGGCAGGTTGGAACCATGTGATCTTTAAGGACCCTCCCAACCCAAATCATTCTGTGATTCTATCTGAGAATGTACGACATTCTGATTTATCACTTTGTAATAGAACAGGAGTAGTCAGAATGGATTTACTGAGCTTAAGTCATGCTTGACCAAGCTGATGAACTTCTGTGGTGACATGACTGCCCCTGTGGATTAGGGCATAGCAGTAGATATTGTCTGCTCAGGCTTCAGAATGCCTTTCAACACCACCTACCACAGAATCCATATAGAGAAGCTGGTGAAAAACTGGAGGCTGGATGAGCAGACACTGAGGTGAACTGACCCCCAGGGGACATATTTATTTTACAGTTTAATAGCTGCAATAATGGTTTGAATGGTGGGACAGAGTGTACCCTTGGCAAGTTTGCTGATGATACGAAAAAGGGATGGCTCTCTGGATAAAGCAGAGGGTCATTTTGCCCTCCTAAGAGGGCTCAACAGGCTGCAGAAATGGCCTGAGAGGAGCCTCATGAAGTTCAAGAAGCATACTTGGGGAGTCACCAGTTGGAAATTGTGGGAGCCCAGAGCATACCTCTGGCCTCCTTGAGGGTCTCAAAACCCCCCTGGCGAGGGTCTCAAAGACCCCTCAGTGAGACCCTGGTGTCTCAGGCACTGAATTCTAACTCCTGGGGTAAATTACCAACACAGAGGGAATGGAAACAAGCCACCAAAATTAGTAAAGAGAGGAGATTGTTAGAAGGTAGATACATAGACTTTTGGGAATATTTGTTATAAGGGACACGTGGCCAAGGTGGAGAATTTGGGGGGGTGGATACTTCTTCCTCCTTCTTCTCCCTGTCATCCATGCTGGGTGACATGCTGGCACTTTTAGATTGGATGGGGTCAGAGCTGGACCATTTATCAAGATTGTATTGTATTGGAAAATTGTTATAAACATGTAACAAGTAATTTAGACTATATAAGATAAGCCCTGCCTTCACCAGGCAGATTCCACCCTGGATGCCCAGCTGAGCAGACTGCTGTTAGCTGGGCAAAAAGTTCCTGAGATAAGAAACAATAAACAATCCTTGAAGCCTCTGAAAACTGTCTCCTGCAATCTCTTATCGGCTGCTTCGGGAAGAAACAGAATTTAAACCACTGCATGTCCTTCTGAGTTGATCTTGGGTCTAAGGAGAAACCTCAGACTGGGACAGGAAATTATCTTGGCAGAAAAGGACCTGAGAATCCTGTGGGTTAGTTAGCATGTTGAACATGAGCCAAACGCTTGTGCTGCAAAGGCACAGATGGTCTCCTGAGCTGCATTAGGCAAAGTACTGCTAGTAAGTGAAGGGAGGAGATCCTTCTCCTCAACACTGGTGACACCACACCTGGGGTGCTGGTTCAGTTCTGGGTTGTTCCTTGCAAATGAGACTGGATAGAGTTCAGTGAAGAGCCATGAAGATGATGGTGGGACTGGAATATCTGTCCCATGAATAAAGCCTGAGAGAGCTGAGATTCCTAAGCCTGGAAAAGGGAAAGTTTAAGGAAATCTCAATATGTATAAACACCTGAGAGAGGGCACAGAAAGGACAGAGCCAAACTCTTTTCACTCGTGCCCAATGACAGAATCAGAGGCAAAGGACACATGCTGAATCACAGTAGATTTCCTCTGAACAGCCAGAACCAGTCTTTTTCATATGTCAGTGGCTGAGCAGTGGGCACAGGTTGCCTAGAGGGATAGTGGAGTCTCCACTCTTGGAAATGTTCAGGAGCTGGCTTTGCATGAGCTGGAGGGTTGGACTAGCCAGCCTCGAGGTATCTGTCAACTTCAGCCATTCTGTGCATCAGTGAGATGATGTTTTGACTGTTAATAAAAAGTCTTCATGAATATTCGGACATACTCACCTCAAAGGGAGAACAGGGATTTTCTAGGCATGTCTTGAAGTATCTGAACATCTCAGACAGCTGTCTGCACAACAAAAACCTGTAAAGTTGCCAGCTGTTCATACCTGTAGTTTTCACATCTGCCTAGTGTAGTTTAAAATCCTGGCATACTGAACTTGCAAAAAGCATGTTAGGCACACAGAATTCTTGAGAAAGATGGAAAACCATTTGGTTTGCTGAAATGAGTACTGTGTATTCTTCATGTAAAAATGAGGCTTTGGCACATGGAAGCCCAGACAGATAAAAAACGTTTTGGAAAAAACCTGACCAAAAATGGCAATACCAGGACACAGGAGGTTCCTCAAATAGATTGAGAAGGTGGTTGAATGCATCAGCACAGTAGAATGGGCTCAGCTACAGAAGCAGTATTCAACCCTCCTGCAGCAGGAAAATAATGCTTTGAAGAGGTTAAAAATCATTCTGCTGGCTGCCTGTCCCAAAATGACATGTGTTGTTCTCTGGTGCTGGCTGGCTGGGTGACACAGCAAACAACTGCTAAGAATGAAGTCATTTTGCTGCAAGCATGCATCTTACATAAGGCAGAACACAACAAAAACAAAGCTTGCAAAAAGTTGTAAAAGAGCGGGAAGGTGCCTCACAAGCAAAAGGGAGTTTAAAACTTTAATTATTTTAATTTAAAATTAACATAACCAGAATTCCTTTAGGCAGCAGTCTTCAAAATTTTGTGATTAACAACTCAGGGGTCAGTTGTTCTCTTGATACTTTGTCAGCACTGAGACTTATATTAGTTACCATCATCCCCTAATTCTGCCCAAAAGGTGCATATTTTAATTGAATTGTTTTCAATTATTTATTCTTTTACAGGTATCTTCAAATGGCATACAGTCTACTCCCTTGAACCTTGCAACTTACTGGAAATGTGATGCTAGCACTACTGATGTGAGAGTGGATTATAAATACAATCCAGAGTCCATGAATGTGCCTAGTACGCTGTCTAATGTTCAGGTTGTGGTACCAGTAGATGGAGGAGTAATAAACATGCAGTCACTTCCACCTGCAAAATGGTAATATTTTTTTCAGATACATTTCAGTGTATTCTTTAGTGTCGTGTCCTGAAAAATTTCAAGGGAAGAAATAGCAAAATGTATAGTATCAGATGTCTAGATATTTTGTGGTCTAAAACAGATCATGTGCAGCCAATTCACATAAACTGAGTCAGTGAGTGCACATCCCAGTTGTGTAATAATACAAGCCTTTATCAATTTTTCAATGTTTGCTATCTTTTGTCCAATAGAATAGACAATTTTAACACAGTAATTTGAAATGGTTAAAAAACATTTTCTCTCTGTGTGTAACAATATATTTTTATAAAAGGATTATATAGAAAAAGTTGCAGAAAGGCAGTTTTAAAAAAGATTTCCTGACATTCTAACTTAAAAATTAGCTTCTAATGGAAATAGTTTTAAAACAAAGCTCTGTAACTGAGGAGCTCTCCATAAGCCAGTTAGCACTGTCTCTCAATTCAATACATGCAGATTATTAGACAAGCAGCTACCTGCTGAGCCTGTATTTACAGTAGCACTTCAAAGTGTGACATAGATAGGAGGAAATTTCGTTACAAGTTTGTGGAAACAGGCAGAGGGTAGGGGGACTAGAGAGAGTAGTACAGATCTGGAGCAAAAGGTGAGCAGAATTCATTCACCATGCCTGTATAGCATGTTCATACTTGCCCAGCTGTAATATAAATTCTATTCACAAAATGGTCTTTTAACATGAAGAAGGAAAAGAACACCAAGTTGAAGGAGGTTAGGCTTTATTAACCTTGTTTCTTATAGATCAGTTTACCTTACAAAGCAAGGTATAAAAGAAAAATAAACACCACGTATTTACTGGGTAGATTCTGATGTTTCTGTTTATTGGACAATATAGTAATAGAGCATAATTTTAAGTGGAAAACAAAACCCTTTCAGGACTGAATCCTTGTTGACTTGGAATTTCAAGGAAACAGTACTTTTAAGCAAATTTCAAGCTTCTTTTGAACAAGAACATGTTCAGTATCCTATCTGAACACAGCTATACTGTGGTGAAGCAAGTCTCCCTGCCCCAGCTTCTTCCAGAAACCCTCTATAATGAAGCTGGAGCAAAAGCAGGAACACCCACCCAGAACATCCAGTTTTAGCTAGAAAGGCTTAGGGACAGTTGCATTAGTGAATTCACTAGGCAGCTTCCAAGACTCAGAATTTTGAGCCTGGAAAGATGACCAAAGAGAAAGAAAAAATTCAATTATGTCGCAGGCAGGTATAGTATTTGTACTACCTGTACACATACTACCTGTTCCATCTAATGGATTGGGTGGTGGGGTTTTTGCCTTTTTTTTAGGAAAAGAAGTGCTTTATAGCTTGACTTCCTGTGAGTAAAAGCATGTTACTTACGTGAGCATTTCAGTCCTGCTACATCAATGCCAAGAGCAATTTCAAACCTACCAGTATTTCATGCTGCTCACAGCTTTAAGTTATTTACTTTCTTTTGACGCAACTGCTAGAAAGTCCTCCAGGAGCTAAAATTGCCTGTCAGTTTAGACACTCTCCATACCCTTTACTGCCCCTTTACAGTGTCTGAAATTAGCCAGAACAGAGTGTCACTGATGCCAATTAGTTTCACTAGAATGGAAATGAAATAAAATTCTTGCTATCAGGACTCTCAATTAGGGGAGAACAATCAATTTTGCTTCCCATTCTACCACCATCATGAAGCATCAAGGCATAGCTTCCAGAGTGCTTCCAGAGTAAATTACTCTTTAAGACTGCAGAGGGGTTTGAATTTTGGAGCCTTAGGTGGGGACACAGGACAGTGTTGAATGTGTGAAAAATTATTGTATAAAATGTGTAAGACACTCTGTTCATCTGAGCTCACTGCTCTGGAGTGATGCAGATGCACCCTTCTCTTTTCCCTCTTTTACTCCAGTAGTTTTCCACAGACTTAACTTCAAGTGTGTAAATATTTTTATAGACTTCCATTTAGAGATTTACCGGTGTAAATCAAGGAAAATAAATTTCTAAACCCAGTGCTTGTAACTACCCTACCATTCTCTTACAGGAATGCAGACCAGATGAAAGCATGCTGGAAAATATCTAGCATTTCAGAAAAGTCTGAGAATGGAGGCAAGTAGAAGTCTTTTGTTTTCCTTTCTTGTACAGGAAATTTTTAACTGTAAACAGGTGACCCTCTATGCCTTCTAACTCCTTTTTACACATTTTCTCATGCTGCATCCTGTTTACTAGTTCACCTTCTTCTCAATTAATTGCTACTGAAAGATTCCATGATGAGTGAGATGTCAAAATATAAATGTAATTATTAGCTATGCAAGGGAAAATAATGAAGTACCTTGAAAACAGTTAGTAGTTCTGAAATACTTTAGATGGGATAAGAAATTATTGCATTCATGCTATTTGGAAGTTAGCAGTTACTCAAATGAAAATAGGTTTAACATTTGTGTTTTTCCACACAGATAGTTTTAAAACATTAGAAGGAAGTAAGTGGAGGAACTGGGGGTTAAAAAAATCCAGAAATCCTGAGCTTAGATATATTATTCTTGACCAATTCTGGGTCTTAATTTTTGACCATAATGACTCCAGGAAAAAATTTAATCTATGCACATCCGCTCAGACTATAATTCATACAATATTGCATAAAGTACCAATAGTTGTCCTCTACCCAGTGCCTTTCTCTGAGCTGTAGTTGATGTCAGGACCCCTGCAGTCTTTGGAGATGCAATATTTTTCTGAAGTAGAATAGCAGCCAAAGCATCTCATCCTCAAAACCACTGCAGAGAAATGAACTGCTATTGTAAAGGAAAGGCCTTTAGTCCTGTTAAGAATTTAGTGAAGGGGACTGTGAAATCACAGATTTGCCTGTAATTATGACTGGTTTCATACAGAAACCACAAGCATGATTAGAGAAGACAACTTCTATGCCTGCAAAGTTGTGGTTATCATTCCAACAAAATCAGAGAGAATTTTATTGAACACAGGTGATTAGTCAGGTGGACTTTGTCCTTCACTAACTTCACAGTCCTTTGCTATTTGTCTTCCACTATAATGGATTAGCCCTCTTTTTTCTTTTCTTTTTTCTTTTCCGAACTCTATGGCTTCTTTTCAAAGGAAAAATCATACTGAAACACAAATGCAGTCAGATGAAGAGGAACTGCACACCTGCAGAGCATCACAGAGTTGGCTGCTAGTGATACAGCTTGCATCTTATGCAATGACAGCAGATTTGCACATATCCTACTGCTTCTGCTGTATTCCTTCTCTCCCTACCATCTTTTCCTCCCCTTTTCTTTGACTATAAACACATGTAGTTACTCACTTCAGGAGGAAGTAATACTGTGCTGATCTTGCACTTAGAGAAGCAAAGGGAGACGTTGCACACTGTCAATGTCAGGACAAGTGTCTTCAAGTCTTTTTTCCTGGTGGATAGCATGATAAAATTTTGGGGTTTTTTTTATGGTCCAACATATTATGTGATCTGTCAGCTGGAGAGAGATAAAACACAGAAAAAACTTTCAAAGCACTTGAATATATGAGTTTCCATATTTAGAACAGAAAGAACTTTCAGTTATTTCTACTTTCTTTCTTTCCAGTGGAGAAATATGGCAGACCTACTGAAGAAATTTAATTGATGTTTAGCTAAATTTATCAAGAACAAGTCACTGTTTGAAACATTTCTTTTAGTTCCTGCTTTTACCTCAGTAACATTTAAGTTACTAACTTTCCTTGTAATTTAGCAGTTCTTATTGATAGGAATAGCAAGTTGTTTTAAAGTAAAATGATTCCATTAATTTTAATTCAAATCTCATTTTCCTAGCACACTTCACAAGAACAAGAAAAGACCTGTTTTAAAACTAGAAAGTAGTAGCAATGTGGGGATTTTGCAAATGCCTTTCATTTCGTACAGAGATGTACTAAAAGTAATTTTGAACTACTATTGTTTTTATAATAGTATCAAATTGATGCCACTTTACCACTGTCTCTGAAAAAAATTCAACTGAAATTTGTGAGAAGTATTTAATCAAACCTTGTCTTTATTGGAAACACAGTAATTTCTTTACTCTGGGTACATTACTGTGGAACTGCATTTCTTCCAATGTTTTTGTTCATGTACTTTCGTCCAGACAGATCATGACAACTCTTAAATTTCTGTCATTTCAAATCTGCTAGTGAAAAGCAGGTAGTACCTCCTATCTATCAATCAGATACCTCCTACTGCAAGAGAGATGGTAGTAAGTCCTTAGAGATCCCCAAGCATAAATTATAGGGACCAATCAGATAAGTAGTAAGTGATTATCCATATTTTGGATAATCTTGCAGAAATTAATAGTGTTTTTCTTTAAATCATTCAACTAGTCATTGTCTTAAACAGACCATTGGAAAAAACAGACTTGTATTCTTACCTCTTTTGAAAGTGTATGTAGGGCTGCTGCTGGGAATAGATCTTAAAGGTCGCCATCTTAGATTCACTTCTAACTGCTAAAACTTTGGGGAGATCATTTAGTTCTTGCAAAAAAATCAGCTTCTCAATTTTGTTGTTTTTATAGGTTCTGGATCCCTCAGGGCAAAATTTGAGCTTTCGGGGGGACCCAGTAAACCAGCAACACTCGCAGTGCAATTCATCAGTGAAGGAAGCACCCTTTCAGGAGCAGACGTGGAACTTGTAGGCACTGGCTATCGACTTTCCCTTCTTAAGAAGAGATTTGCCACTGGTAAGACACTGACATGCTTATATATTCAAATTAATGTTATATATTCTCTAGTGTTGAATTCTAATATATGAAACTGTTGAATGAGTGATGTAAAAATAGTTACTCTTTATTGAAACATTTCTGGCAAGTCAGTTTCATTTTCCATGATTATTCAAACTGCTCCAAGGAAAATATTGACAAAATCTGGTTTATCTACTGACTGCAAAAAACTTACCTTTGTTTTTCAGGACGGTATATGGCAGACTGTTGATGTACCTGTGAAAGTTGTCGGATCAGGATTGCAAGAAACACACTCTGCCCTCTCTACTTTTCAAACACTATTTTAACATGCATTAATTTTTCCAAAATATTGACCTACTTTGAGGCTAAACTACAGAAAGTAAATGCACTTTTAAGAGTCATTTTGGAAACTTTTTATTACTTTACAATAGCACTGAAGTTAACTTCAACACTGTCTGTAAATGATCAACTGCAATACTTGGGAAAATTTGCTGAAAAAATTAGTAATTTTATATAGAGGAAGTCAAAATAGTAATCCACAGTTGTAATGGAAGTATGAAATTTTATGTTGTACTGTAAACCTAAATATGTAGAAGAGCTAGTAAGAAATATTTGAGCTTTTCGTAAGTAATACTCATTTTTCAGATTCTTTAATTGCCAACTTTGAATTGACAGTTTATAAAAATAGCAGAGGCTGTCTCGTAGTTCTTTCCATTCATACCATAAGACCAACTGAGTGAGGGATATGTAAAAGTAACTCGATGCCCATATATCATATATTGTTAAAATGAAAGTTGTTTTACATAGGGTTTTTTTAAACTAAGTGCAATGTGTTACAAATTGCAAAACACAGCAGAGATTTACTTCTGCAGTTAGTAAATTTTTTGGGCCTTGTGATTGTTTGAGTTAATGCAGTAGATTTAATTTATTTTTATATTAATTGCGTAACATTTGTGCCTTTCAAAAAAGCCTGTGCCTATTCAATTTGATACTCATGTGCCTCACTTCCTTTTTCAAAGTTTGGCTCTTCATCAAGAATGCACAGTGTTTGTATTATACACACAATTTAAAAAAATTTCTTTTTACTGCAATTTATTTAGAAGGCGGGTTTGCAAAAACTGTAGTTTGTTTTAAAAGAAATTTAAAACACTGAATTACTTCCTCAAGGAATAATTGCAATTAAATGTGGCTTTAGAAAAGGGAGCTGCATTATGCAGGGCTCGGAAACTTTTTCATTAAGTGATTTTAATGTCACCAAAGAGGAGAATCTGAAAAATCAGTGAAGATAGGTAAAACAAACTTCTAAAAGCAAATAGCATTACTCTTTGCTTTGCTATAAGTCTTCAGACTTTGAGTGGTTTTGGGGATGTTTGATGTGAATGTACACATAGTACTTCAGGAGGCATTTTAAAAGGATATTTTATGGTTGCAGGATGACAAATCCTGTCGTGTATTCATTTTTTTTATAACTAGCAATTTTAATATTTGTATTGTATTCTAATCTGCTTGCTACAGCCTAAGAACAGGGATGTGACACATCAGTAACAATTTTTTAAAGCAAGTCACTAATTTAGAAAATTTTCTATGTATTTGTATTACCAAGTTGTTTTTTTGTAATGTTGAAATCATAAGCATTGGAGCAAAATAATTAAATAACCTGCATGTGGCAATTTCAAATGAACATTTAGCGTACCAGTATCTATTTCAAATTCTCTATTGAAACAGTAAAACATGCTTGAGTTAATTCATGCAAAGCCAGTAATGAATTGGACTGCTGAAGCTTTACAAGAAATTATGCCTTTGTAGAAGCTGCATAAATTGTTGTGTACACTAGACACTTTTGCCGGTGAGAGTTCCATTGTTAGTACTAAGAACATAGTGTACTGTAGATTTAATTGGAAGAGTATATTTGGCTCCTATATTTTGCTAATCTTATTGATGATAAATTCACAACTCATAAAATAGTAGTTTTTTGTTGGAATTTCAAATGTAACCTGCTTTACAATCAAACTGATTAACATAATAATATTTTATTAATGAAAACCCAAACCTATTATTGCTATTTTTAATCAAGTATTACATTAATTTCTAAGTTAAATGAAGTAGTTAATGTTTTAGCACTTTTAAACTAGCCTTCATTCAGGTGTTTTTCATAAATTTGCATTGGGTGCAGGTTACAATTTTGAAGCCATACAAGTTTATATAGACATTTTGTAAAGAAATTCAAAAACAATGTAAAAAGTACGCGTAGCTATCTGATTTTAAATAAAAAAAGTACGTAGCAAGCTGGTTCTTGCTTGTGTATACAGCAATATCCATTGTAGCTGCCTCCTAAGGAAATTAATTTGTAAACACAACTCTAAAGGATCTGAATTTTTATGAATTGTTACTACATTAGACTGTAAATTAGAGCATACAAGTTTATCTTTCAAAAATTGTAAATACTCTGAATTTTCATAAAATGTAAATTTTAAAAATTTGCACCCATAATAAACGTGTAATATATAATTTAAAAACTGATTTATATTGCCTGTACTTTTGCAGTTAAGTTCTACATATCTTCTAAGCAATAAGGTAATAAGGCAAAACCATGCCTGTATCGAACATTTGAAATGATTGATTGTTAAGTGATAAAGGGTAGAGATCATTATGAACCCTTTTGTATATTTAGAATCATCACAGAGAAGGTGGATGGACAGATGACTTCTCCAAAACATTTCATCTTTACTAAACTGGAATGTCTGAGATAGTGCCCTATGCCTTTCCTAAATTAATTTGCCTCACTAATAAGTTAGATTAGGCAAAACTGTGGATATATTTATGAGAAAAATTTTGACTCGGGACATAGTCTGTTAATAGTGCTATTAAATGCTCTACATTATGTCCTCATTAATAAGCCTATATCTTCTTGTGTGTGCAGAAGAATTAGAGACAAGATTAAAGTAATTCTTTCTGATTTCTAATGTTCCATCAGTCAACAAGGGTAGACAGTTTAGTACTGCTTCAGTCTGTACGCTTTAGTCCTTCTAAGCTTTGAGTACAGAACAGAAGTTGAAACTGAACAAATGTTTTTGTACCTGTTTGTTTCCTATTAAACCCAAGGCCTTTAGAGGCTTAGTAAGTAATGACTTATTAAATTCATTTTCTCAGATGGTTGGCTATCACTGCAATAGAGGTACCATTCTTGTCATGCAGGAAAGCAATGGTCCAAGGGCTTGATTCTTATCTTCTGCTGGCAGACAGGAACAAAGAACACAAGTGCTTAGTGGTCAGACTGAATGGTCCATCTAACACAGTAGTCTGGTCTTCAATACTGGCCAAACAACAGGCTAGAGCCTTGAAGAGCTAATGTGTCATTTGCTTACTGTTCCCTCAGCACCTCGTTTATTGGTTGGGGATGTAAAAAGGTGCTGCTCAGTTCTTCTAGTAATCATTGAACTTAAAGTGTAACAGATCTGAGAGAGGCTGCTCTGGCACATCTGTTAACACTTGACTGGTACCCACACACTGCTCACAACTGCTGCAAACCGGATCACTACTGTCCAAGCAGGTTTGTGATTATCTAAGTACATGATCAGGTAGCTTTTCAGGGAAACCTATCTCTACCACTGCCAAATAAAATTTATGTAGGGTATTTGAAGTAGCTAAGGTATTTGATTATGAACTGGAACAGCATGCAAATTACAGCTGTGGTGAGTTTTGCTATCTAACTAAAAAGCAAGGTCTTGCATCATGGCAAAAAGGATTACATTTCAAGTCTTGTATGTTTGCAAAGCTTAAGATACACAGATGTTAAGATGCCTATCTTTAGTTTTGCAATTGCTAGATAATTAGTTTCCATTTCAGTTGTTTTGAAAGGGGAATTGTACCTTAGGGCATGCAAGGAAAAAAGTCAGGAATTCCTCCAAGCATAGCATAAGCTAAAAACAGTTCAAAGTACTAGAGCATCAGATAACATATCTACTGTTGAGATACCCTTGACTGGACTGACTACAAAGTCTCTCAACTGAAAACATAATTTTTACCTTTAATTCTACATATTATTACACCAATAAATATTCCTCCTCAGCTCACTTTGACCTCCATATTTACTGACATGTTGATTTTTGGATTCTCCCTTAGTTCATTCAATACCAATATAAGGCATGCAGGCTTAAAAGAATAAGATCATCTTAAAACATGAGAGGCCTCTTCTGGATTACTTCTTGAACTATTTAATACTCTAATTCTGCATTTTCTGTAACTGCTTTTTTTCACTTCCTTTGGAATTGTAATTACTGTAACCTAAAATATTATTTTTGTTTGCCATTATCCCAGCTGAATTTATTTTTAAAGATCTTGTTCTGTAACTTAGTTACTATTACTCAGGAGGCTTTTAAAAAAAATTAATAATCACAAGCCATAAATCATGCCAATTTTCCTACTCTGATTATTCAACTTCTTTTTTCATCATATCCCAACGTGTCTTCTTGAAGTTCTCAGCTCTTTAATCATGTTTTCTGCTCCAGAAAGTTAGCAGTAATGTGTTCAGCAATGACTCAAATCTTTCTCCATCCTGGTTAAGGAAGCAGCCCATTTTTATAATAATTGCTGATTCTTCCTTCCAGATGTCCCCTCCTGCATTGCTATTTGATATGCTCCTTATATAATATCCACAGCCTTCCCTTCTGTTTCCCACTCTTGTCATTGGTAGGTTACACAAGTAGCCATCACTAATACAGAAATGTTAAGGTTGCCCCAGTGTTAGTATTGATGACATTGTGTCCAGGTAAGATTCACCAATGCAACTAGGGATGGAAGAAAACCAAAACCCAACAGTGTAAGGTCAAAACCATTGTTGACCTTCCCTCTGTGTTGAACTGTCTGTCACTAGCACCTTACAGGACCATGGATTTAGACTGAGAATTAAAGACAAAGAACAGACAGAACTTTTAGTCCTAAGCCCCTGATATCATTCTTCAATGAAAGTTTCTCCTTCACCAGTGAGAATCCTTTGGCCTGTGTGAGTGCATGAGTCCCTTCTCACTTCTGAGCAGTTCCTAGATTGACAGCATACTCTAAGTGTTCCAGTGTGTGAGTAAAGGGGTGTTGTAGTCTGTGATCTGCCATCTCTGTAGATGACATCCCTCTGAAGTCTTACCAGTCTATTCCCATGGGTGGGCCAAGTGCTGACAAACCTTTTCCCCTGCTGAAATCACAGTTCCATGCACTGAGTCACTTGATTACAAACAGTAGACTGGATGTCTGCTCTAGCGAGATTACAGAATAAATTTAGTTTTATTTCAGGACTAAAATGCAGAAGTAAGAGTAGTAGTTCATACATTTCTCAATGTCAAAACTCCATCCTGTACATCTAGCACAAGAAACTTGGCTCTCAGACAACTATTGTTAGTTTGGTATAATTTCTTTAGGTAGTTTAGAGGTAGTATAGAGCAAACATTACACTCATGGCAGAAAGAATAAGGAAATTACAGGGGAAAAATGAATGTAGGCACAAGTGCTCCCTATAGATTAAGGGGAAGAATATGTGTCTGCCACAGCTCTCCCATAGAGGAGTTGAATATGTAAAAATAAATTCAGGATGATGGGCCATTACAGCTACTTTCTTGGCATTTTGCAAGATACTTGAGAAGACCATCAAACTTCTCAAAATAGTAGTTGTATTTTCAATATGATGTGATAACATGGAGGGTGTCTTCTCTGTCCACCTAGCTATGAGCTAGAACTTGTCACTACTCCACTCACCTAAGTACTAGCCTTTGCTTATATGAAACAGTAAGTTTCCCAGTGAGAGAAATATGGAACCTGTACCCCCATTTTTCTCAGCTCTGACCTTTTCAGATTCCTTAAGGTAGCAGTGCTCTCGTAAGCAGCTCCCCCCTCCCACAAAAACATGCATTAGAATTCAAGAAGGTTTTGGCACAGAGTATTTTCTATTCACTCCTCCAAGTGACTCTCCAGCTCAAAACAGTTTTGATAAAGAAGCGTGAAACCATAATCTGTGTTTCAGGAAGGAGCTCATCCCATCCATAGGCAGCAACAGTGCAGTCTCTGGCATTCCATGCTACTGACAATTAGGAAAAACCAGTTGTAAAAGAAGTTTTCAAAAAGGTGTTGCACTGTTCTTGAAGTGGTAACTGTTATCTAAGCATCAGTTTATAGGAAAAAAATGTTCTGAGTTGTACCTGCTAAGAACTCTTCTGGGACCAGGAACATAGACTCAACTATACCTTCTATCTAGAACATCAGTAAAGGTGTTTGTACCTTAACACAGCAAGAGTGGTAGTATCCAGAAGTTCACTATTTCAGCTACTGACAGCAGTCTACTCTTGCCATTATTCTAGTGTGTGGAGCAAAAAGACCTTGTGTAAATGACAAGCAGCACCAGTGTCCTGCTATGTCCTCTTCACAGAAGCTGTAAAGTATTCACAGCATATAGTGCTATACGCAATAGAATCTGAACAGAAGACAGATTCCTGCATCAACCCTGTAAAAGCTGTGATAACTTGCAATCTCTTTTACTTCATTCAATGATCTTTTCAGCTGTTTGGTTTTTGTTTTTTTCCTGGAATTGTAAAAGCAATAGAATGTTTTTAAGATCTTGGTAGGTGTTTGTAAGTAACAATGTCTTACTCATCTGTTCAGTCAAAGATTGGTTATACAGTTGTTTTTAAATACTTGTTAAGTCTCTTCTGGACAATTGCCTTTAGTTAAAGGATCTTCTATTCTCTTCAACATTTAAAAGTGTTCCATACTTTTTCTGTATCTCCATTAAATTTAGGAAGCCCTTCTGTGTGTCTTTCAGCCAAGATAGTGTTTTAATGGTTTTACTGCTACTATCTATATTCATAGGCGTCTGAATTCTACGTTTGCATCATATAAGCAATCAGATCTAACCAGATGTTTTCAAGTAATGATTCAAATGACTATTAGAAAGTATATATGTATCTGCTTGTAATTCAACTTACCAACCAAACAAGTGAAAACCAGAAAACAAGAAAATTCTGTTCTAAGTTAAGCCAACTGAACCAGCTTGCAGGAGGATCTGGCAAATAGGGATTCCTGACCTAGGGGTAAAGATGGGTTAGGGAATGAGACCTCTCAATTTAGACAACACATCACCAGCCCAGGCCTCCTGTTCACTAAATCACAGAGACTAAAAACTGGCTCCAATGATATAAGGGAAGACTTCTCTTAATAGTGGCTTTAAATCCTGAAATTATAAACTATACAAGATTGATAAGAAAAGTAAATTAAACACAGGGGTAGGAAAGTCCATGGAGACTGAGGGTGACAAGTAGGTGTTTGCTCCAAGAAACAACAAAAATATTTAACTTCCACTGTGTTATGGGATCCATACTAGCTGAAATGCCAGAACTGTAAAAACAAAAAGAGTGAGAAAGAAAAGGATTCAGTAAATATTTTGCTGCATCTCTTAAAGGTTATCTAGATCATGTAGTCACATGGTGAAAATACTTTGCAATCCAAGAGTACATAAAGAGAGATATTAATACATCATCTACTAAAGCTAAATATTTTTAAACGAGCATATCAGATAAAAAACATCCAAGAATTTAGGAAGTTGAATAAGCTGTACTATGGATCATTAATTTTTATTTCAATGATTCTCAAATACTGGAAAATATTAGAAGATTAAAAGAAAGATAACACCATTACAGAAAAAAAAAAAAAAAGAAAAAAAAGAAAGGTGTTAATCCAAATAACTCTAATATAAAACTTGGTGAGAAAATTAAAAAAACATTTAAGATAATTAGTGTCAATCATGGGCGTACCAAATAAAGGTCTTAAACTAATTTAGGATTAGATTGAGAATCTGGATCATAAGAATAACAGGGTCAAATGAAAAAAGGATTTATGTAAGATGCTTGATTTAGAAGTACACAACATTTGGTTTATAACTAGAGCAATGCAAGAACAATTTAAAAATTAGTCTTAAGATGTAACTGAAGAGGGAATAAACTTTAAACACCATTTTGGTGGACTCCTGCACACTTCATAATGTGTAATATTTTTCCAATTACTGATGTTCAAAAACCTGAAGCTTGAAGATGACGAAAAGTTGGAGGACAAAAAAATGAGCTAGATCTGAAGTGCAGTTTTTAACTACTGCACTATCATCCAAAATGGCAGGAAGATGCCATAGTATCGAATAAGTAGGGACAAAATAACATCCCTTTGGGATAATCAAGGACTTTCCTGAACTATTCTTAAAAACTAATCCAGCGCTAGATCTTGTGAAAAGTCTGCAGACCTTCATGGGATCACAAAAGATCTGAGGTGATAGGAAAGTCTGATCATCATCTAGCCAGTTCCCAAGCTCAAATCAGGGACAAATACCTGAAGTTTTACCAAACTTCCTGCAATCTCCACCCATATTTTCCTGCATCCATGACAGATCATATGAGACCCTTAAAGACAATTAAGATGTCTGATATTATTCAGGTACTTATTATGGACCAAATCAAATATTCTTTTAATAAGAGCTCTACCACAAAGCTGAATTCTATACACTATAATATAGTCCCGTCCTGCACAGAGAAGACACAAACCTTGGTGGAGCAGTCTCCTTCTTATGTTTCTTTCCTCAGATAAATCTTTCCTCAGATAATCCAAGATGTATCAGTGATTTTCTATTTGGAATATACTACAAAAAGGGAAATGGACCATTTGTCAAAAAAAAAGATATTATCAATATTCAGAAATTCTTCATGGCACATAGACCAATCCTCTCCCTTTGTGTCTCAAGGCTTTCTGAAATTACTTCTGGCTACAAGTTTAATGAATAAGTAAGAGAAGTCTGAGTTTGAGAGAATTCAAAAACCTCTAGTGCCACACAGACATTTAATATCTTTTAACATTGGGAAGCAAGTATCTTAGGTGTGTGTCAGTAGAATCCCATAGGTACTGTTACTTAAAGAAAGGTTTTCAGCTCCAGTGCCTGAATACATCCATGCACAGACAAGCACCCACAACACTAGAAGAAACTAACCTGCCTTACTTCTGTGATGATGAATTACTCAATATGGGAAAACAAACTTTGAGATTGCATGGAAATTAATTATTATCTATAACATAAAAATAAATAGAAAAAGTAGACAAAACATTGCTAAAAAATCAGCTTAGACAAGCTTCCCTCCCCTCCCCCTCCCCCCCCCCCGCAAAAAAAAAACCCAGAACAACCCAACCAAAATACTGCATTTACAATCATGGGTGAAAGTACTGGTCATGAATAAGATAAAAATCCTTGTTTATTTTTTCAGGTTTTTATACAAGATGAACCAAAATGTTAAATGCAAAGGTAGAGAAAATTAATCTTAATATTATTCATTTACCTGCCTTTAAAATCAATATGCAGACAATTGGGGAAAAAAAAAAAAAAAAAAAAAAAAGCAGTGATATTTGCAAAACCAGTGGATTTAGTCTATTTAGTCTATTTTATACTGTCAAAGCCTAGGAGTTACTTCATCTCAGCTGATATGAACCAAGGTAGAAAAATAATATTCCATGTATGGCAAAAGCTCTATTGTCAGAAAAAAAGTTGTCAGAACCTTTCCCTATGCCCTACAGAGCCAATGCCAGCCAGCTCTGAGATAGACCTGCTGCTGGACAAGGCCAAGGCCATCAGTGACTGTGACAGAATCTCTAGGGTAACACACTTACAAAGGGAAAAAAAAAGTTATTGCACAGATACAGTTGCAGCCACGGAAGAATGGAGGATCTTGAGATCCGCAGTCCTGTAGGACTTGTGACTCCATGGAGAACCCACACAGGAGCAGCCCATCCTTGAAGACCTGCACCCTGTGGAAGAGGGACCCAGACTGCGCCAGTCCCGAAGAGCTGCTGCCTGAGGCATGAACTCACACTTGTTATGTTCGTGGAGAACCGTCTCCTGTGGGAGGGATCCCATGCTGGAGCGGGAGAAGGACTCCTGCCTGGGGGCAGTAACAAAGTGTGACTGTAACCTTCAACCCCCACCTCTCTGCGCTGCTGTGAGGAGGAGGTAGAGCTCAAGGGGAAAGTTTTAAGATTTGTTTTACTTCTC
This sequence comes from Erithacus rubecula, assembly GCF_903797595.1. NCBI lineage: Eukaryota > Metazoa > Chordata > Aves > Passeriformes > Muscicapidae > Erithacus > Erithacus rubecula. The sequence continues at coordinate 8,516,190 of NC_136661.1, forward strand.
ATTACTCTGCTCTGATTTTGGTAATAAATTCCATTAATTTCCCCATGTCAAGTGTGTTTTGCCCATGACAGTAATAAATAAATAAATAAATGATGTCTCCCTGTTCTTATCTCAAACCACAAGGCTTGTTTTATCCTCTCTTCCCTGTCCAGTTGAGGAGGGGAGCAGCTTTGGTGAATGCGTGGCTTCCAGCCCAGAAGTGAACAAAATATTCATCAAGCCAATAATGTTTGGCACACAACCTCAAAAAGTTCTGCTCTACACTTTAATAGAGATATTATTTTCTATTAACATGTCAATCCAAGAGGGCCAAGTACAGATCATTAGCTCTGATATAGCACACTGATGGCAAAGGGTGACTATGTCTCTTGTATAAACACTGATCCTTTCACTAAGATAGATGTAAACAAGCACATTTTGACCACTCAATTATATTCAGTAGTGCAAAAATCAAAATGACAGATCTCGTATACTTCCAAATAAATCCTCACCTCCCAGCTGGAATCTGTTCTTAGTCTGAGAATTCAAGGTCTCGCTTTTATTTAAACTATAGGCAAGCACAAAAGCAGCATCTACAGCTCTGTAAAACAGATTTGGGTGGGAGCACAAAAGCATCCAGATGCAAATCTCTAGCAAAACAAAATACAAATATTCAGGGCACACAAAGTAAGTAGTCTGACCTTGTAGCCTAGATGTGAGCAATCAGTCCCTGGAGTTACAGAATCACAGAATTATTTAGACTGGAAAAGATTTAAGGTCATCTAGTCCAACCACTAACCCAGCACTGGCAAGTCCACCACTAAACCAAGTTCCAAGTGCCATGCCTGCATATCTCAAAATTTCCTGCAGGGATGGTTTCTCCACTATTTCCCTGAGCAGATCATTCCAATGCTTGCCATCAACTGAAATAGCTGTCATGCCTTTCTCTTAAAAATCAAATGCAAGCAGAATAAGCAAACCCAACAAATTAAGATACAGATTTGAGATAAGGATCTACTTCTCCTGGCCAAAACAAAGTTATTTGATTTTTTATGAGGGTTAATGCATAACCTCTCTGAATTCCATTAATTTTTAATCACTTCTCTCTCACATCCTTTCAATACTTACAGGGGGTTTATTAAAAAAGGGATCCTATTGCCTCCTGTTGCAATAGGATGAAGGGTAATGGCTTTAAACTGAACTAAGGATAGATGTAGAGTAAGTGTAAGGAAGAGATATTATATAATGGTGATGCAGCACTGGAACAGGTTGCTGAGAGTGGTGGTAGCTGCCCCATACCTGGAACCATTCACAGTCATATGTGAGAGGGCTCTGAGCCCCTGCTCATTGTAGGGAGGCTAGGATAGATGACCTTGAAAGGTCCCTTCCAACCCAAACTGTTCTGATTCTGTGATTCTATGATTTACTAACAGAAATACTGAACAAGTCTGTTGCATTTACACACTTTTTAGATGGGTGAAGCAGAGATCTTGGGAAAGATGATTAAGAAGAGACAGTGACTGTCAGCCAAGCCATGGACACTCCTGGCATGCCCAGGCTCTGAAGAGAGCAGTCAACTTGGTCTTCTTATTGGGTCTTTCTCTCTTTCTCCTGAGAAGGGATCATCACAGGTGGCTAGGATGCACTGCATGAGTGTACAAATGCCACAGACCCAGGTGGCTGCTGTTTTGTGGGGAGGGTGTCAGACACCCAGTTATCATCCCTTATAGTATAGCCAGCAACATCCTCTTTCCTATGGTTCTTTTGTAGCTATCTGCTGAACTATACAGAGTAACTATTTCAGGATTAATTGTTTGGTTCCAACGCTTACTGAATGTTAGCAGCAATGCTTTGTCCTTTCTAAGTCTATAAATTGACAATTTTAATAAAATAAATGTTTTATTTCTAAGTATAGGTCTTTTGAGTCTACCAGAAAGAACCTAAATAACCAAAACACACAGTTCTTTGTCATTCAGTTGAGCTTTGTACTTTCTGTGCACACCAACTTCTTAATGTGAACTACCTGCACAGAACTTGGTGGGAGTTGTAAAGCTGGGTGACTCCTGACTTCTGCATCATCATCTTATTTGTACCATAACATCACAGCAAGCAAGTAGTGATTATAATATGAAATTTACCATGCATTTCCTCCATGCACTGTTCAGCAGCTCCTGCTTCAAAGTATACCAACAAAAGCTTGGCTGTCATTGAAACAAAGCAAGTAGCATCAAGCTTGATTTAAGGAACTTCTACAAAGCTTTAAAATATGCTTCAAAGTGTGAATAATAAACACTAGGTATTTCTATAATGGTTACATTTTCACCAGGACAGTTTAGGACAGTCTGGATTCTCTCACTGGGTTTTCAAACATCCAAAAATCTTCTGCAGATCACGCTTAATGTTTCGAGCTGAAGCACAGTCTTAGCACATGCAGTATTTCAGATGTCTAATTGCAACAGCTGTGTTTTTATCAATCCATCTTTTATTGCACACAACACATTAACATCTCTTCTGCACAGTGAAATTTTAATCTAGAAGTGACCAGCATTTAATCTTATTTACTGCATTTGTGCCCTTGCTCCTAGAGACTATCATCTTCAGACAAACAGTTCAAACTGGTCTTTCACATTTATAAACACTTGCTAAATTTAAAAAAGCAATAAGAGGAGTAGCAAGTTAGTAATTTTCATTTATATTTAATCAGATTATTGCTATAAGTAGTGGCTTCCATCAAAATAGCCTCAGCTAATTCCCAATCAATAAATCATGAGCAATTATATTTCTCTGCTCACCACCCCAAGTGGTAATCTTCTTGTCAGTGTCTTCATGAGTGTTACTGACGAACTCCAGAAATAATTTCAAAAGCAGTGACTTTCTGGTAGCTCTGGGTTCCCTGTCATACCCCAGCTGTGAATGAATTGCATTTTTTCATAGCTCTCGCATTGCCTTCCATGCCAGTCAAAAATACTTTATTTTCTCTACTAGCACTAACATCCAGAAACTACTGTCATACTATGTCCAGTCTTTACACAAAAATATCTCCCAACACCTTCCTACATGGCAAAAACTAATATGACTCCATTTTTACCAAATACTACCACTTACAGTGTAGATTTAAAATATCCATTTCTTGTAGTTCAACAGTTACTATTCTAAAACCTTAAAAAATGTAGCTAAAAATAATTCTTATCTTAAATCACAGTATACAGCTCAAGATTAGTTTTATGACTGCAGTCCCATGGCAGGAATCAACAGCCACTTAATGCATTGAAAACTCACACCAGGCTGAGTCAGAATCTCAAGAATTATATTCTTTAAATCCCTTCTTTCATCATGGACGTCAAGTTATTAAGCCCAAGACTACAGGAAACCGAGGTGGTGGATGGAGGGGAAAAGCTGATGACAGGCTTTGTAGACAAAAGTCATTTTTATGTAGATGCTAGCCAACAAGCTTGTTAATTGTCATGACTGACCTTTTTTTCTTTTTTTTTTTTAAGTGAAATTCTTGATATGTTAGGTTTGGTACAAGAAGTATTTACATAAAATAAAAAACTATTTATATAACAGGAAAAAAGAGCATATATCACAGCAGTGGTCCAATAATTTACTAGTGTCAGAGAACCAAAGAAAGCTTAGCCTGACAAAATACTTCATACAGAAATGTGCACCACAGAACTGTTTTATGAATCATTTAAGCTCTGTGTTGAAAAAATAACAGGACCAGAATCAGGTATTAGAAAACTGACATATAAACATAACTAAATCTCCTTGTATCATTGTTGTCACATTTCACAAAATACTATAATTATACCTTTGATGCTTTTTTTCAAAATTTTCAAAAAATTCTTCATTGGAATACTTCCCTCATTATACAACATAACATACAACATATACAACATTATTACTTTCCAGTCTCCTTACCATGAGACCCTTCACAGTTATACTGTGAGAGTTATATTCCTGAAGCCCTTCCAGTCAGTGGTAGGACACCAACACTCAGGAACCTACAGTTCTGGAAACCTTGAAGCCTTTTACCCCATGACAAGCTCCTTCCTACACCCAACAAATATTTTCATACACTTTTTGGTTATCAATCCAATTCCAAATTTCCCTTGCTCTCTACCCAAATGCAGTGTGCCTATGGAAAGCCACATAGAATTTTCACCCAAATGTACTGTCCAGCAAAAGTATCTCTCTGTCAAGCAAGACTTCAATCTCTCTCTTGCCTCCTGGCATCACTCCATTCCTGTTCTGGCTCATCTTGTTTTGACTCAAATAAACCCAAACACCTCACTGGCTACCAGGCTGCAGCTACCCAGCTGGGCAAACTTCAGACACATTGTCTTGGTCCTGCCACTGCTAGGCACTTACAATGGCCCATCTTGATTTTCCTTCGCTGCCTCCTTGTCTGCTCACACAGCTGCTTCTTGCACATCACAGCTCTCTCATCTCAGCTACCAAAGTCACCTTCTTCCTCCTTCCACTGCTTGTACTTGGCAAGAAAGCATCTTCTTACATTTCCACCAGCTAAAGTGGCTCGCCACTGAAAAAGATCTGTCATATCTAGGCTCAACCTGTCTTTAGATTGCCTAACAAGTTCCCAAGCACGTGGAGTAATGCAAAGTGTTGTTAAGGGTCTGCAACACAAAGGGCTCCTGAAATAGAGCCTGGTTGTAAGGCTGTGGGTGCAATCTGTGTATGGGCATTGGAAAGATGCACCCGATTAGGACCGGTTCCTTTCATCTCAAGAGTATTCCGAGATTCTGTGAAATGGGAGATTCGGCACCATCCTGAGGGGGGCTGCTCATCCGCCTCAACTCGAAACCGCGGGCATTTCAGGGGCACGTTTGACTTTGGCCACGTACACTCGACTCCAGAGCTGCGTGTCACAGCTGTGCCCTGGGAGCTGCGCCGACACCCGGCCCAAGCGCCGGGAGATCTCCCAGTCGGGCAGCGCCGCTGCCGCCCCGGGAGCCGCAGGGAGCCGCGGGCAGGCCACACTCAGAGCCGCAGGGAGCCGCGGGCAGGCCACACTCAGAGCCATAGGGAGCCGCGGCAGGGCACACTCAGAGCCATAGGGAGCCGCGGGCAGGCCACACTCAGAGCCATAGGGAGCCGCGGGCAGGCCACACTCAGAGCCGCAGGGAGCCGCGGCAGGGCACACTCAGAGCCATAGGGAGCCGCGGCAGGGCACACTCAGAGCAGCAGGGAGCCGCGGCAGGCCACACTCAGAGCAGCAGGGAGCCGCGGGCAGGCCACACTCAGAGCCGCAGGGAGGCGCGGCAGGGCACACTCAGAGCCATAGGGAGCCGTGGGCAGGGCACACTCTGAGCCATAGGGAGCCGCGGCAGGGCACACTCAGAGCCATAGGGAGCCGCGGCAGGGCACACTCAGAGCCATAGGGAGCCGCGGCAGGCCACACTCAGAGCCATAGGGAGCCGTGGGCAGGGCACACTCAGAGCCATAGGGAGCCGCGGCAGGGCACACTCAGAGCCATAGGGAGCCGCGGCAGGGCACACTCGGAGCCGCAGGGAGGCGCGGCAGGCCTCGGCCGGGCGGGGCGCCGAGCCCAGGGGGCGGTGCTGCCGCGCCCGCGCTCCCCCGGAGCGGCTCGGCTGGGCCTGGCCCGGCCCTGTGCCGCGCCGCCGGCCGCCGGTGTTTAAATAGCGGCGCCTGCCGCGCTGCTGCGTCCTTCGCCAGGTAAGTGGCTCGTGCCTGGAGCTCTTCGCCGACCGCGCTCTCTCGCCGGCGCTGCCGCGGGCCCTGCGGCTGTGCAGCCGTGGCGGGGCGGGTGGGAGCGGAGGGCGGGCGGCCCCGGCCGGTCCCGCGGGGGTCGGGGCGGCCCGGGTGCGGGCGGGCGCTCATCCTCCGGCTGCCGCCGCGGCCGGGCGGGCCGCGCCGCGTCTCCCCTCAGCCGCCGCCATTCCCGTGTTTTTAGTCTTGCCCAGTGTGTGTGGGAACCGTCCGGGATGTAAGTGTCCTTGGAGTCATGTTCTCCCTGGAGAGCCCGCCGCTCCCTACTCTGCTTCCCCAGTGCGACCTCTCGCCATCCCTGAGGGAAGATGGAGTATCCCTGAAGGGGTTTCTGCAGTTATTCTGGCATGCAGTACTCTCGTGGCTGATGCTGGCGCGCAGCTGGGACGGCACGGCTGAGGAGGTTCAGGTGCTGCCCTGTCTCAGAGAGGTGGTGGAGAGGTTGCCCTGCGTCTCTCCTTGCTCCGGAGATGCATGCCAGGTTTTGGGGCATAGTTCATTTTCCTGAAGGTCTTACTGTAACTTAGAATGGACTGTGCCTGATGGGCTGGTGCATGAATACTGCTTTCCCTAGATAGAGTTTAATTGCTTGTCTGTTAGATTGTCTGGCTTAATGCCCCAAGCCAGGAAACTGGGACAGGATGGCTTTAGATAGTTTTTGGACCCCTGCATCTCCCTGATGGTCACCGTGGCCTATCCTGTGGCCAAATATCTGTAAGTCTTTTTGTCTTGTGCCTTTTGCTGCTTTGAGATACATTAGCCCCCTGGGACAGATCTTCTTGCGAATTTCCAGATCTGGTCTGTCATATGTTACCCGTCTGATAAACGTCTGCTCTGGTGTTAACTGTATCTGTCTGCTTTCTCCCTAGTCTCCCTGCAGGTCCTCCAGAATATAGGAGCTGTTTTGCCACAGCTCTTGTGTACCACTAGTGTGTCATGTAAAAAGCATCCCACCAACATGCATGGGACCCTTCAGAGCTCATATTTGAATCAAGGTGCTGCCTTATTTGCCTGCACAGCATTCAGTCAATAGGTTACCAAGCTCTGCTTTGCCAGCTCCTCACAGTTCAGACAGACTTTTGTGGTCCTCCTGTCCAGCTGTGGTGTCAGTATTCTTCCTGGTGAAGTGAGAGAGGAACATTTGTGGACTGTCTTTCACTGTAGCTGCTTTTGCTTTGCAGCCCACAGGGACAGGAATTGGCAGCTTTGCAGAATGTGCTTCTGTCTGGCACAGTGAGAATCCCTGACAGTGCTGATTTGTGGTAAGGCACATATCTCTGGAGAGTGGCAGGATTCATCCCACTTTCTGGAGTTTCCTACTGCAGCTGCTTTCCAGTACATCTCCAGGTGGCTCCAGCACCATCTGCAATGATTGTAAATAACAGCACAGCATTACTCTTCTTATACTCTAAGCTGAAACAATAATTTTGTTGACCCATATGGGCAGAGTTCTTGTGGCATCCACTCCCAGCTTAGGATTCTTTATACACACCATCTTGAAACTTTTTATGAAATCTGTGGTCTGTGAGATAAGAGCATGTCAGGTACTAATTAATGACTGCATACATAAGAGAACAAATTGCATGTATTTTGCATCTCAGACCTTGCAGTTTTGTTTCTTCAAAGTAGAAAACAAAACGTACATTTTGTTGGGCATTTCCCACCAGCTCTTAAAATAAGTTGTTAAAAACACCATGGGGAGGGAAGTGTGTTGGAATGAAGGTTGCGCATGACAATTTAGTTTAAACAGCATACTCATGAATGAGTGTCTCTGCATGCCAAGTTAAGAGTCCAGTCCGGGGGAAACTGAAATTTAGTGCACAACAGAAAATTATTTGGGTACAGAGGCAGATATGAGCAAAGATAGAAGTTCAGACATAGGGAGCCATTCATGTTTTGATAAGGAAGTTAAACTGGATGAATTTGAAAGCATTTTTCCTTGTAGCTTGACCAATAAGGAGTCATGGTTTAATTTGAAACCTGGGAGGAAAAAAAATCACAAAACCATGCAGTGGCAACTTCCTAGTAGTAGTTCAAAACTTGGAAACATAATGAAAAAATGGAAAATCTAAAGTCCTTGAAAAGGATGGCTTATAAATTCTAATGGGATTGCCATTGTGGACTACAACACAGTATTAGGGTTTTTGAAAGAACACAGACTAGACCTGAACCTTCTGCATTAAATTGTTTTTGTGATTTTGCAAGCAAAAAAATGGGGAATGGGACCTACTCTGGGAAGGATAAAACCAAGGGACAGCAGGGTTTTAATTCTTGCAATGCTTTTTTTAAATTCTGTTCCTGAATTCATAATATCTGTATGAAGCTATCAAATTTTGTATGAGTAAGTATAAAAAGAGTAAATTCATAACTCTGGTGTTTGCAGTGGAAATCTTGGAAAATATGAATTCTGAAGGCTCAAGAGAAATTGCAGTAGAAGTATTTTTAGATTCTTGGAGTCACCCATAATATAAAAATTGTAATACGAGTGTTACACAGAAAAATGATAAGAAGTTATTTCCTATTCTGGCATAGGCTTGACTTATAAAAAAGTAAAATAATATATCATTTAAGTTGAGCTTATAACCAGACTTCCTTTTTAAGTTATGTTTCCCATTCCCTCTTCCTGACATACTTAATGGCCTCTACACTACTGGATTATATTCTAATTGTTTCTGACCTACTATTTCCATGTCTGCTTTCAGACTTGAGTTTAATATCAAGGGAAAATTCCTTTACATCAATATTCCTGTGGAGATATGAGATCTTGTGGAAGTGTTTCAAGCACATAGACAATAAAAGACTTGTCTCTTTGTTAAAATACTTTTTCTTAAAACACAATAAATAAATTTAATCTTTGTGTTTTCTGTTAAAATTTCCTGGTAGTGTAAGTGGAAATTAGTCCTCCCTTGGATTTTCTACCATAAAATCTATGTCTTTCATCTTCAAAGCCACAACAGATTGTTCTGAATGTTCCTTCTTTTGTGGCCTGAAAGAATGAAGAAAATAGGTACATGCTTCATTTCTAATGTAATTAATCTAATTTCTAATAGCTTAATCTCATAACAACAAGATTGGTAGAAGAGAAGCAGGCACTGTGTTGGAGTAAGGAGGACAAATCCCTAGGGTTTTTTTTTTTTGTAATGGATATATATTTGAATTAACTTTTTTTTTTTTTTTTTTTTTTTTTTTTTTTTTTTTTTTGCCTTCACATTATTTTATTTTCTTCTAATTTGCTTGTATTTAAGTCCATGTTTTCTTCCCTAGAGGGAACTGCAAAGAAAGGATTCAGATTTCTCTCTAGAGTGTTGGTGTTCTAATGGTTAAAGTGCCTCAGCAGAAAAGTGTCTCAAGACAGTTATGTCCGAAACTGGGCTTTGCTGGGATCTATTTATTTATATGTGTGTTTCAGAGGTGTTTTACTCAGCTTCTTATATTTGGTAAGTCAGAAAATCTGAGCCAGCTCAGATAATTTGAGAATGGGGCATATGCAGTTTTCAGAAATAATTTTATTAACTTAGCAAAGACCACTGAAATCAAAGGAGTGACCATCCCAGTCTGTTTTTTTCTCCCCAGAAGTAGAGCCTTCAGACTCAGGCAGTCTGAAGTCATGCATGACTTCAGCTCATGCAGTATGTACAGTGTGCTGAGCTGAAGGTCTTCAGTTCAAAATTGATCAGGATACATTTTTTGGTTGATTGGTTGGTTTGGTTTTTTTGTTTTTTGGGTTTGTTTGTTTTTTGGGGTTTTCTGTGACATGCTGTTATATCTTATGTGCTCTTTATAGCTCTTTTTCTCCTGGAGTGAATCTGACTCCTCTGCTACTCAGTTAGCAGTTTTTTGAACTGATCTTCTAGAGGGTTTTCAGACTGAATTCAAAACACTGAAGAAACTTAGCAGCCATGGTTTGCAAGTTAACTGCTTGCAGTAATGGAATGCCCGAAGGGGTGGTCCCTCAGTTTTGCTGTTGAAGGTGGCCAGCTAGGAAGCTTAGTTGCTTCTTGCAGTGCCCTTCTTGCCGTGTTTCCTTGCCTCTTGGATCTTGTGCTTATTGACCCTTTTACCTGTGGGATGTACTCTGCTTTCTCCTGTGCTCTTGTGGGAGCCTGGTTTGATGTCCAGCAGTAAAATGTGTAATAACTTCATCATTTGTGTATCTGCTCAGCCCGTTCTTTAATTGAGTTCTACTTTTAAAAGTGGTGGAGTAGTGACTCAATAGATTGCCTTGCACTGCAGGTAAATAATTATGTGTTTGAGTCACTAGTGGGTTCTGTGGTTTTGTTTTCATCCCAGTGGGGCACTGCAGTTTCTGGGGAGTGACATAAACCTTGTGGCTGACACATGTTTAACCATTCGCTTCCAGAAATCACATAATACATTGTTTTTCTTGTGGAATAAGTGTATCAGAGGCATGTTGTAAGGAAGATCCAGTCTAATTTGATGTTTTATTTTCCAGTCATCTGAATTAGTACTAGGACAGTAGAAGCTGTTAGAGAAAAGGGTAAAGGTTAACTAACAAACAGTAAGAGCAGTAAGTAAGCTGATTCCCTGCTTCCATCCATGACAAACTCCACCAGTCCCTATATATCAGTCCTTATATATCCAAGACATAGGAGAAATTGCCTGTCATAGGAGACACATGATGATTGATGAGGAGAAGAGGGCAGTGTCAGAGCACTGTGGCACAAGCATGCTTGAGTACTTCCTATGCTTGATAGGGAACAGCTTTTTGTGGTCTCTCCATGAGACTTGTTATTTCCATTGTCTGAACTTCCTCTGTATTTCAGGCTGGCTTTTGATGGACGCTGGCCAAGATCTTCATGGTTGCTAGCCACTGTGTGGTGGCTGGTGTCCATCTAGCCCTGTAGGCATAGAGTGTCTGAGTAGCAGTAACTTCCTTGTAGGTAAACAGTAGAGTTGTTTGGTTTTTTTGTACTAGAGCTCACTGACTGGAATTCTGTTAACTTTCAGTCAGGCTTCCCTTGGCCCAGTAAATCCACGTCCTGCTGATTTGTTATCCATACTACCATATGGGCTGTTATTAGTCTCAAAACTGTTCTCTGTTTTCTTCTATTTTACTTCTCAATGTAAAGTCTTATGGGCTCAGAAGCCTTCTGGGAGCCACCTTCATTAATTTATTTTTAAAGATCTTTCTAGCAAAGACAAAATATTCAGAAGTAGGGGGAGTTGAAAGGAAATGTAGGAGTACTAAGCTTACCAACTCTAACTATCTAACTGAAATCAGTGGGACTTGAAGCTCTTTAGAATGTTTTTTTTTAATTTTTGTTTTGTTTTGTCATTTCAGAACAGAACTAAAACCCATCTCAGTACTTGCTTTTGACACAGCGTAGGACAGGAAGCTTATTTAAAGAGAGAAACAGAAAGGTCTTTACTGCCTATGGAAAGAGAAGCAGGATTTATATGCTTTGAGAAGGTATGTAGCAGAAGATTTGCTTGGTTAAAAAGTCCAATAGTCATTGCTCATTTGCATTAAGGTACTATCTCTCACAACCTTCACTTCCTGCAGTTCAGCACAGAAATAGCATTCTCTTTTCAAGGGGAAAGCTAACCTGTCCTCATTCCTAATATTCAGCATTTCAAAATAATGTCCCCTTAATCATAAGACTGTCTAAAAAAAAAATTAATTTAGCTGTGCAACAGCAATGACGGTTGGTTTAAGTCAAACTGTAAAGCAAATTCTGTCTTTTCTTTGGCATTTAACATCGGTAAACCTGAGTAGCCTGTAATCCATAGTGGAGGTAGTGCAAAACAGAAAATACTGATGCATGTACAATAAAGGCTGAGTAGCATATTTGAAGGTAAGAAATAAAACATAGGTATTCTTGCTGGCTTTTCTTGTTCTTTTAGCTTGTGTATTTTCATGTTCACAGATCTGCTGTAGTTTGCTGCCATTTAATTCTAACAACTCATCTGCTTGAGGAGATTCTGTAGTAATGTATCCAGTGGCTGTTCCTGCACCGGGAGGTGAAGGAAGCAATGGACAACATGGGAAACTTATTTTTTTCCTTTTTGTTTTTGGAGCTGTGTTGCTCTGTGCTGGATTCCTTCTTTCCGTTTTTATTCTCCAGTCATGTCCATCTGGAAGCTTCAGTGACTGTAATGACGTCCTTAAGGCTGCTGGGCCAGTGCTGGCTGTAACTGGACTGGTTTGTGTCTTACTGGCACGATCAAGGGCCAGGATGTATATAAGACAAAGACAATTGCAAAATGAGCAGGTGTACAGCCTTGTTTTTTGTCGTGGGAACTGTCAGTTTGCCCAGTTTCTTATATTTGGATTCCTGTTTTTAACTAGTGGAATGTTAATTAGCATCCTGGGCATTTGGGTTCCTGGTTGCAGCCCTGGCTGGCATGTGATACAGCTCAACCACACTGGCACTTCTGACATGGACCTCCAGGGCTGTGGATTCCTGTCACTTCAAATCATGGGACCTTTGATTGTGCTCACTGGGTTGTGTTTCTTCGTGGTAGCTCATGTTAAAAAGAAGCAAAACTTAAATCTCAACCAAGAATCCTGTGAAAGTGAAGAACATGCTCACAGCCCTGAATCTTTTCAGGTTACAGTAGGTGAGTAAAAACTGTTGGACTTTACACTGGGAATTAGTGGGGTTTTTCCCCACTAATAATTTACATCTGGATATTACTTATTTGAGCTCTAAGCATGTCCATTCTGCCATGTCAAGATAGCATAGTGTCAAAATAGAATAATGTTACTTTGTCTCCTATGGTTTCTTTGTGGTCAGTTAGTTACCTTTCTCAAAAAGGCAGAGTCTCTTTGGCATGAAAAGTCTGACTATGTCAAGCAACATAATTTGACACAAATGAGTCTAACCTTAATTCTATTCTGAAATGGTGTAATTGACACTATAGATCACAGCCTTTGGTGACTATATTTAAGGTTTATTTTAGCCTTGAGCTCTGACACCTTAAACAGAAGATTCTGATTCATAACATCCTAGGTCTGTCAGAGGTATAATTACAAGTCTTAAGCTCTTCAGTTGTGGAGTGGTAGATTTCTTGCAATTAATTTTATTATTTTTTATTTATTTTATTATTTCTTACAATTAATTTTAGATTTCTTACAATATATTGAAGTAGTGAACTATGTATCAATAGTCATCATTAGTGTACCTTGAACTACAAGTAAGTTAGTGGGGAAACTGTCACAACACACAAAATCAGTCCTCATCCCATTAATGACTTCCATTATAGCACTGCAGTACTTATGGAGAAACTTAAAATTAGCTATGTTGTGTTTGGGAGGGAAACTAAATACCTTCCTGTCCTCCAACAGTAACTGTGTTTTGCACTTCCACTTCTTGTAGACAGTCAACTGTATTTGTGTCTCTTAGCTAGATAAACACTTCCCCTTGTCAGCTGTATTGTCTAAATGAAATCCTTCGTTTATAAATGTGCTGCATCTTTATTTTGGGATTATTTAGGTTTCGGATGTACCTCCAACCTGCTCCAACAGGCCAGAATCTATCAGTTCTGTATGTGGGATCATTTATCTTAAAAGCTAGGCAAGTAAAAATTATAGGATGCTGTTAATATAACAAGAGGTGTTCTTCAGAGGTAGTAATTGGTGTTCTTTCCCCTAGGTGATGCTGTGATGGTGTTCCCACCCCCACCACCTTCTTATTTTGCTGATCCTATGTCACCAACTGTGACACGTTGTCTTATGTCAAGTGTTTTGCCTACAAGTGAAAGTCCTCCACCGTACCACTCTATCTTCAGTGATGGGTAAGACCATGTTCATTCTGACTTTAGAAATTTGAGCTGTTTCTTTAGGTATCCAAGACCTTGTTCTTATATAATCACTGTGAATTAACTACTAGATATGACTTACTTCAGATACTTTTCCTAAATTGGCATTAAAATACGGTAGTATGCTAGGGAAGCTGCAAACTGCAGAGTGCCCTTTGAGGATTAAATTATTATTATGGCTGGAAAGAACTTCTGAAGTTCTTATATCAATGGCCCTTAGTAGATTTCTTTCACAGATTGTCCAAGAGCATTGCGTTAGTGACTTGTTATCCATATTGCAACATTTTAGGAGGCTCTGTAGAAATGGAGCAGCAAGTATTTTATAAAGTCTACCCACAAACCCTGGGAATATTAGTTTATCTGCCAATGTGTTCCATTCTGTTGTGTCCCTTACCTCTGCCTTGAGGAAGTGGGACCTTCTGTGCTGGTTTCCCTTGTTGCTGCTGTGACCATGTGTCAAGACTAAAGGATTCCTTGATATCACAGAAGGCTCCAGCATGCTGATAAGAGAGGATGCAAAGCCAGTTTCATTTCAAGATGTTGTACTTTATCCTTGCAGCCATTCCTTACATACATGGATTATAACAGAATTGCCTGATATTGACACTACCATGTTCAGGGATCAGGTACCGCCAAGTTACCAAAGACTTGCCTGTGTCACAATAACTTTGTCACTATTTATCCACTGTGGATTACTGCCTGTAGACTGCTAACTTCAGGGTAAAAAGTTGCTGCAAGGGCCTCATACTAGAAGTTGGAGTGAGATCTGGCCAGAAGAGCTAGGTGTCACATATCTAAATTCCCTAACTTACTTTCTGGCCCTTAATTATTCAAAAATGACTTGATTTCATATTTTTACAATGGTCCTACATCAGCCTGGATTTGATCTGTCAGTCAGTATGGTGCTATCATTTAATGACTTTAATTACAAGACTCTGTGTGCAACATGGTGTCACTGAAAACCGGGAAATAAACTCTCCAACCACTTTGCTAGGTTACAAAGCCAGCCTTAGTTTATTAGCAGTTCTGGAGGCATGGGGAATTCTCCACAAAGAATGTATGCTCAGTAACCTAGCAGGCCTGGTTATATTCCTAAAACTTAATATATATTCATCACATTTCCTGAGTACATGCATACATGCTAATTATTTCCATGGACTTATTTGGTTATGGTTCCAGATCTTGTGATTAATCTCTTCTTCTTGAGAGTATCTCAAATCAGTCATGCGGTCGTAATGTACTTCTCTTACCATTCTTTGCTCTGACACTCAGTCCTTGTTCTCAAAACTAAGATATCAGCTACTGCATATTAATCACTGATACAGGGAAGCATTAACTGGAGCAAGACTTACTAGTCACAGATGTAGGGAATTAACACAAGGCCTCTGGTACTTGTACTAAGCACTGTATGGGACAAAACTAAGCATTAATCATGAATACAGGGATAATACACTTATTAGGCTAAAGCTCAAACATCTTCCCCTACTGCTGCGTAGACCTCTTACAGAAATATAACCTGTTGGGTAACAGTTGGAAGCACCATCACTGCCATTGCTGATATGTGTCTGGAAAGTTGTCTAACACGAAAGGACTTGGGAATGGTGGCCAGCAACACCTGAACATGAGCCATCAGTGGCCAAGATAGCCAGTTGCATCCAGACTGGCTGTATCAACAATAGTGTGGCCAGCAAGATCAGGGGCACCTAAATCCTCTGTTGAAGGGGAGGGCAGCAATAAGTGGTTTGTTACTGACAAACTGTGGGATGGGGAGCAAAGATTAGGACAAGATGCTTACAGGGGTCCTCTCCTGAATCTGGAATGTGCTGGCCACACTGGAACACATTGGTAGTCTTATGCAATTGAGCCAAGGGCTTCTAAGGCAACAGAAGCCAAGAGGGAAACACTGGATAACTATCTCAAAGGAACTAAGCAATGTTCTTCCAGGAAGACAACATGGCCTGCATCTCAGTTAAGGTGTCTTTACACCAATGCTCATAGCATGGGCAGCAAACCCAAGCAACTGGAAGCTGCTGTGCTGTGGAAGCCAGTGACCTTGTTGCCGTTCCTGAAACTTTGTGGGATGAATTCTTTTTCTGCACTGTGACTTTTAATGGCTGCAGGCTGTTCAGAAGAGACAGGGAAAGCAGTAGAGGCCAAGGGATTGCTCTTTACAGCAAAAGGAGGATTGAATGTGAAGAGCTGTCCCTGAAGAATGCCCATAAGCAGGTGGAAAGCCTCTGAGGAGAGGTCAGAAACAGAGGCAGCAAAGGACACCTTGTGACTGGGATCTGCTACAGCTGTCTGAGCAAGGCGAGCCCATTGACCAAACCTTCCTGCTCCAGCTGCAGGAGTCCTGTCCAGCTGCATTGTGCCTGCAGGGTCTGGTTCTGTGGGGGGAACTCAACCACCCCAGCAGCCTTTGGGAAAGGAGTTTGGAGCACTGTAGGCATTGCAGGAGACTCCTGGAATGCATGGAGGATAACTTCCTGAGCCAGGTGATAGACAGCCCTGCCAAGGGAATGTGTTACAGAATCTGTTGGTCACCAGTGCAAGTGAGCCAGCTGAGACACCAAGAGTGGAGACAGCCTGGGCTGCAGGGATCATGCATGGGTGGAGTGTGCCATGGGTGGAGTCCTGAGGGATGGGGTCAGGTAAGGGATTAAAGTCCAGTTCTTGAACTTTAGGAAACCAGACTTCCAGTCCTTTGGGAACCTAGTCAGTGGGATCCCCTGAGAAACTGTGCTCAGGGACAAGGGAGTAGAAGAGAGCTAGCAGATCTTTAAGCAGCTCTTTCAAGAGCAGATGAGCTGGCAGGAGCGAGAAATCAGACAAGGAGGGCAAGGGAACATCAGGGATGAGTAGAAACTTGCTGGTCAAAGTTAAGGGAAAGAAGCAAGTGCACAGGCAGTGGAAGCCAGGGCAGGTGATCTAGGAAGAGTTTAGAGATGAAGTACAGTTGTGTAGGGAGGCAGTGAGGAAGGCCAAGGCAAAACTGGAATTGAACCGGGCAAGGGGCACAAAGAATAACAGGAAGGGCTTCTCCAGGTGCAGTACATTAACCAGAAATGGAAGGTCAAAGAAAGGATACCCCCTGATAAACAGTGCTCTAAAAGTGGTGACAGTGGATGACAAAGCCAAGGTATTCAATAACTTTTTACCTCTGTCTTGAATGGCAACTTCTCTTCCCAGTCAGGGATAGATGGACAGCAGGGCGGGGTCTGGGGGAGCAAAGTCCCTCCCAGTGTGGGAGAAGATCAGGTTTGTGGCCATCTGAGGAAGTGGAATGTACATAAGCCTGGGACCCAATGAGCTGCATCTCACAGTCCTGAGGGAATTGTCTGTAGATGTCAGTCAGATGTAGTTTCCAAGCCACTCTTCATGATACTTGAAAAGTCACTGCAATTTGGGCAAGTCCCAGGTGACTGGAAGAAGGGAAAAACATTGTACCCACCTTTAAGAATGTTAGAAAGGAGAAATACTGACCCAACAGCCTCACCTCTGCCTGGGAAGATCATGGAACAGATGCCCCTGTGCTTGTGCAGGGCAGGGAGGTGATTCAAGACAGACAACACAACTGCAGCAAGGGCAGGTCCTGCCTGATCAACCAGTGGCCTTCTATGATAGGCTGATGGCAGTGGACAAGGGAAGGGTTACAGATGTCATTTATTTGTCACTTTACTGTAAAGCTTTTGTCATTCACAATATCTTTCTCTCTAGATTGCAGAGTTGGACTCAATGAATGGACTGTTCAGTGGATGAGGAACTGGTTTGACAGTCACATCCAGAGGGTAGCAGTCAATGGTTCAGAGTCCCAGTGGGCTTCAGGGACAAGTGCTGTCCCTCAGGGCTCCATATTCAGACCAGTGTTATTTAATATCTTCATTAATGACATGGACGAAGGGATTTGCAGATGACACCAAGCTGAGTGGTGTAGTTGTCAGACATCAGGTATGGGATGCTACCCAGAGGGACTTGGACAAGATGGAGAAGTGGGTTTATGGTAATCTCAGGTGTTTTCACAAGGCCAGGTGCAAGGTGCTGCACCTGGATCAGACAGTCCCTGGTACCAACACAGACTGGTGGATGTACAGATCAGAGCAGCCCTGTCCAGAAGGGGCTGCCAGTGGGTGAGAGGCTGGACATGACCCAGCCATGGGCACTGCCAGCCCAGAGAGCCAAACGTGTGCTGGGTGCATCCAGAGCAGAGTGGGCAGCAGGGCCAGGGGGATTCTGCCCCTCTGCTCTGCTGAGACCCCACCTGCAGTGCTGCACCAGCTCTGGGGTCCCAGCACACAGGAATGACATGGAATGGTTGCAGTGAGTCCAGAAGAGGCCACCAAGATGATAGAGGTTTGGAGTACCTCTCCTGTGAGGAAGGACTAGGAGAATTGGGTTTGTTCAGCCTATAGAAGAGATGGCTTCAGGGGGATCTAATTGCAGCCTTCAATACCTGAAGGGAGTCTACAAGAAGGAGAGGGACTTTTTACAAGAACATGTTACTACATGTAACAGGACAAGGAGGATTGGTTTTAAACTGAAAAAAAAATTAAAGTAAATATTAGGAAGAATTTCATTACTGTAAAAGTGGTGAGACACTGGAACAGGTTGCCCAGAGAAGTTGTGGATGTCTCATCCATGGAATTGTTGAGTGCCAGGTTGAATGGGGCTCTGAGCAACCTGGTCTAGTGAAAGATGTCCAAGGCATGGGAGGTTGGAAATAGATGATCTTTAACATCACTTCCAACCCAGCCTATTCTGTGGTTCAGTTTCGGGTCCTTCTCAGTGAGATAGACACTGAGATTCTGAAGTGTGACAAAAGAAGATCAGCACAACTGGTGGAGACCTAAAGCACAAGTCATGTGAGGAGTCTCTGATGGAGCTGGAATTTTTCAGTCTGGTGAAAAGGAGGCTTGACCTTATGTTATCTTCAATTGCTGGAAAGGAAGTAGTGGCAAGATCGGGATTGACATTTTTGCTACATAACAAGTGACTGGACAAGGAATTGGCCTTAAGCTGTGCCAGGAAAGGTATATCTTAGCTATTAGGAAGAGTTTTTCTGTGGGAAGGTTTGTAAAGCATTGGAACAGGCTGCTCAGGAAATTGGAGTCATCATCCCTGGAACTGTTGGAAAATCATGTGGATATGGTTTAATGCCTGTGTGAATTTCTCTATGTTTGAACATATGTACAAAAAGAGGGAGTTTGTTGGGATAGGATCTGGTGGAGTGGATAAAACATCTCAGGCTTGTATGTACAACCCAAAATGCCTGACCTCGGCCTGTGGTGTTTTCTGATGGAGATTGTCTAGCTGTTGCCCTTCCATACTTCCCAGTGTGGGAAGATACCCATGGAGCTGATACCACCTCTGGGTTTTTCACTCAATCCTGCTGTCTCATGGCACAGCATTTGCTGGCAGTCAGAGCATCTTGACTAGTGCAAAACGCTTCCTGAGCACTTTCATGGAAGAGAAGCAGTGGTCTCATTTGTTCATAATGGTGCCATAGTTGAAGATCCCAAATGTGGCAGGGACACACATTTCATATGTTGGTGGCTACTGGACAAAGGTGATTTGCCTCTTTGATCCATTGCTCAGCGTTCTGTCAGCAAGCAGTGTGCTGCAGCCTGTGCTGGATGAGAGAGCTATTAGTAAGCTGAGTCATGGTCTCATCCCAGAATTTCTTTCATTTTTCCTGCAGTCTGTTACATAGCACCTCAGCATTCGTCTTGTAGTATTTCTCTCTACTTTAAAAATGCTCACAGACCAGTAATAGCATTGAAGATGAGGTGACTGTACTCTGTATTTGTACTCCTCACTCAGTATTGGTATGGATACAGATGTATGTACAAAAGCAAGAATCAGCTCTGGGAGTAAATCATGAGGAGCAAGGAGTTCTTCCTATTCCTTGGGAAGCAGCTGAAGCAATATGCTGAGGGCCAGCTCCAGGGTGAGATGAGCAAAGTACCAGAACAATGTGGGTTCAACCAATTTTGTTCCAGCTATGATGGTTAGAGGAGGACAGGGAACACTTAGCTGCTCATCTTGAACATTACTGGGATCTTTGCAGTCTGGTCATGTCCAGTCGCTTCTGTTTCTCCAGCTCTGAGTGGACATGACTTCTTATGCCTGTCATGGATTGCTGGAATACCTAATGAAAGTTTGATTGCCTTTCATGTAAGATCTCAGAAGGCTAGGGATTCTGATGTTTTTTTCATGCAGTTCTAGGTCTAGTAACTGTCTTTCATAAAGGACGGGGACTGTGTATGTGATACACTAAAAAGGGTAAGATACATTAGGAGCTAAGGATCAGAAGAAGATTTAGTAAGATTGTGAAACAGCACAGCCAGAAGCAGCTAATACCCTTAAGCCAGGCTGTGACTGGTGATCTGAAAGGGTAGAAGGGAGCTTGTTTTACCCTTCCTCTTTGAAATGATAGAATTTTGATATGTCATAATGTAGCCCACAGAAAGAAATTCTAATGCTTATGCAAGTTCTTTGCTTCAGGGATTTTTAGGAAGTGTATGCATATGTGTATGTTTATGTAAATCAAGTAAAATTTCACTCACTATAGATAAATGAATTATGCTAATACACAGTTTTGTGTTTTATAGAGCACAGCTTGCTGATGATGAAAGAACAGTTGCTGTTAGAGACTATGAATCCATATATACAATTTCTGGAAGCAGCTCACCTTCAGATATTTTACCAATGCTATACCTTTCTTCTGAATCACCACCAAAATATGAAGAAAAAGCATCAATAACAAATAATGAATATTCGCCATCTTCTTCCTCATCTTTTTCATCTATTTCCTTAGCCACATCTGATACCAGCTTGTAAAGGACTGACAGTTCACTTAATTTTTAATTGAAATGTACACAGAGATTTACAATTTTTGAATTTATTTACATTTTGTAATAAAAGCAATAATGTTGGCTGTGCCTAATTTTTCATCAGGAAGAATAAACAATGAACTTTCAAGATTTCAAGAATATTAAAGATGTCTGGGCCTCTGCTGAAGTAGTCTGAAGGGTGCTCACTGGAAGAACAGTAAATGCTCATCTTGTTCTGTTACAGCTTCAGTTTCTATTTATAGCTGTTCTTTTTATAATGAAACCACTAAGTAGAAATTATTTTAATTAAATCTGTTTGGAGCTTCAAAGAAAGAAATAATTAGGAAGTGGTTTTATTTCTATTTTTGCATGGCTTTTGTGGAAAATACTTATTTGCAAAGTTATAGTCTTTACAAATACTTGGAGAGCATTCACATATAGGGATGCTAAGGTTGGTACCAAAGATGCTATGAAGAGCTTCAATGGTTACCTTTTGTTCTGCCTGGTAACAAACACTCCATATTTAGACTATCTCTGGTTGTTATGTAAGTGTAATCCCTATGAACATCAGTTTTAGCTGCAGTTAAGAGCCCAAATGCAGCCCTGAGAATAGTTAATAGGCTAACAGTTTAACTGTGGTAATGACTGGTTTCAGGGGGATTATTCTGCTGTTTTATATCATCATTCATGGATTATACAAGGAGTGCTTATTGTGTGAGAGTGAATGCCACAAAACAATGATATCTTGAAAGTGCAGGCATCGCTTATCAGCAGATGCAGGAGAGGCAGTTTTGTGGAAACCCATGCAACAGCTGTCTTTAACTGACATGGCACCTGACAGACCCTTCAGAAATACAGCCTTCTAAGTTCTTCCATCCCTCTGCAACCCCAGGGCAGTGGTAGTGGCCTGCCTTCAGGATGGAGTTTCTAATTCTATTTTGTGTTTGTTTATACCTGTTCCCAAACTGAAGAATTAGCTTGTAGTAGGTAAAGATAGTTACGAGGAACTGAGTTGCTGCTGATCTTTGACTCTTACAACTTGCTCCAAATGCTGTTTGAGAAAAACAGACCAGATTCTGTGCCCAGAAAAGTAGCAGGGCTGCACTTTGGGCTTGGTTCAGCCTGATGGATTTGAATTGTTCCACTGAGTCTCTGAACACCTGTGTGCTTTGGGACCTCAGTTACACCTCTGCTTGTCATCTACCATGCTGAATTTAGAGAACTTGGCTGTAACAGAATATCAAACTACGTATTAAGAACTTCATTTCCCTCCTATGTCATTGTTCTATGAGCATGCCTCTCACTGCTGACTGCTTTAGTGAGATGTTCAGAAGCTCCTGCATTTGCCATGTATTTCCAATTCAGTGTTGTTCCCTCAGTTATGCTAGGACAGCTCTTTGTGCAGCTGCACAAAAACAAACCAGTCAGTGAGGGAGGTATATTTAGCCAGCAGTAGAGCTGAGGGGCTTATGCACGCAGAGTAATGAGCAAACACGGCACAGAGGGGGATTTAGTATGTAGGAGCTGATTAAACTGGCGTGACTCAGCCATGGGAAATATCTATATGAAGAAAGGGAATCCACAAAAGCCAGTAGGCATTTTTTCCTCTTTTCTCTCAAACGTTTTTTACCTAGTGAGTTTTTCAAGGATGTTTCTCTTTATAGGCAATCTGCAATACAAGCATAGTTTCCATCTTGTGATTATTTTTTTAGGCTTTTGCTTCTACTGTTTAAACAGTGGGGCCTACTGCTGTGCATGATTCATGCATACAAAGCTTTGCATTTGTCTAAGGAGCCTGTTTCTCTCTCAATTTATACTTTTATAATATAACAAGAACAGAAGCTGGGTTATTTTACTGGAAAGATCCCATGCAACAAAGCCCATGTTAGCTCTATGCTGTTGTTCAGAGCACTCACTTTCTGAAAAGGCTAAATATCAAAACATGTTTAAACAAATCTAGAAATATTTCACCATTAAAAAAAAAAAAAAAAAAAGGCAGTTGCATTTAGTGGTAAACTGAAAAAGTATCAACCTTTTCTGCTGCCTTCCATTTGCTCAGTTGGTTGTTCCCAAGATGTTCCCAAGCGACCAGATAAGTCATGCAGAATATGTTGACTCATCTGAGTTTTCTCTAACAGAGACATAATCTTGGTTTCCTTCAAGGTTATTGTATTTTGATCATCTATAGTGCAGAATCTTCAGTGTGGATCACTTTATTTCTAAAAAACAGTCTTCACAGAAACCATAACTCGGAAAGTTGCTGACCTGACTTCAGACTCAGCATCTGAGTTTCCTGGGAAGGAAGGATAGGTGTTACCTCTGAAAACAAGGATTGAAAACTGAATTTATCTCTATAAATTTGAGAAGATGCTTAGGAAATAGATCAATTTACAGCTGTATTAGCATCTTCTATTTTTGACTTAGAAAATTGTTGCTTGGAAACTCAGTAGATGTGCTAGGTGCATCTCCATAAACTGCTCAGCACTGAAGTAGTTAACATAGCTAGGGCAGCAGTATTTGCTTTCTGTGTTGTTGAAATCTGTTGCAGCAAGGTCAGAAAATGTGAGTAAGAGGCTAGTAGGTCTGCCCTCACCACTGAAAGCTACCACTGGGTGGACTGCATTAGAGGGAGGAATTTTTGATGTGGGGAGTAGGAGTGAAATGTCTGTATTAGAAAGGAAGCAACACCTTGTAAAGCTATAAAAGTAGCTTAAAATAATACAGAATAGCATTTTTATTGAGGAAGTGAGATACTTTACTGTCCTACTAATGGTGCTATAACCCTCTTTCTACTCTAAGGTTAGCTTAAGTGTTTGACATACAAATGCTAGGGAGCAGATCAAGTTGGTTACTGATTCACACTTTCTTAAACAGGCAAAGTGGGAGGTAAGTGTTGCTTGCCCTCTCTAAGTGAGGTTAAGGTCTCTTCCTTGCTGCCTGCACTGACATTGCTCTGCTTCTAACTGCAACACTGCTATCCTTTGCATATGAGAGGGATTCACAAAAATAAAAATGTATGCCTTTTCTCTAGGAAAAGTCTTTCTTCCTGCATAAACAGCAGCTATAAAAATGAACAGTTAACTCATCTGAAAAACTGAGATTGCACAGATCTTTGCAATGTTTTTGTGATAGCAGCACTTGCTGGATTGCACCCACCCCATCTTTGCCCTTTGTAGTTTGTGTTGCTGTATCCATTTATCCGTTTGCCATCCTGTCTCTTCAGAGTCATGACTGGTAGTGCCAATACCTCCACATTTCTGCAGTGAGCATGCCAGAGTTCATCTAGATCAATGCTCCTCCCTCAATCACACATGTATGCATCTCAATAATTAGGCATGGAAAAACCTTTATTTTGGTGTGCATACTCACAAGACAACATTCTCCGGAGCATAGGAAGCCACCTTGCTGGTGAATGCAGTTGTGGGCAGCTGTCTGAACCTGCTCCTCACAATTTATTTATGCTTTGAGGCTGGCAGTGTAGTAGCTCAAGGGTGAAACCCCACTCACAGTGGTTTTTCATGCACTGCTCTTACATGCGTAATCCGTGTTTTCTCCTAAAGACACCAGTTACCTTCCTCTAGGAGAAGGTCCCACTAACTCAAATCACTGGCTCCTTGATCACCCTACATTATGGAGTTGTAATTTTTACTTACTCATTTTAAAACTAATTAACGTGCAGTACCATGTATTGTGCAGCTTCTTTTGTATGTTCTTTGACTAAGTCCCTGCTCATATAACTGGCATGTAAAAAAATAAAACCTTTTTACTACAGGCTGATAAGTGAACAACTGTGTGAAAAATAGGTAGCATAGGAGTTCACCAGGGTGACTCTATAAGCAGGTTAGAGAACTGAGGGGATGCAGAGCTCCTGCTTCCAGCAGCAAGCACTGCAGGGAAGGTCTGCACTGGTAATAGAAAATTAGGTGGAGGAACAGAAAGCAAAACAGTGCTTGTGTTTAAGGGCAAGGTCTGAAGCAGATGAGAACAAAACTATTTAGATCTGAAAACAGTACTAGTTCTGAAAAACCTCAATGAGCAATTTTCCTTAGTTTCACAAAATTCTTTTGCTTAGGAGTCATATCAGGTAAAAGGGATGTACTTAGTAAATTGACACTTTTAAGTGAATCCCCCAAACATACATTATTGGCAAAGAAAAGCTCTGGTCTTAAAAAAATCAGTGTTGCCCAGTAATCTCTTAAGACTTTGAGAGCTGCCTGACTGCAGCATTATCACTCTCTGGGCAAATAGTTGAAGAAATATGAGGAGACATAGGGGAAAGTGTCTTCAGAGAGGGAACGGTTTACAGGGAAAAGAATAATTTTAATGTGTATCCTAGCACACCAAATGGTAGGGTGTTTTCATCCTATTTTAAAAGTTCAAGTGGCATGTAGCCTTGGAAAGAAAAATGAAGTTTGTGTTCTCCAGCTCTGTTGTGCACTAGCTCAACAATCCTGAAGTCATGTCCTTGACCAGAGGCAAAGAGACAGCTGTGGGATGACATAGTTTAGAAACTTAGAACTTAGAAAATCCTGATTCCAGACAGGATCTAAGGACCATTCTGTGGGATTGAGGAGGTGCTCCAGCACGATCCTGTTGCAAATAGCAGTTGCAGAGTTCTTGAATGAATGAAAGGAGCAGGGTGAGACTACATCTGTATGAACTATTAGTTAGACAGCTATTATCATATAGTGTTGCTTTTAAAAGGATGTTAGAAAGCCTGAAAGATTCAGCAGTGGCAAGGATGATTCATGGTATAGAAAAACCTGACTTGTATAGAGCAGTAGCCATTCATTCCATTTATATAACTATCATTAAGTTTAACAAATATAAGGTTAAAGATGACTTAGACTTTGGCTATAATTTCCAATGCAAGGACACTTTATCTAGTATTTCAGCACTTTCTAGATTATTGTCATCATACAAAATCACTGCATTTCAAGACTGATCTCTTTGCTCAAGAGAAGCAAAGAATCCTGACCAGGCTTAGTGTTGTGGGAAAGGCTGAATTTGAGTGTATTTATCAGAAATTTTGTTGAAACCCTGGGTAACAGGGGCGACTTAATAATGCTGAGTTTGGAAGCTTCACAGCTGTTTTTTTAAGGAATCCATTGCTAAAATTCCTCAAGGTCTATGCGCTAAAAAATGAAAAAGACATCTGCAATTGCATTCAGCATCAGTCAGAAGGGACCAAATTTGGTGAATTGCCCTTTCCAGGAGGGAGCTGTTGTCACAGTGTGATGTTAATGCACAGTAGACTAAAGGCACTTTTACTGACTTTGAAGAAGTAATCTGAAAGGTAAATTTTCTAGTTCTAGGGCTACTTTTAATCTTATAAATCTCAGGATAAGCTTGCTTCCCCATAGCTGCACGTAGCAGGAAATATCATTATGTGTTCTACTGCCTGAGCAGTAATCAATATCCTGTGTGTAGTACCCTCCCATGCTAGTCCAAACACACAGGGTAGTCAGACATTTTTCCTCCTTAAGGAATTATGCAAAGTCATTCTACCAGAAACCTCCCAACAGCAATTACTTTAGTGAGAAACTGTTAGGAAACAAAAAACTTCACAATTCAATAGTCTTTCTGTTTAATCTATGAGACATGAGTTCAGCAGAACAATTCATTGTGATATGAAGAAGTGTCCTATGTACCTATTAGTACAGGATAAGATTCCTCACTCCATCAAGTTTAGCATTACAGAAGATGCTTTCTTATTTCTGCAGTGATGTCCCGTCTGGGGTATTTGGGCATTATTCTCTATAAACCTTAAAACCCACAACAAAAAATGTCCAAAATTAAGGGGAAATTATAAGGTAATTATGCTACCTTTAGCCAGCTGGAAAGCTTTGGCTGTCTTGAAATAATGTTTATCCCAGACCAGTAGCTCTCACAGACTTTTCAGCGCTTACCACCCAGTTGCCACTTACCATCCTACTCACCTACTGGTTACCCAGAAAAATATCATAAAGCCTACTTTGGTATTTTTTTAATTCATGAACTGCAAAATAAGCTGCAGCAGAGGTCCAGGCATGGCTAAAAATGTCATGCTTCAGAGCATGGAAAAGCATTCCTAGCAATGGCTGTGTGGAATTTTCCTGCAGAAAATGGAGCAGGAAGTGGAGAGCAAGGATCTCCTTAGTGCTGTTGACTAAACATATGCTGTCCATATGTTGGATGCATCAGCTAGCTGGGGTAAGGAAAAGCTGCAATTGCTCCAGCTTGCTTTTTGTGCTATCCAGAATGAGCACACTGTCGTGGGTGCTAAGTTAAAGAAGAAATACAAAGAGAGAGGCAGTCATGCAGGGATGAATCCATTCCGGAAGTGATAGTGATAATTCAAGAAATCTTTAGTGATGGCTTCAGGCTTCACTTCCCAGACCTTTGTTCTTCCAAGCAAAGTTTATTCTTTCACATGATGGACTCTGTTAACCATACACACACAAAGTTCTTGTATAACTAACCTGAACCTTCGCCTTTAAATGCTCTGCCAAGTCCTTTACAAGCCGCCTTTCTCTTGAAGAAGAAGATACATTATACTCTGTAATGGAGCAAAACAACAACAACAATGTAGAAGATTTCTCCTTGAATGTCTTTTCTGTAACTCCTTGTCAGCCATACAGATCTGATGCCGTGGTGTCAGATGGGGATAAAGCTGGCACCACCCTGCTCTTTTCAGGTGTGTTTTTGGGACTGGTGGGGATCACTTTCACTGTGATGGGATGGATAAAATATGATGGCATTACTCACCTGGAGTGGACTCAGTTACTAGGGCCTATTCTGCTGTCTGTCGGGGTGACTTTTATTCTGATTGCTGTTTGTAAATTTAACATGCTTACATGCAAGCCCTGTAAAGAAAGAGAGGAAAATGCATCGGAACTTGACCAGACTGCAAGCAGACAGTCCTTTGTCTTCACCGGCATTAACCAGCCTATAACTTTCCATGGTGCCACAGTGGTACAGTACATCCCTCCGCCGTACCCATCCCAGGAAGGCGCTGCTGTGAGTCCCAGCTACCTTCACCCGGTGCTCAGCTGCTGTGGGGCTGCTCCCCCCAGCACCTCACCAATTCTCACCCCGAGGTCTCCTCATTTCTGCCCTGCCTACGCCCTGGATAACCTGGCTTTTACTGGAGATGAGAACTGCACTGCTTATCCTTTAGAGAATTCTGGGAATCAGAGGTACGTCTTCTGAAATGTCTTAGTGTGTTTGGACACAGACTTCTAATATTTTAAGTACTGTGTGTGGTATCATAAGAAACTACAGCTAGTCAAGAGTATTATCCTTCTCAGACTGTTTTTTGTCGTTGTTAAGAATTCTTCTTGAATGAGGAAACATACTTTTCCTGGAAATTGTTTTTATACAATGTAAATCCACTTATAAATGCCTTTCAATTTTCAGTCAACTTAATCTCTTGTTACTTTTTAAGATATATGTGCTCCTATTTGTGGAGGTTGCTTATGTTTCTCTTGCCACCTTTAGGTTATTATGTGTATGATGCCAAGATGATTTTTTGCCTTTTATATACCTTTCATGTAACTTTTATATATCCTCAGTATTCTTAGCAGGCATTCCTTAAGTCTGATAACTTAGCGTATCCCTAATATTTGGTTAGGCCAGGAGACCAAACATCCTAAAGGCCTCGTAGCAGGAGGCTGGAAAACCCTACACTGTCTTGGGATACCAAGGTTCTCTCTAGAACATAGCCTGTAAATTGGAGATTTGGCTCAGCAAGGGGGGAGTTCCTGAAATGGGGGAATATCGTGCCATTCATCCAGGCCTCCCACTGGGACACCCTTGTTAGATGTGCTGATTTGTAAGGTCTGTAAATTGTGTACACGATCTATTGTGTGTGTGTGCACTGCATCACGTTCCACCTGGCAGAGTGGCCAGTAAGGACCCTTATTAAAGCACTGAGGTAGAAACCCCTTATCCCTTAACCGTGTCTCACTCCCATTTTTTTAGGACCAGGAAAACGCATAATGTGGAGTCAGAGGCTTCCACTCAAACACTATCACAACATACGTGTCAGCACACAAACAGCATTTCTGCAACAATGCAGGAGTCAGTCTGGTACCAGATGCTCTCCCTCCTGAATACGCCTGGTCACAACATGCTGCTCTCCCACTGTAACAACCTTCCAGCTCTTCCTCTTTTTCTAATTTTGAGGCATAAACAATATCACTGATGTTGCACAGCAGTATGGAGCTGCTCAAATTGTACAAAAAAATAATTTTATATAGGTCTTTCCTCTAAGGAAAAATATTATAATTGTAGGAATTACTCATAATTATATCCTTTCTACAACACAAGTCACTGTTAGTTCCTTTTTCAAAGTCTTTTTGAAAAGGTGATGGCTGACCCATTGTCCTCAGCAATACAGGTCACAGGCATAGGCAGGGTGAAGACAAAGGTCACCTCCTCACCCTGGTAAACTTCATGAAAAAACAGCTGAATCTCAATAAAACTTCATCACATAGCGTTTTCTCAAGAAGCCAGGGAGTACTTTTCCCATATAAGGCTGGGAGGATGAAACACTGAAATGCTCTGTGTTTGGTAAATTCTTTTTGCAACTGTTCCTCTTCCTCTTTTCAGGTCAGAAGACAGTTCTGATGAACCAGAAGGACTGCTGGAAGACTATGCCCGTAATAACTTGTCACCTCCACGTTATGAGGAAATATACCCTCTGTCTTCATAAAATTATGATGGGCAAGAGACAACAATCCTAAGAGATGCCAGCAAGAGTCCCAAAAAATCTTTTCTTTAAACACGTGTGTGATAAGACAGTGTGAGCGAGATCTTGGTATTTATATATAGTTCAGTATCACTGAAGATACTTAACTGATCCCTTCCTTTTTCTCTGTCAAAATTTGTTAGCCCTTTGCAATGCAGCTTAATAGCAAAGCTATTAATTATTTAACAGCTAAACTATTAATAGCAAAGCTATTAAACTCAAGGATCTAAATCCATATTAGGATTCCCCAACAAGAAGCTTGGTTTTCAGGCTTGCTGAAACCAGTGTGAACTCTGAATGCACAAGTTGTTTATGGAAGATCATGATTGCTCCTGGACATTCAGCATCTTTAGAAAATACTTGATTTCTTCTTGATGTATTTTCATTCATTTTCATTTTGATTTCATTGATTTCTTGGGAAACTTCAAAAGTGCTCAAGTGTCTGATCCATGAAAGTATATTTTATGTCTTAATTTTGTCTGATTCTTTGGAAGAGCTTACTTAGTAAGTACAGTCTACAGATTAGATTTCCCCAGCTTGCTTTTCCTGGACAACCCAGTCCTGTAGGAAAATTTTGGAGCATCCTGCTTGAACCAGAGCATCTCAGAACAGAGAAAACAAATAATGACTTCTGTGACTTTTACATAGATCTCTAAGACATCCCGCATGCATCAAATTCAGTTCCTTCCCCACCTGGTGGAAGGCAAAGCACGGTCTCCCACCAGGAGTCATAATAATTATGAGGTTAATGTCACTAAAGAAAAAGGCATTTTTCTGAAGTGTCGACAGAGATGTGTGATCCTACCACTGTGAAGGACTTCAGCAATCACAGCTGCTGCACCCCCGCTCTGTAGGAGGGCTGTGGTGAAACACCTCTGCAGTCCCTTCCTATTTGAATGTGTGTCTTAGGCACACAACCTAGGCTGCAGGTTGCCCCCAGTATGTAGACACTTGGGCTGTAGTAAACTTTCCTTCTCAAGTTCAGCTTGTTTCCATGCATTGCATCCACAAAAGTTTGAGATTAGCTCATTTGATTAGAGAATGGCATTGCTGAACAATGAGACTGGGTTTGATCCCTCTATGTGCCATTCAGTTTGTACTTGGACTTGATGATCCTTGTGAGTCCCTTCCAATTAATAATATTCTGTGTTTCTGTGAGATGTATTTACAACTGTATTTAACAAAAGATGAAGCATATTAGCTCTGAAATTTGGCAATCCAGAAGGAAGACCCAAAAAGCCTTTGCTCAGGAGCTTTTTCAACCTCAGAGCTATGGCAATGTTGTCCCTAAATTTTTATTTTGTTTTTCCACATATGTTTCAGGTTCTGCTTTTGAATGTGCCTAGAAGTGTGCCAGAGCTGGACAACCAGTATTTTTCTATGATGATCCCATTAGGTTTGGTTATCTCCTTCAGAGGGTTCAAACCAAAAGCTGATCTCGGCTCTCACCACAGCTCTCATCACTGTCCATGGTAACCAAGCGGAGCACTGCTGGTGTGCCTGTGGGTCATTCTCCTGGCCTGGCACAGCACCAATAAAAGCAGGTGTCCAATATGGAATGCATACTTTCTCTTACTCAACTTTCTCTTTTCTGCTGTTGATGCAGCTGTCTCGGCTCTTGCCAGATTTCATCCACCTGTGATTGGTCTCATTCCAGGGGACTGGAGATGTGTGGCATCTTGGCATCTGAGCACAGTCAGTTGCACACAACCTGATGAGCCTGACAGCTGGAAGTCTTGGAGTTTCTATGCAGCTGGTCTAGCAATCAGGAGAGATAGCTCTGGATGGAGATGGGCAGAACATTGTCCAGCTGCATGGACCTGCAGGTGCACACATCCCTGTCCTGTACACTTAGAGGTTGCCAAGAAATAAAGCATTTGGGGGGACACAAAATAACCACTATTCTCCACAGTGATGGACAAGACACTGACAGAGGTCATATTTAGGATCCAACAGACTCAAAGCTGCATTAGCACCTGCAGCAGCAGCTACTGAACAGTGGCTGTGAACTTTGTGTGAGGCTTTTCTCATTAGAGAAATATGGGACACGCTGTTTTTCAGCAGTGATGACCTGGTGTTAGCAGGTAGTTGGAGAAGGGGAGGCATGCTGTATTCAGCATGATCTCTGTGGAATTCAGTGAGAGAACAGGGGATCTAAAAATAAATGCAAGTTTCTCTTATGGAAGTGTCTTGCTCCTTTTCTGGAATTTACACGGAGGTGAACTCATCCTGCCTCCACAGCAGGAAACTGAATGGTCCCAAATCCCAAGTTAGTTCCACATGTGCAGAGCCCTGAACTTAGCATGTAGTTCTGCTGACTCCAACAAGCACTGCAGTAGTGCAGAGGTCAGGCTTGATGGAACCAGTTGCAGCACTAGGGTGAAAATTTCTGCCCAGTCACCCTCCCCCAACAGCAAGAGAATTCCTTTAGTCAAACACCACAGATTTTTCCTGCTGCTCTTTCCTCTTCCTGCCCCCATCCCCACCCCTCAGCATAAGTTTCATGAGGTAATAATTTTATTACATCAAATAATACGGATAGAGTAAATGGAAGGAAACTCTGAAGGTTGCACTGTGGACTCCATATTGATTTTAAAATTTACTTCTGGCGACACTTTATTAATTTAAAAGAATTGGAAGAGTCCTGGGTTTCTCTTTAAAGAAAAGATTGAATATTAAGTTTAAATAGCTGAAATTATTTTAACCCATCAGATGAATTCTGGCTGAATTTTGTTGGAGTCTTTTCATGCTCATCAGATATTTGAGAAACTCCGGGGTGGTGATATTTCCTTGCTGTACTGAGTGCTGATCATCGATTTTAAAAACCGAAACAAATTCTATAAAGGCTTTTTTTATTTTTCTCTCCCTTTCACCTTCTGCTTTCATCCTTTTTTTTCTTTTAAAAGACTCTCAATGGGGATTTTAATGTCAGGGTTTGGCGGCGTTGCTGGAGGTGTGTGTGTGTTTTCTTTGTTTGGATTTTGGATGTTGTTTGTTTGTTTTTACTGTGATATAACCATCAAATGAATTCACTTCTTACCATTAAGAATTTGTTCTGCCCTGTGTGAGTGAGTGGAAGAATAAACCTTTTTGGCCAAGCCTTCAACCAAGGTGAACTGTCAGCCCTTCTATTATTATACTGATGTATAATATACTGATGTAACTTCACAAAGCACATGGAAGATTGTATTTGAGATTTTGGTCAAAGCATTTGTAATTTAAGATGGTGCGCTTTAAGCAAAATTGCATTCTCCCACCTTGCCTTCAGTGCTAATGCAGACCTGCAGAATATTGGGGATTTAATAGATGTCTTGCATTTTAGTCCTAGTGATAGAATGTTGCATTTATTTTCAGCTATGTAAACCTGCATGGGTTCGTGGGATTTTTCCTAATACAACTTTATTTATAAGATATTGATCATAAACTGGTTAACATATGAAATCAGTAGAGACATGTCTGTTGATATGGAACTGAGCATGCTTCATTCATTTCAGTAAAAACTCTGCACAGACCTTCTCTAGGATCAAAGAGCTGTTTCCAGACATTGAATGATACATGGTGCAGCGTGCGAATTTCTTCTCAGATTGAATGCAAAATCTGCTTTTTAACACCGGCGCTGCCGGTTTTGCGGTCGGTGCGGCAGTACAGCAGGCACGGCTCGTTCGCTGTGCTTTATTTAGCAGCACTTTCCCCCAGCAGCCGAATTTCAGCAGCTGCTGCCGTTCCTGACACCGGTGCTCCCGCTCGAGGGATGGATGCTCCCCAGCGCAGAACGCGCACGGGCGGGGGCGCTGAAATCCCTCCAAGAGCTATTTTTAAAACGAATCGGGATTTAGGAAATCTGGGTCTCGGGGAAAAAAAATAAACCTGTAAGTAGGGCTCATTCCTCTCCAGAGAGCCCTAGTGACGCACACGGCAGGCCCTCAGCAGGGCCGCCCCTCCCCGTGGAGAGGGTGCGAGTCCATCCCGCTGTAGCCGAGCCCCGCGGCCTCGGGGCCGGGTCCCAGCCGGGCCGCGCTCTCGGGCTCCCCGCGGGCCGCAGCGGAGCCTGCCCGGCTGTCCCGCCGGCCGGCAGCGCCAGAGGGCGCCGGGCCCGCCCGGCACGGCCGCGATGCCGCGATGCCGCTGCGGCGGCAGCTCCGCCGGAGCCCGGTCCCTCCTCTGCCCACCCGCCCGGTTAGAGCCGTGCGGGACTGGGGAAACCTGATCCCTACTGACCCGACGGGTGCCAGAAGTGCAGAGCCGGCAGTTTGTTACTGCGGGCCCCTCGTTGTGAGACACCCGGCATTACTGCCCAGGGAGCCGAATCTTTTCTCTTTTGCTACGAATACTAAAAAAGCCGTTGAAAAGTATCCCGTACTCTCTCATAACCGAGAGTTGGCCTATGCAAAAAAAAATTTAAAATAATGATAATAATAATAATTTTAAAAGCCCCAACTCGTGGTGAAAGACCCAGTGAAATCGCCGAAGAACGAGGTACCCATCCCCTCTCTCCCAGCAGGACTGCCGCTTGGGGATAGACACTGCACAGTGCACTCACATGCACCCCCGTCTCCTCCTTCTCACCGCTGTGACCTAATGGGACAGGCTTCTGTCTGCATGAAGGAGCAGGGGGGAGTCCAAGGGTCATTTGCGAAGAACTAGGGCATGCTGTTTGTATACAGCACCTACGATAATCTGTGCCTGCTGCAAGTATCATTATTGGCTCCACTTTAGCTGTCAGGGTGAATAGACATCAACAAGATGTACTGAACGTCGCTGTTGCTGCCCCATCCCCAACGTGAATCAGTGTGTCTGTCAGAGAAGCATACAGCAGAGCCAGGTGGGATCCCATGGGATGTGCATGTGCCTGCATTAGCTGAGCAGTGATGCTCAGCGGGAGAGGGTCTGAAAGGGAAACAGCAGGTGCAGAGAACCTGGTGACCACATGCACTGCGTGTTGGGGAGGTTTATATCAGACTTATTGCTGTGGACTTGATGCTGATTAGCAGTTGAAACACGCATTGTTCTCCTATGGTGTATTTTCCGGTACAGCTTCATCCAATAGAAATTATTCGTCTCGCATCTGTGATGTGATGTGAAGATGAAAAACCTCAAAGGGCAGGTGAGGAGTGTAGGGAATTTCTTCAATAGCACCCGGTTTAGAGGCACTTGTTGCCCAGCAGACATGGGATGACATGCAGCAGCTGCAGGATTTGCATGTTGTAGAGCAGAGAGGCTTCTCTCAGCTTCCTAACAGCAGTGAGCTCGTGGGAGAGCCATTCCCAGTACTGACAGAGGTTACTTTGAGAGATCTCACAGTGTAGACTCAACACCTCCAAAGGTACATGTAGTTCTAATTTTGAGATGTAGCAGGCTTGTGCCTTCCTGAACAATAATTGCAAAGTGATGAAGAAGTTTTCCCATGGGGAACAGTAAAAATTACTCCCTAGCTCTTGTGTTCTTGTTCCTCATTCCTTATGTGATAACAGCACAGGGTCAAGGGTAAATCAGTAATGGCATGATTGTTTGTATCTGTGTCATGTGTGGCATCTCTAATGAGCAATTGATTATATCCACACATGCTATTTAGCAAACACCATGGGACATGCTCTAGCAGAGTAGCTGCTGTACTTCTCTTATAAAATCCAGGAGATTGTTGCTCTCCTGCTTGGGTTATATAATTTTATTATATTTTATCTTATTTTATTTTGCTTTTTTTTTTTTTTTTGCAGATGAATCGTCACTCTATATGTCAGATGCTGTGCTTGCTTCTTAGAGAACAGGACATGCTGTTTAACAACTCTGGGTGGATGACCTGATAATTTCATGTTTTGCATAGCTGCAGCATCCTCTTTACTTACAGTTCAGTGAGTCTGCTCAAGCGCTTAGCTCTAAGGTAAAGCTTCATGCTCTGTCAGCTGAAGATATACCTAAAGAAATACAGAACAATAATGCAGTCCAAGGTCATGACTTTCAAAACAAACTGACAAACAAACCAACAAACTCAAAACAAAGTGGTGTACATTTTAAATTTCTAATCACAAAATTGGTGGTAGCTTCCGTGTTAATAGAGACTGCTTAGGGTATCCTTCTTGTTTTTCTGCTGGTCTGCAATCCAAACCCAGCCAGAAACAGTCAACACTGGCATTCAAGGCAGCATTGACTTGTCACATTGCCTTTTGTCCTCAGGCACCTGCCACACATCCCCGTGGTCAGCTGATGGAGCTTTGCCTCACACAGAGGCCTGGCTAAAACTGGCAGTTTGAGAAGGCTGTGATTTACACCTCTGTGCTATTTTTGTTTGTCACCATTTGTTTTTCAGCATTAAACATACGACCTTCTGGATTAATGTAGAGCAGGACCGCAGTTGCCACAGCGCATGCATCATGAAAACAGTTTCATTATCTTTTTCAAAAAACACATGCATTAGACAACCATTTGGCCTCACTCTGCTTAAACCCTCTTCAGGGAGGGGAAAAAATAAACTAAGACTTCAGCATAAATTATCTCTTATGAAGTCTAGAGGTGCTGTAAGATTCCCTTTTTTTGCCACAAAACAGCAGTTCCCTGCAAAATCTTTCATGAAAACGTACAGAAACAGACCAATTATTGGAAATATCAATATGTAACCCATCAGTATGTG
Source organism: Erithacus rubecula (assembly GCF_903797595.1). Classification (NCBI taxonomy): domain Eukaryota; kingdom Metazoa; phylum Chordata; class Aves; order Passeriformes; family Muscicapidae; genus Erithacus; species Erithacus rubecula. Next base: position 8,551,891 of record NC_136661.1, read on the forward strand.
ATTTTAATTATTTTGATAAAATATTAAGATAAATACTATTTTTCTTGTAGCAGTTCAAATAAGGCCTTTTTCTTATTCTATTCCACTTCCTCAGATTTTTGCTCTCAAATCAGTGGTACTTGAGTGTCTTGCAATGTGCCAACACTGTGCTGTTGTAAAGCTTTCTATGTTGTTTTGCAGACTGACAGATGCTTTGTCCTCCTGCCATCCACACTGACTGGACAAGGACTGATCAGGACACGTACAGACAGCACTGTGCTGCCAAAGGAGCAAACATAGATGCACATGAACCCAGCACACATATGCAAAGAGTAGCATGACTTGTTTAAAATCAACTTGTGTAGGGCTGTGTCAGTGGGAACTGGACTAATGTGCCGATTGATGAGAGAGTGCAGCACTGGGATCATCAAAGTGGAAGAGATTTACCCGACTCCTGCTGTGGTCGGCAACTGAACAAGCCCTTTCATAAATTGTTCAAGCTCCATGTTAGAATTAGTTAGGATATGGCCTTGCCCTTAACTGAAGGTAGCAAAAAGTCAAGAATAGAAAGAAAGACTTGACAGAAAAGAGAAAGGCAGGTAATGGTTAGGGGGGCAAAAATAAACTCCTTTTATGTATTATGATACTTGTTTTAATGCCTTTGCCTTCTCAGTCCATGCTCTGTATGTTGCTCTTGACAGCTAATCAAAATCAAGAAACAAATGTGTTAATCTTTTATGTTTACTTAGCCATACAGACCAAGGTGGTGACCCACAGGGTAGCATTACTGAGATGGTTTTTTTACATTAAATGTTTTAGTATTTTATATTACCTTCCTGTTATTTTCACAAAAAACAGCCTCTCCTCCATCTGTTTAGGAAAAAAAAATCCAAATGAGCTGCAAAACTACGTCCCTGCTCCCAAACAAGTAGTGAAATCTTAATGTGAATAAACATGCCATCATAATCAAAGCCGCGTTTGTGATCTAACATAATAATAATTCACTTGTAATATCATCAGCTCAGAATGAGCATCAGCATAAGTATTGTTGGTGCAGGTGTAACTTAATGAATTCAGGCTCATTTTATCTGGCACTTAGTTGCTTATATTTGTGTTGGGAGCATTAGGTCCCCCAATTTTTCATAACGAGCAATGCCATTAAACTGTCACAGAGCAACATAAATCAGAGATTTTCCTTAGACCCCATAAAACAACTAACAAAAGTGTTATGGTTGCCAGACTCACTATGTGCTTTTACACATCCAGCAAACAGAACTGACTATAACCCTTTCTCTCCGGCTACTATTTTTTGCTATTGCTTCAACAGTGTATGAAGATCTATGTGAAGATATAAGTAGACTGGCATGAAGAACTCACTGTCAAAAGCATAGGAAGTGATAGCAGGTTCCTAAGCATAGCACAGAATCTCTGCTTGTGTTCTGTGCTACACTGGGCATATAATTTAGTCAAGTTAAACACACAAGCAATGAGGTCAGAAGAAAGTGTGTAATTGCAGAATCGTGTCACAAGCCCATTTAGAGCATCTGTGGTTGTATGATTGCATGTAATTGATAATCACAAGCAGACATGCCTAAAATGCTCACATCTTGGCTTAACCTATTGACACAGGTCTGTATTAAGTCACTGAACACTGAAAAGCAAGAGCAGAAATACTAGGAAAAAGTATCCATTGGTATTTTTCAGAAGGTGATGTTATTGTTCATTATCAGAGGATTATTTATTTTCATTGTTAATTTAATTGGTGTCACAATACATTTTATAATAATATATGTAGAAGTATTTTGTAAATTGTATCTTGCAGTTGAATTTTCCATATTTCACTTACTGAAGAACCACCTAATCCTAATTTGGCACCCTTCAACAACAGAATATTATGTTACACACCTCTCTTTCCTCTCACCATCAGGAGAGTAAACTGCCTGACCTGCCACAGAAAACTGAGAGAAATACATCTGCTTCAAAAGTGACAAATTACACACTGCTTTTCATGCTTCATACATTAATATGTTTCTTCAGCCCTCTGTAGAAACATCTAAGATGCTCATTATTGGCAAAACTGGAATAAATTTAGCCATGGTTTCATAGGTACAACTGATAGAAATAATGTTACTTGCCCACAGTTACACCAGACTGACACAATACATCTGAAAAATTATTACCTTCATATCAGATATTTGTTGTCATTTGCCAGCTCACTATAAGACCTGAAGATTAATGCTTCAAGCCAGCTTTAATCAAATAGCTGCCAGAAAATGCCTAAAACAGAAATCTTCACTGCTTTAATAAACACTTTTTAATTAACATATGAATAAATCGCATATTTGAATTTTCACCAACACAACTGTTTCCCCCAGGAAATCACAGTTAAAAGCTGAAGTGAATGTTCCTTTAGAAAGTGCTCTTTGTTTATAGAAATAGTCTTAGCAGTTAATGGTTGGCAAGGCTTCAAACTTAGAATTACATTACATTGGTAATTTTAACTTTGTCATCTTAAATAGATCCAGTTTGGATGTATGAATACAAGCAATGTGGGACAGCCCTCAAAGAACTGCCTTTAAGCAGGCTTTATTCTATCCCATGAAGCTTTGTAATTCCTTCTGTTATTATTAATAGCTGTTAAGTGCTGACAGCATGCTTGGCACTGAATGAAACGCAGGAGCAGACATGGTTCTTGTTAAGGGTGGCCCTCGGGAGGTCATTTACTGTGTGTAACAACAACAACAACTTTATTGGAGTAGTAACCCACTAACACAGCTGCAGCCTAGTTATCAGGAGGTGTCGCTGTTTAGACAAAGTAGTGTTGTGTACATACATGCAGATATAACTCCTTTTGCATATTAATTTTTTCACATCTAACAAGCTATCAGCTGAGCAGATAAGACTTTTGGAGGTAGTCAAAGACGCTGAATGCCATTTTGCAGGGTTTCATGCCTGCAGCCAGGGGGTGTGCAAACTGTAGGGACAGGCCAAGCAGTTGAGGATGCACTGGGGTGGAAGGACAATCCTCTGCTGCTAGATCATATGTCAGGTTCAGACACGAGGTTAAAGGAAATGGTAGAAAAGAACATGCAAGAATTTCAGGCAGAGGGACCTTGAATGTGCCTTGTGTAGATGGCTTTCTTTTGAGCTATTGAAAAACAGTGTTGGAGGAATGGTGTGGAAAACAACTGCAGACCCTGACTCCTAGAGAGACAGCTCCTGAATCCCTGAATCCTCCTAGAGGGACCTTGAAGCACCAGAGCAGAAAACACTTCCTGCTCTTCTGCTGCAGGTGAATCTGACATGCTCAGCAGACACCATCTGCTGCAGTCACAGAGACAATGCCCAACTCCTGACCTTCAAAGTCCTATCAGATGCCAGTTTTAGCTAGGCCAAGATGAGAGCTCTACTGCATCATCACCTATGGAGGGTAGGAGAGAGGGAGGAGAGGAAGTAGCTCTAAACTTCACCAAACTCACACTCCAAGATGCATGTGAGCCAGGAGCTTTACAAGTGATCTGGTAATGTGCCTGGCAGTGCCCAGAGCAGAGGAAAAGGTGACTTTGGGGAGGTGACTCCTCCCCAAAGATGACTGACTCCCCAGCAATGTCACTGAGCCTCCCCCCTCAGTGTGAGTAGTGCTCACATCCACCAGTGTCTGACCTGACACATAAGTGCCACAAAGGCAGGATTGTCTGTCCTCAGCTGTCCTCTCCTTTGGATCTGCACTAATATTTTGTACTAGTGTCCAGGTAGTACTCTTGATGTTTGCAGCGGGGCTCATGTTTTTGTCTTCTTCCCCAGGGCTCTGCTACTCCAGCTTTGGCCACAAAACAGCCTTACATCAAGTAAAGCTCACTGGGGATTTCTGACTTGTATCAGGAGTGATAAAGCTCCACAAAAATAGATGCTGCACTATGCAGAAGGTAAGTTACCACTAGGTGTACTGATTCTGGTCAGTGATATTGGCAAGAGAAAGAAGGTCCAAACAGGTCAAATAGTTCTCTCAAAACTGTTTGTCTTAGTTTCATTTTAATTGCCTGGCTGCCTTGTTTCCTGCTGTGCAAAATCTTCCCACCCCCTTCAACATCACCTACCCTTGAACAAATACTAGCAAGCCTCTTCCCCTCTTTGTTGTCTGCCTCCTAACACTAACTTCAGATGCATCTGCTCTTTGAGTACCTCTGCTGCAAGCAGCAAAACTGCCAGAAAATGCTCAATAACATTCTAAAAATGCATAGCTTCAAGGTCATATAGCTCGGTACTCAAAAAAATACTCATTTAAAAGTTATTTGTCACTTGTGGCCATTTGAGCTATATAATATATTAATCAAATGGGTATTTTTAACTTCATAAGGAACAGCCTTGCTTTCCATACACTCATATGCAGTGTTCTCAATGTTGTTAAAATCTGCTTTTCTGTAAACCCACTGATTCTGTTGTATTAACACTTGAGTGTGCAAAGACTGTTCCCTGCACAGTGTTCAGAGGCATTACACCCATTTAACTGTGATGTACTTTTAAAAAGAGCGTTGGAGCGGGTGGCACAGGGGGAATGTCTGCAGGAGCTGTATAGTGACTGCAGAATGAGCTGGTTTCTGTATCATTCATCTGCTGGGAACGTGCTCTCAAACCTCACAAAAGAAAGTTGTGACATGGTGATTTGCAGACAGCCACCACGAGGTTGACATTTTCCAATGCACTGGAGGGGTCTGAGATCATAAATATCTTGTCCAGATTGCTGGCCTCTGTGACAGTATTGCAAGAAGGAGAAGTTCCAGCAAGGCTAGAGCTGGTTTCCTCAGGTACTCAGGAAATCTTGTAGAGGGAACAGCATGGAGGGATGAACAAACTGTTTGAAAAGCTAAGTAAATATTCAAACAGTTCACCCATGATGCTACAGCTGGACTACAAAAAGTGTCACAGAATTTTTGGCTGTGTTGCATCATGTTTCAGGGGCTATTAAACAGATCTCCCCCCAGCTTTTTGCACCAGTATGGTGCAAATATAATCTTAGTCTATGAAAATATACAAAATAGAAAATGGCTGTCAATCCAAAAGTGTCTTGTTTTCCAGGAGATTATGATTTCGACAGCAGTAAAAACGTATATTTTACAAGATACTGAATAGCAAGCATTTCACAGAAGGGACTGTTCTCTACATTTTAATCAGCATTTACATGTCCACAGTTTCTCCTTTACTTTCAAATAAAAATCTAAACTAAAAATCTTGTGAATGTAGAGGATGTCTTCCTTCCCCTCACTGTTTACTACTGTTTACTGTGTGTCACATACTATTATTCTTTAAACCCAAGGCCATACCCTGTCTCCCTCCTCAGCCACACATCCACTTGACATGTCACCTCTCATTGCTCCTTGTTTCCCTCTGAACTTCAGCACAGAGTATGCTTGGTTCAACTGTTTTTTAAACATTAACTCCTCCACCGTCACAAAGAAAAGAGCAACTTTGTGTATCTACCATAATAATAGTCTCTTTATTTTCTGTTGTGTTAGTAAATCAACCAGCATTTCACTTTTCCAATGCCATAGCAAATAAGATAGTCATAAAGGCATTTTCAAGCAGGCTTTGAGAAGAATTAAACATAGAGTTGCAAAGCATCCTAATTAAGGCACAAAATAAGCCTGGCAATCTTCACAGTACTTAATATGTCATCTTCTTCCTATCTCTTAAACCCAATAATCTGCAAACCACCACTATATTGGAGCATTATATCTGCTATAACTTATGTCAACTTGGATCACACACTCCCCTCTTTCTTAAACAATGTTTGGCAGCCAACAGAGTGTGGAAACTAGACTGTTTTACATTAGCCAGAAGTACATTTAAATCATTCTTACTAAATGATTTACTGTGGATTACAAATTCTTATTCGGCATTTTAAGTTAATGATTAGACAAAGTAATATATCACTAAAATGATTGGGTGCATATGTATTTAGCTTCTATGATTCTAAATTTCTCTCTGATTTGGAAGACTTCCTTGCACTTATTTTCCCCAGTTGAAGGGGAAAATAAAAGGAGAAAAGGGTAGAAGAGTCTAACATTTTTGCCTGTCTTCTTAAACTATTGATTAAGGTGAGAGAATTTTTGTCCCTGCAGAAGGGTCAGGTCATGAGGAAGCACTGGAAAGTTGTTTAGTGCTCTTCAGGCAGATATTGGCAGGTGTCAGTATTGCACAGCATTTCCTTGCCCTACTGTGTCCCAGTGAGAGGAGGAAAAGCTGGACAGAGAACAATGAAGACATTATATCAAATGAAAAAGTAAATGAACCATCTATAAAGACAAGATGTTGTGGCAGGATATGTAAACTATCTCACAGGAAAAATAAAACAGGAAAAAACAAACCAAACAAAGCCACTGACAACAATACAAACAAACAAACAAAACTGTACTCATTCTCCTTGCACAGGCTTTTCTGTGGAGTTCTAAAAATTGTAGGGATCCTATGACAGTGGAAAAAAGGCATTTGCTGACTCCATCTAGCAAGTGGACTTTGAAATCCAAGCAAAACAAAGGTAGAACACACTAATAAATGTTTGTTACTTTTAAATCTGTTACACCAGATTCTCACAGGTGACTGGAATTCTTAAAAAGAAACAGTAACACTATAAATTATTTGTTTAATTTATTGCGGGGGTCGAGGATCCTGCCAGTGAAGAAAGATAACAAGCAACTTTTCATTTACAACATGCATGAAATAAGGAAGACAATTCTCTCTGCTGCAGAGGTAATAAAAATAAAGGAAACCATTCACCAGTGCAAAGTTGCTTGTGTGCAACTCTGTGCAAATGAGGACTTGTGGCCCTCACCCTCTGATCTGTTGCATGCAAACAGCTGCCCTGTTGGTTTCACTGGTGCTATATGTGGCTGCAGTGATTATTCATACGAGCCTTGTTCTTGGCACAGCAAAACCAATCCAAATATGCATTGCAGAGTCATTTTGGCATCCATCATATCTTTCATCTGCAGTTTCAGATTGCTGACAAGAAACAGACAGGATTACTGCAATATTTATTTAATTTATTAATGCCCTTAGGTCTTAAAAGCATATAGGGAATAAAAAAAGAGTAAGTGCCTGATATGAAGGAGTGATCTGATATCCATTATCAACTTCTGCTTGGATTTCCTTAGGCACTCCTCAGGTTTCCAACACACTCTGTAACATATCAGCCTCTGTACAGCTTTCAGAGAAGTCTACCACAGGGCACACCACAAGGGTAATTTCTGCCATCATGGTTCTTCACTAAAAGTGTTTAGAGAAAGGCACTCTCTCTCCTTGCAAAGATGTCTTCTTTCTCAGCCAATGCCAACACTCAAAAGGTGACATGAGGAGAGAAGCTGGGACAAGATTTCAATTCTTCAGACTAGGCCAGTGCTACCTGTTGGCCCTAGGACAAAACTGAGAACCACTGCCAATCATAAAGAATAAACACAAAGGTTTTTGGTGGAGAAGTAGATTGAAATACATGATGTTCAGTACAAGTGTCCAGAAAGAGGATTCAAGTGAAATCTAATTCTGAAGTGAACAGTGCAGGGATACATAGCAATGTGCAGCCTACTTGGGGGAAATGAAAATCACAGCTTCTCACACCATAAAATCATGAGACTGCAACACAATAAAGAATGAAAACTGACAGAAGCAAGGGGGACAACAGTCTGTCTGGACTGAAATCTGAAATTCAGCCTAAATAGTCCAGGTTTCCTCTACAGTTCCTGTGCACCTAATAAGAGGAATAAGACAAGGACCTAAGCAGTTACAATATGGGAGCATGGAAGGAGGTCACAAAGAACTCTAGGGACAGGGGAAATCCTATCCAGCCTTTTGCTGTTTAAGCACCTGATGGATATATCTGTAGGAAGCTGTCTTCACCTGCATAGATAATATGGCCCAATACCTCCTTTAGATCATATTGTACATGCAGAGTATGAAGTTACCTCAGGTGAAGAAAATGTTATCATTAGTTATATAGTAAAAAAACAAAACAAAACAAAATCTAAAGAAACAAATTACAGAATTTCCTCTGAAAGTAGGAAGGATAGTTTAATTTCCTTAGCACAGTGACTGGTGGCTCAAACCTGCATCTGCCTTATCCATTAAGCGCTGACATTCTCTATTCTAGCAATCTGGAGTGAAGTATGTAGGTTAACACAGTGCATGGGCACTGCTCCACCTTCATAAATAGCATCACATGGAAGGCATGGAAGTTCTGGGGCTTTGAGTCCCCTTCTAAGATTTTAATCCAAAAGCATTAAATTAGAAGTATTAGCAGAACAGGATGCAGGTACCAGAAGGATAACTGAATGCCTGAAAATAAAGGATCCAGAGCTGTAGTCCCCTTGCACTGGCAGTGCAGGTCACATTAAAAGGGGCAATGGTTTAGATATTCTCATGACAAATTGGAAACATAGATTTCATTTAAAAAATTTCAGCCTCTGAGACTAGAAGGACATTGAACTCAGATGTCTAACTTCTGTCACACTATTACATATATAAAGGGCTCCATAATTCAGTCCTGTATTTCAAGCTGGCATCTAGCAACATACTTCATCCAAAGTCAGGTCTTTCTGGTGTCTCCTAGATGAGCTTAGAATTCCTCTGTTCACATAGGCCACATAGGAAAGTGCTGGTTAGGGACAAAACTGACAAGGATTTATATTAATATTTCAGTTTGAAACTGAAGTCTCAGGATTGCATTCATTAGCCCCTGAGGAGAAAAGGAAAATGACTGGGTAGTAACCTTTAGCAAATTTACATAGTGGTGCCCTCAAAGCTGGCAAGTCCTCCTACACATCCAGTGAAGCCTGGTATTGACCTGGACACTCAAGTTTCTGGATTTTCAACAAACTTTTGTAAGAGTGATGGTCTTAGGGAGATTTGTAGTGGGTATGTATATTTCTAGAGATGTTACACAGCTGCCTAGTCAGAATTTTGTGAGACCCAGTGTGCATTCAGTTCTTTCTCAGCCCTCTCTAAATACTATTGTATACTACCCCAAGAGATCACATTAATTGTCCAGTGTTATGCAACAGGACAGTGATGGTAAGACAATTCTAAGCATTTAGTATGTGTTGCTTCTTCTTTCAAAAAGGTGAAGTCTGGGACATAAGAGTTTTGTATGTACTATTTCTGAGCTAGAAGAAAAGCTATCTTTGCTAAACCATCTCCTTATAAAGACCCAAGATATAATCATCATGGAATTTATTTTTTCCTCCCAGCTAAGACAGCAAGATTGAGCCTTAAAGTATCTTTGTTAAACTAGTTAATAGATTATCGTCCAAAATAAACATATTTCAGTAAGTGCAGAACTGTTTTTTCCTCCCTCTTTCTGTCTTTTGTTCAACTTCAGCTCAGCTATTTATGATTCATTTCATGAGCCACTAGGTTTTCTCTAAAGGCACTAAAAAGGGCCAGAGCTATCAAACAGTTTTAGTGACTAGTGCCAACAAGGAACTGTTTTCCTCCATGCTATAAAGCAGGCACTGTCAATAGACTACAACCGGCAATAAACTATTAAAAAAGGAATTTATGATGGCTACTTATTATCCTCCTGAAATAATGTTGTTACAAGGCTGCTCTTTCCAGTTCTCCACGAGGATCACATGGCAAGTGCCTAACAAAAGGAAAGGCCCAGATCTGCAGGGACTGTCTGCAAAGAGCCCAGGAATTGCCCCATGTTACGTGGGCAAACACACCACACCAGTGTTGCAAAGCAGCAGAGAAATTGTCCCACACTGGACTTGGGCTTGATACACATGAGCATTTGATTTAAGGTGGGGCCTTAATTAACTTAGATCTAGAACATGTTGAATTGTTTTAAGAGGCTAAATATCAAATTATGAAGGAATGTCTATTATTGTTTAGTGAGGAATTGGTAAACCACAAGGATAAAATAAGAAATGGCAAAATCTCAAATGCAATCAGAGCTGCCTCTTATTTTAGATTTGTAAAAACCCCCTCATTCTAGTTCCTTTCCCTTCCTCTCTGACCCTATAACAGGCTTTCTTCTTGCTGAAATATCTGCCTGTTAAGTTAACATCTGACTATGACACTGATCTGTAATTGCTATGAATTGTGGTACACCACTTGCATTAATAGAGATGTCCTCTCTTACTCCAATTAATGAAATGTTGCCTTCAATAAATAGTTTAGAAAGAAAGAAATTATATAGTTCAAACTTCAGTTTTATTTGGCTTAACTCCTCCTGATGTGGCCCTTCATACAATGTGCCCCTTGAATCCTCAGTGTGTCACACTGGAGACATACAGGCTGCAGCCAAGGCTGAAGCCACTGCCCTGAAATTATGTCTCCTAATAGCAAGTGGCTCTCAGGAATGGCAGAGAGGGTCCTAAGGGTGTGTAGAAAGAAGAAAGGTGGGGTTTGAAGAGCTTAAGAGAAAAGAAACATTTTCAGCTAGAGAAGGAAGGGCTGGGTTGAGCTGAGAAATAGAACAAAAACTGAAATGTGGCAAAATGTGGTGGAAGGACAGCATTACTGAGATTTGTATTAAAAAACAAAACAAAGCAAACAGACAAAAACAACAACACAACAAAACCGAAACCACCCAACCAACCACAAGAATACATTTGTACCATTAAGATTTCTAAATATCTTGATCATTTGAGGTAGAGTTATTGGGAAGGGGCCAGGGTTTCTCCTCTTGCCCATGTTACTGCAAAAGAGTAGTTGCCTTATGCACGGTTTCTGAACAGTGCAAATGGAGGAGAGAGGTTGTTTAATAGCAGATTTTATTCTGAGAACACAACACTTATTCGCAGTAAGGGACTATTTTTAAATGCAGTTTGTAAATTTTATTAACTCCAAACAAAGAATGCACACAGCAGAAAAATCATATGAGAAATTTTTACTAATAATGTCTGTATGGTAAAAGCACAGGTGAGCAAGAGTTAAACTGCAGCTGAGAGCGTAACACTGCGTTTGCAATGTTTCCCTTTATTATTTCTCAACGAAAGAGACAGTCCTGCCTTGATTGTCTCTCACTGGCTTCTTGACTTCATTCAATTATGATTGCATCTCTACAGTGAGAGGAGCAGCAATTAAAATACCAAATGCATGAGAAGCCATAAATCCTGCAAAACCACTGAAGCTGCTCACTTCAATCGCTGAATGCCTGTTTACATATAGTAAGGAGAAAAAGAAGAAGAAGGGGGAGAAGAAGAAGAAGAAGAAGAAGAAGAAGAAGAAGAAGAAGAAGAAGAAGAAGAAGAAGAAGAAGAAGAAGAAGAAGAAGAAGAAGGAGGAGAAGAAGGAGAAGAAGGAGGAGAAGAAGGAGAAGAAGGAGGAGAAGGAGAAGAAGGAGAAGAAGGAGAAAAAGGAGAAGAAGGAGAAAAAGGAGAAGAAGGAGAAAAAGGAGAAGAAGGATTATTCACATTTTGATTCCACAGCACCTTCTACCCCTTGGGACACTCCCATGGTCTAGAAGCAGCCACCCAGAGAGCCAAGGCGTGGGGGGGACCACAGCCTATTGGCTGCACGGAATATTCTCCACTTCCCTGCGAACCCCTGCAGTGAAATAAGGTTAGTAATTATTATTTGGCTCTTTTTTATCAGTGTATGAATGGTCTGAAGTGAAACCATCACCTTTCACTGAGCTCTGAGAGGACTGCAAGAAAAATAACAAGATCCTTAAAATTTATATTATGGCAGCATTTTTTATGCAAAGGGCTTTGGAGGCAAGTAAAAAAGAAAAGTGTTTAAGTGTGCATGAACAGAGAGAACTATTTAATTAAAAGCATGAAAGAAGACTAAAGGGTATGTTTATTCCTGCTTTTTAGTAACATATGCCTATCCTATAATTACTGGTAAATGGCCACTGCAAAAGCAACTCAGATTAGTGGGTTTTCTGGAAGAGAGATGGAAACTGGTGAGTTCAGCTGTTGAAATCCTACATGAACGAGTGCTGGATGGGGACGGGGCGGGGGACGGGGCGGGGGGGAGGTGGGAGCAGGGGGAAAAGCGAGGCGGTGGGTAAGTGAAACTAAAAAAAAACCAAAAACCAAACCAAAACCAAAAACCAACTGCAACGATAAAAAACACCAAAACCTATAGAAACTCCGGCTTGCAGGGATAGTTCTCCCTCACCAGCACGGGTTTTGCACTCTCACAAAAGTTTTCCACTTCCGTCCCTTCCTCTCTCGCTCCCTCCCTACTTTTCTCCCTCCCTCACTCCCTTTCTCCCTCCCTTCCTCTCCGACCTTTCTACGGGTTTGTACAAATCACCCACAAAAATGCCCCCGGGAATCGCTTCGCGGTGCTCGGAGGCGGCGGGCGAAGGGGGCTGTACCAGAGGTACCCGCTCCCGCCGCTCGGCTACCACTCTTCCGTGGCACAGACAGCAAAAGCCACTCTTTCTGGGCCATCCCATGTCCTCCACATAGGCTTGAAGCACCTTTTTTCCCCCGTTGATAGGTTCCCCTCTGCCAGGCTCCTCGGCAAGCCGCCACACATTTTAGGACAGAGCCGTAGAGCGGTCCGCGGGGAGATAGGAGAGGGTCGGAGGAGGACAAAAAGCAGGGGTGTGCCCACTGGGGTCCCTGAGGACACCCTCACAAGCCGTCTAACCCCAGAGGGAACACAGCTGAAGCCCCGCAGTGGCGAGGTCCCCTCCAGCATCCGCCGCCGCAGAGTCCGGGTGGAGGCGGAGAGCCCCGGGCTGAGGGTCCCTTGCCGGAGCCCCGGCGCCGGTGTCCCCGAGGGGCTGGCGGAGCCCCCGGTACCGGCACGGTGAGGTGCGAGCGGCTCTGCGGGGGGAGTGACGGCAAAGAGAGTACCGTGCGCCCCTCGGGAGGGTGGGGGGCTGCGAAGGGGCGGCCTTCTGATTCCTCAGCCGTTTTGTTAATAATAACAACGCCTTAATGCTTTGGTTACAGCACACTCGTCCTTCACGGTATCTTGCGCCGGGCTGATTTTATGAGGGATTGAACCGTGATACGGGGATTTACACTGAATAGTTCTTATTGTCCAGTCTGATGTATTTAAACTACGCCAAGTTTCATGGCTACATCGACAACTCGTTTCAGGCACAAATATTGGGATGTCAAGCTGTCACAAATTCCATCCCCTTCCCTGACCTGCGTCCATGCGATTGCACTGGGACAACGGCGGATGCTCGGGAAAATATTTGTTCCTGAAAATTCATCGCCTGCACTTTCCCCTCGACCTTCGCCGGTCGCTTGTGAGCACCCCCGAGAGCGGGGAGCGCGGCATCGCCAGCTGGGCTCCCTGCCGTCCCCCGGCGCTGCCGGAGAGCCGGAGAGCCGCGTCCTCGGTGCGAGCTTTCTCCGCTCCCTGAACGGCAGCGCCGGGGCGCTCCTGCTGTACGTGCGGCACCGGGCGGACCGGAGAGCAGCGGGGCAGGCAAACCTCCTCCGTGGCATCTGACGGCGAAAATTTGGTTTTGAGTTTTCCGTTACCTGTTGACTGGGGTCACACATACATGGGAAGTTTTCGATATAATGCTGCTTTCGCTCACTGTAAATCCCACATGTTGCAGTCCAATTCTTACCAGCTGGGAGGGCCAGAGCGGTAAAATCCAGCAATTCTGTTTCATCATAAATCAAGTTTATGAACTATAGTACAAGGTATATAACCCTGGAAGCAGAACTTTCGGTGGTAAATGGCTGTTGAAATATTCGACAGTGACATTGTCAAATTCACTTTTCCAGCTAAAACTTGACACAAGTTAATTCTTACAGTTATTGGCTCGTCTTGATTAATTTGAAAGAAAACCACCTGGCATAAATTGCTTTAGACAAACAGAGAAAAAGTGGGAAAAAAAAGAAGTTTTAAAGTAGACCCTTGCAACATAGCGTTTAGAATAAAAACCCCAGGTACTGATACAGCCTACATTTCCGATCTGCATATTTGTAATCAGATGTGTGCAGGAGCCTGACTGTGACACACTGTCATGCAGTGCTAGTCAAAGAATAAGTGACCTCGTTATAAAAGCAAATGTACCCGTTCAAATTTCGTTTTTTTAAGGCCACTTTTCTCCCTTGCTATACTTGTAATAAGCACAACACCAACGCGTGTACGACCACACAAGACAGATGCCATTCCAGTCTTATTTCCTCCTTGTTTTTAATTTCTTAATTTCATCCTAGAGCTTCTTAGGAACAGAACAGCTGAAGGAACAAATTCGCGTTGTCCTCTCATTTGTCCTTGGATGCTGGTTTGCAATAGATTGAGATGACTGTTGTTCCTCCCCTAAAATTCAGGCTACCATCTATTTACACCGAAGTTTAGTGTTTCTTGTTTGGGTTTGATCGTGCAGTAAGTAGGAAGGTTTCCCGGGAATATCTGGAGAAGGGTAGCTTAGTGCATTATTTGCTCTCAGTGTTTTCATACCTATGGTTATGATTTCTAGTGGTTTTTCAGAAGGAACTACGGCATTTAGCAAAACACCAATGATTATAACCATTATAATCAAAACCACGAATATTACACCTACTACCAATAAAATGTATCGATCGAGCAGCAGAGAACACAGCAATATAACAGAAGATTTGGGTAGACTTCTGTGACTCCCGGGAGTCAGAGTAGGGTCTTTATCAGGGGTCTTCAGCTTGTCAAAACTTGTCTAATCAAAGGAAGGGAAAGTGAAGAAGAAAAGAATTGGGATTTCGCCATGTAACTTTGGAGATAGGAGACGAGTTAGGGATCGAAACTTGCCTGTGAGATTGCAGCGGGCATTTGAGCTAGGAAGGAACGCTGATAAACTGTTAATTTTTCTCCATAGAAATCACCCAAAATATTCTTGTGAGAAACAGCAGTCAAGATTTTACCCTTGGGGGAAAGAAGAAAAGAAACCACATGCCACACACCCACACACTGCTACATATAAATAGCAACCTGTTATGTGATGCGGCTCCAGGACCCTCGAAAGGGTGTCTTGTACACTTGAGAGAATTTAGAGATACTTTAAAATTAAGTATTGTTTGGTTTAATAATTGTTTCATTTTCCCATCCATAGATATCTGCAGCCGATAGCAAGAAAGCACGGAGGTGTGCCGCATCTCTTCCAGTGAGACCGGGCTTGCATTTTGTGTTGTAATGTACTTATTTTAATGTTTCTGCTTTCGAACTTCCACTCGTTACTTTTGTGCAGCTGAAGAAAGAGAGCAACAACAAAAAAGAACCCCGAGGGTGCTCTCGCTAGCATTGCCTGTATGTGACAAACCGTATTTCCCCCCAGTTTTTATCCTGACCCTTGCGTGGGGCTGCGGTGTTGCCGGTGTGGATGGTGTAGGCGAAGGCAGGGCAGGGCAGAGGCAGCCTGCCCAGCCTGGTGCTGCGCCTGCCTCGGCTTGGGGCAGATGGGAGCACGGATGTGGGCAATTTACATGCTTATTTGTTTTGGAGCTCTGGAAACAGACTGTAGTTTTATTTATCCTTAACACTTTTATACTTTTTTTTTTTTTTTTTTTTTTTTTTTGTCAAGTAGAGACTGCCTGTCTATGGAAACAGATTTAGATTAGCTCCTAAGAATGCATAAAATCCGGGATAAATGGAAAGAAAAACCGCTATCGTTAGTAAGTTTGTCCTAACACTGCAAAGATAGATCGGGAGTTAACACCCATCCTATTCACGTTATTTCTCGGTGTATTCTGGAGTCACCCAGGTTCCGTGCGTCTGGAATTTTGTAAGGAAGTAGCAACATTAGTTTTGAGTTGGGTTTTTTTTTGTTTGTTTGTTTAGTTTTTTGTTGTTGTTGTTTTGGTCCTTTTTTGTTTGGGTTTTTTGGTTTGGTGGGGTTTTTTTTTTGTTTTTCTTTTGTTTTTCTTTTTTTTTTTTTTTTTCTTTTTAACGGAGGTGACCTCCAGCAGTGGAATCTGCTCTCCTGGAATTAGATATGTTACCGTGTTTCACCCTTGCCTTTTCCCCCGTCACCCTTCAGACCGGTTTTGTACGATAATCCGTGTTCCAATTTAGCCTGCAGTAGTTCCACACCACCTAATCTACAACAGTTCCAAAAATGCGTCTTGATTTATGTTTGCAAGCGGCGCTGCCGCAGCAGTGGTGCTGCTGCTAAAGACCCCGTTTAACGAAACACTCGCGGTGCCTCATTCTTCTTCTGCAGGAATATAGTTCCATTTTCATTTCCGCTTCACAGCCGAAAGATCAGAACTTTGCTTTACTTCCCCAATGGAAAAGCAAAGCATTTGCCTGTTCTTTCATTGTTCAACGCCTTAATCTGTTGTATAGACCATTAACGCACAAATATAATCCCTTGTTTAGGAGTTTATCTGGTCCGATTAGGCCAGCCGAGCGCTGGCTGAGCCGATCCTGGTGCGAGCCAGAAGAAGAAGTAGACAGGACCAGGCAAGAGACAGAAGGCGACCGGCAACAGCTTTATTAGATAAATGTACTAATCTGGATCCCAGCTGTATCTGCAGTGTTTTCCAAGATTCCTTTCAGAAATCATTCTTGTCGGATGTGGGTTTCCCTAATTAATCACTCATGCCGTTGTATACATTACAGCTCAAGAGTGTAATTTCAGTCAGTTGTTTTGAAGCGCGTTACGGTTCCCATCTGATCTGCATTTGTCGATCTGTACAAGGACCGTAACACTCGCAGAGAGCAGTCCCGGCGGGGGCTCTCCGCGGCACCCGGGCACCCGCCCGCCCCTCGGGGCCGCCCAGGCCCGGCGGCGCTCGGGCCGCCCGGGGCCGGGATCGCCCTCCCGCCGTGCCCCTGCGGGCCGCCCGGGGCCGGGCCGGGGCCGCCCGTCTGCGGGGCCGGTCCCGCCGAGCCCCGCGGTCCCGGGGCCCGGCAGCCCCCGCGGGCGGGGCCGTCCCGGGGCGCGGCCTGCAGCGGCCCGCCCGCCGGGCAGGGCCTGAGGCGGGGCAGGGCTCAGGCGGGGCCGGGCCCGAGGCAGAGCCGCCGGCCTCTCCGCCCCGCCCCGCCCCGCCCCGCCCCGCCGCGCCGCGGGGGCCCGGGGACGTCTCGCTTCATCTGTCACCAGCTCTGTTCGCCTGCCCAGCTGTCAAAACAGGGGGTGTCTTTTTCATTCCAGCTCACAAAGTACCAAAGGGGAAAGGGGCTTTAATGCCTGTGTTTGGACACAAGCAATTATCCCTAATTATTGTTTTTCTTTTGAGCCTGCCCGTCCTGCTGGAGAGCCAGCAGATGAGCATGCCCTAATCCTCCCCAGTCGGTTGATCTCAGTGGGTTTTGCGGGACAAACCGGGCGAGAAGGCTTCGTAGCTTTCATCTCGATGTGAGTTTTGAACTGATTGAAACTCATTGCGATGGAAGAATTAACCTCGGAGCCCAGGCTTTCAATGGCCCCTGATAAGAGATTATACGTGTTGATGGCAAGCTTTTCTTGGCAAAATGTTTTCAAAGGACTCGGAGCTGTTAAATCAAAGCCCTATTGAATTGCTGGTAGGCCCCTTAGAGCTCTCCCTCCTTCTTCATTCCCCGGTACTCTGTGTTGGTAATTACTGGCAGGGGTGGGAGAAGGAAAACAGAAAATCCCCTCGGAGGTACACACACACGCGCACAAAGGTGATGCGCAACATCAGGCAGAGGACTACGAGGAACGCGGAGGAAAATTTCTTAATTCCATGGAGGATAATTCCATAAACAGGCCAGTGCAAGACTGACCCTTTTCTGCTGCAGTCTCCTATCATAAGTCTCCCCCTTCGTTTTGATAGCTTGCAATAGCATTCCAAGGAATCATGCCTCCATGTTACTTCCTCAATAATTCATCCTTTTACATGTATGAAAAAGACGTAGGAAACAGGAAAACCATAGAAAAGCTACAAGTTATGAGGATCTTTCAGCCACGCGTATGTGTAAGAAAAGCTAGCTGATACTTTAAAAAAGCAAAACTAATGAGTTCTTTTTAAAGGAGAGATTCTTCGAGCTTGCTTTTTCTTCACCTGTCCAAGGTGTGTGTCCTGGACTCTGGAATTACACATATTGGTAAAGAATTACCATTTATGAATCTGTATCATATTTTGTTGAATACTCTCTCTTCCACTATCTCCAGAATGGGAACTTCAAAAAAGCCTACATGCAAAACTGAAAGTTCTCTGCTTCCACCACTCTTTTGACTTAGGGAATCTTTCTTTGATGCACCCTAGATTTTGTAAATGAATGTGTGCTTGTTCAGAGGCAGTTCTGGGGTAATGGATGTGATTCTTATTTTAACAGTGGAAGAGTAAGGTCTTCCTTAGAAGACAATCTTTGAGGAAATAGAGGAGAAGATAAGTCTTTTTCATTGGAAAGTCAGTCCATTTCAAGATAAATGTCGACAAGGCACCCACTGCAGAAAAGACCTGGAGAAAAAAATGTGCTGGCAAGCAAGGAGAGATGTTTGGACAGACCAAATCTTTACTTACTAAGCAGGACCATGGCTCAGTGTTGTCAAATTGATATGCTGATTGATTGATGAAAAAAAAGTAAACATTGATATCCAGGACCAGAAACATATAACTAACTAACTAAATAAATAAATAATAAAATAATTTTAGGAGTGCTACTGACAGTAAAATATTACATTCTTCATTACCACTGGAGCTGTAATGATGAGTCAGTGGAAGCAGTGGCAATATGGAGGTAGAGAAACTGCTCGATGGCTGAGATATCTGGAGACTGCCTTGGAATGAGGAGATCAGCATGGCCAGGAGCTGGAGAGCTGTAAACCCAGACAAAGCCTACGGAGGTATTAGAGCCAGCTGCCTCAGCTATCCAAGTTCCAAGCTATCCAAGGTGTGTGTTGCATCATGGACCATCAGTTTTTAAAATTTACTGTTTATTGCATTTTTTTTTTTCTCTCCGATAACACTCCATGTATTTAGAGCTCTATGTTTAAAGTCTTTTCTTGTGAGGGAACATATTTAGGTATAGAATGCTCTACTGAATAATGGTATGCCTTGTCTTCCCATCTCCTGATTCAAGCTCTAGCCACAGTAATTTACTGAAATGACCTTGAGATCAGCCCTTTATAATGCCTGTCAGAGTTTGCCAGAGCACAAACATGCAATCTTTTTTTCCTTCATTTAGAAGCTCAAGCTACAATGGTTAAATATTATAACTAAACTGCAATTCCCTGTGCACAGGCTGTAAAAATGCCAGAACAGTAAACTTTGATTTTAACATGGCATTAAATATCCACAAAAATCTAAGTTGTTTGGGCTCACTTCAGC
Source organism: Erithacus rubecula (assembly GCF_903797595.1). Classification (NCBI taxonomy): domain Eukaryota; kingdom Metazoa; phylum Chordata; class Aves; order Passeriformes; family Muscicapidae; genus Erithacus; species Erithacus rubecula. The sequence continues at coordinate 8,571,063 of NC_136661.1, forward strand.
TTATCATGGAAATTTCTTGCCAGCAAATCTTTCAGTGAGAATCTTGGTAGTAGTTGCAAAATAGGCTTTTAAGTTGAAAAATTGTAAGGTTTATTTGCTTGTTTGTTTGCTTTTGTCAAACAGCATCTTAACAAAAACTGGAATTACAAAATTAAAATTTTGGCTTATTCACTTCTTACTGTTGACTGGGTCTGTGATTATTGTGGAGATTCTGGGAAGAATAATAATAGCTTTACTTGTTTTAGTTGGACTGTTTAGTTGTTGTGTTCTTCTGACAACGGATCCTAGAGAATTCATAAGGTGTACAGGATCTTAGAGAAGCTATACATTGCAAAGAGTTTCTTCTTTGGTGAAGTGCCTAAGTCATCACTAAACCATTGCAAACCTTGTTGGGAAGAATGTATTTGCAGAGTTTATACTCTTCATAGAAGCAAGCAAATGCAATGTGGATTTTACAGTAACCACAGGATGAAAGAAACATGTAATAAAATAGGAGACAAATCTGTAATAGAATAGATAGAGTAGAGTAGTTGTGCAAATATCGACAATTCTGAAGATACATCTGAGGCTAAGGCTGTTTCACTGCTACTCCAGAAATGCCTGCAAGTCCCAAATAGTTAAAAACTTTGCCACTTAAAATAGTGTGTGTCCATCTTGTGAAGTTAAAAATTTGGGTACACTCTTTAAGACTTTAGAATTTTTATACTCAGTGAGAAGCAGCCCTTGGATCCAGCAAGCAGATGGTGGTAATGTAGTGTAACCATATCCTTATTAGCAGCTGCAGCACACCAGCTCACACACCAACATGCCAGACAGATGCAGTCTCTGTCACTGAAGGAGAAAGACCAACAGCACCTAATGCAGTAACAAAGCCTCTGAGGTTCTTGGGATCAGGGAGGTATTTGGGTTGGTAATTTCCATGGACTTGACATATTGGAGGAGTTTTGGCTCTAACAGCCTCTGACCAAATTCTTGCTATGAAAATAAGTAACTTCACCGTTTGTAGTTCTCCATCCCGTTAATGCCAGGATTTGCAGTGTCTCAGCTGTCAGTCTCTCTACTTAGCAAGAGTCCTTGTTCCCTGGAACAAGGAGGCCCTATTAGTATTTTCTATTGAGATATTTCATGGACAAACCCCATATGTTGCAGAACCACTCCTGGTCACATAGACTGATTTACCAGCCCAGGGAGAATGTTGCTATAAGTAATAGCTCTTCTCATAGAGATTTGCCATCTCATCACATACAAACAGCTACACACTACAGTCCCCTCCATCACATTTCTTTTTGCCATAGCTCAATAAATGCTCCATTCTTCAAAGCAATAGCTAGACCATTTAGAATTAAACTTCTGTTGTTGCTCACCAAGAACAAAGGGGGTTCTTATGTAAAAGTACTACATAGCCCAAATATCACTATCCATATCCTTTCTACATGCTACTGATATTGGTTGCTGCAATTGTTTTCAACAATTTTTATGTTTTCAACAATGATATGTTTTCAAGATAACATTGAAGGACAAAAAATAGTGGGAATCTAGTTGTAGCTGGAATCTAGTTGTCAAGTATTAAATAATTTTTAGATTAAAGTGAATCCCGATTTTCAACTTTCAAGTTTGATTTATAATTATAAGGGTGTTTTCAAAGTAAAAGATAAATCCCTTATTTAGCAAAAATTTGCCCAGGTAAAATAATTGTATTTCTGTATATCTTGATATAATGTAGCAGGATTTTATAAAAAATGAGCCCAAGAAAATCTGCAAATGCTTAAAAGAGGAACCAGTCTTTGTGGCTTATGAGATCCAAAAGGAAAAATATTCTAGCTGTAGCTGGTGCTACAAACCACAGAGAAGAAACTACCAAGAATAATTATATGCAAATATATAAAGGGAAAGAAATGCTAGCCAGTGAAATTCCATGAAGTAAAAACAATAGAAAGGTAAGATAAGCACACAACAACAGGCCCAGACATTACTCAGTAGTTAAGTGATACTTTGCTGACATGAGATTACTCTGGCCTGTTCATTCTGGCACACTGTTCACAAGATACATGTCTATGATGCAGAGTAATATGTAAAAAAATCTGGTATTCTTCACAGAGGAAAAAGCTTGGATTAACTCACTTTTACTATGGTGCTTTCTATAATCACATCAGAAGGGAATCTTAATGCAGAATATTTTGCTTAAATGTCCCTTACATATATAAATTAGTAAATCCATTGTATTATTTAAATTACTATGTTTATCAAATGTTTCACTTATTATTACACTGTTGTTCTGCTTGAAATAGTACATTTAAAAAAATAACTTAATACATATCTCATAAAAATGAAATCACTCCCCCTTGCACATTCTAAAGAATATTACTGGTCATTTCCCAGGACAAAGCCAGAGATCTTGGCCAAAGCCTGTCTTTTACCCCAAATGCAATACCATAGCTTGCCTGTGCAGATTCCCCAGACAGCCCTGTATGTTCAGCTGCACAATTCATATCCACTCACAGCCTTAATTTCAGCTGCAAATGTCCTGTCTCCACTGACCATACACAAATGGACATAGATGTGATCTGGGACAGAGGTTTAAAGGATGTATTTAAAGTTTTGAGTAGTTTGTCATCTTGAGGGCTTCAGCTTGTTTAGATATTCATTCTGACCTGTACAGTGACTCACTGGGAAGAACAGCCTTTTCCTCTTTTCCTTTTAAAGCTTGGGCAGATGACAAGCACTTCCAGAAGACATTTTTGGTTGGTTTTTTTTCTTTTTTTTTTTTCTGGTTGTTGTGACTTTGGATTACTTTTGGTTTTCTTTGATTGGTTGTTTTGGTTTGAGGGTTTTTTAAAATGGTGTCATACCTGTTGTAGTGTTTGTCTGAATTCTGTCCTTTTTTCCTGTTCTTTTGTTTTGATAGGACACCTTTCTCTCCTCTCACAACACATCCTCAAAACACACCTGTGCAAATTTCCCTGGACAAATGTGAGAGCAGATTGGGATGCAAGAGGCATCCAAGCATTAGTGACTTGAGAAAGGAGAGGCAGCAAAGTCTGAGTGTTTTGCTGAGTGACAGCAAGTGTTGCTGAAATTCACATTCTAATGTAGGTTAGGCAGAGAAATGCATGCAAACATCCTGGTGCAGATTTGAAGTCAGGATGACATCAGCATGAGGGCTTCCATACTCACAGAAATGAGAATTTAAAAACACAGGAGGAAATAATTGACATCAAACTCTCTCTGATTATAATGTCTCTTGAAAAAAACACTAAGAGATCTTGGAAATTGAGACTATATAGCAGAGAGACCAATCTGTGTGTCACAAACTGCATAGTCTAAGCAGCAAGTGCAGCTCCTCTGCCTGATGATTTGTGGCTGGATGTGGCCATATTCCCTGTGAAAAACAAGACAATAAACAGTCGAGATCTTAAAGACACCAGATTTATCTCGAGACGTAGCTTCAAATGCACCCAGACATGTCTCCTAGTGGAGGAGTGGGACCTCAGGTGGCCTTTGGCATATCTCAGGTGCTCTTTGTTTCCCTCTTTTCAGAACTGTGTGATACATGTCTTTCATTTCTCAGTCCTGGAAGATTTTGGCATGCAATTTGTGTTGCATGAGACAGTGGTCATACCTGGCCTGAGGTTCAGAGTTTGGAGGGCTTTGACATAAACATGGCAGCTTGAAGACCCTGCAGAAAAGCAAGGTATGGATAATATCCTTGACAAATTACTCTGATGGTTCCCTATGAATCTCAAATGGTGGCCTATAATCAAAATCTAACAGCAAGCAGAAAAAAGAAGGATATTCTCTGTCCTACTTAAAAAGTGCCAGTCCACACTTTCCTACTTGTGACCAGTCTTAGAGCCAAGTGGAAAAGACAGCCTTCTTAATTGGAACAAATTTACTGCAGCATGTGCTAGATGGAAAAATACCTTATATTCCCTTTGAAAACTCCTAGCTGAAGCCATGACATGACATGCTTTTCTTCTGTTGTGTTTGGGCAAACCTTTTCAATAAATTGTACATGTGCGATACTTTCAGTTGAAACACTGAATATATGACTCAAGTACAAAGGCATAATTAAAAAGAAACACTTCTATAGTTAAATTCCAACTATTATGCATATCTGGTTTTTATGCGTGTCATTTCTTTGGGCTTGTGTGGCAAGTTTTTGGTAGTGTGGGGGTTATGGTTAAAGGGGTGGTTTCTGTGAGATGCTAGCAGAAGCTTCTCCTATGTCTCAACCAAGCCCATGCCAAAAGGCTCCAAGATGGACCTGCCACTGACAAGGCTGAGACCACCAGTGATGGAGGTACAACCTCTGGGATAATATATTTATAAAGCAGGGGAAGTTACTGTGCAGGATCAGATTTCAGCCAGAGAAGAAAGGAAAATAGTATGTAAAGGAAAACCATGGCCAGTGAAGAAGTACAGGAAGGTGCTCCACATGCCGGAGCTGAGATTTGGACTCCTGTAGCCCCTGGTGCAGATCACAGAGAGGCAGCTGTGCCCCAGCAGCCCACGGAGGACCACAGAGGAGCAGAAATCCGCCTGCAGCCTGTGCAGGACCCCACACCAGAGCAGGTGGATGCCCTCAAAGCAGACTGTGACCCCATGGGGAGCTTGTGCTGGGGGACAGAAGGACCTGTACCCACTGGAGAGAAAACAGACTACATAGGAAATTTGTTGGCAGAACTTGTGACCCCATGGGGTACCCTTGCTAGAGCAATCAGATCCTGAAGGACTGCACTCCATGAAAGGGATTGTCTTGGTTTAAAAGATAGATGTCTGCTAAGGAAGGCAGGAACTTCTCTTGAAATGGAAAATGTAAACCCTTCCCTCCAAATTATTATAATTTTGAAATTAAGGAGCTCTCAGGCAAAGATATGGGAATAGGAATGACAGTTCTTCACTAGGAAAATTAAAATAAAAATATATTAGTACAAAAACCAATCTCACAATAGGATGATGTAATTTTATCAGTCATGTAGGGAAACTCAATGGCCCATTAACAGAAGATACCTCTCTGGACAGAGGATGGATTGTGGAAAGAATAAAGAAAACTGCCCCACCCAGCTGGCCCGTTAGAGAAGATATCCCCCAAAGTTATGGGGGATGGGTCATGGAAGAGATAAGGAACACTGCTCCACCCAGTTTCCACAGATAGTGATAGAATACATACTTCTGGTCACATCTTGCATTGCAGTCTAAGACTCATACTGGAGCAGTGGAAGAGTGTGGGGTTCCTCCTATGAACAAAAGGGAGGCAAAGACGATGTGTGTTGAGCAGGACACAAGCCACAGCCCTCATTCCTCTGCACTGATGGTGAGGAGAAGGAAGACAATTTGGTACTGAAGTTGAGCCCAGGAAGTAAGGAGGGCTTGAGGAAGGCATTTTAAGGTTTGGCTTTATTTCTCATTGTCCTATTCTGGTTTGATTGGTAATTTCCCTTAGTCAAGTCTGTTTTGCCCATGACAGTAATTGGTGAGGATCCTTACCTCAATTCATGAGTCTTTTGTTATACTCTGTCTCCTCTGTCTCTTCACTATCTTCTGTTGTTGTCTGTCCAACTGAGGAGTGACAGAGAGGCTTTGGTGGGGACTAGTGTCCAGCAAGGGTCAACTTCCCACAGTTGTGTTTAATTTACTTCAAGATGAGATAACACTTTTTCTATTTCCAAAAAGAAATGCTCAAATGCATGGATAACAAAGTTTTAAGATTCAAAATCAGTGGGAAGCAAAAATTTAAAAAAGCAAAATTTATCTTGCAAGACAATAAGAAATGATTCACATAATTGCCTTACTTCCACTAAAATCTTTCTGTCTTTGACTTTAGTTTCCAACAAATGGTTTTGTAGAAGTGTGACAAAGGAACACTGATGTATAGCTAACTGCATTAATAATTTTTAAAAGTAGTTAATAAGATAAATTTTGCTCTTTTATCTCAATCCTATTTGATTTACTTTAGCAGATGTCAGCATCTTAAATGCAGCTGAAGCCTGTACTCTGAAATAATTGTTGAACCTGAAGTAGTTTGTGATCAGCTGTGGTGATGATGTGCTGGATATTATAACCTAGAAAGCAGAGTATTACAGGCACACTCCATCTACAGATGTTGCTGTGTTAGTTTTTGGTGTCTTGGAAAAAAGTATTCAAAGATATTGAAGCCAGCTGTTTCTCCTGTTAGTGCACTGGATTCTTATCTTCGTGCTCTATATATCAAAATATCAGTGTCAAAATTTACTATTACTGCATGAACTTGAGAGACTTTGATCTAGAGATAAGTTGGTTCAGTCAATATTATGTAACAGCTGCCTTAGTATATTTTAAAGCAAAATTTTTAAAAATCTATCATTTTTTTTACAATATGATAAGCATGAACTAAAGTGAAATAAAGTAAGTGATAGGACACTCACAAAATAATCTGAATCAAGAATTGATTTTGAAATTAAATTGAAAATACATTTTCAGAAACAATTTTGGTTTTAGTATTTTTACATTTTGGATTCTCAGGGAATTAAAAATCAGCATTTTTTCCCTAATTCCATCAAAACAAAAATGGAAGTTTTATTACAATTTGTAAAATGAAAGAGAATTCAGAGTGCTTACAGGCATAAAATGTTGCTTGGATCCTGGGAACATGTTAAGAATTAAAAGTAAGATAATGTAAGGAACTTTCAAAATGCATCTATGAAATGACAAGGAATCCTATGAATAATAGTAGCATAACTGAACAAAGAGAGGAGGGAAAAGAGCACAGAGAATAGCAAGGGAGAAGGTGACAGCTAAAGGTCTATATGTTGTCACAGAAGATGGTATGCAGCATTTATTTGAGAATTAAAGGAAGATTTCATACACCTGTATGTCTTTGGCAGATCATGAGAGGTGGCTTACAGCAATTAGTGAACTTTTTGATTATTTTCTGGGAATAATCAGAAAAGTAGTGTTGCTCATGAATTTGCTTATTTGACAAACTGTATAAACACATTTGTTAAGGACTCATCTCCCAGATGTCCTCAATTTTGCATGCAGTCAGCAAAAGCAATTGACAGCCTCCCTTGGGTCAGGAAAAGGCCCATTAGAAGCATTGCTCTCCTACCCATCTGCTGAAACTGTTATCTGAGGCAGCTAATTATATGTTTCACTCTTTCATTTCCAGAATCAAATATACCTCTCAGTGTCTGTATCATTGATTGCATTAACTGAAAAGATTTGCAGAAATCATGGACAGTGAACTTTACTTCACCCTGAAGAAAGGGATAATGGTCCTTTCACTTTTTTTTTTTTTTTTTTTTAACTTTGTAAAACTGTTTAGAACAGAAGATAATTCAATAAAAGACAAGCTATTTTTGCATATATTGCATTGCCCATCATGGACAGAAAATCTAACTTTGCCTAAATTCAGGAAAATCTAAAGCTTCTCAGGACTTTGTCCTAACCATTCCCATCTTCTGCTTAATCATAAAATCATTTATCTGGCATACTTCTTGCATGATATACACTTAAGAATGTTGGTCATGAGGTGATTATTAAAGTACCTTCTATTGGTTCATCAATATAAGCCTATTTAATATCTTCTTGTTTAGCAGACCACAGCAGACCACAGTAACAAGAAATTCGCAAGAGGAAGGTGCTCCAGAAATGTGCAAATTATTTCCCTGGAGTGGGACAGTGCTGGTGAGCAGCAGTGTGTGCAGGGAAAACATTGCTGAAGACCTGGAGCAGCCACAAGTGAGCACAGAAGAATAGTGGGGAAGCTGACAATGGGCTATTGGTTGCAATTTAAACCACTAACAGGTATTTTTACTGTTATTGTACATATTAACCTACATGGCCACAATAGACTTTATCAGGAAGAAACTGGTTGACTGGCATACCTGACTCCACACTAGAAATAATTTGCCTTAGTTACCAAAACGTTGTTTGAATATTTTCCAAAATGCAATGCTGAAAAGACAACAAATCCTAAACATAGTTTGATCCAGCAGAAATTAGTGCTAACATCGTTAGTTTTTTTCATTGGAAGCTGTCCTACAGAGTCCAGATAGTATTTTCAGAGAATTACAATATTTGTGAGAAATACATTTGTCAGTTCTTTTTTTATTATTTACCACTGTCCTTAATCAAAAAAATATAAATCATGGGATGTAGCATAAAATTTGTGATCTTTTGTTCTTTGGGCTTCTTTCCAGTATGAGCAAATTCAGCTTCATTGAAAATGCTCACTTGGAGATCATACAAAATTAGAAAATTTCCAAAGTCCTTGTTTCGATAAGGGTCTTAAATCAGAGTGGTATGTTCAGCTACATTCATCCCTTCCTCTGCAAGACATTCTTAGACTAGATCCATAAAGCTGTTTACTTTCTTCTTATTGTTGCTTCCTTATTTTGACTGACAGTTTTGTTTTATATTAACTGATGGATATATATGCCAACTAACAGAACAGAATACATAGAAATTGAAGACAATTTCCTTTACTATGAAAACCTTATGTATCTTTATAGAAAATTTGCTACTTGAAGTTAAATTAGAAGTTTAAATTAAAATTGTTATACGTGATGTTCTTGAAATTCAAGAAAAAAAATTTAATTATCCTTAGGACTGTCATAGAATCATATAATGGTTTGGCAGAAGGGACCTCAGGGATCATCCAGTTCCAAATCCCCCTGCCATGTGCAGAGACACCTTTCATTAGACAACTTTATTCAGAATCCCATCCAATGTGACTTTGAACACTTCCTCAGATGGGACATCCACAGCTTGTCTGTTCAGCATCTCACCCCCCACATGATAAAGAACATTTTCCTAATATCTAATCTAAACTTACTTTATATGAGTTTGAATCAATTGCTTCTTGTCCTGTCACTCTACACCCTTACTAAAAGTCTCTGTGTTTCTTGTGAAGTCCCTTCAAGAAGTGGATGGATGGCTACATTAGGTCACTCCAAGGCCTGAGCAATCCCAATTCTGCTAGCCTTTCCACATAGGAGAGAGGCTATACAGTACTACTGTGCTGTGTCTGTATTAACCATTCAAACCTTCATGGTGTTGGAAACTTGCTTATTTTGAGCTGAGTGACCAAAACCTTCCCTATGATGGCACTGCTTCACTTAAGGGGGACTCCTGGCCAGGGATAAAGGAGAAAAACGTTTAATATGAAATGTGTAGTCTCCCCCTGGATTTTCAGACGTCACTTCTGACTTTCTGCAATCTGACATTCTTAGTGGCATATAAGACATGCTAAAAGTAAGACAGTAGAAATTTGCTGAATAATGTGGGAACAACATTGTTAAGCATCTAAGTGGCTCTAAAGTTAAGAGAAGAAAATTGCAACTCATGCTCCATGCAGTACATCAAAGACCTGGCTAATTGTACAAATGTATTTTCTTTGCTTATCTGCTGGTAGATGTGTGTGTTATCAGCTGTGAAATCGGTCACAGTGCTGGAAACAATCCCTTTCAGCACAGGCTTTGTATTCTTGTTCTTTCCATGGGAATTTTGAAACTGCTGGCAGGGTATTTATTAAATTTTGCTGATACACCAGTAAAAATACATATAAAACTGAAACTGTTTTAGAGTTTTAGGTCAAATTTTTGCTATGCTAATATTAATACAGAGGAAAGCTACTGCATTTCTACTTGTGTAACCAAAAACAGAGCTTTGCCTTAAGGAACATGAGTGCAAATGGCAAGGTATTAAAAACACAGATGCAGAGAGAGAGAGAGAGGTCCATGTGTGGAATGGTTTATATTAAGAAGCAGTTTCTGAAACAAATGAGAGTTTTGCCCACACAAGGCCCACTTTTTGATTCTGCATTTTTCTTTGTGACTTCTTGTTTTAGAGGCATCTATAATTAAGACAATTCATTTTGCTTAGTCATAACTGCTTTACTTGTCATCCCCTTGGCACTCTAGGTATTTTTTTGGACTGACGCTGAACCAAACTTCCAACTCTAGTTGTCCATATGTTCAACCATTGTTGACAATGAAGCTGTGATTTTTAATATCTTCAGAGGATTACTTCCAGATAATCACAAATGTTAATTGTAACAACTGGCTGCATAAGATGTATAAAACTTTCAATTTCCTTGTACATAAAAGGGTTGCTAAATTCTCTGCACAAATTTTCAGTGCATCATTGTAACACCTGAAAGAATTTCCGAGGAGAAAAGGTTCCATGAAGGACAAATTCAGGCCTGACTATGCTGAACAGAGGTGATATAAAATATTAACCAAAGTGATTTCTGTTTTCCATTGCCTCCTGAGCAACTTTGGCACCAAGCTTCAGCATTTCTAGTAATTAGATAGTAACACATTGAGTAATACTGCAATAATAGATTGCTACACTAGCAATAGATGAATAATATTCTTATTTTTTCACTATCTTTTTTAGATGTAGATCTTGGACATTACAATCAGACCTCCCATTCCCTTTATCAAAATATTCCTGAAGATCAAGAATGACTGTGGACAAAGGTCTCAGTCCTGGGGTCAATACTGAATTGCAGGAAGCAATCAAAATAATATTAAATTCGGTAAATTTTGAATGTTTTGGTTTTTTGAAATTATTTTCACATAACTTTAACCTTAAGAGAATAATACAATTACTTTGAAGACTAATTCTGCTCTTTTGTCAGTCCCAGTGTACTGTACAATCAGTGTACTGTTTCCTATGGATCACCCACATTTATGCTTCTGAACTGGTAGAAGTCACCTCATAATTTGTGTGTCTGGGAATTACAACTGCTAATGTATTTTGCATTGAAAGATGCAAGTGTGTCTATGGAGTAGATGTAACTCTTCTTACTAATTACCACCAGGCTGAGTCTGAGTGGTGTTTAGGGAGTGTGTGTGTATGCAAGTGGACCCTTGAAATCAGCAGAGCCTTGGGCATGTGCTGGGAATCTCCATCTTGGCTTGCTGCTAATACTCTCTAAAATAGGAAACAATAATGTGTTTGTTCAAAAATCCTTCACAAGGCAGGGAATATTATTTTATGCATAGTAATCCAATATAAATGTATGGGAGTTTTCCTGGTGAACATGAGGAGGAAACAAGTCCTTAAAGCAAGGGCACTGGTTCTCTTCTTGTTTGGCTTTGTGTTTTGTTGCCTATGCCTGAATTTGTCTGAGCCTGGAAAAAAACATGAAACATTCCTGGACTTTGCTCTGTCCTTATAATGTTCTGGCATACAGTATAAACACAGTGGAAGTGCAGGCTCCTTCTCTGGTGGCTCACTCAACAAGAGACTTTTTGCTGTCCCAAGCCATGACAATGTCTCAGTGGCAGATGAGGAACATGCGGATAATGTGGCTGGACAGACTTCCAAGGCTTATCCACACTGCAGGAGAGCATGTCCTTGAGAATGTTTAGATACTTGGTATGCAAAAGAGGTTTTCCCAGAGAAATCTGGTTGAATGGCCTCAAACTGCTCAAAAATCCAAGCAGGTAAGCAGTGGTGGATGGATGGAGAACATAGCTTCCAAGACACTTGGCATCACAAGGTAGATATTATCACCTCAAGATTAATATTTGATTTAAAATAGCACTGTTTTGAGCAAATTGTAAATCTTGCAGTAATTTACTGCCTTCTGAAGGGATGCAGTTATTTGTCTTGCCACTTTGCACCGTTTTTCTCTTTGACCTCTGCATTTTTAAATAATTTGGGCAACCAACCAAAAACCTCTCATAACCAAGGAAGAAACAGTAGTCTTCTAAGTTCCAGATATATGCATTGGTGTAAGCTCTGTGTGTGCATAATTATTTATTATCATCAACGACAATGTCTACTAGCATATGCAGATTTGCTCACAGTTTAGTAGATTCATTAAAGCTGATGTTATTTCATGCAAATGTATTTTGAGCGTGTCTCTTAGTGTGGCGCCAGAAGTGAAATAAATTTCACTGCTCAACTTCTTTGCTGTGGCTGACTGAATGACTTCAGGCATGGCTGTGAGCAATACTTCATTCTCTGGTGCAATATGTATATATGGATTATTCGTGAAAAATTAACTTTTTCCAGGGAAACATGGAAAACAAACAAAATAGATGAAGAAAGGACAGTTATCAGGGTGTCACATTGAACACAGAATATATGGCAAAGAATGCTTTTTGGCATCTTTTTTTAGAGCTAAATTAATGAGAGATCAAAAAAAAATCTTAAACAGTTTGGAAAAGTAATAAGTACCTAAGAAAAATGCCGTGCTTCTTATTACACCCACTGGCAATACAACTGAAATGACCCCAAGGACTTCTGTTTCTATTAAAGTTTGTAAGATGCGCAACTGAACTTCTCATGTATTGTGAAGTGCTAAGAATCAGTAACCACAGAGCTCCCAAGCTGATACTGCCATGGCATTGGCACTGGACTCAGTTACATCAGTACTATTGATCAGCAAATAGACAAATAAACCTAGGACAGACAACCTGAAATAACAGATGATTCACATGAGATCAAGTGAAGATGCAAACACAGAGCAGCTTTTGTTCACAAAAGGATAAGCAATACAGAAGCTGTGGGAGAGCATTTGTTGGTCTCTTTTTTCAAGATTTTGTGTCCAGAAAAGAAATCACTGTGCAAAACATATATGTAATGCTAGAACCATTCCCATCTAAGTAGATTGTGAGAGTGACAATCTCTTTAGTGGGTGTGCATCTACTAACACTTGCCAGGAGATTCCCTGCATAATGAAAATTAAATATTATATAATTTCAGCCATGGCCAAGAGAAGTAGCCCATAACTGTAGTGCAGCAAGCTTTAATTAAAGGTAACAGCAGGAAAAATTTGCAAGAGAAGCTGGTAAGATGCTTTGGATGAACTTTATTTAATGGTATTTGAGGGAGGGTATTTTGGGTTGTTACCTGGCAAAAAGTGGGTCTCAGAGAGGACATCTTCACAGCACAACTGGGAAGAGCAGAGACCCCCTTCCCTGCTTTAGCAGGGAAGGAATGGAGCAAATGGAATAAAACATTGCTTTGTAATAAAGCTGTGAGTAATGTAACATAGTGGTAATGTCATGCCAGGAACATTTCCATCTTCTTGCACTCAATATAGGAAGAAATACTTCGTTTATATAGAGATGCTTTAGGAGGCAATTCCTACCTGCTTGAAGAACAACAGCTGCAAAACAGCTCTGAGTTTAAACTAATACAATTGCTACCAATAAGTAGCAAATCCCTTCAAGAGGAAACTTCAAAAAAAGCCCAAACTTGAGAACCATGCAGAGATGGTGAATTTTAAATTAAGTTATACAACTAACAGAATAGAGGAGCAATATGGTAGCTATTAAAAACCAGACAAACCATACATGTGTATTGTTCAAATCTAAAATAAAGTTGCATGATGTGGAAGAGAGAGAATTGCCCTGTAATTACACTGATAATTGAATGTGTTCAGCTTGAAGTAGAAAAAGAGATGTGTACTAGTTTTGTAAATCAAGTACACATATTCCTGCATTTGTGTAGTTCATTTTCATGTTAACTATTTATTGTCACTAAAATTGTGCAGTCATGTTCCTAAATTTTAGGTTAAGCAAAGTTGCAAACTTTTTCCTGAGCACATCTGCTGAACAGCTTATGCTATCCAACTCTAAAGGGAAAAAAAAGGAGAAAAAAAAAAGGAGAAAAGAGTGTGTTGTGCCTTTCTACTATGTGTACCATTTTGAAAGGAAGAAATATGTACAAAAAAAAAAGGGAAGTAAAGTTGCCAGCCATTGCATCCATCTTTTGTTTGTAGCTGAGGGATTGTGCACTCCTCCTGGGATCCTAATGGGCATCAGAGACATGGATGTGCTTCATTATTTTTTGCATGGCATGAATGAAGAGAAATCACCAAAGGCAAGGCAAGGCAAGGCAAGGCAAGGCAAGGCAAGGCAAGTCAAGGTAAGGCAAGGCAAGGCAAGGCCAGACATTTTTTCATGGTTCCTAAAGCTTGTTTTAATTCCTTGTGGTGCTACCTGTAAACAGAGGCCTGGCAAAATCAATGGAATAAAAAATAGTTATATTTATTGAAGGGCCTTCAGGTACATTTAAGGCTGACAAAGACCCTCCAGGGGCTATGCCCAAAATGAATGAGGGGTTGTGAGTTTTATTTTTTTTATAAGTTTGGTCCATTTGCATTTTGGGGGTTAATCTTCTAATTACAGCTTCAGACAAAGAAGTCATTTACCCCAAGTCTGCTCCCCCAAAACTCACTTTTGTGTGCATTTCTCAGGTTCTGAGATCATATGACCAGAATGAGAAAGTAGCTAACACTCTAGACAGAATTTAGAGTTATACACTAAAGAATTGCAGAATTACAAATATATGAAATATATAAAAGCTGAATTCCTAAGGCATCAGTTTCCTCAGCAGTGTGGATCAGGGACTCCCAGTGAAAGTCTAGCCCAGTATCTGTGAAGGGATCTGAGCTACACATGCTGAGGAGGTCCTTACAGAGAGGTCACTAACAGCAAGTGTGGAGTGAAACTGCTGTTCATTGCTGGAGCACAGCACTTTCATTACTTGGGACTTAATATTTGGGTGCCAAACTGGGCCAGAGTCCTTCTCTTTAAAACACAGCCACCAAAGCTGCTGCCTGCTGTCTTTTGTGGCCTTCAAATCCCTTAATCAAAACATAGAATGAGATACTCGCATACTGCTTGTGAAGAGAGATGCCTAGCCCTCCTATAGCCAGAACCACGGGATTCTATGCACACTGACAACTGGACATGAACAATTTTTTGATATGTAAATTGGTATGTAATTACTCAAAGCTCAGCAAAACTTTGCAACTACAGGAGTGGTTTTTTTCTGGATTATTTTATTGAATTTGAGTACTTCAGAAGAGTGTTTTTACATGCCAAAGTAACCTTTCTAACTCCTTCCCATTAGTACTTCCAACTCCATGTGCACTGTCTCTTGGAGGTCAGCCAGAACAACAACCCAAAACCCATTGCATTTTCTGATCTAGGTACTATGCCCATAATCTCTTTGATGAAACTCACACACTTTCTCACTCAGAAATACCTCCACATTTGGATGACATTATTCTACAGGGGCTTTCCTGCCAAAATGTTCTGCCTAGTATGCTTCCCTAGGAAATTTTATTGTGAAGAGGAACTCCTTGCCCATCTGCTGGGAGGTGACAGTGACATCCTAATTTCAAATGTAAAGGCATTATGCAGGCTGGAGTTCATGTAACTTTATTACTTGTTTAATACAAAAACAACCTAAAAAAAATTCATTCTACTCACTTGTGGCTTCCCCATCTGGAGGGCATTGAGCTAGTCTCAGAGAGGGCTCTGACAAGCACACTGGGTGGGTCAGATCCCTGCCTGTGTCAGTGGGATGTGCACACTATCACTCATTGATTCTACTGGCATTTTTAGTACAGCAAAGGAGGAGCTATGCCCTTCCATTAAATAACATTCCCACATGAATTAGGGTATCCCAGTGTTTAGAATTTGTAAACTGATTAAAACCAAAACCAAATCACATACTGCTAAGTTATATTGCCTCCTTGTAGGCTTACAATGTCTTAGAGTTCTGTGTTTAAGCCATAGGAAAACTGGCACGTATTGTGATGTGTATTTCAAGCAAAGTAAATAAGGCAGCAAAGAGGAAGGGGCAATTTCAGATGACTAATGGAAAGAGCTGTGCACGGAGAGCATGTGCCACTTAGCAAGGCCTGGGGCTCTCATGGTCCCAGGGGAGGTTCTGCTGCTGCTTTAGTGCTGTGCATCAGGGCACTCCCCTGATGCATGGCTGGCTGCATCGTAAGGCAAGTGCATCATGGGAACCTGAGTGGGTCTCTCAGCTGACTTTGAATGCCTTCCTAACAGACATCTGCATCCAAACAGACAAAAACCATCTCCAAAAGCTTCTGGAGAAGCTTTATTTCACTGACTTTGGGTTAGTGAGATGAATTCCATTCAGAAAATGTCCTTGACCTTCTTTTTCACCACTACTGTAAAGGAAATACAGATTATTTACTTGACGTACAAAATATTTTTATACACCAGATGAAGCTTACCCTCAGCAGATGTGTTTTCATGTGAGTGCAGCATATGCACTAAGGGGAGGAGAATTGGAGTTTACCAGAATTACCTGCATGTATGCACTTCACCTAACAGCCAAATTGTTAGCACTAACTTTATTTCCAGATCCCAGAATATTCTAAGTTAGAAGGCACTTACAAAGATCAATCACACTCTCAAATGAGTGGTCCATGCAGGGATTGAACCCACAACCTTGGTGTTTAAACATCATGCTCTAATCAACTGAGTACTCCCAGGGACAATCCCAAAGTAGAAGGCCATTTCCAAAATCATTCCCTCACCTGGATTTCGAGCAGGGATTCAACTAAGCTCTCCCTTATCCCAGGAGAGTAGATCCACTGCCAATCTGTTGGATAATTGTGCTGCCTCACTCCCATTGAAGCTGTTCTGTATGAATAATTAACTAGTCATTGCAGCAGTGGTTTCAACCTGACTTGCCACTTCCCAGATGAACATGCTAACTAGCAGGCTGGAGAATCACTCCCTTACATTTCTGATTCTCCTGTGTGGCTCACTGAACACTTAATTATTTATTTTAAGGGATTTATGAAGCTTAAAGAGAAGAAAGGCTCATTTGGGGATAGCCTGGGGAATGGGAGACCTGAACCCAACTCCTTGCTCTGAATTAAGCCAATAGAGAATTTGAAAGTTAGTTGCTGTCTCTCGGTAACCTCTTGCTCTTGGGACCATTGAATTAAGTCTGGTTTTGCAAGCAACAGGGCACAGGAAAAGACCTTCCTCCATGAAATATTGTAGCAATGAAACCTCACTGTCTTCTTCCAGAAAAGGGGCAGTAGTTGAGAATCCCTGCTGCATGTAGTTGGGAGTCGTGCAATTGCATACCTTAGACATTTCCCACCAGGAAATTGTTTCTTTTATAAAATAAACCTTTGCTGTGGTGTGTACAGGAAGTGAGAAGGGGTTCCCAAAGGGACCACAAGCCTCAGTTGTTAAATCTTTGTCATCTTTATCCTTGTTCTTCTTATTCTCTAAATTTGACCACAGAGGTTCCATAAAATTATAACTGAGCCTTTAGATGATGCCACCATTACGTTTAGTACCTGATGTGAGCTTGAATCCTTCACCTGAATCAGTGTTCTTTGGTTGCATCTGTACTGCCCAGGCTTTTGCACTTCTTCCAAATGTTGCAGTTAAGAACTGCAAATAAGGGTGGGATGCCAGTGTGCATTCAGTACTTCTGCCCCTTGGTGCCTTTCTTCAGGGATCACAGGCAAACACAGTGGTAACTGTGCTGACTGACAGTGGATGGGTGTGATCCAGTGTGAAACCAGGCATTACAGCCTGCAGGAGGGACCCCAGTCTGACATATGGTCACACGGTTCACAAATGGAGTGATATGGCATTCATTAAGAAACCAACATCCCACAGAATCTTTCCTGTGCTTCATGGGTTATCAAGGGGGAAAACCTTTTCAGTTGATATTGTCATGTTTTATAAAGAAAACTGAAGCTCTAAAAGATGAGAAATTCTACCTGAAACCACATTATTAACTAAATTAGGACTAATCAGTGTTGTAACTCCATTAGAACTGTCTAAGCCAGTAAAGATTTGAGGGGAGACCAATATATGCTTCCACTTGTTAAGTCCGTGGCTCTCAAGGTACTGAACAACATAATGTCTTTACCTCTCTGACCCAGAAATGTTGCTTCATCATGTGATTGTGCACCACAGTGAAGGGGGCAGTAGTCTGCCTGGGCACGCAGATTCACCTGATGCAGAAAATCCAGCTTTCTGTGTTAATGGCTCTTGCAAGAGATGAGATCCATTGCAATAGGCTTGAATTCACAGCAGTTTCCTTAAGTGAACAGATTTATTCACTAAGATTAGAGAAAGCCAGTGAGGCGTGTTGTATTTGTTTCTGGTGCTTTTCCTTAAAAAAAATAAGGAAAATCAACTCTGAAGTACAGGTTCTGTAGAAGGTGCTGAAATAAAGCAACTGGATTGGAAATACAGCCTGGAAGTTTTTATGTCAAGTATTTCTTATAGCATTGCTTTGACTTGGCATTAATCTCTGAAGGAGAACTTCTTCCCCTGTGACCCTGCACTTACTCAGAGATGTTAAGGCTGCAGCTTTTATCTTCCACTGGGAGAAAGTGTTCAGATCAGTCCAGAAAAAATTTTGAAAATGAACACAGGATTATCTGTTAAACTGAGTCATTTGTGAAGAGCAAATATCTACCTGTTGTCTACTTCATCCTAAAGAATGAGCCTCCTGGTTATGTGTTACAAAATTTTAAGTACCACCCAGCTGGTTGGGAGAGTGCCACTATTTCTTTTTTCTTTTCTGAGACAGAATGTCTCCTCTATGGTTATTTTTGTTAACTGCAGTTTTTCTCCTTTTTGCCTGTCAGCCTGCACCTCTGAAAGCTGCTCCCTCTTGTGGTCTAGTGAGATTTATGGCATAAAATATTAATTATACTTGACCCTTTAAATAAAAGGGGGAGTAATCCAGATGTTTATGAACTGAAGAGGGATCCTGTTCATAAATTTATTTATGTTTGACTGCCTGAAGTTTTGTAAGGTATGCACATTTACCTTCCTTACAGAGAAGTGTTAAAACTAAAATGACTAAACATTTGGACTTCCTTAAAAAAAAGATAGGACCATCCTCTTCAGGGGTGATTTTCCTCTCTAGGAAAGAACAGGCAGTGGTCCACCTTTGAATGATGTTATAATAGTAAATGGCACTTACATATCTGCTTTCCTCTGTAGGATAAAACCTCACAGTACTACTACAAAACCCTCACTTTTTACTACTTATAAAGAAAGTAATCTCATAATGCAATAGACATTAAGAAGTGAAAGAGCTGATCAGCATCACAATAGTTTATTTCTGTTGCTGATTCTCTGTGCTGGTGTGTAATATTTAAGGCACTCAAAAATTATTACAACAAGCTGATGGATAATTTATATTCTTGTTATCATCAGCACTGGTGTTCTTAGGTGGTGTTGGCCTAATGCACTATGGTAGAATGTCTTTCTGAACTTTTAATTTTTATTGTATGTCTTTGTCCACCAGCAAATCCTAAAACCAAGGTGTGGCCTGCAGTAAGTGTGGCTATCATCTCAAATACTCTTAAAGTGTGTCCTTCTGGATGCCTTTCTAATAGGTAAATACCTTCATCTTCTTATACAGCAAGATGTTTTGCCTCTGCTAATACCTTTCATCAACACATTTCACAGATATTTCAACATACATCACAGATATAGGATATAATCGCCTCCATCTCATTTATTTCTGGAACTTTCCATTTACTGGCCTGAGACTGCAGGGGAAAAAAAAAACCCACTTGTCTCTTCCCCTCCATCTCTCTGCCCCTAAATGGCTGATTGTCCTCCCCAAGAAATCAAAAAATAGGCCGTGAGATGCATTCAGGTCTTCTGCCACACATGCTTAGAGGATCTGTTACTAAGTCTCTTCTCTTTTCTCAATCTCATGTTTACATTTTCTTAATCTTCATCCCTCAAGCAGCCTGTGTGTCCACATGGGTCTGTGGCTTGCTTCAGGGGACAAATTGCCCCTATCTTCTTGCTGACTGCAACCTTCCTTTCAAACCACACTGGCACCAGACTTGAAAGCCATGCCCATGTCCTTCAGCTCTTTTCCCTTTCATTCTGTGGCTCATCCCTGTCCCTTTTCTCTCTTCATATTTTGCCTTCATCCTGCTGCCTGTTGCTGTTATTATGACTCTGCTGGCCTTGTTACCCTCCCTTTACACATATGCCCTGGGACCTATTGCTCCCTTTCTATATTCATTATAATTTTTATTTCCCCAGCCTCAAAGCCTTATTACCTCATTTCTTGACAGCCCACAGTTACCAGGCCTCATGCTTTATAACTCTCCAGTCTTTTCATCTGTATCACCTGGGACCACATGCTCCATCTCTGGCCAGCCCTCTTCATCTTCTGTTAGTATGTTTCTTTGGCTTTTCACATCAAATTCTAATTTAATGTCTTATCCATGTTCCATGCTTAATCACTTCTGACTGCTTTTTTTCTTATTGCATTTCATCTGCTGTGTCAGTCTCTGGACTCTGCACATTCCACTGCACCCTTCTCTATCTCTCTCCTAGTCAGGTTTCCCATCAGTCCATATCTTCCATCTGCTCTTTATCTCCAGAGTTTCCTCTAAGCCTCCCTGTAAACATCCAATTCACCAAGCAAACCAATAAACAATTCTCTGCCCTTCTCTTTGGGCAAAGAAACTTAAAAAAACCAAAAACCAAAACCAAAACAAAAACAAAAACAAAACAAACAAAAAAACCCAAAACCCAAAACAAAACAAGCAAAACTCCCAAACAACAACAACAACAACAAACAAAACAAACAAACAAACACAAAAACCCAAACAAACCAAAACAAAACAACACAAAAAACCCCCAGAAGAACAAGGAAAGAAGGAAGGAAAGTCTCTCTGTGAAATCCTAACAAAATAAAGAAATAATTTTTCTATTTGTAATAATTTCACATCCAAGTATATCCTAGGATCTATATAGAGTTCCTGATACATGGCTTTGTAAGGACTTCATCTGGAAATAATGGTTAGCAGGACATTTCCCACCCTCCACAGAGAGGGTGGGAACATTCATTCAAGATATGGATGTTGTATTTGACTTGCCAATAAAATAGAATGCACAGTTGTGATACGCAGCAAATGTGATGCCCTATGTTGTCTTAGTAATAGTGGCACTGGTGTGATGATGATTATCAATGCTATTTCAAGCAGTTAGTGCCCATTTTAATAAAGGATTGCCTTCCTCTGAATTGGGAATAATAGCTATTTTTTAAAAAAATTAAAACATATTTTAGATTTAAGTTGTGAAAATCCATTCTAATCTTCACTCTATCAGATATTTCTGCTGCCTGAAACAGGCTACCTGTTTCTGTTCATTGTAGAGAAATAGTTAGGAGAAGGAGGGTAAAAAAAATGAAAGGAAGGGTTCATTCAAGGATATGAGTTTTCTGAGTCATCTTTAGAACCTACCATTTTTTCACTCACTTTAAAAACAAACAGTCAAACAATAAAACCTGGTTTCTTTGTGCTTTTTGTGCAGTGTGATGAGGGCATCTTGTGTCACTTTATGTAGCATCACATGCTGAGCTGTTTGCTATCCTTGGATAACCTGAAGCAACAAGATGCTCTTAGAAACAGAATTGCAGATGGTATTTCATGTCTAATGTGTCAGTAGTCCTCTGATACCACAAAAAGTCTTGAAACCTTTTTGTTCTGGTGACTGAGTAGATTTTAAATGGACAAATTCAGTGGAAGCGTGATGTTTTAAAGTGCTTTTTGCTTATCTTTTGTGTCCTCCATGTCCCCCACGACTTCGCCATCAAAATTTACAGCTGCAAAAATCTGCTGCCCTTGCATGCTGCAATGCAAAATGAAGAGTGTATAGAGACATTTTGGAGATAGCTCTTTTTACAGTAATGCATATGCGTGTAAAAATAGCTTCACTGTGCCTCCACCTCCAGTGCCACATGTAACACATCTATATCTTTTTTAATTGACACAGACACATTTCATATATCAGTGCTGTCACAGCTATTCTGAGAGTGAGGCTGTACTGCTCAAGATGCCATGAATCCATTTTAGTGCCCTCTCAATGACCTCTGATGTTGCCTGATGTTTAGATGCACTAATGCATCTAGCTTGTAGTTTTCTAGATCCATCCAGATGCATCACTCCTCTGCTCAAAGTGTCCTTCATAACAACTGCTACTCGCTGCTGGTATAATGGGATGGCTCCAGATTGCAGCAATGTTCATGCTTGCATGCAGAAAGGGGGAAAGGAATGATCCATAAATTTCTCATTAAAACAAACTTAAGTCATGAGAGGAACCCTTTTTGGATGACAGAGCCAGGAAGATTGTGCTGAATCTGCCTTACTCTTGCCAGAGGGTTTCACTTCACCCACCTGAAATCACCAGAGAGACATGATCCAGCTAGCTAAGACTGTCAGAAGATGCACCTGAATTAATTAAAACAAACATTTTTACGTAATTGTACCTTGGCACAACATTAGAAATAAGCAACAGCAAGATGAGTTCCAGATGTATAATAAATACATATTATGCTATTTGGAGCAAAATAAGTTGTTAGTTGGTTTTCAAAACGCAGAAAATAACATGAAGCATGCAAGTAATCTTTCCTTTGGAGATCTTACAACCAAAAGAGTAAATCACATGCTTTTTCAAAATTGTCTTTAGAATGTCTGCTTAAGGAACTGTAGTAATTTATTGGGGTTTTCTAGTATTTGAAACAACTGTTACATGTTAACAATTTTGCATGTTAATCATTGCATACAAATTTCAAATCCCAAGCAGTACTCAGCATAATCATTACAGAAGTGTTATTTTCATAGACATTTTATTTGCCTTGTGTGATGTCTGTATGTACAGAGATATTAGCAGTTCCTCTTCTTTGATATGCACATTTCAGGATGTGCCCAGACTCCCCTTTCCCACAGGACTGGGACAGTCTGCAGCTGCATCTGTATGACTGAATTCAGTTCTTTCAACTGGTTTTTGTCTAATCTTGTTACACCTCCTCAGTCAGAAACCTCCCTGGTTAGACAGTGCAGTACCTTCCATTTGCAAAAGACCACACTGAAGGGCCCACCCCTAATTTGTTGTCTCATTTAGCCTGAAGGGAAAGTCCTCTCAACTGGTGAGCAGAAGCAATGCTGTTTCTCTTCAGAGAAACAACTCAAGGGTGCTGTGGCATATACTGTAGGCTTAATCTAAGACATACTTTGTGAAAAACCTCATGTTATACTCAGCATATGGCAGAGGATCATGATTTAACTCTTTAAATCAAACCAGATTCCAGTTGGAGGTGGATCCGTCATGATCTGTACACATTTTCTGTAAGTGCTCAATTTTAACAAGTGCAAAAAGGAGTTAAAAATTAAACTAAATCTACAGTCATGTGCTTCAGTGCTCTCATGGTTGTCTTTTTTACTGTCTTGCTATTAAAATAACCTTAAATACACATGATCTCTAGTAGCAGTCGTCTTCTCTCATGACTGTGCTAAACCAACTCAGCCAGAAATTACAAAAGGACATATAAAACTACTTCTGTAAAACAAAATTTTCAAAAAAAACCCTCCCCAAACACCATTGTCTTTGATACAAGCTGGTTTACCTCAAGTGTTAGGTATTTAAAAGATTTGGAAACAAAGATCTACAAGGTCTTAACAGTCATTTTTGTTATACAGGCTGAAAAATATTCTCTTAGGGCTTCAGTTTCACTTAGAAACTGCACTAGCACCCATCATCTGTTCTTCATATAAGCTTCTTTGTCCTGTGCTTCTGCCTGTCTCCCACTCCTGTATTTGATTGTTGTGTCGTAGTTTTTTGGATGGGAGAATAGTACAGGTAACTTGGGTCCTCACTTTTCCCTTCTGTAGCATTCCCACAGGTTTACAAGTACCCACTGCAATGGAAGATTAGCACAAGGATGAGGAAGCCTGATCATATTTTGAAACAGAAAGCCAGTTATGATAGATAGCCTCCCATAAAGGGGCTTGCATAAAAAGAGGTACATACTAAAAGGACAGTTGTTAAAAATAAACAAGCAGATCCAATAAACAGGTCTATTTGCCTGATATCTACTTTTAATAAGCAACAACATAAACAACCATGTTTTTGCAATTATTTGATACCACTCAAAATTTATATCTCATATTTTATGAGATATATGCTACTGATATAGGAATATGGTTTGGGAATATATATGATGCAAGTGTGGGATTACTTTAAAATAGGAGGTATCTGTCTGATCCACAATAGATGGTGCTATAAAGCCCAGGGTATGCTAATTGGTGTTTGAATTTAGACAGGACAGAATTAAAAGAATTGAATCTTCACCTCTGCTGGATTTTAACTTGCTGAAAATCACGTGATCTGGACACAATTCAACTTTCTTTAAATGAAAAATCTATCTACTTCCAGCAAATCATGAGTAATATAAATTACAAAACAGACTGAGTTAATGAATTCCCAAGAATCATATCTTGCAATGTTTTCATCCCAACAAAGACCAAGTTTTCTTTCTTCTTCCATTTTTAATGGAAGTTCAGTTACTTTTTTGAACAATGTTTATTGAAATAAGCAAGCTTTGAGTGTTACGTTTATATTACAGAATTTATTTTTTTATTATCAGTGATATTATATTCTCAAATATTTCTTTGGAAATGCTGGCTTAGTATTTTAAGTTAACATACTTAACTAAATATTTTGAGAAATAAAAGTAAAATATCAAATGTTCATAAGTGCTGCCTTTAATCAGGCAGCCAGATTCAAAACTGTTATGAACTTGACATTATTTCCTTCTCCCAAGTGTCACAAATTCCATCCAACATGTTAAGGAACAATGCACACAAATAGAATTTATGG
Source organism: Erithacus rubecula (assembly GCF_903797595.1). NCBI lineage: Eukaryota > Metazoa > Chordata > Aves > Passeriformes > Muscicapidae > Erithacus > Erithacus rubecula. The sequence goes on from NC_136661.1 coordinate 8,595,509, forward strand.
TTTTGTTTTGTTTTTGTTTGTTTTGGTGTAAAAATTCAACTCTTTTATACCAGGGCTTTTGCTACTCAGTTTGTATCCAATTTTGAAAAAAAAAAAAAAAAAGGAGAAAAAAGAACGAAAAAAGATGAATTACTCCCCTTTTGGGGAGTAATGTATCCATCCTGTTTTACACTCTGTTTCCTGCATAAGTTCGTGATTATTATTCCATCTTTCCTCTGAAGACATATCTAAAATCTTAGTAATGTAACTTGCTGAGAGGTTTTTAGCAGTATGTGTAGACTGTGTGTTGTTTTGCAGGTGTCTATGTTTATTATGAAAAACTGAAATGTAGAAATTGCAGTCAGTACTTTGTCTGTCTCAGCTTTCAGCTCAGCCTCTGAGTAACCTGATGCTCCAAACCCCACAGCTGTCATCTGCCCAAAAATGAGACCTCAGCCAGGGGCCAGGCTCTGCTCTCATTTTCTACAATGTAATTTCAATATACCAGTGGAGTTGCTGGAGTTCTAGGGTACATGAAAGTGTATTTTGGCACCAAGACTGTGCAGTCAAAGGAGGATGGCATGTTTTTACTAAGTTGCATTGATGCCCTGAGAAGGGGAGATGTAGGAGGGAGCAGGCACTGAGCTATCCAATGGATTCCAACTGTAGCACAAATTAACCTTTGGTTAATGTCAACACAACTCTGGGTGCAAGAGGATTTTTCCAGTTTTCCCACAGGAATGCAAGGAATAGCCTGTAGGAAATGATGAAATGTTTTGCTGGATGTGTGCTTACAGACAGAAAATCTTTGCAGCTAATTTTTGTTTCAAGCCCTGGATGAAAGAGTAAGTAGGTCAGAGACACAGAGGAGTAGCTCAGGCAGAACAGAAGACTCAGCTAAGTGACCACTTCTGTTGTGTGTGACCACCAGTTGGCAGAAAACATACTTAAAAAATGTTTTTCTTTATAGAAAAGCTAGCTTAATTGTATGCCGCCTATACTTGACATTAACTGACCCTTTCCTTTCCAACTATTAGTGGTTACCAGAATGAATGAATTTAAATGAATGAATGAATTTAAATGATTTTGGATTTAGAAAATATTTGCTTTTTATTTTCCTCTGTCTTTGAGAAAGTGGAAATTCAGCCTGTCCTTTAGTTCACTGTGCCACATAGAGGGAGAATAAATCAGTTGCATGTATGTCACAGTGAGACAGAACCAGGAGCAGGGAATCCCATTCCTCTGGATTTAAATGAACTTGGAGCAGCTGGGCAATTTCCAAATCATTAAAGTTTTGGGTTGAAGGCAATTAAAATATATATATCTTAAAAATAGCCCAATTCCTATTTTATTTCTTTATGGTGCATCAAAATAACCTGAGAAAACTTTTTGAAATATCTTTTCTGCACATTCATTACCTCTGAAAAAATCAGTAATATCAAGTTTAATCATCCCAACATTTATTATGTAACCTTTTGGTGATTTACACAGAGTTTGCTGTTAATCATGATACTTTAACAAGATACATTTTCTTCAAAATGGATGCTAAAAATCATACTTGCATTTTTTCCCAGTTATTTTGCAGACTACAAAAATACAGAATAGTGCAATTTGTCTGGTATAGAAGGAGTGCATCATGTTTAAAATATTTGTACTCCCTAAATATCTATATTGTGGTTTGGTGGGATGATGTTCTTAAGTATTATGAAGCAAAGTATTTAATTTATTCTCTTTTTTTTTTTCTTTCTTTGCATTTTTTGGTGAGGAGGGGTGTACCATTACTTTGACTGGCCTTCCACTAAACATGTGTAAAATGGGCAAAGTATTTATTTTAAATTACATAAAAAATTGTGAAAATGGAGTACAGGACCCTTGCCTTGATCTCTGCAGGATTACTTAGAAGAAACTGTGAAATGCCAGTGGCCTGGTCATGGCAGGTATGTGCCTTCCACAGCTTCCAGTAAGAAGTCCAGCTCTGAGAAGCATTAAGCATGGGTGAAAAAGCACTGGGTTCAAGCAAACAAAAATCTTTGTTTGACATAAATATAATGGACTTGTGGAGCTGTAACACAGCCAGCAGAAATTTGCCAGCATTCCCTGTTACTGATGTGCTCATCAATCAACATCACATTGTGCTCAGTGCTGTACAGTACCAGAACAGATCTTGACTGAAGTGCCTGTAATAAACCTGGAAGCTAGGCAAAGTAACTACTAAATAAGATGTATTTAAACAAAATTAGTGGAAAGTGACTAATTGCATCTGAGCTGCATCTGTATTGGACAGATTTCTAGGAAGGACACAGGGGGATTCTTCTAGTTCCCTGTAGTTGTATGACTTTCAGTCAAACTTTATGCACATAGCAGTGATTCCCACACTGACATTTATGGATCACCAAGGAACAGTGACTCCATGGTATATAGCCTATGGAAATACAATACTCTGCAATGCTTTGGAGCAAGAAATATTCAAGTAAAAGTTTGATGACAAGCAGGCAGACTGGGCCTTTATCACTGAAGAGTTAAAATGATCTTTTGGCATAGGTTTGGAGACCTTTATGGGTTTCCATTGTTTAATGGTTTTTTAGCCCTCTAACACTAAAGATTAATACATCACCTTTTGGAATATTTTGGTTTCCATTTTTAAAAGGTGAAAGAAATATTCCCTAGTCTACTAATTTGTGAACTCTTCCTAATTTTGTCAATTCACTCCACAGTTCTATACACATCATAGGCAGGTAGATTCTTTTAAGCAATGTATGCCATTTATAAGTTGCTCTTCAGCAATGTACATCATAGCCAGGCTGAAGTATTAATAACAAAATTGAAGCTTAGTAGCATGAGTGGTCTGCGAAGGGAAGAAAAAAGAATCTCAATATGGTAATATTGCATGTGTGGTCAGTAAAACACTAACATAGAGAAAACTGCATGCAGAGTCTTCTGTGTACAGGCAGGCAGTTCTTGTGGATAGCTGGAACTCTACACTGACAAATCGTAACTCAAATTTAACTTCTTTAAACAGAAAATATTATCTTCCTTCAACACTCTGTGTGTGTGTTTAAGCCTGAGTATTTGAAGTGTTTTAAGATTCTTCAGACCTGTAAAGACTAGAATACAACTGTAGATTGCACTGAAAACTGGAAAGTTGTTTTTTTAATAAGCCTCAAGACTGGAAAGAAATGGACTTAGTGTTTCCTTGGCCTCAAATCAGAAAGTTCTTTTTGTGAATCTGGAATATGAGTCAGTTGCTAAAAAGCAAATAGTTTTGGAGCTCAGCAAGAGAGGTCTTAAAAGACTTTTCAGAGACATCAACCCAAGATTCAGAGGCAATGATTTCATGCCAAGGAGAAGGAACAGATGAATTGCCACAGACAACCATCAACTCCACAGCTAAACACAAAAAAAAACATTTTACAGAAATTGAACAAGGAGAAGAAAACTGATGCAAACCAAAGGAACAGTGTAACTGATGTGGCATCTATTTAGGAATGTGAAACGTCCATTTGTTTGCAAACCTTCCACTGAGATGTACCAGCAAAGGAAAGGCACAGGCTGTATTCAGAGTTCAGAGCTCCAAGTGGTGGAGAAAAACTGGTTTTGAAGCCACATGGAAAAGGATGAAACTGCAAAAGAAAATACGGATGGTTAAAAAAATACTTTGGAATAATACTCAGGGATGCAAATAAAAGAACAACTGAATTTCTACAATGGAAAAGTGATGGTGAGTTCAAGGTGAGACTATTTGTCCCCAGAGAGGATCAAGTCACATAATTCCAGAAGCACAAACTGGGACAATCACTGGTTGGAGTGAGAGTTTGTAGGAGCCTGCCACCTCTCTTTGCTGTTAAACAAAGCAGCTGTGCTGGTGGCCTGGTGGCTACCAGTTGTCAGGCAAGCTCATGAGAACAGGATTGCTTTAGGACAAAGGCTCATCAGTGAGATGGTGGAAGGAGACAGAGTCTGTAAGGCAACCCACTATGTTGGATCATCTTTTGAAGGGAAAACAGACTGGCAGAGGAACTATAAAACGTGACAGCAGATGGCATTGTTTGTAGAATCAAAGAACCAGCAGTCTGAGCTGAGGCTCTAAAAACGATGGGGAAGGAAGAGGGCAGACTCAGACTCTGCGCTGACCTCAAGGAGCTGGGCAAGAACATTGAAAGGAAACATTTCCACTTGTTTGCAAGTAACAACGTGTGCTGGGGGAGACAGCCAAATTCCTAAGCAAATTTGCTGCCTTGGCAGGGCTTTGGCAGAACCTCTTGGACACAGAAGACCAAAAATATTGCCTGAGTGAACTGCTTAGCAGATGATGCTGTGTAAGGTCACTTCTGAGCATGGCCAGTACTGCAGGCCTGCTACAAGTAAACTACCAACCTACCTAAGATTTGTGCTTGTATATTGAAACAACTGTTTCACAGGACTCCTGATGACGCTGGAAAAGGCTTTTCCCAGACAACTGAGGGGCAAGAAGATTCAGAAGAGTATGTCCTGTGTTATTTTGCATGCCATATCTGTCGAAGAAGTCTTTTGTAAGTTTTGTTGTGGGGATTGAAATGTCCAGAAAATAAGGAACACAAATACTGTGATGAGGGAAGCTGGAAAAAACATTGCTCTTCTCCTCCCTCTCTCAACTGTCATGCCACAGCTATGAAAAATAGAAGCATGGATTGCATTTTTCCTGGCTACTGAAAGAGTCACCAATATTGAGAGGAAAATTGCCAGCTGGTGTAATCTTTCCAAAGCAGCTCTGCTGACTCACACCCACAGAAGCCTTGGCCATACTAATATTTTAAATGAGAGACTAATTAGATAATAACAATTTGGTCAGGAAACTGAGAGAGCTGAATTTGGCATGGGTGACCACCCCATCTCTGTTCTCCCTTCCTCCCAAGGGACTGTGGAACTTTAGATGGCAATAGCTTGTAAATCTTCATGTCTGCTCCTCTTCAGTATGGGCTGCCCCGGCCAGCCCTGTCTTTGCAGAGCTTTGTGCCCTCCCCAAAGCAAATCAAGCATAATGATGGCTATTCTGGGTGCTGGCAGGTCCTGCTGGCTCCAGCCATCTTGTTTACTCCTGTCATTCATGTCTCCTGTGCTACCCTATATTCTGCCTCATGCCTACACATCTGCCTTTTCTTCTATGTAGAAAAGTAAGTGTACTGGCCAAAATTGCTCACCCTTAGTAAAAACTGAGCAGCAAATAGCAACCATTCAGCAGCCCACAATCAGTTTGTTTCAAATATCATATTAGAGCAACTCACACTCACTCTTCTCCTGAACAGAGGCAATCCCGAGGTAGCCTGGGCAACAACACCATGTCTCTATTCACACAGCAAGACATGAGCAAGGCAAGCAGCTCCACAGCAACCCAGGGGACAGGACCACTATGGAAAGGACTGATGCCACTTCCGTGCCCAGGCCATCTCCTGCACTGCTGGGGCTGCCTGCAAGGGCTCCAATTAGTGCCAGCCATGGAAGCAGCTCCTGCCAGATGGACACCTGCCTGGGAGGGAGAGCACTGAAATCACCCACGCATCTCAGAGAGGTCACCGAGCAGCCATTCGATGCTAATAACTTTTGGTCACTCCCAACTTGGGCCGCAATCGAACCACTGACCTAGAGGTGAAAGGCTGTATATCCCATTACCAACCTGCTAAACCATCCAGTCTCCCTATTACTGCAATTTTAATTAACTGAGCCAACGACATGAAAGCTGAAGGGAGGGGGAGTGGGCAAGGAAGCGAGAACACATTGGCTTTTACATGATTTGTTTCTTTTGAGTGGGTTTTGCTTTTTGTTGAAAAGCCTTGTTCTAACCTGTGCTGCCCATGAGACACCCCCCTGATCTGCTGCTCAGGGTGAAACACGGCTGTTGCCCCCACTTTACAATGTAACCCCTGAGAGAGCAATTCCTGACATCAAGATCTGAAATTTACTCTCATCAGGAACATTCCCTGGAGTAAAAATGAAATAAATGAAGGGCACAACATGATAAATTCTGATTCAGAACAGAAAAAAAATTCTTTGCTCTCAAGTTCCTGGATGCTAGGATGCAAAGAAAGCCTGCTGTAATGGCATCCATAACAGGTTTGTAAGTAGAAAAGTTAATGTTTCTGATAAGCAAATTATTTGACCAGGCCTAAGTTCAGCTGTTACAAGTCACTGGGAATGGCTCCACAGTTGTTTGAATAAGGAAAAAAGCACTGTGCTCTTCTGTTAAGAAATCATGTCATTGTCAGATGCAAAAGAAAAAAGGTATTTGTTTAGCAGGAGTGCATGATTCTTTCCACAAATTTTAGTCAGTGTCCTCACAGCTGGTTGGGAGTACTGGAAGAAGATGGTGAGCCCTACAGCAGCTCTGAGCTCGTCCTTGGTTTTTCTCATGCCATCATTCCCAACAGCTTCTCGTGTAGCAAGAACCTTTGCAGCTTTCATGTGGTGATAGTTATCACTGTAACTTGAATAATGCTTGTAGCTTTTGTGGCTTGCAACTCACAAAACAGGGGAAGCAAATCATTGTCTCAGACTCTGACCAGCTCTGCTGCTTTGTCCCCTGCATGAGATTCTTGCACTGTAATTAGTCAGCAGTCAGTATTGCCCCTTTTTGCCCATGTGCTTCCTTACCAAGTGCCTACATTTCAAACAGCATCCACTCCTCTGTCAAGCCTGAAGTACTTCATGCTTGTTCTTGCATGTGTGTTTGATAAGTCATGGCATGACTATTTTTCTCTGAGTGTTGATTATCCACCATGGTCTAATCCAGCAACATAAACGACAGACAGAGAGACCCTAAAACACAGCATCTCCTTGAGGTCTAGCATCCTGTGAAAACCCTGCTCCTTGCAGGCTGTTCCTGTCTCCAGCAGTGCAAGCACGGGGGGGGGGGCTATCACAGCTTGGTTCCAGTCCCCAGCTGTCTGCAGCAGCCGCTTCTGCTCGGGGCCTCACACACAGTGCAGGCTAGTTCTGACTCAGGGCTTCCTGGAGGTGGGCAGCACTCAGCTGAAAGCTTCTGCAGCCCCTCGTATGCATGAGCCTCTTTGACACTCTTGTGCCTTGTTACTTCAAATGTTTTGCATGTGTAACTTGTGGAATAGGTCTAGAAAAAGTAAATGAGCAAAAGGAAGCCTGAACCAAACTATGCTTTTAATTATACCTGTGGTTGGGATGGAAAACAAAGTATTAAACAAACCCCAGCTATGTCTGCCCTGATGGCTCTTCTCCTTTTCCACTGCCACTCTCCTGTATCTTATGTACTCTGCACTAAAGTGCACTATCTTGATCTTTAATAGTCTCCTTTTACCCATCAGCACATCTCCAGAGCCCAGATTTGTTCTGTCCCCTGCCTTCTGCTATCCTTCACTGATCCCTTCTCCCTGCTCCCAAAGAGGGTATTAAAGTGTCACTGCACAGACCAAGGAGTTTGTGGCACTGTGAGAAGGACACATCAGAAATGCCATGGCAGCTTTGCTGCTTGAAATTTAGGGGCTGGGAAGGAGTGGCTTACGTTAAGAGCATAAACTGCAGCATCCCTGTCAGTGGACTAACACGAAGTTCCTCCATCAGGTTCCACCTGACGAACAAAATGCTGAAGGTCTGAATATAGGAACTGTTCTACAGAATCAAAATATATTGCCAGGAAAATATGACAGTTGCTTAGGAACGGATCAGTGCAATATTTCTAGAGAAACCTCTGCATTACAGGTTAGAGTCAGGTCCCTGTTGCAGCATGCCTGCTCTCCTGCTGCTGTGCTCGTGTTGGTTAGGTGTGCACCTGGGCAGCATCCAAGAAGTAGTGAGGAAAAGTACCTCGATTCTCATCTTCCTTAGCCCTGAAGGTGTGGGCACTCCTCATCTGTCCCAGCAAAATCCTAAGAGAGTTACCTTAACGCTGTGTTCATCTTTTACTCCTCAGTGTCCAGCTGGTAGAGTTTCTGTGCAGCTAACCACCTAACAGAGGAAATACAAGCTTTGTGTAGGAAACTGGGCACTCTTCTGGTGGTCTGGTCTCTGCTTGGCAGATGCTGTGCATTAACTGTGTAGAAGGCCCACAGTTTAAGGTAAAAACTGAGACACAGAGATGGGCCTAACACTGTGACTGCTCTTTGAGCAATGTACAGGGTGATTTCAGGCTTTGTTCACTACAATCTCCTGCTAACACAGGCAGGGAGTAAACCATTAATAGCATAGGTTTTTATTCCTTTAGACTGAAAGCCTCAAAGTTAATAACCTGTTGGGATGAACGAGACAGTTCATCCACTTCAGAGCTCTTTCCCAGGCTGCCTGCAAACTCAGCATGACAAAGATTTACACTTGGTTACCTTTCTAATAATCTTTTTTCCTGCCCATCATGGCTAAAAATATGCTTAATACACAGAAATGAAACAATATTCTGAAACACGTATTTTGCACAAGAGCTGAATGTCTAGAAAATTCCATGAGCACAGGAGCACAACCCTGGCTTATGCTTGTAATATACCCATACCTCAGACTGGCACAGACCAGGTGCATATCCTAATTTACAAAAGCCTCTCATTTAATCTCTTTAGTGACAATGCACTCCACTCTATCTCTACAGAGTGACTTATTGGAAAACACTACAACCAGTTCCCCAAAGCAGACACTTTAAATGCTAACCTCCCATCAAGAGCATGAGAGGATGCAGCTTGGATTGCTCTCTGACACACCATGACAAATTGTGGAGAATAGGGAAGAGCTGCACGCTCTGCAGCCAGTGGATGCTCTGCTTAGCAGAGCATTGTGGAGGGCAGTGCCTGGCTCAGATGCTTGCCCACAGTGGCACGGTGCTGCAGAGTCCCACTGCCCAAGGATGCACTGCAAAGCACAGCTGGATTAGCACAGCTGGGTAGCTGAGCAGCTACAGCTATTGCTGGAGACAGAGAGGGACACAGCAGGACTTTGTCACACTAATGTGAGAAAGATAATCTCAGCTGCAGGAGGGCATAAAGAAGAAGGCATTCTTAACTCTAGAGGTTTGACAGGACCTGTAGGCCTTGTGGGGATCTTGCTCCCACTTGCTTCTCTGAGTTTTTCCCATCACTGTTGCTCAAAATTGAAATGGAAAGGTTTAATGGGAATTCCTTTGATAGAATGGGAAATACTTCAGCAGAACTGCTGGGATTTGTGCTCTCAGCAGTTCTCTACCATCCACCAGAGGCCTGTGAGGCTCTAGATCAGATGCTTTCACTCCTGGCCTACACTTGGAAATCTTTGTTCCTGAATGTCCTCCAGAAACCCCTGCTCCCTACTACAAAGTGTCTTAAACTCACATGTTTTTTCCCTTTACTTTGATGCTCACCAAATATGGACTTCTCTTTATCTACTGTGAAACTCATCATGACCTCCAATCACATCCACATCTATCCACTAAACCAAAACCGCCTGGCTCACCCTACACAGAAATCACCTGCAAGAGAGACCCCACGCTGAACCATTCTGGTCAAAGCACTCCCACTGTGACACCAAGCAAAGGCACAGGAGCCTCCTTGGACTGTCACCCTGTGCTTGTAGTGGCCTCTGCCATGCCCTCAAATGCTAGTTCCTGCAAACGCCTCGCCACAGACACGGCTGAGGCCAGGACTAGCACAAGATTAAAACTGGGCATCTGAGTGTGGCTGCAGACAGCCGTGAGTGACAGAAGCACCAGAGTGACAGAAACATCCTGCTGTGAGCTTGACTGCATTTCAAACAGGATGTGAATGCTAACAATACAACTTGATTCTCTGGGGGATTTTGACTTTCTGAGTACTGGAGATTTGAAAATCACTGGCTGCTTCTAAGCAAGAAGAGGAGGGCTAGGAGCACTCTAACAATGAAGGACATTGGAAGGCATAGGAGAGGAGATCCTTCCATCCTGTCCCAGACCCTAACCTAGCTGTCTGTCAGGACACTTGATTCTTCCAGTTTAAGTTTTGCTTGCTTTGTTCAGGACATAACACCAGGCTCTTTCCTACATTCCATAGTCCAACCTGGACCTGAGAACTGCTCCCCCTCTACCGTGGCTGTACCCTTCATATTATGTTCCCTCCCATCCTGCTGTGGTGATTCCCTGACCTTGCCACTCTCAGGTCACATAGCAGCGGTACTGAGAAAGTAAATGCAGGCACAGCCACTGACCCAGATGCATCATTTCCCAGGATGATGCCATCAGTACAGCAAGGGCTTATGTCATGAGTCATGCATTAAGCCTCAGATTACAAAACTAAACTTCAGCTCACAATAGCAGAGGAGCATACTGAAGTTCTCAGGCCAGCAAATTATTTTACCTGGATAGCAGGTTCTTAATTTACCCAGCACAGATGTTGACTCCCTTCCTGGAGCTAAAGGCTTATGTAAATTTACTTCCCTGTTTCCCTGGATGAAGACAACACCGCTGCGATCCAGAGAGACATGACGTAAGGTCACGTCATCCGGTGCAGCTGAACTGCTCACTGTAGGAGTTGTCCCCTGCAAGATGGATCATTCATTGTCCAGCTCCATTATTTTTCTGGCTTTGGGTTCTTTTCCCATTGACCTGCACATAATACCCCTATCCCCTCATTTAAATGCTTGCTGTCCCCAAGAATGGCACCACCAGCAGAGACTGTTCTCCTGCTGTTTTACTCACAGCTCCCGTCTTAGTGCAGGTCGCTGCTTCTCAGGCATGGGTACCCAGCTATTAGACCAGCATCAATGAGAAAGGTGCCATTGCTGGAAGAGGCATCACCATATCTAGATTGTTTAAAGAAAGGAAAACATGCCCATGCTCCTGTACTTTAAAGTAAGAGAAAGAAAGATGCTTTATCTGCCTTCCTGAATCTTCCATTTTCTTTTTCAAGGGGTTTCCCTGAGGGAAGCTGGACCACTCAAGGATGTAGCTACACTGTGAGGTACAGAGGAGGGTGAATATTTGCTGGCAAATACAGAAGGATGGGAAGAAAGGACAGGGACAAAAACAGGGGAGAGACAGTAAATGCTTGAAGTCATAGATGGCAGAAAGCAAACAGCAGCAGATGTCCTTGATGCTGATGCTGATGAAATCCCTGCATGCCCACTTCATTGAAATTTATGTATCTGAACACACTAACAGTTTTTAAAAACAAATTTACATGCTCATTTCACTAATCCTGAGAAAAAATCCCCTCTCTGTACATTTCTTAGACCTTTGTTAATGACCTCTGACATGTAAGTGTTGGAGTGCATGAAGAACTTTATATCATGGCATAGAGATCCTTCTAAGATCCACAGTGCTATCAGCCTTTAACCTCAGGCTCCTTTATTTAAACCTCTGCATGTTTGCACATATCTCTTCATAGATTTTCAGATGGGTTCTCAGTAAATAGGAGAGGGTTTGTTTGGGGTGGCCCTTTTTTTTTTTTTTTTTTTTTTTTGGCAGCTACATTTCCCCTTCATTCAGCTGATTAGTCATCATTAGCATCTCAAGGAGAATAAGGACCTAAGGACCTACAGGGTAAAATGGTCAGCAGTGCTAAGACTGGGGGCTGAGGGTGTGGACAAGTGATGGAAGGCAATGTTTGAAATCAGGAGATGCTTTATTGTTTGCAAAACAAACACAATGGGGTAACACTACAAGCAGCGGTGGCTTCTTGCAGCAAAGTGGAAAAGCTACATGAAAGCTCCACATCCCATATTGGGTGCCTTCCCTGCTTCCAGTATCCTGCTCTCCTTGGCCCTGAGCCTCAGCAGCATTGTGCTGGGTCAGATGTCATGCAGGAATCTGCTGTGGAGCTGCTCTGGATCTAACAGCAAGAGACTGCTGTCTTGGCTTTCAAACAGTGGAAAGACAATCAAGACTGTATTTACTTTCCTTACAACTGTTCTCCCTAACCTGCTCTGGTTGTTCCACAACAATCTTAAAACATGTGCATTGCCTCATATAAAATGTTATTTTTCCACTCTTGAAACACAGCTGTGACACAAAATATCTGGTAGTTGTCACAAGAGAAAAGAAAAAAAATCTCTTTTTTAATAAGATCACATTTCAGGAACCTCCAGTGAAGATTTTTCCACCAAAATTGATGCGGAAGGGGAAGGAAGAAGGGGCTTATGTGGCATGATGTGTGTGTTGGGTTTGAAGCACAGGAGCACCAACTGCTTGTGGTGACATCTTCATCTGCCTGTTCATCTCCTGTATTGTGCTGTACTGTACTGCAGACACAATTCCTCCAGCTAAGATTGTATATTTCTTCATGTGCTCAAGGAGGACAGCTGACTACCTAGGGGTTCCACTAGGAGTCCAGGGTTTCCACCAAATAGAGGCTCTGGTAGGGGCTTAGCTTGTGGAAACCCTTATTTTTTCTGTACATCTCCCTTCCCCATTGTTGTATGGACCTGCCTTGAAAAATTATCAATGCAAGTTATTGCAAAATTACAGTGTTTTGCAGGTTAAACAGCTTACATTTTTACACGTGGATGTCTTTCTATCTCCTCTAGCTATTACTTCAATTCAGAATCTCGTAGGGAAAATTACTTCATCCTTGCTGATACAGATGACAACGAGAGGAACTTCAAGTGTTTGACAGGACTTCTAAAAATAAAGCCACTACATCACAGAGCATTCACTTCTACTGCAATATCCCAATGAAAGGAAAAAAAAAAGAAGGCTGAAACTTGTCTTTGCTGTATCCTGTGTTGCTTGTCTGATACCATCTGTGATGCCATCTAATAGAAATATCTTAAGAAATAGCATGTTTGGTGGCAGAAAGAGAACTAGCTTTGTTAGCTGAATTGATTTTGAGAAAATTCACACATTAGTTTTCAGTACATTTAGGAGATAGGAGACAGTGCTGTTAACTGTAGTATGCCATTTATAAAAAGAGACCTTTGGAAACTGAAGAGAAACAAGGCACTATATTTAGATAGTGTAATAACTCTGAGTTCATTCTGTAACTTAATTTAAGGCTCATGTGATGCCACTTACGAGTCCTTTCTGATGGGCTGTTACCTCAAGCTGCCTTATGTGATTTTTCTAACCTTACAGCTGCTATCCTCTTTCGTCATCTATATGTGGTCAGCTTGGAAAACAGCCAACCAAACAGAAAAAAATAATATTCTCAAAATGAGGTATTTTTCTCCATGTGGAGACAGTGGCATAGCTGCATGTCTCTTGCACTCAATGCAGCTTGTATTGCTTTCTCTTAAAGTTTGGATTAATTTCCTGTTCAGGGTACACCAATCCCTCACTGAAGCAAAAACCATGTCAGCTTTAGCAGGAATGTTTTCAGAGTCTCCACCTGGGAAGACTACATCTCTGAGAGGGAAAATAAACACATTGGCCTTCAGTTGGTTCACTGACTATTTTCTCTGCTGACAACACTAATTGTTCTGTCAGTCAGGGTAGTGACAGTTTTCAGCACCAGGTCCTGAAAGAACAGGAGGATAATGTTGTCTTTTGTCAGTATCTGAGCTCAGAAAACATGGAGGTGTCTGTGTTCATAAAAACTTAAAAGCCAGGATAGACTGGATAGCACTGTATAAATGGGTATGAGCTGACACAGATGAACTTTCATTGTGTCTTTCCTTACGTTTCAGATTCAATAGATTAGAAGGACTATTTCAAATATCCTCACAAGTTTTAAACTGCACTGCACCCTCAAATATGTTATTGTATCAGAAAGTGACTAGAAAGCATTTCACTTAGGTATGACAGAGCAATGCTAGGCCTGTCACTCACATCATAACCGTGACATGAAAGAAAAATATTTTGAAAATAATCAGATTTTTTTTCTCCTAAATGAAGACCTTTATTTGTAAAGGAGAATTTTTATAGACTTCTAGTAGCACCAATAAGAGAATAACATCAATATACACCAAAAAATTACTGATTCATATCAGTACCAGAACAGAGCAGATACAGTGGTGGTACACATAAATATTTTGCATAAAGGTGGCTACCCTGGTGTCACAGCTATGAGCTATAGTGCTGAATACACTGGCAGAATCCACAGCAAACAACATTTGAATCTGTCTAGTCCTCTATACCTCTATACCTCTTCTCCAGAGCCCACTAAGCCAATTGCAGAAATAATACATTGCTTCCTCTTGTGTTATACTACACAAACAGTTCATTTTAGCTTTCACAAACGAAAATAATGCTGGCTTTTACTGTGAGGACAAATAAAGAAATATCCATAGTGAAAAGCAGCACTGAGCTTTCCTACTCTTGGGGAGGTCTGTTTACCTCTCTGTGCCCTGATGTCCCATCTAACTCAACATCTGGCTTCTCTATTTAAATTGCAGAGATTGCCTATTACTTCACATCCTCAAGTGCCCACAACAATAGAAACCTCTAAAAAGGATCAAGACCACTAGCACATAAAATATGGTAAGTATCAATGATGACATGGCACACATATGAAACGTCTGTCTTGTTTTGAAATAGCCACCATGTGAGTCACCACACACAGATCATCTGACAGTCAATCCCATCTACTTCCTAGACTGCATCACACCAATATTGCTACCATTTCTTCAATTTTTCTCATTATTTAGACCAAAATTCTACATAACAAATACTTACTAATTTATATTGTAGACATTCAACACTCTAAAATATTCATTAGAAAAATTGCATAGATGAAACTGTGCTGCTCTTCATCTTTAATTAGGATAGGCCTGAGTTCTCATCTCTACAACTAGACATCACTGTATTAGAATCAGCATTAAAAATCTCATATTTTACTCTATTCTGTGTATAAAAATAAGTGCTCTGTCATGTTGGATATACAGAGTGTTTATCTATCGCCCCTCCATATGCGCATTTAACCCACACAGAAATTAAGCTGGGGTGTGGGAATGATTTTTATTTTGTGGGCTGTATATCACTGCTTCAAATTACTGGATAATTATATAATTTATTATTATTGTGTGTGGGTTTTGTTCTGCTGTGGGGTGGTTTTTCTCATTAGGATTTTTTTTTAAATGCTGATTGCCAAGAGATGTGAATGGCCATCCTTCAAATCAGAAGGAAATATTAATATACAGTTTCATTAAGACATATCTTCAGTCCTATGTATATTAATGCTAAGCTCTTTTGTCTTTTAATTCTTGTCCTATACCCATGGAGAGTGATTTCCAACATGACAGGCAGGGAGATCTGTCAACTAAGAATTGTTTCACCCTTTCTTCCTTTGTTAATTAAAGTTGTCTGCAGTTGGAATTAACATATTGAACAAGGTAAGAGCTGAAGTATGTCTTTCGGGACCCTGCAAAGTAGGAAACTGCAGCTGAGAGTGGGGACCAAGATTTTTGTAATATCATATACTTAACAAAATGAGAACCTGAAGACTTTGATAGTGTCAAGTCTGAGGCAGAGATTTAGTAATGCTTTTCTCTACTGCATATCCAAAGGGGAATAAAAGTGTTGGAAGTGATTACTAAGCTGCACAGCTACTGCAGACAACTTTTGTCTTTGGTGTCTTTTTCATCAAAAGTTTTTCATTCTCTTTCATCCTTTAACCTATTCCTCTCCCAATTCATTCTGTTTTCCCCATCTGATACAGATTTCTCTACCTCATTTGCTCTCCTCATTGCTTAGAGCTGCCATATTTTAGCACATCTCAGACTGAGGTATGACCAATCATTATTCAGATTTGATTCTTTCAAGTGAATGAAAACACGGAACTTCTCCAAAAAACTAACAATTTGTATCTTCTTATTAAATACTGAAATAAAAGACTGCTGCTGAAAATTCAGAGCTCTAGAAAATCTGGTTTTAATAGAGTAATCTTAATTTTTTGGAATAACAGTGCAAGATTGCTTATGAGAGAGAAATAAAAGCAATACACAACAGAGTAAACATTTATTAGCCTTTTCTAGAAGTTGCCTTATTTCTTCACTATTAGCTAAGCTCCAAGATTTTATTTCTTCTGAAACCTAAGCCTGACTCTAACACAGAGCTTCTGTGATGCCCTTTTCTATTCAAGAGAGCACAAAATTTTGCAAGATGCAATGGCAACTAAGTAAAATAAAATAATATAATAATTGAAGGTAGTACTTCCTCTTTTACTCTCTCATGTTGGTATCAAAAAAATTAATAGTATGGAATGAGACATGTTTTGAGGAGTTACACATCCACATTTTATTTTCCAGATAGCAGTGGACAACCTTACTATTGCACGTTGGCAATAAGCTGCTCTATCAGAAGTGAGAGCTTCATTTTTGCTCTGAATTGATCCCATTGACGGACATGACATGCATTTGTCACTGGGTTGCTGATGGTCATTGTGAAAAGACTCATTGAGAGGTATTGAAAGAGTTCTGCCTTTTCATTCTTAGGTCTTACTGGGAACTTCCTAAAACAAGTGAAGACACCTCTCCCTGCTAGATTCACTAATGCATCTGCCTGGGGTTCACGTAACTCTAAAATCTAGGTCTGAGATTCAAAGTCATTAGGGTAGTTAGTGGGCACTAATACCACACAGCTGCTATTTTAAAATTTTGGACTGTTCCCTCCAATATTTGACCACGGATCTGCTGGGGCTCTTGCAGGCCTGTAACCTGCCTGTAACTCTGATCAGGCTTTTCTGCAGCTTTTGACTTCCTGATTATGTCCATCCAGATTTTACAGAGAGGTTTTCTCTTTCACCCACACGGGTACCTCTCACCTTGGTTTATGGTGCTCTGCATTTCGGAAGCTTCAATGTCTTCTTCTGTGATGGTGACAAAGACAGATTCTGTCTCTCTTTATTCCTTCAAAGATGCCCTGCAAAGATACTTCCCAGTTTGGCCCCTTCCTTTTCCCTCCTTTCCACTTTGCAACTTTCCTTTGGCTCTTGTTTTTCTAAGGGAGTAGACATCAACAGACTGGTCTTCATGTCTCATTGCTGTTGCAGCATCTCCACACTCTGCTACCCTTTTCTTGAAATTTGAAATAATCTACCTCTGCAGAACCCCATTGGAAAAGGGAGCTGTAAGCTCCTTACCTCTCCCCAGTTATCATTCTTCAAGTAGAAAATTCTCTGCAGGAGATGTTACTAGACTTTAAATGTTAAAAGTACACTGTTCAAGGACTGAACCCATCTGTAGAGCACCCTATGATATGCACAGCATTGTCCTGGACAATTGCTGAGTTGCTGGGAGGGATGTGTGCCTTAAAGAAAATCCACAGGCATGGAAGGGATCCTGTATGGAATGGTGATTAGTATCTTGAAGGAGTATCCTGATTACCTTCTGACAGTGCATTGCACTGAACAGTTTGCTGCCACTCTTGTTTTGCTTGGGGGGTCCTACAATGCAGGCAAGTGACACCATGCCAGGGAGATTTTTGTTCCTTTCTGTAGAAGAGATTCTCGTTCCCAACACACATGACTGCCTGCATCTTACTCTGTCTTCAAGTGCCCATGTCTCCCAGGCTAACCTGTTACTTTCTGTCCCAGTGAGGCATCAGGACAAACACTTTTTAAAACAGAACAAAACTAAACTCAACTACACTAAGTTAAACTAAATTAAACCAAACAAGAAGCACCCAAAATAAGCATGCCATCCCCAACGAGAGGCTGCAGGAGAGTCTGCCAGGATGCGGGGTGGGGAATGTTCCCGAGGAGGCGCATCGGGTGGGGCTCAGTCCAAGTCCGCAGCCCCCGGACCCTTTTCGGTGCGGCAGCAGGGCTGCGCCGGTCCCCCCGGCTGCTCCGGGCTGCTCCGGGCTGCTCCGGGCTGCTCCGAGCCTCCTTGGCAGTGCCTCCTCTCACCCTTCGGCCGAGGCGCGCAGGCAGCAAGCACAAAGAGAGGTACTTTTTTTTTTTTTTTTTTTTTTTTTCTGTTTTGGTTTTTCCCCCCGCTTCGTGAGGGGCTCAAAAATACCTCCGTGATGGACATCGGGCACGGCGTGAGGCTTCGGCAGAGCAGAGGTGCTGCACATTTGACAATTCTCTTAAAACGTTAGTAAAGTTAACGCAGCCTAGATGGCATCCGAAAAACTAAATAAGAGACCAGTTTCAACCCAAATCCCCACTGGAGGGGATACACTAGTATGTTTCTTATTTTTATTTTCCTTATAGCCTGTTAAATTGACTAATAAAGTCAACACAGAGTTCTCTGTGTGGCTTCAAAAAACTCAGTAATTTTGTTAGAAAACGTTGAAATCCAACCCCAAAGTATTCAGCCCAAATATTTAGTTAAAGTAACCCTGTGGGTTAATAAACTAAACAAAGGCAAACCATGCAAAACTGCAGCAATGAAAACCAGACTTAAATAAACGAAGGAAAGTTTATAAGAACCCTTTAGTTGGAAAAAAACAGAGAGGGAAAACTGCATGGAAGTTTAATATGAAGCATGTGATACACAGGGGCTCGTTTTACAGGTACACAACTTCGCTTCAGATGGCCGTTTTCTCCAGAAAAAATTCGAAAATTATTTTTCTGCTAAGCTGCATTTCCTTCGAAACCTCACTGCAGAGTTTTCTATTGCAGAAACACTCGACAGCTTTTGGCAGGTTAAGAGGACCTCTTCTCCGTCTTGCAGCTCTCTCACTGCCCACACTTCACCACGTTACTAATTTCGGTGTCTGACTTGTTTAGTTATTTCAGCTCCAGTAATGTGGTTGCAAAATATTTACCTTTCACACAAGAATCTGGATTATTTTGATTAGAGACCGATGCACTCTTCAAACTGTTTGCTTATGGGCAGGAGTTCCTCAAAAAAGGGCACAACAAAAGATCCCTCTTCTCAACTACCGCTTTTAAAACAGTTGTTAATAGCTAAACCCCGGGTTGCAATAGAGGTGGAGTATGCCTTTTAAAAGAAAAAAAAAGGGGCATTTAAACAAAGCTATTTAAAATATATATGCTAAACTATCTCAGATTGCCTTCAGCACATTGGCAGTTTGGTAATAATTATAATCGTTGCCGTTCTGCAGTTTAGATGATCACGGAAGAAAGTTTCACGACAATTGTTTTTTTATCAAATAAAGGGCATGGGATTGATGACATGTTTTTCTCTATGGGTTTCCAAATTATTTTCTTTTGCATTATATCCCCAAAGAAGCAGCCCGGGAGAAGACCGCTGGAAAAACAAGCCCCAGAATAACAGGGGATCGTTTAAACTTCTCTTAGTTGCTTTTCATTGTCAAGAAAAGCTGAATAAACAGCGTCGGCCCCGCCTGAGAGCGCAGAAAGCAGGTTTGAAATGGAAGAGACATGCAGACGGAAAAGATGAGGGGTTTTTTATTATTATTTTTCTTCCCTTTTCGAGTACTTAGCTTTCTCCTTTTCAGAAAGGAACTCCGTGCAGCCCAGGGAGCACTTTATTTACCGTGTACAGAAGAAACAAGTCAAATTTAAAATTAACCTCCAGTCGTGCTGGGAATAGATCCGACCAAATGTTGGGGGAATTCCTTTATTTCCCCCTTCTGATATTTTTGTCCAATTCCGCTGCTTAACCATCACCCGTTGTACTGCCAATGAAGGGAACGGTCCCTTTCGGTGACAAGCCCTGATGAAATGATTTTCTTTAGAAAGAAAAAGAGAAAGATGGACTAAGGAACTTGGGGCAACAAAGCTTTACAAGGAGAGAAGAAAGACTTGGGTAAAATACGACACATTTATCTATCAATTGCTAGACAAGACAAAGAAGGCTTAACAACAGTTTGAAAAGAGTGGCCTGTGAATGGTTACTATTCAATTTGTATTTTATTCCCCGCTGGTCATGGAATTGAGATCAGAAGAAAAAGTGAAAACACATGGCTGAGGTCAGTAGGATCAGAGAACCACCACATACAGCAAAGGGAAGGAAAAGCAATGGGAACTTGTGTGAAGAAATGGATTATATAAACAGAGCTTACCATCGCCTGCACCCCATTATCCTATAATTTACACTGCATGGGAGCATAGAAATATATTAAACTAGTGATAGGTTTCACCGTTGCTTTATGCCAATCAATTCCATTATATACTTTCAGACATGTTTAGAATTCTTGGACTAATGTGTTTATTTTAAATATCACAGGGAAATTATGACATCACCGGCAAATAATGCTGGGGAAGGTTGCCTTTCTTTTGAAGTACGCTGCAGTGAAACATGATTTTAATTACATAATCACTTTGAAACCGTAATTATATAATAAACGAGAGGGATTAAGCGGGAAGTGTATAGTACATTAAAAATTGCTTAGGTCCTGGAAAAACAAACCGAACACACAGCGAGAAACGCTCCTTCACGAAGATCGTTCGACAAATACGGGCTACAGCGTTTATTAGCGTTTTGTCCGAGGCGACAAAAAGATGTCCCCTCCGACAGCCGCCGACGTTTGCTTCCCGTTTCTGCCGGGCGGGCACAGGCGCAGCCCCGGTTCCGCTGGCCGCCGCCGGTGCCCGGCGGGACCGCGGAGCTCGGCCCGGCCGCCACCGGGAGGGGCCGCCCCGCTCTGTCCCCCGCGGCACCGGACAGCCGGGCGGGGACAAACACGGCTCTATAAGAGGGGAGTTAGTCGCCCTCCCTCGCCCGCCGTGTTCCGCAGACGCGGGCCGGGAGGGAGGTAATTTTGCCCCGTGGGCTGCGCTCGGCGCCCCGGAGCGCCGGGACCCAGCGCCCACCGCCCGCGCTGCCGAGCTTGCCCTCCGGAGGCACGGAGAGGAGGTCTCGTTTCACTTTTTAGGCGGCTCTTTGTGTGTGTGTTTGCTTGTTTGCGTGTTTGTTTGTTTATTTTATTTCTTGGCTTCGTATGGTTGTCATGTTTCTTTTGGTTGTATTTTTGGTTGTTTTTTTCGATTTCTTCTTAAGGGCTAGACCGGAGCGCGGCAAGGTCCCTGTCCCCATGTGCTCCCCAGGGATTGCCATCTCCTTTGCAATCTTGTCAGGCACGGGAGTCCGGTCTGCCAGCCTCTCTCTGCGCAACCCCACACCCCCTCCTTTCCCCCGTCCCCCTCAGGCCGAGCCAGGCACCAACGCTGCAGGGAGCAGCGACCACCGGGACCCCCCGAGGGCACAGGAAGCCCCAATGAAAGGGAGGGACCTCGTCCACACAGTGATTGCCCACACACCGACCGGAGGGCAAAGCCCTGGGGGCGGTGGTTGGATCTTCGGACCAGAATGAAATTCAGACGCAGCTAACACAGTGCAAGAGTCTGTGCTTGCAGCTTGCTTCCCCTCTGGTTTCCAGTGGGTTATTGTGAGTCAGTTTGCCTCTCAGGACACATCAGACTCAGCCCTTGGCACGCAGTCAGCAAACTGCTCTCTGCACTTACCTGATGGGTTGCTCACAACAGGGACATATCTTTGGGTCTAGACTGCATATTTCCCACACACCAAGACACCTTACTTTTTGGAAGATGAAGAGGAAACATGGCAACATGGATGCACTTCACTGCAGAAATTGTTTGGACCATCCTATGCAGCTTTGCTCTGCCCTGGGGAGCTGTACCTGGATATCTTCTTCATCTAGAGTTGGTTCTAGCAAATCCACTGCTCAGAAAGGGCTCTGTAAGCACAGAGAGGTCTTGTATCGAGCTAGCATGCAGAGGAGCAAGCACAGGTGATCTTCTTGGTGGAGCTTCACCTGGACCCTGCCTGCAGGGAACAAAGTGGACTGGCATCCAGGGCAGCTCCATGCTTTATCCATAGTCTCATGGTCCTTGATTCCCAGACCATCTAGCAGGATTTTATTTGGTCTCTGAAGTCAAGGGTCACTATTTCCTGGAGTTGCAATTCCTACACACACCCACATGGCTAGCCTGGAAACCACAAAGGCAGGACACTGCTTGCTGTTGGCACAGAAAGCCAAACCAGTATGGGACCCTCGTCAGGTGTCTCTGGACCTGGGCCAACCAGCTGCCTCCCCACAGCTCCCTGAAGACCAGCCCAAACCCTATGGATTCCTCTAGAAAGACTGCTTACATTCACATACAGATGCCCAAAGGCTGTCCCAAAGAGAGTAATTTCCCCAGATGCTAGCTGTGTGGTCATGAATTCCCAGGAATATAATTTTTTCATATGAAAACATTTATTTTTCCTCCAGATGTCATGGTAATTAAGGCGGAAGAATGCACTCTGTTAAATGTGTGAGAAAGATCATGGTGCCTCACAAGTCCACAGGAGTCCCTGGAGGACCAAATACCAGATGGCACAGATGAGCCTCTGACAGGGGCAGAGGGGTGTATAAAACAGGCCCTAGCAAAAGTCTCTTGAGAAGCAATCACAAGAGAGAGGCTGATCACAAAGAGGGGGAGAGAATATGGCAGGGCAAGGTTTGTGATGCAGTGGGGAGGCCCCAAAGTTGCCTAATCAGTGCTGTATGCTAGCCAAAGGGTAAGTGCATCATGGGCTGCTTTAGTCAGAAATTAATCTGCTTTGTGCTCATCATGGTGTAGCATCTGCTGTGGTATTGCCAGAAGTCCTGGTCTCCTAGTTTCATGGGGGAAAACCAAATAACAGAGCAATGAACAAAACATCTGCCAGGAAAGAAATAGTCTTGTTTACAGTGACACCTGTAAACCACAGGGAACAAGGAGGGGGAAATAGGAAGCTGCTCTGGAGCTAAAGGGCAACAAAGTAATAAGAGTGCCTGAAGCACCCAGAAATCTGTTTTCCACTGTGCAGATGTGGAACTTTTTAACTCAGAAGACTTCAGAGCCCATAAGTGTAAATGAGTTGAAAAACAAAGAAGTAAGTTTGTGCTTGGTTCATGACAGGAGAGCCCATGGATTTGTGTCTGCAGTAAGTTCCTGAAGTGCAGGTTATTACAGGCTAGGAGGTCACAGCTCACTTGGCTCTCCTCTTTCTTAACTCCCATCCTGGCACATTTTGTTCTCTGTATAAACCAGTTTGTTTTGGAACACCTCAGTGACATTGATAATATAAAAATTTGTACTTAAACAGCTTATTTTTTCCAAGCACTTCAGAGGCCTGTGCTGACATGGTTAAGTTTGCAAAATAACCTTGGACAGATGCAGCAGTTTGTTTACTTCATATTTAGTAGAAACTGTGTGTACACTTGGACCAACAGATGGAAAGACATAACAAAATTATTTAAATAGTTTCCCCAGTGGAAGTTCTTCCCTGAATACAGTGTGTTGCAAAAATTTCACTGACAGTTTGAAAAGAAAAGGAAACTGAGATGACAACTACACTGGAAAAATCTAAGGACATAATACAATTAAATACAACTTACTGGACTGGATAGTTTTGGTTTGACTGAGCATAGGTTTATGTCAGACTCATTTAAATTTAATAAAAGTTGTTTATTTTGCAGTGAAAGTAGCTGCTTTGAGATGATATGTCCTTCCATCGTTTTTTATTCAACTCAAGGTGCAAAAACCACTGTTGTTTCAGCTGCTTCATCCTGCAAAAATGTGATAGAAATGTCTGGTGTGTCTGCCTTCTCTGAAGGTTCTTCCTACCTGCTAAAGCTCAGTCTTTGTTGTCTGGACTGCGTGTCAGACAGAGCCTGTGCCTGTCCTAGTTTCGGCCAGGACAGACTGGCTTCATTTTCTTGGTATAGTGCTTTATTTGAATTTACTATGAGAACAATTTCAATAGCACACTGATGGTTTGTTGTAGCTGTTGAGTAATGTTTACCCTAAGGACCTTTCAGTTTCCATGCTCTGGAGAGAAGAAGTGCACAAGGAGCTGGGAGAGAGCATGACAGAACAGGTGACCCCAACTGGAGAAAGTCAGATTCCATACCACAGAAAAATATGCAGTACATAAACTGTCCAATAAGTTGTCTAATTCCCTGGAATAAAACTTGTAGATTAAGAACAGTTCAATAATTGAAGATAAAGTAAAATACAGTAGTTATGGTAAATTATAATAATAATGATCATAAAAAGGGAAAAATGAGTGGTGCCCAATAAAATTGCTCACCACTTGATGATTGATGCCAGACCAGTCTTCCCAAACCCAGACTGGCCCCCCTTCTGAGTAGCTGCCCCTGTCTATATACTGGGCATGATGTTCTGTGATATGGAGTACCCCTTTGGGCAGTTTGGGTTATTGTCCCAGCTGTGCTCCCTCCCAGTTGTTTGGGTTTTTTTGGGTTTTTTTTATCTTTTCACTGGCGGAGCAGGAGACAAGGGGAAAAAAAGTCCTTGACTTAGGATAAGCACAACTCAAAAAAGCCAAAACATCAGTGTATTATCAACACCATTCTCATATGGAATCCAAAACACAGCACTGTCAGAGTTACTGAGTAGAAATCAACTCTACCCTACCTGAAGCTGTGACAGACATTACCCCATCATTCAGATTCTCCTCTCCACTGGGGAGAGAGTGGGTGTGATGGAGAAATGAGTGAGCAGTTGTGTGGCATTCAGTTGTCAGGTGTCCCTATAAGCTGTCAGAGTGCCCACAGCTCTTTGTCTGACAAGTATAATATGTCCAGGTTTGAGAAAAGACACATCTGCAACACACTGAAGGCAATGCATGCCTGCCTTGCATTCATAATACAGGGGCAGTGGAGGAGAGGCTCGGAATGCCATGGCTCAGAGCACCCATGGTCTCTGGGAGCCAAGAGGAGGGATCCAGTCACTTTTGGTGCAAGAATGTTTTTCACATAAACCTTGGCAGAGTCATGGAGAAGAGGGCCTGGGCAGAAGTTTCAGGTGTCCCTTCTTGTGAAACCAAAAATTGCATGATGCACTTTTTGCAGTTTATGAGGGGATCTGAGCACATTTATGGACTCTGAGACCTACTGGCAGACTGCAAAGACATGGAAATGAAGGAGGACAAATAGAAGTCTAAGCAGTGATAGTGGAGCACTGCAATATTACTGATTTTCTCATGAACAGTGTATCTATGTGAGATTGCAAGGCGCTGATCTTGAAGAAAGAGCAGATTAAGTAATTAAAATGACTGTTCTTCCTACTGTTCATATTTGAGTTAACAATATCTACCCTTTCAAGGCCATTGATAGATGCAGAACAATCAATGATGTAAAAGAATTCACCAGAAAAGCAAAGTGGAAGGAAGAGAGATGGGAAACATTCTTCCCTTCTCAAAAGAATATGTTTAAAAATATCTTTTTGATAATCCCAGATATCCATTAATGATGGATATGGAGAACTTCTTGCCAGGTTTTACAAAGCCCAGGGAAGCAGGTCTGTAACTTCATCAGCGTCCCAGAATGTGTGTGAATAAAATCTACCAGAAGAACATTTGTTGCTTTTTATTACTGATCTTTCATCAGAAATAAGTCTATCCATTCTTCAGGTTTTGGTATAAAAGAAAATAGGCAGCTCCTCAGAGTGATATTTTTTTAAAATAGAAATTATCCAAATGTAAGCTGGGGCTAGGAATCAGTATTAGGAGTCATGTAGATACTTGTGTTCTGACATCATCTTTTAGCCTAACAGTATATAGGAAATGGCTTGAGAAAAACTGGAAGAGCCATTTTTCTTTGCACCTGAAGGATTTTCTGGAGTTTTTCTCTTCAGTTATGCCACTGGAAACAGTGAGCCTCCTTTGCAGATGAAACTTCAAAACTGTTCATCTCTGTTTTGGGAGCAGGCAATTTTATGCCTATGATAAATACAAAGACGGGGAAAGAAAGCTGATTGTGTTTGGATTGAATTTATGCCTGCCCTAAAGTTCAGACACTTACTTATTTTTTCTTTGCCTTTAGATATAATGGACAATGAAAGTGACCTTGAACATTTCATTTTAGTAGAGAAACCTAATTTTATCTGAGCTTAGAATATTTAAGTAAGAATTGTTACAGTACTCATAAAATCAGAACAGAATGAAACTTTGCCCAAACATGGTGGAAATAATAATCTACCAGAGGAAAGCATTTAGTGAGACCTAGAAGTCTTATAGAAGAGAACTGTAAATTAAATTCAGGCATCAGCTTTTTTCCTTCAAGCATCTCAGTGGATCCAGAGTTCTGCATGACTCAAAGCCTACATCTGTGAAGTGTGGTCATTCTTAATAATACTGAACAAATTTAAAATACCCTGCATGCTAGGAAGTTTTTAATATATGGAGTAGTTTTTTCACAGAGATCTTGGAGCTCCTGGCTGGAATGTTCTTGTTCTGGTCACAACAATATCCCTAGGAGGATGTGCACATAAGTAATTAAAAAGTTATTATTCCTTCAACATACAGTTTTTGCCCTTTTCAAGTCTGTGATGCCAAAAACAAACTTCCACTGGAGAGCTGTTGATAACTGAACACCACTGTAACCTCACTACTTGCACAGGTGCTTTTCTTAGTGAACTTTCTCAGAACCTTTAAAATTATACAAAAACCTGTAGGTCTGTGGACCACAAGGTAACAAAAAAAAAAAAAAAAAATCAACTGATTGGTTCAAATATGTTTCTAAATTTCCAGATGAAAGCACAAAGCACACTTAACTGGGCAATAGAGATCATGCTGAACCATCCCTTTTAAATTTTTCTCTACAGGATAATTTGATTCTAGAGGAATAAACCTTGTGTTTAAGAGACAACCTTCTTCCTTTGAAACCTTCTCAGAGAATATATCTTTTCTTATCATAATCTGAAGACAAGTTATTCACTCTTTCCCTGGCTGAGCTTTAATGAGACTGTTTCTATATTCTCCTTCTTGCTGCTGTCTGGCCTGGGCTCTTAGCTGCAGGTAGCCCATTGCCAATCCCATCTTCTGTGATTATTTAAATTTAATTACCTCTGTAATAGTTCTTTTATGTGACAAGGTTAAAACCAAACCAATGAAGACAGAAACCCTGAGTCTTTGCAGTGTGTTAACTGCATCAGTCTTTTCCCTACACATTCAGCCCCAAACCTGTGGACCTAGAAACAGCTGGCAGGGAACACTTGAGGAGAGAGATGTCAGCCACCCTTCTTGCTTTGCTGAGACTTGCTCTCTTACTGCACACAGAAGGAATCTGTGCTCCCATGGCTCAGAAACTTCAGGAACTTTAGAAGCATCAGAAACCAGGTCTTTAAATAGTGTCTGGACCAGCTGACCTGATCAGTGACGGTTCTGAAAATACAATGAGAACCTTCTCAGGCTGCTGTACTGGATCAGTACAATCACTAATTCTGCCTTTGATTTAGAAGACTCCCCTAGAATGTCAGGCAAGGTTATGTTGAAGGATCACCTTCATGTCTCAGAGGGAGACAATCCAACATGTTGCACTTGAATAAGATCATGTTGTTGGTATCTTACAGATAAATACCACTTACTGCACCAATATCACACAGTGAGGCAAAATCATAATAGAGGACACACAGTGAAAACAAATGTATTTAAACATAACCACATGTTCTGTGATTCCACAGGACTAAGTCTTCAAAGTAATAATATTATTTGTAAAACACCTCCCTTGGCAAATTTTGCTGGACCATGAAAATACTGCAATAAAAATGTCATTTGGAATGTTATGTAAAATCATTCAAGAGAAGAACAAATAAAGGAGCCTGGGATGGAGAAAATGAGCTTGGATACCAGTGAAACACAAAGAATCAAGAGGGATACACATAGGAAACATCTGTGGAAGGAAAAGGTATGTGACTGCCTGTAAGAGTAGCAGGGAAACAGAGAAGTAGAGAAATAATGATCAGTGCTAGCAGTTTCCATCAGGAAGACAGGCTGTGAAATTATTTCTTATTGCCATAAAAGAGGGAGTCTGTAGCAAGAAATAAACAAGGGATCTGACAGTGACCAAGGCTCTCATCCTCAAGTGTACCAGCCCAGATGGCTTGTGCCGAGCTGATGCTCTGCCAGGTCTGTGTTTGAATCTGTCTCTCTTCCTCCTTTGAGCTGCCACTTGCCTGAGCAGTCAGGACCATATTTTGCCAAATTGGAGAATTTGGCCCATGGAGAACTTGCTGATGAGCTGCAGGACCTACCTGTTGAACAGTGCTGACTGTAGTGCTCCTTCTAGCTGCCTATCACATGGAAAAAGGCAGCTATGTTAAAAATATCCTGTCAATTGCTGTACTCACTGATAAGGCAAGCAGCTACACTTTTGTGGAGAGTTTACAAGAACCTATGTACTACAGAGATGTTCATTTAGGGCAACTGTTTATTGACACGCACCCTCAGTGCTGGACCCTTGCTTGGCACTGGACACTGATTTCAGCTGTGACTCCAGGTTTCTTAACATCTCAGCTGCTTTTGAAAATAGGCTCTATGACCAAATCCAGTCAGAATTTTCCTGAAGGATACTGAAACTGCAAGGTCAGAGAAGGAACTTAGCTGTGAACAGGAAGCTGTAAGGGGGACAGGACTCCTTGCAGCTCTGTCCCATTTGCCCCACACCTTAAGAAAAGACTGCAGTGTCTGAGCAGCTTTCTTCTGACCTGACCTGGCTGCCAGGATTTTCTCTGGAAAGCAGTAATTGCATATTTTTAATGTTTCCAAGGAAATATTTCTTAGACACCTAGCAACGTGACATTTAATGACATAACAATGATACTGATTCTGGAAAGTGGACTTTTCCTACCTACTTATTCATCTTCCCTGTTTCTCTCATGAGGATGTAAAACAACTTCACAATTCCTGTCCTATAAAATGATAAATCAGTTATCACTGGTCCAAAAATAATGCATTCACCTCTTTAAATTTTGAAGGCTCTTCATGCGGCAACAAGTGTTAAAAAAAACCTTCTAGGTAGACATACATTGATTTTTGTGCCACACAGGTGATAACATAGACAGTTATGCACTTACAGCTTTCTTAATATTTCTTTTCATTCACTGCTGTTTGGAAAACCCCCACAACAACAACAGATCAGCTGAGTTATACAGGTTAAGAATGCCTAGATGGTTTTATGATGGTTTTATGATTGGGATTCCTCAGTGTAAAGCTTCTGGTTTTTAATCTGGAATTTACTGCTGATTTAAAGGCAGGTCATGCATGTTGATGAGTTGGGCTAATGAACAGGTTAGAAAAGGAAGGACAGGAACAGACGAGTTCTAAGCACTTGGAAATGGTCTTCTTGAAAACCAGTGGTTGAATCAGGAAATCCCACACAGTGAAGGCTTGAGAAATGTGCATCTCTGATTTTGGAATAGCACAGCCTGTACAAAAGGTTGACAGCCTGATGCTACTTTTGTTGTGTTAGGTCTGTGATTAAGATCTGGGTATAGAGATTAAAATGTCCAGCTCCATTAATTTTTCATGCTGGAAAAGAATTTCCTGAATTTCAGAAAGAAAGGGAATATGTTTTTGATAAGACATGAGTTCTGTGCCAAGCACTAAAAATCTAAGAAAGAAATTTGTACAATTTATTTCATGTACACACACCCCACCTTATGTGTTGACATTATGAGGTAGCCCAATTGTGTGTTTATGTGCTGTTTTTTTCTTTATAGGAGTATTTTAACAGTCAGAGCATGGGATGTGCTACTTGGTGAATAAAGTAGGTTTGTTTACAGAAGAAATCTGCTGTCTGGGAGCTTTTTTCCCTCATTTATTGAAGAAGTTGCAAGGCATGCAAGGAATAAGGTAAGTCATAAAGTCATGATCTCAAGGTTAAGATCTCAAGGAAATTCTTGTAAACACTGCTTTTCATCTCCACTCCCCCCAAAATTCCTCTATTATACTGAACAACTTACTTAAATGAAGTGATATGAACTTATGGTTTGTGCAGCAAGCAGAGAGCCAGCTCACAGACATGAGAGCAGGATCCAGAGCAGAGCACAGGCCTGAAGGCAGCCTGCTTGTCCAGGGGGAACCTCTCAGTCATCGTTTTGGCTCCAGGCAGCTGACCCCAGGGCTGCCTTTGAGTCAGGCTCTGCTTCCTGCCAGCCCTGCTGCCTGCAGGATGAGCCATCCCTGCCAGGCAGTCACTGTTCCCACAGCAGTGTTGGGCTCCCCTTCCCGGGTGTGAGCCTGGGTACCACCCCATGGCAGGTTGGGTCAGCCTGGCTGACTGAAGCAACAGCCGTAGTGCCTGCACCAGAAAAAGAGAAACAAGAGCTACATGTCAAGAAAAGAAGTCCAGAGAAGCAGTGAAGTCAGAACTAAGCAAACAAGCCATCACTTATAGGCAACAAAATCAGTGCTAAGCTGCCAAACCAAAGAGGCCCTTCAGAGTTGCCTAACAGAAAAACCAGCAAGGAAAACAGT
The DNA here is from genome assembly GCF_903797595.1 of Erithacus rubecula. Classification (NCBI taxonomy): domain Eukaryota; kingdom Metazoa; phylum Chordata; class Aves; order Passeriformes; family Muscicapidae; genus Erithacus; species Erithacus rubecula. Next base: position 8,625,497 of record NC_136661.1, read on the forward strand.
ATATATTACTCCCACAAAATGCCCTAAAGTTAGAAAAAAAGAAGTCAGAAAGTCCTCAGTGATTAAAAAACCACAGAAACACCAGGGAAAAAATTGGCTGAAACACTTTTCAAACATCCAAAAGTGAGAAAACATGTAATTAAACAGAGTCAGTGCTACATGACAAAACTTAAATACTAAGAAACCACTTATTTTTTCCCCTACTTCTGCCACATTTTGCCACATACTTACTAATGGCAATTGATTGATCTTAGGGAAAGGAATGCTATTTCACAGTTTTACTTACCATAGACTCATAGAATAACAGAATAAACTGAGTTGGAAGGGACCCACAAAGCTCATAGTGTCCAATTCGTGCCTCTGCACAGGACACCCCGAGAATCACACCATGTGCCTGCGAGCCTGAGAGGGTCATCTAAAGGTTTCTTGAACTCTGTCAGTATGGTGCTGTGACCACTTCCCTGAGGAGCCTCTCCCAGTGCCCAGCCACACTCTTGGTGAAGAACCTTTTCCTGATACCCAACCTAAACCTCCCCTGACACAGCTTCGTGCCACCTCCTCAATTCCTATCCCTGGTCATGAGGGTGAAGATACAGGTACTGCCACTGAACCTGAAGTGCCACTTCACTTCCCCTCTTGAGAATGTTGAAGAACCACAGTGATGTCTCCCCTCAGGCTCCTCTTTTCCAGGCTGAACAGATCAAATGTCCTCAGCAGCACCTTTTAAAGTTCTCCCTTCAGATCCATCAATATTTTCTCCTTTACCATATTTGTGTCCCTCCTTTGGACACCAGCTCCTTTGGGCACCCAGAGCTGCCCCCAGCACTGGAGGTGAGGCTGCCCCAGTGCAGAGCAGAGCAGGACAATCCCCTCCCTTGCCTGGCTGGTGATGCTGAGCTGATGCCCCCCAGGACACAGGTGGCCCTCCTGGCTGCCAGGGCACTGCTGAGTCATGTGCAGCTTGCCATCCATCAGGCCTCAATGGTCCCTTTCCACAGGGACCTATCCATCTTCTCATACCCCAGTCTATACCCACAACCAGAGCTGGCCCATCTCAGGGGCAGAATCTGGCACCTGTCCTTGTTATGCTTCATATGGTTTGTGGTCATTATCCATCTCTTGTTAGTCGAGTTGTGCCTGCAGATCCTCCTTGCCCTCGAGGCAGTCAGCAACTCCTTCCAGTTAAGTGCTGTCAGCAAACACAGTATTGTTTCCAGTCCTTCATCCATGTCAGTAATGAAGATGTTGAAGAGCACAGGGTCAAAGATAGAGCCCTGTGGGACCCCACTAGTGACAGGCTGCCAGCCTTATGCCCCTCCATTCACTGTAAACCTTAACACTCATCTTGTGAATCAGTTGCTATCCCATTGTGTAACATGGTTATTCAGCTGTGTGCTGGACATTTTCTCCAGAAGGATATTGTGAAAGACAGTATCAAAGGTACTTCTGCTCCTTTTTTCATCTACCCCTCTATTCTTTGTTTTTACCTTCCTGGGTGTTGAACCCCATGGAACAACTGATGCTTAGTCTGTCTTTCTGAGAAAACACAGAGGAAAAAAAAAAAAAAGTGAAGATATCTTAGTCATTGGCTCAACTGTAGGAAAAAATCCAGTGAATTGCAAGAGAAAGGAGCAAGGATGCACAGACCAGGTGCACCTAGGGATAAGGAAGTCACAACATGGTTGCAAATAAACACTGTGAGGTGCCTTTTTCCTATGATGTTTGAAATTGTAGCAGACACAGATTCGTAGAAATTAAGAAGCTGAAACAGATCTGTTAGTTCAGCAGGGTACTCCATGTAGGATTCTTTATGGTGATGGGTTACACATACAACTTAAATGTTCAACCTTTGTCTAGGATTTTTAAGTTTTCCTAGAGACTAGATGTGCCTGACCTTTTTCAAATCACAACTTTCCTTTCCCTTTATTTTCATTACAATGCCTTATTCAGTTGTCCACAGATCCCTGTCTTTCATTTCTTGGCAATACCACAGCACTTACCATAGCAGTAATAACAACAGTAGGTATTAACAGTAAATACTAAACCGTAGAGTAGATTAAATGGAGTATTTCAAATTTAATTAATAAAGTGCTTTGTGTTAATTTTCACAATAAACAAAAAAACTTACTGTAGATTTGTTGTGCCCTCAGGGCACTGGGATGAGATGCACTGGCATCATGGAGGAGCAAAGTGGGCAAAGCACTACTGCACATAAGGACACCCTGAACATCACTCACAAGTGGGGCACAAGGTCCTGTTGCCAAGTTCCATCTGCCGTGTATCATGTTTGAGTCATTGCATGACATCAACATCTTGCCCAGATCCTAAAATCACCCTGTCAGGATCAAGCTGACAGGGGAAATAATCTGATATCTGTGAAAATAAAAATATTTTGTTGGTGTCAGGGCATTTGTTCTTAAAGATTTTTTTAGTCTTTGTAGCCTAAAAATAGGAACAGTATTCACTCCATCCCTGAGATGTTGTCTGGAACACATAAACACTTTCTTGACATCTGTATTTTCAAATTCAGTAGATTTTTTGTTTGTCTGCTCTTTAAGCCAGTGAAATGTGAGTACAGAGAATGCCCTTTGTCCGTGAAGTTTGTAAGAGTTAAACAGTGACAGAAGAAGGAGCTACAGATCCTTCACAGGAGTCTGTTTTAGAGACAGAAAAACTGCAATCTAAATGAGAAAACTTTTATTTAGCAGAGTTCAATCCCTATGCAATTAGACAGGCATCCTTGCTGGAATAAACCATTGATTCTTATATTGGCTAGTAGATGCTTTGAACCAGGTGACAGCCTGCTTTGTCTCTGCACAGGCATCTGTAAGCATAGGCTTCCTTTCTAAAAACACCTGTGTGGAAGGTCACTCCCCTCTCCAGCCAGTGCCATCCTTTATATCAAGGTGTTTGCCAGCTTATGTGTGCTCACTGCTGAAGGGCAGTGTCTGCAAAGTGTAGTGTCTTTTTTTTTTTTTTTTTTTTTTTAATGCTCTTAAAACCACTGTTGTCCAATGATTGCTAGGACCCTGATCCTTTCTTTTATATTACATACTTTGGTTAAATCAGAAAACCTGTGAAGAGTTATGCAAGATAACTCACTCTATATGAGCTCATCTCCCATCATCTTGAGGGACTGCAAATAATTCAGCTTTCTTGCATCTTTCACTGCACTAATGCATAAAAATGAATTGTATAAGGCTGAATTATTATTTTTCTTTTGGTTTAGACTAAGTATCTATTTCTTTTCAGATATTATGTCTCTTATGTGATGGTCTTTGCTAGAGCAGTGAAACTGCTTCTGAAATATTATATTATTATTATATGAATGCCAAAAAAACTGGGGTAACTGACAATATAAACCTCAATGAAAAGCATGTTGTAAAACAATGATGTTTTCATGTACCAAATAGAAAATGTTACACAATCTGCAGAAAGTAAACATTTTGACTGCTATTTAAGAACACGTTAATAGTTGCCATATAGACTACCATACTCTTGTTCCAGCTGTTGCACTTTAAAACTGTACTTTTTCATTATATTCTATTTATTATTTTAATTTTTTTGAAGTGTGACAGAGTGTGATCATGTCTGTTAAGAAATGTAAGCCAGGGTTCCCTATATCTGAAATTTGCTTAACACTACCTCAGGGATCTTGAAGAGAATAATTATACCAAGACTGTCTTAAACATCAATGGCAAAAGTTAGGCAGCTACACTTCTGTCTGTTTCTTAAATAGAAAATTGTTTTTCCCATCTTGTCAGCCCATTCATTTGATATGGAGCTGATTTTTGTTATGAATCCCATTTCTTTAGCTATATAGATATCTTGCCCCGAAGACAGTAAGTTCTTTCAAGTCCATTATGTTTGCAAATGTCACCTTTTTGTGTGTGAATGGAATGTTGCTGTATGTAGTACAAGCTTTGGAAAGGCCAGTGTTGATTTATTGACTACTTAATAGTTTCTCAGAAGCAGTTGTCAAACAATATGTTGGATAATTTTCCTAATCAGAGTTGCTTTCTGAAGAGCAATTCACTGGATTTCGACTGTGTGGGTATAACACTAAGACACTCAACAAGATGCATCAGATGTGGTAACACTCAAATAATTATTAAAAGATAGGCATTCTGTCTTAATCAGTAAATATTGCAACATACTGAAATTCATCTTAACTGCCATGAACTAGACATAGTCCTCATATCTGCTCTGCTGAGATGCATTCTTATTCTATGAGACGCTGTGGCCGTGAAGGCCTTGAGCCATGATGCTGACAGTAGAGCATCACTTTGCAGGCAGATATTTACTATTCATTATTGAGGGAATCTCTTGTTCTTTTGCATTGGATGTCAGATTTTCAGGACTAACCTGGTGGTGGAATGAGAACCACATCTGTGGCTGCCTTGTCCTCAGACCATCAGGCATCTCTCTAATTTCAGAGTGTTGCAAAGCAAATTTAACAAGTCAGGCAACCTAGTTCAGCCAAATGTAGTCCATTTTACTTATTGGAAATACTCTCCAATTATCCTCAGTGCTTCAATTATCTTCTGTCTTTTTAACAGTTTTCTGAGTTCTTCAGGGTCTGCTTCAGCATAAAACTCTGTAAATAATTAAATGCATTGATTATAATAAAAAAAATTGGATTATGCTGTGAGTACTTATATTTCTGTGGTTTTACTGAGACAGACACAATATTCTTAGGTAGGGCTGTGCAATCAACATGTGAAGAAATGTGTCACACATATAAGAGACATTTTACAGCTTTTCAACCACTAACACTGGTTTATTCATTCCTATGTTACAGATTAAACTTATATAACAAACTTAAATCCAAGTGTTCTGAGCAAAAAATCTCACCAATTGTATGACCATAACAGAAATGAGGAATTAGCAGATTTTTCAGGTTGCTTACTCTTTCAGGTTGCTATTTCAATGTACTCATCAGACTATGTGCTAATCAGGAGACATCTGAAGCAGTACCTAGGACACCTTTTTTCTTGCAAGGAGATGAGAATATCTTCTCCTAGCAAAGGGTATATCTTTTTAAAGAATCACAGAGGGGAGATCTGTGGACATTTTTTGCCTTTGTTCCTCTCAACATGCCATAAAGGTTTCAGGGAAACAGAAGTGGGCAGAAAATGAATTTTTCTGGTTCTTCTGGTTCTTGGATGTAAAGCAAGCTGTGACAAGAGAAGCAAATGGTGGAAATCACCACAGAGATTGCAACTGCAAAGAATAAATCAACCAGGTTTTAAGGAAAAGTTACAGTGTGCAAAGGTTCCAACAATATACCAGGAGTTGCAAGGTCTCACATTAAAAACTGATAAACCAATTTTTATGCAGTATATATCTGCAGACAAAATAAAGATGCTTAAAACACTCCTGTCTGAAACAGCTTTGATTTTGGTTGGGCTTGCTACTGGGAAATAGTAAAAGCTTACTAAAAATTAACTATTTCTGAATGGTCTAAATTTTCTGCATATGCTTTTGTGTTTGATATGATGACAGCAATGAAGACAATCGTGTTTCTCAGCTGCTCCTCAGATTTTCCACGTGACTCTTTGTCAAAAAGGGGCTCCATCTTCTTCACACCTGGGCTTTGAATACTAGGACACAGTGACAAGGTGTCCCCAAAGTCTTCCTTGTCTCAAGGCTGAACAAACCCAATTCTCTCACACATCAGGATTCCCAGGCCTTTGATCACCCTTGTGGTCCTCTCTGGTCACACTTGATCCTATTGTCCAGATAATTTATGGAGATATAAACAGCTGTAGGCACAATATTAACCCTGAGGAGCTGCAATTGTGGCAGGTTGCCAGCTTGAAAAGGAGCCATTCACCAACACCCCCCTTGGGTGCCACCTGCCAGCCAGTTGTTCACACACTACCTGAACCACAAGCCCAGACCACAGCACAGCAGTTTCTCTAGAAGGGGGCTGTGGTAAGTGGTATCAAAAGCCTTGCAGAAATCCAGGTAGACAATGCCCACCACTCATCCCACATTAACCAAGCAGGTTACTTTGGTATAGAGGGTAATCAGCTAGCGCATTCTTGAAAATATTCCCAGTACTTGCTGCTTTCTCTGACCTCTGTGAAAGCTTGCCATGGAATCCCTCTCAATAAATTCTGAGTAAGCTGAAATTTGCTATCCTAAAACCTCAACAAACCCAAAACCTTTGCCTCAGCACTAACCTTCGGTGTGCTCAAATGAGTCCCAAACTCCTCAATATTGTGATTGCAGCAGCCACACCTATCACCAAGCAAGATATTACAGAGCAGATTTTCTTGGTTTGTGAATGCAGAAAGAAAATGTTATTTTTACTATGATTTTAGTCAGTTATCCACAGATGATAGCCTAAAAATAGCAATAAATTTATAGAAATCATTGACCAGTGATTTTTTTTCCAACATGCTAGCAGTGCTTTTATTATAAATACCTGGAGCAGCCAACACCAGACACATTACTAAATGTGTCTTCAAGACTGTTCACCTCTCCAGTGTTTGCTTGTCTGAGTGTTCAACAAGTAAAATCAGCAAACACTGATTTTAGTTAGCCTCTGCAGAGAAAGGAGTACATAGCTCATACTGCAAAAAATGCCGATTAAGAGACCAGATTCTGAGTGCTGCTGCACTGCTTTTACCATGCATGTAGGCAGCCTGCAGCATACTTCTGAAAGAACATACGCTGGTTTTACACTCTAGCTGTCTCTTCTTTTAAACTCTTCTCGTCCTCCTATTTTCAGTTTCATTTAATGTATTCTTCCATATTTTAAAAGCTAAATGCAATCATGTTGTTTGGATATCTTCCTTTAATTATCTGGCTTTCTGCTTGAAATTATTGTAGAGATGATAACTAGTAATTATGAATAGTAATATATTTTGGTGAATATTACGTAGCCAGTATTGAATTTTGCAACCTCACTGATTCCACTCATCCTGCTCTACTCATTGTATAATGTGACCATATTGAGCAGATAAATGATAGCCCACAACTGTTTTTCACTTCAAAATGCTTCAACAATCCTTGAATAAAATCTTGAATCCACTGAAGTCTTCAATTAACTTTATTTCAAATTTCAGTGACAGTTAGTGTAAGTAATACTTTTAGTAGAATGAGAAAAGGCAATTAAAGAATTCACAAGATTTCTTCTTTTGTGTTATAAAAATACTTGTACTCACTCTAACATCATGTTGGAATAGTGGTACCTGTCGGACAACACTGTTCCCACATCTGATTAATTATTCCCAGTCTCATATGTAACAGACCACCATTATAGGAGCCTGTAAGTGTTACTAACAGCTACAAATGCAGCACATAAAATATTATACAAAGCTATTAGCTTATTTTAAAAACCTCTTAATATTAGAGAATAGTGTGTGTAATCTTAATCTACATGTGTTATGGCCTATATTCCTTAGTCTATACCTAGTAAATCATAATGTAATTTAGAAATATTGACTGATATCAAATTACACTGAATCTGTAGCTGTAAAAATGCATATGAAAACAAAATCCAGATTTTACCCCAAGTCCCTGATTCAGGTTTGGATCTGTCCTCTTCTGCTGCGGCTAAACATATTCGCTCAGCCACAGAGACTCTAAATTGAGAAGCAGTTGAATAATGTTGCTTTCAGTTGTAAGCCAAACAGCAAATGTGAAACATATTGCACCTTTAGAAATCAACCCAGACCACATATATCTGAGATTTAATATTGATACAACTTTTGGAAACAAACTCTCTATTTGGTACCTTCCACCACTGATTTCCAAACTATGTTGACTGCTTCCCTACATTTTTTACGTATATTTGTGTACATACACTATCGGGGTGTATGTGAGATTTGCTTTGCTCCAAACTTTCCCTGACAGATGCCTCTGCAAAGACAACAGGTGCATGTGGACTTTTCATTGGATCCTTTTTCCTCTGATTGTGAAGACTATGGTCCCCTATAAATTTAGCATACATTTTTCCCTGTTAACCATCATGCAGGGCTCACCAGATAGTCCGAAGTCTGTTTATCATTAATTAATTTCTTTCATAATCTAGCTGTTCTTCCCAAACAGCAGATCTTTCATCTTCTGTAAGAGCATTTGCTTCGGAGGGCGAAGGGCATATCAGTCACTTGTTAATAACAAGGTCAGACCACTTTCAATCCCACGGTCTGCTGCAGCAGATCAGCTTGGTGACCATGAGGAAAAAGAGCCACAAGAGTCAGTTCTTACTCTGGCAGACAGAGGGGATTTTAGGGTCTTCCCTGCACCCCCTAATCACAACAGGCATTTCTCTCTCTCCTCCTGAGAGCCACATACTTCACATTTTCCCTGTACAAATAACTGCTCAGGCCCTTTTTTCAAAGAGCCTTTATTAAACCACCAACTATTTGCTGTCAAGACATTTAGGATGAAATCATCGTGTTAAACAAATAAACGCAGCTTCATACAGATCTCTGCTCTGGGAGCAGAATAAGAAAATAATTTCTGTCTGCTCTCCACAAAAGCGGCTGGAAAGGCTGAAAGAAAAATATTATTTTTACTTCATTGTGTGAAATATCGTTTTGGAGGATCTGTCGCGTTGAGCGTTTGAAGAGTTTTTGCTGGCAGGTTTCAAGGGTCCCCTGGGTTGACCCCCTGGGATTGTTTTCTTCATTAATAAACTTTGCATGATGTGTGTTAAAAGGAACATTTTGTTTGCTTTGTAAATAAGGGATGTCAAACAAGAAGCAGAAGCCTCGCAGACACTAGATGAGGTGCTCTTCAAGGGCAGGAGAAGTTTGTGTGGAAAAATAAAAGTCTCAGGGAAGTTGAGAATAATGTGATTGCCCTATCCAAGCTGAGGCATTGCTGTGGAAACTATTCTGCCTGTGAACCCAAATGAGATCACTTCTTTGCAAATCCCAGAGAGAAAGAGCCACACTGTGCCCTAAAGCAGCAGGAGGGATTCTTTGGAAGGCAAGCGCAGGACTATCTACCCAAAGCTGGGCAAAGCAGGCAAGATGGTGCAGAGCAGGCACTGCCATCACTGTGTGGAAGAAGCATTTTGACAGCTCTGCAAACAGCCCCAGGGAGAGGCACTGAAGAGCGTTTCTGCACCAGCATTTGACAGTCTGATGCTGCTGTGGAAATTACTGTGGTAAAGCTTTTGACCGGATTCAAGGCAGTAATTTGTAAGAAAGCAATCAGCCTTTTGCTGGTCCTGGGGTTTTCCCTCCTATCACAAAGCAGAAGTAAAATTCATCTGATGTCTATTATTGGTGTTTATTTTCTATTGCCTGCCTCCTTGCCTGTATTGCCACTCAACTCTGCCACTGCTTCTGAACCTATTCATTTTGCATCTGTTGTCACCTGCTCTCTTGAAAAGCCCCAATAAGCCTTATGAAACAATTAAGCTCTGTCATTCACAGCTAGATTATCTGAAATGCATCAGAAATGCCATAGCCAGGAAAAAACTGTCCACAATGTCACTTTGAGTCCTGTTTCAGGCAGGGGTGGAAGCTGGCAGACAGACTATGAGGCCCCTGCTAGGCATTGGATGGACCAAGCCCCTCAGCTTTACCCAACCTGCACATATTCCTACAGTGTCCTATTCCTCTGGCTGTCATTACAGGGGGAAAAAAAAATACTCAGGCTGCTTAAAACTTGTTTAGATTAGGAAGAGAACAGTCAAGCACACTGTTTAAAAGTTGAAGGAGGATCAATTCTCTAACTTCAGTGATCCAGGAGAGGAAACATTTCAGTGTCCAATAGTCCTTGGATATAATTACAACTGACAGGATTCTACTTACATTTACTATTTCGTGCAAAGCTGTGCAGTGCATCAAGAAGAGATGGGGCTTCCACAGCTAAGCCTCAGGCTGGCTTTAGAAGCAATTCTGAAACAAATATGAAATTAACAATATTACCTTTTTCTTAATCTGTATTGTATCTTTATTACTGAAATATTTATCATATGTAGGTCACATACCATGCAGTCGGTAAGCTCACTAAGCTGATTTCAGAGCTATGTTAATAACTGAAAGAAAAATGTTTAATTTCACTAAAGTAAATATATTGTTTCAATATTACTGGTCACAAAAATGGTCGAATGGAAATAATTTTTTGAAGAGGTGAATTGAGTGCAGAATCTTAAGTCACCGTAACTGGTGATGGTGACAAATAAAATTTCAGCTAATGTAATTGACCAATAAACATAAATGATGGAAGGATGTCTACCAAAAATTATAAAAGAAAAAGAAATACTCCTGCTTTTGAAATGATTTGCAGTGGATTTAGAATCTGTTTTGCCTTTATAAATTTGACTATGTGTATCTCATTCCACAAGCTCTCGAGTCCCAAATTCTGTTGTCATAGAGTTACTGTCACTCGTTAAAAAATCTTATGCAATGGATAAGATTCATTAAGAACTTGCTTTGTGTATATATAGTCTTCCCACATATAAATGTTGCTATTTTGATTTTGTATTCAAATTTCCCTTTACTGATTCTTTATTTCCAAGAAACCTAGTTTTGATTCACAAAATTTACTTGATCTGAAGAGGAAACAAGCTGAGTGCCTGGTCTGAGTTAACTGAGTTGCACTAGCAGCTTTTTATCAGCTTGTGAGTTTACATAAGGGTAGGACATTTTCATCGACAGGATGGACTAGAAAGCTGCCAAAATTTTTTCCAGATTTGGGTATTTAGCTGCAATACAAGTCAAATCATTTGTTATCAAGTGCTAATTTTTACTGAACTTAGGAATTATATGAAATTGCTATCTTCATCTTATTCTTTTCCAGACAGAAGATAATCATTGAACTGATGGCCCTGATGGCTACCATATCAGAGATACCAAAAATGGCAGGGACGTGGAAATTGAGGTGACCCATTTGAAAGACAAAGGTCTGATCAGATAGCAGTACTTAAACAAATCCCCACTTATCATTGATACAAAGCTGGGTTGGAGGAAGTAGTTAAGTCTAGGCTTAAAGACACTAAATGTGGAAGCACCATTAAATGTCCTTAAAGTATTTTTACATCCTCAAAGTATTTTTAAAAGAAATTAGAATTTATGCTGGTATTCCCAAAAAATAAAGCTCCGGATAGGGACAAATAAAGTATCCTGAAGCACTGCCTCATGAAGTTTTAGTGATGAAGTAGCATGACACACAACTTTTAGACCCTTCAGCTTCAAACAAGATATTTATCATAGTTACTACATGGATTTTTGGTGATAAAGGTCTAATGTTTGTAAGGTGACAATACTAAGGATAGCTCTTCATTCCGCGTGAAAAGTGCTCAGCACACACTTTTGAAAAAGTCAGAAAGATTAGCATGTAATTTACTTTTAAGTACATAAAGACCATATCTTGCAGGTGTTTGGATAACCTCTTTTAAAAATTAAGATTCCTCCATGCACCTCTCTGGGTAGGCTGTTCACTAGCCTTGGAGTTAATGAATTGTCTAATCTATCTTCTTTACTCAAGTTAGTGCACTTTTTCACATTCTGTCCCCTGTGGACATGGGAAATGATTGATCACTGTCCTCTTCATAACAACTTTTTACATATTGGGAAATTGTTATCCCTTCCTCCCCCTCCCCTTGAGCCTTATGCTTAGTCTTCTCTTTTCTAGACTAAACAAACCCAGTTCTTTCAACCTTTTCTTGTAGGTCATGTTTTCTAAACCTCTGATCATTCTTGCTGTTCTCCTTTGCACTCTCTTCAATTTGTCTACATCTTTCTTGAAGTGTGGCTCCCAAAGCTGTACAAAGCTCATCAGCTGAGGCCTCACCCATGTAGCCTAAGGCAGAACACTTACTGCTTTTTTCACTTGTAAGGCATTCCAGGTGAAACACCAAAGAATAATATTTGCTTTTGTCCTAACACTGCACCAGCAAGTCATGGCATTGTGATTGCCTATGACCTACAGATCACTTTCTACAATATTGCTGCGATCATAATCTTTCTTATCTTGTTTCTGATTATTTAGGTTCTTCTGAAGCCATCTAACGTATTTCTCACTCCTTTATCTCATCTTGAAGACTTCAGACCATCTCTTCTATTTACCAAGACTATTTTTTATTCTGACCATATGCTGCAAAGAGTGCCTGTATGATACCAGCATCCACAGCTCACACAGGCTGTTGCATGCTGTGGTCTGTGCCCTGTTATGCCCTGGGATTCTGTGGCCATGTCATGTCTTTAGTTGCAATGGCCAGTCTGCAGTCCTACTAACTCACCAAACATGCAGAGAGGAAACTTTTGCCCACCTCACACATTCATCACAACAGATGTGCTGTTGAAAGCAACTCAGAGAGCAGCTTCAGCTTTAGTGCCTCTAGCCAGGGAACCCCTCCAGGAGCACAGTTCTCCTGCTTGAGTACATCCCATACAACACCGAGTATGAATCAAATGTACCCTACATATATATTTTCTTGGAAGTAAAATAGTCTGCTTTTAGTATGACTTCATCAGCCTGAACTGTTTTGTCTCATACTTTATCTTCTGAAACCTGATGCACTGGTTATTTCATTTAATGCTTTATTTTTTTTTTAATATAATATTGTTATTCTTTTGCTCTTCTTACTTCTTTCCACCTGTTCAGCCTTCCTTTTTCATCCTATGGTCCATTTTCCTCTGCCTTCAGATTCTAATAATATTTTTCCAAGAACCCATGTATCTCCCCCATAACTGTCCTTTGCCTTGAACCATCTTCCGAGGACATTTTCAACACATTCTATCAGTACGTGATAGAACCTACACCTGCATTTTCAAAATAAGACTTCAGAACCATATAAATAAATCTACAAATTTAAAATAAAAGCAGAGAAGTCTGTTGTTACAAAACTGATGGTGAAACTTGCTTCAACATGGTCATCAAATTCTTGACATTTGTCTGAAGATGCATCAGAAAATTGTTTTACTATAGTATTTAATTTTTTGTCCTGTCATGTTTCTTTCCCCCATTCATTATCTACTTCCAAGGTTCTTCCTGGATCTCTGTTTCTGGGGCTTTGCTCATTTGAAGATCCTCTCAGAAGTTTCTTCCAAAGCCGGTGGAAGCCCAGGCCCCACAGAAAGTTTTTCACTGGAGTGATCCCATTTCTGGCTAACTCTCCTTTGCAACATACTGTCTGGTGTCTAAGAAAGCCAAAATCCTTCTGTCAACACTCTGTGAAATGAACTATTCTCCTGTAGGCTGGCTATTATAATCTCTGGGATCACATTCAGACCCTCTGTTCTTAACCTGCCAGAGCTGTGCAGCTGCTGGTCATGTGGATCCAGTAAATCAACCAAGTCTTCCCTCCCCCATCCTCCAACTTCTCTCAGCCTGGTTCTGGGTTATTCCAAGCTGCCTTTCTTCTCTGAACCACTGCTGCCTGTCCTTGCCATTCCTGGGCTGGAATGGGGCTCCCTTTCCATGTGCCCTGCCTGCCCAAGGGCTCTCATGGCTCTGCTGTCACCTTGCCATGCTCTGCTCCCCCATGGAAGGCTGCCACAGCCTATCCACTTGTGTGTCTTCTGCTGGAAGACCTCAAAGGCATTGCAGATTTTTCCCAGCAATGGGTGATAGGAGGAGACAAACCAGTGATGGAATTATTGCCATAACTGATCTGGTAAATTAAGAGTCAGATTAGAACAAAACTGGTGACCTTATTCTAGCCAGGACCCTCCAATCATGTCTGATGTTATGGAACATCTGCAGAGGTCTAGAGGATCTCTCACAGATTAGAAAATATTATTTGGCCTGCTTTATAATCTGACATGGATAGTCCAAGTGGTTCGTTCTGGGCTGCTCAGCAGAAAATTTTCATTGCTTCTAAACATTAACAGGCTAGACTCTTCTGCATTCCAGGTTCCAAATTTTTTAATTATATCTCTAATGTTTTGCTTTTTTCAATTGCTTGGTTTGTGTGACATGGCATATTTTAGAACACTGTTGCTGTGACATTTATTTGAGACAATAGATTTTAAAATTACAATCTGTGTTCAGTGATTGGTTCAGAGCTCCTTGAGGAAGCCCATTCATTTGTCTATATTACTTCAGTCTTACAAAAAAGATGTATTACTGCAGAATAAAAATCAAATTTTGGAACTTTTCAGTTCAAAGCCATCTACAAACGATGTTTTCCTTCTCTTTTTTTTTAATTTTTAATTTTTAATAATGGACTCTTTCCATTGATGAGTTTTTTACATAGCCGTTTTGAACTGTTTTGAACCCTTGGTATTTGAAACAGCTCGCTGATGTTTTCTTAAATTACATCCTCTTGCGGGTCCTTAAAATCCTGAAGTTATTACAAATAAATAAACAAAATTTCTCTTCATGATGTAAACCAGCTTTGAATGAAGTCATTGACTGGAAGTTTGACTTGGATTGCTTCTGAAAAATTGCTCAGACCCAAGGCAAAATTCTGCTTTTCCTCTGTGTGCTGCAGAAATTGATGAGCAGCTGTTCTAAGTCAACTGAGGGGAGCAAACCCCTGTTGCTTAATGCCTTGTTTTAATTTCCAGTGGGAAACCAAGTATCAAAAAGTCTGTACTCTCCAACCCCTTTACTTTCATTCACTTTTTCCAAGTAGTATCCTCCTGAGCAAGTTGTACAGTTCAGTGTGATTGAATGATATGAGATCTGAGTTCTCCCTTCTCTCATATGTTAGGCATCTCATCCCATCAGGCAATGCAGTGGGCCTCAAGCTTCCCCCAATTAGTGGAGTTGATACCAATACTTAATGAGCTGTTCCATTCCAAGCTGAACCACAAAGACAGTGACACCAGCAGACAGCTCAGTTCAGACTCTGCTGTGAGACACAAGACATGGACAAGCAGTGCTGTGGAATCAGGCCTGCACTTGACTTGATTCTCTCCCCTTTCCTCCCCACTGTGGCCATCTGCTCTTCCAGAGATCTTCACCACTCTTATGGATAGCCTTTACATCACCAAGAGAAAAGTGAGACCTTCTATGTCCCCCTGCAAGGATTCAAATCTGAGCCTGTATGACCTGAATGACAGTTTGCTTCAGCACACCATGAGGAGATGCCAAAAAAAGTTTTGTTGATCACTTGTAGATTCAGGAGCTATGTTTAGTCTTAGCACAAACTGTACATTTGTTCAACTAGTGTCTGGAGTTCTGATCATTTATACATATAATTTTGTCTTTTCACGTTTAGTAAAATTTTCACGGATACCCATCAGCAACCCAAACACTCAGATATGAATCATCTAATGTCTTGAGCATGTCAAACAAAATTCTCACAATGTGCTTTTTAATTATTTCATTCACTGTGCTAATAACTTAGCAATGCAAGCAATAAATGCAGCAATCTCTCTCATAATACTGAAAAATAATGGCCAGGACAACCCGCTCTGAGTTCTCCTGAGATACAGCCAGATTCTGACACTGGAGTGGTAGACCATGTTTTAAATGATGCTGCTGTCTGGAAAGCCCTGTACAAACACCAAGATTTTTTATGGAGTAGGGTACTACCTAGTCTCTTGTCCACAACTGGCAAGCATCTGGCCACAATCTTCACAGGAATCAAATCATGGATGAAGAAAAATACAAATGAGATGGCAAAAATTGAAAAGAGCAGTCTGATAATAGGTAAAATTCTATATAAGCATGACATTTAGCACTGTGACTGAGATCTAGGTGCTATTTGCTACTTATCAGTTGACAAAGCTGTTTAGCAAGATGGCTGGTGGAGAGTTGTCACTGATTCTCCAGGGGCTGAGCACTCACACCACCACATTCCCCAGTTCCATGGGCAGATATTAGCACTGACTGCAGAGTGATGCTTCATTCCTACCCCTCTCTTCCACTACCTGAAAACTCTGAGCTGAAAATCAAAATACTGGCAGTTATTTCTTTGTACCTGGAAATGCAGAGCCTCCAGACCACTTCTCCCACTCCTCTCAGGGAGATGGGGAGATGTCCCACCTCATCCTGCTCTGGGATGGAGGTCAGTCGAGCAACACGTTTTGTCAGACTGAGCATAACCAGACATCCTGACTGAGATCAGGAGAGCTGCTACATTCAGCTTCCAACCACAGCTCCCATGAAACTTTGTGGCAGTATTTTAGTGTGGAAATACTTCGATTTTCAGACATTGTGAGGTAGAGTATGGGATGGAAAAACTTGTTGAAAAACTTACACTGTTCACAAAAAACTGATACTTAAACAAATAATTCATTTAGCTGCACACCGATTTTCTGTCAATAAACAGTTTTAAAATGTTCCTGATCCCTAGTCAACTCTGCAACCCATACTGAGCTATTTTATTGCTCTGAGTACCTCTGAATCAGTTATCCCTGCTGTTTTCTCTTCCTCCACATAAGGTAGAGATTTGTTCATCTCGTGGGATGCTCAGTCAGTCCTTGGCTCCCCACACTGACAGCCAAGTTACAGTTTCAGCTCCACAAAACAGTGTTTATATAAGAGCTAGAGAGAAAAGACACCTATGAAAAAAGAAAAATAACTATATTTGTTTGTGTTATAGAAGCCCTCAGCAGCCCCACTCACAGTTGGGCCCCCATACACAGCACAGGGAAAGATCATAGTTGCAGTCAAAGCTGCTTGCAATCTAATTAAGACAAGATGTTAACACTCTGATGCAAAAAATGGTTGAAAAGGGGATCGATGATAGGAGAATTCACTCTTAAAGAGGAGAAAGAAATTAGAGATTTTTGCTAATTTCCTAATTCCAGCATCTGGGGCTTGCAAAATTTTATGGGATATCACAAAACCAACAAATAATCAGGAATTTGCAATAAATCTTGAGAGCAGGAAAAGGGTTGATATATTACTTGATATTTTCTGCTTGGAGTTTTTGTGGGTTTTTTCCACCTTTCACGGGTACTTCAGATTTATACTTTTAAGTGAAAGGTGAGCTAGCACAAGTAACATCAGGCCATATTTCAGAGTGCCATTTTTTCATTGCAGTTATCTGCCCCAGCAGCTAGCTGCTTAGGTAGACTCTAAAAGACAAAGGGGTTTTTTTGAATCATTATTGTTGAGAAAGCCTTAAAAATTGTTATGTTGCACTCAGTCTCGGCAGATCAGCTCCATGAACCACTAAGTACAAAGCTGAAAGAACAGATCAGAGGTAAGAATCAACTTTTTTCATCTGAATGAGAAGCTGAATCTGAGATTTGTCTGTAAACCTTTGTGTTTCACTATTAATTACTTCCCTATAAATAGTATTTTTGTAGGTACTGTGTTTATATCAAAGTCCTAGCAACTCCCTGTATCTTCACTGTGCAGCTGCCATTGTCTTCTAGACCCTTGGCCAAATCTCTGGATTTTGGAAGGTGGAACTGCAGTTTCCGATTTAATTGAACAGAACAGCTCTTCTTCAACAACTGGAGAGAGCAGGCAGCAGGAATAGAGTGTGCAGGAAGTTTTACATCGATCAGAATCATGATTATGAGTTATAAAGCCAGACAGAAATGTGGAAAAAGGGACAATATGCTCCCCTAGTCTAGTGTTGTGTTGATGTAGAACTGATATATTGGCATGCTCAGTAGTAGTTTTGGTGGTTGTTCAGAGTTTACCTGTAAAAGAAAAGTGCCTGGCAGAAGCAGAAGGTAATGGCAATTCAGTCTGCAATACTCCTTTCTCTAAATTATGGCACTGAGAGAGTTACAATTCTGTTTGAAAGAGTTCAGCAAAAATAGTGTTCTCCTCAAAATAGATGTCTGAGTAGTAAGTATGGAAAAAAATTCAGTAAAAGATTCTTCATCTTCATTGAGTCAGTGATTGTTGGTGCTGGAAGAAGAAATCCAAAAATGTCAATTTTTCAATAAGTTTTTGTCTTAAAATTTGTACCTTGGAAGGGGCATGTTGAAATCTCACTACTTTCATGTGACGTAGTCTTGAAAATGTATAAATATATTGAGTTTTGAAAGCGTTCACTAAACTTTGCAGTTGCTACATATTTAGATTATCAATCAGCCATTTGTAAAGTACTGCAGTAACATTTGTAAAGTACTGCAGCCTGGGAGTGCCAGTCTCCACTTCTAATGATTTCAACATAATTCTTAGAATTGCATAGTTCTAAATACCCCTCAAAACTTTACTCCAACCTGGTCTAATTCTTCAGAAAATATAATCCTTCAGAAACAGTACTGAGTTAATACTTCGATAGGATAAAAAGGGATATTCATGATGCTGATTAGAATGGACTGTCAGTCTGACAAATCATGAACATGAAATACAAACTGCTTGTGATCATTTAACTCCTTGCAACACAGTGTCCCAAAACTAGGCTGTTCACTCAATTTCCCAGTTAAAGCAACTACTGCTTGCTCATGTACAATTTTAGAGCAAATTAGACATAAAGATGATATATTTCTTAATTTCCTGCCCTGAGTTTATGTAGTATTGCTGCACTATGTTGAAAAAGCTGCCATATTCCACCCTACCACTGGAGGTATTTCAAAAGTAATTGAGCTAGTTGTTAAAGTATACAAGGAGCACCCACACTGCAAAACTGGTTTGAACAGTTTTTTCAGACTATTTCTCTGTTCTAGTGGATAATAATGTTTGTACAGTGACTATTATCATTTGTCTACACTTAATATTTTTGCTCTTTAGAATAATAGCACCATTAGGCATTCCTCTTAGGCAGGAATGTAAAATGTTAAAACATGACCACAGAGACTGCCCACTACTGAGCTGTGAACTTGCTGTTCTCTGCACCTATTTTGATTTCTGTTTCTTGGTCAAATCCCAGAGACATGTCTCTCGTGTGGGTCAGTAGGGCTCCCAGCCTTGCAAAACTAGCATGAAAGGAATGCAGGTCTGCCCATTTGCTACTAGTAGAAACTATATGCATTAAACGCGAGCTAGTGATCTTAAATCTTTTGAACATTTGCAGTCTAGGGGAGTTTTAAAACTTTAAACTGCAAAGATAATACTTATTCAGATGAAATTAGATTTTGTTTTTCTAATATGCTTTTTATTAGAATAAGTGGTGTTGAACAAGAAAGAACAGGTAAGTGCTAAGTCATATTGGCTGGGATCTGAAAATCCAGAATGAACTTTTGGAGAAGAGATTTTTTAAAATAATTTTTCAGATATTAAACCTTTAATCTCAAGCTATCAGCCTATTTTGTCCTTTCCCTTAGCCTGATCAAAAACTTTGTGTGCTTGTATGAAGACTTTCCCCCTAAATTCTTTATGGAAATTTATTCATGGCTTGAAAGAGAAGAAATAAGACAGGGACAGCCCTCTTCTAATCAGGCAGTCCATGTTCCATCAAGTTTCTCCAGGTGAAACAAATGTCATTAGGACCTGCCCATGGGCCGAGGCAGCCTGCAGACAAGTGCTAATGAGGAAGAACCTGGGGAATATGAGAAAATACCTTTGTTGTAGCATGAATAGTTCATCCACTTCACAAATATCAGCAATGTAAACAGGGACTTTTCTATATGTGTCATGGAAAGGAGACAAAAGCTATCACAGGAATTGCTTGTTTAATGGTTCTGGCACATGGTCATAAAAAAGGCAATAAGGTCACTCCCTTTCCAAAGGTGCAGGGTGCAAGCTGGTGCTGGAGGAGAGGTAGGCACTGTCTCCACTGGTATGAAACAGTCTCCCACCATCTGCTCAGATTTATAGCAGCTGTAGAAGGGAAAGCCCAACTTCAAAACCAAGGGGATAAATAGAAGCTTTATGCCTCTTGTGTCCACATCTTTGTAGTTATGAATTCTGCTCACTTTCCTTTTAGAAGCTCTGAATTTTCATTTAAATATTAAAGGGATCTCCAGGTCCAGAGACCAGCTCAGACTCTTTTTGTTTACAGCTATCCATCTGCTTTCCTAGCCACAGACTGGTTGTCTGTCACATTCTGTTATCTGTCACAATTTGTTTATGGATATTCCAAAGTCAATCAAGGAGATAAGTGTCTCTTTTATGCAGCTAGCAATACCTCAGATAAAACATTTATTGTAATGCATTAATCCATATGTATTAGTTTCAGATATTTGGGTCTATTGGTTTGAGCTACCTACTCATGAGCTGGCATCAAGAAACAGAAGTACACCTGAAATTTTCTACTGAAATAAATGAAAATATATATATGATATCCCTGTTCAGCAAACAAACAAATACAACTCTGCACCTCCTTCCTCATGAAAGCATAAGCTTTATTTGTAATATAGATATCACAGTATGAACAGAAGTATTTAGTTCATGTAGACAAGGGCTCATATTCTCCTAACAAAAAAAGGGCTACCCGCACCCAGCTCAGAGAAACCTTCACCACACATCTGTTTAGATGCCACTGGTTGCACATCAGGATGTCTTTCAGCCTGGAGGCTGATGCTCTCCTGAGTGGGGGGCCACAGGCAGAACCGCCCTGGGCTTCCCACATCGAAGTGTTCAAAGCAGGGGGAGCCAGGCTCCAAGCCTGGCAGTCACACTCCCTTTTCAGAGAAGATAAAAGCAGCTGAGGAGAGTTACAGCACAACCGCAGCATCTCAGCTGTTAAACAGTACTCAAACAAAATGTGTTTCTGGTTAGTTTAAGGAAGGATAAACAAGATTTAATATCTGGCAAAGAACACGAGTTGTTTTTTTCTTTCCCTATTAATGATATGTGGAGTCATTTAGATTCATGTAGCTTCCACTCACGTAAGACTCTGTTCCATTTCCTAATTTTCCATCTTTTTTATTTCCTAAAACATGAGTTGTTGAGCTAATGAATTAAAACACTCTGAGGTTTGGTTTTGGCTCTGTGTGCATCTGTGCTCTTTTACTACCATAATTCAATGTGACAAGTTTATTGTCCTAACAAACACTAGCACCTATTGTAGAACTATAATAAAAAAAGAAAGATTGCCTTAAGCAGCACATTTTCTTCAGAGAAGACCAAATACTACCTATTGACATTTTGTTTTCCTCACATCATGTTCCTCTTTTCATTCCATAGTGGTCCCTAAACATGCAAGTCTGTAGGCAAAGTGGACTAGATTAGACTTTAAGGATCAGCCTCTGCAATGAGCTGGATCAGATGGAATTCATTCTTCTTATTAGCTTTCAGCTGATACTTATGAGCCTGAACTCAGGACATCGTTTGTGCAAGGCACATTAAACACTGTGAATGCAACCCCTGCCCCAAGGAGCTTGCAGCTCGAAAAGACAAGTATGCAAAGATAAGACAGATAAAAAAGAAGCCTAGGACTTTGCAAAAAAATGAAGTCAAGACAAGTCTTTGCTAAATCAATGCTGAAAAAGTCAACACAGATGAGAGGTTGATTTCTGCACAAGAACCAGCTTAAATGTTTCTATACAAATCAGCCACATTCAGTACAAGGCTAGCCCTCCAGATGAATGCCTGTCCAAAAAAATACAAACCCCCACAGATCTACAGCTAAGTAAATAAACTACAATGACCCAAAATAAAATGTGAAACACTCTGTTTTTCAAGGCTCACAAAACAAGATTATAATGATGCATATGGTCCTTATTTTACCCA
The DNA here is from genome assembly GCF_903797595.1 of Erithacus rubecula. NCBI lineage: Eukaryota > Metazoa > Chordata > Aves > Passeriformes > Muscicapidae > Erithacus > Erithacus rubecula. Next base: position 8,646,944 of record NC_136661.1, read on the forward strand.
TAATGGTTCTTTGATATATAGTGGTAAGACTTTAACTCATTGACAGAATAACATGTTCATGTAACCCATTCTATTGCTAATGAAATAATCAAGCCTCCTCTCCTGTATCTCTTTGACAGGCTATATTAAATAACAGGTCATGGAATGTTTTATGAGCAGAGGAATGACACAAGAGTAATGCACGTAGAAATTAAAGAGGAGTCTGTCACAAATTGTTCCCTATTAAAAAAAAATTATATTTCTGCAGAAAATGCTAATTCATTTTGTGTCTGAATCAGCACAGGTAGACACCACAGAAGATTTCTTTAGGGGAAAAAAGTGCTCTCTTCTAATTCACACTGGTGGTGCAAGTGCCCTGCCAAGATGGGCTTCGTGCTGGAGCAGAATATTTAGCATGGCCAGGGCTGGTGGTAAGCACTTTGCAAAAGAGTTCTTTCCTGCTCCCTTCAGTCCTCTCCTTCCTAAAGTGCAACAAAAGCATGACCTGAGGTCTCCAGGGCTTGCTTCCCTTGATCTCCTCCTCAATCTTGCTGTGACAGAATCAGCCTGACCCTGGCTAGGTTCAGTCCTTCTTCTTGGGCTCAATCCTGCCTACACTACCCAGAAGGCTTCCTTTCAGGGATAAACTAGGGAAAATCTAGATGGGGTGGAAACACTGGTCCTTTCTCTTTTAAACTAGTTATTTCCATGCAGTTGAGTGCTCAAGAATCTGACTGAGAGTAATCAGTGCATTTCACCATATTAAAGACTCTCAAATGGCTGTTACTTTTTACCTTTGAGAAAAAGCTCTGTGTCATCAAGTGGCAGGTGTATGGCCTTTTCTTCAAATACTGGATATAATTTATTACACTCATCAATGCCTGGTGAATTGGTGAATGTAATAAATCCTATTGCCTTCAGCATCCAAGCAGCCTGGAGGAATCCATCTGACACTAATTTCATGTTTTATGATATTTTGTTCAAAATGGTTACACAAATACAGCAGGCATCTGTTTAGAGCATCTTTGGCAGTGTTCAGAGAATCTATATTTCACTCAGCTTTCATGCCTGATTTAAATTAATTACTGCTCAGGGAAGGGGCAGGAAACAGCCACAGGTATATATGATGCATGTGTTACATACACGTAATTCCTCTAATGGAAAGAGAGTGGTGGGGGTTGCAATTTTCAAAGCTTCCCACTTAGCCTACTTTTTCTGCCCCAGTCTAACAAAAGTGACTGCACAACCACAGCTGTTTGATTCAGTGAGATACTGTCTGTAATCTGAGGAGGAAGAGGCAAGCCCCCTAGAAAATTCATACTCATCCTGTGCTCTACTCTATATATACAGACCACGAGATTCCACTTCCAGCCCTCCAGGACACTGTGGTGGAGCAGACCCCCACCTGCAGCATGCAAATGAAGGGAACTCAAGGGCTGGAGGGGAGCAGTAACTAATTAAACTTTTCACCAGGGATGAAATTTGGCAGATCTACATACAAGGCTAAAATCCCTAATTAAGTTTAGGAGTGCAAGGGAAGTAGAATTCTGTTCTTGTATGCATTACTAAGGACCAGCATGGCACTCAACTCAGAGTTTATCTCACTCTATGTGAAAGTAAAAAAAAAAAAACCTAAAAAGATAAATTGCTCATATTTTGTTTTGCAACTGGACTTAGAAAAAGAAAGTCATTAAATATTAGACATTTACTGTATTTGTCAATTACTAAGACATTACAAACTCATATTCAAAATTACAAAAATCTGTATTTCACTAATAAAACATGTTAGCTGAAGCATTTAGCATTGCTTTTTAGTAGATATATGCATACCCCTTTATTTCCAGGCATAGAGCGAGGACAGAGACAAATTTTTCATAGGCAGCAATTTCTCTGGTGGAAGTTTGCTATTGAGACTTACAGCTAACATATTGAAATATATTAATAGGGTTTAAGGCTTCCATTTATCTTCATTAAAACCAGTTTGAGTCTGAAGGCTGACTTGAGGATAATTTTTCATATCAGGAATGAGAAGACAAAGGTTTCAACCCCAGTTCTTCAGCTGACTTAAGCAGTGATTCCCATCAGTTTTTACAGAAAGTAAACTTAATAGCAGATATCTCTCTCCAAAGTAGCATGACATATCTTTAAGGAAGTCTGTGAAGGAATAAGAGTATTGTAGGTGAATTTCTCTTGTCTAATGATTAAGAATCTGAGCAGATGGACCTTCACATACCTAATCCATCCTGCAAGTTTTATAGTCTGTGAAACTGTCTGCAGGTCTGTAAAAATGAAGCATTTTGTAAAAAAAAAATATATACTGCTGTTTTTAACTAACTAAATGCTTTTCATAAATGTATGTAAGTCAGTAAAACAATGCCGAATTTCATGCCAGAAACTGCTTGGGAAATCATACCTTTCCTGCATTTAAAAAAAAAATTAATTCTATATCCTGACAGTGCTATGCATACAGGCAGAACAATGCAGCACAGTCCTGTTGGATAAAGGTTTAGAAGGGGAGTGATGTCCTTGTGGCTTCATCCTTTCCTCTTCATGCCCTGCTGTGTTCCTGGGACCATTTGGGATGTCTGAGTGGGAAAGCATCCAGGAGAAAAACACATCACAGGACACCACAAAACCTGGGATCGTACTGAGCTGCAGAAGTAGTGTTGTGGGCTTGGGGGGTGTGCTGGAGGGAGAAGCAGCTGAGGAGAAAGTTCCTCTGTGACCAGCTTTAGGCACTGCAGTTCTCTGTTTGGTCCTTAACAAAGTGGAAAGACTGTGTGGGTTTTTTTCATCCTACAAATAGTCCATGGATAAATGAGGCTGGGAAACAGGCACCCAACAGAGATCACAAACAAACACTTTGTCCCAAAACACTGGATTTGTGATCTTTTTTGGAAGAGGGCAACAGGATGTTGCATTTTTGTTCTTCAAGTACTCTGCCAGAGTATCACAATGCTCACAAGCACAGCACAATCCTGTTGCAATTTCTGTGTTGTAGATAACATCTCATCTATAGACTTCACTGTTCCAACACCCTTGGTGGTGCTCAGCAAATCCTGTAAGACCTATTACATCTAGGAACATCAGGCAAAGTAAGACTGGAGCAAATGTATCTTGAAATTATCTGAAGCTAAAGGGATTTCAATTTTCTCTCTGCAATTAGAAGGAAGATCTTGGAACAATAGGTATTGAAAATTTGTCTGCCTCTGTTTTTTCTCCATAAAATGGATGTAACAATACATACTTTCTTTGGCAAATGATGTGAAATTAACGCATGAAAATGCTATATGGAACTTGGTATTTTAATTGGTAGTATTACTGCAGTTGCTGGTGCATTTGCTCTTACAGTTATTGTGCAAGGGTATCAATCAAAAAATCCTAGTACAAAAACATGAATATGTGAACAAACATCATAAAGAAAATTCACACACTGTCAGATAAGCAAAATACCTCGCAGAATAAGGTCAGACTTCAGACAACGCTTGCAAAGATCAGGACCAAATTTTTATTAATTCACCCTTTAAACAAAACTCTGTTTTGATTGATCAACTGGCTTTCAGCAATGCTGTAAAAACAACCAAAACACCTTCTCAGAGATTATGCCAACAGGAGTTTTGAACAGGTTTGGGGCAATATTCAATGAACTGTAACTAATCATTTTCATCTTATCGCCTACAGAGTCACTGCATTGGAATGGTGTTTGGCTAATTTTCCAAAGGACACGTTTACTATGGATTGTTCTACATCGCTGTCAGGAATGACAGTGAGCCAAAACATACACTGCCAAGGGAAGTGTTTGGTTGATGAAATTATAAATAAGTCATCAACCAAAAGTCTGTTAAAATGAATCATCATTAAATGTTTCTCTAAATACAGTGTTTAATATCAAACTCCAAAATAGGAACTGCAAGACTGTCTTTCCCTACCTCATTCACAGATCTTCTCTTTGAACACATCATGAGAATATTAAGTTAGTTAATTTAAGCTATATGTGCATGCAAGCACATGCAGAGAAGCAAAGACTGTGATATGTTTTACATAAAGCAGGCCATTGTGCACTGATTATAATGTGTAAAGAGGAAATATGTTTATACCACAATCTATTCTAAACTCAAATAGGCAGCAGTACACTGTGTTTATAAATACAAATGCAAAACCTATGTTAAGATAATGTTAAGAGTCTGGATTCTAACCACAAACCCTAGGAAATTCAGAGCAAACTTCGAAAGTTTGGGCCTGATTCTGAGTTCCATGTAACCCCAGTATCTTCACCAAAAATTGTACAGGAGCAAACAAAAATTTCAGTCTGAGGTTCTCCAAGTATGGTAGGGCTTGTGCAAAATATTATCATATTTAGGACTGAAGGCTAGGTACAAGAAAACAACGGAGGTAGCTGTGACAGTGTCCACCAGGGCTTCTCTTAATCTAATAAATTATGTATGCATATGTAGGTGTGTGCAAGAAGGGAAGGATAGAAATGTGCAGTTTTGACAAGCACATCCTCAAAACTCTCTTGTGTTGTTCAAGACACATGTAGACATTACAGAAAGCTTGGAGCAAACTGAATATTATCAGTCTTTTGTGATGCATAATTTACAGCATGACATTACCCATTTTAAGGGGAATACAATAAAGGAGCACAGTCAGGGTGTCCCCATTGAGATACACAACTGGAATATTAATCAAGAGACTTCAGTGAGGAAGGAGGAGGAAATGACCTAAGCCTGTGCAGTCCTGTGCATTGCAACATCTGTGTGATGTTCCAGTGCACAGCCATGACAATAAAAGAAAATCTGATAAAGGCAAGATCAAGGTTGGATCATTCCAGGCAGACAAGGAAAGGACATGGCAATGAAGAACAGTTGATCTTGTGGTAACCTCTTCCTCTCTCTCAACAGAATGAACTAACCTTCCAGATGGTAATGCTGAGACATCAGAACAGACAAGGATCTCCTGCTGTTGCAGTGTATTTCATGTTTTACCTTTCTGCAGCTTTCCATATATACAAAAATCCATACATATATCCTTTAGTAAAAATGGCTTTGAATATCTTATTCCTAGCAATAAGGCTAGTGCTCTGATGAATATAGCAAAGCCTTTCCTGAGACATAATCTTCCATGAATGTCTTGTAGACAATGAATTGTCTACAAGTTCACAGACATCTGCAGAGAAATCCACCTATCTAGAGGGGACTGATAGATGGTTGAAAAAGTCACTACACTATAGTATGTTATATCTCTCAGTAAACACTCACCCAAGACTTGGGCCAAACTTTGAAGTCACCATAAAGTTCCTGAAAGAGCCCTGAGAGGGTAGTTTAGGTGGAATTTAGGCATTAAAATGAGCAAGTCACAAAAGCATATCCAACTGCTTTACTCTAAAGTAGCTATAGATATCCATAAATGGAGCAGCCACATAGCACAGACCCGTGTAGCACAGCTCCGCTCACATGGTGCCAAAAGCCTCCACTTTGAATGGCCTTAATCTGCATAAAAGCAGAAGCTGATGTCCACCTTTCTTATAATAGCTGATGTCTGGTGAACCTCCTGAGGAAGAAGAGAAATTGGCTGCTCACTGTCCTTGGCCTGAGGCAGTTCCCACTCACACTGTGCAACACATGCAGGGCTCTCCTACCAACTTCCCCAGAGACTCATGGCTATTCCTTGGACTGGAGCTTCCTTGTTGGCTGGAAGGCAAACAGGACCAACAGGGAGGAACAAGACAGTGTCCACATCCATTTTATTAATAACAGTGGCAAAACTGACTCCCAGATCAGACACAGGAAGGACCAGATAGCACAATCTGACTAATCTGGAAACAGATATGCAAACCTTCACTGAAATATCCAGAGACAAGAACTGACAGTCCTCAAAAAAAGGCTGTCCATCTCATTTCATCCAAAAGAAAAGAAAGTTCAATGCACAGACTCTGTGAGAATGAGGAAGGGAAGTACGCTAAAATAATAGTGGGTGCTGGTAGAGTCCCAAAACACATCAAGAAGAGTGGAATATACCTAGAGGAAATGTTTCAATAATGTTTGAGTTTGCTTAGATGTATACCATTTTCAAAGGAAGTACAATAAAGGACCATGTTAACGAGTTTCTGTTCGCAGTTAATGAAAATTATACTTCTGATGTTTCTCCTGGTTTTCCATACTATTCATCAAATGATTTTTAATGAGACTCAACTTCAGCTGCAAATACATTGGTCATCTTTCCATGAACATTGACACACCTACTGCAATCAAATATTTTTATTTTACTAGCAAGTTCTAAAGTTCATTGCTGTAAAAAGCCTGAAAAATGTGTGTGTGCATTGTTTGCTATGAATTCAGTTTATTTAGATCAGTACTTTCTTTCAGATTACCTTATTCATGACCTCTGTGTGATAAGTAAAACTGTAAGCACTTTTAAAAAGCTTTAAAAGTTATCTTAAATGTAACGAAATGAAAATATTCTGACTGCAGCCACAGTTAACATAGTGAAAACCAGGCATCAACTCAACTAAAGGAGTCTTCCATGGGCAAAAAAGATTGTGAGAGAAAACTCGGGATCAGTCCATTGTTCCTACCCCAAGGGCAACAAAGAAAATTCCAGGAAACTTGTTCTTTATTAAAAAGCCATAAAGAAACATACTGTATAAATAAGTGTGCCAGATGAGAGCACTTCTATATATGGCTGGATCTAGAAGACAAATTCAGAGATAAATCCTGCCTCCAGCCAGAAACACCAACATAGACCATCACAAAAGCAAAGTGAATATCTCCAGCAAATATTATTGTCCTTCACCAGCCAGCTTGAGATACTAACACAAGTTTGAACCTCAGTAAGACAGAAATCATCCCAAAGGAATAATATTCTTGTCTTCCTATGAGAAGAACAAGTTTATGCATACTGCAACTGTTTTTAATGTGTTGTGGGAGATGCATACAGAATTTCCATTGCATCTAGATGGAGATATCTCCTGAAATCTGTACTCAAGTATCAAATTTTTGTAATATGCTCTTTCTAGAAAGGACTCAGAACTAAACTCAAGGCATTCTTCATGTCTTTCAGTTCTTGGTCCTGTTGAAAGATGTCTTGGTGCTCATTACAAATTATTATTTCTCATAGCAGCTTTATCTGACAAAGATTAGATAGACAGGGTTATGCTGACAGATGAGTAGATGGGCTCAAACCAGAGATGAGCAAGTTGGACAGTCTGCTGGAGACCCTGTGATCTTCATCACCACGTTCATCACCCTGTGCTGAGAGGAGCCCTCCAGGCCACAGTCCACAAGTTGTGGAGATGGCTGTCTGGCATCATGTAGGCTGTGGTTTTCAGGCTTTATTCCATTTGTTGTCATGCTGATACAAATCTTGAATAATTCCACTAGAGATTGCTATGTTAGTGGAAGAGCCTAGATTCGCATCTCTGGAAAGTGAGTTCAGCTCCTCTTCCATGAGGCCTTACTTGCTAGACAGGGAGAGAGCATGTTCAGACTCCTCATCTATTTGATGTCTGCTCCTGACAAAAAAGTGGCAACTCATCAACTACACATAGGAAAAATAAGATTATTTAAAATTATTAATAAAATTATTTGCATAAGAAATGGTTACACCCAAAAAACAGACTCAAAACTTCTGAGAAAAAAATGTATTTATTAAGAGTTTGGAGTTTTCATGGATTTTTGTTAGTATTAGACTCACATAACAGAACACCTAACTCTTTGTCAACTCTATGTTTTTTGTTTCACTTCATAGTAATTTTTTAAAGCGTGTCCCACAAAGTATTTGCAGATAATTTTTTTCCGTATCCATAATTTGATGGTAAAACTGTTTTGGAGTTTCTGTGTGATATCCTAGACTGCTTTTCTGAGAAGAAATATGGATTTTGTTCTTAGATAACCACCAAGAGGTAGTATAGGTCATAATACATTTTGTTGCAAGCATCAGGCATTTCAGGATGCATGAATGACATCAAGGCAGCTCATGCACCCAAGGACATAGAAGTGCCATGGTGTTAAAATCCTAGTTTAGATTCAAGATGAATTCATGCTTTTAAAATTAGATTAAAAAATCAGAAATTAACAGGTGAATGTCACTGGAACCACAAAGACAGAGGAAAGATATGGAACTGAGACAACATTGAAGGAAGATTAGATACGCTTTAAAGAGAAGGATCTTGTCTCTTCTTGAAAATAAAAATAATCCACAACAGAGACAAGTTTATCTGAGTCAGGGAACTAGACTAAGGGAAAGAAAGCAGGAAGGGGCAAAGACCACATAACCATATGGATAAATCTGAACAATATGTTCAGAAAGAAGGAAGAAAAGAAGGAAAACAGTAGAAAAGAAAGAAGCCAGAAGAGAACGAAAGAGAAAAAGAGAGAGAGAGAGAGAGAGAGAGAGAGAGAGAGATTTGTCTATAGGACTTCAAATATCTGGGAGACTGAGAAAAAGAGGATGAGTAAGGTTTTTCTCCCAAGGAACAAGATAAATTTCAAAAGAATGTCTTGTCCAAGGGGACAGGAAGCATACCTTAGGTTTGCACAGCATTTTGTTCAGCACTTAGAACATCTCCCACAAAGCCCTGCAGACATTTCTAAAATCTGAGAGCCCTATTCATTCTCTGGGCTTATCTAAAATTTGAACTTTGCCCAGGCTAATCACTAGGGTGCCACTTGTAGGTTTTGCCTCGTAGGTATTGTTCCATGAGCAGCAGGTGTGTGACTAGCTACAAAATCAGATACACCAAAATTCTATCACACTGAGTGACAAAAAGTCTGAGGGTTCAAAATATCACCCCTAGTCAATGATACAAGCAACAGCTCTCAAGATATTGAGGTGCTTAAAGTAATTGTAGACATAAGACCAGCTGCCAGATGTTGTGCTTTGAATTATAATTTCATACAGAAAGAGCTCATACCAAGCCATACATTATTCATAATTTGAAATATTTTTTACAAATTTGTGTGGTTGATTTTTTTCTGCCTTTCAAAGGAAGCCTGAAAGACTCATTTTTATATCTGAAAATGTACCCAAAGCTTGTGAAGGAAGTCCGTGTCTTCAGGAAATATAGTGTTGTCTTCTTTCTCATTTTCCACAGTGGTTAGTCGTTTCTCTTTGATGTGGTCTCTGGCACCTGAAAAGCAAGTAAGTCCATTTCAGCTCTTATGTGCCAGCATTTAAATACCTCCAGCCACCATCTTAGAACCTACAGCTGAACACTAGGGCTGGGAAATAGGCAGAGGAGTGTGAGGGACATCCTGAATTACATTCCTGCACATCCTGACTTCCAATTCTGAAACCAACAGCACAGCAGTTAACCAGAAATCTTTACCACCAGAGTCAAATAACATCCAAAAAACTAGGATTTATGCACATGTCAGAGACTGATTTCAGCTTGTCAGACACTCCAGGCTAAGTGATTTTAGAGCAATTTCTTCAATTACTAGTCTTTTTGTTTGTGTGGACCACCATGAGCAGATGAGCAGACACCCAGAAATCCCATGACTCCAGTCAGGACTTGGCAAAATATACACACTTGCAGATATACATATATGAGCAGGCACACACATGCACAAGAGAAAGAGGATATAATGCCTGCAATTTCCTACTTTTTTGACTGCATTTCTTTTTTGAGACTGGTTAAGGAGATGCTGTGCTGGGTGGTTAGTGATTATCATTTTTCTGCAGTGTTAGGGTACTTGACATTTTCATTCCCCAGTGACTTCAGTTAAAAACAAATAGGTCTACCTGCAGTCCACATCTGATTGCCAGATGGTCTTTTTGCCTATGAAGCTCCCATCTCCAAGTGAATTCAAATGACCTCACACATACATCTTCAAACATTGCTATCTGACCACAAAAATGTATGGAAAACGCAACATCTGTACATGTCCACATCTTAAATCCCTGTTGTTTTACAAAATATATTGCTTGTCACCCTAAAGTCTAAAGCCTGTTAATGATCTTCAGGAGGAGATGTAAATGGTAGCCTATGAATTTAGAGGTTGTTTGTTGTATTACACTGCTTAATTTCAATGAAATGTCAAAAGATAGAAAACTATTCATTTGAGTCCACTGAAGCAAACAAATATATCCCCATTAAGTACTTCAAATGGTCCCCAATGCACAACAGCATGTCACTATGTCTCTGTGTTGTGTGTATTATTTATCATACAGCTGATATGTCCAAGCAGTTAAAATAAACATGAGATATTATGAAACCATCACTAAAAGTTCAGAGCTGTGCTTACCTGCATAACAAAGGTTTACTGAGCCACACAGCCTGTAAGGTCTAAATTGGTTCAAGGGGATTCCTTGTCATATCAACACCATTGTACATGTAAACCCAACAAGAGGGTAAACACAGGTCCAGTCAAATGACTGGGTGAAAAAAACAGATGGAATATCACAAAGATTTTCCAAACTGCAACAGATTTCTAGGCCAATTAAATATGGTTAGCTTTGAATGGGAGAGGAAATAGTTTTCTTTGCTGTTAAATGTCAAAAAAAAAAAAAAAGTTTTTCCTTGGGGCATAAAAACCCAGTTCATTTTTGGAAACTTGCTAAAATTAATCAACCCTGCATGAACTTTTAACCAAAACAACACACAAAGAAATAGAAATATATAGGGGAATATCAGAAAACGGAAGTGGAACAAAAGAGATTTTGAGTTACGTGGTACTTACATTACTAAGAGCTTTTTCTCAAGATGCTTTAACCAACCAGCATGAAAAAATATTTGCATTTTATGCTTAGCAGAATAAGAAATTGAGAATTAGAAGGGCTGGTTTATTATTACTATGTGCTTTTAAGCTTAAATATAGCCATGAGAAGCTAGGCTGAGATACTCTTTCATGATAAAGCCAGCTTGTAGAATTTGCATTTTCAAATTTTTTTTTTGTTTGATTTTTTGTTTGTTTACAAAGCAAACTTAAATTTTGGAACCTGAGAAGTGCAATTTGCCTTCTGTGAAATTAATTATGATGACTAGTTTCCAAGGAGAAAATGCCAGTTTAAACAGTTTGTTCCCTTCTGCTCTAGTGGGACTTCATTTTAAAAGGGAAAAAATCACATTTGAAATTCTCCAAATAGCAAGCCATCACAAAGTTCGGGCATCCCATGCTTCCAGCACTGATACATATTTAGCTCCTTCAAAGGGAGAGCCTTCATCACACAGCAAAGTCAGTAGTGGCCATCAGGACATAAAGAAAACACTGGAGAAATTCAGTTAATCTATCCTGGTAGACGAGGTCATGACAGGACCACGTGCATAAATAGAAGAGGTATTATTTTCAGATGTAGATGTTCCAAACAGGAATGGACCAGCTGGGGAAAGTTTCCTTCCAAGTCCCCTGAATAAATGGCTAGGGAGAATGCGAGCTGAGATGCCATCCTTTTCTACAACTGTCAGCTCAGGCAAAGTGGGAACAAATCTCACACCAAAGACACAGAGAAAATCTCTTCTACTGTACCTGAAAGGCAGTAGTGCATAATGGCAGAAAGACATGAGAGAAACTGCTTATGTAATTGCATTTGTTTTCATTCTTACTCATATTTTTGCCCTGAAGAAGACATATTGAATATTCAACCTGCAGTTTGCAGTGTGGCTTTGTGATACTGAACTTAGATGGGCTCCTTCAGCTTGTGCAAAAGAGAGCTGCCCATTTGCCCTGCACTTTAAATCCTCGATGGTGTAGGGATTAACCACCTACTCTCTAAACCAAATAAATGCAGTCAGACTAATGTCCCAGAGAGTTTTTCAGTCATTCTGTGTCATCTGACATTTAGAAGGGTATAGGCTTAAATTCCCTTCACATTCTGGACTTGTAGAAGTAACCCACAACCAAAGCATTTCCGTTCCCTTGAAGCCACTATTGCAAACACTTTTTGCACTGCTTGTCAGATGTGAAAAGAGGATGATATAATTGAGCCTGCTTTAAAAAAAAATCAAACTGACATAATATTGCTAGTAACTTGACAGCTTTATGTAAAGCCTTCCCCTGAAAACCCAAGCTGATCACACTGTTGAAGACAAGCAAAGGTTAGGGAGAAGGTTTAGGCTCTAGGAATCCTAGACTCAGGATTTCAGAGGTTCGGTCATATTTAGCTTGCCCTTTGACATGACCCAGGCTTAAACAATAGCTTTGTGGATATGCTAAATGGCCACATCTTGCCAGTTGCTGCCAAATTAATGAGCCCATGTCATTTTTAGTTTACAGTTCAGTCATAAAGCAGCCAAGTGGAAAATGAGGCAGGGACCGTTAAGGAGTGTCACGCAAATTTTCAAAGGGTATAGTCCCTAATTCCTCACTGCCCCTTTCAGAAGTCTCTAATCATTGTTCACTTTCCTCCCTTGATTTCTTCAGATCCTCTAAAGATCCCCCTCACTGGGCAAAAGAGGCTGGTCAGAGGAACTAGGTACAAGTGACTCAATGCAGGAGTGTTGAGGAGGAGTGAAAAATGCAACCTGCACTCATGATTTGCACAAAAGTTTAAGCAATCTGAATGGTCACCTGGATTCCCCAGCTCTCACTCAGGGCATATGCACATGAGTGTTGCATAGTTATAGTTATGCAGAGCATAAGTGTTTGCTGGAAGTGGCAAAAGAAAAATGAAGCTTCCACGTTAAAAGGGGTTGGTTTAAAGGGAATCCTGTCCAGAAATATTCTTGGATAAAAGAAAAAAAATTCATATTTTTCTACTGTCTCACATTATTTACAGGCAGGAAAATTTAAATCAATGAAACCTAGCAACCCATCTGTACTTTTAGAACTCTTTTCTTGGTCTGTGTCTTAATCAAAAACCCAAAACTCAGTTCAGAGTTGCAAAGTTTTCTGCTTCAGTCTTACAAGGATGCATGTGTTGTACAAGTGGTTTTACATGCTTTCAACCTGAAACCACACAAATCTTGCCAGCCTTTCAGTGTGACTTTGGAATTTTGAGCAGCTCTGCTCTACCCTGTCTCGCTCAGCTCCACCTGTGGTTGTACTGGCATATTTCCTCATTCTTAATCCATCTGGTTCCACATTTCTGTCCCTGTTTCTCACCAGCTGTGGACCTCATTCTTCTATTCCACAGCCTGGGCTTCTACCTTGGAAGTGTCTCGGTTGTCAAAACTCAACCGTGGGATTTTATTGTGTGGCCTTGCCCGGATGCACAGGATTCCCTCCTTTGCTGTTGTCAGGGATCAACGTTCACATTATCCTCAGGCAGCCTCCATGGTTCCTTATTCAACTCAAATTCGTCCTTGTTGTTTTTAAAGCCTGCTTCAGACATGCCTCAGGCTCTCTTATACAATTTGTCTCCCTCTGTTCCTCTTCTTGCTCTTCCTGATTGTCTTGCACTTGGTTTCCTGTGTCCCTCCAGGAGCTATGTGTATTCCTTGAAAATTTTACTGGGACTATTCAATTTAACAAAAAATGGTTTTGTTTCATGCTGCACTCACACCCTTTTGGCTCGAGTATAGAGGGTGAATTTGCTAGCAGGAATATTTGCAGATGCAGCAAATTTGAAGAATATAGGTCAGAATATTTTTGGAATATGAATGCAAGTATTTGCAAAGAAAGTCATCTCTAGGAGGTATATTCTTCCAATTGGGAAGCAGAGCGATTGTCACATGACCTCTGTGCCCATCCAAAATTTGAAACACATTTCACATTTTAAAGAAAGAATTTTCTCACGGAACCTCTTGCAAACCATTTACAGACCCTTGGTTAGATTGTGGTGCTGCACCACATGCCCTAAATGGAGAGCAGTTCAAGGCCACACAGGAAGAGCCAAAGAAATTGAGCCTGTCTAAGTAATAATTCTTCCCCAGGATTGCTCAATATGTGTAGAGGTGAGCACTTTATATTAATTGGTAGGAACAAAAATATTTAGGAATACAGAAATCAGTCTTCAGAATACCTGAGATATTCTGGTTTTCTTGGAGTGCACTTCAGGTCATCCTTCTCTCAACCCAAGCAAACTTCTCCCAAAAGGAGGTATGGTCCTGTTCTCCTGCTCCAGCCAGAAGCCAATCCCAGCACCACACCCATCCTAATTTAAGAAAACCTCTTCCAGTTCCCAGCCTAACCTTGTTCCCAGCTATTTCAGACATTTGTGCTTTCTGATAAGAACACTCTTAAGCTGTCATTAAGCTTTCTTTTCCTATTTAAATGCCAGCCCATGTGGTTGCTTAAGCTGCAAGCAGATCCTGTCTCAGACTACTTCATTGGACTAAATGCTGTTGAGCAATTTTAGTTTTCTCTTACAACATCAGTTCTTGTTCCCCTAAATGTGTTCCAAGTCAGCCTTTCTTGGCCCCTGTTCCTATTTGAATCCTTCTTTCTAAAACCTGGATGCTCAGAAAGGCACATTTTATTTCAAAGGCCTCACTGGTATCTGAAAGATTTGCATCAGTCCCTTTTTATCTAGTGAAAATGCCTGTTTTGGCATATATGGTGACCACTCTTGACTTATTCATTGCTTTATCATGCCCATATCCATTTTGCATTCATGTTATTTTCTAATAACAATCTTAATTTTTATAGCAAAATCCATGCTAAGTAGATAAGTAGTAAATACATGATCTTAAAATATGCACTAATGACTGTTACCCTATTTCTGTTACTTTAATTCAGGTTTTTGTGTTATAAATTCTGGATCGTTGCCATACCCTCTCCTTTTGTGATGGTAACAAATGTCAGAAAAAAACATTTCTATGTTTTCTACAAAGCTACTTTCTCTATTTTAATTAAATCCTTTTAAAAGTTTAGCTCTAGATTAATCTTTGAAGAGCTTTCTCAGTAACCCTTAGACAACCTTTAGCTCCTTTGGTTGTCTTGTTGATCTTTCACAAGTTCCAATATCTTCTTTATATAAACTGTTAATTTCTCATGTAAGACCATATGATATGTTTTACTGGAGCTGAGATGAAAGAGATCATTCTTGTTTCCTAGTTTAACAGTGTAGTTAACAAGGAAAAAGTCATGCTTTTAGTCTTGCTTGTTTCACCTTTTACTAAATCAAATCCTGTTTTTCACTAACTTTCACGTGTGTAACTATCTTTGTTTTAGAACCTTTATTTTAGAACTGACATACTGCTGAGGTCAGACTAAAAGGACTAATGTTCCAGCTTGCCACATTCCTACTTCCTGAAACAGCATGTACAACATTTGCTGTCCTCTAAGCTAATGCTACCAGATTTGATTTAACTCATTTATTCAGGATCTCATCACCACAAATTGCACTCATCTTTCCGTTCATTAAGGACTCAGGAAAAAGTTACCCCTTCCCAAACACTTAGTGCTTTCTATATCATGTTCCTTCTCAGGGACTGCAAATTTCCATGCCCATTCCCTTATTCTTACTTGTCTACCCTGTTTCCATGTCAAGAAAAAGGTCCCACAGAAAGGGAGGGAAAACTCATGGCCCCATTTAGACTATGTGGAGGATCCACACCCCTTACTCTTTAGCAATATATGGCCATGGTTTTTTTCTTCTTCACCTTCCTTCCTCCCCTTTCACTTCCTTTTGCATGGGCTCATCTTTGACCTCAGCAGTTTTCATCCACCCCTGTACTTCTGGTGCTGATACTTGCCTCCCCACTGCCTCTTTAGATCTTGAACAGGACCTGAGGAAAATATGCCAACCTCATTCAACAAAATGTGTCCCAATACTTGTGACCAGTCACCATCTTCTAATCTTCTTGTGTTTCCAACCCTTCCAAGAACTCTGATAGAGTAGAACATAACTCCTGCAAGCAGGTGCTTTTCAAGGAAGAAGAGCTCTGCTGATTTAACCCCATTGTACAACTGTGAGGACAATCACAATCTTCCTTCAATTTAGATTGGGTTGATTAGATTGAAAGAAGAGAGACAAATAATTAGCATGAATAGAACAATAGTTGAAGTCATTCTAGTGCAAGATGTCTTTCTCTCCCTTTACCTTTCTTTCTTCTTTCTGTCTTGATTTTTATCCCAGATCCACATTTTTCCATCACTATTATAGTTCCCTGAATTTCCCTACAGCTGCTAACAAGCATCTTAGAATACCATCTCAGATGTTTCATTCTGAAGTCATAGAGGTGTAAGGTACTGCTCTGTGGCTTGCTGCAAGATACCAGTCCACTAGAGGAAAATTCTGGCACTGGTTTCAGTTAAACTCTCCAGTGAGGTGCAGGCAGTGCTGGTCACACTTGAATCATCCACAGCAGGATAGCACAACTTGTCATGGTTCATGGAGAGAAATGGGGGCAAGAAGGATCAGAACTGGGCTGCTCAGAAAACAGGGAAATCTGCCTTTAGAAAGGTGTCCAGGACCGACAAAAGAGATACTGAGTTACTGCAAGAGTATCTACACCAAATAATTTTTGTATTATTTGTCAGCAGAGAAATTTAGATCACTGCTGAGGTACCAGCCTTCTGTGTACTGCTGCTGTTCTTGTGCCCTGCAGAGAAACCCTCTCTCATCGGTGGCTGAACCTGCCAAAGGGGTGGGCTCATGTTCTGTTGGCTCTTCCTGCACCACAGCAGAATGGGCAGAAGAGAGCTGTAACTCCTTGAACTCCCATAAACTGGAATTGCCAGAAGAGTAAAAGAAAAGCACAAACCCAAAACCACCACTAGATCTATGTTACAAAATCCTTGGTGAAAGACCAACATTTTCTTCATTTGAAGCCAAAGACCTCACTCCCACTGAAGACATCAGTCACAGTACAGACCTCTAATCCTGACCAAACACTTCTTTCTGTGCAGCTGAATTTTTAGACTATGCACATATCCAACAGGATGCAGATCTTGGCTAAGGCAGTTATATATGAAGTATTTGAAAGGTAAATGTATTTCTAATGGCAAAAGTTCATACACAAAGTCACTGAAGAACTGTTTATTATATTCTAATCTCTCATTTAGTGGGTATTTTATCCCTCACCTTCTGACCTTGAGCACTCTTCACAGCAGTTCCAAAGCTACCCCAATTAGTTACTTAGAACATAGGCTGACATGGTCGAATGGCTTGGCATCAACATTCAGCCACAACCTGAGCAGCTAGATTTGCTTTAATCCCATAAAAAGTAGGCAGGAATACAAATGTGCCAGATTATCAGATGAAACAAACTAGCTCTGCATCACTGGGCTCAGTGATGCTGTGCTGATTGAATCCATTGAAGCATTTGGCCTCAATATATCCCAGAGAAACAGTCTTTCAGAAAAATAATCAATGCAAAACAGTGTTGTCATTGGAAAGCCTGGAACTGATGCCTGTTACTCAAGTTTTTGGTGTGATATTTAAATGCCAGTGTTTGAATGCCAGGGAACTACAGGCCAAAGAAGCTGTTCCAAGTTGGATTTGGTAAGCACGAGGCTTTTCTTTAAAGCACATTAGTCAGAAAATTTCAGTCCAAAGTCATATGTAAGATTATTAGCTCTTGTGCAGGGGTTTTCTCATTTGTGTTGGCTCTTCAAACACTTTGGAAGCTGTACTGAGCAAAAAAACACTGAACAGCTGAAGATGGTTGTGCTGGAGGCAGGCTTTGTTCCACGCCTTCTTCACTGTGCATCCGCTTGGAATCCCACAAGAAACAAATTCCTTTCTTACAATCATAGTTTTGGGAAAGCAGCTCTGTGAAAGGGAGGGGAAAATATTATGATGAAGCCTCCTTTTTCCAACTTTCTTAGTATTAGAGACAATGGACCCTGTGGTGTCTCATACAGTCAAACAAGAGAAGGGACCCAGCAATGAACAGTGTAGTCATGCTAAAATAATGTTTCTAATGCTAGGATTCCAAGTTGTAAAATAGTCACAGCCTTAAGTTTGCCCCTTGAATATATTGTGAGAAATCCCCTAATTCCCTCCTTCTTAATTCTGTCACTGAAACACATTCATTAATGAATGAAAACATGATTAAAGCAAAAAGTATCAGCATGTAAGGGCTCAATAGGTGGCCCTTACAAAACTTATACCTTGGGTTCATGTAAGTGTGAGCAACCTGCAGAGACCAGACAGCTCAGGGACCAGCAGAGGTTCCTCAACAGTATCCTGAGGCTCCCAGTGACCAGAGGACCCACAGCACTGGAGGGGTCTAGAGCAACCATGAAACTCAAACTGCTTGTAAAGACCACAGAGACTGGAGAACCTTTTAGACACAGGGCAATCTGTGTAGCCTGGCAGGTGAGTTACCTAGTCAAGTGCCTCACAAATGAGTCTGCCTCACATTAGGTCCTCCTAATGTGGTACTTGAGGACCAGCTGTAGGAGTATTGTTTTGTTCCTGCATCTTTCCCTTAGAATGTGTTGTAACATATGAAACTGTTGGGACAGTTTAGTCTGACTGGATAAACATTGTGTTTTATGTTCTCATGACTTTATCAGACAGATAGGTTGGAGCCTAACTTACTTCAAGTATAACAGACACACTAGGAAAGACAAGCTATGGCAGATAGGTTCTTCCAGACAGTGAAAGCAAAACAGCTAAATTTGTCTTCCTGCCTCTGATGCTATGGTTCTTCTGCTCTTCCCATTTATTTTTCATACCTCATTATCCCAAGAAACTTTGAAATAAAGTTCATGGTCACATATGACAAATATGTTTTATTGATTCTTTCCTCTAGATTGGCCCAAGGCTGAATTGCTTAAGCAATACTGTCAGCACTCCAACAAATGGAAAGAGGCAACAAGTACCTCTCAGCTTGAGCTCTCTCTCCCTTCCTCTTCTCCACTGGCAGCCTCAGCTTTCAGCTGCACTGACTCCTGAATGGCCTGTAGATGTCTTTCAGAAGGAAGCCCAAGCAACCACTTTGAATGTGGTTTAGGCATAGCAGCCTCTGTGAATTTATTCTGCACCATGCTCTGCTTCTGTATTCAGTTACAAGCATAATTTGGCTCTGAAGACAAAAGAACTTGGAAGTTACTTTCATAATATTAATTTTATTTAAAATAATGTAGCTCTAGAACTGGATTTATGCTTCCCCTACATCAATGCCTCTTGAATCATAGCTGAAGCCAAAACTACACTTCAAAGCATAGTTAAAAGTGACTGTGAATACATAAAAATGTATTTGTTTTGCCTTTTCCCCCCGCAGCCTCCTCAGTTCACTGTGATTACAACACTAGCACCCCAGTGGCAGGTCAGTATGCTGCCAAGCAGTGGTTCAGAGCAGATTTCACCAGGTGGGGAACAGGGTGCACCATCCAGTTACAACAACTACTGCTAATCCTCCTCCCTGAGCAGGAGTAGCATCTTCCTTCAGTCCTGTCAGTCTCTTCAGTCTGCAGCTTAGTCCTCTGGCTTGCTTTGTTATTTTTTTTAACGTGCTCTCTAGCCTGCTGATGATGAATATCAGAAAATTCTAAGCAAGCTGCCTTATGTCATGATTTCACAAACTGCTGGCTGTCTAATGCAGAAACAGAGACTGGAAGTGAAACTGCTGTAGTAAGAGCCTATAAGAAATTCAGAAAGAAAGAGAGAGAGAGAGAGAGAGAGAGAGAGGGAGAGGGAGAGAGGGAGAAAGAGTAGGTCCTCTTTCCCTATTTTACAAAGGTCTTTTTTTTTTTTCCTTTTATTTTCATGGATTAATGAAAAAACAGCTGAAGGGAGTTGTTAGAAATCTGTGTTCTATAAACATGAAAAAAAATTGTTTTTTCTGCACTCCTTCTCTGTATCCACAGTCCTAGTTACAGATCTGAAATTACTGATTAGTATCTTGGACTTACACAAATGCACAATGCACAAATAAGACTATTGGTGTATTCTGAGTAGAGAAAAGTTAATGATTATCATGTTTATAGCTTGAGTTAAGATGAGAAAGCCATAAAGACAAACTTCTGATAAGGTAATACCCATATCCTAGTGAACTGTGAGTTTTCTACTGGGCACCAAGGTCTCCAGTCTCATTAGTGAGTCACTTGGACAACCTGTTTATGAAGTTGTTTAACCTAGCAGGACTAAATTTGATGAGTGTCTGGAGAAACACTAGCATAGTTCCTTGCTTTGGTCAGCTGCTAATGTGCTAGATCTCCTTTTGGGTGTAACTCTAAAGGAGTGTTATTTTTTGCTTTATCTTCCCTTTGAAAGTTCAACAGAGCCTATCCAACAAGAAGGCAGCATCTCTAAATTGCAGCATGCAGCTTGTATGTACGTTGGTGTGAACAAAGTGATAACTTTGGCTATGTTATTGCAATAGATGGCTCTTTCATGAACAGCATGAGAAATGGAAGAAGCTGCTGAAGTCAGAAAAGGACCTCAGTCTTCAGATGCCAGACCTCCAGCTGTAACATGCCACTGACTCCATGACTGCAGTTGGGGTACCCATCTGCTCTATCACCTTGCCACAGGTGCAGACTGGTGCTGTTTCTGACCTTTTACATATGCTCATCTAAACAACTGCACAAGTGTCTTTTTGTTTCATGGATGTTGGCAAGCCTGTTATTTACCCTGCAGCTAGAGCTTCATACAGAAAGAAACTCATGTAAAGCATTACTGAGGTAAAAACAAGGTTTTCCAAAATGTAGCATGATCGCTCTTGCAGTCACTGGAATTGTATTGGAGCTCAAGCCTTGAAACACCGAAGAGGTTGGGGAGATAAGATCCATTTTGCCTGCTAGAAAAGAAAACAATAGTCATCTGGATGGCATCTCCTTTATTGTCCTAATAATTATGGCTAACTGATTAGGATGAATGGTTACAGACAGTAAAAGAGTGAGGATTAGCTCTGATGTTCAGATAAAAGGTGCAAGTACATCACACTTTGGGTAGAAATTAAGCCCTGTGGTATTTTTGCAAACATTGGGCTGTGTACAGCAAAAGGATGAAAGGTCTAAACTCTGATTTAGATACTTGAGAGGCCTGAGAAGACTGCAGATAGCCAAGAGCTACTGATAGAATATTCAGTCTTTTTCTGTGTGTTAAATCTGGAGAGGGAAAAAAAATCTCAAGTAACATGGAGATAAAATGGAATAAGCAAGCATAACTCTTCATTTAGTAAAGCTCTGGGAACAAAAGGACTGCCTTGAGAGATTATGGATGAGGATATAGATGAAGTTTTTACATTTTATAAGATAATAAAACAACTACAGAAAGTATTTTCTACTGCTGCTTATACTGTCATAACCCTGAGCAACAATAATATATTGACTGCATGGGCACTGTATGGAATTGTGTATTGAGCTTGTTCTTTGCTGGTCAACACATTGCAGTGAATGGCTGAGTTTAATTAATTTGTTATTGTGGTTTTTTTATATTAAGCTACAAGTAAGGATTGCACTTTAAAATAGGTTCCACACAAAAACAGAGAAGAACTGCATCTGTAATTAGAGGGTTCCCAGTGGTATTGTATTTTTTTTGCTTTTGGCACAGCTGGGAACTAAAAGTATCTTAATTGGCAGAAATATCTTAAGTCTCTCCAAATGTGAAAGAGTTTATTACCAATTACTATTTTTCAGTTCCTAACCAAGTAATGACTCTCCCAAAATAATCAGAAAGACAAATGCTGTCCCCATATTACAAAATCAGCAGAAGTAGAAAGAACAAGCCTTACACTTGGCAAACAAGGGGATTTTTTGTGATTTGATGACAAGAACATGACATCAAGCAGAAGTCCAGCAAATTCCAAGTGTGTGACTCCCAGCCACCTGCTAGGAGCTGATGTGGGGCTAGTGAATATGCAGTTCTTGTTGTCATTCATGTTTTGGATTGTCGTCATTGCAGAGATAAATTTGGAGCTCTACAGAATCCTGTCTCTTGGAGATTGCTAACACTTGAAAGCGGAATGAGCTTTTAGAATGGAGTCACCAGAATGGCTAAATACCACAAAGAAAGGCCTGGCATAGGGATAATGGGAAATTCCACAAGGTAGGCATGAGACATACACACAGTAACAAAATTAGCCAATCCTAAAGCAGAAAATTAAGAAACAAAGAAAAATAAATTGAAGAAAACATGCTGTGATGGTGCATTTTCCCCCACACAGCCCCCACCCCATCCTAAGGCCACATTATGATCTGAGAATGCTCATTAGACTTTAGCCTTGATGAACAGTGCCTGGGCTCAGGTTCTCTTGAGCTAATTAGAAACACTGTCTGCTCCCAGAAACTTGTGTTTTCTAACAAGCTTCTTTTTTTTTTTTCTTTTTTTTTCTTTTTTTTTTCTTTTTTTTTTAATGAATAGTCTTGGAGACTTATTTTTTCTTGCCTGAATAACAACCCAAGTGGAATTATGTTTCAGTTATCAAACTTTCTAAGTTACCAACCTCAGCTGTGGCCAGGATGGAAAATTACTCTGACTATAGCCCACTTTCTTGCAACCCTATAAATAACTTTCCAAAATGAGACACTTTGAGCTTTTCTGGACGACGGCAGGCTGCAGACAGAGACCTCCCTCTGAGCAGGGCCTCTCAGAGCCAGCCAACTCTCAAGTTTACCATACCTAGAGGACCACAGGATGACACTAGGTTGCCTCAGGAAATGTGAACATGGGGCAGAAGGGCTCCCCCGGGAAAGCCTTGGTACTACACTGTGTAAGGGATGCTTTCAAGACCCTGAGGTCCACTTTGATGACCTACGTTGCATCACCTTCTCTTTCCATTTATTTTCTAAATTATGACATATTTTGCCACATTACAACTCAGCTTGCAGGCCATAAATTCAGAGAAAATGTGTTCTAGTATCAGTGGCTTTAATATTTTGTAGTCTTCTGATCTCAAGAAGTTTGGCTCCTTTTGGTATCTCCTCTTGCCAGAAAACTGACCCATCACATTCCAAATTTATAAATCTTATTACCAAAATACCCTAGTAAATATATATTCATATTTATTTATGCAATTATATATTTTTAATGCATATATTTTAAAAATAATTAAAGTTGACATAAGCTAATGTAGAGTATACCCAAAGGACAATATACAGCAACAGTCAGCCATAGGTGCTTATAAAGTCTTGTACTGTCTGGACTAATCTCTCTCTTCATTTCTTTTTCTCTGCCTGTGGAGCTAGAGACTGTCTGAAGGAATTATGGAAGACCCCCGTAATACAAATAATTATCAAAGCAATCTGGCTGAGCAAAACTGTTTAACGGATGGCAAGCTGCTTCACACTGTGCTACATTATGCTTTACCAATCAAATGCCTCAGTAGTTAATTCATTGAGCTCCACATGGATTAAACAGGCTAGAGTGCACTCATCCTCTCCTTATGCAAAAGGAGAAGATTTGGTTCAAATGTTGATTTGCAACATGTCAAGAAATGTTTTCTTCAATTAAGTAATCTCATATTAAAGGGAGTTCCATGCCAGAAAAATAAACATGCTCATGCACATCAGTTATATGCAGGATACAATCTTATGATTTCTGTGAGGCAGCTCTTGAAAGCCAGGAATTAATATTTATATCAGAATCATAGCTACAGAAAGATTAGGTGAGTTTTGGATTCAATTTTACCTATATATATGTATTGTAGCCAATTCATTTCTAGTGGATCTACATAGGTTCAGTAATCATAATAGAAAGAAAACAGCCTTCAAATTGGCACTCCTTAGTGAGGAAGAATTAATCCACAGACTTTGCTCCACACAAACTTCAGTATTAATACTCCTTTTACTCAGTTTAATTCCTCACAGGAGGATTTTTTTTTCCTCTGGTCTGAAACTAATTGATTGGGATAGAAACAGGTAATTATTACTAAAAATTATAACAGGCATGTCTTCTGTGGTTTTTACTACTAAGGAGATTATAGATACAAAGATAATCACACTCCTAAGATGATGACACAATACAACAACTCCATTTGTCATTGTCAGACAAAAGAAAGGTACAGAAGAATAAATGTACTATATGGTTTTATCTCACCTTCAATCCCAATGTCTAGGGGTTGACCCCACACATCCTAAAGTCAATGTAGTTACAGCAGAGATGATTTTTGGCCTTGTGACAGGGAGATTGCATTAGATAAGCCAGACCTAGGGAATATATTTTCAACAGGCTTTGTGATGGCATAGCTGAATTATGAATAATTACTGACATCCCATCTGAGAGCCCAAGCAGCACACGATTATGCAGCTCATTGGATCCCTCGGGAAACTGGCAGTAAGGCAGCTTTGCTTTCCTCTGCAGTTTTGCTCACCCAGCTGCAGTAACTGGCATGCAGGGGAAGAAGGCTGGGCTCCTTACTCTGCTATGACCCATGCAGCAGTGGAATAAAACCCCAGGAGTGTGACACAGAGGTGAGGGGACCCAGGAAACTGGGAAAGCCCACACAGACATACTGTCCAGGTCATCTTTTGGTGCCTTCATCAAGCTTTTAGAGAGCACAAGCTACACTGGGGTAGACATTCTTCCAGTTGGAGGAGGGGGGGCAGATTTTTATTTTATGGAGGTGACACATTTAAAATATGAAATAATAAGTCAGCACCCTGTTTCATATTTTCTAGGAATAAAAGCATCTATGGTTTTCTGTTACTTATAATGAAAATAACATAACAAACAAATATTTTAAAATGCTCAAAAATTTTAACAATATCTGTTGATTTGCCCTCAATGTCAGGGCCAAATCAGGGGAAAAACATGCCAGAGAAAGTGATAATCTACTAGGTACTAGATGCCCCACCAACCAAATCTAATAAACTCTGTTGGAGGATTGAGAAGAAGCTGGTCTGACTCACATCCTATTGCTCAGAGCAGGATCTCGAAGATGCTGCCATGTCCTTTGCAGGGTCAGTGATAAGAAAGGCCTGTGACACACAGGGATTCCCTGCTGCTGGCCTTACACCTGCTCATGCTAGACATGATCCTGCTGAGACCGTGTCCTGACAGAATACTGTGCACCTGCTGATGATCCCATTAGAGGCCTTCACCCATTCCCATCCATTAAACACTGCCTAGGACACAGGCTCAGACATGGCCCCTGATCCATCCATGCATGCACTGGTACCAGCTTTGCAGATGTGTTCCAACACACAGCCAGCATCCTCTAGGAAAAACCTGATGGTGCTGCCCACGTGGAGGATGAGACACAGTGACTAGCACTGACACGCTGTAGAAATTGAGGTTTTGCTCCCATATCCCCAGCTCTAGAGTTTGTACTGGTGCTTAAATCTGATTTGGACACAAAGCAAATTTGAATTCAAGTACAGTAGGAGGTTTACATTCATATGATATGCTAGAAGTAGTGAAGTGGCCAGGCCACTCTCCTGCAATGAACACAAGTATTAGTGAGAGTGTCTAATCAATTAAATTATGGCATAATAAACAATTAGTTAATGACAAAAGTACAATGGCTTTTTAAATCCTGGTTAATTTTAGGGGGGGTGTTGTTTGGTTTTTTGGTTTGGTTTTTTTTTTTTGTTTTATTTTGGTTTTTTTATTGGGGTGGGGTTTTTTTTGGTTTTTTTTTTTAGTTTTAGATTTTCCTGGCACTGTGAATTTTTTGTGTTTTAAAAATGGGTAGAAACTTCCTCATGGGAGAAGAACAAATCCCTGCTGGTGACTGGACTTAAGTAAGTACCACTGCTTTGTACAGGTAATATGCCTGAAGTAGCATCTCTTGTTGATTCTGCTTTGCCTCCTATCAGAGGAGGCTTAGCAAAGTCAGTAGGTTTTCTTTTTGTCATTGACTGTCTGAGGGTAAATCCTTACCTTCTGTACCTAGGCTTTAATTTGTTCTAACCTTTACCACAGAGATGCTGCAAGGACTAAGTGCAGCATCATATATAAGATTTAAATAGGATCCTCTTAAGCAACTGGCAGTGAACAATGCAGGCAGTAGTAAGCTCTTTCCCACCAAATTCCTGTTTCATTCCAGATGAGCTGTTGGATGCAGTAGGTACAGTCCTGTGAAGTTCACCTCATGTACACGCATTCATTTGCAACACTGACACCCTGTTCCTACAGTTTGCAGAGACTGGGATTTGTTTCAATGGTTTTAACTGGGCCACTGCTTGTTCATAATTTCCTGTTGCTTTGATCATGGTTTTCCAGCTCTCCTCAAGTAAGTTGTATCCTCCAAGGTGGATTTTCTCCTTTCCTGTGCTGGGCCAAAGCATCTAAGTGACCTTTGATTTTTTTCTTCTTTCCTCTTTATTTTTCCCCTTTGGCTTTTTTTTTTTTTTTTTTTTTTCTGTTTTGTTTTGTTTCTGACTCGCCATATGTGAGATAATTGTGCCCACAGGAATTCCTTTCAGAGTACCTAAGCACAAAAGAAAAACACCCGGCCAGTTCTTTTTCTAGAGCAGTACAAACATTTCCTTAAACCTAAGTGTCTCAGGAGGGGCATTGACAGAAGGCTCCTTTCACCCAGAAAGCCAGCTCTGTGCTGAGCTGCCGGTGAACCCTCAGCCGCCTCCTGCATTTTGACGTCACTGATGGAGCAAAAGTTTTGCCAATAAAAGCAGTCAAGTTCTTTGATTCCAACTTTATGACAATGGAAAGGAGGCCAGGGCCAATCACGCTGTGGTGGGGTTTATTAATGGAAAAGGGCAGTGGGAGCCAGTAACTCTTTGGCAACTTTGTTCCTTTGACTACTGTCCCCCTGCCTTGTACTTGATGGATGGAAAACTGCATGCTCTCCTCTTCAGTGATGGCTTTCCCATGCTAATAATCTCCCCAGTAAGAAGGCCTGGACTAACATTAGGAACTTGCACAGCTTGGGAAGGGCAAAGCAGATCTTAAAACCACCCATGTGATTTGACGGCTGCAAGGAACCATGCTAAGAAAATATCCCTGTACTCTGAACTCATCTTATTAAGGGAATAAATCTGATTTCTTCTTTGAGCTCTCCTCCCCTGTGGTCTGAACTGCTAACCCTTTGGATTTAATAGATGAGTTATGTCCCTGGACAATGACACAAAAATTTTAGTCCTATTTTCAGCATATCACAAGAAAATGAACTGTAATCTCTCCTCAAAACTGTTTCAGAATGCTTCTGTCTGTCTCTGCACGAACAAAAATGGGGCTAACAATAAACTTATCAGGGGCTCATTTTTCCCAGGTCCAGCATGGTTGTGTACTGAGGAAAGGGATGCTGTCTTTAAATCCCAATTTGTGGAAAGGATAGATGGGCATTGCTTTTTCCCCACTTCCCTGCTCTGTCACTAAAATTGCCTGTAAATGCCTCAAACAAAGCAAGAAGAATCCCCATACCATGGACAGTGAAGAACAACACAGGCAGGGGGACATCTGCTTTAGTGGCCAAGTCAGCTTTAGGGAGGACCAAAATCAAAGTAAGGAGCAAGACATACAGAACTTGGCTGGAAGGTAAGAAAGAAGGGGGAAATGCCACTTCACTGGGAAAGAAACTGGTAGGGGGCCTAAGTGCCTCTTGTTTGCTTCACCAAACACATCACAGAACAAGTCAAATCCCGGAAGTTTTAGGAGCTCTTTCCCTCTCCACTTTGTGATCCAGAACACTCTAAGTGCAGTCAGAAGTCTCCCAGTCTGGATGGTTATTCATGGACCTTTGCTGGGCACCAACATGTAATCAAGCACATAAATTACACCCTGAGCAGTACGCTCCTGAACTCACCTCCCAGAGAAGTAACTGCCATAGAGGATATGAAGTTCCTGGCAAAAGAATTCTGCAGCACAGTGTAAGATAATGTCAATAAAAATTCTGAAAAGCAAAGCACAACTCCGTAGGAGCTCATGCTTTAGGGCATACTTTGGGTGTGATGATTTTACTGCTGTTTAAAAAAAAACAAAACAAAACAGGAAAGGATTCAATTTGAGCTAAGCATCTTCAACATTTGTAGCTGTAGAATACAGATTTCAGAACAATCCTTGCTAAGGGACATTACAGATAACAACACAACAACTTATTCCTCTCTTTGTCTGACAACTAATAAAACATCTATCTCCCCAAAAGTGTACAACTTTAGATAACTAAATCTCCTTAAAATTGCACAGAAAAAAAAAAAACTGCATTGAAATACAATTCATTAATTAGCAGTTGTGTGGGGTGAGGATGCTAAGTGTCATGGGATTTGGAATTTTTATTACATGGACCCTAATTCATAAGAAAAGTTTGATATATGTAGGTTGGGGGGAGTGGTACAAAATATGTAAGTGCTAATGTTCACAATATACTGTTCAAGTTTTTTATAGCAACTTGAAACCAGAATTTATAGAGTGCTATTAAAACGTCTTGGTTGTATGTGTTAGACCTTGATAGCAGCTGGATTAGCCTCAATTTTTATATTTTTTATAGGACGAAGAAGAATGTGGCTGTGCATCCCAGCATGTGAGAGAGTTTATCAAATACAAGGCAGCAGCCAGAACAACAGGAAATCGCATAAGAAAGCCCAACTCCTGGCTGGCAGAAGCACATTGACCTCTCCTTCATGTCACTGGGTTTAATGCTCCAACTTCGCTGTAAAAGCTTCTTCCCCGAGCCTGGGTTCATAAACGTGTTAGTGGTCCTTGATGTTCCCAGCAGAGGACAGTAAGGAAAACACAGCCCTGAATAGCGCACATTGATTGCAGCAAATACAGAGCAGGAGGGTCAGAACCATTTCCCAGCCCGGAGACAGTGCTGTAGAACTGAGCAGCTATTCACAGCCACTGGATCCTCTCCAAGCCGTGAGTGTAGATTTTCTTGTATCATCTTTGCAGAGAGGAATTGTGGTCCCCAGTGCCTCCCGCTTGATTCAGATAGACTGTTTATTTGTTTAGTCCTTAATGATATTATCCACAGGGCTAGAGCCACACAGGGAGGATTAGGAATTCCTGAGGGAGAAGCCGTGTGTTTATCACCCTGCCAGCCTCGTGTGACACAAGCCAAGTTATTTGTAGCTGTTCTTCCCCTCTGAAGACATGGAGCATGCAGCGGTGGGGCGAAGGTGTTGGATCGAACTTGCAAAGGCACAAGGTTGTCACAGGGAAAGTGGTAGGATTTGCATGCTAGAAACTCATTGCTCGACTACCTACAAACAGCTCTACCTCTGGATGTTTTTAAATGTAAATGACTGGAAGGGGGACATCAGAGATCGAAGCCTTTCAAACATTGATAACATCCCAAACCTGTGAATTTAACCTGCCTTTCAAGAGCATTTAATAAGCCATGCAACTGAGATTTTAGGGGACTTAAAAAAAAAAAAAAAAAAAAAAAAAAAAAAAAAAAAAAAGAAAGAGAGAGAGAGAAGAAAAAAAACCCCTACGTTTTTAAAACAACCAAAAAAAGCACCAGCACAAAAAGCTCTTGCAAGTGTGTGCATAAACTCAGCGAAAGAGGAAGAGGGGCCAAAGGGGAGGAAGAAGATTGTTGGTTTGGGTTTTTCTTCCTATTATTTTGCTTTATTTAAAAAATCGTTTCCTATTTTAATAAATATTTAATCATGGAAAGGGAGGGGAAAGGCCAAAAGTAACAAAGAACTGTAGGTTGTTTAGATTGCTTGGGAACTCCCTCTTTGCAGCTGACCATTGCTACATGTAGGTTAATTTCCACATGGAGCTGGAGAAACTCTATCCCCGGTTTGTGAAGTACGGGTCAGCCGAAGCATGTTAATCTGTTTAGCATGTGTGCTTCGTGGAGGTGCCAGACCACCGCCGTGCAAGAGCAGCAGCAGCAGCAACCACAGTCCTTAGGGGTAGTTAATAAAGGCTTAAAGGGAAACAAGTTTATAAAGGTTTCAGCTCGTGCACCGTGCCAGCTTTGGACATTTCAGACTCCCAGCCCTGTGGATCAGAAAGCCGAGAAATCCCCGGGCTATTTATCGCAGCCCTAGAATGCAAAACGCCGGTGGCGCAGCCGGGGAAAGAGCGGGAAGAGCCGGAGTGCTCCTTCCCCCCGTGAAAAGGGGGCACCAGCTGGATCTCCCCAAGGCTCTAGGGGCACCCCGAGCCCCGCAGCCCCGCACATGTGAACCTCCACTGCTTCGGGTACACAGATACGGTTTTGGAACCTCTGTTTTAACCTGCACCCTTGCCGATGCAGAGCCTCTCACCCAGCTGGAGGCTTGGAGAGTCGTACGAGCGGCTGAATGAGATAATAGCAAATAAAACAACACGGGCTTATTCCTCCAACCCCCCACAATGCCAGCTAATCAACGTCTCGTCTCTGTCGAGGATGAGCTGCGAGACATGTGGCGCTCGGGCTGACAATGTCACTTCTCTCTCAACATTTTTTTTTAATTTTCCTTTGAAATTCTAGACACTTATTAAAGCATTTTTAAATAATCAAAATATTTGCTGATGAGTATTTATTTTGACAAGGGTTTTGGTTTGGCTGTCGACTTTCCGTTCAACTACATTGACTGCAGTATTAATTTACTATAAAACCAAATGTGGTTGAGATTATTCTGCCTCGATGCTAGATTTCAGTCATTCTGGAGAAGTTTTTCTGGTAGATGAAATGAATAGTCACAAATAGAT
Source organism: Erithacus rubecula (assembly GCF_903797595.1). Classification (NCBI taxonomy): domain Eukaryota; kingdom Metazoa; phylum Chordata; class Aves; order Passeriformes; family Muscicapidae; genus Erithacus; species Erithacus rubecula. Next base: position 8,677,247 of record NC_136661.1, read on the forward strand.
CTCTTTCCATTATCCAGCGTGCTTTGCCATGTATTCTTGCCAAAGGAAGCCGACACTCACCTACAGGAAAAATATCCCGTGAACAGATACATACCGTCGTCGTATCCTGAACGCAAGGGCACTCATGCAGTCCCGCGGTGTCGCTGTCCTCGCCGAAGATCACAAGAAGCCACAGACTGGGACGGGGATCCAGAATTTGGAACCGAATTACTCCATCGCGGAGGGGTTCTGGACGGTGCCCTTCCGCTGCTGGGCACTCGGACCCAGCGTGAATCCGGGGAAGGGGCCCCACTTTGGACAATCCCCACCCGACAAGGCTTTTTTTTTTCTGTTTTGTTTTGTTTTGTTTTGTTTTTTTGTGTGTCCAGGCCTTGAGCGCTCGTTTCTTTTGGGTAATGTATTGACGGCGATAAGATCACAAGTAAGGGGACAGAGACAGAAGCAGCCGCGACAAAAATACAGCCTCCTGGAGAAGTCTCTGCCCGCTTTCCTGCTGCCTGGCAGACCGGCTCCCAGCCGTCCTCCAGTAGTAATACGCACGTGCCCTATTCCCCTTGTTTCTTCTTCACTTGCAGAGAACGGCGGCAGCGGTCACCCACAGGTGTCTGCTGGCACCGGCTCATCAAGAGCTGCGGTCCGGCTCCTCTCAGTGGATCCAGCTCCCTCCAAGAGACGAAATTCTGCACCAAAAGAGCCTCCAGTTAGGCTTCCTGGCCTTTCCTGCCATCTTCAGTATTTACTTTACCCTGCCAGGCTGGTTTTTTTTTTTGTTGTTGTTGTTTTTTTTTTACTTTAACATTTTGCAGTTTTGTTGATTGGTTGATGTGCGGGCGCTGTTTGTCGTTTGTTGTTTTACAGGCTTGCTCCCACCTTTCATTAATCATTACGTTTTTCATTAACGCTGGAAGATCTAGGCGAGACCCTGAGAGGGGCGGCAGCTCCATGGCTTGATGCGGTTTCTGAAACCAACCTAACACGCCAGTAGGACTCTCTGACACTGACGTCGAGCATCCTTAGGCCGAGGTGTGCAGGGGGAAAGTGTCAACTATTTCAGAATAGGATAGCCCTCCCAGTCTATGCTTGCGGAGGCAACACACTCACACACAGAGATGTTTTAGAAATTTTCTGGGGAGGAAAAAAAAAGTGTTCTCTGTTTTCTCCCCTGAAATATTTCACAAAATGTTATTTCCTTGAGGAGCGTCTTGGAGGGGTGGGGAAGAGGGGGCGGGGGGGTGGGCCAGGGTGGTAGTACTGTCGATAAACGTGAGAAACCCTTCTCTGCTTAGGGCGTTTAATGCTATGAAGCCCTGTCTTCGAGGGGAAGCAGAGATCTCCCTTTGCTCCCCTTGCTCCATGTCCTGAGCAAGCCTGTTCTGGCTTCTCCAACTGAGCAAGGAGCACGTGGGGAGATGACATTGTCACTTGAAGGCGCTAAAATTCCTTTTATTGCTCTAATGACTTATTACCTATTCTCTTCCTCTGAAGGATCCAGTAAAACCTATTCTGTTTGAAACAGCCACTGCGCATTCTGATTGCAGGCCAAGTAAGAGTCCTGCCAGGGGAGGTTTAACAATGAGTTTCAGAGAAGTGTGTGTATTCTGCGCTTAAAACATGCTCCTGGTTAGAAATTCGGACGTTCCTCGCGCAACAGCTCTGCCCTCGGCCATCTCTGCTTCTTCTGGAGCAAGGGACTGTCATTTTCACTTCGGTAGCGCCAACCAGGTAAACGAGCCTGCAGTGGCTCATGAATAATCGGGATAATTTAATGGCATCTGACTCGTAGACCCATTTCATCCAGCAGCGGCATCCCCTCGGTCTTTTCAGAGATCAGAAATATTTACACAATTACGTGCAGATACCAGGTTGGCTTTCCAGTAAAAACGAAAGCTCAACCGCCTTCGAGCTGCACTGGCCCAGTCGCAGCGGCAGCGGGGGTAGAACTGCGCGGAAGGGAAAGGTCCGCCCTTAAAGCCAGCCTGCACGGAAGGGACAGGCAAAGGCGACGACGACTTCTTCGTGCTGCTGCAGAGTGAGTGCTAGGTCAAGGGAGCTTCCCAGACACGATGGCGGGGGGCCCGGCGCTCCCCTCACACCGACGCGAGGGTGCAGTGGGCACAGCCATTCACCCTCGGAGAGCGAGTGGAGAGGGGCGCGAAGTCACTTAGCGTTGAGAGGAGTAATTTCGCTGCTGAGAATCTGGCGGGAAGCATTGGTGCGTTTCAGACGCTAGGAGATCCTTCTCCGCCCATGCCGAGACGAGAGCCATGGAGTCCGGCCCAGGTGGAAGGGCCAAAGCGGCCGGGATACCCAGATTCCCAGGCTTTCGGAACAGCCCTTCAACACCGCAATGTCCAGCGGGAGCATCTGCACGGTGACCATCCCGCTGGGACGCTCCATTCCCTGGCCGACAAGGCTGAAGAAAAACAAAGAAACAGCTACAAAACAAACAAAAAACCTGCACAACCTAAAACAACTATACAAAAACCCACCAAAAAAAAAAAATCCCCGCCAAATAACCCACCTCTCTCAAGATCAGGACGTGAAAATAGGATTTCATAGGAGGCAGTGCAGGCACGCATCATGCATAGGCCGGGTGCCGATGCCACCTTCCCGAGCCGCTCGAAGGCTGTCGCCCGCAGGGCTCCTGCTGGCCGGGTGGCTCCGCACGGGTGCAACAGACGGGTCCCACCTCCTCGGCTTCACCCTCCGCGGGCAGAGGCTTTCCGTGGCAGGACGTGGCTGGCTCCGTTCCCTCGGCCCTCCCTCCGTACTGCCGGCACCAGGCCCACTTGCCGCGGTTCCTACAAGTCTCGGGCCGAACGGCATTACAAAATGCGGTACCGCGGGCCAATAAATTCCCCCAGCTCGACGCAGAGTAGGCTTCCCCCTTTAGAAGCTCTCCACGTGTAGAGAGGTATTTGGGTTGTCTCTGAAATAATAAATCCTAACAGCAGACAATAAAATTTACTATCACAGGAGTAACAGAAGCCTAAAATATTCCGAACATATTCCCTGAACAAATAACATAATCCCTGGCACACTAGAACACATGGTTTGCTTCAAACATGTTTCATTTTGTCATCGCATTGAGTGTACAGTATTTCTCTTTGGGTGCAAGAGTGATTGATATCTTTGGAAGAATTGTTTGCAAGAACATGAAAGTTGCCAAAGCAAACACGTTGGAGGGAAGTGTGCAGAAGGGGGAGCAGAAGTATTTGGAGTAGATCAGGGTTTGGGGAGTTCACACAGAGGTGAGACAGCTAGAAGTAGAACAAATAAAAACATTCTGCACACTTCATCTAAATAAATTATATACAAAAAAATGCCCTTTTGTAGCCGGCAACAGCACAGTTACCACGCTTTCCTCATGCCCCTATAGAATGTGGGCTGGAAGCCAACTTTCTTCAGCTAATGATTTGTAACTTTTGCTCCACTTGAATGAGTCTATTAATATTTAGATCTTTACAGTTCTGCTCCGTACAAGCTGTCAGCATTGTTAAACAAAATAATCTATTTACCTTCTGCTGTACGTGTCCAGCAGTGGCTTGCGTGGCTCCATGATGTACATTAACATGTTTTTCTTATGCTCCACTGCACTGGCCAGAGGCAAAACTTCACATATTCTGCTCTGCCTTTCTAAAAAATAATGTTTGACAAAACTCATTAGATAGCGCAAACTTTGGGGTGTTGATTTAATAACTTCCATTCCTGAAGGACAAATATTTATCTCAATTCTCTTTTTATTTCTTTCTGCCATCAACATCTGGGGAAAGTTGTTGTTCTGACTGGTTGAGATGGCCAGAACACACGAGAACTTTGGCGGCAGATGGCGAGGAGTGCGTGTTTTCGGACACGCAGATCGCTGTCCCTCTGAAATCTCCCTTCATAAAGCCCCTGACCCTTCGCGCCCCACCAGCACCGCGGCAGTGGCCCCCGGGGCCCTGGGAAAGGCCGTCCCCCAGCGGGGCGGGGTGGCGTAGGGCCCCTTGCATCAACCTGCTTCCATCGAATCAACAGCTAGAAAACGGAAAAAAAAAAAAAAAAAAAAAAAAAAAAAAAAAAGCAAAAGCTAAAGAAAGGAAAAAAAAGGAAGGGGGAGAGAGAGAGAGAGAAATTTCCACAGATCCACACATCTTCCTTGGGGGCGGCTATGACTCTGTTCCCCTTTCTGCGAGGAATTTTCACTAGGGTCTGGATTACAGAGGGGCCTAACCCATCTTCTACCCTCAGCCTTCCCCTCCCCCCAAAACATCTAATCCCTCACTACCTGCCTTTTTGACCAGCCTGGGGTGAACGGCACGGCTGCATGAAAGACATCCCAGGCAAAGGCATAACCCAGACTAGAAGGAATGGAGGAGTAGATCAGTGTCAGGGAACAGGCTACAGCCAAACCTCTCATCCCAGAGCTCTGCCTCTCTGCTGCTTTCCTCGCCCACGAGGAAAGTAATGTGAAACATGTAAAGTGTAGACAAACAGCTCAGTCACCTGCTGATTGTGATGGACTACTAGGCACAGAGCTGCAGCTGCCCTGGGTCTGGAGACGAAGCTCTGTCCTCATCTGCTTACTTTCCAAAAGGGAGAGGTCACCATGATCACTGTCTATCCTTGGGCTCTAGACTTGCAGACAATGGTCCTGGGAAGATCCTGTACACTAAAATTAAGAAACTCTGAAACCCACTAACTTGTCATGATGTTCATTGATCCTTAGAGTCCAGGCACCCTTCCTGACTGTATCTTGGGCATCTCTGGACTTGCACTTTGTGATGAAATTCCCTAGATGCTGTGAGTGCTGGACGGGTGTAGGCAGGGGCACAGCCCACGAGCAGGGGCAAGCCACAAACTGCCTTTTGGAGGCTCTGTGTGCATGCATGTGTGCTCGCTTTTGCATCCTCAGTAAACCAGTGCGATCCAGCAGACGTGAAAAAGTTTCCTGCTCGTCCCCCAGAAGCAAATTTCTGCCTCTGACGAAGGAGTCTGCCCTCTCAAACCCGCAGGTGGGTCCCAAGGGATTCCGTCAATACGCGGTCCTCAGTGGCGCAGAGATTCACCGCTAACACTTTATGAAGACATGCACTCTCTGCAGCCGAAAAAATCTGTCCTCTGAGCTAGACTCATTTTTGGAAGGGGAAGGAAAAAAAAATTCTATGTCCCTAAGGGAAGTATTTGATCGGTTTTGTCCTTGGGACTTGTCCTGTTGAGTTCACTGAAATTAGACATGATACAGCGTGAGCAGCTCCCCGTATGTCCCTAAGGGAAATATTTGATCGGTTTTGTCCTTGGGACTCGTCCTGTTGAGTTCAGTGGGAGTAGACATGATATAGCTCCCCGCCTGGCCGAGGAAGAGCGCGGCAGAGCCCGGACACTGGGGGAGCCACCCCGCTTCCCACCTGCCAGCTCATCCGCGTCTCGAGCAAGCCCTTCCCGCTCTGGTAGTCACCTGACGACTGGGACGAAGAGGAGCAGATCCTCTCAATTGTCTCCTGTTCCTCTCCCCTGCGGAGGGTTTCAGGAGGAGGTGACTCTGAAGACTTGAAAGAAAGAGAAGATTTCAACAGTATTTCTGTGCCTAACGTGCCCGTACGTCTTTCTCTCAGGAGATTCCACCTGCCAGAGGCTCAGAGGGGCCTCTTCTGGGGCAATACGGGGATAAAGGGATGTGGATATATTTCCCTGGTAGATTGCACATTTTATCCAGAATGCCCACCTCAAGAAGAACAACAATTTTAAAAAATAATAAATAAATGAACCTCAGCTTTATTCTGTTTGCCGATACTTGGACTGTAATCACCAAAGGCCAGGGGTGAAATCCGCACCACCAACCTGCTACCGACCCGATGGTACGGACGGGGCCGCCTCTGCATTCTTGGTTACCGGCACAAGGACGGTGTGCTACCCTGGGTCAGAGCCGGCTGTCGCGGGCTCGTCCCCTGCCGAGTCATGAGTGTGAGCTCTTTTCAGGCACTTTTGGTCATATCTATCCCGTAATCTAAGTCATCTGTGTAGCAGGCTTGAGTTAATGAAGAGAACATTTTCCTCATCCCTTCCCTCGCCAGCGCCAATCGTTGATTCGCCTTTATGATGACAAAATTATCTCTGTCGTACAGGAAAGAAACGGCCCTGCAAATCCGAGGGGTGCCAAACCGAGTGCCCAGCTGAGGCCACTTTTCCCGGGAGCGGGACGACCCGAGGGCTGTCCGCGCCCCTCCGCCCACCCCGCGGGAGCATAGAAATGCGTGTGTGGGTGCTTAGGTGCGCGGCGCTGTTCTCAGGTTAGAGATGGAGGCATAGGGTACCCCGGGGAGAGCTTTCCAACCTCTCCTCCTTCACTCAGCCCGGCGGCCTGTCGGAAACTGCTTCCCTGCGTTGGGCTTCCTGCAAGAAACGTTTGGGGGACAGGAACCGTCATTTCCGAGGGCGACTTTTCCCCACATTCCATCCTCCCCTTTTTTACTGCACTGTTCTTTCTGAACGAGGCCGGCGGGCACAGCGAGGAGGGCAGCTGGGTAAGAAAGGAGCCGGGCTATGCGCTCCGCACCTGTGCGTGCGAGGGGAGGACGGCGACGGCCTTTCGCCTTCCCTGAGCTCCTGACTGGCTTGCAGCAGGCAGCGGAGAAGGAGCTGCCCAACCTTAACCTATCGCGGTCGCTGAAAAGGAATCCAGGAAGAAGAGCCTGTGCTTGCCGTCAGGAAAAAACCGGGACCAAACATAACTTTTGGGGAGAAAGACTTTGGCCTAGCACCATTTCTCTGCCCCGTTTTTATAGCTCCGTTATCTTCTTCTCTCCTTTCCAACTCCCTCCCCCGCTGCCCCCCTTCTTTCTCTTTTGGAGGTGGGGGCGGGGTTGTGGGGAAAGAAGAAATTCTGCTGAACAGAGAAGCCAAGACGGGGAAGGAGTTCCTTTTGACTGCTCAGAGTGATCTATCCAGGCCCTCTAATTAGAGAGGGATCCAGGGTGGCATTAGTTTCCAAACATTTTAATCGAGCTTTAAGCAGAGCTCTTTTCAATAGCAGGAGATAAATGTAGCAACTGTTACCGTATCCCTGAATGGCCACCTCCCATGGCGGGCATTCAGCTTTCTTTTCAGAAGCCCTAAGCAGTTTAGTCTATGGACCCAGCAACACTCCACATATCTTCTAATTAGTCTAATTAGAAAGGTGGATTGATAGATACAAGGAAGACACAGTTAAGTTAGGAAGATGCTCAATGCTACCAGTCTGTGCTGGGGAACCGCTTGTTCTCAGTGTGAGGGGAAAAAAGAGATACAGGGAATAAAAGAAGAAAAAAAATAAAAGAAAACGAAAAAGAAAACGAAAAAGAAAAAGAGAAAAAGAGAAAAAGAGAAAAAGAGAAAAAGAGAAAAAGAGAAGAAGAAAGAAGAAAGAAGAAAGAAGAAAGAAGAAGAAAGAAGAAAGAAGAAAGAAGAAAGAAGAAAGAAGAAAGAAAAAAGAAAAACGAAGAATCCCGGAGCCTGACAGGAAGAACAAGTTCAGAGAAGTCTGACGCAAAGGAGATGCTGTCTCTTAATTGAAGGGGAGACATAACTGAGGTGCTTCCCCTGGCTGAATTTTCCCCTGATCCGGGTTGGAAGCACTCCTCTCTGCACGGCACAGCCTCGGGCCGATATGCGCCATTGTACACTCTTTCCTGGGACACGGGGCCCTGGGCTCACACAGATACGGGGGGGAAGGAAGAGAAACACAAGGGGCCGAAAGGCGGCCACCTCGACCCATCACGGCCAGTGCTGTCGCCGGGGAGACGTCACCCGCGGAGACCCGTCAAGAGGAGGCAGCACGGGTGGCTCGAGGAAGGCTGAACCTTTAATTGGGCGATAAATCAGAGAGAGGAGCATGAGGCAGCGCCCGCAGGTGTCAAAACAGAGAAAAAGTCGGCCGGTCAGCATGACAGGGCAAGGCCTCCTCGCCCCCTCTCCCGTTAATGTCTCCGTGTTAACTCTCCTGCCCTCAGACGGGTGGGGAAGAGAAGGGCAGGGGAATAAAGCAGAGCCCGCGAATCTCGAGTCATCTCGGGCCACGGTGGGGAACGGGGCAGCGCGTGTTATATTTTACCCTCTATGCTCCGAGTAGGTTTGTGCACCTGTGGGCCTTCTCTTTGTCTTTCTTCTGCCAGGCCGGTACAAGAGCCAGCAAGAGAAGCTTGGGAACTGCTCCCACCTCTCATTTAGGCATTCAGTGATAATTGAGCTACCACTCCTTTCCGTCCCGCCCTCCATGTTTCTTCTTCCCCTACCTGCCTTTTTCCGCACTTGCTCGATTTCTGGCAGATTGAGATTACCGACCAAATTACGAACTCTTTCAAATTCAATATTTATCTCGGGAAAAGCGTGTGTGTGTGTGTGTGTGTGTGTGTTGTGTGTGTCTGTGATTACAGTCCAGCTTGTCAAAGTCCCTAATCAAACTGCTGGCGAAAGGGGATTCGTAGACAAAAGGAAACAATGGAAGTCTCGTTAGATCATTTTTCTGGACATTGTTTATGGTCTGGAAGGGATCAATCGTTTCAAAATGTTACGAGTAAAAATGATCCTGTGTGGAATGCAGCTAATCCTTTTAAGTTCCTGTCAACTGTTTCCACTCAAAGAATCCGATTTTCCAAATCAAAGGTGCAGAACTCAATTGCCGAGGGATTTATAGCGTCGGCACCGGGCTCCCCTCACCCCACACGCCCCCGCGCGCCCCACGGTGTGTGTCGACGGCAGGACGGGACTGGGCCGAAGGTTGTCCTTGTCGGGGGGAGTTATGAACCCAGAGTGCTCCGCCGACGGCAGCAGTGGTCTGTTCTACCGGCGAGCCGCCGAGACAGCCCTGTTAGGACTGCAGCGTACCTGGGGCCAGGAGGAGGCACAGAGCCGGTCCCTCCTGCCGGTCTGCCGGCAGCGCCCCCGGCTCCGCCCCGGCACGGCCGCGGGGCTTTGTGCCGCTTACCCGGGCGAACCGCGCCGTCTTGCAGCCGCAGGCGCAGCAGCATCTCCGGGACCGAGTTCAAAATCTCTTGTGGAAGCGTTAGGTCTGGCTTGCCCATTTGTTAGCAAGTTGTTGCAGACTCCTTCTGGGTGGGGAGGAGGCTGGAGGGGAAGAGAGTCGTTTTAAAAGCAAAAACATCCTCTCCACATCTCTTGTCGGTAGCCCCGCTCCAGTGCGCGGGACGGGGATCTGCCTTAGAGGCGGATTGGCGGGAGTGGGGATTCCACCGAAAATCACGTCCCGGCCGCCGGATGCTTGAGCACTAGGAGGGGAGACATCTGAATGGAAGTAGGGCTGAAAGCGATCTAAAGCGGTTAATTTTCAGAGAAGGGTCACTCTTTGGCTTCTCATACAGAAGTTTGAAGTAGAGGGGAAGAGCTCTGCGATGTGGTATTAGCAGGGTCTCCGGCTGCCGAGGCTTGCAGGGACAGTGCGAGGATACTCACTTGAGTGCGTTGCCCCATCGGCAGCGCCGTCTGCACGGAGAAAGGCAGGTTAAGGACTTCCATTACGTAAGGAGGGATGTTTGACAGAGCCCACCAAGCAGCCCCAGACCGCCTTTTGTGCAATCAGAGGCAGGCTGGAAAGAAAGTACGCATTTTTTTTCCCATGGTCTGTAACTTCCGATCCCGTCCATTTTCGAGGAAAGTCAGCTGATATATCTGATATATCTAATACATCAGTCCCTTCTCGCTCGACACTGGGTATCTTTTCTCATTTTGTTTTCTAATCAAGGGTTCTTTTAATCGTCTATTTATTCGAAGAGCCTGTTCTCCTCTACACCCCTCCCACCCCTGTGCAGCCGACAGGTGGAATTTCGCTGTATACCCGTATATTAGAAAGCTATTTGTTTCGTCTGATTGTTGCTGAATATGCAGACGTGACAGTGTTTATTTTACAAAAAGAAAACTCAAGGAAGTCACCTCATTAATCTTGATTGTATGTATTTAATATATCTCGTATATATAGGTGTGCATGTACTTCCCTGCAATGAAACTAAAGAAGCAGTCCACTGACCACTGCGGTACGAAGAGACATTCACGGGTTTTTAAAGGACTTGCCAAAGCCTGGGCTTTAGCAGGAGAGGTGACCGCAGTGCGGGCACTGGACGGTGATATCACGGAGTGCGAGAAACATGCTCCTGAATGTTCTTACGCGTTTCGATGCTCTCACATGGTTTCCTATTTCACGAAGGGGACAGAAATATCTTCGGATTTACCGTAGAGATAAGGCTTTCCCAGCCTTAAGAAACGAATTAATGCAACATCTGAATTATCTAATTATCCTTTTGCTTCTAACATAAATTGCATAATCTGTCATCTAAATACGGGGGCCCGCAGATTTCTGCATGCCGTTTTACTATATCAGCAGAAGGGAAACAGAATCAATTCAACAGGTCTCCTGTGGCTTAGAGGAAGGGCAAGTTCAATTATTTTGATTACAAAAATGAAAAAAAGCCACAACTACAAATTTCCTTCTGAATTCAGCTCAGCGGTAGAATTTATGTAATTGACTACACACCGCGCTTAAAAAAAAATTAATTAAAAAATTCCGCATTTCCATCAGTTCAGTCCAAATGTTTTTCTACATCTTGGGCATTGCGGTGCCTCGCCGATAAGTCTCTCCGTGACGCGGAGCGCAGCGGATGCCTCTGTGTCTCTCTCTGCTGCACTGAGGACACATCTCCGTCCGCTGTGCATCTTCCGCGGGCTTCCTGCGGTGATTCCCGCGGAGACGCCTCCCGGTGCCTCCCCGCTCACACGCGCGGGCTCGGTGGAGCACCGCCGAGGCCCCGGAGGCTGCGCTCCGCTGCGCAGCCGTGCACAGCCCCCGGTGCCGCCCGCACCGCGGCAGCCGGGCTGCTCGCGAGTTTGGCCGAGGGGCTCCCCGTGCGTGCCTTCCCAACCCCGCGGCCTTTGCCTTTGTTGTTTTCCGTCGTGCCGGTGACTGAGCGGCGAGCCAAGCCAGGCGTCTGGGAAGGGGCCGGCGTGTCTCCTGGGCCGGCTGCCCGCAGTACACCTCCAGGCGGGGGGGACTGGCGGCGGGGAACAGAATTCTTCCGCGAGCGAGAAACAAGAGCAAGACTTGGAACTCGCGTTCATTTCTCCATCTCTCCCCAAAACCGACGGGCACTGCGTAATGAGGCATCGAACACGGTTGTTGCCGCGGTGTGGATCTGGTAGCAGCTTGTTACCTTCTGAGGTGCCATTCTCCTGCACAAACGTAGACACACCTCAGCGTGAATGTCTCTGCCACATTCGGGCATACTTTGCAGCAGGAAGAGGCAGCGAGCAGAGATGCAACGGCCACTGCTCGACGGGACTCTCATGGTGAGGGTTGGAAAGGAGAAAGGACTTTTGGAGTAGGGTGGAGAGGCCTTGCAGTCACCTGCAGCAGGTTGCTGGGGCTTGGGGGTGGGGAATGGTGGAGGCGGACACCTACCTGGTCGGGATGCGCTGAGCTACGGGCACATGGCAGTCGGTCCCCGCCGGTATTCGGTTCCGATAGGGTGTGCGGCCCGTCGCCGGGGGAAGGAGGGGAAATACCTCTGCAGGTGGGGAAGCCACTATGAACAAGCTGAAAAACAGATCTGCAGTGGTTGGAAGTTCCATAGCAGAGAGGGTTTGGCATCGATCATAATTTCCATTACTTCTGACGAATACAATATTATCAGAGACTACAGCAGTACTTACTGTAAGTAGCAATGAAAAGTACTACATACGGAGTGGAGTCTCCAGGCCGTGCCAAGGGACAGTTCAACCAGATCCACTTTCCCACAGATCAGGCCTCAGTCTCGACGGTGGAAACCGTGCGCTCTGCCCTCGCCACCAGCGCTGCAAGAAAGGGAGCTGCTGAGAGCAGGTGAGGGCCTCGCCCCCCTCTTTCATCTTCCGGACTTGGTGATGGGGCCCGTCCTGGGTGTTTGAAACCAGCCAGCAAGCGCTGGATGCGCACCCCGCCTACCCTCGGTGCTTCTCACCGGATCTAAAATACAAACCAGACCGAAGGTGTGGTCCAAAGGAGGTGCGGGTGGGGAAGGTTTGGGTTGAGAGTAGCTTCAGGGCCGAAGAGATGCGAACGGGAGCCACGGGACTCGGCCGGATCCCCGGGCTGCGCTGTCTGTCGCAGCCCACGGCGGTGTCCACAGAGTGGGCACGATGTCCGGCCCCTCTGCACAAGGCAGCGGGACCGCTTCCACGGGAAGGGCGAAGTGTGTGGACATGCAAAATAATCATCTTCGAAAACAGGGATGGAAAGGGAAACCTCTTTTACAGGGGCTGTTGGAAGGGACCTAACACAGCCCTGCTTAAGAGAAACCTTATACAAGATGCTTGAAAAGAAATAATTTTTTTAAAACTTAGTTAAAATATATATAAATCACCCATCAGAAATAAAGAACTATGTGGAAGGAAACATTTCTGGATAGAGACACTGTGGGTGGCATAATAGACGATTGAATACATAAGGGCTTCATTAAATTCCCAATAGATAACATTTGGCTAAATCTATCCCTAGATTAAAACTCCGCATAATAGCACCATAAAATAAAAAGTTTCTTTTTGTGTGGTCCTTCAGGATGAACTGATTGAAACATTAGCCCCTCATAGAGCAATCCCCTCCCAATTCAGATCCAGTAATTCGTCTCAGCCCTACGGGGATATGATGAGCAAGGAGAGGGGTTAATGAAACCACACTTTGTCTCTGGGAGGAGAAGGAGGCGATACTGCATGTCCTACCAGATTGTTTATTAGGGCTCAGACCATTTTGGAGGAATTGTTCGTCCGGATTCCGTCTTTGCGAGGACTACGCTGCAAGCCTCTCTGTTAGTCTTGAAAGCCGCGGCGAGCACGGCGGGTTATTAGCATGCGAATGGGGCGCTGCGGCCCGGCGGTGCTGCGAGCTCATCAAAGGGCTGTGGGGCCGGCCACTTTTCTGACGGCACCTGCTCCGGGGCAACATCGGGGAAACAGGAACCCTTGGAATCGGGACTGAGGCTAGGCGACTTTCCCGCCGACTCGAGGAGAACAAGCAAAAGGGTCCTTCACCACGACCCCAGGCCTCTTCCTCGACCCCCTTTTGCTTGCAGAAAAAAAAAAAAAAAAAAAGAAATCTATACCACCTACAGCAACTTGCTCCTGTCAGCTTCCCTACCAACTCCCAAGGGAAGGTCTTTTCCGCATGAGATGCAGGCAACCGGCGAAAAGCTGGAAGGAGCAAGTGGCCAAGCAATTTACTTGCCATACATGCCTCTGAGGGGGAACTGAGGGACGGGCGGTGGGCACACTCGGCCCCACTGTCTGCTGGTATGGGCCGGGCTGGGTTCTGCGTAGGGGAGGTCGCCCGGCTTTCCAGGGTCTACTGCAGAGAAGCCAAGAGAAACAAACACAGGGTGGGTCACCCTTCTCGTGAAGATCGCTAGGACTCGAGCTGACAGAACACAGACTGAGGGCCAGCAGCATCCCTCCTCGGGGAGCCTCGCACCGCCGCACGGCCACAGCTGCCTTCTCCCCCGCAAAACCTTTCCCTGCTTGGTCTGCCTCTTCGAAGGGGCTTCTGCTTAGCTCGGTACTCCATGCTGCACCGGCCCTCGGCCCGGCTCATCTCCCGGCCAGTTCCGGGGAAAATGAATTAATCGGTCTTTCGTGAAAAAGACGCGCTCTCCCCAGAGGATACGTACACGGTGCCTCTGAGGTATTTCCCCTTTTGTTTTAGAAATTAGAACGGACTTTACTTCTTTTTCTGCTAAGGAGCCCGGGACACCCAAGGAGGCCTTCCAGCTCCTGACTGCAAATGGAGGTCAGCAGAGATCTTATGTTCAGTCTTCCTGCTTTTTGAAACCCATATTTTAACACAGCATTCCTATAAACAAAACGAAGAAGCACCACTTTTCTATCTACGAGAGTATTTAAAATCAAGGCGACGAAGTACTTCTATACATAAAACCCCTCCTCACTCCAAAGAGCACTAAAAGGCATCCCTCCCTTTTTAATTTTTTTATTATGAAAATTCACATAATTGATCCCCGAGTCTCCTAAATTGTTATAAATACAGTTGTAGTTGAAAAGCGCCTCCCTGGTTTGAAAAATGCGCATTCCTAGCCCACAACAAGCATTCACACGCCTGCTCTTAAAACATGCGATTCTCTTTTCCATATGTAAGCTCTGAACAATTGAGGCCGGATTTTTAGTTAAAAAGTTTTTTAGTCTATAAAATAGATATCTATCGACTTTATGCTGTTAAAAACGGGTATTTGGAATCAGAAAAGCTGCTTTCATGGATTGTTTTGTACATTCAAATATCCTTACTTCGACAGCTTATAAACTTAATCAACTCGTCACACGAGGATTTTACAAAGCGCATTTTATATTTTATGTATTGAAAAGTAGAAACACATGCCGCTATTATCGTCACAGAAACATAAGTGTCTAGAACAAATCTCTCTTAAGTTCAATGTATGCCCTTTATTAGTAGTATTTTCCTTTAGGCCTCTTGGAAACCAAACTATGATGCAGTTGTGATTTAAAACACACCCAAAAGTATAAAAATAGTTTTAAACCGGCTTTTTAATCAATCCCCTGATTGGTGCCTTACAGAACTGGGCTTTACTCCCTCCAGAGAGACCTATTTCTATTTATCCCCTCTTTCGTTCCTGCTGTTTTTTGTAGAGTGTTTTTTTGTTTTGTTGGGGTTGTTTGGTTTTTTTTTTTTGTTGTTGTTGTTGTTTGTTTTTTGTTTTGGTTTTTTTTTTTTTTTTTTTTTTTTTGGCGTTGTGGTTTATTTTTTTCTTTTTGTTTTGTTTTGTTTTGTTTTGTTTTGTTTTTTGATTGTTTGGTTTGGTTTGGGTTTTTTTAATCTTTCTTTATCTTCTAGGGTTAACAATGCATTGACTGCAAAGACTGTATTTTTATTTTCTTCTTTGCGGTCAAATCTGCACATAATAAATTTCAATCTAGAATATTCCTTGATTATTGTGTTATTAATCCCAAAGAAAAAAAAAAAAAGTATCAGTGTCCCAAAGAAAGGAGAAGTGCTAAGGAGGGAAAGATTCAAAGCCAATTGTTTGGCTGGGCTCCTTTGGTCTTTGGGTTTGGTTTCGATTTTTTTTTTTTTTGAAAATTAAAAATTTTATTTTTGAAAATGTGTAAAAATTTTACATTAAAATGGTACAATAATACTTGCCAGTAATTTTAACAATATTCCTTGTAAAGAATACGCATAAAGTACAAAATAAAAAACTCCGTAAGTCTATTATAATACAAAACACAGGTTAAAATAAGAAATGATAATCTTGACTTTCTTCTGTGTAAACACGTTAATCTTTTCTTTTATAAAAGTACATAAGACAAGTGTACTAAATGGAAAAGTATTGCTCTGCTGTCCTCCCTCAAGCCTTTCTTCCTCCTGTACATTACTGTTTTCAAGCTCCTAGACCTGAGAATCTCTGAACTTTAACAGTTTAGAGACATTTTTTATCACCATGTTTGTTTCTTTTTAAGGAGTAGCGAGTAACTTTCCGATGTAGTGACCGCCTGCCCGTGCAGTATCTAGATCTACACCTGGCTTTGCACTAGTGAAGGTCACGGGAGGTCCGTCGCTCGCGGCGGACGGCCCCCGAGCCCCGTCACAATTATCCCCACGCAAAGACAGGCAGCCCCTGCGGGCAGCGTCCGCCGGGCGTCCGAGCGGCGGAGAAAGGAGATACCCCAGATCCTACCTTCGGAAAGACTCCCAAACACTTAACAGTTAGAGATCCGTGCCGCGAAGCCGGGGGTGGCGGGCAGGGCGGCGGCGGGGGGCAGGCCGCTCCCGGCGCTCCCCAGCGAGCGGGCCAGCCCCGGCGCCGCGGTCGACTGCGAGGCGCAGCTGCTGCCCGCACCGGGGCCGGGGCTTCCCCCGATGATGCTCTCGATGGAGAAGGGCGAGCGGGCCAGCGCCGCGCCGCTGCCGGGCTTGGCGGAGTGCAGCGAGGCCGCCAGCGCCGGGCCCAGCGGGTGCGCGTAGCCGAAGGGCGTCCGTGCCAGCTCCGCCGCCGGCAGCAAGGGGCCCGGCGGCGCGGCGGCGGCGGGGGGCAGCGCCGCACCGGAGGCACTGCCGGGGGCGGCAGGGGGCTGGCGGGGCGGCGGAGAGGGGTGGTGGAAGGCGAAGAGGGCGGAGTGGGGGTGGTAAGGCTGGAGCTGGAGACCGTAGCCGCAGCCGTAGGGTCCGTAGGCGCAGGGCGGCTGCTGCGGGGGCTGCGGCGGAGGCTGCGGGAGGAAGGCGGCTGGGTCCACGGCGCGCAGCAGAAGCTCGGGCGCCGGCAGCTGCTGCCGCTTGAAGCGCTTTCGGCGGCGGAGGAAGCTCCCGTTGTCGAACATGTCGGCAGATTCGGGGTCTAGCGTCCAGTAGTTGCCCTTACCAGGATTGCCGGGCTCCCGGGGGATCTTGACGAAGCAGTCGTTGAGGGAGAGGTTGTGGCGGATACTGTTCTGCCACGCGGGGAACTTCTCCCGGTAGTAGGGGAAGCGCCCGCTGATGAACTCGCAGATCTCACTAAGCGTCAGCCTCTTCTTGGGGCTCTGCAGGATGGCCATAGTGATGAGAGCGATGTAGGAGTAGGGCGGCTTCACCAGGCTGTTCTTGCCGCCGCCGCCGCCGGCCCCGCCGCCGCCGCCGCCGCCGCCGCCCGCCCCACCGCCGCCCGCGGTCGCCTTCTGCGGGCCACCCCGCGAGGGGGGCCGAGAGCCACCGGCAGCGTCCCCGCCGCCCGCCCCGCCGCCGCCGCCACCTACGCTTCCACCGCGCACGGGAGACCGCGGCAGAAGGGCGGCGGCGTGGAGGTCGCCCACATCCTCCTCATCCTCTTCCTCGTCGTCGTCCTCGTCCTCCTCCTCGTCCTCGGCGTAGGAGCGGCGGCGGCGGCGGGTCTGTGGCTCCTCGTCGTCTTCCTCGTCGTCCTCCTCGCCCACCACATCAATGTCGGTCTCCTCAGCCAGTGTCGACGCCTCGGACATCTCCGAGCTAAGGGTCATGGCGCGGCGGCGGGGCAGCGCATCGGAGGCGGCCGGCGCGGCGCGGCAGGCGAGCGGGCGCTCTCGCCGCCGCCGCCGCCAGGCCTCCGCGCCGCTCCGCGGAGAGCCGCCCCGCCGCCGCAACGGGCAGGCGGGCCGCTCCGAGCCGCGCCGGCCCCCAGCGCCGCTGCCGCTCCTCCGGAGCGCTCCCGCCGCCCGCTCGGAGGCGGCGGCTGGTCAGGGTTTTGTTTCGGGATATTTTTTGTTGCCGTTTGGATTTCTCTCTTTCTCTTTTTTCCCCCCTCACTTCCCCTCTGTTGGAGATCTTTTTCGGTTTTTTTTTTCAGTTGGGATCGGTTATTGTGGGCGCAGGAAGGTTGTGCCGCCGCTCCTGGAAGTCGGTTTCCCCTTCTTTCTCCTCACCTCAGCCCCCAGACATTAATGGATGCGGGGCAGGAGGGAGCGCGCCTAGTCCTGGGAGGAGGAGAGGGGAGGAGGCTGGCGAGGAGGGAGGGCGTAGGGGATGGCTTGCTGGGCCTTAGGAAACACGGTGAAAAGGCTGGGGCTTGGTCCCAGGGAGGGAGGCCTTCCTCCCCGCCTTATAGCGAGGGGACCATCACATGGCTCCCAGCGTCAGACCCTGGCGGGGGGAGCGGCGCCGTGTCTCTCCCGAGAAGAGCGCCTCGCCACCGTCCCAGCTCCTCCAGCCTCACCCTATTCATCGGGGGGGGGGGGGGGGGGGGCGCGGGGAGACCGGTGCCATATTTAGTGGAATGGGGGGGGGGGGGGAAGATAACACTTAATCCCCGGGGAAAAAAAAAAAAAAAAAAAAAAAAAAAAAAGAAAAGGAAAAAAAAAAAGTGCAAGTATGTCTCAAAGTGTGGGAGCATCTCCCCAGAAACCATCCGGAGAGTCTAGAAGCTTCTCATCTTTCAGGACTGCCCTCAGAGACGGGGCGCTGCTTCCCGTGAGAAGGAAGGGTGGGGGGAATCAAACCGGGGAGAAAGACGGTGAGTTAGTAAACTTCAAACTTCTGCCCGCGGAATGGTTTAGAGACATCCTTCCCTATCTCTCCCCCGTCACTCTCCAGAGTTTAATTTATTTTAGAATGAAATAAAATATCTCTCCATGTAGACCTCACAAGCTCTGAAAGAACAGCCTTCAAAACACATCACTATACTCAGTTTAATTATAAGGCTATGGTTATTAAAGAGAGAGAAACAGCTCCCTCCATTATGAGAAACACAGAGAATTAGCGTTACCTACTTTGTATGCAAAGGAAATAAATTTACTGGTTTTTAAAACGGGACTTTCGCTTTAAGTGGGAGCAACACCCCTGAGAAAGCGACAGAGGACTGCTTGCTAATTTAGTGGCACTGTTCCCCTTTTCAGGTGATCTATGAGACGACGGAAGATCGGGGCCCCCTTTATGTAAGGGCTAGCAAAGAACCCAAACAAAATAAAACCCCCACAATTTTGGGCAGAATGCAATTACCGTGATCTTAAAAAGAAAGACTTTGAAAAATCCCATCGTTCCCCGTTCTGGCAGGATAAACCGCAATCAGGATCCGACTGGGATAGGAGTAGGGGAGTATTTCATTCTTAGGCAGAAATCGTCGTAAGACAGCAGACTGATGCATAAAGTCTTATTAAATCTCACTTTGCAAACAACGTACACACCCAATTTCTTGAAATATATTTTCGATATACTGTCCTAACCCAAAGCTACAAGCCGCCCTGTTTCAAACCCAGTTCCATGGATTTACAAGATAATCCTTTCTACTATTTCCAAATAATCCTATTTACATTTTGTTCACTACTAAGGCGCCTGCAAGACAATACCACCAAAAGTTACAAAACAAGGAAGAAAAAAAAAAATAAAGAAAAAAAAAATAACCTCTAGACTCAGTCTACAATATTTTTCTATAGAAAAAATAGATATCACTCGAGATTTAAAGTTCCTACAGTTCATAAAAATTCTCTTCGAATTAGTTTTGAGGTCCTAGGGAAGCTACTAAAAGAAAGGTAGATAGGATTTTTCATCTTCAAGAGGTTTCTCGTTGTTAAAAAAAGTATTCTATCTTTCTGCTTCCTTTCCCCCACTTTTTATTCATTTTCTTCTAGCTTGAACGTTTGAAATCTTTAAAAATCATTCTTTTAAGTATGAAGAACGGTGAAGTTTTAAAATGCACGGGGAAGAACCACTGTAGCGACAAACCAAAAGAGCCGGGGTCTGCCCTCGATCCTCTCTGCTAGCAGAATGCACGGGTGCTTCACTGAGCGTGTGACACCGGCGGCTCTTCGATAGCACGAGTTCCTGGGATCCTCGGCTGCGGTGCGGTTCTCTCAGGACGTGGCCGATCGGGGTGGCCTCGGGAGGCGACGGTGACCCCTCTGGAAGGCTTGGGCAACACTGCGAGCTCTTGTTGTGTGCGTGAGTTGCTGAGGGGATTCCTTTTTGGGGGTGAGTTGAGTCAGCCTCCAGTGCGGGCAATCAATACCCGATGTTACTCAGTCCCTGGAGATCGCGACTTGTCTTCGAGCATCTTCTGATCATTCCCGTCCTAATCCCGGCAGGTGCCGTTTCAACAAGGCAAGAAAGAAAAGGAGGAAGGAAAGCAGCAGCGGCTGAGCCGGGAGTGGCCCTTCCCTCGGTAAAACCCGGCCAGCGGCGGGTCCGCGGGCTCTGCCCTGTCCCCCATCTCGCGGCCGGTCCCGCTCCGCGCCGCTGCGCTCCGGGCGCTGCTGTGCGCGGACGGGGGATGCCACCTACCGGCAAGGAGCGCCGGCTGCGGGACGCCGTGTGCGGGGCAGGGGCCTGGCGTGGCCTCCCCGCCCAAAGCACCCCGCCAGAAAGGCAGGGTAGGCAGGAATCCCCCGCTCAGCGACTGACCGGGACCCCGAGATCCTGAAGAAAAGCAGAGTTTTGGAGAGGACCACCTCTCGGCGAAATAGCTGGAACTTCCTCCATCACTTTACCACCTCCGACCCGGGGCTCTCTGCCCACACACCCAACCAAACGACCACCCTTGACCCGGGATCTCCGAGGCTGTGTTCTAGGGTTTCCTTCTAGCTGTTAATGAATTGATACATCATGCACCTAAAATCGCAGTTGCACAGAAGCAAGATGAGAAATACAGCTACCCAGCTAAGGTTTATACTTCTTTCAAAATTATTTTTTGGCATATTAAAATTAATAATAAATTTTAAGTTAATAAAAATTGTAATATTTTTGTTATATATTATACACACAATTCTTACATGCATATACAAAACATTCACATTTTATCAGTGCAGCCCAGACCTTTATTAAAAATCAAAGATTACCCTGGGCACTATGCAGAGCATTTTCAAGCAGCCACACTAGCCCTCTGGCTGAGGTACTCTGAATTTTCTGGAGCTGAAGAACTGGACTTTTTGTTAAAATACAGAACTATTTTTTTAATAATTTACGTTTTCTGTGAATGTTGTGTCTTGGGTCAAAGATTGGACTGAATTCTCAGCTGCTTTTGTCATGGAAAAAATAAATGCTTCTGCAATGACCTTGCAAAAGGATGGTGGTGTCCGTGACAGAGACAATAATAGTTGTGGTCTTCTTCGCCCAGTATAAAAGTGACCACCATTTTATCTCCACATTTTTGGGTGTTTATTTTCTTCTACTCTTGTCACATAGTTTTGGGGAAAATAAGCCTTCTGAAAGCAAGCCTTTTAAGCCTTCTGTGGAGGCTGGGATTACAGTCTGTGTGATCACAATGCATTGAAGAGGGTTGGTAGCAGTCACCTGAAAAACTGAAGAAAATCTAAGGTTTTACCATCCATTAGAGGTGATCTTCCCTCTACCCTTGTCAAACATCTTCTTCTTCTTGAACAATTTGGTTTGATTTGTTTGATTTGGGTTGGATTTTGTTGGGATTTTGTTTTGTCTGTTGGTTTGGGGGTTTTTTTTCCTCCTTGGTTTATAATTTTTGCAGGACAGGTACATTTGTTCTGACAAGTGAAACTCACTTCCTACAAGGCCCTTTGGGCTTTTAGTTTCTGTAAAAATGTGATTGAGTGTCCTCATGATGTTCTGACCTTAAGAAACATTATTATCAGGTTAGACCAAGACCCATCTAGAAGCATAAACTGACTTTAACATCAGCTAAGACCAGATGTTTAGAGAAGAATATAGAAACAAAACAAGTGTGTAAAATTGATTCCTAGCTGTCAGAAACCTGTTTCAAGTTGTTTGTTTTAAAGCATAGATAATATCTGAATTTAATAGCTTGTGAGAGGATTTATTCCATTAATTTGTCGTCATTTTTTGAAATCATGTACATTTACACTACTAAACATAATCTGTGGTGAGATGCTCCTAAGCTCTAACCATGAGTGGTAAGAAGCATCTCTTTTCATTAGCTTTATGCAAATCACCTGCTCATTTAAATGTGATGTGCTTTTATTTTTGTACTAGAAGAGACAAGGAACAAACACTTTCTCCCTGATGTTCATGACTCTGTAGATTCTATCACAATTTTTTTTATTGGTCACCTTTTTTACATGCTGAGAAGTTCTCCTTCAGAATCACTGGACTAGCACAGAAGTAATTATATATATCTGACAATCTTTTTCATTCTCTCCACCTTTTTTCTTGTTCATCTCTTTCCTATTATTTTCATAATAATCCTTCAAAACAGCATGAGATTCGTAAATTTGCTTTACCAGTTTTAATTTCAGCTTATTATTTATACTCTTTTAAGCCAGTAACTATTTCCAGTGCTGGTGGAAGGATACCTGATTTGCAAAATTAAGCACTGGTTGCCAGAGCTGATATAGCAGAGTACATTTCACACAAAAAAAAATCATGCTTGTTTAGGTTACTCTTAATTTCATAACTTCATCAACTACTGCAAAACCTTTCTAATATTTTCCACATAAGCTCCACTTTTTTGTTGTAGACAAGGTTTAGCAAACTAGGAGGGAGATCCCATAATTAGTACTTCAAATATTTGAGATATTTTCCATTTCCTTCTGTAGAGATGGAAGTAAACCCTAAAGGAGTACAAGCTTGTTCATAAATGCAATTAATATTGTCAGGTATATTCTTTGCTCACCTGAAAATCCTTGGGGACAGCTATATTGTGGACAAAGAAGATCAGTTTTTCCATCTAGAGCTTAGTGGTTAATGGGCTCCAGCCAGGACTTGAGCAGAAATAACAGCTAGCTGTTGCAGAAGGAGAAATACCCTAACCCTGTCCAGCCTTTCCACCTCCTGCCATCTATGCTCACCACTTTCCTCCTGACAAGCACCAGCTGGACCAGGAGTTGTAAAAAATCAAAGAAGACAAATCCAGAATGAATAAGAATTTTGCAGATGTCAAGGCATTAGTCAAAGGTAGCATGATGGCATCTACACTTCTTAAGAGGGCCAAATTTAGTCCTGATTCATCCTAGGCTAAATGTGATACACTACACATTTACATGCTGATGTTGGATCATGCTGTCTCAACAATGCTTTGACTTGTAAGTGTTAATTGTTTAAAGATCACTGTCTTTGCAGAGATCAAAACATTTCTGTGATTGTGGCTTGAAGGATTCTTGAATTCTGCATATAAGATGTCTACAGGAATGTTTGTCTAAATCTCTAACATCTGTGCATTAATTTAAGGTATCACTTTTTTCACACATAGCCAGCAAGGTTTCTACCTCTTACCTATTTTCTAGCAAGATTGACAAAGGTTTTCTAGCAAGATTGACTGTTATTGACTAAGACTAACAAGCAAGCCTTTCTTGGTGAGCTTTTAGCAGTTTTATAAACATGAATTTACAAATGTCCTGCAAAGCCTGTTTGAATCATGTACAGTGAAGGCAGTGGATTCTTGATACAGTGCTTCTCCAACTACTCTCCAGTAGGACTCAGCAGGATGTTACAGAGAGAGGCATCCCAGAGGTTGTGAACGGCTTGTGATACGGCTTTAAGCCCAGGTATTTCAGGATGCTGAGTTTAAAAGTTACATACAGAAAAGGTGAGAAAAGGACACTTTGCTGGGCAGCAGCCTCTCTTCCTTGACACTAAAATCTATTACAGGTCAACCCTGCAGCACATGATACAACATGGTAATATATGAGATGAAAACAGCACCAGACTTAAGTTCAATCTTTCTGGGTTACTGTCAATGCTTATATATTTTATATCCCTTAAAATAAGTTACTAATTATTCAGTGAGTCTTACGTCTAAACCATCTAGAGATGGTTTATTTTCTATTCATCTCTCTCTCAACACTTCTGGTTCTCTACTCCATAATGCTGCTATTTTCCTCCATTAAATTGCTAGCACACATGGGTATTTTCAAAATAGTGCTTTCCCCATTATGTTCTGCAGTTAAACACAGCCTTCTTCTGAACAAATGTTTCCAAACGAAATTGTCAGATTTCCTTTGCTGGCTAAAACCTTGTTATCTCTGATAATCAGGACAAATATTACTTCACTATAGTCCAATCACTTGTGTTTATGACCTTTGATTAGTTCCCTCAATATAATACTAACACGTTTCCTCAACATGCCCTGTTGTTACTCAGCACTGGCCATGACTTTTAGGAGAGCTTTTCCACTGGCATTTTGAGAGCAAATGTCAGTCTTCTGCCTTTAAACTTCCATATAATTTGGGAAAAAAAAAATTCCAGGTAACCATTTTGATGATCTTCCTCAACTCCTATGCTGTTTCTGTGTAGCCAAAGAACAATGTATATTTAACATTGCACTCTTTGATGTTTTTGAGGTCCTGACTTTTACCCTTTTTCAGAATTGAAAAGGTGCTTACTGGGCTCAGGGTCCCTCTCAGGGGAACAGGCCTTGAATCTGCTTCATTTCTCAATAGAAGCTCTTCAGCTACAGCTAGATCCAGGTTTATGTTTATGTTTTCCATTATGGAATTACAAAAGAACAACTGAAGAGAACAAGGCAATACTATTTTAGCATCCTAAAATACTTTTCCTCAGATGCTAAGTTTGTTTTTTTAAGATCTCCTATTTGATCCACGAATGTAACCAAATTTTAGAGTCCCTTGAACTGCCACTGAGTTAATTCCTGATACAACTCAGCAATGTGGTTTTCATCATAGTTTGTCTTCAAAAATCCGACATGAGAGCATACGAGATCATATCTCTAGATATGATCTACAGTTTTCTGTAGATATTTTCTACAGTTCCTATCTTGGAATAATCTTTCTGTGATTAATTTTCACTTCAGTATTTCAGTTAAATAAAATATTTTGCTGCTTGTAATCATCATTTGTCCTAACAATTCTAGAATATTTCATATATGTTGATGGCGGACTGTGATAAATCTGAAGAGGATCAATTTTTACTTTCAATAGCTTGTGGTTACTCAGATTTGGGTTTTTTTTTTTTTCATCTCAGCTGTCTTCACTTCTGCTGCAGGTACATTGGCAGATTCATCCTGCAATAAATTTATAAACTTTCTTTTTAGTTCCTAGGAAACTCTGTCTTCCCCAAACTATCTCCAAACATTCACTTCTCCTAAATCTGTTTTTTCTCCCCTTCTGAATTATATACTGGGTTTGCTAGCTCAGATTAAATATGGGCTTCCCTCGTCCTTTTCCCACAAATTGATTGACTCTTCAACTTTTCCAGATATGGTGGACCAAATTTTTGGAGGTCCCCCATAACCTTTTACAGTTGTTTGATCACACTCTAATTTTCATCTGCAATTCACCTGATGGGAGGCATGGAGGCTGCTGCTTTTCAGAAGCACCTTTTGAATAATCTTGTCCCTGGGAATTTCTATCACCACCAGATGGAGTCATCTTGGGATTATCATTAATTTTCACTAATTACAAAAGCCTCGATTTTAACGGGATCAAAATCTTCTGTATAAATTAACACTCAGCTCTGGTGTAGTGAAAAGATAACATAGGAGCAAACAAAATTTACAGACACATAAAAAGTAGTGCCTTGGCAAAACCTTGGCTCTGGGGATCACTAACAAAGGAGAAAATGTTAATCAATAAAGGAAGATAAATTAATTATTAACATAGTCTTACAGAAACAAGACCAAAGAGAATAGTTAACTGATGATATTCCAGAGAAGACCTAGTATAAAAGTTCAAAATACAGGGTGAGATGGCAAGGTCAGTAGTATGCCTACTGGTGCCAGTAGGCTCATCACACTCAGTTGTGGTGGTGATTGGGACCATGGAGCAACAAGGCTTCTCTCTTGCATCACTCTGTGAGCACGTGTAGCACGGATGAGAATGCCAGGTTCGTTCCCCCATAAATCTGCTCCTGCCCTCTGCTGTGCAGCACAGGTCCTGCAATGACTGCTTTGCCTCCTGTTGGAGCCAAGCAAGCACCCTCCCATGGCTGTGAGATTAGTTCCATTCAGACAGAGTAAACTCAGACACATTGGCAAACGTGTGGGGGACTGGAACTGTAGGCTGTGCATGATCTCTGCCTCAGAAATGCAAACAGAGGAACAGGGTTCACATACACTCAAAGGCAGCAGCAACTGTGTGAGTTAGGAGGTGTGTGTTTGGCTCTCAGAATAGGACTCAGAAAACACATAAACTGCCAATACATAAAAAGGGCACATTAAGGCCTCAGTGAGGGAAAACTCAGCTACAGGGGAACATCTCTGAGGGATCCAGCGAGGGCACACAGAGGGTATTCAGTAACCAGCAGCAAGCAGCCACATGTGGGTAGCTTAGAAATTACCATAATGTAACAGAGAAAGAAAACCCACAGTGAAAAACACACAGAGTGGAAGAAATAAAAAGAACAAGGACTGACATTCAGGCAGTGGGGACAGAAAAAAACTCAGTAGTTTGGCTGGGCACGGGCAGCTGGGGGTGTCGGGCTGGTTCATTTCAGTGGCCCCACCACAGAGCTCTGCCATGGCCAGCTGGGAGGAATGAGGCAAGTTGCTGGGATAGCAGGGAGAAGCACAGCCATGGGCTTTGAGAAGGCGCCTGCACTACACAAGTGAGAAAGAAACACAATGCTTATACGTTTTCTAGCATGAAAAATAATAAACACATAATTAGTGAGGCCACATCTGGAGCACAATGTCCAGTTCTGGACTCCTCAGTACAAGAAAGACAAGGAATTACTGGAGAGGGTCCAGTCACACAAATACAATTGTTGGGGCATCTCTCTTATGGGAGACGGTGGGAGCTGCACCTGTTTAGTCTAGAGAAGACTTAGAAGGGATCTTGTCAATACACATGAATATCTCAAAAGCAGGTGTCAAGAGGATGGTGCCAGAGTCTTTCAGTCATGTGCAGTGGCAGGATGAGGAGCAATAGATATAAATTAAAGAAACAAGAAATTTCACCTCAACACAAGGGATAACTTTATGTTGAGAGTGGCTGAGCCCTGGAATGGACAGTCCTGGGAGGCTGTGGAGTGTACTCTCTGTAACTGTTCAAAGCTCTCCTGGATATGTTCCTGTGTCACTTGCTCTGGATGACCTTGACTTAGCAGGGGTGTTGGACTGGATGATCTGCAGAGGTTCCTTCCAACCCCACTGGTTCTGTGATTCTGTGATGCCACACCATGGATGTCATGCCTGTGGTGGGGAGCTACTGTGGCACAACTGCAGGTAGGGTGGGTAAGACAGCAGAAAAGTGAGTAAGACATGGTAATGTGAGGCTGGGTCCTGCCCTTTGTCCACAATAACCCCAGACAGTGCCACAGGCTGGGGCACAGTGGCTGCAAAACTGCCCACAGGAAAAGGACCTAGAGGTACTGATCCAAACATGAGCCAGCAGTGCTCAGGTGGCCGAGAAGGCCAATGGCATCCTGGTCTGGATCAGCAACAGTGTGGCCAGCAGGACCAGGACAATGACTGCCCCCTTGCACTTGCCACCAGTGAGGCCACACCTCCAGTGCTGTGTCCAGTGCTCAGCCCCTCACTAGGAGGAGGACAGAGGTGCTGGCAGAAGACCAGAGGCGGCCAACGTAGCTGGTGAAGCAAACAAAGCTGGTCTGGAGCACAACTCCTGTGAGGAATAGCTGAGGAAACCGGGGCTGTTTAGCCTAGAGGAGAGTGAGGGGTGACCTTATCAATCTCTGCAACTACCTGACAGGAGGTCCAGCAAGGGGAAGGCCAGCAACTGGTCAACAGGATGCGGGACATAGTCTTAAGCTGCACCAGGAGAGCTTTAGGTTAGCCATCAAGAGGAATTTCTTCCCAGGAAGAGTGACAAGATATTGGAACGGACTCCCCAGGGACATGCTAGAGTCGCTATCCCACCAGTTGTCTAATAAAGGCACCACTGGGTGCCGCGGCCTGGTTGACGCGGCCGGCTCGGGCACAGGGCGGACCCAGTGCCGCCGCAGGCCGTTCCCAGCCCCGCCCATCCCGGGACTCGTGACCGCCCCCAGGGCTCGGGGCGCCCCCTGCCGGGCCCGCCGCGGCGCACGCGCGGTCCGGCGCGCGGCTCCTTCCTTCCGGCCGCCATCTCGCTGCGCCCGCGTGCGGATCCCGGCTCCGCGTCCTGCCCGCCGCCTCCGGCCGCGCTCCGCGCCCCTCCGCTCGCCGAGGTACCGCGGAGGCGGCGGGGGACGGCCGGGAGGGCGGCATGGCTAGGCCGGGGGCGGCGGGCGGCGGTTGGGCTGGGTTTGAAGGGAGACTCGGCTGGGCTCGGCGGCTCTGCCCGCGGTCTGGGACGGTTCCCGGCCCTGTGGCGGGGCGGGGCTGCCCGCGCTGCGTGTGGGCGTGTGGTGAGGGGCGGCTACAGAGCCCCTGTGCCCACTCGCCCCCACCGGAGTTACCACACGCCGCTGCTCCGGGCGCTCTTGTTGTTTCCGCAGATGAAGGAAACCATCATGAACCAGGAGAAGCTGGCCAAGCTGCAGGCCCAAGTGCGCATCGGTGGCAAGGTAGGAGCCGCCTCCCCGCGCTGCCATCGGGATTGCGTGTCCCTGCCTGCATATCGCGCCTGTCACAAGGGGTCCTGGAAAGGGGTGTGGGGAGCAACCATGAGTGCTCTCAGCTTCACTAGACTGGCCTCAAGGGAGGCTGTGCTCCTCCAGGGCCCTCTGAAGTTACTTTTGTAGGTGCAGTATGTAGTAGCTGAATCGCCAGCCGTTTCTCTGTGTATGTTAGGTTACAGCAAACTTAATATTCTGTATTAGAGCGGATGGGAATCTCATCATCAGCAAGGTCAAGTGCAAGGTACTGCAGCTGGGTCAGGGCAACTTCCGGTACCAACACAGGCTGGGGATGGACAGATCAGAGCAGCCCTGCCCAGAAGGGCTTGGGGGTGCTGGTGGGTGAGAGGCTGGACATGACCCAGCCATGGCACTGCCAGCCCAGAGAGCCAAACGTGTGCTGGGTGCATCCAGAGCAGAGTGGGCAGCAGGGCCAGGGGGATTCTGCCCCTCTGCTCTGCTGAGACCCCACCTGCAGTGCTGCACCAGCTCTGGGCTCCCAGCACAGGAAGGACATGGAGATGTTGGAGCATGTCCAGAGAAGGGACAAGAAGTTGATCAGAGGGCTGAAGCTCCTCTCCTGTCAAAATCAGTCTGAGAGAATTGGGACTGGTCAGCCTGTAAAAGAGGAGGCATTGGAGTAACCTTATTTGTGGCCTCCTAGTACCTTAAAGGAGACTACAGGAAAGATGCTTCAAGTCTGTTCACAAGAGCACGCAGTGGCATGTCAAGGGGGAATGTGTTTAATTTGAAAGTAGGCTTAGATTGAATATTAGAAAAAAATTCTTTACTGTGATGCTGGTCAGGCACTGGAACATGTTGCCCAGAGAAGCTGTAGATGCAGTAGCCCTGGGAGTGTTAAGTGCTGAGTTGGATGGGACTCTGAGTAACCTGGTCTAGTTTAGTGGTGTCCCTGCCTGTGGCAGGAATGAGGTGGGTATTGTAGTCCTCTTGCAGCCATTCCATGATAATTGTATGGACTGTTTGAGAAAATGTGTGGGAGTTGGAGTGAGAATACCTTACAGCAGGTGAGGTTTGGTATAGTTTTCAAAACAGATCATAGAGGGTTATGTTGCTGACTTGTTAGAAATACTTAGGGTGCTCAAAGTATTTTTTTTGTATTTATGTGGAAAGTTGAAAATTCTATACTTGTCATATTTCTGTAATTGCAGACTAATATAATCAGAACAACTTTTTATTTTTTTTCCATCTGAATATATGGGTTTGTGTTGCGTGTTTACCTATAACCTAAGAAAAGTATATTTAATGTAGTCATATGACAGTAAGCATCTTTTCTACATGAGGGAGTATACAATATTCTAGGTTACAAATTATTCAATAGAACTCTTGCTGACAGAGTGTCCAGGAGCTTTCATTCCAGTGTTTGTTTGCTGGAGATTTAGGCCACCTTAAACCAGGATTTATGTGGTAATTAGCTGCCTTGGTAATTTTTGCATATTCTTGGTGTATGTTAATGGTTAATTAGAGAACTGTATAATATTGCTGATTGTATACATGTTAACCAGTGTGTGTTTATTGACTGTAGAGGCTTTTAGTATCCATCATGTGAGAGCATGCATTCAGATTAGAGTTCCTGCAGTTTACTGATCAATATAGGGCTTTTAGAGACATTGAGCAAAGCATGGAGTGGTCATTTAGTTTTAAAATTGGCCTGTGAAATAGTTGGAAAGCCTGCACTTGCAATTTTTTTTTTTTTTTTTTTTTTTATAATGGGAAATTATTTCTGGGATCTTCATGGCATGTTGCCATTTAAGTTGAGATGGGTGTGGAGGAGGTACATATTCCTCCATATCCCTTGATCACGTTCTGAAATTTACTGAGAATTCTTTTGTCTAGAGGGGCTTAGCATATACCTTATCTAGTTCAATTCTTGAGTAGACAAGGCACTAAGATCAATACTTCTAGTAGTTTCCAAACTGCTGTGTGTGCTAACCTGGCAGTAGCAGGAATATCTTGTTTTCTTGACAAAAACCTAAATGTTTCAGTGGTAGTCTTTCAAGTGTTAGTTTTTAATGAATTTGTCACTAATATTCCTCATTGTTGGTAACAGAATTATGTTAGTGTCCAGCCAACTTTCAAACTTCTGACAGTAAACTGAAAGGGAATTTTAGCTATTTATATGGCTAGGCGTCAACATGTTATCTTATTATTGGCATGTGGTAGATGAGCAGTTGGAGTGGGAGGACTTAGATTAGTAGTTACATTATGTCAAAAAGTAGTTTAGTTTCAATTACAGACATTTTATGCCAGATTTCCCTGAACCCTTGTGCAAGCAATTAGAGAATGACATTTTCTGCTTTTTCTTAGAAATAGATATCTTCTAATGTGAGGCATTTACTTCCCTGGAGAAATCTAGAACTCTAGGTCTGTTGGACAACTTAACCTTTGCTTGTCTGGTTTCTAAACAGGGTTGGTCTAGAACACTAGAACTATTTTTAAAAATGTATTTCTGAAATATTTTTGAAAAGTAGGCATTCTTCAAATATGTAAGTCCATCAGATGGCTATTTAGAATAAAAATGTAGTATTTTGACTTTTCTGATATTCATTTGCTAATGATGTGTTCATATGGCCTCTGACTATTACCAAAATTTGGCTATAATTTAGGAAAGGCAATCTAAGAAAAAACTAATAACTTTTAGAAATTGCTTAAAGCTGTTAATTCCTCAGTTTTATGTCTTGTGATAACTTGGGTTAACAAGGGTAAACGTGCAACTTCCCTTTTCTAAGATGCTGCAGTGAATCATGAAGTTTGTGGAATAAATATTCTCTTTTGGCACTGCTTCCTAAAACCTCATGCTTTTCCCACATGCAAATCTTGTCTTAGTGCAAGGGAAGACTGGTGCAGTGCAGTTGGGCAGCAGATTTTCATGCACTGAAACACATGAGCAATATGTTAAGTTGATTTGTAGATATTGTAATGTAGTTACACAGTGCTTAGGATTAGAGTTTGTGAGAACTACTTAAGTTTTACCTTGTAATTTTTTTTTGTTTGTTTTGTAAAGGGTACTGCCCGCAGAAAGAAGAAGGTTGTTCACAGAACAGCTACAGCAGATGATAAAAAACTTCAATTTTCATTGAAGAAACTGGGAGTCAACAATATTTCTGGAATTGAAGAGGTAATTGCTTCAAAGGAAAAAAAAAAATTATATAAATAGAAAATGTATTAAAATCAATTTTCTGATAAGTAACAGGTCCTGAACTTGTCTGTAAATTATTAGTAGGTTTTCATGGAGCTTTGAGAACTTTGATTTCCTGTTAAATTGAAAAATCCTGTTAGACTGCTTCAAGTACTGAATTTTTTTTTTTTTTGCAGGTAAACATGTTTACCAATCAAGGAACAGTCATTCACTTCAATAACCCGAAAGTTCAGGCATCTCTTGCTGCTAACACCTTCACTATCACCGGCCATGCTGAGACAAAGCAGCTGACAGAAATGCTGCCTAGCATCCTAAACCAGCTCGGAGCTGACAGTCTGACCAGCCTCAGGAGATTGGCAGAAGCCCTACCCAAGCAATGTAGGTTGAACTCTGTAGCAGCAGTGACATTCCATGCAATGTAGTTGTCTGCAAGGATGTTATAAAATGCTTAAAAAGAAGTCAAACTCTTTAAAATCTATTTTATTTATAGCTCACATTGGATGGCAAGTATGACTCAGTAAAGCAAAGTCACCTGTTGGTGTGTCTTATAGCTGGGTTAGCACTGGAAAACTGTAGCCAGACTTGATGTGGCTACCATATTTTGACATTAAGATGCACTTAAGCTTTAACAACTTCCTGCTGCTTAAACAAATGAATGTTAGTGATATCCTTGTCCAAAGCCCTTTCAAAGGAAAGTTTCTTCATCAGTTCTGGTTCTCTAGAAATTAATGTACAAGTCTAGGAAGAAGCCATCTTCTACCTCATGTTTCTCTTAAAAAGGGAGAAGGATTAATTGGAGTGAAACTGAGGTCCTAGAAGGTAAGAGACAGCTTGACAGTGCATGAATGGATAGTTGTAGAGTAGTGGCAGAGGCAGCTAGACATTTGAGATGTCTGTTGTTAGCGTTATACTTCTGCCCAATTCAGCAAGTGCTCAGTGGTCTGCTGCAGAAGAGATGGTTAAGTTTCACTAACTCTGTCAAACACAACAGGAACGGTTAAAGAGATTACTGAGTCAAGCGTGGACAAGAGCACTAGGTCACCTCAACCCCCTAAGGAGGGTAAAATTGTGTGTCCAGTTCCATATTCCTCTAACTTTGCAAGGGAACAGTAATACCTTTTAAGTACTTTTTCTAGTGGTGTGTCTGCCTGCAGCATCACAATTACACCTCAGCTTTATTTGGATATGTAGGATAAAATGATCCTTTCTATTCCTTAAAACTTGATGATGTAAAATGTGTAAATTTAAGAGCCATGTGGTAGTCCATGGATTACTACAGGTTTTTTTTCAGGAAAACCTGGTAAAATCAATTTCCGCTTGTATTTGGAAGTTACTGTCCTGCCAGGCACTCAGTATACCTAGATAGAAGATGTTGACCAGTATGCTGTTTAGCATGCATCTTCTAATTTCACTATTGGGCTGTTTAAGCATTGTCAGTAACAAGATTTTTATTTACAGAACTAGATAAAGCATTGCAGCTTAGCCCAGAATCTTGGATAATATTTTCAAAAACACAAAGCTAAACAATAAACCATAATGACTATGGTGATCTTGAATGAAGCTTTTGAACTATTTGTTCTTGCAGCTGTGGACGGAAAAGCACCACTTGCTACTGGTGAAGATGATGATGATGAAGTTCCAGGTAAGAACAAACATGCAGTAGAGGAAAATGAAGTGAATTTTACCAAGAGATCTTACACATAGTATAAGATCAGACCAGGGATAGTAGGAGTGTTGTCTAGTCACTTGATGTTACAGAATTTCTATGTAGATTATTTAATTAATTTCAGATACCATGATAGACTTCACAGTTTTAGCTAGCATTTTGATCCCATGTTGAAATTATAGCTATGACTAAGATAATTATTTAATATTCCATAAGAAACTATCTTGTCAGAATCACTGCCCAGTTGTTATAGTGAAGTTTAATGCTTTTAGAAGTGTGCTTTCTAATGAACCATCCAAAACTTCCTTGGTTGAGCAAGTAGAATGAACCTTGAAGATCTTAAAAATTATTTGCTCTGTATTTTACGAGCGAAAATTTTTATGGTGATATGAAGTAGGACTTAGGAAAAAAATTCAAACCCAAAATGTTTGGCATAGGGGAAGTGGGTCAAACTTTAATTCCAACCATCTTTTTCTAGATCTTGTTGAAAACTTCGATGAAGCTTCGAAGAATGAGGCAAACTGAACTGTCACCTCCTGAATAAAATTAAAACTTGAAAAAGCTACATGGAGCTGCTATTTTGTATTGTGTCTGCCTTGATTTTATTTCCTGATGAGATCTCAAGATCTGTGATATTTGGAAACTCCTTGAATCTACAGCTCCTTAGTTACTGCTTGTACACAATATTATTTTTGTGGCCTGATTGAACAAACCTATGCTTTGAAATAAGCCAGATTGCTAACAAATTTCTGCCTAGACACATTTTTTGAGTAACTTGTATACAAGCAAACACGTTTAATGAATTTTAGCATACAATAAAAACATAAAAAAGTTCGTGGTGCGACTTTTTGTCAGAAAATCTGAGTAAAAAATATTAAACAAAAGGCTCTAAGTATTAAACAGTTTTCAAAGGTTTTACTTTTATACAAAGCATCTTCCTTTTGCTGTGTTAAAAAGCTGGCTGCTGAAAAAAAACTTCCTGGGTGTAATGAAACCTTTTGGACATAATTGGTGAATTTCTGATGTTGCAGGTAAGAGCTAGGTAGGCCGTAAGCTGCTTTGTAAGCGGCCCAATATAAGACATAGATCTATTTTAGCAACAGTTAATGGTGACTTAGTCTAACAAAACATGCAAGTCGAGGTAGAATTCTTACTTGCCAACTGCTTGCTGCTGTTCCTCATGGCCTTGGGGAGCTACATGTGAGTGTTAAAATTTTTATCTTCAGTGAATTTTTACTAGATATTTGCATTGCATAACTGTTTAATGGCTTGAACAATACAATTTTAATTTTAGTTACCTGAATCCATTGGTTATGTGGGGGAATGAAGCACAGAAAGGGGGAAAAGCATTAAGAGAATTCATAGTGGCTCTTAACTAAGTCTGTATTTACCAGCTTCAGATCTATTAAGTAATTATTTGAATGTTTCAGGAATGTGTTTTTATTGCTTTTTGGGTTTTTTGTTGTGTTTCAGAGAAAAAGATAACTTTTTAGAGTACAAGAAAGACATTTTAAATTCCATTGTGACATCTGTGTAGATGGAGTTTCCAGGGGTGAGAGCTAAATTTCATGTTTGTGAGTCATCGATATTACTGGCCTTGTAAGCTTGTTTCTAGAGCAGAAGTTTCAAGAAGTGTGGATTCAGCTTGACTTGTCGAGGATAAAATTCAGGGTAACATTTGCAATAGCTGTAGAAAAGCTCTCCACATGTGCCTGGAAAAGGGTGGGTCTGTGTCTGACTTGCCGAGCATGTTTGTCATGGTGTACATTGGGAAACAGTGGAAGAACTTGTTCAAGCCCTAAGACTGTAGTTTGAGGTAAGACAGCAGACTAATGTGAGCATGATATGGCTGAATTCAGGTACAAGAACTTTGAATAACAATTTTAGTGCAGTTGTCTTGGTTTACAAGTACTTTCAGCAATGAACTGTGCTTGTAGCATTGAATTAGGTTAAAAAAGTGCATTCATTGAATTGTGGCAATATGGTAGAAAAATTAGGCCTGAGTGAATTTGACTTTTGAAATGAGGATGGCAAATGAAGTTGCTGAGTATAAGGGAAAAAAATTCTGCAGAGTAGCTTGCCAGACTTCCTTGTTCTGTTGGATAAATGACATGCTGGGTTTTTATCAATGTGTTACCTGTTCTGTGATTCAGATATGATAGTCCACATAAATTCTTGCTTTAGGCCATTGTAACCCTTATGAAATACTTTATACTGGTTTCTGTCTTTTGAAGTAACTTCGTACCTTGCTTAGATGTTCTAGAGAGTGTTTTGCACTCTAACAGACATACATTTGGTACTTAAAAAATAAGATCCTTTTTTAAAGCAGTGTCTTTGAAGTGCAAAGTAAGGATAATCTAGTGATCAACAACCATGTGACAAGCCCGTGGAAATCTTTGTGCAAGGTATGCTCCCAGTACACTCCCAAGCAGGAAATACTGGCATAATCTACACAGACTGAGGTAAAGAGATGAGCAAAATATGTTCTTGGCTATAGCAGAGTCTAAGTGGAAGTAAAGTACCTATCTGGTAAGGTTGTAGTATGTTTAACATAGTGTTCAATCCTGGACTCAGTGATGTGATTTTCTCTTGGTAAGGAGTTTGATTATGGTTTTCCTAATCTGTCATTAATTACTAGAAACTGGGAATAGTGCTGATGATTTTTATCAGGTTAGACTTCTGTGTAACCATACTGTAATTAGGCTATTATGGATTTGTATCTGTAGTTTTACTTGGAAGATGGCTCTCCATTCCAAATATTTTGGATAATGGAGAAGTGAAAACAAATGCATGTGTTTCTACTGAGATTTTTATTTTTAAAAGGCTGAGGGATTGTTCAGGTTCTGTCACATTAAGCTCTAAAATGGCGTAACTCAATGCACCGGTGGGTTCTAGTGAGTATTTTTCATAAAGTTTGGAACAGATTTTTGGAAATACTTTCATGATTGATAGTCTTATGCTTTAAGGACTTAGCAATGTTATAAAATTAATGTATTCAAATATAAAAACCCAAACAACAGCCCTTTTGGGAGAAGGTGAAGCTGTGTGTTTTATTGAGCTAGTGGTGTACATATGAAAAGCTACTAACTATGGTTTTAAACCTCTTGAAGCCACCTTGCATTATTAATACATGTTATTTCTTACTATTAAAGTCTTGTGAGTCTGTGGTTGCATCTCTCAGGAAAAGTAACCATTGAGAATTTCATGTAGTTTATAGTGCACATTAAACATACATGACAAAAGAAGAACATTTGGTTTAAAACGTGCGCAGCTCAATACTCCAAATGTGAAATCAGTGCTAGTCTATCTTACTATGTTGATTTGCCTGCAGTGTGGGGGACGTTTAGTGTAGTTTCCACCACTGAAATGTTGTGCTGGTACTGTGTTTTGTAGGTGAAACATCATACAGACAATTTACTTTTCCTCAAGTTGTCTACTATATCTGCTGAAAACCTAATTATGTAATGGTACAATTGAAATAACAAGCTATTTTCTCCTTTAAATGTGGAAATAGTTTTGAGCAAGTTAGTAAACTGGGAAGTTAATATTCAACAGATATATAGGGAGCTCCATGCTAATGATGACAAGATTACAGCCTTATTATTACTGGCAATATGGTGGTAGAGGAGACATTTCTAGGCTATATATTTTAAAATATTAGTAAGTACTCAACATGTCTTGCACTTAACTAATACATGCAATGTGGCTTCTAATTTTTCTGAACTATTCTTTCTTCATTTTCTATCATTTCAGTCACGTCCATGAGAGTTCCTGAAGATGTTTTTTACTGGATATGATAATTGTAATCTCCAGTAATGGAGATTGATTCTGAGAGGAAGTAATATTTTACAAAAAATGGAGCTTACTTACAGTGCAGCTGAGCCAAGCTTATTTAACTTAGGTGAGCTGTCTGTAGCATGAGGGAGTACCATAATTTGTTTGACTGTGAGCTGAGCTCAGTAACTTTAAAGATGAATGAAGAGTGGATGTGTATGGAAGCTCTGAGAGTCAGGAATGTAACTATTTCTGTGTATTCTAATTGACTTTAAGCTGTGCTTTCTAGTAACATGGTACCTACAGTTGCATCATGAAAGTTTTAACTGCTCTGCTAATACTATGTCTTGGATTATCACTATAAAATAACGATACTGAAGAGAAGGAAGACATGTTATATAATATTGTTACTGTACCATCTTGCTGTAATCTGCGGTTTTTTGTAAGAGATTTAACAGATGTAACTTATATTACCTTAACATTACACCTGAGGTATCCTGCTACTGAAAAAAAAAGCTATTCTAACTATGTTTTTGTAGTGCAGGAATCTAGTAATATTTTAACAGATGAGTTACAACCCAATGTTTTGTATTGCAAGTGAATCCAAATTAGAACAATTAGAACAAATTAGAACAATTGTTGATCAATTAGTGTTGTAATTGTATAGGCACTAATGATTATACCCTTATACCCTATGTCTGTGTAACTTCTTTACATGGGTGGATGGCAGAATTCTAGGATATCTTGGTACCATTCAGATTGGTTGAAGGTCAATTTGAGCATGCAAAAGCTTTTGGTTTTGATACCCAGTAACTAGGATTTGTAACGTCTCACACAAGGATGTGATATGCACTGAGGGATACTGGCAGATGAATGTGGAAGTATCTGCTGCACTTGAGATCCTTACTCTGCGATTCTATTGGGCTGCTTTTCTTTTTCTGGAAAAACGTAGTAATGGGTTGTGTCCTATTCCAAAATTTTAGAATTCATCTGAAGTTAACAAGTCTTAACATTCTCTGTGTAAGTTGTACTTACTGAGTTAATAATGTCTATAAGGCTTATGCTGGAGTCTCAAAAATCTCATCACACCTGCACAGCTGATTAGTATCCTGCTTCACAACATATAACTTGTGGCAAGTGTTTGCACCTGTATGTTAGCACTGAGTTAAAAATAATGGAGTAAGATTAGGCAAGGTTTGAAGTTGGAAGTATCAACTGATACAGAAGGAGCTGTAGGTTTAAGATGCAGCTCCACGGACTGTGACTAGTCCTGCTATTCTTTCCATTTTTTTCCAGTGACTCTGTCAGGCAAATGCAGATGTAACTGAGTATGATTGGACAGTCAGATCACTCAACAGTAGCATCTTGTGAGCTGCTGTTTTGTGATGGATTTCTAATAACTCTCTGTAAGAAAGACTACTGCCACCTCTAAGAACCCACCTAAGATACAGGAGGGCTTCTTGTCCTCTTGTGCCTGCATAAAGAAAGATAATAAGATGATTTGGGATGCCAAAATCTATACTTGTGTGACATTGGTTTTTGACATGACATCTGTGGTGTTACATAGATGCTCACCGCTAATCTCAGTGGAGTAGAATGGTGTTAAAATGGATAGGGTGGTGAATATCTTCCTTGTCTCTTCAGTATTGTTGTCTCTGCAGAATTAAGAGGAATTAAAAGTAATAATGCTTCCTTAGATCTTTGTGAGTAACATAGCTAAGATGCACGGTGAGCAGACTTAAGTGGTTAGGGCTATTTTTATGAAACTTTCTGTGACAACTGTATCTTAAAAGCGTTGGCATTTGTGCTGATTTCTGGCATTGGCTTCACCTGTACAAGTCAGTCAATCCATTTTGCTGTGTTAGAGTTGTAGCATTCATCTGCCCCCACCAAGCATGAGCCTTGCATAAATATACAGTGAGGGTAATGTGAACGTAACTGTTTGTAGGATTCAAACCTAAACTAAAAGTAAGATGAAGAGAAAAATTTGAACAATTCCGTCAGCAGAGGGGCACGCAAGTTTTTATTGCAGGGACAATTGGTATTTTAAGTGCCAGGGAGGAGTTAATTTGACAATTCATTTTTTTGCCTCCCAGCTGCTTTGCACCAGTTAGTGTTAGGAATCAGTAGTTAGTGCAGTTCTTTCTGGTTTAGGGAAGCTCCTAAACAGTGTGAAACCAGCATAGCCAGCAAGCTGGGGTTTGCCTTTAGCGTATGTTGGGGGCAACATTTGGATAAACAATTCCCATGTACATCTGCAGCATTTCATGCTCCAGTAATTACTACCCGGGGGTGATGATCTTTAAGATTTTTTGGGGGGGTTGGGGGTGGGGGTGTTTTTACTGTGTAGAAGCTAGACTAGCTTAGAGGTCTCAGGATTCACTGAGTCATCATCTTCCACCAAATTCAAAATTCAGACTTGCTCAGATGTGACCTTGTGCACGTATACACTGGTGTTTAGGCTGACTTCTGTCAGGATTTGTATTCTAGATGGATTGTCATTCTGCTTTAGTGTGTCAGCCCCTGCATTTGTACAACAGACCCTTTACTCACTTTGTATTTGTTCCTCATATTTTAGCATTGACCTATTTTATTAATTTGTACCTTGAAAACAGGTGGTTATTTATGTCACAAACTGGTGGTGTTTTTACTCCTGATTATGTCCCACCTTAGCAGCTCTAGTTTAATCAGGATATACAAAATATTTGACAGACAAACTATGTAAGCAGTCTGTAAATTGAATTCCAGTGGGGATGCAAGGTTTCTAGGACAAAATGATACATTTTTCTGGGATGCTGTGGACCTTCTGGAAACTGTGTTTTGTGTGAACAGAAAACAATAATGCTTCTAAACAAAAGCCTTTTTGGAGACAATGGCAGTGTTATGCCTGTGATCTTACCCTATATTTGGGATAAACATTATACCACAGTTGCAGAGTAGAAAAGCAAATTATGGTTATGATGAATTTTCAGAAACAATTGTGTTGAATCCCTAAATTGTAATGTTTAAGAGACATTCACATGTCTATGTGTACAGTGTTCTGGCTACAAAGTGGGATGGAAGGATCTATGGGGTTTTAGCTAAAGCTTGCCTATTTTTCTGTAGTGCTAGAAGCCTGAATAAGTTCTGGCACATGAAATGTGCCTGTACTCTACCCATCATTCAGTGTCCTTTAGCTGACAATAATGCATAAGGTTGTGTCCAGCCATTGGATGATATGATAGTCCTCCTAAAATGCTTGGCAATGGTATGTAGTAGAAGTGGTGTGAAAGTGATGCTGTTTTGTAAGCTTTTTTTTTTATGGAATAGAAATGCTGATGTGCTAGAAAATTTTGTAGGCTGTGAAAAGCATGTGATGTGATTCTATTTGCTATGTTTTGATTTCAATGCTAAAAAAAGAGCATGTACAGTTGATTTACATAATGAATCAAAACAATATCTCAAACAATGCAGGTCAGGATTTTTTCTCCAGAGGATTATTTAGGGATTACTTAGGTTTATTCTTGCAGGAAAAGGATGAGCTGTACAGTGCAGTCCCACAACTGTAATCCACCCTGTTGTGGTGTCCAGTTTACATCTTCATTTCTGTTGGGGTCTGCAACCTTCCCTGCTGATTCCTGCGTACATGGTTGGCCTCATCACTGCTCATCTGCAGAAGATGGACTGACATGCTTTACAGTCCTGTATGCCTGGAGAGTTGCTAGCTTAATTTGGTGACAAATAACCCTCAACAGAAAGATCTATTCAGACGTCATTCCTAGGACTAACCCCCAACAATATCTTTGATCTCCAAAGTTCCAAGTGACTGGATTCCTAATTCACCCAGTTACACATTCATTGCCAGATGGAGCAGTGTACTTCCTGAAAGCATTATGTGCTGCACAGCAGGAGGTGCATGCAAGCGGAACTGCTATAACAATACTAATGATGATCGTTCTAGTGATGGGCAGTGTCTGCACTCCAGTGATTTATACTGTTGTTGTAAAGGAAAAAAGTCTGGTCCACAGTGTTGAAAAACTACTGGAATGCCCCTAACATCAGCCTACTAGTTAAAAATGCAGAACATATTTGAGTCTATGATTTCAGTAAATACAGTCTGTCTTTTTTTCCCCTCCCTTATTCCTTCCAGAAAACATGGAGTTGCATCTGGTTGATGCTAGGTGTGGGCGAAAGCTGTAAATGTGAACTGCTTAGTCAAACCAAGTCACCTGGAATTAGAATAAACCTTCACGGCTCTATTTCTGACATTTTTTATTCCAGGTACTGTTATAAAACAGTTGTGGAAAATGAGTAATAGTTCTGGCATTAGTTTACAGCTGTTTCCTCAGGCTGAGGTAAGCATCATCATCATCAGGGTTTAAAAAAGCAAGATTCAAGATTGCTTGAAGGTAGATTATAGGACCAAGGTACAATGAAGTTGCTCGGGAAATATAAAATAAGCTTATACTGTAAATAAAAGTTTGTCTCATGTGGTTTCTCAGCTAAGGGAAAGGTTCAGTGGCTGATTTTCATCTTGGAGTTGTGCAACATTATTTCTTGCTCAGGAATAGCAGGGAGTTAACAACTGCTGAGTTCTCTTGGGGTGGGGGGACACGCAAGTGTCATAGGGCACTTCCATCATGGCCCTGGGACAGAGTTTGTCTCTAGTGCCATAGTGGGGAACTGAGATGGTCTTGTGTGGATCATGGAAGAGGTGAAGAGCAGAGGCCCCATCTTTCATCACTTGGCTTCCTGCTGTGGGCACCTGCTCCCTGTGTGGCATAAGGAGGTGTAGGATACAGTCCTTTTTTTTTTTTTTTTTTTTTTTTTTTTTTTTTTTTTTTTTAATACCAAGGAAAAACCCACAGGAGGGCTGAAGGGAGATTATGCTCTACCCTGGGAAGGTCTGGCAGGAGGTTGCTGCTTTCTGTAACTGTCTCAGAAATACAAGTGGGGAATTCAAAGTACAAGACAGATGAACAAAGAAAGCAACAGAGTGGAACTAGTAACAGCCCCAGGGAAAAGCAGAGCAGACAGGGAAGAGTGTTACAAAGTGCTCATCAAATTTACATGCAAATAGTAATGCTAACATTGTACATGATTAACCAGAATACCCTGCAAAGTCAAACGGGAATGAATAAGACAAAGACTTTGTGCAGCTCTGAAGCATTTGGCTGTTACTACTACATAAAACTGCTGCAATCTGCTTTGTGAGCAGAGTTCATGGCATCTGTGTTTACATACTGCATATTGAATTTGCAAAACATAATTTAGTTAATCAGGAAAACCAACTTATTACAGATATATAGATCTTAATACTCTGAAAGAGTGCATATTGTCATTCAAGTTGAAAAGTAAAAGATGAATAACTGCTGTAAGAAATTACATTGGCAAGAGCTTTTGGTAAAAACTTTGGAGAAAAATCACTTTGGGATTAAGATTCTGACTGCAGAATTTTCAAACTCCTCTGGTTTTATGACAAGGAGACACTGCTGCCTTTGGGCCCAAGGGTGTGGTTCAAAGGTTAGTCTGTTTTAGTGTCTTCTCAATGCCATCAGAGGCTACAGCATTTGCTAGAACAGTCAGAAGACTGACCTTTCAAAACACTTAACCAATGCTGAAGTTCCACCACTTACAATTTTTGCCACTATAAACAAAGAAAAATGAATACTGAGAAGTATTTACACCAAAAGAAAAAATTCATTGTTGTGCCTCAGAGAAACACAAAGTATGTGGAGTGAAGCATGCTGTTAATATTGCATAATCATCAGTTGTCTGTGCTTTTTTACACAGGGATTTTTTTTCCTGTGAGTAAAGCTTTTTCTTTGCATTGATTTTTTTTTTTTCTGCTGTTTGCTAACTCTTGACAAGTTTTCCTCAGGGTGTCTGAATCATAGCTTATGAAATAGTGCTGGTTGGTCCCTGCAAGGTCCTCAGAAGAGCCACAGAAAACTTCAATTCCATGTTCCCTTAGCAACATAATATTACATAATAAAAAGGGCCTATGATGCAGGAAACAGCTTTTGAAAGATTACTATCTTCACCTTTGTACTTACTCTTAGGGAAAATGTTGTGATGACTATCTGACAATTGCTTGAAATTCTGCAGCAAAAAGATGGAAGAAATTTAAATTGTATTGTCTTAATCTACATTCCTCTATTCCAATGTCTTCACATTTAATTAAAAAATGCATTTTCCAGCATATGTTTTGAGGCAATAGCTAAGAATTAGTAATTTTATTTTCTATATATTATCTCATTGTTAACTGAAATTAAAGTCAAAATACAGGGTAGATATTGAAGGTCCATTATTTAGAAGAAGTACTTTACTGTAACTCAAATAATACAGGAGAAGGAATTTCTGTTTTTTAAGCACACTGATGTAATTTTGTTCAGTGTTTGTTTTTACAAAGGACATTGAATCTCAGTATTTTTAATATGCAACTTTACAGTAATTTCCACTTCATCTTATTTTACTTTAAAATTACTTAAAAGAGATGTATTTTCCCAGATTTTGATGAAGAAATGTTTTTTCTCTCTTGCTTCCAAGGCATGTCAGATTCACTGTTTCTTTCATCTGATTTAATCATGCATGATGCAATAAAAACTGTAAACTATGTGAGTATACAGGTGTCAAAGCCTGGGAGACAGATAATGGACCAAGGATTTCCCCAACACCTGCAAGGTCAGTTTTTGCTTCACTTCCCCTAAGGCTGATTTCCTTTCAGATATCAGTGTCATGAAAGCTCTGCTCTGTTTCTCACACCTTTCAGAGATTATTTCTGACCCAATGTACACCTTCTGTGTACCACAGATGTTTCAGTACATAGAGTCAGAGAGAAATGTAGCCAGAAACTCAAGTTTAATCCATGGAAGTTTGGATTTTTTTCCTACATTTTACCATTTTGTATATTCAGTCATTTTGTTATTTCAAAATTAGCATTTTCAATTCATTATTTCTCTGGCTCTGACTCAGAGAACTTGGCGGGATTGTTCTCCAGCCTTTCATCTGAACCACAGTGCATGTTCTTTAAACAGTACTCATTTTCTTTGTGTATGGATTTATTTTCAAAAAGAAAAAAATAGCATCTTAGAGACACTATAGAAGAAATAGAGGAACTTGAAGGTTGGGCTCACTACCCATGGACTGGGGAAGAAAGACAGGGATTACTGATGCATGGATGTCAGCAGATGCCAGACCTCTAGTGGACACAATGGAGAAATGCTTGGAACCATAAACATAACATGGGGAAAAACCCTACGTACTGTTGGGGGAGAGCTGCTGAAAAGTGTCTTTCAAAAGCTTATCTATTATTTGTGCAAAACTGTTACATCCCATCATTCACTGTAGCTTTGACTAAGTACAGAAGTCCCAGAAAATCAGTTAACATTGTCTCATCTGTTTCAACTAATTTTAAAATATTAATTGTTGTTTTGACTGAACAGCTACACTGGGACATCGCCCAGACTGGAGGACAAGAGGCTGGAAAGCAGCCCTGCAGAAACAGATGTGAGGGTTTGGACTGGAGACAAGTTGCACACAAGTCAGCAGTGCCCTGGCAGCCAGGAGGGCCACCTGTGTCCTGGGGGGCATCAGGCTCAGCATCACCAGCCAGGCAAGGGAGGGGATTGTCCTGCTCTGCTCTGCACTGGGGCAGCCTCACCTCCAGTGCTGGGGGCAGCTTTGGTGCCACAGTGTAAGAGAAATATAAAGCTATTGGAAAGTGTCCAAAGGAGGGCCAAGAGAATGGTGAAGGGCCTTGAGGGGAAGCTGTATGAGGAGAGGCTGAAGTCACTTGGTCTGTTCAGCCTGGAGAAGACTGAGGTGATGTTATGGCAGCCTACAGCTTCCTCATGAAAGGAAGTGGAGATGCAGGCACTGATCTCTCTGAATACCAGAGTTTGGACATAAGGAGATGGATTGAAACTGCATCAGGGAAAAGTTTGGACTGAACATGAGGAAAAGGATCTTTATTGAGAGGGTGGTTGCTCACTGAAAAGGTTCCCAAGAAAATGGTCTCCAAGCTTGTCAGCATTCAAGGAGCATCTGGATGATGCTTACTCATGTGGTTTAGTCTGAGGTAGTCATAGAATATCTCAAGTTGGAAGGACCCATTGGCATCATCCTTCCTGCAAGGAGAA
This sequence comes from Erithacus rubecula, assembly GCF_903797595.1. Classification (NCBI taxonomy): domain Eukaryota; kingdom Metazoa; phylum Chordata; class Aves; order Passeriformes; family Muscicapidae; genus Erithacus; species Erithacus rubecula. The sequence goes on from NC_136661.1 coordinate 8,721,868, forward strand.
GGGAATTTGACTCATTGGTCTGGATGATCCCTTTCAACTTGAGATATTCTGTGATCCAAAGGACTGCAGTGGCTGAAGAAGGCTATAGTGCAGGAGGCTGTGGCTTTTCTTCCCATACAGCTGATACCTGCTTTCAGCCATTGCATGGAGGATATTTAGGAGCTAGGAATTCAGTACTTGCAATTAGCCTTTCTTGTACCCAGGAAATTTCAACCTATGATGCGTTGGCCTAGGTGTTCCAGGACTAACGGCAGAAGGCAGGTGGAAAGAAGGCAGGTGGAAAGAAGTCAGGTACTGTCAGTGTTCCCCCTGAGGCCAGACATTGCTCAAGACTCCCTTCCCCTTGTGGCAGACTAGAGAGAATTGGAGTCCCTCCAAGCTGGGTGATCAAGGAAACCCACTTACTCCACGCAGCTCTGCGAAGACATGTAGGAGGGACTTTCCCTTTGGACATCCATCCCAGCACTGGAAGTCAGGGTGCCAGAAGATCGTGAACATCAGTTTAACCAATGGACATCTAAATTGCAGCAATCAAGTCTCATAATTGGATTCATTGTGGTAATACCTTTCTACTCTTATAATTTCTGTCTTGTTCTTTTCCTTATGTATTTTCTTAAGTGATACTTTCATGCTTTTATGTTATCACTATAGATAACAATAACCAAAATGGCTACATACATCCTACATACATTGCAACCAAATTGTTCTTAAACCCTACACACACACACACACAAACATAAACCCACCAATCATTCAGTATCTTTCCACTCTACTTAAAAGGATCTATCTGCTCATTATTCAAATCCCTATATCCAGCGCAGTTAATTCTTCATGTACTGGATACCTTTTCCCACACCTGCTTGAGTGCACTACCAGATCATCCTTAACAGTACCTTCATGCTTGACAGGAATTGCCTCCAGGTTCTGAGTTTCTGTCCTCTTCCCAATCCTCCTGTCAGAGCCTACATCCCAGGACAGAGATCTAGCCAGTTGCCTGGTTTCACTACTATCTGGTTTCACATCATGGGCTGCAATATCCCAGCATTGGATCAGGCAGGTCACCAGAAGCTCTCCTGACTGGTAGTTGAAATCTTGTGCATCTTACAGCTCACCCAGGTATAGAAATGTAGTAATTATCTCTGGCTCTGCCTCTTCCTCCTCACTCTTTCCTATGTGAATGGATTTGATCTTGGATTTCTTCTTCTGTATAGGGGTGACTGCTATTGTCACCAAAACTGTGCGGGAAAACCAAAACTATCCAACATTTTTGGTGTTAGATTATCACATCACTACTTCTGCCCAGAATGTTGTTCTGGCCAGGACATGCAACAGAAAAAATTTCATTCACACGTAACCTCGGCCTGCAGAGAAAATAATTTCATGACACATGAATTTCACTAAATTTTTCAGAAACTTTGTACAGTCAAAAAGTATAGAGATTCATTGGTTCAATGTTCATTGGTTCCAAGTTACATATTTCTTAGCATTTGGTTTCTTACTGGTTACATAAGGTTACATCTGTTGCTTGAGATGGTAATTAGGTCTTCATTATTATCTCTGCTTTCCCAAAATAGGTGTCTCCGACTGGCGACTGGCGACTGGCGCTAGGAATGTTGTTTGGCGTCGATATTCCGCTAATGGCCCTTGATGGGTATTATATTCTGTGCCTCTTCTGTCGTGATCCCAGTCTGTTGGTATGTTAAACTCATCAGGCCTCACCTAGTGGTACAACATCCTGAAAACAAATTTCAGGTCCTTCCCCTGGGGCAAAGGCGAACAAACCTGACTAAAGTTATAAAATTAATAAAACTAATCTTGGTATATTTTGCAACACTACCAGCAGAGTTTGTTCCTCTGGTTCAGCTGCAGTTTGAGTGGCCATGGTGTCTGTTGGTCTACTTTCTTCCCTCTCCCCTGAGCTATTTAGGGTCAAGCAGGAAACAGTAGCCAGGGTCCAGCACATTGCATAACTTCGTGTCTCTCTGGGACTGCCACATCAGTTTTCCTTTAATCTGCCACTTTATCAGGATCCCGTAGTTGTTCAGGAGTGAAAGGTAAGTGCTAATATCTTTACAAAGAATTTATTGGGTGAAGGGTATGATTGTTAATGTAATGGGTCTTACTGTCTCTACTAAAATCAAGGCAGCAGGTTTGTTGCAAAACCGCGACTCCTGAGATAAACAAGGGTTCTGCTCAAGCCCGGACTTCTGAACCTTGGGGTAAAATGTCAGGTTCAAGGGGGTATATGGGTTTGAGGAGGCTGTACCGTCCTAGTACCTCAGCCAATGGGGAAATGAAGAATGAGTTGAGGATAAAAGGAAATGTGCGGCCGGGAATTTAGGATAAAAGGATGCTGCACCCTCTGAAACCCTGAGAGAGAAGTATTCCAGACGATTCTCTCAGTTTTTTATTGGAATAAAGTTGAAGGACTCCTCTGTCTCTTTTTTGGGCATAAACCTCTGGTGTTGTGGATTTTCCTGACACGGGTGAACTTCCAAATCATTGAAGCACAATAATCCTTCAAAAGCTGGCCCATTTTCTCCCACATTCCATACTACTCATGACTGTCTGCCCTCAGGCAGATGTCTGAATAACCTCCCTAGAAACAGCTAAACATGTAGACTGCACTGAGGAGACCTACCAGACTTAGCAGCCACAACATGCTCTTCTTAACATGCAGAGGGAATGCAAAATTCTCAAAATCTCTTGTAACAGGAGTGAAAAGATGGGGGAAGGCGCCCTCTCCAGTTCCCCCTTACCAGACTGGACATGACTATTAATGGAGTCCCAAAAGGTAAGGGTAGGACAGCAGCACTGAATACATATCCCAAATGACCCTTCACCATTGATGTTATCATGCCATAAACTGATGTCACATAGTACAGCAATAGAACAATCCTGATCCCTCTCCCTCCTCTGAAAAATAGCATCAGTAGCACATACAGGAATATATAAAGGGTTGGGTACAATATCCATACCAACAGACAAAGCAACACTCTTAACAGTGGCTCTCTACCTAATACAGCAAATGCTTAGATTAAATTTGTTTCCATTCCCCTCTGGTTTTATCAGTAATCTCAATCCTTCCTGCCTCATAGTGGGTGTCAAACACGACTGCAGTGGTTTAGGAATTGTCATGGATGAGTAATAGGATTATTTGCTCTCGCAATTAAGGAATGATTATTATGTGTATGTTAAGAGAAGCTTTGTTGCTGTGTAGTTATATTATTACAGTTTATTGTTTAGGTGTCCTCTGTTCTCCCCACAGTCCCCTTGCCCCCCGTACTGTTGCCACCCTCCAGTCTGGGTTGTCAGGGACATGTGGAGGGAGGTGTGTTCCTGTACCCCTTGCAGGGGATTGTTACTGGGCATGGCAACACCTGACCCCCAGTCAGGGTGCAAGAAAGCGCCTGCACTAATGGGCAGCAGGAGGAGGTGACGATGGACTCTGGGAGGGGCTGGGCTGAGGGACCCCGGGGTACAAAAGGGGGAGCAGCCGTTCTGTGGGTGAGCACACGGTGACTGCTCACGCGTTCCCAGGACGCTGCCTTTTTCCTTATTCAGTCCTTTGCTGTATTTGTTAAAGTTTAATAAACCTTTAAAATTTTAAAAATAAGCGTCGTTTCTTAATGGTACTGCCCAGTTTAGTGCCTCCCACTGGGACACTTAAAACCACACTGCCACTTGCTTGTCAACTCCCTCTGCTTTCCCCTGGGGTGAGATAGGGGATTTCCAGACCAAAAAAAAAAAAAAAAAAAAAAAAAAAAAAGAGATCACAGGTTGAGATAACAAAAATTTACTGGAAACAGCAATGATATAACAAAACAAACATTAACAGCAACAATGTACAAAAAGAGAGAGTGATTAACATGCAAAAACGCTCACCGAAGAGCTCCACCCGACCCCACTGCAACCAGTCCACTCTGACAAGAAACTCCTTCTCCGTGGAAGGGACCTCCTCCTTCTCTCAGCAGTGAGGTGATACAGAATAACTCCGGGTCCTAGCGCCCTCCTTACTATATCAAAAATGAACCCTGCTCTGGCTCCACCCAGGATAAATATTAAACCGAAGACCTCAAAGTTCACACACAGAGCATATTTTGGTATTATTAACAATACTGATACCTATCTTCCGTGGTGATATGCCTCAATATGTAAACACATTTCTTCTTATGAATATGTACCGATGTGAAGAAGTAGGACGCTTGGCATAGTGCCACCCAGTGCACTCAGTGTAAACATTTAGATGGTCAAAAAATGGGTTTATTTACAAAGGGTTTCATGCACAAAAATTTACTCTTCTAAAATTATATAATTAAGAAAAGGATAACATTGCACATTTGTATTAACAACAGTGAAAGAAGGGGAAGAAGTGGAAGAACACAAAAATACTTAACTAAAGCCAGCAAATAGTTGCACTGAGGTAAAGTTACAAAACAACCAACTCTTGTCACCAATTAGAACTAAAGAGCAGTTCAAATCTCCAAGCCAAGGTGTGCCACCTGCAGAACAGCCAACCATTATTCCTTGATATTTTGAAGCAGCTTTAATAAATGAGACTCGATAACCTGCTGAACTAAAGCAGAGAGAGAGATGAGGCTAATTAGTATTGAATTTTTTTTGTATTTTTAGGGTTATAGTGTGGTTTTTTTGGCATACAACTGCTTGTCCTGTGCAATCATTTAATAAAAAAAACCACACATGTATAAATTCACTCATATATAAATTCATTCATTCAGAAAATAAAAGCCTTATATAATACAAACACAATACAGTCAGGCAAACAATGTTTTTGGAGGTCATCATCAATTCTTTGGTTTGAATAGGCTGATAGTACGTAGAAAGCAAATTTTTTGCCTACATACAGAAAGCAGGCAAAAACACATTTTAGAAACAACTTCCGTGAAACACTGAGATTAAGCTCTTGAAGCAGTCTTCTATGGAGACTTCTATGTGAAGTTGTGCTGCGCTGGTTTCAGCTGGGGTAGAGTTAATTTTCTTCTCAGTGTCTGGCATTGGGCTGTGTTTTGAATTTGTGCTGAACACAGGGTTGATAATACAGAAATGTTTTTGTTATTGCTGAGCAGGACTTGCACAGGGCCAAGGCCTTTTCTGCTTTGGTACAGCCACACTGGTGAGGGGACTGGCAGGTTCAGAGGAGACAGAGCCAGGACAGGGGACCCAAACTGACCAAGGGGATGTTCCAGACCATGTGGCACCAAGCTCAGTGCATAAAGTGGGGGAAAGAAGCAGGAAAGCTGAGGGGACATTTGTGGAGCTGTCATTTATCTTCCCAAGTAACCAAGTGAGCTGGGCATGGTGGAGCCCTGCTCTCCTGGAGATGGCTGAACACCTGCCTGCTCATGGGAAGCACTGAATTAATTCCTTGGTTTATTTTGCTTGTGTGCACAGCCCTTGTTTTCCCTATTAAACTGTCCTTAAACAGCCCATGAGTTCTCCAGCTTTCACCCTTCTGATCTCACTGGTGGGGGAGAGAGTGAGTAGCTCTGTGGGGCTTGGATGCTGCCTGGGCTTAAACCATGACTCATTCATAAGCAAGGGCTCTTTTTGGAGAAGCTACTACACATATATAGTGTTGGAATTATTTTTTTATTCCATTCACTTCTGTAATGGCAGACATTTCACAGCTTTCAAAATGACAGTAGCAATAAGGGAAAAAACCAAAAAGGAATCTCTTCTTTGTTCTGGTTTCCATAACCAAACTATACAGTAATTCACTGGTTACTGTCTGCCTCCAAGACAAACCAGAGCTAGAGCTGATCTGACTGAAAAAGGTTTTGCAAACTACATAATATCATGCCGGCCAAGTAGGGTGAGAGGCTCAGAAGGGGTGCAGGCTCTTACCACTGTCCAGTAACACACTCCTTTGTACAGGGTGAGGGAGCAGCTCAGCTCCCCTTGTGCAAGTCATGGCTTCATCAGCCCTAAACACCATTATTTGAATCCAGTAATACAGATCCAGGCCAGTAACATTTTCTTGCTAAGTACCTGACTTTCTGAAAGAAGAATGGAAGGTTCTACCCATTTTGGCCTGATGTATTTAGGATTATTAAGACTTGTAGGACAGGTAACATGTTAAGAGCTGCAAAACCTCTACTAGGCTATTACAGCAGCCACACAAACAAGGAGTTGTAGAAATTAAAATTTTTTAAAAAGGTTTACATTTGCAATACTCACCACTCCGATAGCCCAAGGCTACAGCCAAATCCATGGAATTATAGCCAGCATCTGTTTCGATAGTTGGATCAGCACCATTTTCTGTGTAAAACAGGAAAAGAATCTTCTGACAATGAGAACCAATTGTACACTATTACTGGTAATTTGGTTTATACAGTCTGCTTACCAAGAAGAATTTTTACACATTTCACATGGTTTCCATGTACTGCATATAGCAAGGGTGTGCCTCCGTTCTGCAAAAGCAGAGAAATGCCTCAGACATTCAGTGATTAGTCCACAATTGTAACTGCTTAACACATGAATATGCTTCCATGCACCAGTAAGAGACTTCCTAGGTTTTTTATAAAAATGAAGTTCTGTTCAAATCACAACTTCCATCATTTTTGTCTACTGTTCAAATGTTAAGATCACACTTTTACAAGAAGTCAGCACTAGTTTCATTTTCTTTCTACCAAGAAGTCAGAACTAGTAGCATCAACTTCTCCTGTCCAGTGGAAGTTTTGAAACTCTCAGGTACTTCAGAAGAGGTAGAACAATTTTTAAACTCAGTCCAGTGCTATGTCCTGGTTCAATTTTCTGACCAAAGCATCCTCTGACTCAATTCAAGCTATAGTCTTACCCAGTCATACTCATTGACATCAACTCCACAGTCGAGCAGCATTTTGACAATATCTGTGTATCCTTTACTGCAGGCCAGTGAGAGGGCACTTTCTCGCCCCTTACCCAGAATTTGTGGATCTGCACCCTGAAATAAAGTATTGTTTAAAAAAGAAGCAAATCTGAGGTTTTTGCATAGACCTTAACTTTAAAACTTTTAAGCTTTTAGCAGCATTGACAAACTTAGAAAGACAAAACAAACTGAAGAGCAAATGAATTCAAAATCAATTGTGATTTTTCCTTACATTCTGGAGGAGAAATTCCACTACTGCTATCTGCCCATGAGCTGCAGCCCACATCAGAGGGGTAAATCCTTCTTCGTCCTTATGATTGATTAAATTTTCTGTTCAGAGAAAAATGTATAACTTAGTAATCCTTTTCACAATGCACTGTATCAGCTGGTGAAATGTGTTGATGGTAACATTTATTCACCAGGAACCAGTGCGACCTAAAAGTCATTCTCAGCTTCAAAATTCTGTCCCCACTGGTGGTAGTAGTAACTCTGTCCAAGAAAGAAAAACACATCCAACTGACCAAAACTAAAATCTGAGCCTTTAGTTTAATAATTTAAAATTTAAGTTGTTAAGCTCTAAATCAAACCCTGTTTTTACTCAGAAATATTACAAGTTGTCTGTAATCTGGGCTTCACCCTTGTAAAGAAGATGAAGGATGTTTGAAAAGTGGAGGTACATCCTGTATTATACTGTAGATTGTGTTTTTTCAATAGAGGGAGCCACACAATTCTGTAAAGAATGAACTTATACACAATATGGATAAAGAACTCCATATCCCATAAAGTTCATGTATTCAATAAGGTGGTCTGTGAAAACAATTAAGGTCTACACTGAATGCAGCTGGAAGAAGGAAAAAAAAAACTTCTTTTTATAATTGGCTGAAAAATATTTCAGCTGGATTTCTTTGTAATATCTAAGTACTTTAAAAATCCCGTGCTTATCATACCACCAGAATAAGCATTTTTAGCTGCTACCAACACTCCAGAATTGATTTGCTTTTCATATACATGGCTCATTACAAAGTGTTTAGACTCGGTGGAACATTTCAACAAGGATGGGCTGAAAAGCATGGGTGATTACTAGTAGTGCAGTAAGAATGAATGTTACTAAATTCATTAATATGTTAGGTAGAGTTAAAATTTTGTATGTGTATTATGGACACACAAATGCCACACTATTCAGAATATGCAGAACTATTACACTGCAGGTGTGAAACATGGTTTAAATTAGCGACATGTAGGTCTTTATGCTGATTGACTAAATAGAATTGGAAGGTCACCATTAATAGAAATAGGTTTTAAATGACAAAGATAAATTAAAAATAAAATAAAAATAAACTGCTGTGACAGAGCTAACATAATTCTTTCTGAGTTCCATGGATTACCTATATAGCTAAAGAACAGGGAGAGGAAGGGATTTACCTACTCCTATTAACATTAATGTTTTAATTTAAAATGCACATCATACAGTGAGTAACAGACTGATACAAAACAGTCCACATCTGCAAAGAACAGATACCTCAACTGTCCTCCAATTTGTACTAGAACTGAGGACTTTATAGCTTTGGGGAAAAGGTGAAACACAACAGCATATAAATGACCCAAAGGAAAAAAAAAAGGCATTTAACCTCCTTCTGTCTCACCTTGTTCAATACGTGTGGCCAAATATAACATTTCTCCCTGAGCAGCCAGCTGATGAACTGATAAAGCTGCAAAAAAGGAAGCAAAAGCATGTGTTACATACATCAGTTTTCATTCTGTGCTATTTATAGAGCTGAGCATAACATGTCCATTGGCTTCAGCAGTACAGAACTGGGAACTGAGACTGTAGATAATTTCACCTTACACTCTGAACTTAAATCACCATTAAAAACTGAAAATTTTCCAAAGATTTTCATAGATTTAGGTCATTTTTAAACCAATGCAACATTTTTAAAAGTAAGGATGCTTTCCACACTGACTCTTCACAAAGTAACTTATTATCTTCACTTCACCCAAGATTACCTTAAGATCCATGTATCAATATAAACATATTTTGGTAAATTAAGGGTGTTTAGTTTAAAAATCACACCTGAATTACCAGAAGACCTGACCTGCTACTCAACAAAGAAAGCCTCTAGTGTGACTCTCACTCACTACAATGTGGAATAGATCGCACATTACAAACCTACACACAACCTGACATACAGAAGGGGAAACCAAAGATTGGGGGATTTTTTTTTTTTTTATGTTTATGAAGAAATAACATCTGATCCCACAAAAAATGGTATGGGTCCACTCGGAGCAGGCCTGAAAGGTGCTCAGGAGGCCATATATAATAAATTATCCACATGATGTAGAAATAAAATTAGCTAATGATTACATTAACTGTAAATGTTCACTGTCCTTTTCACTACATGAAAGTTTAGGTTGTTCAGAAAGAGAATGTATTTTGTTCAGTGGCCTACACTGCAGCTCCTGATTTTCTCCATGTCTTTTTCTTTTTAAAAACTGACTTGTCATTAAAGAGACAGTAATTTACAATTAAATTACAATTAATTTATAATGTAAATTACAGCAAATTAATTTATAAAGGAAATGCTTAACAATTCAGAAAAAAACACCACTAGAAATAATGCTTCCTTGATTTTCAAGATCTGTGATAATCATGACACTTGCAGTACTCTGTATTTATGTTAAATTACATCTTAAGTATCCTGCAGCATTTACCAGTCATCTAATTTTAAGATTCACAAATTCTGAAAACATGGGCATGAAGTACATTAACTTACAACTCAGAATCTAAATCTTGATTTTAAAAGTATAGGTAAGGGTTTTTTCTGGTCTTTTTCTTTCTGTAAACTTCAGTCATGAATTTCATACAGCAGGTGGATGACTATTATGTGGTTAGACCCATGTGAAATTAGACAAGACTACCTCAGTGTTTTCTTCCTTCCTTAAAGTTCATTGCAACACCAAAGAAAAAACAGCACAAATCCGTCAAGCATCCAACACAGAGTTCAGAATATTAACAGCAAGGCAGAAGAATACTTACAGTTTACAAGTAGAGGTGTTGTAGAGACTTCATTTCCCCTGTGTTTGTTAGTCAGTGTAGTTGATTGTTTTATTGGTGAGAAATGCTTAGTAGTTGATGGAGTATAAACATGTCTTACTTGTATACCAGGGGAAGGAGAAGTGTGGCTGTTGCATTCAGCTACATTGAACAAAAAACAGAGAGGATTTCAGTACTAATAAGAGCAAAAAAGGAAGCCCTAGATTCAAAGTCAAACTGTAAAGCACCACTATCACAAGACCTTTAAAATCCATGTTAAGAAAGCTTTATGACATGTGCTTTTCCCACTGTATATTATGAAACTGAAAAAAGGGCTACACTAATTTCTAGCACAAAACAATGATGCTACTTAATATTTTCAGCAGGGCATAATATCATCCAGAGACAAGTTAGTGTCTAAATGAGGTAAGTCTTTGTCTGGATTTTCAACATGCCTGGGATGGATTTATTACTTAAGAAGTCTCAACTTGTCATCTTACAGCAAGTTTAAGGCAGTAACATGATGCAGCTCTGGTCAGACATGCAGTGAGGTACCTGCTCAGCCTTTGTCTGCTCCCTAACCAGTCCACTGCATGAATGGAGACAACCTTCCTTAACTTTCTTCACCAGGGCTCTTCCTACTCCTGGATAAAATTTTAACAGCCTTACGAATGCCTGATGAATACTTATCCAGCAGGAAGGCAGATTCCACAATAACTTACATGAAATGCTACAGCAGTTCACTGCACAGAATTCAGGAAGTCATTCACTGCCCATGGGTTCCTTCAAACTAACTTTTCCTGCTTTCTCTTAAAACCCAATAGCATTTTATTAAAGAATATATTTATATATTGTACTGGCTTCTAAATCTCAAAGTAGGTCTTGGTTTTGAGATTAAATACTGAAAAGACATACTGAAGGATTAAACTCCATATTGGCTTAATTGATTTGACACCACTGTGAACCAGTAATTAATGACTAGAAGCTAATTAACACATGCACTAAATTAACTCCACAGAGAACTTCGTGATGATAAATGCAAGCACAAATAATTAAAAGAAGTAGAGTGTAACGGAAAACAAAATTATGTTTTGTTTGCCAATGAAACAGCCAAAACTGACTGCATTGAATTAAGAGTCATACCACAGATTTTGACCTGTGGTCCCTGGATTTGCAGGATTACTTACAAGGGATCTACAAAAGTTACCTCAGAAAGACAACGCAATTGCTGGTGAGAGCAAATCTGCTACTCTGACCTGCGGCTCAGCCAAACAACTCAAGTCAGTGAAACCATCAAAATTCAAAGTAAGCCTGTGTTTGCATTATCCAGGAAACAGGTCACATGAAATTCATTAAAAGATACACCACTAACAGTCTGAAATACGACAGCAAGTGCAGAGGCCACAGTGGTTAAGGGGAAGCAGATGGAACTCCTAATTTTGCCCTGTATCAATAGCATGGATCAATTCTGATGAAGCTGCCCAGCAATGGCTGGATTAGCTGCAGGGAACCTGGAGCAGCATTTGCTTTCGGTAGTGTGAAGCTACAGTAGCAAGCCCATTGACAGGATTTGAGCCTTTGTACAGCCACAGTGACAAAACACATGTGGCCTATATTATCTTTCATTACCTTCAGGAAAATAAACAACATGCTGCTGAAAGCTACTGAAGCTGAAGTGATCACAGTGTTTTCTAAAGAAGCATCCTGCTGTAGGACATGCCATACAGAAGCAGCTTGTTTTCCTAATTAGCAGCAGCTCTTACTAACTTAAGAGAGCTTTTGTGCCACTAATTTTTCACTTAATATAAATATTTAAAAAGTAGTATAAAAATAATATTGATGAAAATTTTTACATTAATAGTCCATTAAGAACATAATAAAAACATTAGAGGAACACATCTTAGAAAAGTGATCAATACACATGTAATGCAGAAGCTTTTTTTTCAGAAAACGTAGTAACTTAACAGAATGACACGGTTCACAGATAATATTTTGTACCATAAATTCAACCTTTAAATAAGACAGATGCAACTTCAAGGTCAGAGTTGACTTGATCTTGAATATTTTTACTGTCCTCCTCATTCAAAGACTTCACGAATCGTGAGCAGACGTTCATATCAAATCTATTGGGCAGAATGAACTTCATCCCCATGGTGACATTCTGAGCTGGGCCCTCCTCTGTGCTGGTGTCAAGCTGATGCTCCACTTTAATGTCTGGCATGGGAGGAAGGCCGTAGCTTGTGGCACATTCTTCCACAATTAACTGGGCCCCGACATCCAGGTTTGTTGAAGAAGCCATGATCTCAGTCCCGCTCCAGGCTCAGGCAAAACGATGCTGCATTGTTTACAGCCAGCAGCAGTTCTGGACAGCCAAGCCCAACCTCCTGGACAACCTGCAAATGAACAGATGTAACAGGTTAAGAACATCCTGCCAAAACAACGCATTATAACACATAAGCCTTTATTTAAGCTTATAGCATCTAGTTTTGTCAGTCAAAACATTGGTGAAATATCAATCTTGTTGCTATCACAAATTAGTCACCAAAATCTCAATTTATGTTTCAGCACTTGATGTTTAAACCAAATTACGTTATTAAGCCAGCAAGAGTTTCATTCACATAAAATGATGCGTCAAAACACTTGCAACAAGAAATTCCATACGACAACCAGCCAGGTTTATACCAAGCCAAGAACAAACTATAAGAAGATTACTTTATCATCCAAAAACATTACACTTGAGGGAAAACTTCAAGCGATTTCAAGCTCCTTTATGTCTTTCGCAACCTGAATAAAATTAATTGCTTCTACCACATACGTAGGGAAAAAAAGACAAACAATCCCTTTTAAACCGACAAAGGTAACCCCAGAATACCGGTGGCTTGCTCACAGTACCGCGGGAAGCCTCGGGCGAGGCCGCGCTTCGCGCACCTCCCGGCACGCCAGGCGCCGGCCGCTCCTCCCGGAGAGGGTCCGTGAGGGCAGGGCCGCGCGCTCCCGCCGCCTCACTCGGCCCGCCGCCGCCTCCCGCCGGAAGTGGGGCTCTCCGCCGCGGCCATTGGCCGCCGCGAGGCGCGCTCTGATGACGCGCTGCCGCTGCGCCCGCCGTCTCTCCTCGCGGCAGGCGCGGTGCCGCCATCGCCGCGCCGCAGCGTGTCCCGAGTGCCCGCGCCCGTCCGCGCTTCCCCAGCCCCTCCGCTGAGCCCCGCGCCATGGCCGCGTACAAGCCGTTGGTGGTCCAGGCATGCCCCAAGCTCGGGGAGAGGATCACGCAGGACACGCTCTACTGGCGGGCATACAAGGTAGGAGGAAGCGGCCCAACAGTCGCAGTTATAGCTCTGACCCAGAATGTCTTTTTTTCCTACTTTAATGCAATTAAAATAACTTTAAGCGCGCATGAGCTAGTTTTTAATCTCAAAACGCGTAATGAATAGGTCAGTTGTAATGCGTAAGTTGGAAAAAAATTTCAAGACCAGGAGTAGCCTGTCAGAAGTGAAACTCGCTATCATAGTATCTAAAAACCGTTTTGATTCTAATTGAGTTTTGTGTTCTGTTTGGAAAAAATGGTTTTTGTTTTACTGTTTTCATACTGGATGATGTGCTTGTGTGTATTTAATGATCTTTATCACAATTGCTTTAGACGCCTGTTCAGATAAAGGAATTCGGTGCCATAAATAAAGTTGACTTCTCCCCAGTCCCGCCGTATAACTACGCTGTCACAGCATCCTCGAGGGTGAGTGCCTTTTCTGAGGCTTTTGCGCTGCTGTTCTTCAGCCGCTCTGGCGCAGGAAGATGTGACGCCCTGTTGTTTTTCCAGATCCACATCTATGGCCGTTATTCCCAGGAGCCCATCAAGGCGTTCTCCCGGTTCCGGGACGCGCCGTACGGTGCCACCTACAGGGACGACGGGCGCCTGCTGGTGGCCGGCAGCGAGGACGGCCGCGTCTGCCTCTTCGACGTCGGCGGCAAATCGCCGCTGAGGCAGTTCGAGGGTCACACCAAGTAAGGCAGAATTGGTTTGCTGCTTTTGTGTGCCTAAGCTTTGCTATGTTTGCATGTCACAAACTCCTCACAGACCGGGTGGTTTCACCTTACAGATCGTCGTGTTCCAAGCCTCATGCCACAGAGCAGGGATATTGCTACTAGACCAGGTTGCTCATAGCCCCTTCCAGCCTAGACCTGAACTCTACCAGGGGAAGGGCATCCCCATCTTCTCTGGGCAACCTGATCAAGTGCCTCAGCAATATATAGTATTTATGTTAAATTATAGTCATATGTCTGCTTCACATGCTGCTGAAAATCTGAGTAATACTGGCTTACGTTGCTTTCGACTGTCTCTTCTAGATCTTATTGGAAAGTAGATTTTAAAGTTAAATTTAAAATAGGAGTGAGTTTTTAAAAAGTTCTAAATATGAATCAAGTATGTAGAAGAGTAAATACATTTTTTGTTCCATGTGTCTCTTACTATGTTGTGTAGACAAAGTCTTGTGAGTGCATTGCATTGATAAGCACATTTTATTTGATGCTGCTAGGAAAAGAGTTCTCAAGAGTTTAGACAAAAACAATGGAGAAATATGCCAGGAAAAGCAGGAATTCCTTATGAAAAAGCTCCACAAACAAAACCAAAATGGTAGCATGGAGTGGGGTTGGGAAGAAGTTAGGAGTTCTGATGTATCAGTGTGGAGAAGAAAATTATAATGGTTCAACAGATTTCTGTGTTGTGAAAGGTCAGTGTGTGTTTTATCTACATAGAGCAGCAAGAATCTCCCTTTCAGTGGAAAGTACCCAGACTGATCTTGAGTTTTCTGTTTGAGCTCTGCTTGCAAATTGGGTGTTGTATACCTGTGCACACCTGCATTTGCATACCTGTGTGTTCTGCCAACGTCTGTTGGATATTTAAATGGTGATAATAAAGACTTCATAGTGATTTTAAAGGACAAGAAGACTGTTCAAACAGCCATACTTGATATTTGCTGTTATATAGTGAGGCTTTGTAAGTTCTGACATTAACCACTGCACTTGTAGGTTAGAGTACTTCGATAAATGTTTCATGCAGACTAACTCTTCTTGAAACATGAATATATTTTAACTTTGGGTATTGTGAACTTTGTTTTCTAGACCAGTTCATCTAGTGGGCTTCCTGTCTGATAAATACCGAATATTTTCTGGTAGTGATGATTATTCATCAGTTTTGTGGGATATTCCAAGTTCCACAGAAATCATCTCTTACAGTGAACATACTGACTATGTGAGATGTGGCTGTGCAAGTAAACTGAATGCAGATGTCTTCATAACAGGTTTGGTTTTATTTTTTATTTATACTTCTTTTGGATTGAAAAAAAAATGCTGAAAGTAATTTTTGATACGGTAGGGCCATGTTTATTGTATCTTAGTCATGAAGGATCAGTCTGCCTGTGCAATGTCTGCTTTGTTATTTCCTTTTTTTGCTTTTTAAGCTTGATACTGATGTTTATGGGGAAACTGAAGGAACTGAGTTTTAACATCTTTTTGGTTTAGCCAATTAGGGTTAAGAGAATTCTCTTTTGAAAGAGAATACTGTGAATGTATCCTTTGCTTGGGAGTGACTGAAAAGTACCAAATTTATGGAGCGAGCACCAGTATGTACAGCCTATAACTGGCAGAAAAATGTGAGGTCATATGGAGTTACTTGTAACCATTTGCTTTTGGTTTTCCTAGCAGTAACTTTGTATCAGCCTGTGAACAAAAACTGGTATTCCTTTTTGAAAGGGGCACAAAAGGCTAGGTTTGATCAGGCTGCTTGATATTTATTATTATAAATACAGTTGGTTAATGGAAGTGAAATAAAAGGAAAACAAATTGTTTTTTTAGACTGACATGTAGCTAGGGGTAGAATTAGAAAATTTATGCTGCCCCAAGGCTGTAAACTAACCAAGGTAAATCACAAGGTGTTTTTACATATATAATTTAAAATAGTTTAAATATAGTTAAAAATAGTTTAAAATTATTGCTATTAGCGAGGAATTCCTTTAGATGATAGGACATGGCTGTTTTAGTTTCTAAACAAGTTGAAATTATTAAGCTGATTTATTCTGGTGTTTGCAGGTTCGTATGATCACACTGTGAAACTGTTTGATGCACGAACAAAGAGTAGTGTTATGACAATAGAACACGGCCATCCTGTGGAGAGTGTACTTCTGTTTCCATCTGGTGGACTTTTAGTATCTGCAGGTAATTCTATAAAATCAGATAAATATGTTTTCTGTGGTCCTCATTGGAGAAATACTTCAGCTACTTACTTTTTGTGTGATGTTTTTGTTTGATAAGGAAATGGTAAGTGATGTGATTTCTCAAATATGTTCTGTAGGAATCAGTAGGATCCTAGAATCTTCTGTAGGAGGCTGTTTATCTGGTGGATGCAAGTAGGGGTCTTCCTGTTTAGTCTTTGTTTTGATATCCTTGTAGTTGCCACTTCCCCCCTACCCACCCCCTCAAGTTATTCTTAATAACAAAATGTGGACTCTAATTGGCTCACTTCTAAAGTGAAGGAATTAACATCCTTAGGTTTTGAAAAGATGGGACTCTGTCTTTCTCTTCATATTGACAAGCCTTTTTGGTCTCTTGTTGCCATTGCATGAGAAGTCCTGTAACCCCATAGGTTGTACACTGGTTTTTTTGGTTTTTTAATAATGAATATGGTTGGAGAATGGTTGAATCATTCAACTCCATTCAGAAAAGAGCAGTGCCAGGAGATAGAATGGAAGAGGATGTTGAGCAGGTACAGAAAACTGTTGGGAGGTAAAGGTACCTGTGAAGATATTACATTACTGTATGAAAACTTCAGAGAAGCATAAATTTGTACATATGTAAGACTGTTTTGTGTGCTTCCTCTTCACAGGGGGTCGATATGTCAAAATTTGGGATGTACTAAAAGGTGGACAGTTACTAGTTTCACTTAAAAATCACCATAAAACTGTAACTTGTTTGTGCCTGAACAGCTCTGGACAAAGGTTATTGTCAGGATCCCTGGACAGGTTGGTATATTTTGTGATTTCTTTATGTTTGCGTTTTATGACTTTCATTCTTTGAAAGGTTTTATTTTTCACATCACTGTTAACCTGTGTGTGGTTTTTGGGCTTTATTTGAGAATGTGTTTTTTGGCCAAGGTACCTACTATAAAGCTATCCCTGCTTTTGCAGGGGGCTTGGTCTCAATGAGCTTGAAAAGGTTTTTCTTCCCAATCAAACTGTGCTGTGATTCTATGATATGCCTTAACCTTTTCCTCTTACTAATCTGAATATCAGTAAGGGTCGTGTGTGCTGTTTGGGAATGCACATGGGGAACTTCTGCATAAGTGTCCAGTTCTTAAAATCTCTAAACTGATTTTCCCAGTCTTTGTAAATTAACTGTTCTTAACTTTATAACACTTCAAATAGCTGAAAGTATATTAGTATTCACTTTTTAAAAGTCTGGGTTTTGTGTTTCTCTGCTGTTGCTTCTTGTACCCAAGAGTGCTTGTGAACATGACTTCTTTGCTTTTTTGTTTGGTTCTAGTTGATGAGTACTGAGTTGGTGTCTTGTCTCTGAGACATTACAAATATGAAGTGATCTGAAATGACAGTGGGTCTGTTTTCCTACTCCCTACTGTATTTCTTGGGCTACCTTGGGTTTTATGATTACATAGCACTAAATTTTATCCTTTTAATATAATATTTTGTTTACCAGTTTGTTATATATTTCATACTTCTGACCAAATCCTTAAGGGGCAGCTGGATACAAGAATATCTACATATTTACTCCCAGAAATTGCTAGTAGATTCTGTAGATCTTAAATTTAAAATTTAAGAACAAATTTGAAGAGATAATGTCTTAGTGTTTTTCTAATATGCATTTCTGAATTCAAATAGTTACTGCATCTGCCTTCAATTTTTTCTTCTGTTTTTGCCCCATTTTCAACTCCTTTTGGGGTAAGAGCAATCCTGACTTGACTTGTAGATACCTTTCAACAGAACATTGCTGTTGCAGGAGTAATACCTAAGAAGCTCAATGGTAGGTAGTCTGAGAAATGCCTTGTATTAATACTCATTTTCCTAAAATGATCTGTACAAGATGAGAATTATGAAGTTCCTGTAAAGTGACCACAGTAAAGCTATACTAAGAGTGTTTTTATCTTTACTTTTCTGTGTAGGCATGTGAAGATTTACAGTACTACATCCTACAAAGTAGTCCACAGCTTCAACTATGCAACATCCATCCTCAGTCTTGCGTTGTCGGTAAGTGCTTTAGAAATCTTCCTAGAAAATTCCTGATAGCTTTTAATTCACTGCTGTAAATAATTGTTGCTTCACGGCTATTGAATATTCCAGAAGAATGCTGTATCTGCAGAGGAGGGTGATTGAATATGTTTCTCCTGAGTAACAAACACTAGGAGGTTTTAAACATAACAGATTCAAATACCTGACTAGACTAGATGAGTCTAGTCTGTAAAAGATACCACAAATACTGTGCCTGAAGAGATCAGTGCAAAATCTTGTGTTTGTTAATGACAGTGTACATCATAGGGAAAGTATTCACTTTAGAAGGGAGGTCCTTTGACTCTCAGAAGATTGTACTCACCTTTCACTTTTCAGGAATGCTGAGTCCTTTTGCATGGCAACAATAAAAAAATGTAGTTAATTTGTTGAGAAATTTAGAATAGGATGTTAACTTGCTTTAAAAGTTGGTGGTGTCAGGCTGGTCTGAGAAAGAAAGGAGGGTGTGAGCATAAAAAAATTTGTCAGGGCATGTCTTGGAAGCAGAGAGCAGTGACTTAGTTCTCAGAAGTGCTTGATTTCCAGTAGATAAGTGACCTGCTGGCCAATAATATGGAGGCTGGCACCAGTTTTTGTACAATACTATTGTCATGTAGTACCCCTTTATGTAGCCTCTGAAGGAGGCTATGTGAATAGGTTGGTGAGGGATCTTTACTATCTTTGCTGGTTTACTATTGTCCTACTTTGCTGGTATGTAGAGAAAAGTGTGTGTAGGGAGTGTTTTCATTTCCTACCACGTTACCTAGGGAGCTGTACGAAAATAAACTCGGATTTTTTTTTTTTCTTTCAAAGTGAAGAGTACAGCATCCATTACCTTTTAAGACCCTGTGGCCTCTGCAAAATATGCAATACTTATGGTTTAGCATCTCTAGAGTGTGTATAATACATCTTCTGTAACATAATCTTGTTTTCTGTTGATTAAATCAGTTGAATTTTAATGGTCACATGAGAACATTATAATGCCTTCACTAAGTCTAACTAAAGGTGGGTCTGATTCCAGATGTAGCTTCCATCTGTAACTAGCCATAAGCAAATGTGTATAGAAAACTAAACCCAGGGCAAGTGTGTCGATATCCTCCCAGATACCATTTTCAAATGAGAAATGTACTCATCGAAGTGTAGTTTTAGTGTAACTCAGTGAATTATTTCTATGACATAAGCTTGAGCTGGATTGAAATTAAAACCTTGCCTAAATTCCTTGACAAGAAATTCCACATTTCTGATACTTATTTGGAGGAATTGCTTCCTATTGTTCCACTTGAATCTTCGTAAGCTTAAATGAGCGATTCACCAGCTGATCTCTTGTCTTTATCTGTCATAACTCTGTTGGCTTTTATCAGATCATGGAATCATAGAATGGCTTCAGTTGGAAGGGATATTAAAGGTCATTTGCCTTCAGCCCCGCTGCCCTGGGCAAGGACATCACTAGATCAGGTTGCTCAAAGCCCCATCCAGTCTGGCCTTGAACACTTCAAGGAATGGGGCATCCACAGTTTTCTCTGGGTGAAATAAATTTGTTATTTAAGTGAAATTACATACACCAGTGACTGGTGTTTTGAACAACTTAAGTTGTTTCTCAAAATCCTGCTGTTTCATGATAGTTTTGCTTTCTCATAGGTTCTGTTCATGCCTGCTGTATGGTACCTAATAGCCAAAGGTAGCTGTATGCCTTTGGAAGAAACAAAACCTTATAGTTACAGAAGGGTGTTATTGGATAATTGAGCTTGATTCACTAATCAGTCTGTAATGTTGCTTATGGCCATAACCTTGAAGGTGTCATTGCTTTGAACAAGTTATTCAATCATGGAACCTTAAAGAGGTGCCTTCCACCTGAAGTCATCTGTGATACTGTGATTTGAACCTTCTCACGAAGCATAAAAATATAAAAATGTGTATGATAGAGCACATACATGCATTATAGAATACAAATAAAACACTGGGTCCTAACTCTTTGATTTCTTTGTTCTAGCCTGAAGATGAAACCATAGTTGTAGGCATGACTAATGGAGTGGTAAATGTTAAACACAGAAAACCAGAGGAAAAGAGTGAAAACTCTCAAAAGAAGAGACAACCAACATACAGAACCTATGTGAAAGGAAAAAGTTACATGCCAAAACAGGTATGATGTGGTGAGAAAATATGCTGAATGCTGAAACATTTCTGAAAAATTTGTTTCTCTGAATGTGCTAAATTGGAGGAAGGGAAGGGAGGGAAGGGAGGGAATGTATAAAATTATTCATGGTAATATATCAAATCCCTTAGGTGTGTGTGTATTTGTCTTACTCTGAACTCTTCTGTTAAATTCTAGGAAGATTTCTGTGTCAGTAAACCTGTAAAACGTGTTTTGAGAAAATATGATAAGCTGCTGAGAAGCTTTCAGTCTTCCAAGGCTCTTGATGCAGTAATGGAGGTGAGGCATTGGTTTTTTTTCTTGTCAGAGTTTTGTGTTGTCACCTGATGTTAATTTTTCCTGTATGTCGTACTAATTTATTTTAGTGTATAACTAGAAATAATAGAAGTTGGGTTCTATTTTGGTTTTGCTGATACCAGCCCTGTGTTGTGTGTAAAGATGTTGCTTTGGTACTAAACTCCTCTTATGTATGTCCAGCCACCCATCATGCTTCATACTCCTGAGGTCACGGTTGCAGTCATGCAGGAGCTACATCGCAGAGGAACACTGAGGAGTGCACTTGCAGGCCGAGATGAGAAGCAAGTTAATCTCCTCCTTACCTTTGTGTCAAGGTATAACTTTAACACTTTGATACTTCTGTTTCCTAATAACTTGCCACAGATTTTCAACAGATCAGGGGTGGAACGCTGGTGCTCCTGAAATCTCACGTCTTTTTCATTTTGATAGCAAGGTTTTGGGGTAGGTTTGAAACAGGTTTACCTGTTAGCACAGTACAGTTTTGCTGATAGTATGAGATATACTATTTTTTTTTCCAGACCCTCTACCTTAAGTCTGTTATTTTCTGTCTCTGTAATGAAAACTGTGTGTTTATGTACTTGAGGCTTTTTGACACTCCTCAAACCTCCAGTGCCTTCCTGAAAGGAGGAGGGTAAATACATATGTGTTTTTACATATGCGTTCTAAAACAAGTATGTGGGTTTTTTGACTTGCGTCTCTGACTGCTGTTTTGTCTTGTCTCTTCATCAAGAAAAATTTGTCTGTATGCCTCTGTGAGAAAGCTGCTTGGTGGTGGTGGAGTGCAGTTGAGAAAACCCATACAATTGGGATGTTTTCTAATTTTGCAGGCGTGTGATTGATCCTAGATTTACTGCTGTGCTGGTGACCGTTGCCGATATGATCACTGGTAAGACAACACAAAAAAGATTCTCAAAGCCATATAACTAGCTTGCAAATAAAATTCAAAGTGCTACATTTTTAAGAAACCAAATTTTTATGGCTTTGTTTATTTGTGTGGACTTCGTATAAAGAGAATAATCAAAAAAAAAAAAGATATTTCCAGATAACTTTGACCATAGTTAGAATTCGATTTGCACAGGCTGCAGGAAGTGCCTTGTGGTCTCTATGTAGCTTTAATACTTTGTTTCTCTGTTTACATGGTACAAATAGCTTCCTCTTATTCAATGAGATAAAAATGATATTTAAGGTTGTTACAACTTCTGTTTCTGTTAGTTTGACATATGCTGCTGTAAGTACATACAACCACTGCTTTCAGAACAGACAACATAAAAGTTGTCTTATTTTTCAGAATGTTGGACTTCTGCTAGAGCCTTTAAATGTATCTCTAACTGGCTAATGTAATTTTTCCTTTGTATACGTTTAGATTCCTAACTGGTATTTTTCTTTACAGACATTTATCAGCCTGTGGTTGGGCAGTCAGAGATAGTTGATAAACAGTTCTTGAAACTCCAGCAAGCTATTGGAAAAGAAATTGACTATCAAGAAGAACTACTAGAAGTTTTGGGAATGATGGATACACTGTTTGCTACTTTTACTAAGAAAAGAGATACATGTCTAGAAGAGAACAAAAATAATGGTATTACAGAGATCATTGAAACAAATAGAAAGTACTGACACCCCTCACAACCAATTGACACAATTGTGAACTTGAAAAAATAACCTGTTCTCCTGGTAACTTCTTATAATAGTGACTTTCAAAATAAGCTTCTATGTTGAAATTCTGTATTTTAAATTGTGTTGCTGAAGACAGAGAAAGAGGACATTTTCAAGATTGTCCATGCAATTTTTTTCAAACAAGTTAGTTTTACAGTTCTATTTCAGAGTTACATAACTTCTTAAGGATTTACATGGCCTGATTTTTTTATAGGGGCAGGGCTTTTGGGGTGGCTTCTTTGAGAAGCTGCCAGAAGCTTCCTTCACGTTTGGCAGAATCAGTCTCTGGTGGATCCAGAAATGGATGTGCTACTGGCCAAGGCTGGGCCAGCAAAAAATGGTGATAACAAAGTTATTATGCAGTTGTAATTGTGGCCAGAGAAGAGCAGAATGAGAACATGTGGGAACAACCCTATGGACACCGAGGTCAGTGAAGAAGGAGGAGCAGGAGGTGTTCCAGATGTTCCAGATGCTGAGGTTCCTGTGCAGCCCATGGAGATCCGTGGGGAATGCAGAGATCCATCTGCAGCCCATGGAGGAGCCCATGCTGGAGCAGGTGGATGCCTGGGGGGAGGCTGTAATCCCATGGGAGATCTCTGGAGAGAAGGGCTGTGCTCCCAGGCTGGAGCAGCCTGTCCTTGGAGGACTGCACCCCGTGGAAGAGTGACCCATGCTGCAGCAGTCTGGGGAGGACTGTGTGCCTGTGGGATGGAGTCACACTGGAGAAGTTCATGGATCCCATGGGAGGGGACCCCACAGTGCAGCAGGGGAAGGAATCCTCTCCCTGAGCAGTGGGAGAAGCCACGGGTCATGAACTGACCATAACCCCACTCCCTGCCTCCCTGTGCTATGGGAGAGGAGGTGGAGCTGGGAAGGAGGAAGAGTGGGGGGAAGGTGGTTTTAAGGGTTTATTTACTTCTCATTGTCCTGCTGGAGTTTTGTTTAGTAATAAATGTAATTAATATCTTTAAGTTGAACCTGTTTTGCCTGTTCTGGTATTTGATGAGTGATCTCCCCTGGTCCTTAACACATGAATCCTTCATTATATTTTCTCTCCCCCATCCAGCTGCAGAGGTGAGTGAGTGAGGGGCTTTGGTGGCTGCCTGGTGTCTGGCTAGCATCAACTCACTACAGGTGTTTGTACAGTACTGTCATCAATGAACAATTTTTGATTTTTATTTACCAGAAAGTAACTGATGTTTCTATAATTTTAATGTGTCACTGTCCTTATTTAAGAATCATATCTAATGTCACATCCTTGGAAATACAAAAAGAACAACTCACACATTTGATAACACTTGATTATACTGTTTTTTCCTCTCCTGATTCATCTCCATTTAAGATTTCCATGAATTCAAAGTGCATAGCAGAATGACTCAAGAAGTGCATGCTTATGTATATTGAAAAAGTTTAATTTTTAAAGTGATGCATATGTATTTATGAATTACAGTTTTCTAGAAAGGAGGTAATACTTCTAAAGGGGAATTAATTTAAATTAAATTAATGTAATAAGTAAAGTGCACACCACTGAGAAAATATTCAAGTTGAATGTCAAAACTCAATTTTTGTGTAATTCTGCCACTTTCAATGCACAGCAGATGGATTTTAAGTCTATTGTTGGAACACTAGGGTAGTGGTTTGTTTTACTTCAAACAGGGCTGCATCAGTATAAGTACATTGCAAAGAGGTGTGCCAAAGGTTGTTGAGTACATGTAGTATGACACTAGTGTAGAACTTTGTTCTTAACCTGTTCTATGGCTTGAATTTTCCCCCAGGCCTGGAATTGGAGGTGTAATAGGAACTTACTGCAAAATTAATTTGCTCATGTGTGACATTGAAAGGCAGATACCAGTGGTAGAAATAGCTAGATCAGTTTTGCAAATTCTGCCTAAAATTGCAAAAGTTGTGGCTGAAAAGCATGGAGTGCTGTCTGGTTTGCCCTTAAATTACTGTGTGAACAATATATGTTCCTGACTACTGGGATTTACTGGTTTTGAATACTTAGAATAATAACAGGTAATAAGGAGGAACATGTTCATGCAAATATCAAACTTCTAGTTCCCTTGCTGCTTACTTTACTCTTTTTTTTTTAATTTTGCTTGTGTTAATAGAACTGAATTTTCTTTTTTTTTTTTTTAGGAAATTGGTGTACGTCCTTTGATTGTGTGACTTAATCAGGCAATATCACTTAGATTGCACACAGAATTAATTTTCAGGAGTGGGGATGGTGGGGAGGCTCATCTTGGAGCCTCCTTATTCTGTGAACCAGTATTGCTTGGAGTTGAAGGAGCATATTTCTCTTGGCAGCATAGTTTTCTGTGGCTTGAAAACCACTAACCTTGACATAAAACATACTTTTAGTTCTTACTGACAGTATTCATGTCTAAAGTAAGTATCTCTTTTAGTGCTTTAAGGTTTTATATGTGGCTAGCAGAAGCATGGGAAAACATTAGATTAAAATAGTGATTAGTTGAATCTAAACTTTCCTGTATTCAGGCACATGAATTCCATGAGAGAAATGGAGAGATGAGCTGGTTGGTAATTTTGCTGCTTTTATTAAGGCTTCAACTGAACATTTCCTCAACGAAGACAATATCTTCCCTGGACTAATACTGCCAATGAGTGAAACTTTTATTACTAGATCATGTATACATTCTGATTTCTTGAGGGTATTTCAACAGATAGGCTTGAAGAGTTTACTAAGTTGTAAGTTGTTCAAGGCTGAGTAACTATGTGGAAACTTTCCATATTAAGAAAATACTAAAATACTTATAACATTAAGCTATGTAGAGTGTTTGAAAAGTAAGGCACTGAAGCAAACTTATGAAAATGAAAATCAGATAACTTGTCAATTACTTGATGGGGTCAGTAAACTCAATATAAATAAATAAATAGGGATGTATGTAGAGGAAATCATGGCTGAACAAGGACATAATATCCTCATTGAGACTAAAATGCACAACCCTGTATATGGCTGGGAGAATGGTGACATTGAGCTATCCCTGAATTAAATATATGGGAGAGAACCATAAAGTAACAACAGTAAGTGGATGGGATGGTACATTAGAGTAGCAAATAAGTAAAAGTGCAGGCAAAGTACAGCAAAGTAGCAAGTAGATAAAATGGACATGACAGACTAGGCTGCCAGACTGCTTGAGTCAAGGGGAGGGGAAGATGCTGTAAAAGCAAGTGAAACCAATCAATAAGTAACAAGTAATATGTGGACAGTCCTTAATAACCAATTGTATTCTTGCTAGATTTGTGTGTTGATTGTAACAAACCCTATAAAATATGTTTGCTTTGATGCAACAAAGCCAGAGCTTTACTCACAGCTCCATGAGGACTCAGTGAATACTCGGCTAAGATCTCCCTCCATCCAGACAAGATTTCTCCCGTCAGATGTAGGCAGAGCAGAGGCATTTAATGCCTGCTTCACTTCTGTCTTCTACACGTGGGATCCACACAGGTCTCTCCAAGAAGGCCATGACTAGAGGGACAGTGGACTCCCCAGCTGACTTGTTTGAGGTTCACCAGCTGTGCATGTATCTATGAGCCCCAATGAGATTCATCCCAGAGTACTGAAAGAAGTGGCTGATGGTATTGCAGGATCTCTCTCCCTTACTGTTCCTTGGGAGTCTGAAAGGTCCCAGTCTACTTCAAGTGCCAAATACTGCCCCAGTTTTCAAGAAAGGTGAGAAGGAATGTTAGTAATTACAGGACTATCAGTTTCAATGCAGTGCTTGGTAAAATTATGGATAAAATAATCCACGAGTTACTGAAAAACAGCGGAGTGACAATGCAGTCATTGGTCACAACCAGCAAGGGCTCGTGAGGGGAAAGTCCTCCTTGACAAATTTAATTTTCCTTTTAATGAGAGGGAGCTAGTGGTTGTAGACCATAATTTCGTAAAATCACTTGGAGAAGTTTCTCTGAACTGTGACAGTTGTGGAGCAGGGTGGAGTTGGAAGAGGAGGGGTAAGAAGAGTAGTAGTAAGCAAGTACTAAGTAGTAGTAATACTACTAAGCTCAAGAAAATACTGCCTCCTTGCTGATGATACTTTCCATTTTGTAACATTACTTTTTCTATATTTGAATGTTTTATGAATCAGACAGTCTCTGCAGTGTATGCTTTTTTCCTATGTTACTTGAAAGTGATCTATAAAAATGTACTTGTAGTCATATGTATCCAGCAAAACTTAGTCTCCACACATACAAAAAGCTTGCCTAAGTCCTTATATGCAGGAGGTGATTTCCTCTGGAACTGAGGTCTGACAGTATCTCATATTACATTGTTACATTAGAAATTACATAAATTAACCTTCAGGTAATAATTTTCATATATTTTTCACTTGTCAATATTTGGCATTGACATCCTGGGTCTACAGCTGCTGCAGATGCACCTATATTTGTATTCTTTTCAGGATAACATGCAGGTTGCTATCTTTATTCAGTGGTGAGTGAATGTAGCAACTGAAGCAAAGCAATCCTTTATGTATGCTGCCAGTAAAGTATGCTGGAGCTGGATGTAGAGGAAAGGTGCTATAAGATGGTTGCAAGCCATCCCTAACCTGGCTGCACCCCATCAACCTGTACCTCTTTTCCTTCTGGTGAGTTTAACTTTCCAAAGTCCTGATCACACCATAACCAGCAGGTTCTCTCGTAATTTTGGAGTTGTCCCTGCTTCCTTGCTTATTTTTTTTTAATTTTTAATATGATCAGCCACACAAAACAACAATGAAAAGTTTCAAATTTTAGAAATGAATGCACCTCACGTAAAGCCATGAAATTTTTGCTGAAAAATATGAGGTGGTAACGGGGTTTTACTGGCTTCTTTCTCTCCTTCAGGGATTTGAGAAGTAATTGACTCTTCCATAGGATTGAGAGGGGACAATGCCTTCGAAGCAAAAATATTAATATGAATGAGTCAGTTGAGTCAGGTTCCCCTCCTCCAGCAGGTGAAAACACAAAACACTTCAATAGCAACCTTTTTATACCTGTCAGGGGGAGGATACCTGTCCCCTTTTCCTTGGTTGTATACTTAGGGATTCAACATTCTCTCCCCACTGTCTACCCTTCTTTCTTCTCCTTTCACCTTTCTCTTGTTTTCTTACATGTTACATGTTCATGTTCATTGCTTCTTTATTGGTTCCCCACAGCACAAATAAACCATACATAAACCAGAAATGACACTTTTCCTTCATTTACCCTGTAGTTCTTTTGGGCTGAAGCACAATCCTATTTAATCTGTCGCAGGGAGGTGTATTTTCTCTGTTACAGCAGTATAATTTGCTTAATGTTTGTCTAACGGTGCTGTTACAAAGAAAGTATGCTGTCCATCTACATCAGACAGGTTAGGAGTCTTACTACTTATTACAGTGCAGGAAGAGAGGCGGGAGAGGCCAGCGCTCCCTCTGAGAGTTCCGGGACTGCCCCGCATCCTGCCCTGAGCCGGGACAGGGCAGCGCTCCCTCCAGGGCTCCAGGAGATCCCGCATCCTGCCCTGAACCGGGACAGGGCAGCGCTCCCTCCAGGGCTCCGGGAGATCCCGCATCCTGCCCTGATCCGGGACAGGGCAGCGCTCCCTCCAGGGCTCCGGGAGATCCCGCATCCTGCCCTGAACCGGGACAGGGCAGCACTCCCTCCAGGGCTCCAGGAGATCCCGCATCCTGCCCTGAACCGGGACAGGGCAGCGCTCCCTCCAGGGCTCCGGGAGATCCCGCATCCTGCCCTGATCCGGGACAGGGCAGCGCTCTCTCCAGGGCTCCGGGAGATCTCGCATCCTGCCCCGAGCCGGGACAGGGCAGCGCTCCCTCCAGGGCTCCGGGGGCTGCCTATCCTGCCCTGAGCCGGGACAGGGCAGCGCTCCCTCTGAGAGTTCCGGGACGTGCCCCGCATCCTGCCCTGAGCCGGGACAGGGCAGCGCTCCCTCCAGGGCTCCGGGGGCTGCCTATCCTGCCCTGAGCCGGGACAGGGCAGCGCTCCCTCCAGGGCTCCGGGAGATCTCGCATCCTGCCCTGAGCCGGGACAGGGCAGCGCTCCCTCCAGGGCTCCCTCACCCGAGGCCGGGGCGCCGTCGGGGCCGCGCACGAGTCCCCGCCGCGCATTCCCTGTCTCGTCGAGCTGCCGGCGGGGAGCTTTGGCGGCTGCCTCGGGATGTGCTCCCCAGGAGCATCCCAGCGCCGGGGGCTGTCTCAATGCCCCTTTGTTCCCTCGTCCCACGGGCTGCCGGGGCGGGGGCGGCGCATCCGCGGGCCCGGGCGCGTCCCTCGGTGCTCCCGCGGGCGGCTCGGCAGCACCGCCTCCTTCCCTCCCTCCCTGCCTGCTCTCCTGCCTCCCTCCCTCCCATCCCGGCGGCGGAGCCCAGCCCGGCACACAGGCGAGGTAAGGCAGTCGCTGCCCGCGGAGCCGAGCGCAGCCCGCCGCACCTGCCGGCCGCAGCCCCGGGGTCGCTGCGCCGGGCGGGGAGCGCTGATTGTCCCGAGCCTTCCCCGGGGGAGGATTGTCCCTTCCACGGGGAGCTGCGCGATGTTCCGCCGGCAGGGACCGCGTCCCGGCGCCGCTGGTGTCCGCGTGTCATTCGCCTTCAAAGCCCCAAAAGGCGGAGACCGGTTTGAGTAGGGCTTTGCTGTGCTTTTCTTGTTGTTTAAAATATATGTTGTTGTTTGTTTTCCTGTTTTAAGTTCATTATTTTGCCATAAAAACGACTCTTCCCCCCCCCCCCCCCCAGTTTTTTTTCCCCAGTCGGGACGAAGTATTCCGTCTTGATCATAAAGGTGCTTGCCTTTCTCATGCAGAGCAAAAGAAGTTTTTAAGTTCGTTACTCTTCACTTTTTTAAAAGCCAAAAATATTAAGCCAATGAAAGCTTTTCTAATGGTGGAATTCTGAGAAACACCTTTCAAAGAAGTTCGTGGTAGTGTTTTGTTGGGGCACTGCTGTGCACAGCTTTGAGATGTGCCAGGCTTTAAAACCTTTCATTTGTGTGGACTTAAGTCCTGCCTCTGTATCTGATCCTATACAAAAATGGGTGAAGTTATTCTCATGAATCTTGTAAAGCACACAGATGTGACTGAAAACCTACCAGGTACGTTATTTTACAGAAGTGATTTGCTCTTTACTGCACATTGTGGAAATAGGATACTGGAGGCATTTTACTGAGATGCATTTTTCCACATAAGTAATGATTTAGCTGGTGGAAATAATAGATTACTTTCTTGCTTTTATTTTTTCACAATTGTGTTTGAATATCGACTGAAACAAAGAAAGTGATAGTGTATGTATAACTTTATGATAGGCAGCTCATCTGGCCTTCTCAGTTAACTTGCAAATTAGACATTTATGCCAATGATTTACAGAATTTTAAAAAACTTACAGATTTTCCTACCAACTAGTTGAGCTGTATCTTTCAGGCTTAGCATCATGAAGACAAGCAGATACCATCAAATTACATTAGTAGTTAGAGGAGGAGTATAAGGTGGAATAGTTGCCCTTCTCAATGGAAACTGCTGCTTTGATTATTTGAATAAAGTTTAATGACTTTTGGTATAATTTTTTTTTCTAGATCTTAGTGTAGTTTGTTGCACATTTCTACCTGTCCATGAAGGCGGAATACCAGTTACAAAAGTGCCATTAAATACAAAGAATATCCTCTTTCTGTGTTAATTATAGCAGTTTGCTGGGTGGCCTAAGGGATGCTGAAGTGTCACAAGATAGCATTGGAGTGCTACCATTTGAATGCATTTGTAGAACCAAAAACTTCTAGTCCATTTCTTTGCTACCTTGTCATTTAACATTAAACATTAGACTGTGCTGCATGGACTCTTTAAAGGGTTTGCTGTTGCCCTGGTCCCATGACTTCACTGTGCCCAAACTAGGGAGTAGTAAATGCTAAAGCCATTAAAAATTTCATATTTAGAAAGCTCCTGTCTCAGTCAAAAAGGGTGTTAAAAGGAGAGCGGTAATACAGGTATCCCACAACGTTATCAAACATATTTCATTTGTTTCAATAACCCTAGTTATACATTTGGTTTTATTTTTGTCATTTAGTAATGCATAACCCACATTTCCCTTTTTAAGATTTCTAAACTCTAGAGCCGCCTTTTCATTTCAGTTGAAATGAAAATGCTACATTAAGAATGCTAATACAGGAGTGCATAAAGGATGTATTTTGCCAACCTCAACACCAGGCTTCTGTCAGAGGAAGCATTTTTTCCTAGACTTTTCTCTGTGTTTTAAAACCCAAGACTGTTCTTCAAAAGAGAGTAAGTGTGATCCTTTTTTTGGAGACTCTTAAATTCCCTTCTCAGGATCACAAATTGGCTGTGCTTTTAACAAATTCATTTAGATGTGTTTTAGTATTTCAGTAGCCCTGAATGGGGTGATTTTTTTAAAAAATAAGATTTAAGCTTCTGTTTGTCTCAAATTGTTGAAAAGAGTGATATTTTAAAAGGTGGTGAGCTGCATTTCTTCTGTTCAGTTGCATTCGAGAACAGCTAATGTCTGGTGAAGTAATTAACACTTGTGCAAACTGCTTCATGATAAATGTGATAGGCAAAGGTTTATTTCAACTCTCAGTTTGGATGGTGTTAGAAGACAGTAAATGAATGTGCTCATGAAGATATTAGCTCAGGGTTCTACTTTGTCCCCTCCCTGTTCCCCCAATGCTCTAGATGTTCAGGAGACTCTAGTGGAAAAAGGAAAGATAATGTCAAAAACTGGGTGTAAAGTTAAATCTCTGACTTCAGGAATGTAGTATTTACACAAGTATTTTCAGCTTGCTAGTTTTTTTCCTTTTCATTTATTTTGTCCAAGGTCTTTTAGCCAGGTCCAGAAAAAAGATCTGTACTTAAAGAATGTTCTGTATCATGTTTGACCTGATGAGTTTGTAGTATAGTTCCTGGTGCTAGGGAAGCTGTGAGCAAGCCTTTGGTGCACTAACATAATGTAACTCAGATGGAATCTGTAAATTAAGGAGAACAATTTAGTTCTGTTGCTGTGCTTTTATAGCAGGAGCTGTGCAATGAGTGTTATTGATGGACACTTGCTTGTCTGTCTTGAGCACCACACTGGAATCTCATGGGTTTAGAAGGGTATTGAGATCTGGGAAATACAAACAGAGTATTTGCATGGTCAAAATAATAAAATGGTGGTAATGTTTAGTTATGCAGTCAAGAAGCAGAAGAGAGCTCAGTAGAAGATCTCTTGATCTGCACATGCTGCTTGACTTCTACAAGACGTTTTACTAAGACAAATATGTTGGATTTTAAAGCATTACAAATTATGCTCTGGGGATTCTTGCCTGCCTTCAAGTGGCAGAAGGATGCATCCTTGCTTTATTGTTGTTTTGGTTGACCACAAATAGAGATTTAATGTGCCTGTCTTGATATATTTGGTAATTCTCAGTGTTTTACAGGTGAAAGTTTGTGTGACCATCACCAGAAAGAAGTGTAATTAAAAAGGAAAATTGAATTCCAAGACCCCATCATTGAGGGTTAATTTACAGTAGGATATTTTTGATGTTTTCTGCTTTACTGTTAAAAAGCAGCAGGTCTGTGTCACAGAGGTGTGGGATTACCATCTGAAAGGAGAATGAAGCAAACAGAGCACAAGCAAAGACCTTATGTTTTGATACCTTTGAATTGATATATAGGAGTATGAAATTAACATTTTATGCAACTGCTCACACTTTGCATCTGTCTGCAAGGCACAGTTTTTTGCACAAACTCTGATCTTGTGCAGCTTAATGCCATGGAGCCATGGAGGCTTGCTGGAGCAGCCATGGAGCATGAAGCTCAGTGAAGTTTGTACAGGTGACTGCTGGATTGCAGAGCAGCATCAAACCAGAGTCCTGTCTTCACCTTCTCTCTCTTTCTTTCACAGTGATATGCTTTATTTACAGGGAAGAGGAGAGAGTGAAGTTGCTAGTTGTGAGCTGGGTTGCTGTAGGATTAGGGAGTGCCCTTCTCTGTTTAGGAGAGTGCTGATGATAGACAGTAGGTGCTGGGACAGCCAATATCATTCACAGTGTTGGCTGCAGAGACACCTGGTGAACTGATAGGAATGCCTTTCTGCTGATACTTAAAAAATGCTGCCCCTTATCCAATTTCTTAGTGTGTACAGAGTAAAAATGTTTGTAACTGATGTCTCACAATGCAGTTAAGTCAATAATGGATGTTTTTATTTTTTATGAGTTTGTTTTCTTATTATGGTCCTTATATCATGATAGTTGGGAAACTCATGTGATAAAATGCTAAAATTTATGATGTTGAAAAAATTGGAATATATGACGTTCCCATAATTGACAACCATTAAATAAAATATTGGGTGAAGAATATTGAAATCATATATTCCAATTATGCATTGGAATGTCTTGCATCTTTGATAAAGCCTAAGATGCCTGTTGCTGTTCCTCTTAGTAGCTTGAGCTGGTTAGGAACTGGCAATAGCATGTGTCACTAGGTTTAAGGGAATAACACAGATTTAAAAATGTTTACTTACTAAAATGATGGTCATGATTTTTTGGTAATTTTTGTAAATTTACCTCGGCTTGACTGAAACCTCTGCGGCAAGTCTTTCTTGTTTGCATCATGTCACAATCTATGACTGCATTAAAATAACTGCTAAAGTGGATGCTGAAAAGAGTTTTTTTTTGTGTGTACTGATGAATTCTGCTACTGATGTCATTGGCAGTATGGGCAGTGCCTGAAACCAGACCTGTTTGTCTGTGAGTTGACCGTTGTGCTGGTTTCTGTGTCAGAGGCACAGATGTCAGAGGAAGGGATCAGGTGTTGCTCTGTGAAATAATGAGCATTCATGATGCTGGGAGCTTGACCCTCCCCTTGCTGTGTGGGGTAGGACTCCACCTTAGCACTGGTGAGGATCTGTCTGCGTGGTACCTTGTGTGCACTGGGGTCCTTGCTTTTTTGTGGGCATGGGCAGTTGTTTGCTGTACAGAGGAGGTGAGTGGTGAGTAGTAAGCTGCATGTGATGGTGTCTCTTTCAGTCCCTGGATCTGAAATGGAGGCTGCACAAGTGCTGCATTCCAGCCAGAGCTGAGGATTTCCTCCCTACGTGCATCCTCTTCTTCCTGCCTCTCCCAGCCACTTCCAGCAGCCAGGCTGAGTTACTGTAAGCCCCAGACACAGGAAAGACGTGAGCTATTCATGTGAATTTTTTTTCTAAACAACCAGCACTATTCAGAGTGTGAGAAAAGCCAAAGAAGTCACTGTGTTGGCATTTATTGCTTCTTCTACAAAACGCAACAAGTACCATTAGGTATTCCTTTGTATCCAGGAAACACCCTTATAACCCGGTTTGTCCAGCCAGTACACAGGAAAAGTACTGATAATCTTTCAGTATGGTTCTAGTCAGTGCTGTATGAAAAACCTTGGTTTGTTCTGACGAGCTTATTCATCCACTCAGGATTCGTGTTGAGCTAGGTACTTAGTATTTCCAATTGCTTGGGCTCCCAGTGGATCCACAGTGTGATGCAAGCAAAGGGTGAAGTGGAGCCAGGATGGCACCATCTTTCCAGTGAGTTGTGTTTGTAGTTGCCAATACAAAAGGAGTTTGTTGTACTGGTGATGCAATTTTTATCCCCTAAAGGGAGAACTAAGAAATGTTTTCTAGCTGACATGTTCTGTAGGATAGGTAAACTAGACTGGATACCTGCCTATCTCATCCTTGCAGAGGAGGATGAAGTTGAGATACATCTTTTGAGGCTTTGGAGGTCAGGACAATAATTTGACAAAAGCATCCAAGAGTAGCTCTTACTCTTGTGGCATGGCATAATGATTTGAATGTGGCTATATTTTCTTGCAGTGGGGAAGTGGAGAACACATCCATTCAATTTGGATGTGTTCCTTTAAAGACTGAGTACTGTTGTAGGTAGAGGGGTTTTATACATTGGAATAGAGCAATGGTGTCAGATGTCAGACTGATGTGTCTCATGTTTCAGACAAACATGAAGTGATGCCCACTTCAGAATGGTAATTGTGAGGCCTGGGATAGATATTAATGTGCATCATCTGTTCTGTCAACTAACACTTGTGAAAGGCTCTACTTTAAACTACTCCTTGTGGAACCAAGAAGTTCCACAGAGTGGTTACTGTTTCTTAAGTTCTCTTGTAACCGTGTTTTCTTCTCTACCAGCAGACCTGTGCTTCCCTTCTGCTGCTCTTAAGGCTGGGTTTGGGATGCTGTAGCTGGAAGCTGCAGAGCTTTGTCTGTTGAAGTGAGACGCCTTGGAGTCAACTGGAGGATACCTCCTTCCTACACAGAAAAGAAGAAACCCCTCTGTCTGAATCTTGCTGCTGAATAGGCTGACTGGACTAGTGTTCACCTTCATATCTTACAGTAAGAAAGGTCTGTGGTTTTTTTGGTGGAACTGTTGCGACCTATGATTTTAAAAAGGATTTTGCTTTGTTTTAGAACTGCAGAAATGTATGGACTTGTGAATGTACTTAATTGATGGGCACCAGGAGATGAGGATTAACAAATTTGTGGTTTAAAAGGAGTATATCCATGGATGGTGGGTGGGTTTGTTTTGGTTTCAATTGAATTGCATTTAATTTCTGTGTTTGTAGCAGGGAACTTCTCAAATTCTCTCTGACCCATACAAGGCTTTACATATGCATTAACATGCTGTGAGCTGCACAACTGTGTTGCTCTTGGAAAGTGTTCAGCTGTGAAAACAAGGCTACATCTGAGCTGAGAGCCCTGTCTTAAAACAGACTCTTTGGGTAGCCTGTTTCAGCAAACTGAAGAAGATTTGTTGAGCCCACCTTGCTGCTGTAAAGATGTTTCTTCTCATATGCTTTTCTCATTTGAAAGAATACTACTTTTACACTATGAATTTTGAAGGTGTAGTGAATCTGAAATATAATTATGGAAATCAGAGTTGCTGTGATGACTGTGTTGTATTAATTCTGGTGATGGCTTGTCTCAGCAGTTTTCTGTGTGTGGTAGTTAAGGCAATCTGCCTTGGGGATGACTTCTGTGATGTTGCTGAAAAAAACCAATCAGACACTTGGGATATTGGCTGGGAATGAAAGTTGCTACAATGTAGTTCAACTTCAATTTTTTACTTCTAGGGATAAATGGAGAAATTCCTACTACTTAACTGGCTGCAGCTAGGAGTGCCTCAGCAGCTGGGCTCAGCCTGACCAGTTTTGTTCACTGTTTCTATTATTTGAAATGCATGCAACATGCTACCTAATACCAGCCATCTCTCCTCCAGCCTTGTATATTTGCATAGGCATCATTACACCAGTGTTTTCTCATTCTGGGGAGATTTGGGGCAGCTGGATAGTTGATAAACACAATATTCTTCCTTCCCCCTCCCTGCTCCATTTGTTCTGGAAGATGTTGACCTAGTTTGCAGACACGAATTCCACATTATATCAATGCCCCATGATGGGTGTGTAATAATTCCACTGGTTTATTCTGTTTCTAGATGCTGTGACAATGGAGTTAAGCTGCTCTGAAGTGCCTCTTTATGTAAGTCCTACAACACTAGGCTTCTGCCTGGGGAGTTTCTTTCTTTTGGGTAACAGCTCATTCAAAAGCATGGTGAATGAAACTAAAAACCATTATCTGGTTTTCTGAGACTGGAGGCTGTTGAATGTTACTGTCTGATGAGGGATATGTGCATGTGATAGTTTTCAGTAGTGCAACTCAGCTCTCTGAAGGAAGTTTCGAATTATTTCCCCTTTGTGATTATTATTTTGTTATATTCAGAATTCTCAATTGCAATTTTCAAAAGGACCTTTCCTGACTGTGAAGAGACATCTCTCATTTGCTTTCCCACAATTTTTTATTTTTTGCTTACAAAACTACTGTTCTCTCAGTTTCCACAAAGCAAGAAATTTTGTGTTATATTAAAAAAAAAAGTTGAAATTTGTAATCAAATGTTTTTTTTTTTCTGCAAAACCTGAAATAATTGCTTAAAATAGTTGAACTCCAAAATAAAAAACAAGCAGTAACATGAATGAAGTCATACATTAGATAAAGGTAATTTATTTTGTGCCTTCAAGAGAATGTGATTGTGAGTATTAAAACATGGGAACTCTGGTAGTTACTATCAAAAAAACCCATACATGTGTTTTTTATATCTATTCTGCTTTCCGTGAGGGTAGCAGGGGTGCATGGATGATGCCTAGGGGCAAAATGGGAGAACACGGAATGATTTTCAAAAGGGTGGTAAAAGATGGAACAAAGACAGAAACAAAACAATTGTCTGCTTATTGTCATGAGATGGGGATGGAAATGCAGGAATACAAATAATCTGTATCCTGAAGTATTGAAGGAGCATAGGATTGGTAATGCACCAGCATAATTTTTCATTGTATTTGTCAACTTCAGAGTTGAAACCTCAGGCTTGCAAAAATTAGATGCAGTGTCTTTGAAAGCATCAGCAGAAAAATATTTTTGAGGCCTGCTCATGTGTGCCGTTTATTGTGTGGTGCAAGGTTTAAAAATAAATTTTTACATGAAAAGTAACTGGGGACATGGTGATGCCTGATCTGATACCTGATCTTCCCATAATAAGGTAACTGACCACTTTGCACAGGGTGCAGTGGTTTTAATTCAGGTTGTTGAAAATAAAACATTTGATCCTGGCTCACAGGAAATTCTTAAGGAAGATAAAGAAGAGGAAGACTGATATAAAGAGATGAAAATATATGGATACTGCAAGAATTGTTAGGGTAAAGAAAAAGATATTACAAATGATAGTTCTTAATTGTCATACTTAGGGCTCCTTTAGTATTTTAATTATAATCCTGTGAATCAGATGTAGGCTTTCAAAATACATGTAAATTTGTTGACATCATGGTTTTGGGAGATGCTTGCTGGCACGAACAAGAATTCTGTAATTATGTGGGAAGATTGAATTTTCCCACCTGTTATTTATGCCAGTAAAACAGAAAGAATGGTGCAAAACTGTGAATTTGGAGACTAATAATGACAGATCTCTTATGATCAAGGGACTCACTGGGTAAGCTTCAGAAGTGTATCAGTCACTTCTAGTGTGTTGGATGGGAGAATTGATTTTAGTTGAGAATATTCACCCCAAGTTTTGCCCAGCTGAGAATCTGTACTAGATCTAAGCTTTGCTTGGTTGTGATTCTGTGCTTTGGTAATTTTCCAATTGTGGTTTTCAGCCTCTCACCAACTCAAGTGGATAAATCCCAGAGAGGGCTCCTAATTTGCTAGAAACTCAGTGAGAGTAGTTTGGATTGTCATCAACTAATTTTCCTCTGGGGGCAGCAGATGGAGGTGGTGTCTTTCTTCTGGGCCCCCATTGTTCTAACATGCCTGAGGTTAGTGGAGGAACATGGACTACCATGTACTTGCAGTGGGAGCACCTGAGCTGAATTTCCCAGAACCTGGGATTGTAATCATTTTTCAACAGTCTCCTGTATTTATTTCTCTCTCTGTGTGTGTGAGAAAGGTGGAAAGTTTTCTTTCAACCCCCATCTGAAACTTGGAGAAATTTTACAAGACCTTATACTGATAATTTGAGGTTGATGTAGTTTTAATCTAATGAGTTAGTGCCTGAAAATGTTGTAGCTTCATGATTTTGCCCATCCCATATTCATAGTTGTATTGTTCATAATGTATGTATTGTTCATAATCTGAGTGTGTTTGTAGTGTGTATGGGAAGATCAAAGAGGTCTGTCCACCCTGAAAAAGTCCTTGTGTCAGGGCAGTTATTTTCTATTAGTTAGATCTAATTATTTAATCAGTTCTGGAAACTCCTTCCAGCTGCTTCTGCTTTATTTGTGTGAATTTGTTGCAAAACACAGTCAAACCAGCCTTTAAATTAAACATGTAAACCCTTTCTGATTATTCAGCTCCTTAGTTAGTTTTCATTAAGCAGTTCTCTGACTAGCTGAACTTGTCTAAATGCTGTTCCATCTCCATTGCCTGAATGCTGCTTTCATGTGCCATAAGCAGGGATAGAGAAAACATCTCTGGAAAACTGAGGGAACATGACAAATACATGCACTGCTGTGAATTTAAATATTTCTCTGATACATTCCAGTCCCTTCTAAAGGGCCACAGTGGAACTGCAGAATACCATGTTGTGGCAATTAAACACTGTACACATGCAAGTTCAAAGATGTGTCAGCATCAGTTCCAACACATTATTTTCCACAAGAAAAGTGACAGAGATCAAAAGGTAGGAAGTAATCTCCTCTTTCCAACCTCTATGAAAGCATAGTTTTTATTCATTGAGAGAGGGAGGAATCTTCTGTAGGCTGGGTCCAAAATTAGGATGCTTTTCACACTGTATGTAAACATGCTTAGCATATATAGCCACTGGATTTCACCCTCTGCTTCGCTGTAAGAATGCCTGTTCTGAGAGGATTGTATTTCATGTCAGATTATCTGACAGTAATTGCAGTTTTGTGCTTATAGTACACATTTTTAAAGATTATGTGCAGGGTACTTTGTTGACTCACTGTATGTGAGCAGCTGTTAACACAGCTGGAGGATGTGTTCCTACAGTGTGACTACTTCAAGCTGTCACTTCAGCAGGACTGAATTTCTTGGAAAATCTAAAATTGTATGTATATTCCTGTTGGTTTAGAGATGGCTGTTCTATTTTGTTACACAGAGGGAATTCTTTCCAAAAGCTTGAGGACCTTGCTGATTTAATGTAATTTTTTTGAAATATCATCTAAGAATACTTGATGCAATTACTTAGTTTTGAAAATGTGTTATTTAATACACTTCTTCTGTATTTAATTTTAGTGGCAGCAGAACATTAAAATGTAATTACAACATGCATCAATGCCATGATTTAAAAAATAAATGGTAATGAAACAGAAAATCAAATATTTGATGCACATTTCCTCAGTTAGTTTGAGGAGCTTGTTTCTGTCTTCTAGGCAGCAAATTACTGTTAATCACTCTATAAAATTACTCTTTATAACCAGTCTAGTTTTCAGGACTCGCTAGCCAAGAATAGACAGTTCAGAAATGTCTCTTCTTTCAATGCTAATAATGCATCATTTAAGTATATAGAACTTGAATGCAAGTAGCTTTTGCCCTCCTAAATTATGCTTTTCTAAAACTGATGCAAATAAAATTATATTTAGCCAATCCTCTCTGTAAGAAGAGCAGCAAGCTGAGTTTTTAATTTCATTGTGTACTAAAGACAATATATGGAATAAGACCTCATTATCTTCAGGCAGACACTGGCCTCGTAGATGAAAGAAAGACTATTCATGAAAGATGAAAGATAAAAGCAAACTATTTGATGAAGCTCTCTTCAGATATTAAAAAAAATTAATGTATAGCAGTTGTTCCTCCTATTGTAAGCAGCTTTTAGTGTGCTAAAATCTCCCTCATGAAAAATCACTCCTTCTTATTTAATGGTAGGCAACACTTTTTTGCTTGTTTTAGGGAAATGCTATTGATTACCAACTTTGATCTTCAACATTGGCAAAGAAATACCTTGCTGCACTGGGGCAAACATACTGTGGAAATAGTGAGCTCTTAAGAGCAGCAAATAAATGTTCTCAGAAGTTTGTAAATTATTCTCTGCTGGGTGCTACGAATGTTTCCCATGGGAACAGGAGAGACAAAAAAATGCTGAGCCACAGAGTATATCCCCACCATTTGTATGGAAACACTAAAGAGACCTCATCTCCCCAGGAGATGGTGCTGAAGGTTAAGTGTCTGTCTTTCCAAAGGAACTTTTGGATATTAATTCTCTAGGAAGAGGCAGAAACACAGTCTCCTGCC
Source organism: Erithacus rubecula (assembly GCF_903797595.1). NCBI lineage: Eukaryota > Metazoa > Chordata > Aves > Passeriformes > Muscicapidae > Erithacus > Erithacus rubecula. The sequence goes on from NC_136661.1 coordinate 8,761,888, forward strand.
TTTGAGACTCAAGATCTCCTAGAAATTAAAACTTCCATCTGCTCTTGTGCTGCAAGGTGCTTACTGTTCTCAAAATGTACATTCCTAAGGTATCACATGCTCCTGTGTACAACCACTGGAGCTGGCTAAAAGTCCTCAAGGCCCTAATAATAATTACCTTCTGTTGTGTTCTCTTATACAAGGTCTCCCTCTTAAGGTGTCTCTGCTCAGATGTTTTTACTTGCAGACAGTTTTGTTTCTGCTGCTGTTACAGCTTCCTGGGTGAAGCACAGGTGCCAAGGAGAGACAGGTTCTTGATACTGATGTATGGAAATATTCGTACAGGGAGGTTTTGGAAGGTGTCTCTGTCTGGGTTGGGAAGGGCAGAGAGTGGGATGTGGCACCAGGCTGCTTGCAGCAGCAAGGTCTGAGGGCCTGGACACTCTCAGACTTTGGATAAGCTCTGTAATGGTATTTGCATGGGCTGGGTTTGCAAAATAACTAACACTGTTCCAGCATGTTTTTGTGTGATTTGAGTGGGCAGTGGCTGTGAGTCTTGGGTATTGATTGTCTCCCTTGTCAAGCTATTTGCCTTCCCAGCTCCTCCACGCTGCAGCTGATGTTTGAAGAGGGGTGGAAAGGGATAATTTTCTGTGGTTGGATACAGCCTTTTTATTTGCCACTCTTGCCAGGTATTTGGTTCCTTCAAACTAGCCCTTTGTGGAAAGAAGATGATTTCTGGCCTGTCTTGTTCATTCTGTGCTTTCACATTCTTTGCTCTTGCTGTGGGTCTGGCCATAATTCTGGGCCTATCTGTGTATTCCATGAGGCTGAAATGACTGCCTTACTTAGACTTCAAAACACAAAAAATGTAGATGTGTGTTGGCCTTTCAGCTAATGCACAGAGCTGTGTTGGCCTGATCCAGGTTGGGCTGCAGTCAGCAGTAATTTGTTGCTGTCTGCTCTGGGAGTCTCATCATGGGAAGCCTGAATGTGGATGAACAAAAATGTATGTACAGGCTGGCCTCTGGATGCAGGCTAGCTGCCAGAATGGGACTGAGAAAATGCACCTAAAAGATATGAAAGAAAAGAATGGGTGCTTCAAAGGGTATCCGTCAGCAGGGAGGTAATTTTGATCCACTGGTATATTATTTTTTCCCTCTCAGTCCTTAAATTGAGATCTTTATGGGCAGGAACTTTTTGCTTACATGATTTTGTGCAGTGTCTGCAGCAGTAGAGCCCTGCCATTATGTGGGACATGAGAATAATAACTAGCCTGATTTGTATATTTTAAATCATGTCAACTGAAAGAGATTACTCCTTTTCTTGTAGTCAGCAGTTTCATGTCAGAAGGGATGTTAATTTTCTTATTCCAGAAATTTCCTCGCCTACATTAACAGCTGATTATTAAGCTTTTTAATTCCTCTGTATTACTTTATGCATGAACATAAGTTGTTACATCCCTGACAGCAAAACACTGAATATTATTTTCAGTGACAGATGAGCGAGAACATTAATGCATGCTTTAGCACTGGGTTAAATATTTTTTTCTATTTCTTCTGCCTACTTCCCTTTCCCTTCTGATGAAAGCACTTCAGATATTTTTATTTCTATCCAGTGGTTCTAGAATTAAAAGGTACCCCATTAAATATTGGAAGCATCCAATATTTATTTATTTATTTATTTATTGTTTATTATTTACTATATGGGACTCTGAAAATTTTTTCCACCTTAGCTGTTGTCACAGTTTGATAACAAGCTAAACAGCTTTAAGATTGATGGTGACAAGGTAAGGAAAATAAAGTCAGTTTGATATAAAGTGCTGATTTGCTATAGACTTGCTCTGTGGTTCAGATTGTTAAAAACACTGGTAGATTAATTCTGCATGAACGGTCAGTTCCATGTCTATCTCTCATACTGCTGCTGACATAGAGCAGGCATGAAAAGCACAAAGCCAGCATAAGCTCTGTATCATATGCTCTCACTGATGCCTTAGGAATTCAGCTTTTATGTTTTTCATGCATTTGTAACCCTGCAATTCTTTAGTGTATAACTCTAAACTCCAAATAGAGTGTTGGCTACTGCTTTCCCATTTTGGTCAGACAAAACAACTCCTCTCTAAGCCTGGGTATCAAGAACATCTTACCATCTCAGGACCTGAGAAATGCACACAAAAGTGAGTTTGGGGGGAGAGCAAACTTGGGGTAAATGACTTCATTACCTGAAGCTGCAATTGGACCAAATGGACCAAACTTACAAAAATATGAAAACCTGTGACCCCTTGTTGATTTTGGGTGTAGCCCCTGCAGGGTCTTTGTCTGCCCTAAATGTAACTGAAGGCCCGTCAATAAATAGAACTGCTTTTTATTTCATTGATTTTGTCTGGCCTCTGTATTTAGGTAGCCCCTCAAGGCTAATTCAACAAAAATGAGATTGCGTTCCCATATCTGACTTGGGTCAGGTTAGTGTGGCTGGGAGCTGCTCATGGTGACATGGAAGTGGTGTTACTGCCAGCTGTATCTTAAATTGAGCAAAGGGCTGGTTGAGAGGATTAAGCAGACAAAATAGGACTGAGAAGGACTTTTTTTTTTTGTGGTAAGATAAGGCCTTAGAAAGCAAGAACCTGGAAAGCTTCTGGGCATTTTGCTTATGCACTGAATGGAAAGCATATGTCTAATACATGTTTCTTTTTAAAGTGGGAAATGTTAGAGGCAGCTGAGTATGCAGTAGCATAGAAACTTGCAGACATATATATGTCATCACATGTTACTTTGTTTCTTATTTTTAAAGGAATTTTTTTCCTATATTTTGGTTTTTTGTTTTTTTTTTAATTTAATTCTGTTGGATTCTAATTCCTTTTGCTGGAGGCAAATCTTGCAGTTATCAAAAAAACTGCTTGTTTTTCTGTCTGTGTCTCTGAAGAGACTGAGCTTTTGTTGAGGCTAATGAGGAGGCAGGAGGTGCAATTCATTTTGAGGCATCAGCTTTGGGTAAAAGCCAATGTATACAATTTCAGAAACTCCCACTACAGCAGATGTATTTCAGCTTGTCACTGAAGGGGGAATATTCCAATAACCTTGATTGAAAACCCACAAAGTTTAAGGATGGTCTCCCATTAAAACCCAACAACATAAAGCAATCCTGTATCTCTCTTCCCCTAATCAAGGCCAAGGACTTGTTAAGCAGTTAAAGAAGCACAAAGTTAAAGAAATACAAAAAAAGCACAAAGTATGCAGAAGATGTGAGAGGCCAGACAGGGATAGTTCAGGTGGGAGGAAGGTCACAGTGCTGTGTATTAGGGGGCTGTGAGAGCCATGTTTTCAAACAGGGTGGGGAAAACCATCTCTGAGGAGTAAACTTGGGTGGCTTTGATCCTGCTGGGAGGCAGGGGAGTGAGCTAGTTAATTTGTCAGTATCTCCTCCGTCCTTCTTTGCTTGGAATGTACTTTTATAATTTAGTTTGGATTTAACAAAATGCTTAATTTTTTTCTAGTTTATGTGGGCTACTTACTCAAAGAAGCTGTGGCTTCTACCAGTATTTGCTTCTTTAAAAAGGCATTGCATGTGAACCAAAGTGAGGAACTTTCTGCTTTTTCATATCAAAAGAGGGAAGCTTATATGTCTTCATTAGAAAATTTCTCTTTTAGTGCTTTTCTATTCAAGATAGTGCTGGGACCTTGCTAGAAGCATCCTTCAGATTTTATTTTGGTGGTCACTGAACACTTTGTTTTCACTTTTTTGGCAAGAACAGAGAACTGCCTCAGCTACCAGTCAGTGGACTTCCTGTGTGCAGTATTGCCTTAAGCACCGTGGGGGTGATGCTCCTTAGTGGAGGTGTCTGTGCAAATGAAGCCTTTGCATTTCTGAGAAACCTGCCACATGCTGAGGAAATACCTACAGGCAGTTGGTGCATGAAGCTGATGGGTTTGGAGAACCTGCTGTGGTGCATTTTCCACGTGTTGGCAGTGGTTCAGGGGGTGAAGGTCAGCCTTGTGCAAATGAGTGAGGGTCCCTGGGGGCTGGTGGAGTTCTGAAGCATGAATCAGCAGAGGACTGGTTCTTCTAGAAACAACTCTGTGTGCTTTCTTTTTTTATTTTTTTTTTTTTAGAAGTGTTTGTGTGGGCTTTTGGACAATATATATTAAATATAAAATTAAAAATTAAAATAAAATTAAATATAACTCTCAACAGATACCTTGTCCTCAAGTTTTTATGTGAAATTATGGTTATTGAATTTTTCTGGATATAAAAATAATAATCATACTCTTCCTCATCTACAAAGTTACTTCTTCCCTTAAGTTATTAAATGGGGGGGGAAAGCCATCCTATTTTTGTTTTGGATACTTTTAGCTGTACAGTTAGGAAGCTAATGCTTCTAGAGAAATGTTCAGCTTCTATCTCTTATTTTTTTGAGTTTGTAACTACTTTCCTTCCCTGTATGCAGTGTTGATTGTGTGTTGAATCCCACTGCATTCAATTCAGTTGGGGTGTGTGCTTTCTTTATCAAGTCCATAACTGCATTTACTGCAATCTGTAGACAAGATCTGTCTGGTGGACAGTATAAAAACATCACAGAACATTGGAAAGTCATGTTTATGACTTTTTTCTTGTTATTAATGATTTGAATATGATTGAATTGTGTTTATTTAGGACTTTCCTACTGCTAACATTTCTCTATTTTAGCATCTTTTGTGTAGAGGTGTTAACAGTTGCAGCAAGGTCATTAGAACCATATGGCTGCTACTGTTCTTTTCCAAGCACAAGTAAAATATAAATATTTTCTGAGGTGAGTCTTCTCAACAGTGAAAAAGTATTTCAGTGAAATTGTAGTGGCCAGTAGCAGCTGACATAGAGGAAAATATTCCTATTATTCCTGGTAATACTTGGGAATTTGCATTAACTTCAATATGTTGGCACTTGCTTTTTGGGAACAATTAAGCCATTGTTTTACCCCAGCACATACACATTTTTCTTGGAGCATATAATTACAAAGCTGGTATTTATTTGTCCTGTTACCTTTAGAGATGATACCCTTGAAAGCCCTGGGTAACACATCCACAATTCACATTCTCAATATATTATGCTGCGTGCATGGTTTGGTAAAGAAATTATTAGCTCACTTTAGAGTGTGTTATATTTATGGTAAAATGCTGCTGGGAAAGTAGATTTATCCAGGCTGTGTATGCAAGGATAGAGAGCAATTGTTGAAGCTAAGAATGGTGGCCTGGATCTGGAAGTCCTCTAGAGATCTTTTTGTGTTGCACCTGTTCTGCTGGGGCAGGTTCCTGGTGAGGAAGATGGTGGTTTTGACATGGAAGAAGTTTAGTTCAGGTTAATGGCCAGTCATTATACTGAGGCATGGAGTGTCCTGCAGCAGACTAGGGAGGAGGCACTGTGGAAGTGCCATGGTCAAGCCTTTAGCTCCTCCTGCTTGCCTGGATGCTGCCATGTTTCAGCTGTGAGGGATTGCTGCTCACATTTCCCTCTTCTCCTCACAAAGAGCCTGCCCAGGACATGGGGTTCAGGGGATCCTGCTGCTGTATGCCTGATAGGGTCAGCTCTCAGGTGACAAACCAAGGGAAAATGTGTGTCTGGAAAACTCTTTGGTGACACTGAAACAGTGCATAGACCTATAAATCTTGTCAAAACCACTAACCTTGCTAATGTCCTCCCTAGTGCCAGTGCTAGGACACTGCCACTGTTTTCCCCTGGTAATAAAAGGTAGGCTTTTCATTATGGATCCCAGAGAGGTAAAAATGAACACCTCCTCAGCCACAGGTTTAATGTGTTCAGAGTTGAGTCTGTCTTTCTTAAGGTTCCCTTAACTGCAATGTCTTCTCCCCAGTTCCCCTGTATGCTTTTCTGGCTTTTATTTCAAGGATTACAATGACAATTTTGGCTTTTGTTAAATCAATGTCAAAACTCCTCTTGGCTGCAATGGGCAGAGAGCTTCTCCCATATTCTTTTCCTTCTGTTTTCTGGTATCTTTTTGCACTCAAAGGTGTTGATGCAGCTGCCAGAAGTTCTCTGCTGTTACAGGCCTGTATGGTGTTTGAGAGGTCTCCAGTTTCCACGTGTTCCTCTGGTAGTTCTGTAGAGCTAAATATCTTCTTTAGCCCTGCACGTGTAAATCTAAGTAAGATAATGGCTGGTTGGTCTCACTAGGTGCCCTTTGACTTTAAAAATAGTTTTCTCTACAATCCATCAGAATCAGCACAGTGTGATCTTGAGGCAAAACCTTCCCCTGCATGTACCTGAGCAACAAGCTGTGGCCAGGGAATATGTTTACTTGCTGAGATGGCAAAGGGGCAAATCCTCCCCCTTGCTTTGAATAAGTGGGGAGTGAACCACCTGAGGCTCACATGGACCCTGAAGGCATGCTTAAGCATACCTACATGAAGAAATCAAGCTCTCTCTGTTACATTTTCCCAAATTTGGGAGGATACAGATAAACTTATTAAGGCGAGAAAAGAGTTGGCAGATGTGTTAGGCTGTTGTTAAAAGAATGAACCTGTGAAAATAGTGTTAAAGACATCTAGCAACTGGGTTGTCAAGAATTTGGCCCTTCTGGATCCATACTCTCACAGCTGCCTTGTATCCAGTGTATTTGGTCACTTTTCCAAAGATGAGGCATCAGTGTGACTTACCTGCTTTGGTTTTTGATATCTAGAGGATAAACTTAAATTTTATATTTAGAAATTTACAAGAAACAATTGGGATGTGTTTCCAGTTTCAGTGCTGAAACAACCTCAGTCCAAACATCATTCTGTAGAACAGTGTTCTCATTTCAGGTGATATATTGTATATATGTGTATATTGTAAAGATTTTGCTCTTTCATACTGATATATGAATTATGGTATAGGAATTAAGCCAAATGGTAGGGCTTAATTACTTATTTTTAAATGCCAGTTGCTGCAGCTTTAGTTTCCTGTTGCTTTAGTAGTAAGTCAGTGTCAGAGTTTTTTTGCAGGCTTGAGAAGGTGCTTTGGCCATGTCTTGCAGAATGGGTTGTGAAGTAGTGGGGAAGCCCTTCTCTCACATGTGGTGAGAGTGATGCTGTGAAAATGATTTTTGTAAGTGTGGATTTCCCATGAAACCCCTGGAAAAGTGTTTCACTGTTTTTTATGTAAACCATTTAATTGCTGCAATAGTGAAATGAATATGCTTTGATTGAAAACTTGGATTGAGCACTCTAGCTCTGCCAAGAAGCGCTGCTTTTACAAAAGAGGTGCCATCTCCCAAGAAAGTCCAGGAAAGCCAGGGAGAGGAATGTTACATTTGTCTTTACAAACAAATTGTAAATCTGTTGGTAGGTAAAGTTAGCACCTAAAGATGAAAGAAACAATGGGAGGGATTACACTGATTGATGAATGGAAAAAGAGATTTGCCTTTACAAACAAACTGTAGGTTTGCTGGTAAATAAAATTGGGTAACAGAAGATGAAAGAAGCAACGGGGAGGGGGAAAACTGAATTCTACAAGAATTAAAAATTAAAAGGGAGGGTTATACATCAGAGGGGAATGTCAGGTGTCCGGCGTTCTGGGAAGTCTGTGCCTCTTGAGTACCTGAGCCAATGGGGAAAGAGAGAGGGAAAAAGCGGCCGGAAAATTAGGATAAAAAGGGAGGCTGCGCCCTCCAAAAATTCGAGAGATCCCAGGGGAATGCTCCATGGCCTCTCCCTTTATTCGAATAAAGCAAAAAGGACTCCTCTGTCTCCTTTTTGGACATAAACCTCTGGTGTTTGTGGGTTAATTTCCCTTACACCAGGAAGCAGACAGGTATTTCTTTGGTGGAGGACTAAATTACTGCATCTCATTGCAAGATCCAACCCACTTCCCTCTTGCTTTTGTGCCTTGCTAGGAAAGGAGGAGGAATATGGGACCTGGAATTGCTCCCACTCCTGTGTTTCTGAGTTGATTTGTCTGTGGTGGAAAGAAAGATCTGTTCAGGTAGTTCCTGCTGCAGCCTGCTGCTGGGGCTGGACCAATCTTGCCTGAGGGATGCAGGGTATAAATACTTTTTCAGGGATTTGGTATAAAACTTGAGTTACTTTCTCAAAGTATTTTTCTGTGTGAGAGTGTAGTAGAATAGACTGCAAGTGGTCTTTGTAGGGAAAAAAAATGATTAAATAGGTTCTGTAATATGTTTGGATTCGCAGAGACAATTTGAAAGTAAACTGATACATGTGTTAGTAGCAGCAGCAGCAAGAAGAAATATGTTTCAATGGAGCAACATGAAACAAAAATTTCTGAAGGCAGGATAGAAAGTGCTGGAGATGATAGGAGCTTGCATGAAATACCTGTTTCTGATGCCAGGTGGGATAACTGTACAGTATAAAAAATAATATTCCATTATTACTTTCTGTGTTATCTCCGAATCATCTACTGCAATACAGGGTTTAATGCTCTTTCTGGATCGTTTGAGATTTTCCAGTTGAATAACTTAATTGTTTGGCCAGATAAAAGCTAGCTGCCAATTTGCCTTCCTTTTGTAAAATCTTGGCCTAAATGACCATGACTTTCATTTTCTGGTGTGTTTTAAGGAGTGAGCTGTATAAAACTTTTTTTCATTAGGTACACATGAGCATTCCACTGTCTTTTTCCCTCTAGACAAGGACTTGTGAAATTCTGTCTCATGCTTATACCTTATGTAATGCAATTAGTTTAATATGTTTCTCTGTCCTTAGTGAACCCAAGTTAACATTTTTTAGAAAGGAGCAGTATGGTTACAGTTTTGCTTGAATTTTTCCCCCCAACAGAGTGAGAAAAGTTTCCACAGAATAGATCCCTTGTTTTGCATAGTTAGGGCAAAGAAAACGTGAAAGATGTGTGGCTACATATTCTCTCTGACTCAGGAGTCCAGAGGGCATAGAAATGGTTTGGGAGTTGTGGCCCATGTGGAAGAAATTGTGCTGTGCTCCTGTGCACCAGGCAGCTGCCAGCTAAGAACTCACTGGAGCAGACTGTGAGGGATCTTCAGACACTTACCTGTTCCTATCTCCCCAGAACAGCCATCCACATTATTACTCAGCAGACCAAAAAGGGTTTTTCACAACTACAGTAAATGTTTTTTTTTTTTTAAAGTTTGTAACAGTAGAAACAGCAACTGCTATAATAATGATAATAATAATGATAATAATGATGATAATAATACATATTGCTTATAGTAGTGCAAAACCCAAAGAGAAATAGGAGAAAACATTTTGCAGCTATAGTAACACTGCAGGCCACTAAAAAGAGGGGTGTTGTCAGTGTTTGAGGATGACAGACGTGTTTGCTCCTGAATGTTGTTTGCATCTGTTCTTATGGGAACAGTCCTATCTGAGGAAGATTTTGTGCTTGAAACCAGCCTTTGCCTCTTCACCCTAGTTCATTAGATCGGTCTGCACTGAAGAGGAAAACACATGCAGAATTTGCATTGTTACAAATGATGAGAAAGATGTCCTTGGGGACGGCAGGCCGGGATGTGATGTTGTTGTGGGTGGCAGGAGTCACACTGCAGTGAAGTGTTTGGCTTATAATGAACAGGGTAAGGACAGTCAGAGGCTTAAGTGTGGATTTCAGCCACAGAATTATTTGTGCTACTGTGCTGTGCTTTGTTTTTTACAAGACTTGTTTATGGAGCTGGTGGAGTCAGTGTTGTGGTGACTGTTTTGAAGAGAACAGGGCAGCCATCTTTGGGAATATGGCCCAGATATTTTTCTGTAGCATGTTTTCTGCCAGATGTTGGGGCAATTCTGCCTTATTTAGAATAACTGTGTCAGTCAGGAACTGTGCTGAGGCACACTGTCCTCCTCCTCAAGGAAATGCAGCTTGATCTAAATTTCCTCCCTCAGATTTGTCAGACATTTGTTATTGTTTGCTGCTTCTTAGATCCCTTTCCTGCTCTTTTTTGAAGCTATTGTATGACAGGTTTTTCTTGGCTGGTTGCTTTCTATTTAGTATAAAGAAACCCACAGATAGATACCTGGGAGCTAGCGTTCTTTGAAACCATTCATAGAATTGCATTGGTGCTTCATTTTGAAAACTAAGTGAAAGGTAATTTAAACCACTTCTGATTTTTTTTTTTTTTATAACAGAACTTGCTTTTGTAAATAACAAAATATTTGTGTTCAGGTTATTCTGATGCATTTTAAAGAAAAAGACAGTTTTATTATAAAAAGCCAGTGTGTGGGGTAGATGAAAGGATTTACTTGAAGTACATGATTTAAAACACATTTTTAAAAATCAGCTTTGCTTTTGCAGGCATAAAAACAATGTAATTTTCTAAGGGGAAGTAGGAAACTGAAGATTTGTCATTGTATCAGAGCCTCTGTGAAGCAGAGTTATAAAGGTTACCATGAACTCAGACCTGAATTATAGGTCAGGGGGTTTATTGAAGGTGAGAAAGTCATTGGATGTTTCAGAATGCACTTTTCATTTTTCAGGGACAGGTGACTATACATGCAAAATTTGACAAAGACATTTATCTCCCAGAGGATGCTGAGTTTTACTTTGTTTATGATGGATCCCTGAAGAGACACATAATGTTTGCTGAGCGAGTTAGTGACAACAGCCTTCAGTCCACAGCTCCAGGTGAGCCTTAGTTCATATTTATATTTTTCCACTCTTTGCTCTACCCCAACCCCATTTTAAAGCTGGGCATGGCTGGACAGTTTAATCTAACAGTTTTATGTCACTGTAATGGAGAAAATGCAGGGATTTAAATTATGGCCTTTAGGATGCAGCCTTAGATGATCCTGCCTTTCATAGCAATCCATGCCAACACAGTATCAAATTAAACTTCACTGGACTTGCACCACTGGGGGTGCAGTCTTCAGGGATGCCATGATTTTAAATGTGACTTGACCCCACGCCACAAATGTTTGCCTCTGGCAATCCTAGCACCTGCAAAAGTGCTGTTTTTCCTGAGCCCTCCCGTTGGTGCAGCTGCCAGCCTGGCTTGCAGGACCCTCCTGCCTGTGATGCTCAGAGCTCTGCTGGAGCTGCACGTGGGACAGAAGTGCCTGGAAACTGTTCCAGGGTGCTCACTGCACACAAGGCACATATGTGCTGCCTCCCAGCTGGCTGTCTGCCTGGGGCTAGTCTCCCTCATGGGTGTAACATAAACCCTGCTTGTCACCTTTGTGTGCTTTGTGACCTTTCCATTTCTGTGAGTAGGAGGCTGTAAGACATGGTGTACCTGTGCAATAGGATCTCCTTGTTTTCTCTATTGTTCTAAAGGGGATTTAGATTGAAAATAAGTGCAGAGCATGAAAAAGAGAAGTTCATTGCTGTTACATAGGGGATCCTTTGAACCTGTAAATGCTAAATAATTGTCTTGGATAACAGCTGGAGAAAATGTAATGCTAGGCTTGTTCCAAGTTGTTTTTAATTTTTTTTTAAGATGCTAACGTATTCTATAACACTGTTAAATGGTTGCTTCTGAGGTAATAACAAAATCAGAAGGCTACAAGCATCATTTAATCATGACAAAAGCCATGAAAATAAAATGTGAGGTTAAATTATTATTCCTGCTGATGCTAGTGCTATTTTATGGTAGCCAAATTGCACACAAGGGAAGACAGAGCACTTTAAAAACAATTACAGTTCAGGTAAGTACATGCTTACTTCTGCAGTTACTAGATTGCACATGCATTTGTAGTTTTTAGGAGTACATTTGAAAATTTAAACTTGTACACTTAGTACACCATGGTTAACTCTCCAGTGAGAGGTACAGCTTGCACCTCTTTTAGGGATCTCATTTTAGGCATCCACCCTCCTTAAATGTCAAAGGAGTAGGAGGGAAAGACAAAGTACTGAAGAGGTTAAAGGGACAAACTCCCTTGGAACTTTGAGGGTCCCAGCTATAAGTTACAGAATTGATACAACATTTAATCAAGTTTGCCGAGATCCTGAAGAGTGCCTTATTTAAAAGCTTCTGGGTTTTGGCCTGGGAAAATAAAAAATCAGTTTAAATGAATTGATGTATTATTCAGAATTCATTTTTCAGGCCAGAACCCCACTCTTTTAATGAGCATCTAATTCTTCTTAATACTTACCCAAGAATCTTCAATTCTTTCCACTGTGGTTAAAGAGCTCTCACCTAAAAAGATGGGTTCTAGCATTAATCTAGTTGGTATAACTGGGAGGACTGTCAGTTCAAGTCTAGTTAAATCCAAGTTCATCAGTATAAATGCTTGGTGAATATCCTAAGACAAATAAATGTAATGAAAGGGAAGAATAAAATAATTCTGGATGAGCAGCCACAGCTCTTAGAGGTGGATGAGAATGGAAAATAACTAATGTATTTTCTGAACATAGATGATGTTAGTGATTAATTTACATTATAATTACAGGCCATGGATACCAAGAAGCAGTTTCTGTGTCTGTGTTAATGTACATGGTGGGTTTCTCACCTGTGGTCCTTGGCAGCTGTCCCATCACTTACAGAGAGAATCTCTCCTGCAAGTTGTCTCGCTTTCTGGTCGATCACACAGAATGTGTCACCACCACTAGTCACAAGCAGCTGCTGGATAAGTTTGGGCTAAGGATGAAAGATCTGCAATCACTGGATAATGACTTGATGATGGCTGCTGCTTATGAAAAGTTGCCTTCAACCTGGAACATCCTTGGAAGCTGCCCAGCAGGTGGTAGAGTTTTATTTGAAGCTAGAAAGCTTTTAACAATGGTTTGGCTCACAGTTCAGAGCTGAATATTTCACTGTTTTGTCCATTTTCTCTACTCTTGTGCTTTATTTTGTGGCTAATATGAAAAAAATTTCAAGTGTGAGAGGCCTAATCAGAGATTTGGTTTGTGTCTAGAGAGTTAAAAAGGATAATGATGGTTATTATAACTCTGTCTCCTTTTTCTGTCTTGATTCACTGTGAATGCAGTTCTTTATTTGTAAATAGAGCTGTCTGTTTCAAAAAGAGCAAGAACTGTACCATGAAGTCTTGCAGTCATAATTCTAACCAAGTTAGATATTTTATCTTGGAAGAAAAAAATAGTAGTGTAGTCAGAGAAGAGGATGTTACTATAGGCATTCTGATGTGCAGAGAACATAATTTTTGGCATTGTTCTGTCAGTGTTTATCCTTCATTTATGACTATGGTAATTCCTTGGGGAAAAAAAAAAACAATTAAACAAGTTTGTAAGTGGCTTTTTTTGATTGTAGAAGAAGTGGCATGAAAATACGTTTGAAACTTAAATTAGGGTAAGCTACAGAAAAACTTCATAACAAAAAAAAACCAGGTGAGATTTTCCTAATTTCAGATTTCATTGCAAAAAAAGCTGTAGTTAGAGTTTGCTGAAGAGTATATATTTTTTGCAGAGTCAGTTGATTTATAGCAGAGGATGGAAACTGTGTTATACTGGATAGCTTCACATGTTTTTCATTGGAAATTTGGTAGTTTTGGCTGTTTTCCTTTCAGTACTTTCTGAAAGTCAGATGAGAGGCAGTTTCCATGTGAGCCAAACTCACATGGAAAAAAGTGATGCATCCAAACTCTTGGGAAATAAAAGCACATCAGTTAAGCTCATTTCTTTGGTAAGGCCTTTTTTCACATCTTATATATTTCTAATTCTTAATGACAGAAAACTTAAAATCCGAAGGATGTTTTTTGTCTGTCTGTTGTAAACAACCCCTTTAACAGATGTAAAAACAAATACCAAGTCTCATTCAAATATTGGCTAGACAAGAGAGAAAAAAGAAGCTGTTACTAATTTCATTTTGATGTGGAGTAAATATTTGTTCAACTCCTTGAAAACTATTGGGTTTTAGCAGTGAGTACCTTGTATCTAAGCCTGAAGAAATCAGCTGTAGTTTTATTCACAGGCTTATTTACACTTTTCACCACCTGAAACCCAACCTAGAAGCATCAGCAGGATTCCAGAGGTGCTGAGAGATGTTTGGGCATAGCCAGCTGGGTATCTGCTTGCTTGAAAGGTGGGGAAAGGTTATCCTAGGTGTGTTGTAGGTCCAGGGAGTCAGAGATCATCTTAGCTGGTATCAGAGTAAGCTCTGCCAGTGCAACTGCTGTCCAGATTTTCGGTAGTGCTCATTGTTAATTTTCAGGTGTACTGCAATGTTTATACAGAAAAAAGGGCATTCTGCCCTTGCAAGACTTTTATAGATCTTGTATTTTTTTCTATGTCTTTTTCATACCTTTTTTCACTTTTCAGATTAAATAACTATACATAAACAAAATGTCAGTGCAGCCAAAATGCTGGGGAGTGTGCCCCCATTGCCATACAGAGTCTGTGTGAACATTAGAAGAGTTAGACAAGGCTGTCTTCAGCACACTGTGATGGGGTTGCCTCATGGGCACTGTAGCACTTCAAGATGTGACATCTCCTTTTGTACAACAGATGCTGCCCTTAAACGAAGGCAGGGCCTTTTGTCTGGTTTCTGAATAAACAAAACAAATTCCTGGGACCTGGTAGCAATGCTGATTTACAGTGGGATCTGTCAGTGCACTCCTGCTTGGGCAGTGCTTGGGGCCACCCTCGATGGGGACTCCTGAAAGCTTTCTGGACAGCTTTTCCTTCAGCTCAAGGGAGGCTAGAATTTTCCTTTCTCTTGAGGTCCAGGCTTGGCTGGGCCTGATATCTATTTTGCTGTCCTCTAGGCAGTCTGTATAATTTTTCTTTAACTTCTGTATCCCTTCTCTTTCCTTTCTGAAAGTATAATTTTGATCCTCTCCTGACTCTGAGAAGAGCTGACTGGAGTTGCCTCCTCGTGCTGTCCCCATTGCTGTGTTTTTATCCCCAAAGCCAGGAGAGCCAAGCAAAGCTGAGGGTTAGCTGTGGCTGAGGGATGGCGTGGAGGGGAAGGAGAGGGAGGGACGAGGGGATGGACTGAGACAGGAGAGCTTCAGATCTCTCAGCACGTGAAAGTCCTTCAGCTGTGAGGTGATCAAGGGCTATCCCTGTAGTTTTCTACATGCTCTAAAAGATCAAAATGGGGGAGAAACAGGATCTAGAAATTTATGAGTATTTAGAAGTAGTATGAGAATCTCTTTCCCTACCTGCTGTCCCTACAACTCCTTGTATCAAAGATTGGAGGTGATTGGACATTTGACATTGTCACGATGCTCTTTTTAATATGAATGTTACAAAAGATGTGGGTGCTATCCATCCATCACTACTCAGGACTTTATGCTTTTGTAATTCTGAATTTTCAGAGCTGCAGGGATATTTTTGTTGGAAAAAAATGCTTTTGAGTGGCTATTGCACCATCTGGTGTTTTTGACCTAATTAATTTTTATGAGGATTTAGAAATGTAGGGGTTGAAAGGTAGAAGAATGCATTTCTTCTGTGAAGAAAATTTCATAGATGTTTTGGAATTAAAGAAAAAAAATTTGTATTTCTTTTATAAGGTATAAGAAGGATTGGATAAAGAGAGCCAAGAGATTGTCTAGGGAGCATTGCAAATAGCTCAGGAATTTAGTGCAGTTGAACATGTCAGGAGTTATTTGCCACATTATAGGAAGCTCCACAAAAGAAACATGAAAGCACAGGATCCTTTTGGTAATCCTCACTTGTAATAGATGCCTGTGTGACAGCTGTGACAGGAGCTACTCACTCCCAGAGAGTGGTGAGATGCTGAGATCAGCATCTTGAGCTAGAGAAAACTGGGGACTCAATAAAGGTGCTATGCTTGGACTTTGATTTGTTGGTGTGTTTCAGGAAAGGGGAAGGATGGGTAGAGAGGAAGGAGAGGGAGAATCTGATTTTCTTGTTGCATTTTGATAAAGGATATTTTCCTTCTGAACCAGATTTTTCAATTTATGGAAACAATCAGTATTAAATAATAAGCTAAATAAATTGTTAATGTTGTCTGAAAAAAAGGAGAATTTTCCCACAGTATTTTTGTTTACCTCAAAAAGGAAAAAATAAATAAAAGGGAAAATGCCAAGGAGGAAGGGAGGAAGGAAAGACTGAAAAAAAAAGAAAAGAGAGAAAGAAAAATTAATCTGAATGAGAAAAATGCTTCCAAATAACTCTGTTTCTTAACACCATCAGGTTATGGCAGCCTTCTAGTACTGGCAGTCCCAAGAACCATCAGACATATGTTCAGCATCTTCCCTGCAGCTTTTTTATCCTCGACACACACAGATTTCTCAGCTGGTGAATGGGAGCACAGGAGAGCACTTTACAAGTAGTGCACTTTATGGACAAGAGGCTGAAGGCATCTCAGTTTCTGGCTGTTTTAGGGGTGCTGCCAAGAGAGTGAATTCATGTTGTCTGGGTTACTTAACTGTGCTGCTAAACAAAGAAGAACAGTTGCTGCCAGCTTTGCTGCCATTTACAGTTATTTTCAAGAGGAAGATTGATCTTTTAGGTTCTTACTATTAATAGAAGTAATAATGTTACAGCCTGAATTAAGAAAACTAATTGTGGGTCACAGAGAAGGAAACAATGTTTAGTTTCTTCTGTGAACTAGGATATTTTACATTTTATTTCATAAACGCATTGTAATTGTTTTCTAGGGATTGGTCTTGTGGAATGAACTGAGTTACTGAACTGTGCTGCTTTGTAGTCTGCCTTAGAGGGACACTTTTCCATTTTCTGTGGCACTTTTTACTTTATAGACCTCACCCTACCCTTTTCTTTGTAATTAAAGTTACTCTTTTCACTTATTGTATTACACACGTTCCTTCTAAAGTGCACAAGCTCAGACCTGACTGATGCATATCATGGTTGTGATGTAAATTAAAGAAAATTCTGTCCGTGTCTTCAGCTTACTTTTTTTTCACTGTGAAAAGAAATGGAGAGGAGTGCGAAGTGGCTGCTCTCCTCCACAGAATTAGAAAAACACTGGGAACGGTGGATGAGACTAGTGAGGAGAGGTAATTGTATTTTGGTCAGAGAATTCAGTTAGAGAAACAGATAAATCTTTGGCCCAATAGGAGTTTGTGTGCCTGGCAGAGGGAGGAGGATGCTAGACTCTGTGCTGTGAAGCAGATTAGTGTGTTCTAGAGCCTGCTGCTGACCCAGAAACCTGCATGGGGCATGATACTGTCAAGCATGCTTCAAGCTATAGGTTTCCAGCATATGTAGGATTCTCATTTCAGTCAGTGGTAATAATGGCAGAGAGGAGGTATTTGAGATCCCTTTGACCATTAAGGGTTTTTTTTGGGAAAAGCACTGAGCACTTACAGATGTGCAGAGTGACAGGAGAGTGAGTACTGCAAGAGATGCAGGAGACAAAGTTTCCTATTGAAGGCAGTAAAAAAGTAGTGGGGCTCTGAAGCCATTCTGCTGCTGAAGAGACAGATATGAAGCTGTGGAGTGACCCAGAGCTCAGCCTTCAATTGGCACTGGGCTGGAGAGCTCTGCTCACTCCTGGCTGAAAGGGTGTCCTGGCTGGTGTGGTGCAGGGTGGTGCTCTGTAAATAAGTGTCTTACACCAGACACCTCAAGGGAGTGTTTTGCTGCAGTAACCTGCTTCTAACCCTCCTGCTGCTAAAACTTCTGGGTCATTTTGCTTGGGACCTTTACCTTCTCTCATCTCCTTTTCTCCTGGAGGATTGATGGCAGCCTCTGGGAGGTGGTTCATGTGGGTATGCTCTCAGATGGTCTGTCACATACCTGACTTCTGCATTGCAGCCTGATGTCCCTTCACAAAACCATCTGTGTGGGTTTTTGCAGCAGTGGGGTGCACTGAAGACGGCTTTATAAATAATCTCATTCCTAATGGAGAAATTAAAAAAAAATAGCAGTAATATATATAAAAGTATGAAGCCATGAAAAATTGGAATTTGTCAGCCAGTTTTGATGTTTCCCCCTGCTTTTTAGTCTTGAGGTTTTTAGTCTCCTTCCAGGAAATGAATGAGATTCAGAGCCCAGAAATGGCTTAGTCATTTCTGTCAGAGAGAAATATTTGGTTTTAGTTTGTGTTTTTTGAACATAGGAAGGCATTCAGGTGCAAGGAAGAACAAAGGATATTTTTAATGTTTAAAACAGACTGTTTGGCTCTGTGTAACCCAAACAGAATGTTTTGGCTGGAAACTGGGATGCAATGCAAAACAAACTCGATAGTGCATATCATTTACAGCACCACCTGCCTTGCAGTAGCTGACTCTAGCCAGCAGTGTGTCCCTCAAATCATAGGAGCTCTTTTGTGCATTGATGTGTTTATACATTGATAGAAAACAGCATTTTATACAATTTTAATTAAATGGTATTTTTAACCATTTAAATATGAATATGTTCAAGCAGCCTTGTGCTTCCCTTTTTTTGTTATTTTGTTCTAGCTTGCTACAGAATGCAGTTGAATTATGTTGGGTTTTTTCCCAGAATATGGGTGTTTGTGTGTGTGTTTATGTTTATTTCTGGGTAGTTTTCTTTCTGTTGTGTTTTCTTTGTGGTTACCTCTTCCCTGACTTTATGCCACACTTGAATTCTTCCCCAAGGGAATGGGAAAATAAAGTGAAAAGTTTAGGAAATTGCCATTTGTTCTGCCACAGAGAGGAAGTATAAGACAAGGTGGTAAAAGAAGAGAACTGAAGCAATTAATTGTTCTCAAGGGAAAGAATTGCTAACCCCTGTTGTTTTAAAACTTTACCCTCTTTTAAAGAAAATATCTTTTTTTTTTTTTTTTTTTTTTTTTTTTTTTTTTTTTTTTTTTTTTTTGTAGGCAGGTCTGTTTATTATCAGTCATCATTTTTTGTTGTTATTGTGGCTTTTTTTTTTTTTGTTTGTTTTGTTTTGTTTTGATACTGCTGATTCTGGAATAGAACAGCAGCACATTTTGGCTGTAAGTGTCCCTGGAGGTGACCAGGTCCAGTGTCCCTGGAGCAGGGCTAGCTTGGGAATTGTATCAGGTTGCTAAGGATCAGGTTTTGAGTGCCTCCAAGGATAGAGAGTTTGTAACCTCTCTGGGCCATCTGTCCCAATACTTCCACATCCTTGTGGTGAAAAATCCTTATACAGACAAGCATACCTACCTTTCCATTTGCCCTTCTGAACAGGCAGTTCGAATTTCACATTTTACTGTCATGAAGTTATTAGTAATTGCTTTATGTCATCAGTTTCTGTTCACTCCTTGCAAGCCATGTGGGACTAGTAGGAAGAGTAGCCCAGCAAACACATCATCTAGAGAGGTAAAGGATGGGGAGGAATGTGAGTGCTGTTTCTGAGTGCATCAGGGCTGAAAGCAGACAGTGAACCTGCTGGGTGGCTCAGCTGCCACGTGCATTCAAGCTGGCCATGAACAAATTTAGAATAAGGTTAGATGGAGGTTGTTAGGTTTGGCAGATAAAGATCAGTTACTAGACTATTCGTGGTGAGATAGTAGAAGTTATTGTTTTAGATGGTGGTTTCAAAAGACAAAGATTAATTACTGTTATTTTTTAAACTCTGTTTTGTGCAGCAGACTTTTTCATACTGCATTGTTTGTAAGATTTGGCTGCCAGAGGAGTAACTTTATTTGCTGCAATGTCAGAGCAGAGAGGCTATTCCTCATCAGGGAGAGGGCTTCCTAAGGACTCCCTTTTTGTTGAGTGTGCAAGTCCTAATCTTATCATCCTCACAGCAAGCTTATCTGGCTTTTTTTTTTTACATTGTTACACTATGCATTGAAACCTAGTGGCCACAGGCCAATGTTCAGCATAAAGCTTGCCTTTTTGTTTCAGTGCATTTAATCTGAGGATTGGAGTTGCATCCACAGATATTTAGTGCGCTTAATATTGATTGATGTATTTGCATGTGTTTTAATTAGAATAATTTGTCTGAGTTGTTCAAGACCAGGTTAGATGGTGCTTGGAGAAACTACCTCTACTGGAATCTGTCCCTATCCATGGCAGGGTCTTTGGACTAGGTGGTCTTTGAAGTTTCCTTCTGATCGCCTCTCTGTGATTCCATGTTGCTCGTGGTTCCATTTAGCAAATATTTGAGTTGAATTCAGTGGCATAAAGTCTGCATGTGCTTGCAAACTTTGAAACATTAGTGCTCTCTCCTTTCATAGATGTTCACATTATGTTGGTAACTAAACTATGTCACATAGTTCACATTGATATTGGTAACTAAAATGTAGCAATGATCACCATTTCCAAGGACTGAAATTAGAAACGCTTTGTAGACCTTGGAGGAAAAAGACACCCCATGTGGTCCTGGATCCTACAGCATATCCTGTGCCTAGATGGACATATATTTTCCTATAATCTGGGTTGGGAAGATCAAGAAAAAAATTTAAAGACTGGAACATGTGGAGAGAATTGTTGCATGGGCAGGCTAATGCACCAGGTCACATGTTGGCTAACCACAGTAACATGAAGTCTGAACACAGTTTTTTGAAAAAATAGTGGAGTGACATTTTGTATATGAGTTCCACAAATACTTAGGTACATATTAGGTAAATGTCTAGTGATATTCTGGTTTAAAGAATTCTCTCTGCATCTTGAGATTGGTGAATTCATCTCCTTGCATCAATGAAAAATGATTTTCAGACACTACATACAGGTGTGCTGGCTGTTACAGTGCCAGAGTCGGTGTCCTGAAGCTCCCTTTTACTCTGATGCCTGGAATTTCTTTAATTTATTGAAGGAAGCATGGCATGTTTTTCTGGGATTTGACTATCTGGAAGTTTTGATTCCACTTGAAATGGAAAGGTAAAACATCTGGATATGTTGCCACTAAGTACTCAATACCAAATACTCAGACCAAAAGCTGTATCTCCAGCAGAGATCCTACGGTGATATTCCCTGTCTAGTGGTAAGGAAAGTTCCTTAAGTTCTCTACCATTCTGGCTCTATGAAATGGGGAGATAAAGAATTTTTTGGAATATAATAACACTCTTAAGTCCAACATTTTCAAAAGAGGTTAATGATTTTTCCCCCATTGTCCCCAGAGAAGACATTCTGCTTCATAGAAGGCAACTGTCCTGTTAAAATATCCAGAGAGATATGACAGCAGTAATGTAAATTACTGCAATTTCTTCAATTATGTAAAAGGAAGCTGTGAAAGAAAAGAAATGGAAATTTCAGTAATATTTCTTAAATCACTGGAAAGCTAACATATTTTAGCTGATTGTTCTGAAATCTGTAGAGCAAGGGTCCCTAAACACTGGACCCTCATGGAAGGACCCTTATGTTTAACTTTGTACTGAAATATCAGTGGCACTTGAAACTGGCACTTGAGAATATTTTATTTATTGCCTTTAAATTTCAGAGACTTTTTGTTTGAGAGTATATATATTAAGGCAGATAAATTCTTCCTTGAAGACAGTCCAGGGAATGGTGTGAATGATGATTCAGCATCTAGTGACTAAGTCATGGTTGTGTACTCTTATTTTAAACTTTGTCCCCTTTAACTTGATGATTATGTGCTCAAAAGGTGAGAGGAGAGGAAGGATTGGCACGATTGGCACCTTTTGAGAAAATATAAGCAGGAGTTATGCAGCATCTTCTACATATGTGTGTGTTATTTCATAGTTTATAAGCTTATATCTTATATGATCTCTTACTCCTGATAAGCAGCCTGCCTTGAGAAATCATATCCCTTTTTTTTCTCTTTTTTTTATTTTTTAGTTTAGATACTTGGCTGTGCTGCTGGATGTTTTGTGTTGCTGAGGCAAGGCAATTTTCAGGAAAATTGTTTTTTAACTATCTTTCCCATTGGGGCATTTACTATTCTGAATGGCATATTACATACAGAGAATGAGAGAAATAAGATTATCTAATTCCATTTTCTTTAATGGAAGAAATTAGATATCCTTTAGCTCTGCATATGCAATTAAATATATAACTGCTGTTTTCAGTGGAAGACCTAAAGGCTGCTGCCAAAAGAATTTTGTGGATTTGAACCTGAGCTGTGTTTTTTCTGCAGATGATAATAAGTGTCTTTTGATGTTTACCTGCAAGTAAAATGATGGGGTTTGCCACTGATGATTTTAATCTGCTTGCTGTGTGTTTTTTAAGAGCCTGAACAAAAGGAAACTCTTCTCCACCTTGTGATGAAGTTGGGCTTGGTTAAACTTTCCCTGTTCTTGGCAGCCCAGCCTGGAGGGTCATCAGCATTAGCATTACCTAATGAGGATGGAGCTACACCATTAGATTTGGCTTTACAAAATGGACACTCCAAACTTGTTGAGATCTTTACAAAGTGAGTATAATTGCTCTTTTTCTATGAAAATGTCTTGCCATTTAAGGGATGTGGAAAGTACTGTTATTTATCTGGAGAGAATTGCATATTTTGTGCTGGTTTCTGCTGCTTTTTGCCAGTATTATTATTTTAAATGGTAAATTTAAATAAGGAAGCTTATTATTTGTGTTCTTCATTACATTTGAAGTCAATTAATAGTGAGTTAATTGATAGAGGACCAACTGCCATCAGGTAACTCTCTCAGCACTATATCAGCTGAATCCTGACACACTAACAAGTGAAGACCAAGACCTGACTTCCACAAAACCTCAGCAGACTTTGTGAGCCCTCTAAAGCTGAAGCTTGAACAAACAAATAAGGAGAACAAGCAGCAAAGACAGTGCTGCAGTTGTGACTCTGTTTTGCCAGAGAGCTGCCACACTGACAAATGACTTAAAGAGCAAGTTCTTTCTAGCACCTTTCAGCTGTCTGGAGCTCTGTCTGGACAGTCCTGAGGAGCTGCATGGGTGTATGTATGTGCCTTGGGATACCAAATGGTAAGCACCAGACACTCCTTAGTCTTGGCTTTTCTTTGCAAATAGAAATATGCAAGAATTGCGCTGTAATTTTATTTTGGTATGTGGCTCTTTCAGTTCTGGCTCCATGCAGCCTGTAGTTTATGTGACACTTACCCGTGCTTCAGCTTAAAAAAAAATACAACACGGGTACAGTACATTATGTTATGACTGTCTCATTTGTTTGTTATGTCCAAACAATACTGTATTCCCTTGAGATATGTTCTGTTTTCCACTCTTGTGGGATAACAAACCTGCTAGCTGCCAGTTGTGTCCTACTGCTATATATGGCAACATTGGCAGGAAAAGGTACTATTGCTCATTTACAGCAATAAGGAGAAATAGGTATTGTCACAGCTTGCTTGTTCTGGCTTCTTTTAGTAGTGAGTAACTGTCTGGAGCTAGAGTTGCTTTTTCCCAGTTGATAGCTAGAAGTACCTCTGTGTTCTTAAGGCTGAAAAGAGTAATTGGTAGGTTTCTGTTTGCCCAGCCTGCCCCTGTTTTTTTGCAGTGGGTGCCTTGGGGTTCCTGATGGGCTGTGCTGAAGGCCAGCAGGAGCTCTGCAGGTCACTGTGCCCTGCTTTCATTCTACCTGCTCAGAGATCATCTGCTTTGGCTAAAGGAGTGTGTCATTTCAGCTCCCAGGGCAGCCAGCCTCTCGGCATTGCAAGAGCAGAGATCAGCGAGGGTGCCTGCATACAGTTTGTTCATTCATCTGGAGCTCTGACGCTGACATTCAGCCACACTGCACAGCACTTGCTGGAGTCAGACATTCAGCTCTTCAGAAAATACTTCTGGGACAGACCTCTTCTTTACCAGGTACCACGAATTTTCTTCATATTTTCCAGCTGTAGAGTTTTCAGGTTGGATTTGTTTTCCTTGAGTAGCATTTTAATTCAAGCTGCTGTGTCACTGATCACCAGCACAATTTCATGATTACTGTAGTGGTTTATATTTTTTGTAGGTGTAGCACATTGTATGTCTGAAGATGGAGTGTAAGAGATGTTGAGAACTTTGTCAAAGCTTCTTTTGCCTCCCAAATTGTTTTTTAATCATGGTGGATTCTAAAGGAAGTGAATTTCCCTGAAATCTCAGTGTCTTCAATTGTCATTGTATTCATGTTTGTACTTTGAAATATTTAATTTAATTCCATTCTTCTGGTAGTGTAATACCTGGGATCCTTTTTCAAGAGCCAACCCTGGTCTATTATTTACAGCAGAAATACAGATTACAGACTTTTGCTACAGAGTTTAGTTTGGTTTTCCTTATTTTAATTTAAAATCCTGAAGCATTGTTGTCATATCCTTCAGGACATCTCTTGATTCAATAAAATAAAGAATGTATAAGTTCTTTAAGAGCAATACAGATGCTTACCCATGTGTTTAGATTGAGACTTCACAACATGCATGAAACTAGTGAGCTAAAAATACACTAAAAGGCGACTTTTTTCTGGTCTTGAAATTTTCCTTTTCTTTTAAATTGTTAGCTTCTAGTTTTGGCATTTGTGCACTGATTTTCCTTGCAGTACCTTTATTGCATTTTTAACTTCAAAAATGATTTATATATTATATTTAATGTAGAAACTTAGGGTGTAGCATACTGTATAGTCCTTATGTATAATCTCATACAACTATATTGTTGGGATTTTGATTTGTTCCAATACAAAAATGTTACTATCTGTAGCTTGCAGAATCCCTGCTATTTGTGTGTGGCTTTTCTATTGAGAAAATAATGAACTCAAAAGGAAAACCAAGATTATAATCAAGAATGCATTATTATTTATGTGAATGTCTTTTTCTTACACTCACAAAGCAAGGTTTTGGTTTTTTTTTCAGTCTTTGAAATGGAAAAAGAAAATGTAGGTATTCTCAAAGACAAAGACTCTGAAAGGCTGCAAAATTCTGCATTTAGTATTTTCAGAAAAAAGCCTACTGCCCTGGGTTTGTAGGTTCCTCTTTTGCCTTTCCTCTAGTTGCAGCAGTCTATGTTCTATTGTGGGGAGCTTATTCCCCTCCTCCAGCATCAGTGTTGCAGCATCAAGCAGAAATAGACCAGAATAATTGAGAAGATCATATGGTTTATTCAGTTAATTTCTTATACACAACCTGTTGTTTTTAGACAATGCATTATGTCCAAAAGGAAAGGTAAAATTAATTTTTCTTCTGTTTCAAACAAGAATTTTGAACTCTTCAGTTGTATCCAGAGCATTGAGAGACAATTAGGAAATTTTGGTAGGTATTAGAGATTTCACAGTACATAGTCTTTTTAAAATAGAGGTAGAATTCACTGTCCTGGTGTATTCATTTTATTGACAGCTCACTAAGGCTGAACCTCTGGTGTCTTGAGATGGTATAAATGACCACATTGCTACTTTATGCTTGAGTCAGAAAGTCATGAGCTGAAGAAAGGGAGCTTTGTCTCAGTTCTGGTGGTATATAGTGTTGGATTTGTGGATTTGAGAGGAAGAGAGATCTGGGGACAGATGGACACATTTTTAATGTGTCAGGGTAATAAAAGAAACCAGAAAGGTCAAGCCGGGATAATAATCCAAAATTATTAGGTCACTTAAGATCATTTAAGTAATTTCTTTTGCCTGGTGATGGGCAGATTTAATAGTTTCTCAACTTTCTTTTGATGTGTTCTGCCTGACAGGTGTTGGGTTGGGAAACAGCAAGAGATAAGCAGAGAAAAATGCAACTTGCCCCAATGAGGTGGGGCTTCATGGCTTTCAAATTAGTTTGGCTGCAGTATTCAGCCCAGGGTTATCCCTGGCTTTTTGTTTTGTGTTCAGGTTATCATGTCTTTTCCCTGTTTGCAGCTCTTGGTAGTTGGCGAATACGCAGGCAGTCTGCTAGAGGGAAAGACTAGCAGCAAGCAGAGTAGTAGATGAAAGGACACAAAATAATCCATTCTTTCTTCCTCCCACTTTGTTTTTAATTTCTGAGAGTAATTTCTAAGATAGGAGTCTGTATCCCAGCCCCCTCTTCCTTTTGAGCAGTGATACAGTTGGTGCATATCTAAACGAGGGAACAGCCTGGCCAGGGACCACAAACATGGGGAGTGTCTCCTGGCTTCCAGACTGTGTTTATCAGGTAGATAGTGTTTAGTCCCAGTTTATTCTCTTTGTATTGCCTATTCATCAAAGTTGCTTGTTTTATAGGGAAGCTTTTAGCATAAAGTAGACTTCTGAACAGAGCTGTTGTGCAAAGCTGCTGTGCTGCCTTTCTCATAGTGAAGGTTGTAAGCAGTGAAGTGCAAATGGTAAATCTGTTCCCTTAGATCTTTTGTGTACTGTAAGCAGGAGGTGATTTTTCTCTGTAGTTAAAAATATTTTACTGGTTTCCCTCTTGAGAGATTGCTGTCAGTTTCCTCTGGAAGGCAGCCAATAAAATATTCCTTGTGGAATCTCCCCGTCATTTTAGTAATGCTTATAACCTAAGTGTTTGCTAGTCTTAAATATTGTTCTTGAGTTTTCAGATAAATGTCGTGGGCACTAAATACAGTTACTGTAATTTTGATTTTTTTTTTAATTTTTAATAGAGTATTAATTCAAATGAAGTTGAGACAGTGGAAGGTCCAAAAATGCCCTGCAGTACAACACGCTCTCTAGAAGGTACAGTTTTTTTATTCCATATAATGCTACAATCTTTGAAAGCTCTAGAAGGCTCTGTTGGCACAGATTCTTACACTATATGCTCATTCAGAAAGATCACGTTTCATATGGTTTTAGAGACCTGTTGGTGGAATAGGCGAGTCATACATTACAAGAGGTTTGTAAATCATGATGCTCCCTACAGAGAGTTGGTTTTCCAATGTCAGACTGAAACTGTTCACAAAATATTATAGTTTATAGTGACTGGAAAATTCTTAACTTAATTCCATTTTAAGAGCTAGAAAAGCGTCAGGTGGTTCCAGGAGAGGGCAGTGTTTAACTGAATGAACTCTCCTGCAAATTCCAGTAAAGGCTAATGAGTTAATATAATAGAAGCCGAGTAAATATTTGTATGGGTAGTTTTGGGATCCAACCTATACTTCTAGATGTGGCAAAATCCTCATTTGTTTCCATTAGACACTATTTTGGTGAGCAGTTTACCTCAGCAAGGATTGTGGGACTATGCTTTGGTGAGAATGCTCTTTTATTACTGAAATACCTCCCTGGGTACCTCAGAGCAAGCATGTCTTAGACCTGGAGAGAAAATCACAAAGCAGTTCATTCCTCAGCATCAGAAGTGTGGGGCTTGGGGTCTTACATGTGGTTCTTAGGAATGAATTGAAAGTTTATATCAGTTGTCAATTTACTTCTGAGGCTGGTGTTGTATATTTGGATAAAGCAACAAGCTGAAAACTGATAGCTCTGTGGGAGGCTCAGTCATGCTCTCAGTGTCTGCTGGAGACAACCTCACTTGAGGGCAGCAGAAATGAGAACACCTGCATGAACTGCTGGCAGGACCAGGACCAGAGGCAGGGAAAGGATGGGGACTAATTCAAGGGGCATCAGCTAGTAACTTCAAGTGAATGGGTAAAATAGGGACACAGACATGTATTTAACTGTGTATGCTGCCATTGCTAGTGCTCATAGAACAGTTTTATACCCAGCTTTTCTGTAGGTCTTCAGACAACAAATGTTGTGCATGTTCTTGCCATTAGAAGTTAAATTTGAAGGGAAAACAACAAGCAGTTATTAGCATTTACAAGCTATATATCTGTTTTTCTAAGTGCCAATGAGAATTTTTTATATGGATTTGTCAATGACCTTCGTGACACAATGTGAAAATGAATTTACTCTGGGTGTTCACCTGAGTGCTGTACTCTGATCAGGATGATCTTTATGCTGCTCCTTGGGGATAGAAAGTGAATAGCCTTCATTGGCAGCACTGTATGTGGCAGTCATTTGGCCAGTGTGACAGTGGTGATGATTACTTTGATATTTTTCACAAAAAGCGTTTTAACTTGGTCTGACTTGCACAAGCAGAATGCAAACACCAGTGGGTATTCATAGCCCAGAGACAGTGAAGAGTCTCCAGTTCAGGACATCTGTTCTCATTTTGAATTCTGATAAGCAGCAGAGATATTTGGCATAGGCACACTTAGCTATTTGTGTTTTCAGTGAAAGCTATACACTTTTGTGCCTTCATGCGTCAGAGTTACTTTGCATGTGGTTTTTTTTTTATTTTTAATTAATTTCATTTCAACACCTGGAAGAGCATGTTTTGTAAGTATTCAGGACTAACAGAAACAGATTGTAGTAAACATACTTGCATGTTTTGTGCTCTGTGATATCTATACTTGTAGACATGAGAAGTCTGTGACTGCAGTTTGTACAGTGTTAGGCAACAAAACTTTTTCATCTTCTTATATCTCAATATTTAATCAGTTACCATATTCCTGTAAGGAAGACTGTTTTCTAACCACCAAGTGAAAAAAATGACAAATCATGGAATGGTGCTTACTGGTGACTAGTGGCTTACAATTTCCATTTGCCATTGTTCAAGAGATCAAAAAATTTTGTTAGAGATTGAGTTAAATTGGTGTTGCTGGAAGCAAAAATTATATGAAATGATTGTGCTTTTTACTACATTCTGAGTTGCATGCCCTGAACTCCTTTATAAAGTGTCTGCAAAGTTTAGGACTTTGTTTTGGCACACTCATGTCATGAAAGTATCCCATTCAGACTTTAAAACTGCTGCCACTCAAAGGAGTAGTAGCGACTCACTTCTGAAGTCAAGATCAGCAGTCAAGATTAAAACCCAATGCTTTCAGAAGCCCTGAGATGTTAATGAGAAGAGGTGATACAGCCATGTGTTGGTTCTTGTGAAATGCCATCATATGAAAGCAGTGGGTCAGTGTAAGGTGGTGCTGCTGGCTTGATCTCGCACAGCAACTCAAATTCAAGTATGTGGAGTGATATATTACCCCAACAGGAGGAAGAATAAAAATTAAAATAGGTAGTATTTTGGCTGATTTTATGGTTTGTGCTTTTCTATTCCCTTTTCTGACTTTGAAATTCCATGCCCATGAGTTGGCTGAATACTGTTACTTGGAAGATAAGCCAATTGTTGCTAAAATATATATCATCTAGAGAAGATGGCTTTCTACTTCTGAGAACTATGGAACTGGATAATCATAATGTCAAATGCATGTCAGTACTGTGAAAAAGACTTCTCATGGAAGCTTTAAACCACTTACAGTTACAGAAGAAATAGTGTGTTCCTACTAGTTGAAGGGTGGTGTGTGAAAGGTTTAGTTTGACAGCACCAGGGATTTTGTGCTCTGTGATTGAGCTGTATTAGAAACCAAGGGAAGATATATGTATGTGAGTGCTGCAGCTCAGGTGGGTTTCTTTTTTGCTGAGGATTGTGTTATTTAGGTTAACATGCAGCTGTCTGTGAATTGTTTTTCCCAAGATGTATTGATATAACCCCTTTTTTTTTTTTTTTTTTTAAACTTGAGTGTATGTTTTGTTCAATGGCAGTAAAGATCCCCAAACTCCATATACCTCAAGGCACCCAATGTTTGAGCATACTTAGTTTAAGTGTTTGCTGGAGCTGGAGAAGTGAAAAGGGTCTCTGAGAACAGATATGAACCTGGAATTGAAACATTCAGTATAAGATGAAGCATATTTACCATGATGACTCTGTCTATATAATTTCAGTTTAATTGTATTTAAAAATATGTTTGCTAAATAATAACGTTCCTGGAAGCATGAATGATGTTTGTGTTCGTTTACATTCCTGTATCCAAATTACTCTTTGCTGTTTCACTGTAGTCCTTCAGGCTGCATTTGGGTAAAACTTGAGAAGTGTGGGAAATGTTTTTTTTTGGTGTTTTTTTTTTGCATTAGTCTGTCCTTCTCCACATCCCTTGGAAGAAAATATAAACCAAAACCCAAACAAACAAACAAACAAGCAAAAAAACAAGCAAGAGAAGTGAAGACTTTTTTTTAACTTTTGGGGTTAAAAATACAAAGTCTAATTTCAGAAAATGCATGACATGCCTGCAGAAGAAAAGCTCTGTGGCATTGGTGTGAGGCACAGCCCTGGAAGTGCTGCTTTTCTGAACGTGTGAGGGTTAATCAGTGGAACACAACTGTGACAATAACACAGCACTTGTTGTGCATCCAGCTTGCATGCTGCCCACGGGATCGCTGCTGCAGGGAGATGCATGCGCTGCCCGTGTCCATTGTTCTGGCCTGCCTGCCTTCTTGTGTCCCCTTTCCTACATGAAAAAGGAGAGAGACAGGCAGAAGAAACAAAGCAGACCCAAAGTGAATTTCCTTGTTATTAAAGGCAGCAATCTTTGCTCTTGCAGGTCCTGTGAGCTTGGCATCTGATGAGTTGTCTCAGGATGATATGAAGGTACAGATTTCATCTTTTACCAATAGCTAAACTTTATTTAGGCTGAGAAGCAGCAGTCTTTGCATGCATATCTGAGCACCTACCAGAGCTAAGAAATAAATTCTAGCCTGCCAGGCAACATTTTTTGCTATTTCTAGGCTGCAGGAGTAGTTACATGTGTAGATAATTATTATTTGAAAGAGCTTGTTATGTAGTTGTGGGCTGAAAATCTGGATTGCAGAAGCAAGCTCTGCTTTTGGACCAGAAACGTCTTGTATTTATGGTGAAGCTTACTGCCTTTGAGGAGCTTGCAGATGCCAGTTTGGGGTTAGCACCACACTTACGTCCAGCATAAATTTCATCTTTGAGACAGCATAGTTCACTACATCTGAGGAGTTAGTCTGAGAAAGACTTTTTGGGTAACTGTGAGTCCTTAACTGGACTAATGCTAGTAATGCCTGATGCAAAAGATGCCTCCAAGTAGATGACAGTGGAATTTGCAGTATCCAAACAGCTTTTTGGAGAGACCAAAATATGTGAGAAGTGCCATTACAATTGCATTTCTGTGAGTTTTATTTGATCTCTAGTCTTATATTCTGCTTTTTATTTATATGTATTTGCTTACAAAACTGAACATCTTTGCATTGGTATTTCTTAAATACCTTTTAAAACAGGAGCTTGATTAGTATCTCAGTGGGTATGCAGCTAAAATAGTAAATTAGATTGAGAGAAGCAATATCTGGTCAAACCAGGTAAATCTGGTAAAAGTGATATTAATACCAATACTGTTTGTTTTGGGTTCTTTTAATAAGATTTTAATGTAGTGGAATATTGCTGAACTGACACATAGGAAATTTTTATAAATGTGGTGACCTGTTAAAGCTATATATTTTTTTTTTTGGTTGCTTGGGCCTTTAACATTTTTATTACTAGCTGTGCAGAAGATTGACCATTTGTTTGGAAGTCACATGTTGGTATTGTAATCTGCTAATCTGTGACATCTCAGAATTAAATCAGCAGTATGCACACATTTTGGAGTTTATGTTGAAAGTGCATGTTGAAGCAGAGTGGTGCAGCTCATGAGTCCTGCTGGGGTGAAAAGTTTCTGGTCCCATACTGATTGTCTCTTGTTTTGATCCGGCAGAAATGCTATAATGAACTTAAAATGAATTAAATGAAGTGAGGTATTTCTACAGGTATGAATAGCTCAGGCATTAGAAATATTTCTAATCTTAGAAAATATTCCTGTTTCCTCCTGAGCATTTTATATTGGCTAGTAAGAGCACAATTAAACTTTGTAAGAGGAAAACAGGCTGAAAATTGAAGTTTGCAAGAGAAGTAAGATATGGTTTGGTATCTCCTTTGTTTATGGTTAGGATTTGAGTCCTTAGGATTCATTTGCATATGGAGTTAGAATGCCATATCAGTTACAATTATGAGAATGGCTAAAATGAAGTGGCTGCTGCTTGACAGTGTTTTAACTGAATTCTGAAAGCCTATAGCACAGTTTACAACTAAGCATAAATATAACTATTTGTCTTCGTAGATACAGCTAAATTTTTCTCTTTCTAGCCTTTCCAAGACTCTGGGACTCCTTCTAAAGAAAATGAAGATTGTGTCTTGTCAGGCATAGGTAAGAAAGAATTAAGAATTTTGACTTCCCAAAAGCTACTGATAGATAGGGTCATGTCAGTTACACAGAGGCAGTTTCTTTAGAAGAAGTGAAGGTAATTGACATTGCAGAGACACTTGCTGAAAGATCAGACAGTTGTACCTATGTCAGAGAGGGAACCTCTTTGTCTCTAGCAGACATAGGTGGTTTATCCAACAGTATTGTGATACCAGGACTTTTCAGTAATGTGTTAGCTGCTGTAGAAACAACCACCTTGAAAATATTATCTGGTAGAGCCAACATATGTGACTGAACCCATATATATGATTGAAGGTGGAATGAAGTCTGCAGAAATGTTTTAATGCCCTAGTGAGTTGTGGGCCTGGTAGGAGAATATATAAATGTGCTAGGCAGCACATTGAGAGGCTGAAACTGCACTGAAAAGTTATTTTCAAGATTTGTTGAAAGCTGCAAGAGCAACGTGCAGGCATAGGCTCGTGGCAAGCACAGCAAGCTGGAAAATACTATGAGTAACTAAGCTCTGCAAGTGGGAGCTGCTGTGCCAGGCAGAGACTGCTAATCTGACATCACTGGCCTCTGGTCCAGGGCTGAGCTCAGAACAGCCCACATGGAAGCATTCTGTATGCAGATTTTGGTGCTGCAAAGTGAAGATCCACTTTGTGCAGAAAGAAACGGGATAGATATGTGTGCATAGAGGGGATATGTGTTAGAGGGAAATGAGCTGATGTAAACTCAGAGACAGTTCTAACATAAGAAGCTGGCAGATCATTTTATTACCTCTCACTAAATCAGCAATAGATAATCAGTTATCTATGGCTTTAGTTAGTGTTATGCCAAATACATTTATTGCAACTATTTAACGATGTTTGTCTCACTGTCCCATACAGGGAGTATAAGAGCTCCATAAGGGAATTGGGACTAGTAGCAAAACGCTTAGTATTCAGTCATTCTAACTTCAGTGCTTTTGAGAATAGGGCACTGTACCACTCTTTACCTTGCTCAAAAATGCAAGATATGTGGGATAGTAGTGCCCATGTGTTCAGATCTGTTTTGCCAAGCAAGACCAAAGTATTGGACTGTATCTCAGTGTAGGAGTGAGTGGAGTCACTGGAGAGTGATTATGGTTTGTTAGTATGAAAGCCGCATTTGCTTCTGTTTTTGTTCCAGTTATACCATCTGGACAGAACATAAACTAATTTAGAAGCTGACAAAGTAGAAGTTCTCCCCCCTGAAATGATAGCTGATATTTCTTTTTCTTATTCCTGAAATGCTTTTTCCTTTTAAGGCATAATTTGCACAGCATTTCTTGAGACAGCTGAAACAGAAGCCAGGCCCTCTGGCTTCAGACCTGCTCATTCTCTGATGCTTGATTGGGCAGCGGCATCAGATCCTGAGTCCTCTTGGAAGAACAAGTGACTTTGGCCATGGTTTGTACTGTTAGGAGTGTTAGTAGTGTAGATTTTTAGAGCAGCTAAGATGGTAAAAAGAGTGGCAAATTTGCATATGATTTGGACAAGTTTTAGGTGATGAAAAATGGATTTGAATAATTTTTCTCATACATCTTATTTGCATTTAAAGTAAAAAAAGAATGAGTAGATATACATATATATGTAGATATACACACATGTGTTCATACGTGTGTATATGTGAAGTGTGTCCTGGGCACAGGATCATCTTATATTAAACTAAGAAAAATTCCTTGTTGTGATGCCTGTTTGTGAAAGAACAAACCCTCTGTTGCCCAGTATGTCTTAATTGCTTTAGAGCACATTGAAGAAGTTGACTTGTTTGTGGAAAAGCTGCAGTGAAATCAGTTCTGCTTGCTTTAGACATCTCTGTGACAGAGAGTTTGGTTGCCCTGTGTAAGGACTGCAGCATGGACTGTGGGCTGTCCTTGCCCATCTCTGGGTTGTGCACTCAAGTTGGCCAAAGCACTCATCACATAGACATCCAGTGGGATTTTGCCATTGAACTCAGCAGGGCCTGAAAGGACTCCAATGAGCATCATGTATGAGATCTGATGGGATTGAATTGCAGGCAAGGGAATGAGAGGACTGTTGGGTGTGCAATAAAAAGTGGAAGTGGGGAGGGATGAAGAAGGATGGAAATAGAGTTTGGTGACAGCCAGAAATTTTTAAGTTCACCAAAGCTTTGTTTACTGGTTTATTTGAATGTCAAAATCAGCATATGTTCTAACCTGACTCATTTGACTATATTGCTAAATATCATATTTTTCTTACCCTGAATTGTTTTAAGCTACTCTAAAAAAATATGTTTGCTTGGCAGTGCTGTTAAATGGCAGTGGTTTTGGCAAGAGAAACACTCAGTGGGGGATAAGAAGGGAAATTCAAATGGTTGTCAGTGGGGGAGAGGGAAATAGCTAAAGGGGATTGAATGAAGAAGAATGAATAGAAACAAGCAAAC
This sequence comes from Erithacus rubecula, assembly GCF_903797595.1. NCBI lineage: Eukaryota > Metazoa > Chordata > Aves > Passeriformes > Muscicapidae > Erithacus > Erithacus rubecula. The sequence goes on from NC_136661.1 coordinate 8,795,898, forward strand.
TTGGGAATCTCACTAGTAGCCAGATGTGTAAATCAAAGAGGACTTGGAAGAGTGGGAATGCGTGTGCACTTTGAATGGGGGTAAAAAGACCCCCAATTCTGTTTCTCACTTCTTTTTCTATGTCGTTCTTGCTTTAGAAATCTCTACCAAAAATCAGTGTTGTCATGGAATGGTTTTGATTGGAACCTCTGATGTAGCAGTGGCTACTGGAAAGACTCCTGTTCCTGCTCTCTGTGTTCTTCCTCAGACATCCCTTTCAAGCATGTTGATAATTATGGTTCTTTCTCCATAGAGTTTGGGAAGTGCATTTGCAGAAGTACTTTCAGGGTTTGGTAGGGTGCTAAAAGGGCACCAACTCTCTTTTCTCCCTGATTTCTTCATCTTTGGGTCGGGGCCTGGCTGCCTTAGGCAGCAGGTCTAGTAGTGAGTATTGTAGTTTTGTTTTGAGAATTGTAGTTCAATTTTTTTTGTGCAAGATGTTTCTCTTCCTCCAGGATCTCTGGAAATCTCCAGGGACATCAGTCCAGGGGGTGTGATGGGCCAGTAAGGAGCCAAGAAGAGGATGACTTTTGGGTTTTCACTATTTAAGAATGGAAGGAATAGGAGTAGGGCACAAGAGGATGCTAGACCATGCTTAACAGGAGGCTGTAGGGAAACATTCCACTGCTAGTTACACCTGCCAGTGTCCTTTCCCCTCTTTCTGCCTCCTTTGGAAATTGTTAGAGATCTTTTTTATGTTTACAAGAGAAAAAACTGCTAAATAAAACCTAAAACCAAGCAACCAAACCCACCCCCCCATCCCTGCACTTTTAAATTTTTTTCATTGACGGTAAATGCACTGGAAATATTGAGAGAAAACTGATATCTGGTTGGGAAGAACAAATAAAGAAATAAGTGGAAAGCAACAATTCTTCTTTTTTCACTTTCAGTATTTTGCATGTGTTTTATTGCCAGGCATTGTCATCTTCAGAATCATCAACCCCATCAGTACAACCACAATCAGTACGTTTTGGGAGAAAGTCTAGGAGCTGACAGCTGTATGCTGTTACTCTTGGACATGTAGCACTGTGAGCAGGGTATGGGTTTTCAAACATTTGTAATTCCTTCCTGTTTTGCATAGCTGGTTGGGAAAGATAATGTTCACAGGGCCATTTATAAAGTTGAAAAAGTTTCTCTTTTCCATTAAGAAAAGTGACCCAAACACCCAGTTTTTCTTCCAAAGATATGCAGCTTTTTTTTTTTCCCTCCTAAACTCCCAGAAAGGATGATGGTAATAATTTTTCAAATAATTTCCATTATCTCCTCCTTATACTCCCAGCAGCCTAGTGGTTTCTGTCTGTTTTATTCTGTTTGCTCTGTCAGTGATGAAAAACTCCTGGAAGCCATGTCTTGTTAGAGATAAAATTATCGATGCCAAATTTTTTGGCAGTTCACTATGTGACCAGGTAGCTACAAAATATTTTCAGTAGAGTCTGCCCTTTGATTTTCATGATTCCACAGAAATCCCCATTTAACCACAGATCAGTTTAGGGAACAGAATATAAATGCTGTAATGATTTTCTTTTCTGTAAACCAGTGGGCCTGTACTAAGATCTGCTGAAAAATCTGGTTTCAGAATTGCTGTTTTGTTATTTTCTTTGATTAAATTTCCTCACCATGGTGGGTAAGACTTAAAAAGAGGTGGAATTCTTTTTTTCTTTCAGGATGGTAAAAAGCATGATCCTGCTGTCTGGAGTTCTACCTTGGTGCAATTTTTGTTATGTGTGTAAGATCATTATTTTTGTAATTACTGTGGTCATGTATTTTGTTCCTTTTTTGTGTTTGTTTGCTTCTGGGTTTTTCAGGACAGAATGTTTGCATTTGGAAGCATTTGGAGTCAAGAGTGTCTGTTTTGACACTGGAAGTACAGGAAATAGTTTTATGGTTGCTGATAGGTAAGAGTGAAAGTTAAGTGTTGCCTATTTGAGACAGTTACTGGAGTCCTCAGAGTCAGGCTGTGCAGATCTTTTCTTTTTGCAGTCATTTTTATATTTTTCTGGCAGCTTTCCATCCTGTCTTTATGTATGCTTTGAGAAGGGCAGAGTGACCTGGCATAGCAGTCCTAGTCCAGGACCTACAGACTTCTGCTTCAGTGTCCCTCCTTAACAGATTTCTAGCAAGATTTTGGGCATATCACTCATCTTTTCTCTGAAACAACTTTTAATCAGCATTTAAACATGACAGTAGATAAAAGATAAAAACATGTTTCAGTATGTAAAAGTATTCACATTTATTTGGAATGTCTATAAACAATGCAATTTTGAACACTGCAGAACAGTTAGGAGCTGCAGAAGACATGGGAAGTCAAATTTTCCTGGGATGTGAGCCTGCACTGAGTTTAATTAAAAATCTACGGAGAAATTTAGAAGAAGCAGCATCAGACACTGAAACAAGCTTGTTCTTGTTGCTTGGCGTTTCCTCCACTCTTGATTTTCTGAGGCATTATAATTCAAGTTAACCTCAAAAGGAAGCAAGAAAGATAGATAAATCTGCAAGCTACAAACATATGGTTTCTGGTATCCCAAAACTTGTTCTCTTCATCTGCCTAAAATCCCAAACAAATTTAACAATTTAACAGCAAAATAACCCTCCATAAAGGCACTTTTAAAAATTTGTTGTTTAAATAACCTTTTTTCCAGACTGTCTTCTGCCCAGTTTCATTTCATGCTAACATAAATGAGCAATCTGAGATTTATCTGATGTCAAGTTACTCTCTAAATGTGAAATATAACACAGAAATACATTGTGAAGAAAACAACTGTAGTCTTGAGTGTGTACACAAGGAAGCATTTCTCAGCTTTCTTCCTTCCCAAGAGACAGCCTTCCCTCAAAAGTCTTCCATGAAACATGGAAAAATTGGATTTTTAATGAAGTGGGTCTTTGATGGACTTTTTGGCATCACAGTCTGCCAGTGTGACTGGCAGTGTGAGTGTAGACTCAATAACTAAGTCATTGGCACAATTGCAGTAGAAGCAAGGACCAGATCAAAATTTGGTATGATTTTACATGAGGCAATATGAATGCTCCTTGTTCCTGCTCTCATAGGCCTCCATGGAGCTGAAACAAGGAAGACTAATCCCTTAGTCCTCAGGCTTTTCCAAATAATCTCTTATTTTCATCAGGGACCTTTCCATCAGGATACTGGGCAAAAAAACCCACAAACTTTCCACCCACATTTGTTCTGTATTTCTGAGCTAGTCTTTTGATCTGAATAGATACTGGACAAGGAGATAATTTAGGCAAATTATCTCTATGTATGCTTTGCTTGCTGGTTGTTTCAAGAGTCATTCTAAGCAGGGCATTCAAGAGTCAGGATATTCTAAGCGTAGTTGCCACCCTGCCTTCAAAGAAAATATTAAAAAGGTAGCCTTAGCAATTAGTTTAGTAATTCACAATACAATTAGAAATGTATCTGCTGGGGAATAGTAAGCATTTAAATAGCATATAAGCAATTTAGATAGCATGGTCTTCTCTCAGTCTGGATGGTTTGCTGCAACAAAGTGATTCCATACGCCTTGCCTGGGAAAGATAAAAAGATAAATCCATTTGGAAATAAATGCAGTTAAGCATAAAAGCTCTTGAACTGGCAGCTTAAAGCAATCCAGAAAGCAGTGCACACAAATTGTCTCTGCTTTTCCTGCAGCCTGCCCTAATTGCAGAGTGTTTCAGTAAACTTGTTGTGTCTTAGAACAGTGCTTTTGGAGATGGATAGGGTGCTCTGCTGTGCTCAGCAGAGTGTCTGTGAAGGCAGCAGATGTTCTGTGCTCCTGTCCAGGCTAGTGTCCAAAAATGGCACAAATAAGTAAATGAAAAATTTACCCAAAATTCTAGCACTGTATCATTATCTTATATTTTTCATTATTATTTCTGTTATCTGTCAACACAACATCTACATAAGATATGCTTGTTATGGTAAAAGAGGTCCCTAATGTATATGAGTTTTGTCATCAGCTGTTTGAATGACAGAGTGAATAACAGAGCATGAGGGAGACATGTGAGTGAGAGGTTTTGGACTGTTGGTCAGGGCCATTTAATCTCATGTCAGAATGTGGCTAGCTTTGGTACCAAATTCACCTAGGACTGTACTTTCCTGGGAGTGCAAATTCTGCTGCTTTAAATTTGTAGTGGAGGAAGAGGATCTGTGATGCTGAGTGGTTATGATCCTTCACCCTGTTGAAACCTGTGGCTTCATCAGGGTTGAAAGCATGGAAAATAGGCATGTACCTCATTAATGTGTGTGAATTATGGAAGGGTGGGTGTCAACAGGATGGACTAGGATCCTTTTCAGTGGTGCCAGGCAACAGGGCAGGAGGCAGTGGGGCATAAATTGATGCACAGGAAGTTCCACCTGAACTTGAGGAAGAACTTCTTTACTGTGGATGTGGATGACTATGCACTGGAACAGATTGCCCAGAGAGTGTGGAGTCTCCCTCACTATGGATACTCAAGAATCATCTGTGCATAATCCTGTGCCATGTTCTCTGGGTTCCCTGAGCAGGGAGATTGGACCAGGTGATCATTGTGGTCCCTCCCAGGACCTCCCATCCTGGGGTTCTGTAATTTTCTTTGCAGGGGAGTCATGCAGTGCAAGAAACTCTGTGTTCTTCCTTCCCCTGCGCTGTTCCCTCCCTGCCCTTCCCAGATCTGATCCCCTGTGGGTGATGCAGTGTGGGTAGGCTGCCACAGGGTGCTGGAAAGGGAGATGGAATCTACCCAATGCTGCCATAACATTGGGTAGTGGTAATGGACAGTGACTGCCTGCCTGGACAATTTGAAATCCACTGCTGAACAGTTTAAACCCCAAGCTGCTGTGCTACTTGTGGGAGACCTGTTTGCAAAATAAGAAAATAATGGGCCAGTTCCTTAAACCAATTGTCTGAATCTTCCATCAGAAACTTAGAAATAATGAAGATCGCAAAAACAAGTGGAAGAGGTTATCAACTAAGATCTCAAGATTCTGGGCTTGGTTCTTTGTTCTTCAGTGATCAGTTCATCAAAGATTTGGGAAAGGGGGAGGGAGATAATAGCAATGCAGCAAAGCTTTTCTAACTATTCCCATATAAACTTCCGTAAGAAAGATCCCTGTCTTTAGTAAAGAAGAAAAATGATACAACTAATGTCTGTGACAAACCAGCCTTCATGACCTATGAAGATGTTGACAGCCACAGTCTGCATTGCATCATTGTTGTGGGCAAATAGAGTGTTACAGTTGGAGGTGCCAGGTGCCTGGCATCTGTTTGGCAATGTTTTCCTTTTAGTTGCCTTTAATTCATATTTGCTGAGTCTTGTTAAGTCTATTGTAGGGTAAAGCATATAGTTTGTCTAGGTATATTGTCTGATCCTCCCTGTGGGAAGATATGCTCTAATTAGTGAGAACAATGCAGTGAAGAAGGTAGGGAAGCCACGCGTGCCTGTGGATCACAGAGACCAGTGGCAAAGATCACCTAACTCCTTCTACACCACTTTATCTCATCGGACACTTTGATGTACTTTGGGAAAGGATTGCAGGCTCTGTTGGGCCTGGGACAGTATCAAGCTGGGGGAAATAAATTTCATTGTTGATATCAGGGGAGGCTCTTCCTAGAGCTAAGTGAACAGGATGTTTTTGGTAGAGCTTTTGTTCTGGCAGCTCTCATCCTATCTGTGTCCGAAAGTGACCTTCTCCAGCTCTGTTTGTGGAGCTGTTAACGACATTTTCCATCCCATATATGTCCCTTTTCCATCAGAGGAGGGGGCAGTGGCTCAGAGGTGTCCCCTTCCACTCTGCCTGAGACAGAGAGCTGCCAGGTGTGGTTTAGCAGTGTTTGGGGAAGGGCAGCCCACCCACACAGTACCACAGTGCTGCTCACTGCACGTGCAGGGAGGCAACAGTGCTCTTGCATGGAGTCTGCGGATGTGGTGACATTCCTTTGCTTCCTTCTGTCTTGCCATGAGCCACAGGAATGGTCAGACAATAGACAATACACTGTACTATCTCTGAAAAACATTTAGATTTTATAAATGTATTTTGGTAAGCATTGGTTGAAAGAATTTAAGGCATTACATTATTTATCAAAAGCGTTAGCCTTAGATAATACAGATAAACCCCTACAGCTGCTCTTTATCTTCACATCTGTACCTTGGTATATATAATGAAAAATAATTTTTCAGTGGAAAGTGAGGTTAATATTTTCCAGCAAAAAGCACTTTTTATCTTGTAAGGGGCCAGATCTCGGCGGTAGCTGCCTGGAAATGCCAGTACTTTCAAAAGAAGGAGTGGCAGGTGAAAAGTGTGTTGGATCATCCTACAAAGTGCAAGAAACAAAATATTTTTGGTCAAGGACTGTAGGGCAAAGCCCTTCTTTGTGGCAAAGAACAGCATGACATCTTTCATGGTTGCATAAAGGAGCTTTACAAATAAAAAAAAGAACCCTTTCACAAGACCCAAACAGAGCAAGTAATGTGAGTGGTATTCAATTAACCCTTCAAAAGTAGGGGTTAAGGTTGATAATTTATCTGCACTTTCAGACTGCAATTGACAAATTCCCATTCAAGATCCTATTCAGGCGAGGCTTCAGTATGGAGGGGAAAAGCCTGACAAAAAAAAGATGATAAACAGTAGAAGTGCATGATCAGGGTTTTATCACTGCAGAAATTTAGTTGTTTGATCCTCTGAGAATTACATAATAGGCCTGCTGTTGAAAAATTATTTAACAGTCTTAATTACTCATTTGTGCTAGAATGCTAAATGAAAGTGGCTTGTTTAAGGCGGGGAGGACAAGCAACAACTGAGCAGTCAGGGCAAACATTTATGCAGTGCACAGAGGTCATTCAGGAAAGTAAATGTCTCGGCATGTAAAATATTTTAATGCCATTAAATACATTGGCTGCATTTCCTCATGGTGAGTGCTTTGTTCAGCTCTAGTTACCCCTCCCTGGACTAAACGGAAGTCCAGGAAGACCAGTGAGAGTGAGTTGTTTTAGTTATATCTATAAGTGAAATCTATAAGTGAAAAAAGCCAGATTTGCAGAAAAGATGCACAAGTGGAGATATCGCAGAAGTAAGCAAAATTTACCATTTCTCATAATATAGAACAAAAGAATAATTGATGAAATTAAAGGTGAGAAATTTTAAAACAGCTCTCTAAATTTAGACAGCCCTTTGTCCATGGAGCACTGCTGTTTGTGCATATCTGACATGAAAACTTTTATTTTGGTTGGCATTAAATATATCCAATGATCCGGTTGGCACTCTCCTGTAGGGAAAATTGCTGTGCAGAGGGGAGATCTCTGTTGGAGCAGTTGGGAAGGCTTTCCTTGCAATTCTCTGTCCTTTTCTCAAGCTGTGGCCATGGTGGGAGGCAGGCAAGTGCCCTGGGTGGTGTGCAGGTGGGCAGGAGTAGGTCAGTGCCTGCGTTCCTGTATGCCCAGGGGATTTATCAGTGCAACTTGAACCTGACATTCCAGGGAGTGGAGATATTTTGAAGTGGATGCTTAAAGCATGGATTTATATCCTCCCTGTATTTTCCATTGTCTGTTGTAATTCCCTGGGGCTGTTAATTATACATATAAATCAAACAAAGCCTCTCTGACTGTCTAATATTTAAAGTGAAAGTCCAACGCTTCCAGCGTCTGGGGTGAATTATTCTTTTCAGGCCTAACAAAGCTGGCAGAACTTCAGTTAAGGGAATGGCAGAACAATGATGTGTTTCAACTGTGTTTTGTGTAATTTGTGCACTTTATGAAGGGCTTGTATAATTATTTTATCCCTGAAAATATGATGGATATTTTTCTAATGGGTTTTGAATTAAATTTGCATTTGAATTGCACTATTTTCTTCAACAAATACATTGTTATCTCTGACTGAAATGTGGATCAAAGAATCACTTGAAACATAATACAGAAGTAGCACTGCAGACCCTAGCAGCCTGAAAAATAATTGAAGTGAAGTAAGGAATGTTAACAAGCTCAAATGTCATCATCTTCCAAAACCTGACATTTAAGCTGGTCCACATTCTCTCTCCTCCTTTATGTGGAATACAAAACCACATACATTGTAGGGTAACTAAAAAAAATGTTTGCTGGAGTTGGTTAAGAAACTGTGGACATGTTATTTTTGTATTAGCTCTTGAATAGCCACATATAATATAGCCACATATTTGAAAAAAAAATGTAGTTTGTGTAGCGTAAAGATGTTGGGGGAAGGGATAATGAGTTCCTACTGAATACTAATTGCCTATGAGTTGTTCAGGGAGACTGTATAAGAATGGAAGATTTGTTGTAAATTAGTCACTAGCTGTATTGTGCATTGCAGTGAGGTTAGGCCAGAGCTGTAAAGGTGCCAGCTCTACAAAATCCTGATGATTCACTGTCTAACTTGGTGACTGTGTGAAGGAGAAATTACTGTGCAGACTAAATATTATTGGAAAAAATGCTCCTCTAATGACAGTGTAATCTTTTTTCATGACACTTAAGCCTTAAGCTCATTTGAGCTAGAAAGATGGGACTGACAGATTTTCAGTGGGTTATCACAGCTATTCCAGCTCCAACATCCCAAGGTCTGCCAAAATTATAAACGCTGAGAGGAGGGGTATTTCTCTGGAGTGATATAGAGCCCAGCAGATTGATTAGTGCTCATAGCTTGGTGCTCATCTTTGGCTTCTTTAGTTCCAGCTTTTGACCTTAATTTGAGATCTTCTAACCCCACTTTTAACATGGAAACAGAACTTTGCAATAGTTTATTTGCTTTTGAGAAGTATTTTCTCATTCCTTACCCAGCTCCTATTGTTTTCATTTGCATCAAAATGGAAAGGTGAGTTAATGATTCATTGGCACACAGTGACCTTTCAAATAGCTCTGGACCACGATGCAGCAGCTCAGCTCGAAGCTCTCATACTTTAACCTTCTTGCTTCTGCTTTAATATTTGCAGCCTGATCTGTCTACATGCCTGGACGCCTGAAGAGAGCAAACATTTACAGCTTCTCCCTCCCCTGTGTTTAGTGGGCAATTTGATCCTTCTTTGTCCATTCGTTTATTCCACATTACTCTTAGGCTTGCTATTGTGAACAGCAAAGTGCAACTTTGGGAATCTGCTCTCTGTTGATTTAGCAAAAAAATGGACTCAGACTCTGATTCACCTTTTAATTACTCTTGGCCTTCCTTACCTAAAATGAGGATTCGAAGAAGGGCATCCAAACCAGGTAGAAAAAGCTATCTTCTCTTAAATGACTCTTGCTTTACAGTTCTGCCTCCTTTTCATTTTCTGCTTCTATGTAGGTTGCTCTGTAAACAGCTTGTGTATGGAAGATTTTCTTTCTTTCAAAAGTCCACCTCACTGTTTTTATGCCTTTTCAGATTAATGGAGTTTGAATTCTTTAAGTAAAAAGAAAGCATTTTTTCTCCAGATTACATATTGTTCTTTACAATTGTTTTTATTTCTTTATTCTTTTAAGGCTTTTTGTTTCTTCTTGATGTATGTGTAGCTCTCACTGAACAACTTTGACACCCTGGAGCTGCATGGCAAGGCAGCAGCTTCAAAAGTTATGCTGATTGCAGTTATTTTCATTTAGGGAGATTTTGGTAGTTCAACTATGCCTCAGCAGCTAACAGGTTTATTTTTTTTTTTTTTTTCATTTGTGAGAAAAATCATACCAGAATGAAGAAAAAAAATCTTTTGCTTTCTGCAAGAGAAAGTGAAAACAGTCAGTTACTATCTTTGCATAGTTAGACATTATCCTTCTTTGTGGAGAAATCTTTGGGAGGTAGGGATTAGGAATGCTGTCAGTATGAGAAAGGGTGGTTTTAAGGAGGCTCAAAGACACTGACTGGTAAGTTTATGTAAGGAAGAATTATGATCAGAAGGTTTAATGAGGAAAGAAGAGGTTTTACTACATATAAAAGCAAAACAATGAAGACAAAGAATGACAAAAAATATATGATTTCTCCTTTCTTTCATAGGACTGAGAGTCTTTTTGTGTTTCAGAAAGGGAAAAAACAAAATCAGGGAAGTAAGATGTATGAATGCCATTAAATTCAGTAAGCCAAGAGAATAATTTTTACACAGACTGAGACTTTAGAGTGAAAAACGTGTACAGAACATGTTTTAATGTGCAAGGCACTTCCTCAATTTTTTCCTTCTTTTCATGAGGAAATCCAGTATTTCCCAACTAACACAGGAGTTTCTGCAGTGTGTATGGATGCACATGCAATTTGCATAGATGAAATTAGTTGCAAGTTGCACAGGATGTGTCTACTCCATCTCAAAAGAGGGCTCATTTTATCTGTAAATACTGTAGCTGTGCACTTCTCCATCATTTACTTTTGTTTAGACAGATTTTTTTTAAATACTCCACTGGTTGTAAAGTGCTGGATACCTATGTGGTGTTTGTATATTACAGTACTGTATCTTATTTTCCACCCCTGTTAATAGTATACCAACACATGTGGCTTGTACACACAGCTGACCTTATACACAGGGCTGTTGGAGCAAGAAGTTATTTTGGGTACCTGTGCATATTTCAGTGGTAAAGTTCAAGGGTTCATTTGTGCTTGGGGAATTGAAATTCTGTGTGTTGATGTAGTGGGAGGAGTGCCTTTGCAAGGGAAGAGCAGACTCATGATCTAAGCTCGTGGTCTGTGTTTTTTTTCTGCAAGTGATTGAACATGACCAGGTGATTCTGGCATGCAGGTGTGGGGCACCTAGTTCATGGCTTCATTTCATTCCTATGGCGTTGAGGTCTCAGTGAACAAGAAAGAGGCTTGCAGTGCCTGGCAGGAAACAGCCCTGGGTTCTTCCAGCCACTCCATGAATCATTAAATCTTATACCTGCTCCTGCTGTTTTGGACTATGAAATTTCAACTTCCACCCTTCCCCTCTGAAATATCAGGCTGTTGGTATCCTGATAAGGGGTTGATCCTCTTGGGAGGCCAGGGAGCTGTGCAGACTGTCCCAGTCTTAGGAATGGAGAGTCAAAGTTATCACACACCATTTCCCACCATGTACATCAGTGTTTTCATATTTTAAGGCCTGAAGTTAGTTTTCATCACTGCTCAGGAACCTTTCAGAATGGGTGTGCAGTCACTGGCCTTCCCCTGAACTCCTGGAGTCTGTCAGGAGCCAAGTGCAGACTTCCTTTGAGACGTGCATTGCAGACTGCCCCCTCCTGCTGAAGCTGCTGGGAATGGCATATTTAAAGGGTAATTAGGCTATACAGAGAATGTGAACATGACTATGTCTTAGTGAGTGGACTGGGGAGGGGAGGGAGAGGTTTTTCCTGCTGCTGCAAGACACCAAAGGTATTTATTTTGTTATTTATGTGAAATTGTCACAAGGCATAGTCCTTTCTCTGCACAGTCCTATCTGATCAGAGAGAGTGACTCTGCCAAACTTTTTAGTAGCTTTAAAAATTGTCAGGGGTGCTGAGAATATCTGTCTCTGATGAGTCTGTCCTGCTACACTAGGAGCAGGGAATTACACACTCAGTCCAACCATTCAGAGGTGTGAAGTGAAACCAAACATCCCTTATCATAGGAAAGTTTGTTTTTTTTTGATGTACTGTTCTATAAAATGACACACCAACTCTCTTCTCTTTGTATATTCATTTGTGTAGCAGGTAAGGTGCCTTCTTCAAGGGAGGGAATCAGGACTGTGAATCCCATCTTGAAAACAGATGCTTTCTTACAGCCCATGTTTAGGCAACCAAGAACAAAGTCAGACTGACAAGTGCTTTTATTCTTAGTGGCTACTTTAGGACTACATCTTGAATATGTTGGCATTATTTTCCAGCATCTATATGCCTGATCCTCCTTGTTCAGTATATAGGTAACACAGTGCTTTTTTTCCCAATTTGTAGGTTTAATACAGTTAGATGTTCATCTATGAAAATAGCCCTTCAAAGCCTACAAAATTTACCATCTATGAATATTCTCAAGGGTTATTCTGCTTAGTTTTGCTGTCGTGAGTAGTTTTGCTGCCTGAGTGAAGACCTAAGATACCTCAATTAAGGGTGCAGTTCTCTCCATGACACTGGTTGTATGGTTCATATCTATAGATGTGCATGTTGTTTCAGTTGGACTCATGCTAGGAACTTCTTTCTTAAAATTCAGGTGGCCTGGATTCAGAGCAGTATATAGGCAGCCCTGCATGACCCATATGCTTAGCTGTCTGTATTTTTCACTGACTTCCAATTATACATTAACTCCTGCTCGGATTGCTGGGGGTAAATGTGATGAGCTGTCTGAAAACTATTCATTGTATCTAGAGAAGGGAATTTATAATTTCTTTCCGGGCTCCTGGCTTGGTCATGTTGATGTATTTAACTGCACTTCTGCTGTGTGCTCCCCTGTGAAAAAATCTTAAGTTTTGATTTTTGTGAAAAAAAAATCAGTGCTGTGTTCTTGCCATTTTCTGACATTCAAGGCTATACATTTTCTTAGACCAACATAAAACATATTTTTAATTATTGCTATGATGACATCGTGTTTTCTTTAAGATACAGAATTTGTATAAACTTTGTGGCTTATAAAATGTGCAGCCCTTGCTGTATAACTCTACAATATTAGAAAAGATCTAGAGAACTTGTGCCCAGTTACTCTTTGATCAAGGTCTTTTGTTTTACCCATGTTTGGAGATTATGTTATTTAAATGTCATGCTGGAAAGAATACAGATTTATCTTGACTGTTTATCAGGCAGATGGCAGAGAGCCCCAGTCCCTTCTAAAGGAGGCATGTCTTTATTCTTTTTCTGTGATCACACTTTAGAGCCAAAGGGTGTTCAGTTCTGCCAGAAGGATTAGCTTGTTGAGCTGTGCTTGCTAGGTTGTTCCAGTAGTAAAGCCAATTCTCTTCTGTTCTATTCAAGTCTTTCTTACTTTAGTAAGTAAGCATCTTGAAATCCATTTCCAATACCTGACAGAACCTAAACTCTCCTGGAGGTATCTTTGCCAGCTTGCTCTGGCAGTCCTGTCTTTTCACGAACTATGCTGAATTTTTGCATCTGCAATGTGAATAACCTTTTTGAATGCCTAGGAGAGATTTTTGAGATATTTTATTTGAAAAGGGATTTTGTTGATATTCTTCATCTTTCAGGCAAGTGAAGCCTTGCTGTACATTACTGCTAGTACACAGTACAGTGAGTTGTTACTGCTGCCATGTTAACCTGCAGGGAAGGGTCTGCTGATGGACCCTGGATCAAGAGGACTCACAGTCAGCAAGGGAGACTGGTGGGACTTAGTGAAGTTCTAGGAATGGAGCGTGTGATTGGACATTTGCAATGATTTTGTCACTTTTTAAACTATGTGGGCCTTTGCAGTGGAAATAAGTTACTAGCACAGTCAATGTGTAATTAATATTGCTCTCCCTCACATTCAGCAAGGCTTTAAACTTCTCATGTTACAAAGTTAGTTTGATGTTGTCATTCCTGGACACATTTGAAATAGAGGGACTAGGCATCAGAGTGGGGTCAGGCTGCCATTGTACTCAATGGTCTCAAAGTTCTTTTTCAACATACATAATTCTATGATTCTATGAAACCCAAAATAATTTATCACCATTTAAAACCCCAATGAATATTTATTTAGTCATCTCACATTTAACAACAGACTAACTGGAGCATCTCCGGGAAAACATATGGCATTTAATGATGATAATTAATAAAGGCTTACAGGCCAAAGATACTGCAGGTAGCCTATTCTGCTATAGCTTGTACTTGCAGCATCTTTCTCCAGAATTTGTTGCTTATGTTGTTGGTCTGTAAGGAATTTTAAAATAATGTAGCATGTTATTAGAAAGGGGATTTGGGTTCTTTCTGGTTTGGGATGTGCAGTCCACTAAGGCCTTGTGAAGACCCCATGTGACAACACACCCTGAAGGGGAAGAGATCACCCAAGATGCTCATAGATGCTCATGGTCAAAATGAATGGTAAATGAGAGTACCTGAAAGCTTACAAAATTTTAGCATTAAATTACAACATGGCATAGAAACTGTTATAAGGTAGTTCCTGATGTCCTCCTGTAAGCACACAATAGTGGGTTTTGGGTGAAGAGGTGGATTGAAAGGGAAGAGAGAGAGAGAGGGAGATGTATTAAAGAGGGGGAGAGAGAAAGAGAAATCGCTAGTCCTGACTTCAGTGTCAATTCAGCTAGTGAGGTTTCCAAGGTCCTGGGACTCACGTACAGCCCAGCTTTGGAGGAGTATGTTTGTTTATATAGGTTTTTTTTCACACCTTGGAGCTAAGTTTCTTGCTTTTTATACAAATGAGTAATCGCCCACAGTCTGTTTTTCTAGAGCTCTCTGAAACTGGGTGAGAGGGCTTTGGGGGTCTTGGATTGTCTTGACTCTTCCCCTACAGTCCCTGCCTACCTCTTGACCTCACTCCTGCACTTCAGCTGTATTGTGTTGTGCTTATCTCCAGGATCCAGAAGAAGGACGTTTGTCTCAGAGTGTTGCCCTACTTGAGCCACATCCTGTTCCTTCTCACAGCGTGTCATTACTGACAATGCTTGGCTGGCTCCGCAGCTATGTGTCCACTGGTGTTTGAGACATACACATCAGCCCCCTGATCTTTGAGGTTACTGCTCCCCAGCAGTGGGGACTGTTGCTGAAGTAAAGAAACTGACTTCTTAGGCTCAGGTTTGCACTGTGATGTGGGAATCCCTAATGCCTGGGCTGTTTTTTGGGGGTATGTGTTGAATCTTTGCCAGCTCAGTACTGGAGATGTACACCACCCTTGGAAACTGAGAGTCTGACACTCATTTTTTTGCCTGGTTGTTGGTTTAAGACCAACCCTTGGAAAGCCTCATTTGCTAGAAGAAAGTACTGCCAATTTTGCCAAATCACATTTCCATATAGTGCGAGCTGCCAGAGTTTGATGAGCTGCTGTAGAAAACAATGCTTTTATATCACTTATAAACAAAGGATCTTGTCAGACATAAGGAAATGGTTTGCAGCTTTAGCAGTTCTCAATGTGACAACCACTAAAACCATGTTAAAATTCTTGCAGGATAGAGAAACAAAATGAGATGTGTAAGGGTGCTTTAATGGTATGAAATCCCACAAGGGCTGCCAGGACTTGAAACCATAGTGTGCCGTTTCTGAATGATAATTTCCACCTTTCTCTAAGTATGGAGGTTACTGTTCTTAGGCTTTATGAGATAGCATCTCAAAATTATATGAAAGCTGTGGTGTATCATTGCAGATTTGGCAGTGGTCTGGGACTTTTTTTTCGAAGTAACAAATGCACCAGACCTTAACAAGTATTGTTCTAATCCAGTCGTGGTTTTTTGTTAGGAATTTTCTTGCAATCTAATGCCTATAAACATCTTGGGCTTTGAGCAACTCGATCTAATGAAAGATGCCCCTGGGCTGGGACATCTGGGAAAGATGGCACAGGCTGGACTAGATAACCTTTAAACTTCTCTTTCAACCCAAACCATGCTATATGACTCTATGACCTTCCAAAAGCAGTTAAGTTGCTTTATTGATAAAGTGTGAGGAAAGCCTTTAGTAGTATCTTCTCCTTTGCATCTCTGTAGAAAATAAATTTCTGTTGTAGCATAAAAGAGATTTTAAAAATAATATTCAATAACATAAAAACTCAAATTAAATTAATTGAGTGGTCTGATTTTGGATATTTTTCTGGGTCAACAGTTTACTCTATCACATCATTTTTATGCTAATGTGTCTCCAATCACTTCCAATGGCAATGCTTGACTTACAGCATTTTAAGAAAAACTACATTATGACTATGATATTTTTTAGCCTGTTTTCACACAGTCTGCAACAATCCTGCTTAGTTAAATTTTACTTGTTTTACATTCAGAAGATAAACAAGCTCAAATGCTGAACTGGTATGTGGTCTTCATTCTTGAAGCCAGCTTTAAGAGAAGTAGCCTGCAGGACAGGATTTCTGCTGCTCAAAGACACAGCCCATCCAGCTTTCTTTAATATTTGTGGTCATGAGCCCACTTTTGAAGACTAAACTCTAGACTTCTGTTAATAATTTCTGGTGAAATTGGTCAAAAGCAGATCAGATGCGGCATTCATCTTAAACATCCTGTTCAATGGATCAAGCCTTGCTTGACCCTTACTGTTACTCTGTAAAGGCAGTATTAATGGTAAATAGCACTAATATTCATTTATATATTTTATATATTTTATAGTTTTTTTTTTTCTTTTTTTGTTTGGTTGTTTTTTTGTTTGGTTGGTTTTGTTTTAAGAACAGTAATTTGATTTTTTGGTTTAAGATTAGTATTTATGTGGCTGCCAGTAGGTAGAATGCTTCAGAAGAATCATTATTTGACTGAAATGTAACAGTATTTAATTTATTTAATATATCAGATTCAGGTATTTAATGTGTAGGCAGAATCATGCATAGTTCTTCCCAGCCCATAAATCTTGTCCTGTGTTCTTCTGCAACCACAAATCTCTGCAAAGTTCTTTCTTAGGCAGAAGATATATTTTGCTAACCAAAATACAGGGACATTTATTTTTTAGTTATGTGGATGATTCTGTACCCTTGAGAGTCTTGTCAGCCATAGGCTTCCTGAAACATACAGCAAATGTTGAGCAGTTACGAAATGAGCATGTTTAGGTGCAGTTGCACAAATATTAGTCAAATTGTAATGTAAGATTTGGTGCTCAATGCTTAACTTTGCCATTTTTATGGTAGCATATATACATGAGAAAGAAACAGTATAAGATTTAATGGAAATTTTCCCATACTTTTTATTTTCCAGAGCACAGACACTCTACCCTTGATGTTCTCAGGAAATTGAAGTCTCCCCCTACTTTCTTTGCTGCAACCAGACTTTCTCCCATGCTGAGTGGAAGTGATGAAGTATATGCAAACTGCATGGTAGTAGACCAAGTAAGTTTATGGTTGAACTTCTGGGTAGTTTTTCTTCATCTTCTGCTATTTTATTGGCATGATAGTAGGATCTTCTGCATCTGTCAGCAGAGGTATGTTGTCAATGAATAAAATTCTAAATTAAAACAGTAATATCTTACTCTTCTCAGCTACATTTCGTAACATTTTTATGAAGTATCTTTTAACAGATTCAGTCAATTATAGGAATTATTCTCCCTAGCCTGCAGGAAGAACTCAAAGGCAGGTATTACTATCTCTTATGTATGTTTGTGAAGTTAAATTATAAACTCACAGAGAGGCTTAGAGGCTCAACAAAAACAACATACTGGTAAAAAGGTGAATTTTTGTCCTACAACTGTCATGGAGCATTCTGGAGATCCTGATTAGTATTCCCATTTCTGGTTTGTCACCAAAACTGGAGATGACCTTAAGTGTCCATACAAAATTGTATTTTACATCACTGTGTTGCACCTGGAATCTGCCCTCTGTAATTTCAGAGACCATAATTTAGGCCAGGGGCATGAGTCTGACTAGTCACAACATGTGTGTAGTGGCTGGGTCTAGCTAAACAGATGCCAAATTCTGGTGGTGTGTAGCTATTTTTCAGTGATGCTTTAAGTGATTTACTTATTTTTAACCAGCTTTGGGCTCTCCCTTGCCTGAAAGCTGGAATATAAGAGTAAGAAATTATCAGATAATATTAGAAGTCTGAGATTTTGCAAGAGTGGTATTTTTCCCCCCTTTCTTTGCCTCCTGCCTGTCCCTACCCTATTCCTTGAAACACTTCACCCACTGCATTCACTGCAGATTCAGTTCATGTAACAGTGAGATGAAACTTTAAGTCAGAGACTGAGTGGGTTCAAAATGCACTGAAGAGAGGTAATATGTATTACAGACAAATGTAAGAGATGAATATATGTAATAATGACCCATGAGTGAGCAGCTGTCAGGGGCTATAAAGTGCAGTCTTTGAACCCTTGATTTAAGCAATATCAAGGTTGGAGGGACAGAGTTGCAGGAGTGCACCTCCATCACAGATGGAGATGTTACCCAAGTGTATTGCTCAGGGGGCTTTCAGCTTAGGTTGTTAACCTTTGCTTAGTATGTGGCCACATTCTACTTTTTAAAATTTCTGACTGGGGCCAAATTGTCCTTTAAGCACCACTCAGCAGGAGCCAGAGTGGCTGCTGGAGAACGTCCCTCTGGTGCTAAGGAGGAACACTGCCCTGACAGAAATGTCTTTTCAGGGAGGAACAGCTGTGTAAGACCTGGGAAAAGTGTTTTACCTTCGTGCATGTCATGTGCTCAGCACAACAGGGTATTTCCAGGCTTGCATGTGCTGTATCTTTGAATGCAAATGTGGGCTGCTGTAACAATGCCAGCAGTTCTTCCTGTCTTTCACTAAGAGAAATGTAATTAAGATGGGGATGAAAGCACATCTCTAGAGGAACTGGAAAAGAGGAAGTCAGCAATCAGAAAGATCAGGGCTTTGGAGATGCCTGCAATCCTTCCTTTATTCTTGCTTTTATATAGGTGTTTTTTGGAGATTAAGTGGCAATGTGAGTCTTCAATATTATTCAGTATCTAATTACATGACTGTTGCCTCGAGCTAAAAGACTAACAGTGAACTGTATTTTAGTATCTTCTGCAGAGTCAATAGGGAATTCAAAGAATTATTTGTCCCTAGAGTCTAAACCCTGATCCCTGTACCTGAGAAAATAGAATTCCCAAATCCATTCTTGTCTTTGAGCAACAGGAGAGGTATTTCAGACCCTGTATTGCCCAATGGCAAAAAATAAGGATAGTTTCCCTTCCTCCTCTAGGGAAACTCTGTTCCAGGTCATATATATGTATCTCAAAGCTTAGGAATCTCAAACTGGTACTGAAAAATTAAAAGTACATGATGTATAGGCTGATTTTTCCAAATTAAATTGCACAAGGTTTGAATTCTCTTCCCTATGTCTCCCACACTAATGTATTATGCATATTTTTTGCTCAACTCAAAGGTAGTTTTTAGCAAAATCTATAAATATATGTATCAGTAAATTTAATAAAAGCTATAAATATGACTGAGAAATTCAGAAGACTTGGAAATACCAACTCATTGCTGCTATAATTAGGGGGAAAAGTAATGCAAAGTCTAGATTCTCTTAGTCTTGTAAATTGCCTTAATTTCACGTGAAGTAGAAGGTAATAGGGAAAAATCCCACAAAATATATAGCCATAAAAAAAATGGCAAACTCCTCAGGTCCTTGTTTCCTGACAATATGTCTTGTTGTTGCCTCTTACTAGCACTCATTTTTTACCAGCAGGCTGGAGACTTAAAGACTGACTACATTCATGGAGATGGTGTCAGCAGTGAAATGTGTCTGAATCCCACCAGCTCAATCTTGGTGGCTAAGAGCTCTTCATCTCCCTCCCTTGAGGAGAACGATCAATTTATGTACCTCCCAAATGAAGAAAGTCAAAGGCCAATAAAAAAAGAAGAAAATGCTGGGTTAAGACATACCATTTCACCTTCTCATCTGTACGTAGCAGATTCATATCTTCCATTCAAGACCCATGGATTTATTAAGGATCGGGGCCAACTGTACGCTGACATGAAGAGAAGAAGGTATGAAATTCACTTGATGCTGAGGCCATAATAAGAATTATTTATAACCACTTTGTTTTAAAAGGTGAAGCAGAATTTGAAATAATAAATAGTATTATTGAGGCAAAATCTCTGTTTTCTGTCACTAGTATTTACTGCCCTAAGAATCTGTTTTCATAAAATAGCTATGAACATATTTTTAACACATCAAAGTGTCTTCTTAATAAATGGATATTTTAGTACCTTTATTTCTTGTATGCAAATATTCTACAAAATTCAGTGTCACTGCCATTGTGGCATTTTTAACAGATAGCAGAATTTTACTGTGGTTCTTCTCAGTTATATTTTCCATTAAGAAAACAGTCAAAAATATGTTGAAGTCTCTGGGAATCTCTCAAGTCTTTAAATAGGCCTGTAGAAGGACCATGTTATTCCTGATTGTGTAGGTATTTATCCCAAAAGATGCAATGAAGAGTGTAGCTGCTGTTTATGTCAGGTTCAGACTGTTTTCTTCTCCAGTGCTGGTTTGCTGCCATTTGTCTGAACACAAATAGTTTCAGAAATGCAGAAAGCTTTGAAGATGGAACTATAATTTTGCTTGTTAAAATTAGATTTTTTACAAATTATTTAAAAATTAATGTAACAAATTTTCTAGATGAAAATGTTCTATTGGTTCTTTGAATAGATGAGACTCCTTTTTACATAGGAGGAAATCTGAATCTTGATCCCACCTTTGAAGGATATTAAGATTAGTTGGAGGTAGAACATCAGATCTGTATAAAAACAGCAAGGAAGAGAAGGGTCAAACAATTATTATTTAAGCTGGGCAATAAAAATTTTCTCTACCTTAATTTTGAATTTTATATACAAAGGTAAAGTTCCACTAGGAGGAATCTTTAACACAGATAATATAATGAACGTCAGACAAAGTTTTTCACAACCCTTTTTTTGGTGTTTTGTGTTGTTGTTGGTTTTTGGGTTTTTTGTTTTGGTTTGGTTTGGTTTGGTTTAGTTTGGTTTGGTTTCTTGCTAAATATAGGGATATCATGTTGAATACTGTACCTGTAGTCAGAAACGTTTTTATCCTATATATATTTTAGATAGCCCCACCATTTTTAAGATCTTAGTTAGGTACCTGATTGAGAACTTTTAGAGTCTATATAAATTTTCAGAGATATGTGATTTGCCTTGATATGTCATGTGACATATGTAAGTGATCCAAATATTACACATAAAATAAGACCAGCAGTATGTAATTCTATTTTTAAACCAGATTTTTATGTCGGAAAAGTTCCCTGGAGAAGTTACCACAGTAAATCATGGATACTTGTTTTTTTACATAGACATGCATTGCTTTTTCAATTTTAACGTATGACGATAATTGACAATGCATTTATCTACTTGTTTCTGAGATGTCACGTGGGCTGTTATTCAGAAATATTGCAAAATATTGTCTCTAGAATTGTAATAAGGAAGTAGTTTCAGACAGTAGTGATAGATTTGTGCTTGTAAAAAGTAGTGGTGTGTGAAGGAATTTTTTTGCTATTATCCCTGGTAGGAACTCTGGCTATTTAGAAATACCACACATAATTTAAAGTTTTATGTGTAAGGCTGGAATGTTATTGCAAGCAGTCAACCATTCCTTCCAGTCATTCTGATGAAGAGACTACGACCTTGCTCTTGCAGGTAACAGGAACTCATCCTGGGAAACTCTGATACTGCTGAGCAATCTTAATACACTCTCCTATTCAGGAACCCTTGCCAATAAAATAGTCTCTATGTGTTTTACATATTGATTTAGACATAGATTTTTCAGTCTGCTTGTTGCTCTCTATGTTTTTAAATATCCCATAAACTATAGTCTGCTTGTTGCTCTCTATGTTTTTAAATATCCCATAAACTATCTCAAGACCCTTTTAAATCTCTTCTTAGTGTTTTTTTCTTCCATCTTCTGTCATGAGGTCACAGATGTAGATGAAAATATGTCTGGAAACAGCCATATCATATCTTCTAAAGGCACACATGCACATAATATCCATCTACACCCACATATCTTGATACTGAAATCTGAGGTGCTTCACTCAGTTCTGCTTATTGTCTCAGTTCTCCTTATGTTCTTTGGAGTGAGACAGGTTTACGCATGGAACAAAAACAAAATCTCATTTTTTGGGAGATGTTAAACATATATTTAAAAGTCCAGAGGTGGCTTGCTGTGGTGGAAGTATGCAGATAATGGGTGATGCTGTTATCTGCTCTGCAGATCCATGGGACTGTGTCAGAGGGGTCCTGGACAGAGAAACTGAGTACCTTGACCAAGTGACTGAGACCTGAGAGAGGCCCCAGTGCATGTTTACCTGACATTATCATGGTGGTTTGGGCTGTCGGTGTTCAGAGGACTCAGCTGTGTCTTTGCTTGTTGCATTAAAGTTAAGGTAAATTGCAATGAGGAGTTCAGGGAAGTGACAGACTTTGTTGTCTTCTCCAGTTCGAGTCTCGATGACCTTGAAGTAGACAATGGAAGTGGAGGTGTGTCGGACAGATCCCATGTTCACTACTCTCCCCTCAGCTCTTCAGAGGCCATGGCTTCCAGCAGAGATGGCCTGGACCTACCTACCAGTCTGCAACCCAAGGTATTTGATCCTGCTGTGCTTTGAGTTGTTTTCCTTTAAGTAAATCACAAACTCTGCGAGAAACATCCGAATCTGAAGAGAAAAGATGAGTTCCCAGTTGGCAGCCCTGGTCTTTCTAGAGACCACTCACATTGAATTGTAAGGCTGGAACTGCCTGGTTGTGCCAGGGCTGGGCAGCAACCACAGAAAGAAAACGTCCATCAGAGATTTGCCTCAGATTTAAAAAACACACCATTTATCAGAAGTGTTTCAAAGGAAATGGTTCAGGTTCAGTGAATCAGCATTTTTAAACCAAAATATATGTAGTGAGGAGATGTTTAACCAGCTCTAGTTATGTGAAAGAATAATATTTTGTAAAGTATAAAACTGGCCTGCTGCCTGTTTTAAAACAATTTCTAAATTGTTTTAAATAAAACCTTGGAAAAACTCAGTTGGGGTGTCCATTGATCCATGTAAATCTCTTTGTTATGGTTTTCTGAAGCATCCTGTCTACATTAATTTTCATTAGACCGTGGTACCATTTATGGGATATTCAGACACATATATAGAGTTATCTCGTTTGCAGAGATTTTTTGTGATTTTTTAGATGCACTTGTTGCCACTGTAGAACTTTATCTGATCTTCACCAAATGATTACATGAAGGGAGAAAAAGAGTTCAGCACAAGCATGAATTCTGGTAGGGCTACCTTAAAAAAAAGTAAGATAAACACTTTACAGGAGTTTTAGAAATAGGCTAATGTGAAGTGTAAATTATGTTTCAAAAATTAAAACCTTTCAAGTCTTACTGTTGAGATATTTGGTAGCTGGAAAATATTTTCAAATATAATAATGATGAAAATCAAAAAACAACATAGAGAAAAGAGAAAGAGGTCAACTCCTTTCTTTGGAAACTCTGATATCAGTAATTACCAAGGCATGGCCAAAGTCTCCATGGAATGTTCTAGAAGTCTTAAAGTACTAAGATTATTGCCTTCCTTGGTAAAAGAAGATTGCTTGGTCATCAGAAATAATTGCCAACAATACTGTGTGGATGTTGCTGTTACCAAATTGGAGAAATATGTAAGCTTTCTTTTAGTGTCTTAGTCTAACTTGCACCCACAACTTATATCCTGTAGTATGTAAAAATTTATCATGGTGGAAGTATGAGAGACTTCCTAAGAATTCACATTAAGCTGTCAAAAAGTCCACTTGAAGCCAAGAAAATGATTTGAGTCGTCAGCTGTTTCTGATTTATTTTGTTTCTGTTCCTGATGCATTTCAAAGTGACACAAGGTTTCATTTGCTGCAATTTCTCCAAGGAATACACAGTGTTTGGGATTCGGTCGCGCTCCTATTCCTGCTCCTCACCCAAGGGTTTGGTAGGAAGACCTCGCATTCCTCGGGACTTTGCAGTTTCAAAGGATTCAAACGGAGGTCAGTTATCTGTATTATTTGCATTATTCAATACCTACTTGCTTCAGGCCCAGTGCTAATGACATTATTTTACCAAGCTCACCAGTGTGTATGTTTGGTAGCCTTCAGGTAGCCCTTCCTTCATCCCTCAGTTTTGTCCCATCTACAGCCCCATCAGGCCTCCATCATGCCTGTGATACAGCCACTGATCTTGAGAGGGCTATAGCCATGAAAAAGAATGCAGGCAAGGGCAGTAATCCTCTTTTTGGAAGATCCAACTCCTAGCCTCCTGCTAAGTGTCTGGCAGAGGCCAGGTGGAAGCTCAGGATAACACAGAAGAGGCATCAAAGTGGTTCCCACAGATCTTAGGGAATCTCGGAAACAGATGGGCTCTGGTATCTTTACAGGCTGGGAAGAAAAACCACCCACTTCATCAAGTGGAGTCAGATGTCTCTGCAAGAAGCTTGTAATTTTTAATTACTTTTTTTAATGACTTGTCTAACACACTTTATTTCCAGACACATAGTTTCATATTTAGAAGACAACACACAATTTTTTCAGTGAGGGTATAAATTATATTTGAAAACCATGCAAAATGAAATACATGCACTTTTCATACAGCTCACATCACTTAAAAACACCTGCATTTCGAGAGACTTGACCTCTGTCTCTGTCCATTGCCGTACTTCCAGCTTGTTTCTCACTCCAGTATGCCTTCAGTTTTTCACCAGCCCATAGCAAGAGACAGGACATGTGAGCCACAGTGGAAAAGATGGATTGGGCACCTAAGAGAAGTTGTGGCTGCTATATCATTGGAAGTATTCAAAGACAGAGTGAATGGGTCTTTGAGCAACCTTGTCTACTGGTGAAATCTCTGCCTGTGACGGGGGGGTGGAACTAGATAGAATAATGGAATTAAGGTTGGAAATGACTCCAAGGTCATTAAGTCCAACCTTTGAATAAATACCATCATGTAAATTAAATACATCCGGCTGTTTCTTGAACACTTCAGGTGACTCTACCACCAACCTGGGGGGCCCATTCCAATGCTTGGCTACCCATTCAACGAGGAAATTCTCCCTGACGTCCAACCTGAACCTCCCTTGGTGCAGTTTGAGGCTGTTTTCTCTTGTACTTGTTGCCTTGGAGAAGAGACCGACCCCACATGGCTGTACACTCCTTTCAGTCCCCCCGAGCTTCCGTATCTCCAGGCTAAACAGCCCCAGGTGCCTCAGCTGCTTCTCAAAGAACTTGCTCTCTAGACCCTTCCCCAGCTCTGTTGCCACTCTCTGGACATGCTCCAGCACTCCAGTGTCCTTGGAGTGAGGGGCCTAAAATTAACACAGGATTTGAGGTGTGGCCTCACCCATTCTGTGTACAGGGGGGACAGAAATCCCTGTCCTGCTCCTGCTGCCCACACTATTGCAGGAACAGGCCAGGATGCCATTGGCCTTCTTGGCCACCTGGGCACTGCTGGCTCATGTTCAGCTGCTCTCAGCAGCACCCCCAGGTCCTTTTCCTGTGGCAGCTTTGCAGCCACTCTGCCCCAGCCTGTGGCACTGCCTGGGGTTGTTGTCACCCAAGGGCAGGACCCAGCACTGGCCTTGTTGAGCCTCACACCACTGGCCCTGGGCCATGATCCAGCCTGCCCAGATCCCTCTGCAGAGCCTTCCTGCCCTCCAGCACATCAACACTCCCACCCAGCCTGGAGTCATCCACAAACTGACTGAGGGTGAATTCAATGTCCTTGTTCAGATCAGTGTTAAAGAAAAACACCACTGGCCCCAATGCTGCCCCCTGAGGAACAGCATTGATGACAGACTGAAAACTGGATGTTTTCGTTCACTGCCACACTCTGGGCCCAGCCATTCAGACAGTTTTTTGCCCAGCAGAGTTCATCTGTCCAAGCAATGAACTGTCTGCTTCCTCAGGAGATTCTGGCTGGGCCTGATCTCCTGGCTGCCCTGTATGTGCCAATCATCACACTCTAGATACTCTGTTCCATAACCTTCCCCAGCATTAAGGTCACCAAGGTCAGGCTGACAGGCCACTGTTCCCCAGATCCTCCTTCTGACCCTTCTAAAAGGTGGGCACCACACTTGCAAATCTCCTGTTATCTGGGGTGCCCTGGTTAAATTAGAACTGATAATAAGTAATGCAGAGTGGCTTGGCAAGCTCTTCTGCCAGCCTGCTCAGTGCTCCAATGATCTTTGAGATCCTTTCCAACCGTGACCACTCTGATTCTTTGACATTCATATGAAAACATACAAAACATACGGAAATATTATAATTAACTTTGAAAGCATTTAACAACTTCAAAAACTGTTGTGAGGGTGAGATACAATGTCTACAGACTTCTTTTTTCCTAAGAAACTGAATTAAGCAGTGCAGCAAATAACTTCTCTGATGTTACTCAAATTCACTATAAGATTTCATGTCCCCTCGTAAGGAGGAGTAAGCATTGCAGCCTGAAGCATGCAGCTTGTTGTATTTTCCTCCGTCTCCTAAAGCATTTCTAAGCATTTATATTCAACAGATCAGGTGAGAAGTCTTTGAAAAAAACAAGGCAGAAGAAAAAGTTAGAAGTGTGTCACAGAATTAAAAGACAGCAGAATAGTAAAGCTTAAAGTTAAAAACAGAATTGCTTTGATGCTACAGCTAGTTGTCCTGGTGTCACAATCCCTTAAATTTCACTCAGACACCATTACATGCCTGACTTGATCTGGGCTTGGGTACGTTTGCTTTTTATTCTTTCTCCCCTTCTGGGACAGTCAGCGTTGGACCTTTACATATCTTGTGGTAAAGGCAGAAACCCATTCTTGTCTAGACTTTAGAAGCAGGGTGTTCTACACGTGCACCAGAGATGGGGTGTAGTTCTGAGAGGGAGCAGTATTGGTGATGGTTGTACTGAACTTCCTGCTGGCATATCCTTCCACCAGCATCTCCTGCACTGTGCCTCTTTTTGCTAGCATTTTGCAGGGATGGGAGCATTTAACACAGTGTTTAGCAGCTGGTTGTAGTGATTACTGTGTGAGGCAGGCACACCTGTGCTTGCTTTGAGCAGTTTATCTGGGTACAGAACTAGCCCAGGAGCTCAGTCCAAGAAGCTGGCTCAGATAGCTCATCCCGATCTCTGCAGACTGCAGTGGGATTCTGTCTGGATCAGTGTGGGGGTCTGCACATGGGAAACCTGCCCCTTCACCTTTGCCTAGCTGCCAGCACTCGGGGTTTAGCTATGCAAGAAGGAGGTGAAGCTACCCTTGTATGTATCAAAATCTAACCTAAAGCAGATTAATTCAGGATGACAACAGAATGGGGTTTTTTGCACAAAATCTGAGAGAAAAAAAGAGGCAAAACACCATCCTTTTCTTTAAAATATGATCAGATTCGAAGCATACTATGTGCTTTTATTTGAGGGAGTATTACTTGGTTGTAAAGGATTTGTATCTGCTCTGTAGGCTCATGAACAATGGTCCATTCCTCCTCTAGGCCATTACAGTGTCTCTAAGTCAGTGTCTCAGCTCCATGGTGCTGTTTTGCATGAGACTATCTCCATCTCCCATGGATACATGGTATTGGCTTCTTACAGAAGCATCCTATGGCATAGGCTGTGCCTAACAACTAACTGAAGTGCCCTTTTTGTTTTACTGCCTCTTTGGTAAATGTTCTAGCTCTTGCTAACCTGATGTCTACATTTGTCTGAAGAGATGTTGATTCAACAAAGGGTGTTTAAATCTTTGTCTAACTTTCAAAGAAAGCATAGTCTGGTGCTTTGACTTAGGCAAGCATTTATCTTTCTGAACCATACCTGTGGTAACTTTACTAAAAATATCTGCAAAAGGGAGATTTGACAGTGGTAGTGTTCTCTATAGTTTTGTGCTTATTTTCTTCCAAAACAACCCAACTGAGTTATTTATCTTTTATTTTGCTTTTTAGAGAGTTTGAGACAGGTGTCTCCTTGAGTCATCTGTTTATAGGATCACAGAAATTGCAGAAGATACCAATTTGTAGCACATTAAATATTCTAGGAAGTACCTAGAGTGGTAGTATTCCTCTTGATGTAGAAGGATTTAAATTTTTTTAATAGATGAAGCTGCATAAGATGTGTGACCACAAATGTTAGAAGAATGTCATTAAAATATTTTACAGCAAATTATGCAAAAAATTAAATGAAGACTGAGTCCTTCAGGTCTGTATTGTTAGGAAAAGCAAAATAATAATTTTTGCCATCCTTAAAAACAGGCTATTTGCAGAGACTGGTACTCAGCAATACCCTTCTCAGTTCTGGCAGATCCTGTCAACTAAAAGCTTAGTAGGAAGTGGTCTTAACCTAGAAAAAGCTGTTTCTAATGCATGTATGCTTTTGCCTTTCTAATTTTCAAATGAGATTGCAAACCCTAAATGGTAAGCTGCTGGGTGGCGGAGGCGGTGCGTTCCCGATGGAGGTAACCCTGCAATGGGTGCCCTGTGGTGTTTGTGTGTTGCAGAGCGAACGTGCAGCCTGCCCGAGCAGCCCCGGGAGCAGAGGTACGGGTGCGTGTCACGGAGAGCCGGGAGCAGGTCTGTGCCAGAATGCCATCTAGGGAGCTGCTGGGGAGGAGACCTTCCATGTGGCTGTGAGCAGCGGTGTAGAGCCCCTTGGCTTCTCTGAACTCATGCCCAAACCGTGTGCCAAGCTCTCACCACACACGTCCTGCAGCTGGGATTTACTGCGGGATGTGCAAAGTAGGGATGGGCTCCTGTCTGCTGCTGGGCTTCTGCCTGCTGTAGGAATGTCCAAACCACTGCAGGGGAGCTTGTGAGACTGACTGTAACCTGTTGCACATTGCACAAGCGGAGCGCTTGTTGGCAAGGTTACTTCCTTTTATATAGGGATAGCAACAATTTCCATAATGTGTTAAACCCACAACAAAGCACACCATTATAAATGTTAGGTGAAACAAGCACTGTCCAGATTCTGCTATATGTTACTTAAAGGAGTGTTGCCACTGAAATGAGGAACATTTTTTCACTGGCCTCTATTTTAGGATTCAGGAAGAGGAATGGAATAAATATGTTGTACCCTCAAAAAATGAGTCTGAAAAATATAAAGTGAGTCGGACTTTCAGCTTTCTGATGAACAGAATGACCAGCACACGGAATAAATGCAAGGTAATTTGGGATTTTGAATGTTTATGTGACTGTAATTGAATGAATTATAGATGGAAGCTAAATTTTTATGTAAAGATAAATTGTTTATTACAAAACCAGAAAAAATCATTGGAAGACTATTTTCTCTTTTTTTTAAAACTTGTTCAGGTTACCCTGAAATGGCCTTTGTATTACAAACCGGCTTTCCTTTGATGTCATTAGAAATTCTTTTTGGTGATTTAGCCAACATTTAAATATACAAATTACATTCAAGAAATATTTTCTTTGTTAAATAAAATTAAGAGATACGGTGGCGTTCTTGGAATTGCTCTCAAAAAGTAATTGAGTGTGTAAACTTCTAAATTGGGGTGTAATTAGTTGAATTTTCCTTATTTGAAGTCAATGGTACTTCTTGCCTAAGTAAACACTGATTAGTGTTAAAGAGTTTGAGATTTGAGGCCTGCGCGTTCAAACAGGCCTACTATGGAAAGTAGATTATAACACTGTACTTTAATTCTAAGACATTTTAATTTAGATGAATGACATCAATTAGCAGCTTGAAAGACAGGTTTGGCCTACAGGGTCTTTCCAGGTGGCCTTTTCATCGTTTTCTAGGCTCTCTAGTATGCCCTCCTGTGCCCAGGACATCCTAATGTACATGGATGTGAAGGTGTTTGCCTGAGATGGCACCTTCAAGAGTGTCAGAACTGACCATGAACATGTATGTCTGTCTGCACCAGGTCATGCAGACTGTCTCTGTGTGTTCTCCTAAACTATAACAGTCAGTAACCAAAAGCATAAGCTATATCTATAGTTTTGCTGACAAGGGTACTGAAAAAACTAGGCAGATTATATTAAATTTTTGACCACTCATTCAAAATAGGTTGTTTCTAATGTCTTCTAAGATCTAAAGACAGCTTGTCTAAATTTGCATAGCTGAACCTTTATCTGCAGAGGAATGAGCTGAGTACGTGTAGAGGACGAAGGCATTGATAGCAGTGCCTGTAATGAATAAAAAACACTTGTTAAATTTTGTTTCCTGTCCCTCCTCTTTTTGTAGATTTCTAAGTGTATTTCTGCCAGTCTTCCTTGACAATGCTTCCAGGCCTAGCTGCCAGTAAAAAGAATGCCTGATTTTAGGGCTTCAGCAATATTGGGTGTAAGAGTACAATGTGCTGTTGCGAGTCTTCCAGGACATGGATTAAATATTCTAGAATACTTTGGTTTTATAAAGGAATACTCTATTGTTTTTAAGACTTAATAACTTTATCTTAATTATTTGTTTGTTTATTTGTTTATTTGTTTGTTTATTTGTTTGTTTTCCTGCCTCTGTTTTTGGGGATGAAGACAAAAAGTAAAGATACCAAAGATAAGGAGAAACCTACCAGGCACAATTTTACAAATGGGACTTTCCCAGGAGTTATCCCATGTATGGTCTGTGAAAAGGCCCTCCTAGGCAAAGAGTCACTGCAGTGTTCCTGTAAGTAGCTGCTGGCTTTTACATGTGAATTTACAGTGCTCTCAATACTGTTCTGACATCCTGGTTCAGTGTGTTTGAAACTTTGTCTACATTTGGATGTACCTACTTTATGTAATGAGCTGAGGTTGACAGGGAGAGGGAGGAAGCACAGCAGGTAACAGATTCAGGGAGGACCTCATCCATCTCCTAACCCTAGCACATTAGGCAGAAAGTTCCTTTTAGCCTGGACATCAAAGTATCCTGAGGATTACTTCAGTAAGTGAACCTGAATAAGGGAAAACTGAAGCCTCAGAGTGCATTTTCTGCAGACTGGGGACCCTGTTTGGTGCCAGGCTTTGAAACCTACCTTCTCTTTCAGATTGCAGCGTGATTGTGCATAAAAGCTGCAAGGAGTGTGCTCCTGTGTGCACCAAGGTAATCTCCTACACTGATCTTACTAGAGCTTACTTGCTTCCTAAGAGGCTGGAAACATGATGAAGGAAAAAAGAAAATACACACAGAGTGCCCAGACCCAGTCTCTGTGTGCGAAGGGCTGCAAAGGTGTCAGAGTGGCTAATGTGAGCAACAGAGCAAACACTGTGCTTGAATAACAGTTTTTAGTAGAGGGTCAAAATGAATTTCAAGAAGTACTTTTATTTTTGAAGGGTTGCAAGCTCAGACTGTGAAATTATGTGCCTGCAGGGTTACAGAGCAGGTTGATTCTCAAAATGCCAGAGGGAAAGAACTCTTGTGTACTGGTGGGAGGTGGGGGATTCCATATGTTTGGAATAATGGAAAGCAGAGATGGAAGGGGGTCTGGCAGGTCACCTCACCCACCTCCTCACCCTTGGGCAGGCTCACTTCTAGGTAACATTTTGGGCAGATGTTTATTTCACCCATTCTGGAAAATCTCTGGAGGAGGAGATTCCAGAGCTGCCTGCCTTGGCAATTGCTCCCAGTGTTCAGCTGCATCTGAGGAGGGCAAAAGCAGCACTAGAGCTGATGGATACTACCTTAACTGTTAACAAAGAATGCATGCATGGTGAGGTTATCATAACAAAGAATAATCTTGAAAAACAGATGTGTAAGGCTACTGCCCTCAAGAAATAAAATGAGACTTGAAGAGAAATGTGCCACAGTGATGCAGGTAATTTTTCACATTAGTGGAGCATGTCTTTCTGATATAGCTGGGTTTTGCATCATGGTGGCTTCCAAGGAGACCATTATTCCATAGTGATTCTTTAGCATAAACAAATCTTAAACTGTACATAAATCAAGTGGGTTTAACTTTGTTTATAATTTTCATGTCATGGTCTTACAATAATTTCTGGGAAACTTGAGGCATTAAGACTGCTTAACTGACAGCTTTGATTCCTGGGGACGGTGGGTTATTTGCAAGAGGAGGCAAGAGCCCCAGCTCATCTCAGCAAGAATGCAATGCAGGAAATGTCCACTGACCCACCTGAAGTGAAGTATATATACAAGTACAGCAGGTTTTTGCTACAAATTTTGCAGAAGTTAACTTCAGAAGGGGAAGTGGTCCTGCCTGTGGTGGCCATCCTTCTACACAAATGCTTTGATCTTATTTGAGTACAAAGCCCTGAATGTGCACTTTTCTTGCAGCCTTTGCAGGCAATACTCATGTAGAGAAAGTAGAATGTTATAACTCATTCTGCGTAAAATAAATAATTTTGTATTGTAGCACAAATAGTGTTTTACTTTGAATATCATTATCTACCAATAACTAATAAAAATAGTTATTGGAAGAAATTAGTATGATAAAGTAGAGCCACTTTCTTGTAGTCCTTTGTATGATAGTATATGACTTGACTTGACTGTTAAATATATTATAGGGTATGTTATTTTAAAAAAAAAATGTTTTTTTTCAGAAATCCCAGGAGAGATACCATAACAAAAACAAGCTCCAAGTTGGTGTAACAAGTAAGTTAGGTATAAACCTAGCATTTCTAAGGTAGGCTTTGATTAAAAATCATGGCACTGACAGCATGAACTTTCCCATGTAATTTCTGTGTTTTAATTTTTGTTTCAGTGTCTGTATGAAAGGGTGTGTGTCTCTAATACGAATGGAATTTTTTTGAGAGGTCACTGTTGAATTAACTCACCCTCTACTAAAATAAGGGTGAATTTACAATATTTTCAGTGAAAATAAAATAAAACTAAGTCAGTTCTGTATGTGTCATTGATCTTGTGCACAAGTATTTGCACACCTATAGAGCATGTATGATTTGAGGTTATTTTCTTATCAAATGATAGCCACTGTGGGGATATTCTGCATTGCCTACAGGCTAATTTTTACATTCTGTGAGAGAGCATTATGGTCATGTACCTTGGCAAGTGAACACTTGGTGTAGAGCAATAGGAGCACCAGACAGGATTTCTCAGTAAAAGTGTGCTGTTGATGACATAATCTGTCAAACAATGACAGACGCATTGTTTGTCAAAATGTTGTGTTGTGCTTTGCCTCACAGATTCCCTGCCCGGAGACATTTCACAGATGGTGCTATCCTCAGTGCATCCTTCTTTCTCAGTGCCTATTGGACTGTCTCCTGGAAAGAGGGAAGCCTCACAACAGTCCTACCTCTTGTCCAAAAGTGTCCCCAGTGCCAGTTTGGAAAGGTAGAGGGGCAGTTGCCAATGGACTATTCTAAATAAATCCTTCAGCATTTCTAGGAAAATTTAAACCATGAACTACATGTGGTGTTTTTTTGTTGTTGTTGTTGTTTCTGCTATAGAAGAGCTACACAATTTTCTGAACAAGACTCTGAGTCTAGCACCTGGCGGTCTAAGTCACAGTCTGAAGAGATGTTACAAGCATTAGGGACCTTTTCTTCAATGGATACTTCTATGATGGAAGGTGAGAATATTGCACAGATGTTGCATCTTATAGCTGGTACTGGAAAGTGAAAACCAGAAAAACTCCTTTTTAGGAGTTCCTGATTTAGAAAGATAGTTCATTTTCCCAAAAAAGAGCAATTGTTTTTCATAATTACAATTGCATCCCTAATTAAAACAAAATCAAACACCTTAGTCTTAAAAGAGTACTTTTCCTTTCTTCCTTGTAACTAACTATTTTGTAACTTTTAGAAGTTTTAGTATGTTGTTACCATTTTAAAGCAACAGGGATAAATGCACTTGGCATCCTTGCAGAAGCAGAGCACAGTAATATACTTTTCTTTTGCACTCATCCAGTCAACTCTGTTGACAGTGTCTATTGCAAGCTGCAAACCTGCAACACTTGTATTTTCTCAGTAGCCCAAATTCTTAATTCTTACTGGTGACCTGTGCTCTTATAATAGCTACATAGTTTTATGAAGCAAAAAAGAAACAGGTTTTTTCTGTAGCTAGATGTGAGACTGGATTTGAAAGCTGAAGGGCTTTCACTCAGGTTGGATGGTGCACATACCAACTCACTAGATCTGCTATTGGAAATGTTGAATTTTATTTTTAAATTTTAGAAGGCTTCTTCAAGCGAAGAGTTATAAAAAGAACTTAAAATGAGGAAAGAAGGGTGTTTTGTTTTGGTTTTTTTTTTCCTATTCTCCTCCCCTTCTGTCACAAAAGCAATTCAGCTTTTTGGTAATAATATTGACGTCTGGGGAACTTTGCTGTAGTAAAGACAGTGCCAGCCTTTTACAGAAGTCTTACCTATAGTTCATCTCTGTGATGTGTTGCCCTTACTATATGATTGTATCTGCATGTCCCAAGGGACTTCCTTTACTCTTTATATGTGTGGTGTTAAAGAAATATAAATTTTTTCATAGATGATGTGGATTTGTCTCAGTGGACTGATCTCTGCACAGATGCAGAAGAATTTGAGGCAGAGTCCTGGAGTCTTGTTGTGGACCCCATGTTCTGTAACAAGCAAGAAAAGGATGTCGTCAAGCGGCAGGATGTCATTTTTGGTCAGTATTTCCCAGCTGTGTGTAGGTTTAAAAGCAATTTGGTGTATCGAATAGAGAGGGAACCTACATGGTTTATGTCCAGAAGAATGAATGCTTCAACATAAAGCAACAAAAAGGTTCAAAGAACATTTTTATCACAAATTATAATGTTTCCAAGAACTAAGGAAATGGATAGTAGATACCAGAGACAAGCCTAGTCTGTTCACAGAATGGCTGAAATTGGAAGGAGCCTCATCTGATCCCCAGCTCAAGCAATTACAACCACAACTTTTTCAGTGGGACACAGAGAGAATTGTGTCAGAGCCAATTAAATTAAGTCTTCCTACTGACATAATTTATTAGGTTTGAGGCTGACAGAAAAAAAGGATTATGACTGTGAATTTGATAGACTAAAGTCTATTTTAGGTGTGCAAAATATTCAGGTGATTACTACACTATGCTCTTTTCTTTTTTATCACAGAGCTGATGCAAACAGAAGTACATCACATCCATACCCTGTTCATTATGTCTGAAATATTCAGGAGAGGGATGAAGGAAGAACTGCAGCTTGACCACAGCATGGTGGACAGAATATTCCCCTGCTTAGATGAGCTACTGGAGATGCACAGGCAATTCTTCTGCAGAATGAAGGACAGACGGCAGGAATCATGTGAGGCAGGGAGCGAGCGCAATTTTGTCATCAGCAGAATTGGAGACATCCTTGTACAGCAGGTAGAAGCATCAGTTCTGTTAGTCCTTTAAGTGTTCAGGGTTCCAAATTGAAACAATTTTTTTACTCCTTCTGTGGAGTACACTTCTGTGGGCAAGAAGACAGATATGGTTGCCTGAAAAAGATTCAAAACCTGTCCTCCCCTGATTACTTCAGGATGAAATATCAATGCAAAAAAATGTCATTATTGTCAGGTAAATATGATGAACTTGGGGTGGACTTCTCCCTATGTGCTATGAGTGACAAGGGAAGTGATGAACTTTGTTATATTGGCAGTAAAAGGCTGCTGTCATACTATGTACTGCAAAAAATGGGAGCAATGGATTCTCTTTTTTATCAGCTGAGCAGAGGTATGAAGAACTGATGATGGAAACTACCCACGAATTTCTTATAGTGATCTGGCATGTTACATCCCAGTATACTGCTCACTGGGGAAGGGGTAGTTGCAAGGTGTTTCCTGTGGCCAGAGAATAGGTAACTGATGGCTTGGCATTCACACCTCAGTCTTTTGTGAAAGGGAGATGTAGCTTTTCACCTTTGGTCAGTCTATTCTCACTCCACTGAACTAAAGAGCTGAGCTCTTACCTTGTCTAGAAGCAATGTGAACATAAGAGAGAAGCAAATGAACCTCAGAGGGTTGTGTTTTAAAAGAAGTGAAGGAAATGCTGTTATAATGCTCTAGCTGTTACTAGCAAGACTACAGTGGAGGATGCTTGTGCTCTCTCCAGCCTGAATTCCTCTTCTTGCTCCTTAAAACGTCTAGCCTTCTTTCATCCTATAGTGAGAGGCCTTGTTAGTGAAATTCAGAGAACATGAATTCAGAGAACAGTAATGTAAAAGTCCATACAAAATTCACTAGTTAAAGGTATACACTTTCCTGCCAGATAAAATGCTGAGCACAATTCACTTACTAATTTCTTCAGTTTTCAGAGGAAAATGCAATTAAAATGGAGAAAATATACGGAGAGTTTTGTAGCCATCAGAAAGAAGCTGTTAATCTCTTCAAAGAGCTACAACAAAACAAGAAGTTCCAGAATTTTATTAAAGTAAGTTAATATGGAATCATGGGCACTTTTGACAAAACGCTTAGGAAAAGCATACATAGCTATTACTTAGATTTAGGATTGGAATTATATTGGGTAACTCACTTTTAATGGCTAATAAAAATGGCAAAACTTTTCCTCCTTAACTAGTGAACTGATAAATCACAGTTTTCTTTCAAATTTTAGAATGCTTTGGCATCTAGTGTGTATTACACACATGTTCCTGTTACAGTACGCCTCATCCCTCAGCACAGCAACTGTTCCTTGGGGATGGTTCAGATTACCCAGCATTTGTTTTAACTTATTCTAATACTTTTAGATCTTATTTTTTATTCATCAATTGGTGATTTAATATGCATTTACTGCTTAAGGTATATGTTTGTATCTGTGCAGCTGAGAAATAGTAACCTGTTGGCACGACGCCGAGGAATCCCTGAATGCATTCTGCTTGTCACCCAGCGAATCACCAAATACCCTGTTCTGGTTGAAAGGATATTGCAATACTCAAAAGGTGAGTAAAAGCTAAAGAGTTGCTTCATGTCTGAAATCCTAGCACATTTCTAATGTAAAGAATTTGCACAGCTACAATACCACAAAAGGTTATATTCCGCTCTGTTGAGCAGAGCAGAAATCAACTGCTCTGTGGAGATACAGCGAGAGCAACCTAAATACCTACTGTTTAGGCAAATGTCATCTAAACAAGGGTGTCTGGTCAATATAGGCATTGTCATGGCTGGGTGGTGAAGATTTCTGATACTTCAGCCAGGTAGGCCACAGAAAGTCCAGAAAAGCGTACTTGTTTTAAGAAAAGACCTTGACTAAACTATGCAAACTAGCTCAGATTCACATTTGTACCTTTGGAGTTAATTCTGAAGGAGTCTTTTCTAAGTAGGGATAGGCAAATGTTTTGCCTACTCTCTATTTTTTCAGGCAAAGCTTGAATGCCCTCTGGAACTTAGTAGAACATTTTACAATTACTATTAACTTAGAGTTATTGCCCTCCAAATGGGCAGTAAATGAGCTTTGTAGAAAATTGCATATACAATGCAAATCCTTTGTACCTGCCATCCTGTTTCAAAAGTTCTTTTGCTTAGCCAGAATAACAATATACTATATGCTATGCTTAGCTGCTATTTTTTTTAAGTGCTTGCACCTCATAAATATGCCAGAAACTAGTCAATATGCAGTTTTGGCTAATGAATAAATCTCAGGTACAGGTCATCTTTTAATAGGTGGGTCAAACAACGGTATATACCTCTAATTATTCTAGTAAGATGGTTGCCAGGTTCAACTTAAATTAACAAATTCATCAATTTAACCTTTGCATCATGCTGATTGTTTCCAGAAAGTTATTACATCTTCTCTTGAACATGCTGACTAATGTCATGCTGTTTATTTTTTGTTTCATACAGAAGGAACAGAAGAACATAATGACCTGTGCAAAGCCCTTCGTCTAATTAAGGATGTAATAGCAGCAGTAGATTTGAAAGTGAATGAGTATGAGAAAAAACAAAAGCTGTTGGAAATTCTGTGTAGAACTGAGAACAAAACGTATACAAAGCTGAAAAATGGCCATATTTTTAGAAAACAAGACTTAATGAGGAAAGAGAGGATGCTTCTTCATGAAGGTTTAGTGTACTGGAAGACAGCAACTGGTCGGTTCAAAGGTATCTCATCCGAGCTCTTTGTTTGCAAATACATTCAAAGAGTGGTTAAAGAATGAAAACATTTTCTTGTGCTATACTGCAAATAAGAATGTCTGAGGTAATGGTATTGCAAATGTCCCATTAATTTCTGGATGATCATTTCCAGAAGTTGTCATTGTTTGAGTGTAATCTGTGTGAGAACACAAGTTCACATGCAGTGCCATCTGCATTTCTCCTTCCAGTCCTCTCCTTCTTGTTTTTCAATTTCATTTCATAATATAGTGTTTTGGCTTGTATATTTTTATTGTTCACAGTATTTGCCATTGAAAATAGCTCATTAACAATTTGGTGGTAATGAGACATCTGTAGTAGAAAAGAAATTCTGAAGCCACATTTGGCTGGAGCACAGATTTTACATGTAACCTCAGATTTTGATTTTTTGTGTTAAGCAAGTATTATGGGTTGGGGTTTTTGGTGTTTTTTTTTTTTTTTTTTTTTTTTTTTTTTTTTTTTTTTTTTTAATTTGAGCCTACTAGTATTTGCTGTGCAACTTTATAAAGCTATCTATTGGTGTTTATTCTATAAGTACTTTTACCAGTGTAATACTGTGCTGTGAGTATATGTTACAGCACAGACAAAGCAAGGCTATGTGAGATAGTTTTTGCCATGTGAGTGGCTTAAGGAAGTTGTACTGCCATTGGATTACTGCAAGGATTTCTTCTTTCCCTGGGCCTGTGCTCCAGCATGGTGCACTCTCCTGGGAGATACAAAGCAGGTATGTGCAAGTGCTTCATGCAGACCATAGGCTAATTCAGATATTTCCTGTTTAGTTTAATGTAGGATTCTATGAGATATTTCTTCATCAGGGTTTATCCCTTTATAACAATAAACTAAGAATTTAACACTGATTGCTCTGATTTTAATGAAAAACCATTGTTTTCCTTTTCTCATTTTAAGACACCTTAGCTCTGCTTCTAACTGATGTACTACTGTTCTTACAAGAAAAGGATCAAAAATACATCTTTGCAGCTGTTGTGAGTATATTTTCAAATATTTGAACACATTCACTGCACATTTATTTGTCTATTTCTCAAAACTAGCTCCTTATCTAGCTCATTCCCACATAACTTTTTTTTTTTTTCTGGCATTGTGTTCAGAACTGTAACATAGAAAATAAAGTTTGTTTCAAAAAAAAAAGTTTTTAAGGATGGAGGATCAAAATAACAGAATTGTATCTGTAATGTTGTACCTTACATGACAGGGTGAAGGTGGGAAGTAATGTAGCCTCTTTCAGTTTCTTGTTCCATAAAACAAAGAGAAGAACAATCATTACTGAAAATATAGTGGTCAACACACATAAAAGATGGGAAAGGTCATGGTCCCCAAACTATATAAATACAAGCATTTTATGAATATTGTGTCACAGTATCATTGAGCGTCTGAGATTTTCTTTTTAGCACATACCAAGTGCTTAATTTGTTTGTTAACACTGTAACGTATTTTAAAGGATAGTTTAAAAGGATGTCTGATTACTCAAAACTTTCAATAGTCTGACTATATCAGGACTAGTGTTAGTCAAATGAATTGAAAAATCATGTTCTTCCAAGAGTGTGATGTTTTATAGAAAATGATTTATTATGCATCTGCTTTGACTGTTTCCTCCAGGACCAGAAGCCTTCAGTTATCTCCCTTCAGAAGCTCATAGTAAGAGAAGTAGCCAACGAAGAAAGGGGGATGTTTCTGATCAGTGCCTCATCTGCAGGGCCTGAGATGTATGAAGTTCATACCAGCTCCAAAGAAGAACGTAACAACTGGATGAGGCATATTCAAGAGGCAGTGGAAAGGTAGGGAAAAAGGAGTATGGTTTTCATGCTGGTAGTCCAAAGCAGATGGGAGGTTGATTAGATATTCATGTTCTTTGTTCTGCATTGCACTGGGTCCATCTTGAGTTTGGGTTGAACTTAAGGTGCCAAAACCTCTTCATCACTCTTACCACTCTTCTCATATTCCTCCTGCTTTCCCACTGGATTAGCAGACCCTTTCTGTTGCTTGTGAGACATCCTTACCAGCCATTGTACCAGCCTTCCCTCACCTTTGCCTTTGGCACTGGCTGCCACCAGAGTCCCCTGGTGTCCATGCAACTGTTTTGAATAAATCACAAATCATGCCTGTCAGCTTGGCATCAGCTCATTAAGAATGGTAGGGAAAACATTGCTTCTGATGGGCCCAAGTTTATGCTTGGGACAGCAGACCTGTGCACTGTGTGCAGCCTTACCAGAGTGAAAAGGAGTCCTTCAGTCTGCCTGATGACCACTTACTGCTTCTTAAAGAGGCAGACAAGTGGCATGCTTCTGGATTGTTGCAAAAGGTGCTGGTGTTGTGTTCTGTTTATTGTGAGCATAACATTGTTTTAAAGATGAATAGATGATGTCCACATTTTGCTTTATCCACCTTTATCTTTTATCTTTTAAGATGTCCAGAGGAAGAAGAAGAAGTAAAAATGAATGAATCTGATGAGGACAGACGTATTGCTGAGGCCAAGGCATACAGAACTCAGAAATATCAAGGTGTGGTACATTTCCTGTCACTCTGAGAGCTCTGGCATCCTCAAAACTCAGGATGAAATAGTCATGCACCCATACTAGCTGGTGCCTTCCAAGTGGCTCAAGAGACAGAGTCACAGCAGACACAGATAGGGCAGTCTGATGGTATAATGTGAGTGTAGTGAAAAAGAAGCATATTTTTTTCCAAACAATTTAATATTTTTGCTACATTACTATAGCTAAAAAAGAAAAATTAAAATGCATGTTTTCAAAACAAATACTGAATTTCACAGATTAACATCAGGACCAAGTAGTTCCGAGTTTGTGAAAATGCCTTGACTCCTCAAAGTTTTGTGGCTTTATGCTTATTTATGACACTTTGTTTTTTGCTATATTATTTTTGTCTGCAAATATAGCTAATTAAGGATAAATTCTACTTCCTTGGTATCCCTACACCTAACTTCCACATCTTTATACTGCTTTGAGGAGAGAAATTGCAGCAATGTCTGCCCTATTGGGAGCCACAGAGAAGGGCATCCTCTGCTGAAAGTAGGTGTTATTTGATGTTGGGACCCTGAATTGTTAGAACACATGAGCCAAGTGCTTTTCCAGGAGGTAGAACTAATATGTCATTGTGAGTGCATCAGGAGTAACAAGGGCTAGAGAGGGCAGCCAAAGCCACCTCATCAGGGTAGGGCTTTGGCCTAGGCTCTGCCAGGGTGTGTGTTTTAGCTTTCATTTGGACAGACTGTGGGGATGAACTTTGACGAATTTGGGTCTCGGCCACTTAAAAGAAGTTTAACTTGAATTAGCACTTTCTACAAAGCATAAGGAGGTGAATGGGGAGCATGCTTTCCCTGCATTAAAAAATGATGATACAGTTTTCAATTTCACACTGTTGAATTTTGGTTGACAGAATCACTGAGTAACCATGACCAGCAAATCTGCAATTATTTAGAAGAAAAGTTGCGCATCTATGCAGAGCTGGGAGATCTGTGTGGGTTTGACGATGTCCATGTAGAGCCTCACCTACTTATCAAACCCGATTCTGGAGAAACTCCACAGGCTGCTTCCCTGCTGGCAGCAGCACTCAGAGAGGGTGAGTTTACAGTCACAGGGAAGAGTGGGTTGGTGGCTCTTCATGTGGGCAGATATTTTAAGGTAACCAAGTGTAGCCATGCAGCCTGTGTTGCAATTCTGTGAAGTGTCAAGAAGTGGCAGTGTCAAAAATTGCCAAAGCGCATAGAACAAAAATCTGTCCTGTTTATTTTTGTCAGATACAGGAGTGGGTACCTGCCAGATTGTAAAATAATGGATATGTTTAGGGCACAGAATCAAATATAAGGAGGCAGGGGCATGGTGTTAGGTTGTTACCTGTCCCTACAGTATAGCCCTGTGAAGCACAGCAGGGGTTGCAGTATGATATTGCACCTAGTCCCAGACTTTCACCTACCTTGGCTGATTTTGATGTCAGATCAGAATCCTGTATGATCACATACAGAACAAATAAAATTTCTGCTGAGAAACACCTTCCAGAATTGTTGTAGGAGCCCTGCTTTTTCTGCTATCTAACAGGAAGTTGATAGATGGCTGCATCATCTACAGTGCTGTCCTACAAAGGAAGGAAGGGAATGGTATTTGTAGATATTTTGCCCAGCTGGAACTTCAACTAAACTTCTCCTAATGCAGTGGAAACGAGCCCTGGTAAAAATCAAAGTCCTGATTTTAGCATCACCTAAATTGAGAACCTGAGAAATGCTGCTAACAGCATTTCAACCTACAAAGCTTGTGTGTCCTGATTTAGGGCAAATTTCGGAGGAAATCCCAAAAGGGGTCCCTCAAGAAAGCAGATTCAGGCCCCTCCACCTACTGGTTTGGGAAAAGCTTTCCTTGGAGAAAAGTGGAAAAGTGTTTATTTAACAAGCAAAATATTACAAGCATTATAAATTAATAATATTAAACAGTAAAACCTCTTACTGTTCTGAAAAGAAGACAAATTCAGAAAACCTTTATTGTGGGGTGTATCTTGGCTTGCTTAGTCTCTTACCAGTCCTTCACTGGAAAATGCCATGTCTCAGGCCTGGTGGCACACAGGTGTGAGCTCCTGGTGTTTTTCAGTGTTTTTCAGTGTTTTTCTGTGTTTTCAGTCCAGAGCAAGTTTGAACAGTTCCAAGAAAAAGAACAACTACAGTCTGGGGAACTTCTCTGCCCCAGCTAGCTAAACACTAGCTAGAACACTAAAAGCAAAGGAGCTCTCTCATGCTGTCTGTGCTGCAGACAACAGAGTCTGTGAGAAGGAAAGCTAAAGCTTTTACCTCTGTTTTGAATGTATCTGCCTCAGACTTTCCACTTCTTCTTCTTTTCCCCCCTTCACTTACAGATCTAGTTTTAGAGGTGTAAATCTTGTTTCTTCGTTAAATAAATGAATGGGGAGAAAATTCAGCATCATAAATCACCCCAGGACACTTGGTTTTCATCATAATTATAAAATCAAAGAGCATTTTATTGGTAAAAATGGATTAAACTTGTGTAGGATACTGTAAGTCAGTGATAAAACAGAAAATACTTAACATGGAAGCCTATAGTTATTACACACCTTATTCTGCCCACTTTTTTATTTCTCACTTTCTCTCATGCTGTTGTTGATGTTGATAATGTCTTGGATTTCAGGACTCTAGAACACTCTGTAGGAGCTTACAGTTGTTTACATTGTAGACAATTTGTGGGAATCGTTTTCCATGATGGAAATACTAAGTTCCTGAGCTAATAGCAGACTCTATGGGAATAAAGCATTGCTCAGAGTAGAGAAGGACAGAATTACAAAGTGCTTAAGCAAATTAGATCTACATAAATCCATGAGATGAG
The DNA here is from genome assembly GCF_903797595.1 of Erithacus rubecula. Lineage (NCBI taxonomy): Eukaryota > Metazoa > Chordata > Aves > Passeriformes > Muscicapidae > Erithacus > Erithacus rubecula. Next base: position 8,838,717 of record NC_136661.1, read on the forward strand.
ATGGGATAAATTCAAGGCTTCTCAACAAGCTGTCAGCTTTGAAAGTCATAATGATCAGGAGAGGGTCCTGATGACTTGAAGAAAGCAAACCTCACACTCCAAGAAGGAATATATAGAGAACGAAAAAACAGTCAGTCTCACCAGCATTTCTGAGATAATCCACTTGGAAGGCATTTCCAAGAATCTGAAAGACAGGAAGATGATTTGGAACAGCTGTCACGGATTAATTAGGATGAGTTGTATCTGACTAACCTGACAGGTTTTATGATAAGAGAAGAGTGCATGTTGGTTGCCTTGACATCTCTCAGACCTTCAACACTCTGCAATAGCTGTCATGTCCTTAAATGTGAATTGATGTAAACTGCTTAACTGGAAGGCAGGCTGGACTGCTGGGCTGAAAAGGTCAGTCACAGGAAGTCCAGTCAGTATCATTTTATTAGGGAATTCTCTTAGGGGTGTTTACTGAGACCAGTAGTGTTTAATATATTTATTCAGGCAGTTAACCTCACGATTGAGTACATTCTTAGCAAGCTCATGACTGTCATTGAATGAGGTGGAGCATTCTGTGAGCTGGAGACACCTCTACAGATTGGGAAAATGGGCCAAGAGGATCACCTAGACATTCAACAAAGACAAATGCCAAGTTCTGCATCTCAGGTGATGCAGTCACATCTGTTGGTACAGGCTGGACACTGATTAGGGAGAAAATACCTTTGCAGAAATGGACCTGGGAGTCCTACTCAACAGCAGGTTGACCATGAGGCAGCAGTTGCCCTTTTGGCAAAGATGGCCAACTACTTCCTGGGCTGCTGTAGTAGGAGGAGAGTTGCCAGCAAGTTGAGGAAGGAGATTCTTCCTCTGCTTAACTCTGGTGAGTTCTATCTGGACTTCCATGACGAATGCAGTACTTTCCCTGGGCAAGACAGATATTGACAAAGTAGAGCAAAGCCAGTGAAGGGCACCAGGATGACTAGAGGGCTGGAGGACACAACATCAGAAGAGAAGCTGAGGTAGCTGGCTTGCAGGAATCTCATTACTGTTCACAACAGCTTAATGAGAGAATATAGAGAAGACAGATTTTTTGCAGAGGCGCATGACAATAAAAGAACACATGGACAAAAGACAATAACCCTGTAGTGAAACACAGGCAATTCCAGTTAACTGAAGTTTCCATCTTTGGATGTGTTAAAGACTTGTGTGTGCAAAGCTCTGAGCAGCATAGTTTGACCTTGGTCAAGACTGACCAGGTTTGAGGTAAGTGTAGGGCAGGTGACCTCTGAAAGTCCCTCACATGCTATATTATTCCATGGTCAATCAACTCTATGTCACTGATTCATGCATTAAGGAGCTAGTTAAGGGGCCTCTGTAATTCTGCATGTTTTTCCTCTTCAGTTGAAAGTCTCCATGTCGCTGTAACATCACAAGTGAGTGAAACAGACAGATCACCAGGGGAAAGTACTGAGGAATTAAGTGTGAAGGATGAATTCACTGCCAATGAAATAGTGGAATCTGTTCCGGCTGGTGAGTAAAATTTGATGCTAAATCAAATTTGATGTTAAATCTTCAGAGTGCTAAAATAATGGACACTGGATTGGTTTTTTGGAAAGCCTCCATGGTCTAGGACAGAATCAATAGAAAATAATGTAATGAAACTTGTCTTTGAGCTCAGATAGTGTAAATTGTTATATAACTTCAATGAATGTACACATTCTTGTCATTGTTGTCCAGCTCTGCATCAAGTCTATATTGCAGTATAGGCCATTTCTCTTTTTCTGAGGAGGCTTGAAACCTGGGATTGATATTCCAATAATTTCAGGTGCAAAAAGTAGTGTTAATTTCTCACAACAAAATTGCGAATAAAGTTATGTAAAAAACATTGCAACAGAGCATTTTTAGTGTTATGGTTACACTTATCTCCAAACTTTCATAAATGAAGTAGCGCTAATTTGTAAGGTAGAAAAACTGGATTTTGCCATGTGTGCCATCCTGGCTTGAAATTTGTTTTTTGCCAGCCTAGGATCCATTATGTAACTACAGACTATGAAAATCACTTTCTCATCATCCTGAGTAGCTGAAAAAAGCATGCTTTGTTTTTCTAGTCAGGATATGCTTCCATACCTTTCTTTAGCATTTTCTTGGGGCTTTATTTGTTAGATGCAGAAAGAGAAGAAATTGAAGAATCACCAGAAACTGATCTCAGTGTTGAAAAGGAAACAACAGGGGCCAATCTTGAGGATAAGGTATGGTAACCAGTTTTTCTTCCTGCTTTGCACACAGCAGTTTGGGCATGGTGCATGTACATGCTATTCACAGTTTTATGGGGAATTTCACTCAGATCCAGGTAATTCAGTCTAATAGAGGTCACTGCAATTACTAATAAAATTTTGAAAAGCAGTCATATATAATCCAAGCACAGAATGATTTTCCTGCAAGGCTTAAGATCAGTGAGTTGTAATAACAGGCAGTGTTTTCAAACTGCTTGTATGGGCTGCTTACAAGCATGGGTCTCTGCTGTCATCATTCAATAGATGCCTATCTATGGAGCTGGAGTAGTATTCCCTCTACTCCCTCCTCCTGTGAACACGATGATAAAAGTCTCCTGCAGTGACAGAACCCTCAGCTAATGCAAGGAAGACTTGTGCATAGGAAGAACTTTGTCCTGAGAACAAGCATATAAGATAGGATGGGTATTTTTACACTAGCTTGCTTCAGTATTTTGAATCAAAACAAAATGTAGCAATTAGAGAATAGAACAGAAAGTGTTCATTTTCCAAAGTCCTATAGCTGATAAGCAAATCTGCTGAGAAAAACAGAACCAAAAATCAGTTCTAGACAAAACAGGAATGACAAATTTTATGTGGAAACAGAGTGTTGGAGTAAGCAACATGGTTTACTGTGTGGAGTAATAGCATAGTTCTTAGGTGGAGAATAAGAACCACAAGAGGAATAAAGGGGAGAGAGAAGAATATGAGATACAGAACTTGTAATGGAAAGAAAACTTTGCTTGAAAGTTTCGCTTTTACATATTGTCTTTGCATCAGGTCTGAAAGAGGGCTTGTGTGCCTGAAAACTTTTGTTTGTTTACTTGTTTTCTATATTCCTAACACACTAATAGCTCTATAACCTCACCTTATGCTTACCTCTATTTATCCCAGTGCTGATATAAGAGAGCAGGAGGAAGAATATGAGTGGAAAAATTGAGAACAAAAGTCCAAGTGAGGGAGCAGAGAAGCTAGGTGAAGAGGAATAGAACCTAGAGAGGGTAGAGGAGGTCAGATATATCCCATTAAAAATTACAGTAGCTCCACTTAAAAACTTCACTATTGGGATTACAGAGAAGGTAGAGCTGGGCTTTTTTCATAGGTGCACAACATAAGGATGAGTATTGAAGATTACAAGTTGCAGTAAGGGAAATTCTGAGTGTATGTGAGGAAAAAAAAATGAGTGCGAGGATGATCAAAGAGCAATGTTTGTCCAAAGAGGTTGTGGGGGTCTCTACCCTTGGAGGTTTCCTGGATTTTACTGAATCTGACTATAGAAGGCCTTTGGCAACCTCCTCTAACTTTGAAGCTATGCTTACTCATTAAGCTGGAGGGACCAGCATCCTCTGTCCCTCAGCAACTCTTCTACCCTAAGTCATTATCCAATTATTTACGGTCTATTACTTAGGCAAGGCACATTCTGATCCCATGTCAGAATCAGGCTTACCAGGAGGTGGCAGAGTGAGCAAAGAAAAGAGGCAAAGCAAAGCAAAGCTTTACAGGGAGGTGAGCATGCAGTCCCAGGGTTGAGGGTCCCAGCTCTGGACTCAGCTTGGGAAAACAGGACAAAGAACAGGGTGGCAAGAGCTCCCAGCCTGGAGGTTAGATACTGGAAGGAAGAGCATTGTCCCTGCAACATGAGTGACAGCTGTGGGAGGTGATCTCCACCTTGTCTCTCCTGCCCCTGCTTTATGAGTGTATCTCTGTGAGCATTGTCCAAAGCGCAGTGCAGCCTGCCCTGGAATCTGACTGTCCTCATCTCTCTGAATCGAGGTTCAGGAGCAGCAGCATAGAGATGGTGGTGGCCTTCAGCACAGTTAAACACTTGAAGTTACTGCTTCTCTCCTAGCTGGACTTGCAGGGCTTGTGCCAGCTTAGCTAAACCTGCCTCAGCCCATGTCCTAGTGCTCAAGTGGTGCTGCAGTGAGGGCACCATGGGCACTGGGACTAGCCACTTGCAACTCCTTGGTCAAGCCAATGCCAGATAAACCCTCCCCCTGTGCAAATCTGTTTTCAAATTAGAAAGGGCTTAAAAACCTGAAAGAAACCCTGCTCTTGTTCAGTGCACAGGCTCTCCTTTGTAGGGTCTTCCTCACCCTTCCAGCATTACCTTCTTTCTCTCCCTCTTGGCCCTGTGCTGCCTCCTTACCAGCTGCTCACTGTCCAGCTAAGGAAAAGCAGAGCTATCTTGATTCCATCCTTGTGCTGCACAGAGACATCCGTGCAAAATCCACTGCTTTTACAGCAGAGCTGAGCTTTTCTATGGCTTGTGGATGCAGTGAGGAGGAGGGGCAATGGATTGAAATAATGAAGAAAGATAATGAGAGAAAGAGTAGCAGAGGAAACGATGCAGCTGGTACTCCTTTTGCCCCATGGGTGTCTCTGTTGGGTTATATTTAGTGGGCTGGTCTTTCTCATTTTCATTTTCATTTATTGCATCTAAACGTAGCAGATGCCTTGCTCTCTGTGGTGGAAAATGAGACTCAGTGGAGAACTTAAGAGAATCAGAGAGAAAACAAATATTCCCCAAACTCTCCTTTGCGTCTTTGGAAAAGAAAAAGAGAAAAATCATACAGGAAGTCTTTTCAGCATAGTCTCAGACAGTATTGTGTTTGAAACAGTCCCCACCATTTCACCTTATCTTTCTCAGAGGAACTGTTCTTCATGCTGAAGGGATTATGGGTAGCTTCACCCACAATTTAGTCAGCTTCTCAGGAAAAGGGAGCAGGATGGAAAGTGTGAAGCGGCTGTGCCTTGCTGCAGATGACAGTAGTGACCATGCTGGTGCCTCTTGTAGAGTGTACTGGGCACAGCATCTCACAGGACACCTAAGGTATTTTTTGTGATTCATTAGCATGACTTCTTTCTAGTTTCTTAGAACGTTATTATCTTTATTTTTGAAGAGTCTTATGCTATTTCATCCTACTGTGCTGTACAGAAGTCTGGTTGTTGTGTTTCAAAATTGTCAAGTAATCAAAGAGTGAATTGAATATATTTTCTTTGTAGCATTACTCATAAGGCATTAAAATTGTGGATGAAATAGTTTTATTTGTACATTTGTGTTCAGAATATGCAGTAATTTCCATGGAAACTCCATTACTGATGAATTATTAGTTTTAATAGATTGTTGCTTCTGTCTTTTTAATACACCCACATAAAGGGTTGACTCAGTACACATTTTGTAGCCATATGTCTCCACTAGTTTAAAAAAATCCCCTAGATTATACAATTTTAAAATTTAAAACAACATTTTAAAGCTACATATGTTTATTTTAGGGAGCAAGTATGAATTTTTCAGGATCTACAGGGACAGAGGTGAGTTAATTTAAAACACAGACAGAACATAGTAACTATTTAGTTAACAGTGGTCAAACCTTTGAAAATCTTCTCTTTTATTTTCTAGATTATACAAGCAATCCAGAATTTAACCCGTCTCTTATACAGCATGCAGGTGACTACTCCACTACTAACTTCAGAGAGCAATTAATTTGTCCTAATAATTTAAAGATTTGTTTTCATGTTGTCCTACTTTTAGACATTATGTTAATTGATACTGATCTCTACTGACTGTTGCATAAGTTGTCACAGAATATAGCTCTATTCTACATCATTGGTAAGTTTCTTTTAAGAACTGAGTAGTATTAACTTGCTTGGAGATCAGTCCCTCTCCCAAAAGAGGATGTCTGTACAGTCCAAAAACCTAACAGGAAAATGAAATCATGTCATTCCACATATGGATTTCTGAAATTATAGTTCAAAAAATTGGAAAAAATTTGTATTTTGATTAGACTGTTCTGCTGGCTAGTAGTAAGCAGTAACTTTGCCAGGTAGCTCAGGTAGCAAGCTCAGTTCATTTTTGATTTTTAAATCACACTTACTTTATATATTCTGTAAGATCTACTTCTTAGTCTGAAATATTTGCTTCTTTTATGCTAAGTTTGAAGGTCTTAACTTACTTCTTATTTAGCTGCAGTTTTATAATTCTATTTTTAAATGTTTCATGTGAGTATACTTAATTTTTAGACCCTATTGACCTTAGCATATTTCATAGTAATCCTGGACACCTTGGGCTTAGCAGTTAAGTGTATTGAAGCAATGCAAAAGCAAAATAAAAATCTTGTAATTCAGGCAAAATTTTTGAGTCATTGAAAAACAAAAAGGGACACTAAAGAGAGGTTTGGGATCATGCCTTTAATTGCTGAGACCATGAATGGACAGTTAGGTGCCAAACAAGCAGAGGATCTCGTCCTGTTTGCAAATCACTGGAACTGACCCAATACTGGAGGAAGAGCCAAGTAAAGTGCAGATGGCACATTGCATGAAGTTAAAAACTTTCCAGGGTGGACAGCATGGGGTTGTGGGGCTATGTGGAATGTCTGCTGAAATAGATTCCCATGTCAGCTCTTGAACATAAGCAGTGCAATAAGTGCCTCAATAGATCTAGGGTTTTCTTCCTCTTAATCCCAGCTGTTTGCTTTTGTGTCACTGGAGGATGTCACAACCTTTAATGCAAACAGTGTGACAACAATGTTGTGAAGGATGGAATATAGAGCTCTGGGCTGTAATACAGGAACATCAGACCTGAAGCCCCTACTGTAGTGCAGGTTTGTGCTTGCACTGAGGCCTTGGTCAGGTGTGTGTAGTACAGTCCTGGTGGCATGGCATACTGGCAGGTGCCTGTAGGACTGATGTTAGCTGGACTGCAATGTTGCAGGTTAGCAAGGAGAGCCTTAAAGTCAGCATGAGCTCTGCTAGAAACAATGCAGTTTTATGTGTGTAAAGCACAGCTGTGTTAGGAATTCTTGGGTGAGTACAGCATTCCCAATGCCTTATTGCCCTCTTCAACCATGAAATATTGTTTTTCCTATGTGTCTTTACTTCCTCTGACAGAACATGACCCCAGCTGTAATTGAAATGCATATGCACAGCTGTAACATAAACATGTATAATAATACCAAGTGTAAACCAGAAGCTTTGTTAGTAGTGCACAAAAGAGTAGAGTTTTATTTTAGAAATACCTCTCTGTAAAGGCATTACCACAGAATTTTCTTTATTTGCTTGAGGAATAACGTCTCCCTAAAAACGGAAGCATTTTTATATAATGATTCTGTGTAAAATCACAGACATGGATTAATGCTGATATTTAAACATTTGTGTCTGATTTTGTTGCGGTGCCTAGGCAGCACTAGCTATCCAGGACAGCCACAAAGAGCTCCATAGGTTACTACTGCAAGAGAATGAGAAGACCGGTCGGAGCCACGGCTCTCGGCTAAACCTCGTTTTGGAACAAGAGAAATATCGGAATCTGGAGAAGCAAAGGGTGGAGCTGGCGGACACGGACAAGCTGAAGCAGCAGTTCCAGCAGGAGCAGCAGCGGTGGCTGCGCGAGTGTGAGCAGCGGCAGCGGGAGCAGGAGGCGCGGCAGAGCCGGATGGCGCAGCGGCAGCGGCACTGCGAGTGCGAGGAGCGGCTGCTGGAGCAGGGCCGGCAGGCGCTGGCGCTGCAGCTGCACGAGTACCAGCAGAGCCTGGAGAGGCTCCAGGAGGGACAGGAAATGGTGGAGAGAGAAAGAGAAAATGTGAAAATGCAGAGGAAACTGGTGTGGCACTGGAAGCACGGTCAGCAAAACAGCCTGTTTTCACGCACAGGGGACTATGAGGTTTGTGCTTTCCTGCTGTAATTACACCCCTGACTGCATTCCTAGGAACCTGCCTTGACAATAGGCCAGGATGTTTGTTGGATCTTAATGTAATGAGTGAGCATGTGGGAAGGTGAGATACAGGCATATCCAAGATTCTTTGAATCTCATGAAGTTTAAGCAGGGAAAGTGCGAAGTCCTGCCACTGGGAAGGAGCAACCTCATGCATGGGTAGTTAATGGGGATACCAACTGGAGATCAGCTTGACTCTACAGCTGCCTGAAAGGAGGTTGTGGCAAGATGGGAGTCAGCTTCTTTCCCAGTTAACTAGTAAAAGGACAAGAGGAAATGGCCTCAAGCTGTGACTGGGAACGTTTGGTGTGGATGTTGGGAAGAATTTCCTTGCTGAAAGGGTGGTTAGGCATTGAAACAGGCTGCCTAGGGAGGTGGTGGAGTCACCACCCCTGGAAGTGTTCAGAAAGCAACTGGACATGGTAGTTAGTGATATATTTAGTTGATGTGATGGTGGTGTGTTGGGTCAAAGGCTGGACTCAATGATCTTGGAGATCTTTTCCAGCCTTTATGAATCTATGATTCTGTGAAAAGGACCTGAGAGTCCTGGAGTAGAACATGAGCAAACAATGTAGGTCAAATGCTAGTAGGTCAAATGAAGGGAGCCTTCCTTTCTGCTCTGGACACACCTGGAATCTGGCTCTCCCAGTACAAGAAAGGCATAGAGCTCTGGGGAGGAGAGGAGGTAGACACAGGAGGATGGATGTCTGGTGAAGTGCCTGTTTGAGAAGCAGGGACATCTGTCCAGTAAGGAAAGGCTGAGAGGATTCAGTCCAGAGAAGATGCGATTCTTATCAATGGGGCTCCTTCTAATGTATAAAAATACCTAAATGGAGGTTCTAAGGGTGATGGAGCCAGGTTCTTTCCAGTGGCACCCAGTGACAGAACTAGAGGCAATGGACACAAACAGAAACACAGAAGATTTGTTTTGAAATGTCAGAAAACTCTCTTTTCTTGTGATGGTGATGGAGTCCTGGCCCAGGGAAGCTGTGTGGAGTCTCCATTATTGGAGATATTCAGAAACCACCTGGACATGGTCCTTGGCAACTGTCTCTATGTGGCCCTGTTTCAGCAGGGTTGGTTAGACCAGATGTCTTCTAGAGGTCCTTTCCAATCGCAACCATTCTGTGATTTTAAGCTGGATACCTTACAAAACCCAAACTTGGGCAGATATTTATTAAACAGAGAAGACAGAAATTATAAATATGAGAATCTATGTTTTATTCTGCTTTGGTACTGTGTTTGTAAGATACATTGTGTCTCTGCATCTTGTAGGAAAATTAAATTGTTGTAATGCTTAAGCATAGAAAGTGCTTAATGAAGTTTTAGGCAGCTGTTTTCTTCCTGGCCTACTATCTCCAGGGAGAAAAAGGTACACTTCCAGGAGTAACAAACACCAGGCTGTTGTGAACCCCACTGCTGCCCCATTGCCCAAAGCAACCAGCCCCCTAGAGGAAGAGTTTGGTGTGGGGCTCCATCCCTGACAGTGTAAATCCTTGGAGATGCTTATTGTTTGGAGGTACAACTTAAAGAAGCCACAAAGCTGCTTAAGTGTTCAATACTAAAAACGATTAGGTTTTTGTTAAGGATGAAGGATGCAGTCTGGCTCTGAACTCAGCTGTCTGAGTGCTCACCTACCAGGCAGGTCTTCATCTCTAATACCTGCGTGGTGGGTGTGGTCTTGATTTCCATAACTGTTCTCTAAAGCACCTGAAAATCAAAACATTTTGTCTGGCTTCTCCACGTATGGAAAGTTCACTGACCCAAAAAACTTTTTTTTTCCTCTCAGGTTTTTGTTCTCACAAGAAAACCTGTAGAGCCTTTCTTTAAGCCATCACCTCCATAGTTTTTCAGGTGGCAACTCACCCATAACAGGCAGAGACCATTTGGCATCTAAGATTGTGCCTGCAGGAGGGGGTAAAGGATTGGCCTCTGACCTCCCCCTTTTCATCTGGCTTTTGTGAACACTGTGTGAACGTGACTTACCCATGTATGCTTGCTAGCCCAAACGAAACCACTTTCTACTAGCATAGCATGTGCTGCAGTTTTGACTTGTTTGGCAGTGCTTAAGAAGCGCTGATAAAACAAAATTAAGTGCTTAAGAACCAATGATAAAACCAAAACTGAAATTCCAGCTTTGATGGACGTGATTTCTGAAATCTTTCGAGGAGGGGAAGTTGAAGGATAATAGTCTGGTAGAGGCATATCAGGATTGCACAGAGAGGCAAAATAATTAAATGCTGAGTGTCAGAAAGTAGTAGTTTTTGTTATCTAATATTTAATTTGTAAGGCTACTTGTATTTTTTTTTTCAAGTAGACTACATGACTTTGAATCCATCCAGACCTTAAGGTTTTCTTTCTCCCGTGTTCCCACTACCATATTCCTTGCAGCAGTGGAACAGATAGAGTGATTTTGAGTCAGCTGGTATTCCAAGCCCAGTGTTTTTGTATTAAGCTCAACCTATGCAGTAACTCACTCTAATACTCCTGCTTTTTTTTCTTTTTTTTTTTCTTTCTTTTTTTCTTTTGTGTGTGTGTGTGTGTATGTGAGAGAGAGAGAGAGATTGTCTTAATAAACACCTGCAGACAAAGAGTCTGCAGGAGTTGCATTTTCTGCCCTTGGGAGCCATGGCTTGCTTGCTAAAGCTGCTTGCCATCATCAGTTTGACTGCCACAGCCCTGTTCTCTGTGATTGCCTGTCTATGTGAGGTACAGTGTTATTTTTGGATTGCAGGGTACACAGATTTATATATGGGAAGTGGTACCTTGTTGAACCATGAGGCAAAATATTAACTCTCTGGAAGTAGTCAGCAGAGCTCAGTGCATCCCATTTAGCGGTCCTTTTTGTCTGTTATTTTGCAGTTATTACTTCTTTTGAGGTAAGACCAGATCTGCTAACGTTATTGCTGTTTATTCCTGAATGCATATCAAATTTAATGTGTTTAGAGGTTAACTTCTGCCAGATTAGATGACTGTGGGCTATGAATTCCCATACTGTCTGTCAATCAATCTTCTGCATCCTGTTATAAGGATTCTTCAGGATGATGCTCCTAGTCATACACTTTAGTTTTATATAGTGAGAGGCAGGGAGCTGGACTCCATGATCTCTATGAGTCCCTTCCAACTTGACATACTGTGTGATTCTCTGGTTCTCTTCCTTATCAAAGGTAAAAATACAATTCTCTGTTATGTTTTTTGTTGTTTTTTCCCTCCTTCTGGAGATAGTGGGACATAATCAATTGGACAGTTTACACGGTGAAAATGAATTCCATTTCAATGAAGCTGTAGTGTGTGTGTCTCTAGGCAGAATCAACAAATCAGATTCTTCTCTCATTTATGAGGATGGTTTGTATGGGATGAATATCTCAGGTTCTTAGGTAGCAGGGACTAATGAAAATCAGGTGGACATCAAAATGGACACTTCTTGTCAGCCAGCAGTAACCAGTGCACTGTGAAAATCCATTAGTCCTTACCAGCAGATGTCTTTTACCTGCAAAAGCAAAAAGAATTCTTTTGATAATGGTAATTAATGAGTCATTTAATTAAGAAGTAGTACAGGCAGTTTGCCCCCCCTCTCTGGCTGAACAGTCCTAGGAACAAAGACAGCTGGTAGTGGTGGAAGCAAGAAATTCTAATAAAACAATTGTGTGCTTCTTTGCAAGATTCTTATTTATAGGTGAGAAAATAAGCAGAATTACAGAAAATTACTGAAAGACCCACAAAACTCTTTTTTTTGGTCTGCATAATAGTACTCAGAATGTTTTAATCTTTTCCTAATGCTTTTTGACCTTGTTTTGTGAGCAGAAATCACTTTTTCAAGTGCATTTTATTGATTGATTGAGAACATATATTACTTGAAAATGCATTACTTGATGATTTCTGGTTAGAATAGCTTTTGACTTAATGTCTTAGAATGATAATCAGTGTTCAAGCACCTGTTTCTTTCTCCATTGTGGAATGAAAATATCTTGGAAGATCTGTGGATAGACAATTGTATAACTTCTAAGGAATAATGTAAACTTAGAAATGTTACATTACCAGCTCTTGTTGCATTACCTTTCTTTATTCTTGCATTTTACTGGTACCCCTAAAGACATATAAGGCTGCGTGGTAGTTACTGGTGGTGGCTACCAAAATGAGTGGAAGAGGTCCTATCTAACCACTGCATCCACTGAAAATTTCTCAAAGGTCTTAAAAACTTATGAGAAACTGTGAACTGCCTGGGGTTTATATCTCACATTGCACAATATTAGTTTTGATCTAACTTCTTTCATTAGTGTGAGATGTGGAGCAGGATTGAAAAACACAACAGCTAAAAGTCTTGGGGGCCAAAGGTGCACTTTTGTTGCAACAGATTAAATAAACTGGTGGGGTTTTCTGCACGGTTATAATTTCAGGAGACATGACATGTCACCATTGCAGCAGTGCTTGAGCTCCCATTTTTCTGCAGCTGGTGGTGCTGAATAACTTCTGTTCTCACACCAGCTTCATACAGGTCAGGTCACAGCAAAGACCAGTGGGCAGTAGAATTAGGAATTAAAAACATACCCAGGTACAATTGTTAATTGTCTTACATGTGTGATTAAGGAACCAGTATAGCCTTACTAGTCTTTGGTATATGGATTGCCAAAATAGTATGTTATCAAAGGTAGGGCAGGCTAGTCACATCACCACAACAGCAAACCAAGTTGATTAGTAAAAGAGATTAATATTTCTAAAAATGCCTGAATAAATAGCCTGATGAAACTTGTTCTAGTTTGACTGTGGTTGTCATTTTATTTATAGGTTAGCTAAGCTAGTGCAAATTTGAAAAGGAACACAAATGTGGGTTTAAACCCCTCAAAAGTGGCTTAGCTTGCACTGGCAAACATACAGGTAGAAGCTAACCAGGATACTTTCTTTTGAGCCCACATGAGAGGATGAGAGTTTTTTAATTAAACTGGGTTGTACCCGTTTGATTGCACTGATTCTAAGATAAGCTGGTGGAGCTTCTGTGTCTCAACACACAACGGACCAGCTTTGTGTTCAGCTGTTGTCAACACATACTGTATAGACATGCTTATCTTGTCCTGTTAACAGGGCACCAGGACAGTCCCAGTACTGTTGGGAACAGGCTCTGGCTACAGAGCCTGCCCAAGAGGCCAGTGTAAGTCTCTCTGACCAAACTGTGTTGGCAAAATGTGCAGTTACTGCCCAGGTGGTGCCACAAGACACCTTATACAAAGGATGGAAGCAAATCCTTGCATTCTGATGGTTCAGATGATGCTGTGAAGCCTGCCACTGCATTGCTGGAGCAGGGCTGGGCTGGAAGCCTCCCCCCAGAAAGATGTGACATCACATTCTATGGTTGCATTTCTGATTCAGAAGCTGACAACAATTTTATGCAGTGTATGAGTCTGCATGATTCAGACTGGCTTCTGTCTTGCATCTGTCACTGTACAGGGAGATGCTGGAGAATGAGAAGAGTGCTGAACTTCCCCAAAGGACTCTGCATGTGGAAATAATGCAAATCTCTTATTTTCCTTAGCAACGTTAATCAAATTGAATAATACAAACATTTCATACTAGGAAACTGTTTTCCTTTTCCTTGAGTATTTTTGGTCATATTTCCATCACCAGAGAGTTTTGCAGAGTTTCAGAAAATCTCCAGCCTTGTGCCTCTTCTTCCTGACACCTCCGCAGGATATAGTCAGATCCAATAATCTTGAATTAAAACTTAAATGCAATGAGGGAAAGAACTTAAAAATTAGTTGAAATCTTCAGTATTTTCAGGTGGATGAATGTTTCATGGCATTTTTGTGCATTTTCCAGCTAGTTTTTTGTATAAAGTCTCATAGTCATCTTTCAAAAAATATTCTTAAATAATTAGTCAGTGTAGAACTAAGAAACAAATACTGAGTATGGTTTACTGCTGATACCCACTTACCACATACATACATGACCGGACATAATATATAGTTGAAGTTTTGTGTGTATACAAAAGGAATTTCTTGGGTTTGACTAACTTTCCAAGAATTATTAGCTATTTTGTAAGAAATCTTCTCTCTCAAATAAAACCCCTTAAATTATTTAAAGAGTAGCACCATCTAGACTAATTTCCAGGGAGTTAATCATACAGTATTCTACCATATATTCAATTAAGCTTCACAAATACACAGAAATGGAAAGGGCTCCCTTACTCCTGTGCATAATTTTCCATTCATATTTCCTAAGGTAAGACATAGGTCTCTTCACATAGCTAACATCATGATTATATATCATGGGAGGGAACTTTAGTAAAGACCTTCAGGCAAGTTCCCACAAAGCTGAAACTGGCATAAGTAACCTCACTAGAAAAGGTGTGTCAGTCAACAGGAGGAAAATATGATTGAAAGAAAAATGTGTTAATGCTTTACAATAATGGTGATGAAATTATCTGCATGAAAGAAGAAAGTACTTCAGCTAATTAGGAAGGAGGGGAAGTATAGGTTTTGTGCCAACTAGACTGAGAATTGAATAAATTAGTCTTGCATTTAATTGACATGTCAGGTTTACTAGCCAAAGTTATGCCAAAGGATTTACCTATGGATTCACCTCTTTGATTTCAGAAATCAATGCAATTTTAATTCTTCTAAGCTTTGAAGCAAATAGCAATGTTTGCTGCTGCTACCTTAACTTCATTTATTCAGATGTTGTAGCTACAGAAATAGAATTGAAAAGTAATAGATCTGGAAAACCACTGAAACTTGAATGTGGGAAGGTTTTGCCTCAGACATTTAGTATGAAGGATCTATACATGTGATGCAGTGAAAAACATCGTTTAAATCTTTATGGGGAGCATAGGAAAACCTGTGATCATAAACAGCCAAATGCACAGCCAAGGAACAAAGATAGGACTCTATTTAGCTAATGTAATTTAAATCTTCTTTAATGGACAGAAAGTTGTACATATATGCATATAAGCAAATGAGATAGTTGATTTTGGAAAAAGAATTCATTTTTAGTGGCTTTCATCAAAGTAAATGGTTTCTAGAGATCTAAAATATTTAATTTGTGACAGAAAAAGCAATTCCAGAAACAATGTGTAGTATCCTGTAACTCCTTATAGTTTATATGAAATATCCTTCCTATACCTTAAGGCGGATTATGCTAATTGTGATTACTTTGTTGAATCTGTTCTTAAAACTGTATATCAGATTCATTTGCTTTGGTTTCCCTTTGTTGAATTACTTGGCATTTAGAACAGTGCAGTTTTGCTGGTTTCAGCTGGGGTAGAGTTAATTTTCTTCTCAGTGTCTGGCATGGGGCTGTGTTTTGGATTTGTGCTGAACACAGGGTTGATATACAGAGATGTTTTTGTTATTGCTGAGCAGGGCTTGCACAGAGCCAAGGCCTTTTCTGCTTTGGTACAGCCACACTGGTGAGGGGACTGGCAGGTTGGGAAGAGACAGAGCCAAGACAGATGACCCAAACTGACCAAAGGGATGTTCCAGACCATGTGGCACCAAGCTCAGTGCATGAAGTGGGGGAAAGAAGCAGGAAAGCTGAGGGGACATTTGTGGAGCTGTCATTTGTCTTCCCAAGTAACCAAGTGAGCTGGGCATGGTGGAGCCCTGCTCTCCTGGAGATGGCTGAACACCTGCCTGCTTATGGGAAGCACTGAATTAATTCCTTGGTTTGTTTTGCTTGTGTGCACAGCCCTTGTTTTCCCTATTAAACTGTCCTTAAACAGCCCATGAGTTCTCCAGCTTTCACCCTTCTGATTTTCTCCCCAATAATTTCAGTAGGTGAGGGAGCAAGAGGCTGTGTGGGGTTTGGTTTTTGGCTGGTTAAACCACCACTAAGGCTACTTAAGCTAAAGTTGTGGCCTAATGACATTGCATAAAAGTGCCTGCTTTATGTTTGCATCAGGGAAGTTGAGAACAGTAGTCCTGGCTCTTTTCTAATAATTGTGCTAATGTGAATTTGTTGCAGTCAGGAGACATATACAATGTAAAATTAATGCAAATGTGAAAAAACAAGTGAAAAATGCTTTGCACTGCAGTGTTAAAAAGCCAGCTGTAGTGGTACAGGCTCTTTGTCTCGAGACTGGATTTTGGCAAGGATCAAATCTCAGTAACTCAGGGAGTTATTCAGATGCAGAGCTACTGCTGCCAGCGCTGAAGGTGGCAGATGAAATCCCATGTCGAGGACTTTGCAGAATAAGATTGCTTTCATCATTGGAACCTGGTAAATAATGATTAGCAACATCCCCCCAAAAAGTCACCACATATCTGCATATGTGATCATTGTGATTTAATTTTTATATTGCTTTTGCTGAAAGAACTCCTTCTGAGTACATCTGATTTTTCAGAGCTGGAATGTAACTGAAGGTAAGTTCTGTGTATGCCCATAGAGCACACACTTTATAACAGCAATCTGTGGAGTCAGAGACAGGCCAGTCCCTTACAACTTGCAGAATTGCACGTGAAGATACATTTCAGCCTATTTTTTTTTTGTATGCTTAATAATATTTGTGATAGTGCCATTTTTTTTCATTATCCCATACAGTGATTTTTTTTTGGGTATTTTTACTTGGGAAGAGGAAAGTTTTTAAAAAGCAAAGGATGATATGACACATGGAGCACCCAGTTTGTCAGGGAGCTTCCTGAGTAGGTGTGATATTTTGCATTTATTTAATTTTTTTGTCTTTTTAAATCAATTGGAGCAAATCCAAAGTGATTTTTCTGTGTTCAACATATCCCTACTACTCTTAGTGTGGATGGCTACACAGGTGAAGACAGTCCATTCAGTGCTCAGTGTAAGCTATAATGAGAATAAAATTGAATGGAAATATGTAAGAATATGAAGCTGAGTAACATCAGCACCAGCATCTTCCAAGTTCAAAATCTCATTGATTTATTGGAACAACTAATCTCACACTTTTGACTCTGCGACAGACAAGAGTAAATTTGCCTTTTCTCCATACCACAAAATACTGATTTTCTTGCTCTGCTGAAAGACTTCTGTGTCTCTGAGATACTTGGTGGAAATGAATCAGAGAGGAAGTATTTTTTTTTTAACTCTTTGGAATAATGCTGCTGTTTATTTAAAGCAAGTGGCTAAAGGGATTAAATTGCATAGCAGTGTGATACTGAAGTGAAAAATATGTCATTATGTGTCATCTACAATTAGTGTACTTCGAGTAACACTTGCTTTTCACCTCTGTAGCTGTCAGGTTCTGTTGTTCTGTTACTGATTTTCTCATCTCAAAATACATTTCTCATTTCTGAAAATAACCACAGTAGATGCAGCACTATAACCTAACCCTTTAATTAAGGCAGTTAATGATATTCTGGTTTTCTTTTGTACATTAATGTAAGTAATGCCTATCCTGTGCAATGCCTGCCTGATTTTATTCTTTCTATTATCTTCTCCTTTAGAGTTCATTCATTTGTGGAGAGAAATTTAAAATAGCACACATCTTTAAGGCTGTGAATGAAGTAAAAGAGATTGCCTAATCCTGTCTTTTGAGGAACCACTGGTGCTGGTGCAAATCTGCACACCAAAATCAGACTCTCATTGACTGCAGACATAATAAACAGCAACAGGATGATGCCTGAATCTTTCTTGGTTTTCTCACACCTTATGCTTCCACCAACTAAACTGTGGTGGTTTATGGATTCAGTGGAATTATCTGTGTCAATGAAATCGGAATTGTGTGGATGATCACCCTTATATGCAGATTTATTCTTTACTTAGATTAGCTTTTTCCAGTAGGTAGAGGTTCCAGGAAAGTAGAGGGATGAAAAGAGAACATTTCAAAGCAGAAAATGATGGGCAGAGGGTTTTTAGCCAGACAGCTGATTTATAGTGGGTTGGATCCTGTGCTCCAGCACAGGGATGTACAGAGGTAGGACTTGGTTAGCAAGGAAAGAGGTGATGTCTCAGGAAAAGGGCCACAAAACAACAGCCTTGCTGGTTTTGATGTCAATAAGATTCCTTGGAGGTCTTTGTTTTCACTGGGAAATGCTCTCTGTGGATGGAGACCTGACTGCAGTGCCCTGCTTTAGCACATTAAAATATTTGTATACATTTTGTAATGAAATCTGAAATAGATGCACTAGCCTAAATAAATAATTCATCCTAATAGCTAGAGAAGCTGTTTATGGATGATCAAATTTTGCAAGATACTGAGTATGCAAACACACCCTATAAAACCGTGTAGCTGAATCACCAAGTGTATCTGTCTGGCTTATTTTGAAAAGGACAATCTCATTTTAATTATTTAGTATAATACTTTACATATTCCAAGAAATGGCCTGTAGCATGTTGTGCAAAAATAATGAAGTGTTAGTAATACGAAACCTCCTCAGCATCTGCTGTTAAATATTTATTAAGACACTGGGGAAGATTGTCTGTCTTCTGCTGGTATTCATCACAGGAGCACCCAACTGCCTTGTAATAAATTTCAGTGGCTGCTGCCAAACTGCTAGAGGAGATTTCATAGAGTGTCTTATTCCCCATTGCCAGATGCTGTGGAAAACTTTCTTTTGGGTGTAAAGTTTTAGTGGGGCACTAGAGAAGAGGAGCTGGTGTGGAAGTTGGCTATAGTTTAATCAAATAGGAAGACTTCCAACAGTAACCTGCTGAGATTCCTTGAGTGTTCCTCAAAAGTCCAATCTCGAACTGGATCATAAATGATAAAAATATGTACAATTTTTCTGTATTTGTTCAGGGTCTGTTGAAGAAGAATCAAACCCATATACTTTAAAAGTCATTAAATATATTCCATGATAAAGAATACATGACAGACAGGGAAAGCAGGGCATTTGGCAAGGATTTTTTTTTTGTCTTTATTAATTGAACTTGAAAATTGAAGGCTAATTGTTGCTGACAGAACTGCAGGGAAGCTGTCTTCTGTGCAGAGCAACTTGACATTAAAGCACAGTGCCACTGTGGAGGGGATGAAGGTCTGAGGAAGGCTCCTGCATTAAACATTAATTTAGAGCTGAAAGTGAAAATTATATGAACAGGTGTTTTAAAACTTGTAGTAAAGGTGGTGTAGAAGGAGGAGGTGATGAATTTGGGCTTAAGGGTAAGAGCAGTGCTGCTCATACAAGGGAGAAGTGGGAGCAGAAGTGAGGAAAGTGGATCCAAGTGCTCTCCATGCACTCACAGAAAGCACTTAGTTGTAGGGATATACACACATGCTTATTTGATAATTGTGGGGGTTTATGGCTTTGATGTACAATTTTTCCTTTACCTTTTATGCAAACTGTTTTCACAGTAGTTACATTTTCACAGAGTTTTTGGTGAAAAGTTAAAAAGGGCACTAATTTCAAAATAATCAATTACACTAAACTTACAATGCAAAATTTGGGAAATTTGCAACTTTCCAGTTTTTTCTTGATTATTTCCAAGGACTCCAAGAAGAAAACATGAGCATGTATACCTCCTGCCGAAAACGGATAAAAATGACTGTAATAATACTCAATACACAATCAAAAATTAGTGAATGTTTCCCTCAGTTTTGAGCTTGGGAAAGAACAATGTCTCTGTGACTATGAGATAAGAGGCTTCTCTCAGATATTCACTCTTGTACTAATGCCCGTATTTTTTCTGTATTAATCAACAACCGCAGCTTCTATTAAAGGTTAAGATTAGCATGTAATTGATTTGAAGCAGATGTGTTGCCTGATTTTTTTTCTTGAGCAGCAATTCCATATATTGAGTTAGTGTTCTTCTGCTGGTCTCTCTGAGTTTTGATCTCATCAGCTTTTATGAGAAAGAAGTGGTGGATCTGGTCTGTTGTTGGGAAATTGCCCTATAAAACCAAAGTGCTTAGGAAGAGACCTCAGTTTTTTATAAATTACCTCCCCGTTTTGGCTTTTGTAACAGAGATGTGCCCTTCTGCTACTCAAGAGAATATTTGCTAAAGTCCAGAGCACACTTCTTTATGTTGCACCTGAAAGACTGGCCAAATGCTGGGAACTGAACTGATTTTTTGCCAAGGTCTTTGATATCATGTTTATTTCAAAGTGAAAGAAAACCCCAACAAAACAACCCACAAACAAAGAGAGTCCATGAAATATGAGGCACAGCTAATCAACACACTAGCATCTGTCTGTGGTAACAGCTCAGAAGAAGAGTTTTGATGTGTAAATGTCCCCTTTTGTTTCAAAGGGAATGACTTCATGTTCCAGAGACTGTTTTTTCAGGGTTAATGTTAGCTGTTTCTCTTTTTTTTTTTTTTTTTTTTTTTTTCTGGAGGGAGGGAGATAAAGCCTCACTGCAGTGTTTTATTTTCAGGGTTCGAATTGGGACAGTGGGTGAGGGAAGTGTGGGGATGTGCTGCCTGGCAGCAGAAAGGACAGCTGGTTCATTGTCCCTTGAGTCCTTGGAAGTGCTGTTTGGGTCTGTGACTTTATGGGGTTTCTTTTTCTCCATCAAACATTCCAGCAGGAGTGTTCTTTACTGATGGCAGTTTGTTTTGACTTCAGCCTGCTGGCCAAATGACTTCAGCAGATGATGGGCTAGGAGGAAAGGGTTGCAGCCCTCTTTGTTCACACCCGCACTAGACACCTGAAAGAAGAGCCTGTGGGGGTTTCCCATGTCTCCCCCACTGCTGTCTCTGGGCAGGGGGGTTGCTGTGCCCCTGGAGAGGTGCTCTGTGTGTGTGTGCTGCTGCCCCTGGAGAGGTGCTCTGTGTGGGTGTGCTGCTGCCCTGGGTGGGGCAGTGGCCCCGCGGCGGCGGCTGGTCACGTTCCTTATGATCCTGTGTAGGAAGAGTGTTCTTGGGGTTTTATGGTTCTTTCCTCTTGATCATTTGAGTGCAGCTGTGTTTAATGAGCTGGAAAAGAAGTAGGTCAATAAAACATGTGTTCATTGTTAGCAGAATACCTGTTGGACCACGTGTTTGTCTGTAATTGACCATCTAAAGCTTCAAAGCTAGCACAAAGACAGTTTAATGGGGAATTCATACTTAAATAAATTAATATTAAGCAGAAGCAGACAGCTGTCAGGCAGTCAGCTCTGCCAAGGTGAGACTGTGGGTATTTAATGCACAGACAAATTATGATTTCAATTCAGACCTATTTTTAAGTCTGTCTTATTGATATGCATTAGAAAAACAGCCTGCCAAAAATAGCTTAAAACCCATGTGTTTTAAAAACCAATACAACTGATAACATAGCCATGTAACTAGGTTAAAATTTTAATCAACGCAATCATTTTTAATCAGCATGCTATGAATATGCATGCTGGTGTCAAAGTGACACTGTCAGTATCTGAACTTGAGTTAGTTTTAAAATCTTTTCTTTGGTAAATCCCAGTGTTAGAAATAGTATGTTTATTAGGCCTTAATAAAAGGAAAATGACTGCATCATCATATTACTCCAAAACCTGGAGTATGAATTGGAACTTTATGATAAATGCCATTTCAGTGGAATAAATGTGTATTTTGTGTTTCTTGTGACAAGAATTAGGTCCAAATTGTCTATACCAAACTTCTCTGAAGACTTACAAGGTAAAACCAGAAAACAGAACCTCATTGTTTTACCAAAGATGGCAGCTGCACAAAGAGCAGAAACATGCAGAATAGTGGCAATCCCAGTAATTTTACCATGATTAAAAATCCAGTAGAGTTATGTTATGAGGTATAGACTTTATTCATCATAGACTTTGAATTCCTTCTCTTCTCTGTCTTGTAACAAAAAATCCACCAAAAGCTGCTAAAACTAATTAATGTAAGGTCTCTTTTGAAATAACTCCTCATCTGCTTTTTGTGTAAAGATCTCTTATTTATGAAGGTGGTTGTTTGCCTAAGAAATGCAGCGGCTGCTTTTTCACGGGGTTGGGCTGGTCAAAAGTAAATAACTGCATTACAATTCCCAGACCAAATTTCTTGCCTTACTCAATCAGCTGGGAAACGGATTAGGCTCCTCTTTCCTTAGTAGCTTTTGGAAAAATACTTTTTCCCGGTGTTTTTTTTTTGAGACCCAATAGCAAATTCAGTTCCTGCTATGAAATCAGCTTTATTGAGGTGTGAAGGGCCTGACTTGTTGATGGTGTGTGGGTCTCAACTATCAGTGAAACTGATGGGAATTTTCCTCAAATTTTCAAGGCTTACATATGACTTTTCTATAGCAAGTGTTCTGTTCTGAAGTGGTAGCAGCAGCATCTTGGTTGTTCTAGGGTGATGCCCTGGTGTTCCAGGTGCCCACACCATTGCATGATGCTCCCTTTCTTTCACCAACTGTAAACAATTGAACCTGCAGTATGGAAAATCCACTGCAATTGGTGAAAGTCTTAGTAGGCCTTAAAAAAAAGCAATCAAAACTTGTCATGGTGCCTATCTTGGTGAGGAAAGGGAGAGAGGCTGTGGTGCTTGGAGTTCCCTGGGGAATTGGCTAATGAATCTGCATGGAAACCACTGGGAGCATCATTAGAGACAAAGAGGTGCCGTGGGATTTGCCAGTGGGTTTTTCAGTGGAGCCCATGGGAGTTAGGCTGCCGTTTGCTGTTGAACTGTGATGGCAAATGAGAGCCTGTTACCCTTGAATTCCTTTGAATATCCCAGACCCGGGAGACTTAGCACTGGTTTTTAGGTGTCTGCTTGTGTTTTGCATTATGCATGAGTGCCAGTGTGGGGGATTAAGTAGAGCAGCTCTGCCATTTCAAATAGCAGTGGCCTGAAGCTGATGTGTCAGCTGTCAGTCCAAATGAACTTGGTATCAGTTGTTTAAAGTACATGTAAAACTGAAACCTAACTCTATTTATTATTTCAGAAGGTTAGTGCTTTTGTGAGTCTTCAACATATTTGTTGCTAAAAGTGGCATAAATTGCTCTTCATCTTATGCAGCTTTATTTTGTAAAGAAGGTTGATGTGACAGATCTCAGGCAGTCACAGCAAGGTAATTGTCTGCTCCTTGCCCCATCTTTCTTTTTTTTTTAAATTTTTTTTTCGTTATCTTTTTTTTTTTTTTTTTTTTTTTTTTTTTTTTTTTTTCTCTGTTCTTCCTTTTTAGAAAGTACTGAGAAGTAGAAAAGTATCCAGCCTGGTCTGACCTCAGAGCTAACCCAGCTTTGAAGAAGAGTTTGAATCTGAGGCCCTCTGAGATCACTTCCAACTTCAGTTATCCTGTGATGCTGTGAAACCAGGGTCAGAGCTGAAGGAGGAACACTAAAGGCTTTCTATTCAAAACACAGAGACCTAAGAGGTTTTTTGCCTGGAGTGTTTCTTAGTGCCTTGGTTCTCCTGTCCTTCCCATAATCTTCACTGTGGGCACTCCAGCCTTAACATCAAGAGCTCTGATCCTGAGGGAGAGAGGGGAGGGGTGAAGGGGGTGAAGGAGAAAATCTGTGGCATTTATTTGATGTGGAAGTGCTTACATCCTATGACAACAGACAGGAGGTGAGAGTCAGTGTGACTAATGAGTTGTTTACTTGGCTTTTGCATCCCCCACCCCCCCAGGTACATGGGCTGTTTGTTTTTGTATGTATTGATTTCAGATTCCTGCAGATACCATTCCTTTGTCCTTCACCTTGTCAGCAGTTTGTGAGATACTACTAATCCTGTCTCTTAGTGCTGTGAAAAAGGCAGGGTAGTTAGGATGCAGAATGCTACTTTTTTTCCCCATCTAACAGTACCATGTTTTCAGCCAGGAACTGTCCAGCGTTTGGACCCAGACCCTGCTTGGAAAACTGAGGTCCCCTTATAAAGTCCTTTGAGAAGTGATCCTACAAACGACAGGCCATCTGCCATTGCTGTTACTGAGGTGAACTAAAACAGTATGGAAAGAGTAGAGTGCCTCTCTGCAGTTCCCTGATGCTTGTCCTCATGGTACCAGACCAAAACTCAAGGAAAACGGGGAAAAGATTGAATTTGTTTTTAGTGTTGAATTTGACAGTGTCTGTGTGAATGAGACAATTTGTGATTGGATCCATAATTTGCTAAAAACAGCTTCTAACTCCTTTTGCAAAAATTTTGCTGAGAATGCCTGGGGTTTCTTTATTTAATGAAATTATCTCAGCTGAGATTAAAAGGAGTAAAAGCTATACTTTAGGAGTATTTAACACTGAGGTGTGGCACAGGCTACAGGTCCCCAAAAGGCTGAAATGCTGTCACAGATTGCCTAATATTAGGTCACCAGCCTCAAGCATGCCCTTTTTTGCCTTGGGAGTTTGACCAGCCCAACTTTGAAGGAGTGGATTTCTCTGGTCTGCTGTTTGCTTTTACCTGGGGTATCCATGATGCAGCTCCAGATCTGGCTTGTTCTTAGGAAAGAGTTACCTGGAATACTGAGGAGAAATATGCTTTTAGTAAGTGAGAAACAGGTAAAGGGTGTTTCAGTTTGCATATAAATTCTGCATATAAGGAGGGTCCAGGGTGCAAAGAGATACTGGCAGCTCTTGGCCAGTGCAGAAGTGGGAAGGAGCAGAAAGCTGTGTCTAGAGTAGATTGTGGAAGGATCTGAGCTACAGCTCAGTTTTGTTAGATCTTAGGAAATAGTCAGGGGAGTATTCTCTGGGTTTATCTAACTATGAAAGAAAAGCAGTGCAAATGAGCCAGCGGATGGTTGTGGCCAGGTACAGTCCTTTTGTTTGTCCTTTCTGCGAGGGTGTGGGAGCAGGGCAGCAGGCAGAGCCCAGCCTGGGCAGGAGGGTGTGGGCAGGGGCCATACCCAGCTTTTGCTGGGTGCTGGTGCTGTGGGTGCTGGTCTGGTGGGTGTTCTGTTGAGCCTAACACAGCCTGCCAGAGAGAGCATCTGCAGCTTGGAGGGGAACAGAAAAAAAAGGATAACTAAATGCTGAATTTAAACAAAGGGGATAGCACAGAGCTCATTTTATGGCTGATGTTGACAGGTGAATTACAATCACATTGAAGGAAGCTCAGAAAAGGCCAATGGTCTGTACTTACCTGACTCTTGGTCCACAGTGGATTCTGATGTTTGCCTCAGTGCAACAGAGAATGGGTCTGGAGAGGGGCTGGGGAGCTCCCATGGGTGTCCCAGCTGCCAGGGGAGCATGGGAGAGCTTGGATGTCTTGGCTTTCTGGTATCAGCCCCTTTGCCTTGCTGTCTGCACAAATAACTACTTTTCTTTTTAATTTTTATTAAGCATCCTCAGTTCTCAGAGTTCTTTAGTAGACAGCAGCTGATGTTTTCAAGTCTGGTTTCAGAAATTTCATTCCTTTTTTTTCGAAGAGCATTTCAAGAGGAAGAGTTCTCCCACTTTTCTCCTTCTAGGTGACAAGGGGGACTCAGTTTCCCTGTGCTGGGGAAGCTTCTTGGCTGCTGTCACTGCTCTACATTGTAAGAACCAAGGATGACTGGAAGTTCAGCCCAATTTTCCCCACTCTCCCTTCACCTGAAACTGTTACTGCTATTTCTAGCACTGCTTCCACTCTTGACATGCATCTGCTCTCGGGGCACATCACGCTGCTGCCTGTGATACCAGCTGTCCTCCTGGCTCAGCTGCTTCCAGCATGGCACAGGGCAGAGCCCAGCAGCCACCCTCCCTGATGGCAGGCTGGGTGTGCTGGCCTTGGGGACACATTGTGCTTCTATTAGTCTGCACTGAGTGCCACCTGAAGTGCATCCAAAACCAGCCCCTTCCCTCTTCAGTTAAATTAAGCACAACCTTTCCAGCCTGAAGCCAGTCACTGCCCCAGTAGCAGCTGTGCTTTTACCTCTTGGGTGCTTTCCTGCTGTTTGGGTTTTCCAGGTGCAACATATTCAGAAAAAAAAAAAAAAAAGAAAAAAAAAGAAAAGCAGATATGCTAGCAAGAAATAATTTATTTATTTTGATAGTGACAGGATCTGATTTATTTTTGCAGAATGCTGACAGTTTCCATGCTGAGCTCTGATGCTTATAGTTGTAGCAGTTAATGAGAAATGGTTTGGAAACAGCTACTGTTTTAATTGGTGAAGCAATTACTAGTTTAGTTTTGATGGTGGAAAATAACTTCATGTAAGGTGTTTTTCTTTCTTTTCTATGTATCTTCAAATTTGTAATTAGGCTTCTCAAATTATGTACTTTATAAACTTTGGAAACAGATCTTTCAAATAAGTGTTGACTCACTGGTATTCTTATGCACATAACTTGGTTAATGTGAATACACTCACAGGACTTAAAAGGAATATTAATGTAGGTAAAATTACCCCAAAATGCACGTGTTTAGAAGTTGAAGAACTTCTCTTTTTAATAAATAAACAAACCGAATGCATCCAGTTTTAATAAAGACAGACATACATATTTTTTCTTTCTTCTGTGGGCTGAAAATTGCAATCTTTCTAATATGACCATCAAAAAGAAATGAATACAGACACCATCTTCAAAACATGAGGACTGTTTGACTAAGTCAGGGAGTCAAGTCCTGCTGTGTTACGTATTGCAGATAACTCACTTGTAGTCAAGACTTACTCTAGATTGTCATCAAGACTAAAGCTTAATCCAGAATGAAACAGTAAAAGAAAGACAATTGAAGACTAATTTTTGTAACATTCTTTGTCATCCCACTATGACTAAGCTTGTTTATAAATACCTTGTGCCTGCCATTGACCTGCAGTCTTGGCAGCAAGAATAAGATGCATGTGGCTTATGCCTAGAGCTGCAGCCCCAAAGCCTGTTTGCTCCCCCAGCTGTGTGAATATCAAAGAGGAGAAGATGCTGAAGGCAGAGGCTGTGATATGATGTGTTCCCACATGCCCATTGCATAATCATCCCACACTGCTCCACACCCCATGCCAGGGAGCAGCCTGAGAGCCTAGGCTTTTCAGGCTGCCAGCAAACTCATTTTGCCTTGAACTCCTGCCTCAGTGAACAGGACTGATGAAAGTCACATATATTTGAGGAATGCCAAATGTGGGCAGGTGTCATTATGAATTGCCACCAGTTAAGTGACATGGTGTGCAAAAACCCAAATAGATCCTTCATAATAGATTTCTGTTGCACATGCATGTGAGAGGTCGGGACCAGAGCTAGCATGAAATGTCTCTTCAGCTCTGCATGAATGATGAAGGCTCAAGGAACCCCTGTTCTTAGTTTGCATGCTTCTGGCATGCTGTATGAGGAGTTCCAAACTCTTTCTTTCTTCAGAGTCCTTTTTTGAGAGAGAAAATGTAGTAGATGTAATAGAATGATGTTCCTGATGTACTAGAAGAGTTGGTCAGGCTAAGATTACATTGAATAGAATTGCAGCATATCCATTACAGATCCTTTTCATCCCTATGTATGAGGATACACATTCTTTGTTATGCAGCTTATTTTTATGGTAAAGTTGCTTTGAAGAAATACAGGTGTAGAAAAGCCAACTACTGAGATGCAGTTCCTGAGGCCCCAAAGTGCTACAGAATGCTGACTAGGGATAAAACCCAACTGTAGTTGTGTTGTTTTGTTTTTTTAAGCTATACGTGGAAGTGTTCATTGTGCAATGCTGGGAAACAAGTACCTGATTCTCTGCATTTATGGGAGAAAATTGGAAAGATAACAAGATCCATGTGAAATAATGTTCTAGTGTTTGGATGCAAGTGTTTCTCTCCATGTCAAACCAAAAGGATCAAGACAGAATAGAGTAGGTAGTTTGTGCAAATAAACACACTTGGTAGAAAAAGCTGAATGCAAGTGCCAGCCATGTCGACTTTTAACTTTGCTCACTTAATTCTTCTGAATCCATGAAAGGAAGGCTTACAAATAGAATTTTGTGTAATGATGGAAACTGTATTAATGTCACAACTGTCTTATTACTAACAAAGGTACTGATTATATGCTGTGTGTTTCCCTCCAGCTCAATCCTAACCTCATTTATGTCTTTCCATTCTTGTTTGTCTGTTTAGTAAAGTAAGGCTACACATTTATTATTATTATTATTTGAATGGATTTCACTAGCTTTGGGTATACCTCTTCCCAGGCTGTGGTATAATTTGTTCTAGAGTCGTGTTTTTCTTTCTAGACAAATGCAGCAAACTAGAAAATGATGCTAATGAAAATGCCAGAATTTGTTCTTTTTGATGGCTTGGGCATGGCAGAAAATGCATTGTCACATGTCCTTCTCTTGTGTTACAGATCTGAATGCATCACAGACCCAGGGTCCCCAGAAAAGCATTCCAAACCAGGGATCCATCCAGTCACCACAGGTGGATGAACTGCAGCTGAACCACCAGACTGAGAGCCTGCAGAACGCAGAAAATGGAGCCAGAGTAGAGGAAAAGATTGTTTGCCTCTGATAACTTGTTTTCTAATCTCAATAACACTTTGGAAAGATAACTGTGTTTGCTTTTCTAAATTTCTGTAGACGTTCTCTGTAGGACCATCTGGCTTTAAGGCTAGTATTTAATAGTAAATGCAAAATTTTCCCCGTGATAAATATAACAAATAAGTTATTTTGAAGCCCTTCCTGTATAATCTTTAATTTATAACATGATCTCAAATGCTTTGTAAGAAGCAATGAGTAGCAGAGGAAACAACATTTTGAAATTGTAAAGATACCACCAAGGACTGTGAAAGCTAGTGTTGATTTTCTTGAGTCCTATTTTTACAAGGATGAGCTAAGAAAGATGCGTCTGCTACTTGAGATTTCAGAGGTTGTATCAGTAACCTTCTAACAGTTGTGATATAACATGAGAAGACAGCAGTGTAAGAATGATGGCTCTAGTCTGTGCTGAAATGTGCTATATACCCTTAGCTGTTGGGTAATTTTCCTTATCTACTAGCTCAGGAACTGCTCAGAAGGGGATTTTTTTAATGATCTGAGCATAATTGCATAATTTTAAGTGTTTTCTCGTGTCCCAAAGCCTATTATAATTTTGATACTACTGCCAGTTTTTGTGCGGAGATGCACTAAATCAGTTATTGTATTATAACTGTTCCTCATTTCAGTAAGTGTCCTTACACATT
The DNA here is from genome assembly GCF_903797595.1 of Erithacus rubecula. NCBI lineage: Eukaryota > Metazoa > Chordata > Aves > Passeriformes > Muscicapidae > Erithacus > Erithacus rubecula. The sequence goes on from NC_136661.1 coordinate 8,867,544, forward strand.
AAAATTTACCAGATGAAACCATCTCACTGGTCAGAAGGAAAAAAGGGGGATAAATAGTAGGCTTCAGTTAACAGAACTCTTCTGAAACTGCACTGCTTTCCTGTGTAGAAGTCAGATAGCTTTCTGCTTTCAGATTCACGGGGTTCTCTGTGTGTTAGGCAGTAAGAAACCTGCTTTGTGCCTTTTTGTGCCTTTTTGTCTTTCTGAAAACTTTGTACACTTCTGTCAAACTGAATAAATGTTCTGTGCACTTCTGCAAAATTGTAACTTTGATTCATTGTGAGATCCTCCATAGACAGGAGAGTAAACAAGAGGGGGAAAAAAAGTGTCCAGACCTTGTTTGCACTGAGCTCTGCTGCAGATGTCTATTCCTGGTCCAGTGTTGCCAAAACTGTGTATTTCAGCTGGGAAAACCAAGGATGTGCCTATTGCTGCTTAGCATGGCTGATGGCAGAGGTGCAGCAGGAATGCAGCTGCACAGCTCCTGAATCAGGACTGCCTCACATCTGCCCAGCTCAAGGAGCAGAGGAGCACAGGATTGCTCCCACCCATTGGTCTGGGAAGCTCCAGGTGACAGTGGTTTCCATCTCACCCTAAGCTTTGTGTTGTGCAATCTCTTTTGCAGGGCACTGAGTTTTAGATGTGTGCATTTGCCAGCAAGGATTTCCTGACTGAGAAGGATTCTCTTCCAGGGACCTGGGTGCTACAGGGAATAGCCTAAAGCAGAGCTTTCTGAGCTGCATGTTGCTGGACTCCAGAGTAGTTGTTCAGCTGGTATAGTGGGCAAGGAACTGAGCACCTGGTGTGATGAGCAGGATGTGATTCTCAGCTCTATTAACTAATGTGCAAATGTCATCAGGAAAAGACTGGGCACGCAGATGTGGCTTCCAGTGTCTATGTCCAGCCTTCCAGACTCCTGCTAAGCTAAGAGCACTAGAAAAATATGTCTCTTTATAGGAGAGAAGAAAACCCTTTTAGAATTTCTGTAATTGTTTTACCTGTTTTACTTTTCATGATTAGACTAAAATTAAAATGTGGATCCATCTTCTCTTAAGGACTCTGCAGTAAGGACAGAGAGTCAGTGGTGAATTCAGGGTTGCCACCCTGAGCTTTTTGACAAATTTCTAAGTATTTGTCAAATATGAGCCAGACAAATTTCTTGGTATGCTGTATCCCAGGATACATACTTTGCCCAGAGACCCATGGGAAATTGGGAAAAAATGAGCTGTTTTCTCCACAGTTACTCTCTCTGCATTTTATTATGGCTTGGCTGAAACATCTGGTATTGGTTACTGTCAAATCCAAGCTGCTGGATGAATAGCTGCTGTCCCAGCTTGGTGTGGGAATTCCCACATAAGTGTCTTGCCACCAGGAGGGGAAGAGCCAATACTGCTTCTCTCATCAGTTTTAATGGAGGGGCTGGGAGCTGGAAATCGGCTGGCCCAGACTTCAGCTGTTGTGCAAATGCTTTAAGTCCCTTAAAATCAGGCAGCATCTTATTTTGGTCACCTGTGTTTACAGTAAAACTTCTGGCATTTCAGAAAGGCGAAGGCAGGAAACAGGTGGCCTCTAGATTTAGGTATTTTAATTGTAGAAAATGTTTAAAGTATAGGCCAGTATGGTCTCCTCAGGTGCTCTTTATAGCAAGATGAATTATGCACCCTGAACTCTGTCCATTATTTGGGCGTTTCTTAATACTTAGCAGAATTTAAACACAGCCCCAGTGAGACTCAGCTCTTTTAGCAATCTGTATTTTCAGTTATTGTCAGGCATGTGTTAATGCTGCATTTTCTTCTCTAATTAGAAAAATATATTCAGAAATTCTCTTCACCTTTTTTACATTATTTTGAAGCTGGCTTGTTCACAAAACCTGTTGTTTTTCACTCATCACGTATATTTTGTTTTCTTTTTGCTGTGCTTCTCAAAGCATCTTGCCTCTGAAAGCTCAGAATATAAATAGTCATTAATTTCAGTGTTTAAATTAAAGGAGCAGTAGCTATACTACAAATACCCATGGCACCAGGATGAGCTCTCTGTTTGTTTTTCCTTATTATCAATTTTTTTCTCCATCTTTTAACAAAGAAGGGATTTTCTTGTGGTAATGCCTTCACTTTTCCAGCCTTTTCTCCTTAATGTTGTATGCTGGTAAAGTTGTCATATCAAGCAACTTTAAAAGACTTTTAAGGGAAACTTGCAACAAATCTTTTCTTCAGCAAGTCTATAGTAAAGGTAGAAAAGAAATTAATGAAGAGCTTTAGCTTACAGGGTACCGGATCCAGACTATTGCATTTGTGCATTTGGTCATTTGTAGAATGAGGCCAAAATGGAGCAAATTCTTCACTTGGATGCTGTTTGAGTATTAAGTTAAACAATGCACTTAGCTGCATTTCTAAGAGATTCTTCACAAAGATCACCCATGTCATTTTCAAATTACTAAGTTAAATACAGATTAGGCTATCAGCAAAACTCCCTGAAGTTTGTTTACTGAAATGGTTGAAAAAAACGTATGCTAATGTTCCATGTAAAGAACACAAATCATTTTACTTAGAGAGCCCTGTTAGCTGCATTAATTTATAGGCCACCCACTTAGTTAAAAACAGTCAGTAAGATTTTTTTGCTGCATTTTAATTAAGTAGGTGCCAATTTTATAAAGTGCCATATTGCTGTTAAAAACATCTTTGCAATGTGATGATATTCATTCAAAGAAAAAGAGATTGTGCTGTGGTAAGTAATGTGCAGCTTGCTCAGGCTGAGTTTTGAAAGTGATGAGACAGTTTTCCTTGTGCATTTGATGACAAAATGGGGAAATAGTGTGGTTGTTTGGATACCTTCTAATGAATATTCTCTTTGACAAGAATTCTAACCCCAAATCCTTCCTATCCAAAACCTGCACTGTGCCCTTTCTATTACAGAACTAGAAACAGGGCAGGCTGTGGAGCATTACTGAAACAGGTTGGATATCTGCTTTTACAGAATTGTGGAACTACAGTGGATTTTTTCCATTTTTACAAGGCAACTAATCTATTTGTTGTTTTCTCATCCCTAGTGGAGATTTCTATGTAGAAGCATTGCAGATGTAGCTATGAGTATTCCTGATAAGCTTAGTCATAAGGACAGCTACATGTTAGCCTCCAAAAAGATTTTTCTGTCTTGCTGCAAAATAGTGAGATAGGTCTGTAGGATGGTCTGAATTCAATGGCTCGAATTTTGCACAAAGATTCCCTTTGACAGGCTGATGTCAAAAGTGTTTCATTTCTTCAATATAAAAGAAAACCCTCAAAGGATAACCTTTGAGGGATTATTCTGAAGTGAGGCTGGCATTATTATATAAAGTGTTCTCATCAATGCAGCCCTTTGCTCTGAAAAAGTGCATCAGACAATAATCTGCTAGGCTGCCATGAGGAGCTCATCAAAGGCTACATGGATTGCAGAAGAACTTGCAAGGGTTTTGTGGGCTGTGGAGGAGAAATGATCCAGGTATCTCACCTGGGAATGTCAGTATTTTTCCCTGACATGCAGAGCAGTGTTGGAAGTGGCTCTTTTCAGATCAATGGTTGGCTCCCAGATTCCCAGAGAGCTGTTTTTTGTTTCATGGATCATTTGTGCTGAAGTTTCTTCCTCTTCTCCTCACTCCATGTCAGGCCCAAATCAGGATGTTGCCACCTCTTAAATGGCAATGTTCTGTCACAGGGAGTTTAACATTCTGAGTTTAACTCTTGAAATTCCCTGCATGGAGACCAGGAGAGTAGAAAAGAAGCATAAAAAAGCTGCTCTGAGTGTAGAAAAGGCAGGAAGAGTGTCCACTCTAATTAGATGTTTCAAAGGTTTTTCATGGAATGAGCTTTTTTTATTCAGAGAAAAAAGGTCTATTTATCGCATTACTTATTGAATGACTGATAATTTGACAACAGTTAGATGCCACATTTTTTTAATTCCAGTGCCATAGAGAGCAAGAACCCTATATGTATGAAAGGAACAGTGAAGGATGTAAGTTCAAACAAAGAATTTAGCCTGTGAAGGTTTAACAGACCCAAGGGAAATTTCTTATCAGATTTCTGTAAAACTGCCAACCCATACTACGAGAGGTATGCTGAGGCATGAGCCTTCCACTCTCCCAGGTTGCCACTGCTAATAACGAAGACTGACATGGATAAACAACTGAAGACAGCTGGCAAAAATCAATGTGAGCCTTTCCATGCAAGTGGACAAACAGGATGTCTGCATTCCCTGCCTACAGCTCATTGAAGATACTCAGGCCAAGCTGTGAATCCACTCGTGCTCCTTTTGAGTAGTGCAGGAAATTGGTGTTGCTCCTGGATAAAGTAAGTACTGTCTCATCTGAAATGAAAACTGTGCCCATTTCCTACAGCACACAGCTGTCCTAGCATTGCTGAGTGAATGCTAAAACAAGCCATTAGAGGTCAGTTCAAGATCCAAAGCAGCCAAGTGGACAAAAGTAACTTTAATGGCACTGACTGAGTATCTCCTTCTTTCGGTCAGTGGAGGGTAACTATCCTTATTGTCTGGGATTCCTCTCCAGCTTTTGATTAAGGAGCAAGTTTTCACAGTGACATACTGGCAGTGAAAAGGAAAACATTAAGAGTGAAATAGCCTCTCTGCTGATGTTGCTTTCCTTCATGAAGTCCCACATGACTGGTCTGATTTTAAACCCGTGTCCAGACACCAGGTAAATGGACAAGGTGGCTCAGACTCTGTAAAATTATCTCCAAGTGCCTGATTCTTGCCAAAACAGCTTGTATCTGAGCTCAGACAGTGAACTCAGGGCAATGACAAGGCTGCAGGTAAAGGAAGGACTTGGAGGATACAAAGCTAAGGTGTGACCTCCTTTGAAGCACAAGTCAAATTAATTATTTACTCTGAGATCTGGCAGTGCTCCATAGATGTCCTAGGAACAGAAAAAGCTGGCACAGAGCTGTATCTGTAAGATTCCCTTCCTTCTTCCAGATGGTTTGAAAATGCTATCCTACCATAGAAATTATGTTCTTACCTCAGCTGACCTTCATTTGATATTTACACAGACTACAGCTGTGCAAAATGTCTGGACTCTAATTCATGAGCCTGTAGGAAATCCTATTGCTGTGGAAGATGTCTTAAATACATTAGACTTCCTTCCAACTGATGCCAAGGCTTTCTGGAGGAAGATTTATCATTATAATTTTCCTTAATGTTCTCAATAAATATCTACAGCTCCAGACTAGAGGGTGTGGTTGGTATTTTTCCATGTCTGGCAGTGCAGAACTTGTTACCATGAAGTGAAACTCAAGGGTATAGGAGGCAAAGTGTGCTTGTGGCTGATCCATGGATGGTGAGTGGGTGATTCCCTCAGAAACTACAGATGCCTGTTAGTGTTCCAGGTAAGCTACAAGGATATTCCTCTGGATGGCCCCTAAGAGGAATGCTGTGTGCTGAGGGTTCCAGCTCCGGGGTTTGTACATGGATATCATCAGTCCAATGGTGCTGGCAGTTTGGCAATCCAGGACAGCAGACCTGGCTATGGGACCAAGCCATTTGGTGCCACTGAAGCTGATGCCTGGAAGCAGGGCTGCATGTTCAGTCCAGCTTTGCAGCAGAGTGGTGGGGCCTGGTCCAGCCTTTGCATGGCTCAGGTCACTCTCCTGCCTGGCTCTCATCTCTTCAGTGCCTCTCCTGGAGCTGGATGGCTGTGTGCAGGCTGTGAGACCTGGCCTGCAGCCTTGGGAAACCTCTCTTGGAATATCAAATAAATGCTGAGCACTGAGGGATATTTCGCAGAAAGTAATTATTGACAGAAGGTAGGGTGCATCGGCTGTTTTACTGGAAATCATGATTTGCACAGCAGAAGTTCAATTTCTAATCCTGACTCCAGATATTCTCATTTAATTTACAGCATAATCCTTCAAAAGGATCAGGATAACAATTTTCAAGGACAAGATATGGAACCACTAAAAGGTGAGGAAGAAGCTTTAGTTTATTGGTAAATGGTTGTTTACTTCTGCTTGTCCTACAAGCAGGACTGTCCTGGAGTCTCATGAACTAAAAACCCCATGAAATGGCATATTTTCAACATACTTCTCAAGGACACTGATCATGTGTAACAGCATGGTTTGCAGACACCAAACTCAAAATATTCTTCTTACTGGGAAACTTAAAGTTCAGAACACCTGGATTATTGAAATTCACTAGAATGCAGTTTTCCCATCTATAATTTCAATTAATGAAAGTCAACTATGCTCACCACTTAATTTCACAATTGCCTTCTGATAAGCAGAAACATTTCCCTAAACATTGGTCAGATGTTTCCAACCTATTATTTCTGCCACTGCCATCAACACTTCTGGCATAATTATAGAACTGGGCCTGGACACAAAAGAGGTGTAGACCTGGATCCCAGCTTGACAGACTCAGAGAGAGTAGTGCTTCATTTCCACACAAGGTTACATTATGAATTGTCAGACAACGTGGTAGGAACTCAAAAATAGAAAAAAGCAGCACAAGCAATAGTGGAAATTTCTTCTTTTGTACCGCATTCAGGCAGTCACTGACAAAAACACCTGTATTGGTATTCTGTGAAATTTCATTGTTATACCAATATTGCCTTATATTTTCATTAGGAATTTTGTTAATGTGTGTTTAGTGTATAATTAAACTACTGGGTAGCTCTAATGATGAAAGTAAAGCTGAGTAAGATGGACAGGCATATCAAAGTTTTATGGCCAGGTAGCAGAAAGTATTTTCATGGGACAAAAAACCACCGTGGGCAGAGAAGAAGAATGAGATTACATTGTCTAATCTCCTGGTGATAGTCTTGCCTTTCTCTGTCTACTGCTGTGCCATGATTGCCTCCCACAGCACAAAATCAGGATGCTCTGGGTCCTTTGCAGCAAGCATCTGGCCTGGGTTTGACTCCCCAGAGATGTTGGGGTGTGGGGAGCCCACAGATGTGCCCCATGCTGGTGAGGATGGCTTCCCCATGCTGCCAGCAGCCCCTCCACACTAGAGGAGGGATTTTACTCTGAATTGCAGAGAAACTGTACACTACACATATCACACACTCAGCCTCTCATATATTTGGTGCTCTCTTTCATGTTGCCATGCAATAAAAGGCAATTGACAAGAATGTGAAGTACTGCCTTCTAAAAAGCAACATCTCTGTGAAAATTCAAAATGTGTTCAAATCTTTGCAGAGTAACAAGGGTCAAGTATGGTTATAATAATTAACAACATGTGTGTTGTTTAATCTTCAAAGCAAGCTTTACCTTTAGATGTCCATAATTTACTCAGTAAATATTGTTTCTCTTACTTCAAAAGGAAGCAATAATTAGATTATGCCTGGACTCAGATTAAGATTTAATTTGTGCATAGTTTCAGACCAACATAGTTGTCTGCATACAATAGCAAAATAATTCTTTTTAACTCTGTATGCTGTCAGTGTTTACCCAGAGGAAAGATATGGCAGTGTAAGAGATGCCAACACTCAGAGTTTTTCCAAGCCATCATTCCCTCCATCCACTTGTCACTCATGCACAGTCACAGACTAAAGATGCCTGCTCCTGCCTCCTTCCCATCCACTGTTTTATCAAAATCCCTACTTGGGTCAATTGTCATGAGGTCTTTTTTGGAGGTTTTTGCTGTTTGTTTGGTTTGTTGGTTGTGCTTTTTTAGTGGTTTCTTTGGGCTTTTTTTAAATGCCCTGTTCTGGCCCCACCAAGGCAGCCTGGCCTACGGGCACAGGGGTCTTATGCTGGCCCCTTCCCACAGCTGTCCCTGAGGAAAGGGCTTGCTGGGCATGCATGAAGTGGAAAACAGCTGAGACAGCAGTGCCTCCTGCTTAGAGGCTGGCCAGAGGATTTATCTCAACAGCCTTGCAGTGCTGTGCTGGCTATGGGAAAAGAAGGCTGATGGGCAATGGATTGCAACTGACCTTTGGCCAGCAGGACTTCCCTAGGCAGGGCTGAGACAAGATTTTAATTCCTGGCAGGGAGTCCTGGCACTGTCATGGTGGAGAAATCCAATCCAATGTCTCTCTCCTCATAGCTGGGTACAAAAGAAAACCAAGCATGGGGCCCCTTTCCTGCAGAATAACTGAAATAAGCAGCTCTTCCATTAGCTGGAACAACCTCTTACTCCAGCCTCTATTAACCTCTAAATGATGGGGATCACACCTTGCCAAAACGTGTTTATAGCCTAAGCTGACAAGAGCAGAGGACTAGTGAGATAAGAAATACACCAAAGAAATTCTTATTTGCTACTAATGTTTTCATAATCACCTTTATGATATGAGTTGCAGGTGCAGTACTGCAAAATATTCCTATTCATTTTATGAAGCTTGAATTTTTTTTAAAACATAAAAATGTGGTAATGTACTTCCTTCTACACTTGGAAAAAGAGTGTGTCTGCTTTAATGTGATTTAGCTCAAGTGCTATTATACATTTTAATGAGGTAATGTATGGAGAGGGGTCAAGTAGAGCAAGGACTCATTCTGTTCACAACAGCACTGACACTACTTTGCTGGCACAGGAGTAGTTCTCCAGCCACCATTTGAATAAAATATGGAATGCAAAATGCTCTACTGAATATTCCAAATCAGGGTAGTCTGTTGAGCATTGTTGCCATGGGGACTGTGTGAAGGTTGGATTAATTAAGGCCTGAGCAGATGCTCTGGAGTATGTGGTGTCATTTGTGCTTTCTGCTTGTAATTAACATGCATGTGTGCAGGGTGAGAAACAAGCAAAGAGAGAGATACCTACCTTAATTTGTGTGTGACATAAAATGAATTATTGGTATATGAAAAGTGATACCTCTAAAAATGCAGATTAAAAAAAAAAAAAGAAAAAAAAGAGATAATCAAAATCAGCATCTAGTTGAGTCACTGTGTTTAGTATGAGAATGCCAGAATCAATGATACAAACTTCCCTCTTTGTAACTACAAGATTTAGGAATTCAAAAGAACCACTTAATCTCTGAAATAGATTAAGAGTGTCTTTAATGCTATCCTATAAAGTTAAAATATATCATAGCTTTGAGGGGTGTTTTTATGCATACACAATTTTATGCATGCAAAGAGAGTGGGATAGTTTATCCAAGGAGTGTGTTTGTAAAGTTAGGCTTTCTTTCTGGTTTTCTGGAGTCTGAGCTGCTGAGCTCAAAGGAAGAAGTGAAATAAAAATTCAGATTACTTTCTCTGTGCTCAATAAGCATTTGCTGTTATAGCAGGGCTTGAAATCTTTAAGAAAATGTTAAATCTTCTCTGCTTTGCCTGATGATGAGAGAGTGTTGCCCAGTTCTTTACAAGTGCTTCAGCACATGCCCTGAGCTTCACAGGGAATGTTTTGGGGGTATAAGGGATCACACATAGGAGCAACACCTTCCAAAGAGGGTGGTGGATATGGTGATGGGCACCTACTCTTCCAGACCATTCCTGTTCTCTCTCCACCTTCACACGGGGACTCCAAATTTTTCAAAGCTTCATTCAAAAACAGGAGAGAGGAAAAAATTCTTAACTTATCCCATGAAAAAATACCATATGGACTTTTACTTTTGAACTTTTACAAGTGGGAATACATTACCTCAGAGGAGACACAGTTGTGTCACTACCTGGTGGCACTAGAACCACAGCTGCTAGAAAAAGAAATGCAAAAAGTGCCCACACTGTTTTCTATGAGTATTCAATTGAAAATAAATCAACCTCTCAAAACTGCACACATTTCATACAATGGAAGAAAAGTCATCACAGGTGATGATTCCAGGTGAAATTTTGCAGAAGCTCAACAGCTTTCTGTTTTAGGAGGACAAGTTTCCAGCCTTTAACGATAAGAAGATGGGTTCCTACCATTTCCAGTAGTAAAACAAAATTAAGCATTTTCATCTAAATACATGGAGGGAAAAAGCAAGGATATTAACTTGCTGACTGCTATTAAATTAAATATTTCTGTTTCCAGAAAGAAAATAATTTTGTAGACACTCTTGGCAAACTTCTGTACCTGAACCTGCTACCTATATAACAATCAGGGTCTTGAAATATTTTTTTTTTTTTTAAATAAAATTATTTGTAGTGTAAAACTCTCTAAATTACCTGTGCCTTGGAATGAAAAGTGATGGATGTTTTTCTCTAGATTGTGAGAAAAAATAGTCAGTCTAATGAATGCTGAAGCATGCTTCTTTCCCAGGTGCTCAATCCTCTCTCTCTCTCTCTAATTTGCCTGCTAAATCTGCTGCATTTTCCTCCCCTTTCTTAATGTTTAAGGATTATCTCATATACTCTCTTGGGAAATGTGGCTTGCTTAGGGTTATGGAAGTAATTAGAAAAGATTGAAGCCTGCTTTTTGAATGAGTCTGGATTTATTTCTGTTTTTCTTTTTGCTAATAAGAGGCTTGCTTGTTCTTGCTTTGATTTAGGAAACTTTTTTTTTTTCCCAGAAAGAAAAGTATAGTCTAACCCACAACATGAAAAAATAAATGTTTGCAAGTTAAAAAATCCACAGAAATGGCGGGATGTTTTTGATCACATGAATGTGTTTAAATTAAACATGGACATCCTTTTAAACAGAAAGGACTGGAATAGACTGGAGGTGTTGATTCAGTTACCATGCTACTAAGAAAATAAGGAGATAAATGAGCCATCTAGGAAGAATATCCCCAGATTTGGGATGAAATCCAAGTGAATTTAGTTCAAGTAAATTTACACTTGTCTCTGCCCCAGCTCTGAACCTTGAAGCAAATGAAATCTGTACCCTCTCTGTGAGTACACACAGAAGTGTCTCGACGCATAGAACAGTTCCATCCAGAGTGTGTTTGCCTGCTCCAGGCTTTCCCTGTGTGAATAGTTTCTGAACACACGTATTTAGTCACCATCTACTTGATTTCAGTGACAATTTAGATGTTTTCTCAGTTTTAGGTAAATGTCCAAATAAAATTTTGCCCTGGTCCCTGCTCCTTGACTCTTATGTTGTTGGCCGATCTTACAGATACTTGCCATTTTTTCAGTAAAGAATTATCTTTCCCTTCCATTAGTAATGCACAGTGGGATGCTGGTATGTTTTTATAATATTTTCCAGAAAGCCTTCCTAGAGTTCATCATTAGATCACCCTCACATATTATTCTTCCTTCCTGGCCATCAGATAGTCTGTATTTTCCCTGACATCCTTATTTGTCCGTCTTCCTTAATGAAACAGTAACTGCATGATAATTCTTGAAATTATCTGTATCTGAAGGTCCTTGGAATATACCTGCACCAACCAACCCCTTTAAAAGTATTAGAAGCCTTCAGCTAGGAACTCAGCTGGGAAACCAAATGATTGTAGCTGTGACAATCTCGAGAGCCCTGTGTGCCCTGGCAGGGAGAATGAGCTGTAGTGAGTGCCATACAGCTCTGTCTGCAGTGTTTGTGGTATCCAACTAACTGGCTGAAAAAGGGCTTGAATATTGGCAAGGAATTTTGCATCTTACATGTAAAAAAAGCCCAGGGATGTCTCAGGATTGTTTGGTGCTCAAACTGTTAAGTAGGGCAGGGGCAGGCATTCCTGTTCTGTATTTATGCTTTGATTTCTTTCTCTGGCATTTATTACTAAATTTATGACTGGACTTATCAAGTCTTTTGACATGACTTCTCATGTTACTCCTAAAATCAAAATGAATGGGGTATTTGTCAATAAAGAAAAATTCAAAGCCCTGCATCTGTGATGGAATAATGCTGAACAGCAGCAAAAATCTGAGATCCAGACACAAGGGACCTGGAGATTCATAAAAATATGGGCCCCAGTGGAGTAGCCAATAGGTCAAACAGAGCAATTATTTTGCTCCATTTGATACTTGTGAGGCTATTTTAAGATACTATGTCCAACTATGGGACTCAGCAAAAGAAAGTTCTGGAAACTGGAGCTCAGGAGTCCAGAGAAGGATGCAGTGGGTGCTGTCCAAGAAGAGTCTAGGGTAACCCCAATGGCTTGGTCCATAAACAGAACTGGATTGGGATCTTACTGCTGTCTTCTCCTGCCTAATGGGGAGTAGAGAGGAGGGGGAGCTGAATGTCTCTCTTCCCAGTGGGTGCACAGGAGGCAGAAGATGGGAATAGCAGCAAGGGAAATTCCTACTGTGTTCAAAAGGGAAACTTCCCCAGGTGGAGAACTTGTGCTAAAACAGCTTGTACAGAGAGGTGGTGCCATCTCTACCTCTAGACATTATCAAAATGTCTGTAGCCAAGATCCTGCAGCAGGACTTAACCTGGAGTTAGCCATACTTTGAGAGGGAGATTGGATCTCTGCTTCTAGAGAACTCCTTCCACTAAGATTACACCCTGATTTTCTGGGAGTTGCTATTAAATTTTATCTGTCCCATGTACAATCATACCAAAGTTTTACTGTCTGTATTACTGCATTACAACCTTAAGGTTCCATTTTAGGTTTTTACCACCTCCCTAACTCTGATTCTGATTTAGAAGGCATTTAACTTACATTTACTAGTGTGGTCAGGTAAGATTTTACTCTCATTTCAAATTACATCCTCTGCAATTACACAGAATTATTTTCTATCAATACAATTCTAGTGGCCACCATTCTTCTCCCTGGATTTTATTAGGCACACACTGGTCTCTGAAGGGGACAATATGTAACTCTTTTTACCTTAAATATAATGCCAAAATGAAGATTTACTTCTCTGGATGATTTACTTGGTTTCACCTTGAATTTTGCTGATCTTCTGAGGGCAGTAGATTTGGGGGATGGACTGTAATATTTTCTCTTAAGATATCCTTTTTGGACTCAAGAACACAAGCCTTGGCTTCACATGCTATCTAGAAATAATACCTAAGGCAACCAAGGATCTGTAACATGATAAACATCAGTTTACATTTTTTCACAGAATAAAACCTTAGCTAACATAGACTTTGCTGTTGAAAACCTGTGATCTTAATAGGTATTTTTGCATAACAGCTATAGTATATACCCAAAGCAATTTGTGTCTCCTTTTTATCATTTAAATCCTACTAATTATTTTCAAAACAGAATGTTGAATTTCGAGTTCTTTCACTTGCACCAACATGTAGTTTGAGGTTATGTAGGGTTTTCTTTAAGCTTTTTAAGAAATCTAATGAAACACAGGGGAAGAGTCACACTGGCTTCAATGGGCCTAGTACAAATATCCTTGTGAGCTTTTGGGAAAGTGTCAGCCAGGTACACAGGTGTCACTGTAATGGCCAGGGACAGAAGCACTAGTGGTGCAAAAGCCATTGCCAGACCACACATAGGGGTGACAAAGACAGTGGGGGCATTTGGTCCTTCTTCCATTGACCTCAGTGGGGCTGCCTGGGACCTGCTGGCTGCAGCCACAGCTCAGGGGTGAGACTCTGCTTCCCATGAGCAGCACAGAGATCCCCAGCTCCCATATAGAGCTGCTGGAAGGGGATGAAGTCATGTTGTTTAATGACCAGCTGGCCAGTGTGTGAGGAATTGGTTTTTCAAGGAGGTTAAAGAATTTGGCCACTTCTGCTGGGGCCAGTTCAGCAAGACAGATTTTGACAGCTGGACCTAGCACCAGCAAAAGGAATGTTTAACCCTGCATGCTGAGCATGGGGAGAAAATTTTCAGACTCCTCCTGCCACAGAGTGCACCTTCTACACTGGAGTACAGCATGTAGCATTAGGAGATCCTGCTGAAGCTCAGGGCATGTGAGCAAAGACTCAGCATTTGAGTACTGCACTGTTCTTAGCTGATGGCTTAAGGATAGGCTTTAGGAATGAATTCTACAGATTAGCAAACCATAGCAAAGAGGAGATGAGTTATTTGACAGACAGTGAGCAATTAGTAACAGTTTTTTGAAAATCAAATCACCTCTCCTATTCTTTGTTATTAAGATTAGGATGACAGGGCTGCACTGACCTGAGATGATGTATTATTTGGCATTTTCAATATGTTTTTTCTCATTAATCATGAAAGTTGGATTTTTCCAACCTTGCTAAAGGAAAGAGCAAAGGCTAATGGGGGTATGTCTGGCATCTGCCACATCTGAAGATGAGGTACCCATTTGTTCAGTTTCTTAAATGTTACCACTTCTGATATTCTAGTCTCAGTATCTGACTTTCTCTTTTGACAGTCAGGAACAATTATTTGGAAACAAAAGCAATTACAAACTTTAAAAATTCTTGGGAGTCTGGCCAGCATAACTACAGGCCTCCTGCCCTGAAGTCAAAGTGCATTAAGATGTGAGAAAGAGAGAAATTAGGAACTAGTTCAGTGGTGGTGTATCATTTAAGTGTCCATGATCTAGAGAGAAATATGGGACATCATGCTTCTGTCTTTCTGTGGTTGTAAGAGTCAGGAAGGGTTGCCTCATTCCTGACTCATCCTGGCCATTCCTTGTGTGACCCTTCCCTCACCAGTTCTAGCTGTCTGTGGGAAATAGGGGGTGTGATTAATCCTCCCTTGTGTTGCGGGTTGCAGACCTGGATTTCTTGCTGCAAAACTAAACTGTATGCCACTGCAGGAGCAAAGGAAACTAATTTTCACTTTATGCTGAAGAGTTGAATAAGAACTAACTTACTAAAGCAAGAAGTGACAGGGTTTTCAGTACCCATAACTGATCTCAAAGGTCTGGTCCTATTTGTCACAGAGCAATGCAGCCAACATTTCCTAGCACAGAAAAACTGGGAGGCCGTGAGTACTATAAAGCAAGTGCCTGGGAAAGTAGTAATGAAGCTCTTGAGGCCATTGAAGGGATAACAAACAGGAAATCTTCTACATATTTCCCAAGACTCTCCTGTCTGCCTGATCACAGCCTAGCTCTTTAGCATGCCAGAACAGCAATTTTTCGGGAAGCACAGAGATAAGGTACACTCAGGGAAACAATTAATTCAAAGTCCTGCAGCTGTGTCTTTTTACACAAACAGGTGCATTTTACTAATAGAGAAGGAATAAGTATAAACAAACAGACAAAAATAAAATCAGAAAAAAGCTGCAGCCAGCAGTACACCTCCTGTACTTGCATAGCTGCTGTTTGCATAAGAAAGCTGATACTTCTGCCTATCAGCATTTTCCCTTCTGCTGATTCAGATCAGTGTTGTACTGGCCAGCTGGACCTGCTGACAGAGAAGGCATAAAAATTCAGGTGTACTGCTCTCTCCCTCTCCCTCTCCCTCTCCCCCTCCCCCTGGCTCTCTCCACTTCCCTCTCTTTCCCTTTCCACCTCTGTATTTGCTTGCCTGACCATATTTCACTGAGCAGATATGGAACCAGTCTTGATTTATGCTGGTGTAAACCTGTAACTCTATCTTTGACCTGCATGAGTTCATGCCCGTCTGCATCTCTGGAGAGTGACACATTTGTTCCAATAATTTTGCACTTCTCAAGCTGCCTCCTGTCGCCTCATGTGGGAGACATGAAAGAGCAGACTCGTGTCTCTGCTGTAGTGCTTTCCCTCCATAGGGTATCCCTTGGTGAATTTATCTCAGGCTGCAGGAAAAAAAAAGAAAAAGATAATTGTTTCTGTTTCAGCAGTTTTTAGTTTTGTTGCCTTTGAAGACTCCCTGGAAACAAATACCTTTTTTCTTTATTTTCCTCTGGAGGCTGTCAGGAGATCTGCTTTCAGGCAGTTAATGAGAAACAAGCCCCTGTTGACAATGTTTAAGGAGTGTGATTAATTGCCTGATTTGAGAGTTGCAGCATGCCTCCATCTAATACCTAAAAGAGCAGTTGTAAGGGACAGGAGTTCACCTTTTCAGCAGTGTATCTGTTCCTTGGTGCAAAATAAGCACACACATCGCCTCCTACACATCCCCAAGCTCTAAAATGTGACACTGCAAACAGGCAATTACTGTTTGGGTCCCATCCCCACATCTTTCTCTTGCAGATTCCTCACCTGGACATTTCTGTGCCTTGAAGACTCGGAGCTGTGCCTGCATACTGAATACCCAGGGGATGGTGTGCCAGGTGTGTTTCAGCAGTCTTGCCACAGGAAAGTGAACAGCAGCTTTAAAAATTCTGTTTTTGAGGAGAATAAATGGGTCCTTGGCTTTCCCAGTTCTGATGAAAAGCTGCTGGGCAGGCTCAGATCAAGGGGTGTAAATCTGCAAGGGCTTGGAGATAAACTGAGTAAGCTCATGGTCGAGGATGTGAGGCTGTGGTTCAACTGGTGCTGAGACCACCAGGCTGTGGGATCATTTCAGTTCCTAAAGCAGAGCCTGGCACAGTCCTACAAACAAGTGCCAGGGAAGACAAGGATAGCACAAGCTTGCCCCTCATCACCAGGTCATTTTAGAGACTGAAAAATCCTGGGAAATACTAACAGTGCTTTCATGACATTGGGACCTTCAGGGCACCATTTCTAGTACTCTTTCTTCCCTGATACATGATGTTCCTGTACTCCTGAGATGGAGGAGGCCCTTAGAAAGGATCCTTGATATTCCAGAGGCCTGTTTCCTCCAGTAATCAACTCACCTCTATCCATACAAAGATTTTACACACACAGAAGCTGAGTCAAAAGTTCTGGGGTATATTGGCAGGGTCTGAACATTTTTTGACCCATCTGCTTAGAGCAGGGATGCATTCCCTGCACCTCAGCATTTTCTTCCCACGTGCGTGAGCACTTTTAAATTCAATTTATCAGTTTTCCCCCTCTTGTGACAGAATGGCAAAATGGCTTAGTGTTTGTATTTGATTGATGGCCTAGAAAATGAAGGGGCACTTATGATTCTTCTGGCCCAAAACAGATTGTCAGCAGAAACATTGCCACTCATTTCCATGGGGACTGTCTTTGCCATTGCCTGAAAGGAAGTGATCAAGCTTTGAGCTGGTTTTGTTTTGAAGCCCTGATTTTGCAAGCTGGTTTCCAGCCCCTCAAACCTGGCCAGATTTATTTCCACCTGAGGAAGTGTCCTTCTGTGTGGTATTTTAGAGCTGGGACTGAATAACATGATTGCTTTTCAGGCAAGAACTCCCAAAGAACATGTATAGATTGGGAAAATGGTAATTCCTTCTTGAAATATTTGAGAGAGAGACAGTTACGGGACTAAGTCTCTTGTATTTTTTTGCACAGTTTTAAATCATCATAAGTGACCAGGACATGAGTCCTTACCTCCAACATAAGTCTCTTTAGTTTTCCTAGGGACAATCTGAAGAAATTTATTTCTTTTTACCACATGTATGATGTTTGAGAGAAATTAAAAAAGCAAGAAACAAATCTGCAAATATTCACTGTTTTTCACATTTGATAACTGGATTATGGTTCTGAAAATGGCAACTGACCAATTTGAATTGGGAAAATACATTGGAAAAACAGCTTCTGAAAGGGTTACATTTTCTCTCTTGCTGCTGCTGGCACTTATTGACATGGAAAAGCAAGAACTGTTATGAAGGAAAAGCAAAGGCTGACATCTGTCAGCAGGGTGAAAATGTCCAAACACTGGGTGTGCAGGAAAGGTGTGTCTAACACCCTGTTTGTCTCTGTTGTGCTGGATTAACTCATCCTAGTGTCTCTTGCATGTATTTTAAAATTAGAATGATGTTGCGAAAGTGCTGCTGGAGCAGGTTGGAATATTTTCAGAGCCAGGTGTAGAGTTTGCTTCATTCATGGGAATCCATTAGGACTTAGGCATACAGTAATTCTTAGTTATTAATATGTGATTCATTCTTCTGGGTGTATCATACAGAGTTATTTATGCTTTTAGGAAGAGAAAGCTCTGGCTGTAAAACATGGAGAGGTTTTACATTCATTCTTTTTTTCCATTGCATATGGACTGCAGAAAGCTCAGCAATCACATCCATTTATATATATATATATATATATATATATATATATATATATATATATATATATATATATATGTATATGTGTGTGTATATATATGTATATATATATATACACATATTATTTCTGTATTAATTTTATCCCCTATAAATACTATGGCATGCTTGCAAAGCTTTGATTACTCATCCCACCCCAAGCTGAGAAACTGCTGATCTGCCCCCTGCCAAAAAAAAAAAAAAAAAAAAAAAAAAAAAAAAAAAAAAAAAAAAAAAAAAAAAAGGGAAGACTTTGAAGTCTTCCAACATTGACTTGTCATGGAGTGAATGAACTTGAAAGAGAAATGTAAGCTCTTACTTCTGATATAGTAGAGAACTGGCAAGTTCCTACAGATTTTTACTCACAGATGACATCACTTTCACTCCAACAGCTTGCATCTTGTCTAGCTCTTCAAGGTGCATATAGCCATGCCACATAGTGCTCATCACCTCAGAGAGCATCCTGATGTCTTCCCATTCTGAATCCAATAAATCAACACAGTGCAGAGCAGATGGTGCATGAACCTGCAAGGGCAGGTCTACAACCAGTGGGCACTGGCATATCTCCATGCAGTGGAGACAGAAGCTGATTTATACCCTTTGAGGTTCTAGCCTTAGGTAATGGCATCTTCATTCTGACTTCAATAGGAACAGGCACTGGTGTTGGGAGTGAGGCTTCCTTCCACTACAGAAAAACACAGCTGGAACACAAAGTTGAAGGAAGAGTATCACCAAAAATCTGCCTCAACAGCAGTGGTTAGATTTAAATGCTGTGCACACCTTTAATGCTCCTCAGAGCCAAGTTTCTGATGTGTAAGTGCATTTTTTTGTCTGATGCCAAGAAAACAGATGTCAGAGTTATTTCCTAATAGCCAAAGGCATTGTCACATGACTAATTCAGCATCTTCCAAAACTGGGTGCCTGTCTAGGCATGTGATGGAAAGATGGGAGGAAATTGTCTGGCTGTGTGGATTCCTTGTGGTAAGGCAAATTTAGCTCAGTGAAGCCCATGACTAGCAAATACCAAGCACTCAACTCCTCAAATTATAGAATCACAACACCCTGAAATCTGTTGATAAGCTTGGAGTGAAAACTTTTTGATAAGCTTTGGGTGAAAACAGAGCATTATAAGACTTGGACAAGAGAATTTCATGGTGGCACATAGGTGTGTGCCTTAGATGTTCTATTTTGGAATTAAGCCACAGCAAAATCCATTTGAGAGAAAGCATGTTCTGCAATTGTAATTGGTTTAAGAAGTAATGTTAAAAACAGACACTCTCTGCAGGTTATTCTCTGTTCTGTAATTGCCAAGAAACTCATGTGCAAGAATTTGATGGTACCACCTTCTGGCATGGAGATGTGGGAGCAGGTCAGTCTCAGAACAAGCTACTTCACAGACCATCCAACTAAAGTTTTTCATTTTAAGAAAAAATCTCAACATTGATGATGGAACTGGAACATCCCCCTCTGATTACCTTGCAATTTGTCATTCTCTAATTACCCAGTGAAGTACATCCTGCTGCTTCATCAGCTCTCTGCAGCACTGTACATAGCTCTGCTGTTGGCTGCCTTCTTGTTTCTCTGCACCTCTAATCTCTGAGCATGCCCAGCCAGGAGCAAGAATTTAACTCTGTCAGCTCTGCAATGTTTCCTGAGCTATGTCTGTGCTACAGAATCTTTTAGTCCCAGCTAAAAGTTTGACAAAAGCTCTTTAAAACTGTGTGTGATGGTGATCCACAGTGTACTCTTGTTTCTCTGCAGCCAGCACTTACTTCAATGTCTTTTGTCTCTTGTTTTTATATTTGGGTTGCCAGGTTTTTGTTATAAAGCCTGTGTGTGCCAGCTGTGTCCGCCACATGGCTCTTGTTTGAGGATTGCAAACTTACAAGTGATACAATATTCACAGATGACAAATAACCATAGAGTAATATTAAGTTAGCAGTTGAAGCATGTGTACATAATCTGTGAGTCAAACTCATAGTGAGAAAATTTGTTGATCTACATTCAGGTAAAATGCAAGGTACTTTCCACTGAAAGTTATTCCCAAAAAACCTAGCCTATGGAGCTGCTTATATTATGCCCACAGGCATACAGTAAAGTATATCTCACCTTAATGCAAGGAAAAGTTAAAAGCTTTCCCTTTGCTTCTTTCTATTTTGCTTATTAATTTTTATTCTTGCTTTTCCATGTCTTTTTATTCTCATTCAATAAAAAATGACATATATATGCACAAATCAAAAATTCACCTGATGTGTTCTGACAAATCACACTTTTAAGATGTTCCTGGTTTCATAAAAAAAAAAAAAAAAATCCATTAAAATAGCTGATAAAAACATTGCAGTGGCATCAACCATTTTTCAATAGATTACAAATTCAAGTCCCTGTAATAGCATTTTTTGGTTAGCTAGCTATAGAACTGCCTGTGGTATAGAGCCCTGGTACCATTTTCTTTATTTATTTCCCTTTTATTTAAATCATAGGTTGTGTATGTCCCACACAGGACGCAAATGAAAAAGACAGGCTGAGAAACCCCACCCATGTCTTGAGTCTATGATCTTTTATGAAAAAATGAAGTTAATATGCCAGAACTGCTGTGGACATTTGGGGACCCCCTTTGTAAGTCTGGTGGATCCTGACAGATTTTTACTACTGGAATTGCTGTATTTTCCACTTACTGAACAACCTGCACAGACACACAAGCTGAACCAAGTCTTCGCCAGGACAAAGGTGGTGGAGTGAACTGTCACCTACAGGAGAGGAAGGGCTTGGGGATGGTGTTTTACAAAATCTGGGGTGAGGTGGCCTTCCTGTTGGCTGAAGGAATGAAGAAAAAAAAAAAATCAACTTCAAGACAAAGAGAGACAACTAAAAATGTCATTGTGAGTAGCAGGGAAACTAAAGACATAGGGGAAGCCAGGCAGGTCTGGGTTTGATGACCACAAAGCTTGGCTTTGACTATCATTCTGAGCTGTAGAAGACAGGCCCTTGTGGAGTCCCATGGATCTTGGAGAAGAGGGTAGCTGATTTGGGGGATTTTTCATTTAAAGGGTATATTGTTTTTGTAATGGTGTCTGATATCTAGTGTTTTATTTTAAAAGGAAATTCAACAGTCTATTTACACAGTATCTTGAAAGGCTATTTATATCTCCATGGCTGCTTCCTTCTCCCCATCCAAGGCCTCACAAAGGTATTTTTTAGGACAGAAGATTCAGCCTGTTGTGAGGATGAGCTTATGCTCAAGAGCCAGGACTGTATCTGAGAAATAGAGAGCAGTGTTGGGCAGAGGTTGTACACCAGAGGCCTCTGGGTTAAAGGAAGGTACCTAGAACTGGCTGGACCCAGATGCTATCAGACACCTTGGAAACTGGGGTTGGATCTCCTAGTGCCTAGGTGATGAGAGTAAGGACATTTGGACAGATTCCACCCCAGGAGAATCATTACATGCAAAGCTGGGTTATTACTGGCCTCATTTATAAAAATGGCAACTTGAGGAGCATGTACAACTCCCCATTTAAAATTCCCTATCTGGATAAATGAATTGGCACTTGAAAGAAATTGTAGCTGCTGATGTTTGTTCTCGGCCACACCACTGTGTTAGGTTAATATACATGACTCTAGTAGTCACTTGTGAAGAAACTGTGCTGCTGGAACTGCAGCAGCTGTCCTCAGTTAGTAATTTTTTGCAAGAAAGGTGACCAAAACCAAAAGTTCATCAAAGGAGAGAAGTGAATGCCGTGCTAACAATCTCCATGGCTCCCATCCCTGCCTTCCTCTAGGTGCCATGTCCTCAGAGCAGCCACATCAGTGTGGATCCTCTGCAAAGGACTGTGAAATGCTCTTGTGTGTCCCCCACAGCTCATAGCCCTCCATGCCACCCTCAGAGCCCTGACAGGGAGACAACTCTCCTGCAAAAAACCAGACAGGTTGGTTAGTCTGTTAGTAGAATAGTTCCTATTCTTTCAAGCTCCTTTTAAAATAGGGTGTTGGGTGATAGAACAGTAACTCTGATTTGTTGTAACCCTGATGGTTTAAAGGTATGCACAAGGTTTAGGAGGAGCTATGCAGTGAGCCTGTCTGCAGAAGACTTTGAAGTGAATAATAATTTGAGTAAACACAGAATTCACATCCCACCAGTTCACCACTGTTTGAATACTGAAAAATAAGAGATCCATTGAAGAAGCCTGTTAGTGTAACCAGTGGCATTTGTTGTATCTTGGTCCAAAGACATATCATTCTCTTTAAAGAAAATGCCTTTTATTTTGGATGAAAATTTTGAGGTTTCTTATAAAAGCACTGCAGTGCCCTTGTTTGGTTGGAGAGGTTTTTTTCATTCAGTGTGTTTCATCATTTCTGCTCTCATGCATCATTTTTCATATCTTCCCTTATCAAATTACCGCAGCTTTAGGAGTCCTGAAGAAATTAGTATAATCACTCACTATAATTAAATGTTTCATATTTTATTAGACACTTCATGCAATAAGCTTCATGGAGACCTTATACAAAGCCTACCATATATTTATGTATCTCTCACACATCTGGTTGAATCACTAAGTGCAAAGATTTATTTCCCTCATATCTTCTGTGTTGCAGAGATGAAGTATTGTACTGTGTCAGGGAGGCTTTGTCATACCAATTGGCAGCTGTCAAGAGTGGCCTCACCTGCATCAGAACAGGAAGCAAAGAGCATGGAGTCATGTTGTGAAGAAAACAGCCTGCTCTTCTTAAGATGGAGAGATGAAAAAGGACTGAGTAGAGGCCCACAAAAGCACAGAGCTTTGTTGTGCATCTTGGTACAGCCAGCAGTCCTCAGCTTTTTTTTGAAGTTTTGAACATCTCTGAAAGGGAGCATGCTTCCCTCATCCAGGACTTGGTCAGCTAGGCTTAACAATTAAAATTGTCCATGAAAGTCTCAGAAAACTGTCAAGAAATTAGGAGTTTGGTATTAAATTATATTTCTGGGACAATTTTGTGGACTCAGCTTTTAAAGCTGAAGGGTTGTTCATGAATTTATGGGGCACTGTGGAAGGAAATTTTCATGGTTGCAACATAAATTACTGAGGAGCCTGAAAGAACTAGTTCAGAAATAAACTGAGAGCCCACAACCATTAGCTCATAAAAATAAGGAGAGAGTGATGCTAGCTATAAATGCCTCATCTCCTATGTTGGTCCTGAAGGACCTGCCCAGGAGTTCCTGGGAAATGTGCTGTTGCTCCAGAGGGAATGAGGCACTTCCCCGCATTTATTTATCACTTCAGATGTTTTCTTTGTTTCTCAGATCTAGTTTTCTTTATCTCCTGGGTATACAATAAAAGAGGAGAAACAAAGTGAGATCCACATGAAATGTATTACTTGAAACTGTGATCTCCAGAGAGAGAGGAAACCATGCAAGCAGCCCTGTAAAAGAAAAGAAGACAAAAGAAAGTTCAATAAGTTGCAACAGAGAAGGAAGTTCAATGACATCAACAACAAGAGAAAATGAAAGAAGAAGAAAAAAGAACCAAACTGTAAAATTCTGAATAACAGCAAAGAAGCAATATGAAATATTTATACCAGAACAGAAGGAGAAAAAGTAATGGAAAGAACAACAATAAAGGAGGTATAATGCAAATTACCTTAAACATAATGTTGAATCTCTACCACGCCTTGGAAACCTGAGCTAGGGTTGGGTACTCTAGTGACTGTGTCTGCATCATTGCTCCTGAAGTCCTGAAGTCCAGACTATGCAGTGAGGGCTAGTGTCCTCCTCTTTCTGCATTGCCAGAGTTCTCAGCCCTTTGCAGCAGAGGAAACAGTCACCATTTAATTACAGTTTGCTGCTTGAGTTACAGGTTGCCATTATTGTTAACCAGCTGCTTGCCCATGATACTAAAGAGGACAGTCTTGAGGACAAGGCTGAACTGGGAAGCAGGGAGCCTCCTCTACCCAGGCACACCCTTGGTCTGTTAGGGATTGTGGGTACATTTTGCCAGCCTCTTAGCAGGGTACATGCTGTGACTGTGCTGCATGTAAAATGCAAGGACATAGATAAATGTGTTCATATGATGCATAAATATACACATATATGAATACATGAAATGTTAAATTTTTTGCCTTCTTGATGCTTAATGCAGGTTGCTTGTATGAATGGAAAACCAAATTGCATCATCCAATGTAGTTTTTTACTCAGTAGATCTCTTTAAATCAGTAGTACTCAGAAGACACCACACAGGTATAGGATATTTCTTAGATATTGTGAATCTCAGCAGCCATCAGATCCTGCTATCCTGCAGTTCTGATCCATTTTGCTGGCTGGAGGAAATGTCATGCCTCAGAACTGGTGCTCACAGAGATCAACTACTTTCATCACTCACTCCTTCATAGGTTTTTCACCAGAGAAAGCAAATGAAAATGTCTTTCCTATGTAAGAAATCCCATTTCCAGTGTCAGTTGCATAAGCAGACAGGAGAGAAAATGATCAATCATTTCAAGCTGGGTATGCATCTGCCAATGTCACAGCCAGGAAATCTGCTGTAGGCAAAGACAGTGGGTAGTGTTGGGAAAATTACTGGCTCAGCAGGTACTGATAAAATGCTAATTTTAACAGATAATAGTTTTTTATGCATTTGAAAAATACATTGTGGTCAGATGTCCCATGGTGAGAGGGTTTTAATAAAACTTACAGCTTTACAGCTTTCCTTTATTGTTTGCTGACCAAGCTTAGATCCAGTTTGTCACATGTTTGTTTCTGTACAATAAGCATCTAAACGCCTATACAGTGCTTTGGAAACCTGAGTTGTCTTATAGAACAACCCTGTGCAAAGCTTTCTAGAGGAATACAGGGCCAGCAATAGTGAGTTTAAATGATATGATAAATTGGTGGGTATCTTTTTTTCCTCTATATTTGTATTACAACACACACACGAACAAGCAACCATGCTAATGCACATTATTAAGATTGCTCTATCAATTAACCCAAGTGTACAAAATGCCAGAATGAAGATTGCCCATGTTCTCTCATTTCTGTTGCTCTTTTATGTTATGCAGCATGCACAATTTTTGGAATATTCTGTATTATTTGTCCCATATGTCTATGCCTCATTAAGCACACAGGGTAGATGAGTACCCGTAGTGAGCCATTATTCAGTGTTTTATTCCAGCCTTGCTATTTAATATGAGATTTTTACACCTTATTTATTACTCATCCCTATAAATTCTGCAAGAATGGAGTTATTAACTCCTTTATAGACTTTCCTGTGGTACATACTATTATGAAGCTTGAATGTTTTACAAACAATAATGAATATATTCTCCCACTAGCTCTGTAGGAAAATAGTCACAATTATCTCAGTCTTAGGGTAGGCAAGTTGAAGTACAGAATTAGTAGAATCAGAACTATGCCCTAAATTTAGAGACTTAGTTTTGAGTATATGGGCTACTAGACTACTACTAGACTTCCTATGTTGTTATTTGAACAACATGTGTTTCACCCTTGAGGGTGAAATGTGCAAATTAGATACTGTTGGAAGAAATGTATTACCATGTACCTGAGGTTTGTACTATGCTGTAGTTGCTGCCCAGATGGACAAAACAGTGGTCATTACAGTCCACTGCTTTTTGCATTAGATTTTTTATTTGATCCCCTTACACAAAAGATGAATTGTTAATTTTTTTTTTGTAGCAAATAAAGGATGAACCGTGAACAATTTCAGCTTAGTGTTTAGATTGTGAGCCACTCATCCTGCTTTTTCCCCACACTGAAATTCCAATGTCCCTTTTTGAGGTCCTCATGCTGACTGTGTTTAATCAGTCTACCAATATTGCTGCAGCCAAGAAATGTAGCTTTTTATGTAAGCGAGAAAACCACAGTTAAAAATCAACATTGCTGTGAGAACAAATATTTACCAATTTCCCGCTAAGGCATTTAGGCTACAATTTCAAGAAAGATGCTTAAGTATCAGAATAATATGCAGTATCCTTTTATGCATAGGATGGGCAAAGAAAGACCTCTCTAAGATGCATGTGAGTGAGATTCCAGATGAGCAAGTCTGTGTGTGGTGTCTCTAAGATCTGGGTATCTTTTATCACTGTAGGCACAAGACCTTTGCTCCTGCCTCAGCCAAAACAGGTTCCTTGGTCTCATCAGGTCCCTTCTATCCCAAGCTAAGTGAGGGCAGGTGCTAAAGTATGTGCATCTTGGCAGAGGTTGTCTTTTTTCGCTTGTATCTAGTGTTCAGGGTTCTGAGCCTGTGGTCATGGGGGGAAAAGGAGGGCTTTGTTCCCCCCCTGGATTTTGTCAGTCAGCCACTGAAGATGGATGGACACGGGACCCAAGAGCTCTGCAAGTGTGTGCACACCATGATGTGTGCAGGACAGTTTTTACTTAAGCAGTCTTCAGAATTTCACAATAAATAAATAAAATTATGGCGTCCATTTGGTAGGGGTGATTTTTGTGAGCTTACAAACTGGACAAATTTGGGAGTAATTTCCCAAGAAGGTGGACGTGTAGAAAGAAAGCAATCTTATTCAACCTGTCAAATCTTGCCTAAAGGTTACAACACCTTGGTTGCTCAGGGCAAAGGGCTCAGAAAGACTTTTTAAACAAATGCAAAATAAGATATCTTCCCTAGTGTCATGGTTTAACCCCAGCTAGCAGCCAAACCCCACACTGCCTCTTGCTTACTTCCCCACCAGTGGGACTGGGCAGAGAATTGAAAGGGTAAAAGCTGGGAAACTCATGGGTTGAGGAAAAGACAGTTTAATAGGGAAAGCAAAGGCCACACACACAAGCAAAGCAAAACAAAAAAATTAATCCACTCCTTCCCATGAGCAGGCAGGTGTTCAGCCAAGAGAGCAGAGCCCCATCACATGTGATGATGATTTGGGAAGACAAACACTGTTGCTCCAAATGTCCCCTCCTTATTCCTTTTTGTCCCCAGTTTATACACTGAGATGATCTCACATGGTCTGGAATAGCCCCTTGGTCAGTTTGGTTCCCCTGTCCTGGTTCTGTCTCCTCCCAACCTGCCAGTCCCCTCACCAGTGTGGCTGCACCAAAGCAGAAAAGGCCTTGGCTCTGTGCAAGCCCTGCTCAGCAATAGCAAAAACATCCATGTATTGTCAACACTGTGTTCAGCACAAATCCAAAACACAGAGCCAAAATAGCAACTGTGAAGAAAATTAACTCTACCCCAGCTGAAACCAGCATTCCTAGTCATGTAATTTTAAGTGCCCATACTACAACTTTCTGCAATTTATACAACTGCAGAAACCATTACTGCAGAAACCTGATGCAAACATCTGGCACACATAAATGTCAATCCAGGCAGCCAGTGTTTGGTGTACAAGGAATTGAAAAAAGGGTCTTACAATATAAAGTGTCTGGTAATCTTAACAATGGGTGGGTTTACCAGCTGTATCTGTAGTATTAAATTTCACTGCTTCAAAGCAGGTTGCAAGTGCTCTGTGCCCTTGCTGTATGTTTTGTCATGTTGTTACACAGAAGTAAGGTCCCTCATTCTCTACAGGATCCAGACACTCATATAAAGATGCACACTGTATTTCATTTTTGGGGTGTAATTTATCCAGCGAGGTTCACCTGCTGTGTCCTGTGTCATAGTCCTGTGTGTACAGAAGGACATGCACGTGCATATACAGACACCTGTGAGCAGGTGTGCAAGGATGCTGGTGATACTTACCCTGTGACTGACTTCATTCCAGAGCTATGACACTGTCTTGGTATTTGACAATGGGTTTCAGAGCAGAGGGTTTCACCCTGCTCTTCCACTCCCCAGTAAACAAATACATGTCCCTTGCTGCTCAGGGCGGTTTCTTTGCAATGCCTACCTATACCAAAGGTGGGGGCATGGCCTTGGAGTTCAGAAATTTCAGCCAAGCAAAGAGGCCAAGGCAGAAGTGCACTGTGGGTGTCAAAGCTTGTCTTCACATCAGCTACAGTTTAGACAGTGCAGAGAGAATTTCCAAGGTAATGTAGCAATGGAAGGCTTGGGCATCAAATGCATTGTACCAGAGATACAGAAGTGTGGAAATCCCTTCTGCAAGCTGCAGCAAAGACAGAACAACAGCATTCAGAGTGATGCAGTATCCCTGTGAAGCTGATGACACAGGCTGTGTATCTCAGTGGGTGATTGTTTGTCTGGTTGCATGGCAGGACGAGCCCCAGCCCCTGCCTGCATGGCCTCAAACTCTCACTTGGGTCTGGGGCAAGGAGCTGCTGCTCTGCACACATCTGGGGCAGCAGCTGGGATGTCCTCCAGTCACAGCCTGGGCAAGCTCAGCTTCACCGTGAGCTCAAGTCCCTGAAAAGTGGTGGTGCCCCAGACTTTTAGGAACTTTGTAGAAACCATCCCAAAGTGTGACCCCTCCTTTAAATGGCAAGCTCACTGAGGGCCAAGTGGCAAGAGTATTCATGCAGGAAGTGAGAAGTTCAATAATTTCTTCACAGAGGTATGAACCTTTGTTCTCCACACCTCAGGAGACTGACCCAGATGGTGTTCTCACTCCAGGCTACAGGAAAGCCAGTGATGCTTTCCTCTCCCCTGTGCCTGGTGCAGCTGCAAGGAACACCAAGCCTCTCCTGGTGAGCAAGAGAAGGGTTGCAGGCTGAGGACTCAGGGAAGGAAAAATCCCAGCCTCTGCTGCCAACATTGCCTCTACGTTTCATCAATGGCTGATCAATGGAAAATCCAGAAACAATGCAAATTTTAATTAATTTATACTTATTTAAATACTAACCCTAAAAGTTTTACTGGATTTGTGTCTGACTCATATTGAAGATTCTGACCTGGAGGTGAATGAAAAGGAGTCTTTGACAATATCCTCTAAAGGCCTTTTTATGATAAAGCTAACTTTTTTCTACAAGCAGAGTAAATTATTGGACTTTGTTTCTGGCACAGAGACTATAAAAATAGCCTGACCCTCTCACTCTATAAACCTATAGCAAATGAGAAAAATAATTGCTTTAAAGTAGATTTTTTATGAAGCATCTACTTGGGATGACCAGAAATGAAAAGGAATTGCTTTATCTAATCTTGCCAGGAAAAGCATTTCAGCACAGAGGAGTATGAAAGTGAATACTTGACCCTCCTTGGAGGCCAGTTTCCATATGGGGTCAGGCAGAAAGACAGAGCCTGATGATAACTGATGATAAATCCAGGATAAAACACGGAGGCTGACTGAGAGTTCAGGCTTTGTGGTTTATGCTTGAGCCTTATCACTGCTGAAAGAAAATTGAAGTGATTATATAGTACTTTGAACTTAATGGAAAGAAGAAAGATAGTGAATGGATGATTACATCTCTTCTTAAAGTCCTTCAAGTACAGGCCACTGCCCATTTAACTGTTGCCAAGGCAGCTTTAGCTGGCAGCTAGATAGCTCAGGGTCCTCTCTCTAGTCTTCCCTGGTAAAGATTAACTATATCACCTCACTTGCCTTCGTCCTCAGAGCCAGTCAGAGCAAAAAGTGCTGCAGGAGATCTCTGCTCTTCTCTGTTGCCTTCAGCCAGGATCCAAAGCAGGCTGCAATTAAAACAGGGCTCCTGTGGGAATGGGTCAACCTGATTCACAGGAACATAAGAACAATGCTTCCTACATTTCCATAAAACAAGTTGCAAGCTGCAACTCCCCAAGTGTTCCTCAAGAATAAATTACCAAGAATTACTGATGTTTTCCAAGAGACTCTCACGCAGTGTTGAGGCCTGACTCATGATTAGGAATGCCCGTGCTTGGCAGGATGCAGCACGCAAGGAGCAGCCAGAGACATATATGTTGGGTACCCTGAGGTGCTGCAGGAAGGTGTTTTCCTGGGACCTGATGTGAAGACACTGCTAGGAACAAAGGTGGCAAAGTGTTAGCCACTACTAACAATGAAATAACTTTGTGCAAGTTACACTGCTGCCACTAATTCAGACACGACAGATTATGAACTTGCCTGTGATGGAATTTTAAGAGTCATAATGAAACTGTAGTAGAGTGGACAGGTAGCAGAAAACAAACAAGTGATGCTAGTGAAATTGTGACTGTGATTAAATCACTGCACTTTCCTCTCCCAGGGTCACTGTGTAGGACCAGCTCAATGCCCAATAATGACACCTCTTGTCAGCATTAAGGTTGTCACTGAAGATGCTACAAATGGTTTCCAGTTTCCTGCATGGCTCTGCAGGAGTGTTGCAGCTCTCCACAGAAAAATGCTGTCCTGGGAGAAAATAAAACTGAAGTTTGTGCTAGAGTCCACATCATTAAGCAAAAAGGTGCCCAGGATCCAAATGATAGTGAATAGAATAGTTTTGTACTGATGCAGGCAGAGCCCTAGTGCTAAAGCTGGTACACAGACCAGAATTTATCATGAGTGGCAATAGCAAAGATTTAAGCCTGTCAGTCAGAGACAGCAAGTATTAATGCACCCACTTGCACACAAGAAAATCAGGAGTGCTGTTGATCTTGCTAGCCTTGGGTTGTCTAGTTTGTGAAAGGCTTGATCTGGAGCTGATCTATCAGACAGCAATGTCCTCTTGCCTCCCTTCTTATTTAAAAGAGGAACGAAAAAGACACTTGTACTAACTACATTTCATAATAAAAATAACTGAAGTCAGTAATCTAGTGAGAACTTTATCATTCTTCCACTGCAGAAATACATTAAAAAGAGAGAGATTGCTGGCCTGTATATAAATGAACTCCAAGTTTAGCCACAGAAAGCAGGTACTTTTATGTAATTCAGTCAGCCTGGAAGATACATGTAGAGCTAAATTCATCTTCATTCAGAAATAGAAAAATCTCTTCCAAGTGGTACATTCTGCGTCTGTTCCCACTAATAGTGACATACATGGGAGTTTGTTTGGTGGAATAGAAGGAGTGGATGGGAGCTGTTTGGGTACTGTTTTATCTTTGAATGAACTCTGATACCATTTTCTTAGCCTGTTTACAATGTGGTCAGTTTGTGGCTTGTTTCTTAGTTTCAGCATATGACAATGGCCTTCCCTTACCTCAGAGCAACACCACCAGTTCGTAATGATCCCCCAAAAGATTCAAGCTTCTTCTTCTGTCCTCCACTCATTCACTGCCCAGGCTCCCTTCTCAACTCCTTGCTATCTCACCAGCAGACAGTTGGGGTCTTGGTTTTCAGGAGAACACCAAGCTTGCTGGTGGAGGAATTGCCTTTACTGAAGAAATTAATCTTCTCCTCTAAGCAGTTACTGATTTTATCAAAATTAAGAACTAAGAGTTTCTGTCCCTTTATCAGATGTGATTTCAATAGGCAATGAACAGAAAAGCTCAGAGGAAAGACAGTCCAAGAGAAAAGTAGTAAAATCAAACTTTCTTAGGAGGTAGGGGAAATAATTATAAAAGCAACCAATTTCAAGCTCTTCTATTGTGACCTGCCATAGGCAGGCATACATTCTGATTTTTAGGTATTTAAAGAAAGGCAGTTCTAAAAATAAGGTAGAAAAGGAATGTATATGCATGTGTATACATAAGCACATATGAAAAAATGGTAGAGTAATTTCAAAACAGAGTTAGACAGTGAAGCCAAAGAGCAAGATTTCTTGAGGCAAACTCAAATCTCAGCCCTACTAAGAATCTTTTCTGTACTTTGTGGAAAACATGATGCAGACCTAAGTTCATGGCTCACAGAGCCTGATATGCCTGATGGGATTTCACTACTCCTTCTCATATTTTACTCCAGATAGAATCTAAAAGTCACAGCACTAAAACCATGGCTCATTTCTCGTTATGAACTTCATAGTTTAACAGTCACATTTGCACTTCCAGAGAACGTTCACCTATCTTGACTCCTGGAATCCAACACTTACTATCACTTCTGGAAAAAAAAAAAAAAATTCGGGTGTTTATGAAACTGCCATGGCCCTGGGCCCCATTAAGTTAAGCAATGTGTCATAAATACCAGAGGTGTTTCCGGGTGTTGTTCTTGTGGCAAGAGCTTCACCTTGGCATAAGAGTCATAGGAGGCACAAGAACTCTATTGCTTTAAACAACCCTCATAAGGGTGAAAAGTTGAAGAAGGAAAGGTGAAAGACACCTCTTAATTTTCTGATGGCACCTTTGCAGTGCTGGGTAGTTCTGTGTTCACACAGAAAAGATTGTGACTGATCTCTTCCTATCCTGGTTGTTGGGTCAGAATCCCACAGTGTGCAGCCTGTAAGGTGGTACAAGAATTTCAACCTTAAGCAGATCCAAGGCTTTGATATTGCCTTTTCCTGTGAATTGTTCTGAGGTGAGTTTTTTCAACCAAACTCTGTACTCAACAGCTTTCTACTGCCTTGGAAAATAGTCTCCAGAGCATCCATGGTTCAGAGATATCCCAGCACATCCCACTGTTGTGGCAGACACAGCCTGTGGGTGTCTTGCACCAGATGTGTGTGTAAGCAGTGGATGCATGTGCTGGGGATGTTTGCAATGCAGGGGTCCCACACACCCAAGTGGTTGGTTTTTGCTCCACTGATCCCCAGGGCTGCTGCATTTGTGCTCTGTGTGATGCATGCCAGGGCAGCCAGGGCTCCTCTCTGGATGCATAGTAGGTGGAACAGCCCCATAATGTTCCCTCTAAACATTTTCCTTGTTGACATAATTCAGCTTCTTCTAAACCATGTTTGTACCCACTGAACTCAAAATTATTTGACTTTAAGGAATTAACTCTGCTTACCTGCTTATTTCTTTATAATCGACTTATTTCTGGATCTGCAGGACTCCTCTTTATTTATTTACACCTGCTGAGCCCTGTTACACAAATGTAAACAAGAAAATGAGTAGGTGTATGGTAAGTGAACTCCTGCATCAAACTGGCATTTGTAATTACTTTGTCTTTTCCTAATGGGAGGATAATGAAAAATGAAGCATTAAAGTCACTGAAAAAAATCAGGATTAGAAATCAAGCCCTGAAACAGGAATGATATTCCTTAAATGCCTGTTGCCAGCTGTAAAATTATAACAATATTTGTGATCTTGCTACACGTTGATGATAAACACACCTCACAGAGAAGAAGATAAATGGGACAAAATTATTTCTGCAGTGGGTTCTCTGATTCTTGAGATTTCCAGGGATTTGAAAACTCTGTTTTTCACTCTTAATGGTAGTTGTTTAGTTTTATTTTTTTTCTATTTTAAAGGTTGAAGGATGGAAAGGAGCATCTGAACTACTTGGCACTCATAATACATATGTCCCATTGGCTTAATCTGGTCACAAAGCTTACAAGCTCCACCAGCTACGCCAGGAGAGCTTGTAAATTTTCTAAGTTAAATGAGGAGATTAGGTTTGCTGAACATGCAAAAAACAATCATCTACCAATGGAGCTATTAAACTCTTTAATCCACAGCTGTTTGGCCTGAAATCTCTCACAAGCAAGCTGATCTTCATTCTCTATCCTGCCTTTTGCCAGGTGCAATCCCCAAAAGCATCTGAACCCCAAGGAGGAGCCCAGGTTTCTGTGACTGGGATCTTTGTATGTGAAGGTGAACAGGGTGGGATTTGTCCCTCCTTGGTGTTAGCTCTCAGACACAGGGTATGCCATCTCAGCTGGCTGTCCAGCTCTACCTGCAACCAGCAGCATACCTGTGAAGGCAGCAGGTTTGTCTCAGTGTGGGACAATGATCCTGTTCTATCTGGAATGCTGAACCATCCGTCTCTTTTCACTGGCCATGGAGACACCTGGAGAAAGAGGTTCAATTTGATGCACCATGACGATCAGGTGTGATAGATTTCACTCAGAGGGTGAAATCATTTGGTCTCAAAAGATGGACTGATAAAAAAGACAGATGGGCATCTATTTCAACATCCATGAGTGTATGAGATTCACTACCTTGTGTCTTTTTTTGTAAGTCCTTTGAGGATGTGATCCCAGCTCACACCATCATGTGATTTTATGCACAAGGACACATGTGTTTCCAGATCTTCTGAGGAATTATCACCTGTTTGTAATGCAGGTCACATGATAGGCTGTATTCCAGTCTCCAAGAAAGGGCTGACTATTCCTTTTAATTGTTTTAGTATCTTAAGGGAACAAGGCTCATGCCCTTTGCCCTGCCTATCTATATTCTTCTATCTATCTAATCTCTTTAATATGTTCATTTTCTCTGACTTTTGTCCTCCACAGCCTCACAAAGATTCAGTTTTCAAATGCTAAGTGACATGACTTAGCATCAAAAGGTGAGCTATCTCCATGCCCCAGATTCACCTACAGTTTATGGGTTAGGACTCTCATGAAGTGTTAGATTAATAGAGGTCTGAGCTTTCCAGACTGAGGATAGTACTCAGCCCTCCTCACCCTTTGCCTGAATGATTACTTTAGAAATGAACTATTATATAAAAAACTCACTATATAAAAATCTCCCTCCTTGTGTTCTTTGAATAAGAAAGCACAGCCTTGGATCTAGCCTTCAATGTAGGATTCTTATGTCCTACAGATAGATCTCTGTTACCTGTACCAGTGGGTTGTTTTAGGTTCCTAAATCCAGACATGATGACAGACTCGATTTCCAACCAAGCTCTCTGATTACTTCTTCCTTTATCTAAATGGTGTCTCTTCATGCCTTTCAAGGTGCAATAGGTGAGGAAGCCCAAACTCTGTAGGGAACAGGAGGTACCTTAACAGAGAAAGAGACAGGCAGCTGCAGGTGCACCTTCCCTCAGGTCACTACCATCCCAGAGGTTTCTGAGGAAACTAGGACTAGAAGGGCTGATCCATAGGAAGACATAAAAGCTAGGATAGCTGTTTTATGAACCCAGAATGAACACTGGGGCTATACACTCAACCAAGTCACCAGTATTTCAATCATATTAGAGCCCTTGGTTTGCTAAACAAATTGAACTCTCTGAGTCTCTTCACACTGAGTAAAATTTTTCGTCTTACTTCTGCTGTATGGATTTCTTTCTCCAGGATGTGGGTTTTTTGCCTTGTTCCTGATATTGCAATTAATGTGCTGTGCAGGACTGTGAACACTTCCCTATGTCTACTAGAAATACTTTCCTTAACAATGTCTTTGAAAACATTTGCATTTGTGCAGCCCTGTCATCCTGGGCTCTCACAGTTACTCCTGTAAGTGAATAAAATAACCCCTTCTTTCTCCTTCCCTTTCACTTCTCCAGATTCTTGGAGAGGTGTAGTAGTGATCTCCAGACTAATGAAGAAATCCTCCTCTGAGATGTTAAAGATGTCTTGAAATGTGTTAAACTTCACCCTACCACTATTGTTCCAAAACTGTAGTTATCTGTTTCTGCCTCTACCATGCTCAGATGTTTTTCTGTGCCATGCTGTCTCCTTCAAATGCCTAAAGGGCAAATTTCACTATCACACACCTATTTCAACCAAAATCCTTTATGGAGATGGCTGTGAAAATATTCTGGCTCCCAGAAAAAGCTGCAACTTGTCCTTTAACACAGTCATTTGCCCTCTCCTTTTAGACCCATTTCTGATTTTCTTGCTACAGTTTGTGTGTTTTTCCTTTTTGTCTTTTCCATTTTACCTAGTGATTTCCCATATCACAAATGCTTCTCAGATGTTTGTGCAGCTTCACTTGGCTGCAATTACCTTCCCCAAAGCAAGCAATCAGCACTCTTGCAAGCAGAAGCTTTAGGCTGGCATGGTACCCTCCTAGCTGGCAGGCACAGGCTGTTGTCTTTCTTTTATTTTTCATTAATCATAATATAATTAATTATTCCTTTCACTTAAAATCCTTCATGTACTTTTGCATACTATTACAATCAAGCTAACAGGCCTTTAGATGCAAGCTCACTTTCTTAATTATGGTTACTATATTTACTGTTCTCAAGTCATGTGGATCCATCTCCTGCACAGCTTGACAAAATTATATAGACTGGTTGCCAGGTCTTCAAGAGTCCTGCAGTGAAGGATTTGCTCCCTGCTGGCTGAGCACATCTAGCTCTCAGAGTTTTGTATCTCCCCTGAGGAAGTATTTTCAATTTCCTGACACACATCCCATATCTGTCCTCCTTTTCTCCAGAGTTTAATGTTCTTACAGAAAACCAAAGTTGAGCTTCACTTAATGTTTTCACACACCTATGCCAGCATTAATCCACTTAGAATAAAAACATCACTCCTTTTCTTGTCTAAAATCTTCTTATTTCAATAGATAAATTACTTTCTGTGATTTCCTTTTATTATTACTATTTAATTTCCTCTGCAAACTTCTAACTTGGTTTGACTTTTGGCAATGTTTACCCCAGCCCTGTAATTCCTGGCCTTGAAAACTAAGTTTTCTTTGCTGATTAGCTGTGCTGGACTTTTTAAAGATCCATTTTGGTCTATAGCCCCTTCCTGCAAGTTTTCCTCCTTTTCTTCTGAAGTGAATTCCAGAGAGTTGCTTGCAGCTTTTATAGAATATAAATTATAGGTCTCCTTCAGCTGAAGTGCCTTGCAACACTTTTGACTCACTGAACTCACTAATCAGCTCACTTTCTGAAAACTGTTCTTTCAGAACTGGAAATCTGACTTGTTTTCATATATACCTCCATTTTATCTAAAAGCTTGGCTGATGGGTCAGTTTAGCTCTGAAATTATTATTAGTCTTTCCACTTTCCACTGTAGAAACTTGGATCTGTCCTATTTAAATGTTCTCCAGGGCTGAGGGTGTTAAACACAATGTTACAGGCCATGGTTTCAGCTGGTTTAAATTGCTAAAACTCTGCTGGACTCTGGCCAGTCCAGAGGAGTCTCTCTTGTCTAAGAAGCTGAAGTTTTCATCAAAGAATTTTGGAAGCAACTACAGTCTCTTAAATTACTAGAAAATAGATATTTTTGCCATCTTTCCACAGAAGAAACTGCAATAAGATCTACACCGTTTATGGTAGTCTCCAAATTAATTTACTATACCTGTCATAATGTATTATTAATGGCTTCCATGTGCATTACCTCATTTGAGAGCCTCATCTTGTTGCATGCAGCAAATGGCAGGAAAAAAACAATGTAGCACCAAATGGTACAGTGTGTACAAGTTGTACAAAGGTACAAATTTTTGGACTGATTGAATTCTGCATGCCTATACTCTCTCTTGCATCACTTTTGCTTGCAGTGATTGTAACTTACAGTTCAGACAGCTGCAGCAGTAGTGAGAGATGAGGGGACAAGTGCTAACTTCAAAACTTCCAGTGGGCTGAACAGAGCAGGCTACAAAGGGGCCAGGGGCTATTTATCATTCCAAAGTTTGGCTAAGTGGTAGCATACTGAGTTGGACAGCAAGATTACACAGTCTGAGGGTGTGAGACTCTTACTGCATGTGAGACTCCACTGCACTGCACCACATCTCTACCACCAGGCCTGTGTAAGGACAGAAGAGAGCAGGAGGAGAAGCCAGAAGGGCCACAGGGCAGGTGAAACATGCCAGTTACCTCTGAGGGACACTTTGTATGTTAAGGCAAAACAATACACTTCTACAAGGTTAAAGGTGAAGTTTTTCCACACCAGGTCATGATAACAAAACCTGCAAGGTCTTTCTGCCGCCCACCACCCAGTGTTGATGATTTCCTGATAGCGTGCTGTTACTCACTCAGTAATAATAGAGCATTAGCTGGTGCTAAATAGCTGCTTACACTTGACATACTTTGAAGCGTTTGCGTGTGCCTCCTTTGTACTGGTATTTAAACAAAGGGAGGTACTACAGAATTCTGTTTGTCCTTTCCTTCCTGCATCTCCCAGTTTATATCTACTCTGCCACCTTACCAGTTTTACCAGGGGCAGCTTGATCCATTGTAACAGACAGGCTAAGAAAGAAAACATGGTCTCAGGGATTACCTGCCTGGCACAGGTATGCAAGTCAGCAAAAAGCCAGCCACTTCATTTTTGCAGGTATAGACTACTGAGGAAATAAACCAGCCCCAGCTATCTTTCTATTTTTAACTCTGATTGACGCTGTGCTCATTTCAGACTGATTACAAGCCCGACTGCTGAGCGCTCTGTCGATGGAGAATAGAGTGCTGCAGGGCAGGAGGAGGGAGCTGGAGGCAGCAATGCAGAGAGGAAAACGGAGGCAAACATGAGTCCCTAAAAGGCAGGGGCATTCCTTTCAGTGATGGATACCTGCTCAGACTCTCTGTATGCTTCACTGTAGTCAGAAAGGAGCAGAGGCTAAGCTGAAAGGAAATAATGGAGCCTGAAAATGTATCGATTTCCAAACTGTTCTTTTCTTGAGGAACACAGTTCTATGTTAAGCTAGTGCCACTCAAGCCACTGTCACCACTCCAAGACCAAGTTTAGCTCTCACTGTCTCTCTGGGGCACTGGCCACACACGGATTTCTCAGCATTGAAAATCCTGAAATTAGAGAAGAGTGATCAAAACTCAATCACTCCTTGATGCAGTATAGTTTATATTGAACTAATTTCTGACACTGGTTTTAGATTACTATTAACCTCAAAGAGTGCATAAATAGAAAACCTCACCATGTCTTTCTGTCTTATGTGCAAAACACTGTTTCCTCTTTGGAGGTAAAATCCTAGATACATGCACAGTAAGACAAAATTACTGTAGTTTATATTTAGGCTATAGCAGTTGTTAGGGTTGGTTGTTTTGGGGGATTGCTGGGAGGTTTTTTGGTGTTTTTGTTTAGTTTGGTTTGAGTGATTGCATACATGAATCTATAGTAAATTTTTAGCCTTCTGACGTGGTCTTTCCTTAGTTGCCTTCTGCAGGCTCCGTAGCAGTAATCCATACATTCCTTGGGGTTTTTGGGGTCCTCAAAGAAAGTACTCACTGTACTATGCAGCAACCCAGAGATGAGGCTTCACAGTACACTGTGGTTCTGGAAGCAATGAAGCAGCAGCAATGCAGAAATCTGAATTTTAACCTCTTCTGGTGAAAAAAACTCTGTAGAAAAGTGAAGAAAATTATATAATTAGGATTTATCAAACTGTCTTGTGTTGCAAAGCAGGATGTAACCAAAAGTACGTATTTTATCACCATCTGTTGAAACCAGGTGGGGCAATCATCTTTCTCTTTTCTACAACACATCCTTCCTCCAGGGAGATACCTTCTGTTAATGGGACATTGAGTCCCACTGCATGACTGATAAAATTACATTATCCCATTGGGAGATGCTCCAGCCAAGGGGAGGAACCAAACATTTCCTACCTAGATAAAAATTGATGTTTAGAACATCAGAGCAGCCTTTTTCCACTGGATTATAGAGGAAAACCAGACCCATCATCGGACCTTTGGAGGAAAACAGCACCCTTCTAACAGGATCATTGTTACAACTGAACCACATCTGTCACTCCAGGAGAACTGCAGTCACCATTTAATGGGACTGCTGCCAACAGCCTGACTGACAGGGTGTCAGCTTGTATTCTGTCTCTGTCAGTGTTTTGGTTTTTGTATAAGTGTATTTTTATTTTAATTTTCCTAGTGAAGAACTGTTATTCCTATTCCCATATCTTTGCCTCAAAGCTGCTTAATTTAAAAATTATAATAATTTGGAGGGAGGGGGTTTAAATTTTCAATTTCCAGAGAGGCTCCTGCCTTTCTTAGCAGACACCTGACTTTCAAACCAAGACACAAACCTAGATAATTTGGGAGACTAGGAAAGTCTGACAAAATGGAAAAATGGATTGCTAATGTGTTTGTTTTAGGATCTTGGCATGAGGTGGGCTAGTGTGTAAAAGGTGAAAGTGGGAATTCAAAATTTTATTCTGTGTTGATCTGGTGTGTCTTCACTGCTATGCCTTGTAATTTGCTTAGTATGACATTTATGCATATTCTGTAATATGCATGGAGTTTAGCCTGATATTTCTGCCAGGCAGCTTAATCCAGTTTGGAAAAAACAGCACAATATACAGCAGTTAGTACTGTACAGGCTGTCCCCCACCAGCTATCATGTATTTTCTTCCTGCTCTTCAGCCAGAACAAATATATCAATTCTCCATTTTCCCACACTGGTGCCAGCTGCAGTGCCAGAGAAACATGCAGGTCTCAAGAAAAGCAAATGCACAAATGTGTCTCTCAGGCTGAAGGCTTTCCAAATGATGATGGCTGGACAGTACTGCCCACGAGTACAAAGCCATGAGCTTTGGGAGGCAGTGAGACCATGGAGCCTTGAGCACTGCTGGTAGAGTGGAGAATGCATCAAATCCTGGCCAGAGCATCCTGTCATCTTCTGTATGTTTAGAATGTTAAAACTGTTGTTTCTCCTCAAACAATTCCTTATGCTTTGGAAAGACATGAAAATGTTGGTATGTTTTCATGTGGTCAGCAGACAACTTTCCTTGCCCTACAGTTCACACTCAGAAGTAGCTCTTGGAGGGGGAACAAGTCACTGTGGTGTAAGGCAGGGTGTGAGCTGGCAGTGCATCAGCTGTGCTGCAGAAAAACAGCATGCTCCTGTCCAGTGGATGTCTGCAAAAACAGGTGGTAGACCCTCACCCTAAGGAACTGGGTGATTTTCTTCCTTTGTGTTATGATGTGGGGTCTGGAGAGTTGCCTGCATGTTCATCTGGTCATGATGGCAGTTTGAAACCTCACAATCCATCTCTGATATCCTTTATTGTCCTGTTCCTGTAGCTTGTTGTGATGCTGTCATGCTGCTTTTTAAATGGATGATATCGGTGCAAATTTTATGCAAATTTCAAGCTATCAGGCTTGATCTTGACTGTTGTCTCAAACTGATACTCCAGTGACTCATTTTAGTCAGTATCTATTGATGGAGGGTTTTTAAAAGAAAAAACAAACATTTTGATGTGGGAATTCACTAATTTGTAGAATAATTTATCTCATTAAAATTTGGCTTGTTATTTTACATCATCCTTCTTCCTCATGAGGAAAAGTATTATGACTGTAAGATTTCCCATGTGCCTGTTACCAGTGTAGAACACAGCATCTGAACACAGTAACAAGCAAACTGTCTTATCCATCTCCTCCATGGCCTTGTGTGATAAAGAGAGGAGGAGGTAGTCAAAGAACTGTTGAGCTGCTTGCATGTTCATAAATTTATGGGACCAGATGTGATCAATCCAAGGCTGATAAGGGAGATAGCAGATGAGCTTGTGAAGCCATTCTTCATCACTTACCAACACTGGGGAGGTTCCAGGGGACTGGAAGCTGGCCAATGTGACACCCATTCACTAAAAGGATAGGAAGGAGGATCCTGGTAATTACAGGCCAGTCAGCCTGACCCCAGTACCTGGTAAGGAAATGGAACAGTTGATGCTGAGAGCCATCACACAGCCCTTACAGGTGGCCAGGGGATCAGACCCAGGCAGGTCATGGGTGTAGGAGAGGGGTAGGTCATGTTTAGCCAACCTGGTCTCCTTTAATGACCAGGTGACCCTCCTGGGGGATGCAGGAAAGGCTGTGGATGTTGTGTACCTGGATTTCAGCAAGGCCTTTGACACTGTCTCCCACAGCACACTCCTGGAAAAGCTGCAGCCCACGGCTTGGACAGGAGCACTCTGTGCTGGGTTAGGAACTGGCTGGATGGCCAGGCCAGAGAGTGGTGAATGGTGCTGCATCCAGCTGGGGATCAGTTGCCAGTGGTGTCCCCCAGGGGTCTGTGCTGGGGCCAGTCCTGTTCAGTATTTTTATTGATGCCATGGATGAAGGCATTGAGTCTACCATCAGTAAATTTGAGGACAACACTAAGCTGGGAGTGTGTGTTGATCTATGGGGAGGTAGGAGGGCTCTGCAGAGAGTCCTGGAGCAGTTAGGTGGATGGGCAGAATCCAACAGGATGGAATTTAACAAGTCCCAGTGCAGAGTCCTGCATTTTGGCCACAAT
Organism: Erithacus rubecula; assembly: GCF_903797595.1. Lineage (NCBI taxonomy): Eukaryota > Metazoa > Chordata > Aves > Passeriformes > Muscicapidae > Erithacus > Erithacus rubecula. The sequence goes on from NC_136661.1 coordinate 8,909,042, forward strand.
AACCCCCTGCAATGTTACAGGGGATGGTGTGGCTGGACAGTGCCCAGGCAGAAAGGGACCTGGGGGCACTGGCACAGCTGGCTGACCCTGAGCCAGCCGTGTGCCCTGGTGGCCAAGCAGGCCAATGGCCCCTGGCCTGTGTCAGGAACAGTGTGGCCAGCAGGAGCAGGGAGGTCATTCCTCCCCTGCACCCAGCACTGGTGAGGTCACACCTCGAGTGCTGTGTCCAGTTCTGGCCCCTCAGATTAGGAAGGACCTTGAGACCCTTGAGTGTGTCCAGAGGAGGGAACAAGGCTGGTGAGGGGCTGGAACACAAACCCTGTGAGGAACAGCTGAGGGAGCTGGGGGTGTTCAGCCTGGAGAAAAGGAGACTCAGGGGTGATCTCATCACTCTCTACAGCTCCCTGAAAGGTGCCTGTAGTCAGCTGGGGTTGGTCTCTTCCTCCAGGCAGCAACTGACAGAACAAGAGGACACAGTCTCAAGCTGTGCCAAGGGAAATATAGGCAGGATATTAGGAAAAAGTTTTTTATGAAAGAGTGATAAAGTACTGGAATGATCTGCCTGGGGAGGTGGTGGAGTCACCATCCCTGGGTGTGTTTAAAAGAAGACTGGATGTGACTCTCAGTGCCATGGTTTAGTTGAGGTGTTAGGTGGGGTTGGACTTCATGATCTTTTAAGGTGTCTTCCAATCTAGTGATTCTGTGAAAAGCTTTCCTTTGGAAAACAGTGACTCTGATCAGATCAATTTCTTTCAACATGATAAACAATATACCCAGGAAGAAAACTGTGCACAATTTCTATTTGTTCTACTTTGCTACAATTTTATCCTGCTCCTGAAGGACCCCTGTGGCCCCTCCACTAGTGACAGGTCACCAGCCTATGTCACATCATCCACTGTAACCTGTTGTGTCCAATCTGCCAGCTGTTCACCCATCACACATGAAATATCCAGAAGGATCCTGTGAGAGATAGTATTGAAAGCTTTATCACATCCAAATATATGACAACAACTGAGTTCCCTTGATCAGATAGGTGAATTAACCAGTCATAAGAGGAAATCAGATTCAACAAGCAGGACTTTTCCCTCATGAAGCTGTACTGGCTATGACTGATGACTTGCTCTTTAGGTGTTTTTTAATACCACCCAGAATAATCTTCTCTGTACTGTTACCAGTCACTGAAGTGAGAATGACAGACCTGTAATTTCAGGATAACCCCTCTCAAAAACTGGTACAACATTCTGGTTGACTTAGATCTCCCCATACTCTCAAGAACATTCAGAATTGAGAGAGACCTTGTGATGACATCAGCCAGATTTTCGTGTATTCTCAGAAGAATCCCATCAAGATTATTAAAATATTAGTGACTATTAACCCCTCCTTAGACTGATATGTTTTTATCTCTCCAGATGCATCACTAGAAAATGAGCACTGAGCTCACTGCATTGAGGAGAGTCTAAAGTCTGACATCATGGTCAGATGTGATTGGGCCTAACTAATAAATCCCAGTTGTGCTGATGGGAGATCAGACACTGGAAAATGAAGGATTCACATGCACTCATTGCTGTTAACACATCTTCTGTGGGATGTTAGCTATGAAAGGAGTGGAAGAACTCTGTACTGAAGTGATTATTACTCTCCCAGTATGTATGACTGCCTGAGAGCAGTTTACATTCATGAGCCTGAACAAGGATCTCGCTCCCGTGCAAATTGTGTCTGCTTTGAAGTCAAGGAAATTCCATTAGCAGTGAACAACTGTGAGATCAGAATCAAACACCAAAGGGTTGTGATCTTCTTACTGCTAAGAGGCAAGTGTAGAGACTGCATTTTTCAGAGCTTGCTGCTGTGTGAGTTGACATTAACTTTGCATAATTATAATTGACTACAGCCATACCCAGGGAAGGGAGCCGTGATGTTCAATGCAGGCACACACAGACAAAAGCCAAGGGCAGACGCCTGCAGAATATTGATAACAGAATAATGCTGGTTGGCAGAAAAGTGGATGTATAGCAGCAAATCTCTGAATCTCATTCACATGCACTTTGAAGGCCATTGGCACAGCTGGTTATGGGAATTAAAAGAATTATAACTCCATGGTTTCTGTCTCCTTCCTTCTGGGTTTTTCTTTCAGACCAAACACTGCACATGTGCCAAAGTACCTACATCAAGTAAAGAAGTGCAAGCATGAAGACGGGACCACCCTTTCATATTTTTTTCCCTATGTGGATTGTGAGAGAAAACATGCTGTTGCATGACAGTATATGAGGGAGGATCAAAGCCACAACGGCAAAGCCCAAGATTTAGCATGGAAAGGTCAGGTGCAGTGCTGTCTGAACAGCCTGCTCAAACCCAGCAGCTTTAGGATTGCCAGAAGCTGTACAAATCACTGAGTAGGTTAGTTTGAATTGTCTGCCACCCTGTTCCTGCACAGACAGCTCCTGGCCCGTGTCCCACCTTCATGCCCAATGTGGGAGGTGGGAGCACTTCCAGCCAAGACAACATATTTTCTGGATATTTTATACAGGGACTTTTGGCTCCTGATTGATCTTTTCTTGCATTAGCCCTCCTGTCAAACGTCACAGTTGGGAGATTTGAGGGAGAGCTTAATTTTTTTCTCATTTCTTCTCCCTAGAAACTCAAGAAAATGAAATGCTGGGCTCCTCTCCCTTTTCAGACGACCAGAGCCAATACAAACACCAGATAATGGCTTCCTCATCTGGAGCCCCTCCATCTCAGCAGAGCTGTGGCTGCTTGCTGATGTTCCCCTGCAGGGAGGGACCTCTCTGTTTGTGGGATGAGTGCTGGCAATACTTGGTAATGGCAATGGTTAAAGCACCATGACCACTTTATTTTAACTCACAATAAATAGTTTTTTATGTTAACAGGGGCAGTGACAATACATTGGATTATCCTCTAGATTGTTCTAGTAGTCTCTGGGGCTCATGCTAAAATAGCCTGTTTTGAGAATAATTTGAACATAAAGAGCTTTTAACATATCCTTTTTTCCCCCCTCAGCTTTGCTGGGGAACAGAGACTGTCCTTTAGGCTGATACATCTGCATCATTAATTAAGAATAGATATCTTTGTATTATCCTAGAAATGTGATACAAAATCAAGATTATTGAGCTAAAATCAGCTCTTTTTTTTTTTTAAGTCTCAATTATGGCCTAGAGATTCTAATGTTTTCTTACTGCTACATAAAGCAGTCAGTCTGACACACAGACCTAGCAGTACACTGGGGTGTGTCTGTGCCACTTCTGCTTCTGGTCCAACCCTGGAGTAACTGAGGAAGTCACAGAATTATAGAATCATAGACTGATTTGTGTTGGAAGAGACTTTAAAGATCACCTTCTTCTAACCCCCTCCCACATCTCCAAATAGACCAGGCTGCCCAGAGCCACATCCAACCTGGCCTTGAACACTTCCAGAGATGGGGCATCCATGACATTTCTGGGCAGCACCTTCAGTGCCTCACTACCCTCTCAATAAAGAGTTTCTTTCAAACAATCTAAAATAATTTCCACTTGTCTTATCAATTCCTGCCCTTGTAAAAAATTCTTCTCCAGCTCTCTTGAAGTGCTAGAAAGTACTGAAAGGTGTCCCCAAACCTTTCTGTTCTCCAGGATGAGCACCCTCAACTGGCTCAGCCTGTCCTCCAAGGAGAGATGTTGTATCCCTCTGATCATCATGACTGTCCTCTTGACACAGTCCAATAAATCCACATCCTTCTTATGCTGAAGACCCCAGAGCTGGGTGCAGCACTGCAGGTGGGGTCTCACCAGAGCAGAGCAGAGGAGCAGAATACCCTCCCTGTGCTGCCCTCACTGCTCTGGAGGCAGCCCAGCACATGATTTGCTTTCTGGACTGTGAGTGCACATTGCAGGGTCGTGGTGAGCTTCTCATCAATTAGCAGAATTAAGCCCTCAAGTCTGTTCTCAACCCAGTCTCCATTCAGCATATATTTGTGTTTGGGATTGTCCCTACCCATATGGAGGACCTCCTGGGGGCTACAAGAAGGGCAGCCAACATCCAAAGTCCTGCAGCTATGAATAGCCATGAGGCTTCAGCATTTTACATATTTTATAGACAATGAGATGTGGTGGGTTTTCTTGCTAAGAGCAAAATACTGAAGGGGCTGTAGGATGGTGACAACAGTGTTAAGAAAAACAAAGCTATTAAACACTCCTGTCACTGTGCATGTCACCATGGCTTTGAAGTGGATGATGTTACAGAGTGGGGCTTGTGACCCCAGACCCACTTGGGTCACAATGCACTGGCACTGGCCCCTCTGCTCCTGCCCTGTCACCCCCCAGAGGAAAGGACAGGCATGGAAGTGAGTCCTGGGAAAAGAGCTGATGGTACAGTGCTAAGCATCTGCCTTTGCTCACTGCTCAAGGGCTTAATTTCAGAGAAGACCAGTAAGAAACTAAGAGCCAATATTATATGAGAAATTGAACCAAAATGATGGGTTGTATTAAATTTGGCACTGACTTGCAGAGTTTATCAAGAGCATGGGATAAGAGGGATTGGCTGTAATTTTGTCACATTTTCTGAAGCATGGCATTGTGTAAAATATTGAAGGAAGAAATTTTGATTTATTCCTCCTGATACTATCCTAAAATATTAGGCCAGTGAGAATGCTCTCCTGCAATTTATATCTTATATGAAGATCAAAATGTGATTAAAAAAACAATCCAACAACAAATCAGAGGACAGTGAAATCTAGCTGTCTGAGAGGCAGCTAGGATCTCCTTGTACCCACATGCCCACCTGAAGTCAGATGAACACCACAATCTGGCTGTGGCTCCTGGACAGGAATGTTCATCTGCACAACTCAGATTTCCTTATGCAGGATTTTTCTATTTTTTTCAGTTCAGAAAGTTTGCTTGTTATTAGTTATTACTCCAGTCAGGTGCTGGTGGCTGGAATAAAGCAAATGTCACTGTGGCTCAAAATTACTTGTTAATTCATAGCTTGTTAAGAAGTGACAGGTGTCTCCTGAGCAAATTCACTGAGGACACAGAGCTGGGAGGAATGGCCAACACCCCAGAGTGCTGTGCATCCCTTCAGAAGGACCTCAGCAGGTTGGAGAGATGGACAAAGACCCTGTGACATTCAGCAAAGGCAAGAGCAGGGTCCTGCAGCTGGGGAGGAACAGCCCCAGGCACCAGCACAGCCTGGGGCTGACCTGCTGGGGAGCAGCTCTGCAGAGAAGGGCCTGGGGCTCCTGCTGGACAACAAGCTGCCCATGAGCCAGCAGCGTGTCCTGGTGGCCAAGAAATCCAACGGGATCCTGGGGGACATTGGCAGGAGCATTGCCAGCAGGGGAAGGGAGGTGATCCTGCCCCTGCACTCAGCTCTGGTGAGGCCTCACCTGGAGTGCTGTGTCCAGGTCTGGGCTCCTCAGGACAGGAGAGACATGGAGCTGCTGGAGCAGGTCCAGAAAGGCAATTGAGTTGGCTAAGGGACTTTAGCATCTCTCTTACAAAGAAGGGCTGCAAGAATTGAGCCTATTCAGCCTCAAGAAGAGATGATTGAGAGAGGATACCACCCTTGTCTATAAGTATCTGAAGGGGAGGTGTCAAGAGGATGGACCAGCCCTTCTCAGTGGTGCCAAGCAGTAGGATTGGCCACAGATGAAGTCTGTGTATCCCCAGGTCCAAAGCACTGCTGACTTTTGGTATCCTCTGAACACAAAAATCCATGCCATAACCTGGAATATTTTGTATTGGCTACAGGATGTTATTCTAATGGAAAAGACAGCATGTGAAAGATAGTTCAGAAAATTTGATTCTGTATTTGTAATGTCATTCCTCTGTTCTGTGAGAATTCCATTTCTACGAAGTGGCATGTCTGTAAGGGACAACACCAGTTTTTCACAAAATATTTCCATATTTGGGTACAATTATCTGCTGAAGCCTCTACAAACAAGGTTCCAATCACTAAGGAGTATTGCTAACATACCTATACTTTAGACTGCCATCCTTAACTCTTATAAATGTGTCTGTGTGACCAGCTCAGGGAAGCACAGGGCAGCCAGCACCTCACACAAGATAATGGCAGATCATATGAGATGTAATCTGTGCTGTGATTTCAATTGCAGCCCTGCAGCAGCAGCAGTTACATCTGGAAAACACACAACAGTCAACTAGTAGCAGCTTTGCTGTTTTGGGGCAGTCTTTGGACTAATTCAGGGAGGTCATCATCCTTGTGGTACTGGAAATGACGATATTTCCATCTGAGATGAGGGGAGATAGGGTCATGAGAGCAATGGCTCCTAAATGGCTCAGTGACATTTTTCTATCCCCAAGATCAGGTGATTTTTACTATTTAAAAGCCAATTTACAGGTCAGCATTCCACAGCAATGCTTCAAGTACATGAAGCAGTGAGACATGGGTGTGTTTTCCTTTGTTCTATTAATAAACACTGAATAGCTTTGAATTATACATTTCCTCATACTGTGAGCAACACCATGAAGAAACTATGCTGCTGGCCAACCCTATACATCAAAGTGAAGGTGTCTTACCTTAATTAGCAGGTAAAACAGACAGCAGGTGATGAGATGCTGCCTGCTTTGAAGATAATGACTGAAAATCGTAGCTCTGTGTCAAGCCAACACCCTTCACTTTACCTCCTCGTGACTCTGGTTGAGATGACAAAAGGGAAGGGTAGGAGAAGTCTGCTCTGACATCTCATGCAAAGAACACCCTATTCTCCTGCCTCAGGAAGGTGAGGAGGATGCTCTGTGGTTAGAATAGAAACTGCATTTAAGCAAGTTCACCTGTCCTGCCTTGGGGTTTGGATTGCTCTAAAGCATAAGAGGTTTGTTTACCCAAGGAGGAGAAACCCTGAGTACTTTTATGTTTCATGACAGTCGGTTATTCTGTACTTTCTGATGAATACAGAGTTTAACTGAGAAGCTTTGATCAATTATACCCACAGGGAGAGATTTTAAAAATAGCTGAACAAAGTAGACACTCTATACACAATTTTCCAAAAAATTAGCTATGATAATGAGTCATGAACATTGCTGTCAGAATTAGCCATTGATTGCAAAAGAAATAATTATTGATAAAAAGTGAGTTAACCCTAGAAATCTCATGCCCCTATTTACTTTGGATTTAATTTATTTCACTGACAAAAAAAGCAATAAAATTCTTCCTATTCTTTGTAGCTTTCTGTAAGACTTATGGCCAGCAGGTAGAAACAGCACCTTTTAAATAAGCTCACATGCAGCTGAACTATCATAATTCCTAAGGTGAATATAGCCTGATGATTAGTAGAAGTTATCTTCAAAGGGTAGGCAAGAAAAAGGATTGTTTTGAGCCACAGAGCAGCATTTTTACTGGAGCTGGGCTTGATTGCTCAAATTTTTTTTTGAAAAAAACCCTTTATAATTTTTCAGATTCCAGCTATACTTGGCAGAATAAATAAAAATGAAGGTCTTAAGATTTGTGTTTTCAGGCATAGTTTGTTCTGTATGATGGTGCTGCAGACTTATTAGAATCTATTATTGTGCAGAAATTTTATCTGAGTATGGTAACCCTTCCCAGTTAACAAGGCCTGTTAAGGAGCTGATTCAGTTGTAAGGACAAGATAAACACTTGCATTAAGATAAGGGACCTTCTTCTATTGTCACTGTAAACATGCAAGAAAATATTCTGGTATGTTTTTATAGAGTTTAACAGTGAGATGCACCTATGTCTATTTTAAAAATAGGTCCTACGGACAACATATGGTGAACTACAGAAAATATTTTGTGATCTTCACCTGTACAGACCCTCACTTATCAGATCACTTACATAGTCTTCTCATGGTAATGTTTTCACCAGTTCTGGTGTAGAGGTCAAGTTTTGAATGCATACTATTAATTTACTTCCATGGTCTCTGCAGTGCAGCTGAATCTGCATCCGGGCCTGAAATGAGTGATGTAAGTGATCACAATGTATCAAATTCTGCTGGGAACTTCAAATAAACATTTTCTAAGATGAGAAATGTATATTTATTTTGCTTTTTACTTTCCATTACAAATTTGTAATGATTTGTTAATTCTGTTTATTTAAATTGCTGACTGAGTCTGTGAGACTGAAATATTCTTTTCAAGCCTGGAATAGTGAGAGAAGCAGTACAAACCTAAATCCTGACAATGTGCAATAGTTTATTTGATTTTTACAAGCTTTGTGGCACTTACAGCATAGCTGCTAAGACAAAGTTTGCTCCATGGTAATCTAAAAATGCTTTTGATTTACAGTATATCTATAGGAACAGGCTAGAGGTGGTTGTGTGAAAGAATTACTGTGTAACTCATAATGAAACAGACCAGAGATTAATGTTACAAATGCATGAGGAAAAGTCATAAATGATTAATAAATTTAATCTCCATGCGATTACAATTGTTACCAGACTGAGATGTTCTAAAAGACCGTCTCCACTGACATTTCTCTATTCACTTGATGGATTATTATACCTAAAAAGAGAAGAAAAGAAAAATAATAATAACGCAGAACCAGTGGGTCTTTTTATAAATCACCTCTGCACAAGAACTTGCTCTGTCTCGTACCACCAACCAACCTGAAAGTGAGAATGTGTGCTTGTCACCTTCATAACAATTTCAGCATCAGTTAAATATTCTTATGATTCTTACACAGAGCCCGCCCAGGGGAGTTGCATACGACTGCTGTACCTGATGGCTGTCCTCCAAGGACGCTTTTACAATTGGATACATTTTCAAATTAACCCAAACAAAGAAAAAAAGGCAATTTGTTGCTACCCTGCAATGCCTTTTTGGAAACAAATGGAGCAGATGCCACCTTATTTTCTGAGTTTTATTGATTGCTTTACAAAACATGCTTTTCTTCTAAAAATACTCTCTGGGTTGGCCTGCTGACCCTGGGAATTCAAACCTTATTACTCCAGTTTAAACACTTGCCAGCGTATAGACAGTTAACAAAGCTAAAGCCTCTCCCAGCTGAACACCAGATTCCCTAGGGAATCCAATCAGACTACTTTATTCTGGTCTTTTTAAAAGTCAGGTCAAATAGCTGTTTGAATTGTAATGATCTCCATGTGAATTCTGGTTTTGATAGCACATGCTGATGCCTCTTGGCTTTAACTGCACATCTTCTGCCATATGCAGTGTGATGCTGCTGCTGCTGTGCTGCTGGCTTTTTATTCACATCCAAATTTTCAATTGTGCAAATAAGATAAGTAAAAGAGCCATGAGCCGTGCTCTCTTGAGATACACTGATACCGAGTCTTCTGCTACACTTAATTGGTGCATTAAGAGTTCCGACAGGATAAATTGTTAAAAGGTGCTATCCATGTCTAACACACATCCTCATTCTGGACCAGATCGATGGGAGTGGGCAGGACCAAGATATTGTGTTATTCACCACCATCTCACATCGTTGCCAGGGACAGGGAAGGAGACTTTCTCTGGATTCCAGGTCAGGGGGAAAGGGAGGGTCTGTCCACTATTGTTTCCTTGTCCTGGGTTTGGTGAACATTTTGCATGTAAATCACCCTCTCTTTGTAGCCTTTTGTTATTTAATATTGTTGCTGCTGCTGTTCCTTATCTCATTGCTGCTTCTGGTAAATTGTTCTTAACACTGTTGTCTTCGACTTTTGTGCTTCCGTCTAGAGAGGGATGCGAACGGGTGCCAGCAGTTTCACTGGGAGCACTAAATTGGGGAACACTTAAACCACAACCATCCAGAAAGCTGCAGTTTGGAAAGATTCAGAAAGACTTCTTGAAAAATTTCATCTGCATTTCCCCTAGGCATGATGCAAAGAATCGTGTTACAGAGGGATCTCAGCGTGGTTATAGCAATCCTTAAGAGCTTCTCTGCAGAAGGAATGTGTGAGAAAGCATTTAATTATTAATAATTCTTTAAAATTAATTATTATTTTTTTTTATACCACGTTCATCCACCCAGCAAATGATGGAAGATAAACAGCAAACAGACATTCAGAGTATGAGAGTTTTAACTCATTAGGTCAACCTTACAGCCGTGAAAACAGTAGTAAACTATTAAGTCACTACGGCTATTCACACTCTCAGCAAGGTTAAAATTTATTCACTTTTAAAAAATTATCTAGCTGTCTATCCCAGTATTTCCTTTAACAGTGTCACCATACAAATGTTCTGCTAAACAGGAGTCTAATCTTCCTCAAACAAGGACAACAACTGCCTTTTAAAACTTGAAAACTCTGGATATTACCTACAACTCAGACGTATAATAATATAATTTCTTTTTTAATAGCAGAAATAAATTTATTTTTCTCTTTTGATTTTTCATTGAACTTTGTCCAATTTTTTTCTGGAATAATTATTCTGATACTTCAAAGTTGTACTTTCACTAGGTCTATTCTGCCCGAGTTTTACCCCAAGTTTTTAAAAACACCTTTGTTTTAATTAAGTGGTTGCTTATATGCTTTATTGAATGGCATTCTAAATGAATAGATCACAGTTAAAATTCTACTGGAGTAAAAGAGTGGGTCTGAACTTTTGTTTGAGTAGATTTTGTAGCAGTACAGCCAATAAGACACCACTCCTCATCAGGAACTGGCACCTAAAGATTTAGTTATTGGTCCTTAGTGTGCAGGGGACATTTATATCAGTGGGGTGTTTGCTGCATTTGCCTGCTTGTTAGGAAAGACTCAGAGAATTCAACGGTTACCTAAAGCTGTGTCCAGTTGCATACCAAAGTTAGGAAAGTACTAACTTTACTCATAATTAAATGCCTCATTTGAGGAACAGTGTTACCATTTTCCTTGACATCCCAGAGAAAACCTCTAGACAATGACCTAAAGACTTACACTGAGACCATTGAAAATGTTGATAATAAATTTATCTAGGAATGCATAAGCTGAGTGTTTTCCTAACTCACTGTGCTGCTATACCTTACTTGGAGTGAATTCAGTGTAAATCAAGAAATGTGGAGACAGAGGGTAAAATATATTGTAATGCTTTGTTGTTTCATTTACAGTGATCTCATACATGTTTAACCTGCTGAAAACCCATAAAAACAGAAGTCCCATACAGAAGCATATTTTGAAGGGCTTTCTAAGCCTGAACCAGTGTCTGTTAAATGTTATTTCTGCCATCAGGTTACATCAACACCGGCACTGGAAGGGCTCAAATGCTGGAGTCCCACCTCCTGGAGCAGTGCAGTCATACCTTGTATTCCCTGGGGTGGCCAGCAGGCACTGGCTGGGCCTGACCATTCCTTCAGCTGACAAGTATGCACCTCTCCTTTCCCCTGGTACTGCCAGATGATCGTGTTCAAAAACCTGAGAGGACGCTGACTCCCTGTAAAAAGTGACCCAAATATAGAGGGGTTCAAAGTTTCAGGTTTTTGGCCGTGTCCATCTGCACAAGCCTGTTTCCACCTACCAAGGACCTGTAACTCAGGGTTCAGGGCTGGGAGGAGAGTGATACATCCTGCCAGCCGTCTGTGAGAAAATCTGTGCCTTGTCTCTTCTAGGGTTTTACATAAGTGTTTCACTTGTGCTATCATGAAAAAAAGGAAGGAAAAGAGAAAAAGGGAAAGAAAAGAAAGGAAAAGAGTAAAGGGAGAGAAAGAAAGAAAGGAAAAGAGTAAAGGGAGAGAAAGAAAGAAAGAAAGAAAGAAAGAAAGAAAGAAAGAAAGAAAGAAAGAAAGAAAGAAAGAAAGAAAGAAAGAAAGAAAGAAAGAAAGAAAGAAAGAAAGAAAGAAAGAAAGAAAGAAAGAAAGAAAGAAAGAAGAAGAAAGAAAGAAAGAAAGAAGAAAGAAAGAAAGAAAGAAAGAAAGAAAGAAAGAAAGAAAGAAAGAAAGAAAGAAAGAAAGAAAGAAAGAAAGAAAGAAAGAAAGAAAGAAAGAAAGAAAGAAAGAAAGAAAGAAAGGAAAAGACAAAAAGTAAAAGGAAAATGAAAAAGGAAAATTGAAAAAGGAAAGAGAAGGAAAATAAAGAAAAAATAAAAATAAAAAAAAAAAGAAAAAGAAAAAGAAAAAGAAAAAGAAAAAGAAAAAGAAAAAGAAAAAGAAAAAGAAAAAAAGAGAAAAAAAAAAAAAAGAAAAAATATCAGGGAGAATTAAACAGTCCCCTGTCTTATTACCAGTGTACAAATAAATTTTTGGCTTCCAAGTCATTGAGTTTGGGAGCCGTAGGATAGTCTGAACAGTCATTTTAGCAGCCATGGATTTCTGCCCTGAAGATTTTGTTCAAATTAAAGCGACTCACTTCTTACCCAACCGTCTGTGCTGAACAATAGTGGCAGATGGAGAGAGGAAAATCTGGATTTTTTTACTTTCAAGGAACCACAAAAGTTAATGAGGTAATGTTAATTGTTCTGCGGCTGTAACTGAAGGAGGTCTCTGCACAGCACGTACATTGCTTCCTCTTTCTCTTGTGAGTGAATAGAACAGTGGATGAAAGGAATGCAGCTGAGTCATTATGTTAGGGTGTGATAAATCAGATGTGAGAAATTATGTAGTGGGTTAGCAGGTAAGATGAAATTTTACTTGCTCCTATTGGAGTAGGAGTAACATTCTAAGTGCCTCTTGAGTTCCAAAAAATGGCTCTAGTTCCAAGAAACGAAAGGTGCTTTTAGATTACATTAATGCATTTTAGGTGGCTTTAAAAGTATTTAAAACACCATCTCATAGTAACAGTGACATAAAATCGAGTTCTTTGCTCACTTATCACTCGGAGCAATTTATCTGTGCGGCGTACCAGCCAAACACAGCAGTAAATGTTATTTTTTTGACCAAAATCCTCACATAAATAACTATTTTGCTGTCACCGCTTTTTACCATGGATCTATGAGCTGCAGGTCTTGACCTTTTCTAAAGACCCAAAGAAGTTTGTGCTATGGTACATAATTAAGACTGATGGTTATGGTCAAAGTAACATTTCTTTATAAATTTCGTCATTTTCTGATCTCTTTGGAGGCACGGTGTTTTATAATGGATGAAGTGTTCACCATTAATAAGCCTTTTCTTTGTTGTTTCCTAGAGGGCCATTCACCAGATCAGCAAAACAACAGTTAGGAGCTAATAAAAGTCCTCTCAGCTCGGCTTGAGAGGAGCACGTGCTGATGCCCGCAGGCAAAATGCCATTGAAACCATCATGTCAGGACTGGTCACAAAGACTTTGACCTGTAATTGCGTCCAGAGAATTCAAAAGCGTGAGAATTTCCAGGGAAGGAGAGGGGAGCAGTTTTGCATTCGCTGCCTGCAGTTCGGGACGGAGCCCCCGCCAGATCCTGATGGCTTTGCGTGGGAGATTCTGGAAAACCTCCCTCCAAAGGCTTTGGCGAGGAGAGGCTGAAGGGAAATTTTGGAGACTTAAGGCGAGAGTGCCATTCTCACGTGTGTCTGCAATGCCCCCCTCCAAGCTCCCCGGGAAACACCGGCAAACCAAATTAAGGATGAGAATGGAATAGCTCCTTCCCCTCTGTGTGCAACCGCAAAGAATAATGGCTCGATGTGTTTTGTTTTCCTCGATGCTAAAGGTTGTATTTCGCATTTCTTATCAGCTGAGGATTCAAACCCTGAGGGTTAGGAGCAACGGTTCCCACGGAAGAAGCACTGACTGGAATTTGCATCCAAAATTCAAACCAAACTTAACCTCGGTAACATTTTAGCACACATTAGCCTATCGATCCTGCAGTTCTTTTCTATTTAAAATACGTCAATCATGGAAGTACAGCCAATTCCTGCATAAAACACGGCACTACAGCAGTATTGCAGCTGATGTTAGAATAAACAGGCTTAAACACTAATTGGGAAGGAGCTTTGAGAGAGAAACCGGTTTTCAGTTACAGTTTAACCCGAACACTTCAACTTGCACTGCAGCTACCCTTCAAAATCACTACAAGTAAATAGAACCTTCTGGCCTCTTTTTGTCAAAATTGACATATCCAAAGCTGTCTTCACTAGCCCCATGCAGAGATAATGGTCCAATATAAACCTCAAGAAGAGACACCTAATAAAGTGCTTCTGGCAATAGTAAAGAAACTTAATGGATGTATGCTTCTTTCAAGTGCTACTTAATTTTCTAAGGCTCAGTGTCCCTTATCCATCTTTAAAATAATAGTTGGTACAGTTGCATTAAACTTAATTTCTCCTAATTGTATTTTTTTTACCTTTGCAGCTGGACTCGTGCTGCTTTTTGTTGAAGGAGAATTGAGTTGTTAAAACCCCAGATTTTCTTCAGGTATATTTTGCAGCACTGAGAAAATATCATGTGGATGGTGTTCATTGTGCTGCTCGCTACAATTGAGCTTGTCATGTCTAGCCACCCAGCAGCCAGAACACACTTTTGTCCCATTACTGCAATGTTTTATGGTATGCAAGGCTGGAGTAATTGCACTTCATCTCAACAGCAGATTATTAGAGGAAGAGATATTACAAATACAAATCAGTTTGTGGGATTCCCCATCTCATGTAATGGTTCCAAAACATGCCCTGGAAAATGTAGGTATCTCTTAGACTGACAGATGGGGCAGGCAACTACTTTCTCATTGTCTTTCAAGATCTTGGACAGTGTGGTGTCTATTCTTCATTCACAGATTCGTTGATCAGAATTAGTTGTGTCTCAGTAGCTACAGTGGGGTATTTAAAACTACAATCTACATCTTCACAGTTTGCTACAAAGAGGGATAGAAATGAATAATGCATGTATAAATATGAAAAATCACATATATTCCTGAGTTCAGGATATTACAAAACTGCATCATTCAAGGATTTGCATTTAACCAAACATGCCCTAGTTTGTAACAAAATTCATTATGTGTCTGTGAATTCTAAGGAAATAAAATGTTGAATTTTGATGAGGATACACACTGAAAAGAAAAGCCATAAATAAGAAGTAGTCTTGTATTCTCCAGTTCGGGCTTGGGAAGTAGTAAACCTGGTCATGCTCCAGCATGCTGCAGCATAGTCCATATGAAGAAGTCCCAACAATGAAAATGTTTGCATAAAGCCTCATATTCATAAATATTCTCAGTGCAAACCCAAACTTGGATGTAGATTTCATTTTCCCTTTAGATTCTTCCCAGTCTAAAAAGGTTTGGACGTTTTTAACCCCATCTTCACTCCCTCCAGTCCCTGCCTCTAACACACACACATTACTTGCTTAGGATTTGCCAATAAGTAAAAGGGAGCATATTTTCTGCAGCATGCCAGATGGTGCTGGTGAAGACCAGACACGCAGGAGGTTCCTAATTAAAGCTTTAAACGTAGGGATGAGAAATAGCAGATGCAGTCTGGTGGGTGCTCAGATAGTGGGCACACAGGCAGAGCTGCCTACCGACCTTTTTGAGAACACCCTCACACCCATCCTCAGGGAACTCTTAATGACAAGAGGCAGTTAATTTAAAGCTAATTGAGAAAACTCTATCCAGTCTTCACACAATAAAACAAGGTGCCAGACCTCAGGTGGTGTTTGCACCCTGACAGGAAGAAAATGGCCATTGTGGGGCTGCAAAAGCTGCTACCTCATTCTCACCCGAGGCACACAGAGCAACAAAACCCTTGAACCTTTATAGTTTCAGCAGCAGTTCAGCCCATAAATAAGAACTGCTGAGAGGGAGCACTCATGTCTAGGAATAGAAATTAATCCTATAGTTTCATAAAGGCTGTTTCTTCAGCAGTAAGAACTCACAAAGCTGAGGAGTAAATGCAGTGCTCTGCATGGGTGCCCACCAGGACAGGCTGATGCCAGCCCTGCCATAGCCATGAGGCACCTCTGGAGCCATTCTCTAGGTTACTACAGTTCCCTCATCAGCTAAAAGTGTTGAGTTTTTTCCGGGCCTTGCTGCCCTCTGACACGTCTCCTAACTTTTTTATGACATAGAGTGATGTACCAGTGTTTCTGCTTCTACTGCTTGATGTTTGGGGGCCATAGGTAAAGGAGAAAAACTTGCACTATCTTATATCACACAACTACCATTTAATCCCACAAACCCAATGTCAATCTCTCCGGTGCAAAGCCCGTTCCTACACTGGATATGACTACAAGTGGCTATAAGGCAGGAGATGCATACAGAAAGCACAGTCATAATCACTTGGCTGGATTCAGCTGCCCAGACATTTTTCACATCTGCTGATTTGCCTGGATGCAGAGCAGGTAGATAGTTGTTGACAGCAGGTCTTGACCTGTGTCACTGACATCCAAGGCAGCTCTTAGGACAATGAATAAGCTGTCTTATTCTTCTACAGCACTGCACTCTCAAGGGCCAGAAGGAGTTCCTGCCCCCAATCTTCCACTAGGGTGAGTTTGTACCAGTTGAACTGTGAGAAATTCAAGTTCTCCATGGAAGCCCAGCTGGTACAAGTGGCAGTAATCAAATGGCAAACAGCTCAGGGACTGTTTCCAAACCCTTACCAAAATAAAGTGGGATGTTGTGCTCAGCGCAACTCATGTCCTTCCCATATCTCTGGTCTGCCAGTGAGTTTCTTTCCTTGTTTGCCTCACCTCAGTTTTGCCCAAAGTCATGTACTCCTTGCCACTATTTTGAAAGTGAAACTGTTCAGATCAGAAATCAGAAAATTTCAGATTTGCTTGAATTAAGTATTCTTAACTCTTAAGCACATCTACTAGTTGCACAATCACACACCTAAATACTAATTTGCCTAAATGCCTCAACTTTCAAAGCAATGTTGCTCATTGATTCCCAAACACATGGGTAAAATGTGAGAGGATTTCTGTCATAATTTTGGAGGGGATGGCAACATCTGAGCTGTACCTCTGCCTCATGTTATGGACCAGTTGCAGCTGATGGACTGTGGATGTGGTTGACCTAAATCATCAGCAGTTTCTGTAAAAGAGAAGTGGCTCTCAGCAAGTGTTTCAAGAGATTCCCACCTTTTCTGCCTCTGGCAGCTCATTCTGATCCCAAGTAACATTTAATCTAACACTTGCTGGGCCAATCACATAGTGGTATGTGAGAATACAATCCATGCCAGGTCAGGGATTCAGGTTGAACCCCACAGCCAGAGGGCTCCTTGTTTCTTTTGGAAAACACAATATGGAGCAACGCTTTTTCTCTTTCTGACTCATAAGATAGTCTCAGCTACTGCACACAGACAAAATAATCAGAATTGACTTGAGCTCCATCTGCTTTTATTGGTACAGAGGTGACCCTCTGCTCCCACTGAAGTTATGGTCTGAACACCAAGTTTTATGAACTATAAGGAGTAATCCAAGAAGTAGGAGAATGTACTCCCATCCTCATTTTCCCCACACTGATTCTCTGGCTAACACTTATAGAATTTTGGGTGTCCTATAAATACTTATTACTGCTGCATAAATGCACCATAAACCATGCTATAGCAAATGGTAACATTTATGAAATTGAGTGAGAGAAAAGAACTTCATTCCTTTCTGAAAGTTTCATTTCTTAGAAGTTTGGAAATCCTTAAGAACATGATGGAGAGGATTTGCAATGGGAGTAGATTCATAAAATTTCTGTTCTAAGAGAGTAAATTAGCCATGAAAGCAATATCACAGAACTGAAAAAGCCTTTCTCATCAGAGAGCTGGAGTAATGAACGACAAACTAATCTGCAGGATGCAGAAAGTGTGAGATTAGTTTGGCAGAACAGGAATATTTAATTAAAGACATATACAAACCGAATTGTCAAGCATGTATTATTCTGCTTTTGAAGAACTTGGAAAAGACAGCCATTAGCAAATGGCAGGAAAGAGTGCAGGAGAGCTGCAGAATAGCAAGAACAGTTAGTCACTAGCAATGCTGAGGGCTGATTGCTCCTTCAGGGACCACTGAGACATGGTAGAGTCAATTTAAGATAGAAAAGGACTAAAGGAGCCTGAAAGAAGCCTCATGAATTCTTATCTGAACCCAGTCCTTTCAAGGTTGAAATAAGGAACCCACAGGGGCAAATAGCAGAAGGAAGCAGAACAGCACTTAGCTCCAAGCAGAAAAAAGGTTAAGGGTGGAATTTCTTGCTCGTAGAAATGCAAGCTCATTGGTTTCAACCCAGTCAAGAGTACTAATTCCACTCTACAGTCAAAGGAACTGATTTGTGCATTCTGACTACACAAAAATTAGCAGTTAATTTATCCTGGTCTACAGGATCTGATTGCACAGCAGTTTGCAACCATGATTTTCTGGACACTAATATTGCAAGTGTTGTGATAGCATTTCAATGTCCTCCATATGCAGAAGGATCATTTTGTGTAGTTTTACTAATAATTATTTATAAGCTAAATTCAGCAGACCTCCTTCAGTATTACAAGCTCAGCTGTTTCCTAAAAGGAAACAACCATTCTATAGCTATAAGCTATAAGCTTATAAGACCCTGTAATTGAATGTTCCTTCAAATTTCCGAGGGCTGAAGCTGCAAGCATGTGCCAGCTGAGCTGCAGTTCTGTGTGCAGCCCTTCTTGTCCCCAAAATCTTTACTGGTTGTTTAGGAGAAGGAATGGCTCATGGGTCATCACAATTGTGTCCTTTCCAGAGAGCTGAAGGGACCTTGACAAAAAGCTCCTCTACCTGTTCTTGCACAGTAAGCAGCATGAGGAAGAGAATGTGGAGAATCTGCTTGTGCAAGGTTTTCTTCTCTTTGCAGTGAGTCACTATCTAAGATTACTAATGCAGCTCAAACAGCCCTCCTGATGTCATTCTCTGTCAGGAAGAAAAGAACTATGTAGTTTCTTTATTAGTGAGGAAGGAAAATACTTGGTGCTTGCCAAGAAATCTTTATGAAGTGAAAACAGATTCGTCATTTTAGAAACAAAATCTTGCAGCTATTTGAGCTGTGAATAACCACCAACCAGAACAGAAAACAGAACATGTAAATGCAATATCAAGAAAACAAAGGCTAAAGAAAATTGGAATAGTTTTGGACAGGCATAGAGATCCTGCGACAATGGCCAGCATTTATGGATGGACGCTCCCTTTATAGGGGGTTCAAAATTCCGTCGCTTGAAGACCTGATTGTCTGAGGTGTCAATACTGCACAGCTCACTGGCCAATGGCATGCTTGCACTCAGGATTGCATAGGATTGGCTGGGGTGTCAATACCGCACAGCTCACTGGCCAATGACATGTCTGCACTCAGGGTTGCATGGGATTGGCTGCGATCCCCTGTTTGAGTTCAAATCCAGCCTATCATTGCTTTACCCGGGACTCATTCACTTCTACTCTCTATCCAACTGGCCTAGTCGGGTTATGTTATGCCCAATTTCATCTGTGTAGCTACAGGCCAGCTGCAGCTGTCACAGAAAATTAAACAGACTCTGAAAATACTTTAGTAAAATTCCTCAGTGTGAGCAAAAGACTGAAGAGTGTACTGATGGGGAATTTAGCTTTTTTTGTGGTGTGTTGGTGGTTGGTTTTCAGGCTTTTTTTCTTCCCCTTCTGCCCAAGAAGGCAAGTTGGATTTCTACAACTTTCATTTTCCAAGTGTGTTGATCCCAAGTAGTCTTAGCTCATCCAATGCATAAAAGGTTTCCACACTGTCTGTAGTTACTGCTTTCAGTTGAATAGATCTTACTGATTTAAACCTGGCACATCAAAATGGTCTGTGTTGTATGTCTGACAGAGTTCACTTCAAGCTGATGTTAATAGCAGTTGTAAAACTGATGAGTCTGTGTGCATATCCATGAATGCGAATGAGATCAAGAATAATAAATATACAACTAGGTAAAAAACCACAGGTTTTAAAAATTGCCTCATAGAATTTGTACAGTTGATTTACAGTTTGAGGAGATAGAGCACCATGTGTCAAGGAGAGGAAACGTAGAAAGGGAATAAAATGACAGTGATAGTCTCTGTAAAAAACTAGCACAGATTGGAAAGAAGAATTCAAGCCAGCCCTGTGAGCATGGTTTGCCCCAAAGGGCATCAGGAAATGCTGATCTCCTGAGGGAAAAATCGCAGCTACTCTTTAGGATTGGCATCGTGCCTAAGGGCAAACGGCTTTTGCAAGGTTGCAGGCAGAGCAGGGAGTCTTCAGGCTGGGCACGGAAATACCCACGATACACTCACAGTGTTTCGGTGCTCTATTCATCCTCACCCTCCTCCTCCTGCTCCCTGCCTTTCATTCATTTGACACAGTCACCTCCAGCCTCAGGCTCATCTCACACACATCAAAACAAAGTCCTGCTCCGACTGAGCTCGGTTTCAGCAGCTTCGTTGGCTTATGTGCTTGAAGACGTTTGAATTTCCTGTCAGTGTGGGCGCTGCCAGAAATTCTCTTAGATTTTCTTCTAGACTTGTAATTAAGACAGCACAGTGGTTCTTTGTAAAAAGGCTGCTTTTAAGATCCTCATCAGGCAAACAATAAAAATGGTACAGATGATGTCCTGCAGATTTTGCTTCTTTCAGTACTCTAGGAATTTAAGACTATTATATTTGGATAATTTCTTTTTAAAAGTTACACACAAGCAACTAGTTATAATCCTCAAAAATACAGATATAGGGTTGTTAGCTTGTTTTTGTCTTGTTTTGTTTTGTTTTTGAGATTTTCTAACAATGTAAGATGCTTTTTCAGTTATGTTGTTTCTTTCTGATAAGAAAACCTCAACTAAGTACCTTGTGCTACTTCTTATTCTACCATCCAATAAAGACATTATTAAGAAGGCCAGCAAGACACAAAAACGTCATTAAAAAATCGGTGACTTCCCATCATCAATAAGATAAAAGAAAAAAATTCATGATGCTATCAGTGTAATAGAAATGAAAACCTGCTGGAGGTTTCAGAGCAAAACAGGCTCAGATGGTACTCTGAAATGGCTGAAATAGATGGTTAAAAATAACAATGAGAACACTGATGAATATCACAGTAGAAGTCTGTGAGATTGGATGGAGTAATGGGCTAAAACAGGACTGGAAAGGATCAAACTGTGTAAAGCCAGTGTGTAAAGCCAGTTTAGAGTTCACATTTGAACTGAGACTAGGGCCTAATTCTGTCAAAATTTCAAAATCTGTATTGTCAGATTTTGTCCAAAAATAAAAACACCATGGAAAATTTTCAAGTTTGTGAGACTGTTGGCGTCCTGAGAAGCAGAAAATCCATTACACCTCTTTCTGTTTTGGTCTGTATCTGAGAGAAAGACACGCAAAAACATTAAACTGAATCCATAAGTTCAGGAATTTCTGACCCTGACCCAGGCATATTCTTATGTATGTAAAGAGCTTTTAAAACCTGGTATTTTGGGTTTGCTTGTGACAGCTGTGAAGTCCAGAATCACATCTGGATTTTATCCAAATAAAACTTTCCCTGGGTGGTGTAGATCAAAACATTCTTTGAGGTTAAAAGTGTTGTTTATTTCACAAAATACTATATGGGTACAAAAATGTGTATGTTTATTCCTAATTATAATTATTATTAAAAAATAGTAACATACAGATATCAGTGGTGTTTTGTATAAAATATTAATTTCAGCCACAATTATGAGAAAAATCAAGCTTATTTTTTACACTTATAAATATCACCCTTCTTTATGGAGCAGTTTAAAGCAATGCTAACTCCTAGCTCAGGACAGATGTGTAACAGTGAACCAAACACAAGTCACCAGGGAGGAAAATCTCAAAAAATTGACACCAAGATTCACATGGATACATAAATATAAGCATTGAGCTGTGATACACACAGCCTATATTGCTCTTTATAAAGAAACTCTATTGTTCTTACATTTTATTTTCCTCAACTTTTGATGTAGGCAGAACAATAACCTCCACACAGCTAGATAATTGCTTTCACCAAAATCTCTGAGCACAATGTCATCCCTTAATGACATCCCCTTCTAGTTCATAGATGTTATCATAAAATTAATTATGCTCCCTATGAGAGCCCTTAATGTTGATTTTGATGTCTGTCTTATTGATTGGCTATTGAACTGCTCATTGTGCTGTTTTGGGAAGGTCCTGGCCTGACTATGCAGAGAGCTTTTGCCCTGGGGTAGCTGTCAATCTCCACAACAAGGCACCTTGAAAAGGTCAGGGCTACCAAAGGCTGGCTGAGGATGTACTGCCTTTAACTCAGCTGAAAGAGGACTTAATTAGGACAGAAATAATTAGTTTGTTGAATTTCTTTTCATGAAGCAGCTATCTAGCTGATAATAAGTAAACTGGGGAGATGGGCTGTCTGTTCTTATCCTTCATAGGGATTAACACTGAAATGTCATGGCTTGACAAAAAAACTCCCACAGCCCAAACTGGCAAGCAAGGGAAAGAAAAGAATGCTGGCAGAGGAGGTGAAGGCAGAAAGCATGTTTTCAGTCACTGGGCCCTATAGCCAAACTTGCCCAAGAAGCAGCTCACTTTTTCTTCAATAGTAAGTGTCTCTGAAATAGAAAGGAAAGCAAAGGAATGTGATTTTCAGTGTCAGGAACAGAGCACAACTACACTGTGAAAGACAGAACGGTAGGACAAGTGATGTGAAGACAGAGGCACCAGGCAATGCACAGAGTGAGTACAGGGCAGCATGGCATGTGCTGAGATAATGCTCGTGTGTCCTATCAGTCCAGACTTCAGAAGGCAAACCCTAATTTTTGGAAGGCTTTATCACCGTGGAACATTCTGCCCTAACAGCCTCCTCACATGAGCTGGTTTGAAGCAATTGCTCCATTTTTTCTGATGCAGGCATCCACCCATGCTCCCAGGCACAGTGTCCCAGTGCCTGGCCTCTGCCTGCATGCTGGAAGACACTGGCTTTCAGTGCCTCAGCAGGCAGTGCCATGGTATCACCTGTGCATGGGGTGTTTTACCTCACCTACACTGAATATGGATAGCCAAGGACGAAGAGCGCAGCACAATGCCCAGGTGTTTTTGGCTCCAGGACAGCACATACAAAAGACTCAGCTGTCAGTTAAAAGCTATTCTGTGCTTTTAATCTCAGCTCTGTATAGTCCCTGGGATGTTTCCCACATTACTCTTGCAACTATCGGCACAAAATTCTCGTTCTAGCCACTCGTGATATCCTATCACGAGTTTGCTTCACAGAAAATTTTTATGACCCTTTGACTGTTAAAAGCAGGGAAAATGTTTATTACTTTGTACAAAGGCCCTCAACACTTCTATTTCCATTGGCTTTATGGGTTGTCTTTCACAGTCTACCAGAAGTTCTTGAACAAGCATAAGGCCACAATCAACCTGGAAGCCAAGAGAAGAAGAAGCCTACTTGATTGTACATACTGATGACTCTCAGTAGCAACTTTTCCATGGATTTAGCTATTTAGCTAAGGTATATTACAGGTTTGATTGGGCCAGAAGAGGAGGTGCAGGAAGCACCTGAGTAGAGGCTGCAGGA
The DNA here is from genome assembly GCF_903797595.1 of Erithacus rubecula. Classification (NCBI taxonomy): domain Eukaryota; kingdom Metazoa; phylum Chordata; class Aves; order Passeriformes; family Muscicapidae; genus Erithacus; species Erithacus rubecula. The sequence continues at coordinate 8,932,306 of NC_136661.1, forward strand.
GGGGTGGTGAGGTCTGTCCTAGCTAGGGAAGGTGGATCACTCCAGCCAGAAAGGCAGAAGAAGGAAACAAGTGCTGCTGTGTGTGTCTGGGTGGGTGGGTACAGCAGTGCAAGGGAACATGTCACGCATATCCTGTGCCAGGAAGTAATTTCAACCTTCTCCTGGAGCAGCAGAATTGAATTTTTGTCTGTGGTACAGAGGCACTTGAGCCCTCTCTGCTAGAGTTGATTGACAGGCTGAGAGTGAGGTGCTATGAGAGCAGGACAGCCAAGTGTCAACTTTCCTTTGCTGGTCATACCAGCATGTTGAAGAAATATGTGATAACCATTGGTGTCATTTTTAGGATGGTGAGATGAGACACAGATATAAAGTTATTTTTGTAGCAATCTAAGCAAAAGGGAGAAGGACATCTCCTGCTTCATTGCTCTTCCCTGGTATGCAGGGGTTATAGTGAGAAGCATGGGGTTTTTATTCATCCCTACGTTTCTGAACAATTTCATTCCATAAGAAGAGATTTGTAGCTCATTCCTCTCCTTGCTATTGTGCCCTTTTCCCCCTCACCAATATGATAATATTAATTGAAATCTAAAATTAATATCTGATTGCAATCTAAATTGAATAGAGAGCCAATTTTCCAGTTTTATGCAATCATAAAATGACATGGCTGAGAGAGCTAAATCTAATTGTGTGGGGATTAAAAAAAAAAAAAATCTCTTCCTGCTTCTGCACTTGCCTTTGTATTAAAATAAGTCCAAACATATAAAGCATTTATAATCAAATAGCTAGAATTTCATGTCTGATTATGGATGCATATTTGTAAGAAGAAATAATCTGGGAAACAATTGGGATTGGAGAAGCATTTCTAAATGATATGTATCTGGTTTCTTCCAGCTGATAATATTTTCAGCATTTCTTGAGTCTGTTATTTTTCAGTTCAGTGCAAAGCTTCAAACTAGTGGCACAAGAGAATGCATTGCCAATCTTGCAGCAGAGCAGTAAAAATGTCAGCAGCAGGTTTGATATTCAGTACTACAATGCTCTGTGTAGAAGCTCCAGTGAACTGGGACTGGGTCTGTTCCCGACAGCAATTTGGTAAATCCTAGCCGTTTTTAAACACACATATATTCCTATTAATTTTATGAAAAAAGTGTGCTGGAGAAAATCCACAGGAAGTCCTTCAGTAGCGAGGGCACAGTGATTCCTTTTTAAGCAGCTGCCACATTTTTTAAGGTGTGAAAGAAAATAATTTTACAACGACTCCCTTATGCATGTTCTCAGTTTTGTAGCCTGAACTGCGCAGCATGGTGTGGGTGAAAAAGGTTCTCTTGATTTCATTGGTAGTAGATGACTGCAGGCCCTCATCTGAAGTTCTTGGAAGAAGCATTTTTTGGCTTCAGTGGGTAGAACAAGACTGATACCTCTGTGCTTCAGTTGTTTAGCTAAGGGGCCTATTTTGGGAATCTGGTGACTTTGAGAAACATCAATTGTTATCTGTGTGCTTCTGCAGGCTACCTGAATGTGCAGCTGAGATAAACTGTCTTCCAGCAATGCCTGGTTTCGTTTGGAATGGCTGGGCCAGCTGTGGGCCTTATTCAGGAGCCTTGATTTGTGGCTAGGGCTTGAGGCTGATTGTCAAGAATCACTTCCTTCATCTAGTATGGGGTCAGTGAGAGCCCAGAGACCCTGGCACTTCCAAAGCGAAGTCCTCCTGAAAGAAGCTTTATTTGACTTCTGGAGGGGGTATAATGAGGATTACTAAAACAGGTTCTTCAGTTTTTCAGCTATAAATTTGGCAAAAAAAATCATTGCTTAATGGCATACATGTAATCCTAGAATCAAGACAATTGTCATCTGCACACAAAATGGCTGTACTCTTATTTTGCAACATTTTAAACTAATTATTAAATTAGGTGTGTATAAATACTCTCAGGATGCTACCTGCACCAGATTAGCTTCTCATTTCATGCAGATTGCAAAAACAGAGAGCTATATGCCAGTGGAGGTGGAAAGTACTGTCAGTAGTTTCTTTGCCAAGCAAGTGTGCTGGTGGTCACAGACTCTGTACTGGACTAGTTGAGGTTCCATAGAACTCTAAATTGGCTTTTTTAGACAAAGGTCACATTGTGGTATCAATTACTGGCTACTACCTGGAAAATTTAATTTCATGCCCTGTAGTTGGTCTGCTTTCTTCTCTACTGTGATTGGCAACTGTTTCCCTGCTGGTAACTAGAATAGCTGATTTACGTTAAGGGATTAAAATCCAGAAGCTAACTGATTTGTAAGGACACCTTCAGGTTGCTAGCATAACCCAGTGAGCTCTTGCATAAATGTGTTCAGATGAATAGAACAAAAAGCTTCTTCTTGCCCTTTACAAAGCCTCTTAAGAAACTGTGTTGTTTGTGATTTGTGTCATGTCAATCTGTTCCTTGTCCAGTAGATACTTAGTTGATGCACTTAAGAAAACCAGAGAAAATAAGTGAGCTAAGAAGTGCCTAATTTTAGATAAGATATCATGATTTTGTTAATACGACTTACTTTTTAACCTATAAACTTTTGCTTGAAGATTGTCAAATCTTTTCTGCCTTTTAGAAGCCTCTGAGGAGATTTTTAACTGCCTAGTTTGCAATTTAACAGATCTGAATGCTATTTCTATGATCCAGAAAGCTGGGTTGTCACTTACTCTCAGGAATAGTTTCCTTCCCAAAGGATATATTATGCCATTTACTTTGAAGTGGAACTGCTAATCAAAATAAAGGGACATTTCTGTATTAAAAATGGTTATGTAACAGGTTGAATTGGGCCCTATGCAACTTTGTAGAAGATGTCTCTGCTCATGGCAGAGGGTTTGAAACAAGGTGATCTTTATGATTCTTTGCAACACAAACCATTCTGTAATTTTATGTATCTGATCCTTCTCATGTGTCTTGAAGATCATGATTTACCTTTTTGCTTATGTGTTTACTCAAGGTAAGAGGACTGTTCCCCCTTCATGAAGAACAAGAATTCTAAAGAAAATATCTGTGAGGAATACAAGGAATTTTTAACTATTATTTAGGTGAAGAAAGGCTTGTTGGTCTTGTTACTGTGACAGTAGAGTTTTGCTCAGGATTTTAACAGTTAAGATTAAAAACAGTTAATAAACTATTGTTTGGTGACTGGAATGACAGCTGTCAACCTGCAGGTGCATTGCAGAGGCCTTCCTCCATGGACATTTTGGCATAATATGAAACAACTCAACACTGTTTCAAAATTATTTATACCAGGTTCAAACATGCATGTGGTGGAGTAGGATCAGAAGATTTTATAAGGTAGCAAGTTGGAATTTGGCTAGCTAAAGCATACAGGACACTGAGTTCTAGGACTCAGAGTTTCTTTACTAGCCTCTGAGAGGTTTGTCTTTCCTTTGAATTCAGATCAAATTGTCTAATCACTTCCCAAGCATTTTTTAGCCCTTTTTGTCTATAGTACTGCTGAAGTTGTCACTGTTCTACTGCAGGTCAAGTTTACTACACCAGGAACTGGACCATACAGACAGAAGTCTGCTTATCACTAAAACTCTTTGAGAAGATTTAGGAGACACAAATAAAATTTTTATTAAAAATAATTTTCAATACAAAGTACTGCAGATATAGTGATATCTCTACACACTATTTCTTTCATTAGAAGTGTGTTGCTCCCAAGGGTAACCCAGTTGCTAGCATCAGATCTTGAGGTTATCCACTGGCATGTTGGAGGCTAGTGATGATCACCTTCTTCTTTGTAAGACTGTGCACTTGACCTCAGTCTCCAGAGGAAGGAGGGGATCAAGCATTCATACAGTCTTCACACAGCTCAAGTTATGGGATTTACTGTCCAGGATCTCTCCAAGGCAGAAGACTTTGGGGCAGATGCTCAAGTGCTTTTACTACACTAGAGACAAAACCCAACAGCTCTAAGTCAGGTGGTAGTCTAAATGCTAATACAAAGAACACGTTTGTCCTTTGAAAGTGATGACATTTTCTCTGTTGAAAGGGCATGTGCATGTATGTGCCTTGTCAGATGACAGCCAAAATTCACTTTTTTGGCCTTATTTTAACTTCTTAGTGAAATTCCAAATGTGGGAGGAACACTCCTGTTACAAATAATTTTACTTGGGATAAAAGGCTATTGGCAACTAAAGAACCAAGCTTCCAGACCTAGGCTTTGCTGGTAGGAATGTAATGAAGTGCTAGAGGTTTGGCATTGCAGTATTGTAGACAGACTGGCAAAATTTGCAGGTCAGAGAGAAATACCATGGCTCTAGCCTCTAAAAGGTGAGGCAATTAACCCTCCTCATTCTTTTTAGAGGCCCACTCTTTTGTGGCTTCCAGGAGTTATTCAGTAATATTTGCCATTGTACTTTCCAGTAGCATACGAATAGTTAAGTATCTGCTCTGACAAAAGCAGAGCACTACCACTCACAAAGAATTTCACCATGATGATGGCTTGCTTTCAAATTACACAGCACACCTAGAACTACCTAAACTGCACACTGACAATGTGCAGTGACTGAGATCCATTCACTGCCTCAAAAAATAACAGAGAGAAAATGGCATCATTTAAGTACAATGCATTAAACTGCATCTATTTCTTTTAGATGGTAAAAAGCAGAAATATAAAGCTGTTCACATAGTGTGTTTAGCTTTTAAATTCTTGGTGCAGCATGTGTCACATCTCATTACAGACGTAACGAAACAGACACTTCTTGTTTTCTCTGTAGGATGAAATGGCATTGACTTCCTGCATTGTGTGAACTTATACTTTAGGAATTCTCAATTTCTGTAGCCTTTTATAAATATCACCAAACCAAATGCCAGAATACATATGGGCACCTGCCAATTAATGCTTGATTTTTTCCCCTATCTTAACTTTTGTACTGATTGATAAAGAAACCTCCAACCAAGTTCTAGCAGTAAGGCTTTTCAAAAGAATACAAAGGTGAACTATAAATTCAATATACTTTGCCTTTGCTGAGAATTTCTAGCTTCATAAATCCAACTTCACATTCTTTAGAGTCCTTTGGTTATTTGACTAAGGAGGGATCTCCATTGGAGGGGATTTAAGCGCTAGGTACAAAGTAAGTACCGAATTCCCTTTTGTGTCTTTGTAAACTTTTCCCACTGATACCTATGACAAAAAGAACTGGAATAGCAGGCCTTACTTCATGTAGTCTGTAAACACACTCTAGGCATTCTCCATATTTTTTGACATCCTATTAAGTTTCTCATGTGGAAAAGGAATTATTGAATTGTGAATCCTAAATATTAAGAGGACATCAAGGAATGTACTCATTTCCAGGGAGAGGCAGTACAATACCTAAAAAATTACTTCTAATTCTAGTGTCTTATTTTTTCCAGTTCTTCTTTCACCCTGTCTTTCTGTCCCCTCTTTCTAGCTGAAAGTCAAGACCCACAGCTGGAGGAAATAAAATGGCTCTATTGCAATGCTTTAAAATTAATATGGTTCAATTTCAGCTCAGAACTAGCAGAGCTCTTTGCAGAAGGTTTTGAACCTCTTATTTTGTGAGTCTATGTCTTGTATAACAAAAAGAACATAAACAGCTGTCCTATTGAAAAAAAATCAGAAAACTTCACCACTTACCTTTTCCCTGCACTCAGGAGCTAGTGGTGATTCTAGTCTGGTAATGAAAGGCAATTCCAGCCCCTCATCATACTGTTATCAAGTAGCTTTAGATTGTCCTTAATCACCTGATTACTTTTGTCTTTCAGAGTTCAGACCAAATGATTTAACAATGCTCTTGTGATTTTCCCATAAAGACTGTGGAATTGGTAGCCATGTGCTGTAGCTTAGGACACACCAGAATGGGAAAGCTGTATATACTTGTTCCACTGCAGTAATAACAACAAACTTTCTTCCCTCCCTGCCTTCTCCTGCCCTTTGAGAAACTCTCTTCTCCCAGACCACATAACCATATGGTCAAGGTTATAAAACATAAAGGCCTCTGTCACAGAGCAATCCCAATAAAAAAGGCAAGGTAGAAGCTTTCACAAGGCTTAACCTTAATTTACGTCTGATCCCTGGAGTGTTTAGCTCTGCAGTTTTTAAACACTGCTCATATCCCCCGTAAAAAATGTTTCCTATTTAACTAGTAAAAGATTTACTGCATGGACATCCTTTTCCCACTCTGCTGGATTACACCTCTCCAGGGACAAAACACCAATCAGTCAGGGTAAAACACCTGCCTTATTAATACCGTTAATCACCAAACAATGACAAGGAGCCTGACATGCAAGAACCTGGCCCCTCTTTGAAGTTGAAAGAGTCTCTACTCGACCAAACAGACTTCAGCTGGGAGTAACAGGTGCCTTTCCCCACAAATGATGCTGTTCTGCCTTAAGACAGCACAAGAATCCAGAGAGCTGCGCTGCTCAGAGAGCCAGCATCCGTTCTCCTGCCATCACCAGCTCTGAGGAGGTCCCAAGAGCTCTTTCTGGTGGGGCAATATGGGCTTATCCTCCCAGCCCAGGCAGCTTGAATTAAAGAGGCTCCTCAGCATCCCACAACCACACATCCTCTTAGGCAGGGCAGCAGCCCTCCTTGAGCCAGCCAGAGTGGCACTGCTGGCTTGCTCTATTAAGGCCAGACCATATGTGTGGTCTGCACTAAACCTGTCTGTGGACATGCTGTGTCTGCATCAGTGAGTATTTGGGGCCAGCCAGCATTTTCCTCTGCCACAGGCTCTCCCTATTTCTGGTACATGATGAAGTTAAGTACTATGGTGCCTAGGATGCCCAGATGGCTTATAGGCAGGAATCTTTGCCCCAGGATGCCTGCAGAGAAAGGCAGATCATTATATTTCCAAGGTATCCTGACTTGGATGAGAATATCCTAAGCACTGCTGGAACTAAAATTGTACCCTTGTGTATCTAAAGGAGCTGGGGTGCTGTGGAGAGGGTTTGCAGCACCTTTACTTTAATCTAAACCTAAGCACAGAGAGGGAACCTCCAAAACTACCAGGAGGACTGTAGGAAATCTGTGGTTTCAGAGGTTGGCATGAAATTTTGTTCCTACTGAGGCTTATTCATTGCTGCTTTAAGAGACTATCTGTCAACTAAAAATAGATTTTAATGATCCAGCACCTTTTTTACTTTGTATCTACAATTATATTGTTAAGTCTTTAAAATCCTCTACGTATCTGACATGATTCAGTAAAAATCTAGCTTTATTTGCTCACCTATTTTGAAAACTCCCAGCATTGAAGCTCAGCAGCACATCAGTGATCTTCCCCCCATTCTCTTTCCCCCCCTTACTGTAGTCAGCTTCTGCTGCTTCTGTACTGCAGTAGCATTTGCTGACTTTTCCATGGGGATGTCATATATTAGGTAGCACTCCAGGCTTTGGTTAGCAATACATGGTACATCTTGAAGCAGTTAAATTCCTCATGCCATTTCAAAGTTAAAACCCTGTTTCATTTAAAAGCTGGACTCCTGGCTGGTAACTTGTTTGGAATAGTGGGTGGCAGGTCAGTGCAATTTGAAATGGCTAGGACAGAGAAGGAAACCATGAAAAATGGAGCAATTACACTGCAGGTCAAGGTTTGTTATTGGGTGGCATGGTTTCAATTTGGCACTGAAGCATGGCAACAAGTCTACTAGGCATGTTAATGCATTTTTGTTATCTGCCATTTGTAAGCAATATTTGAGGAGGGGGAAGGGGGAACATTTTGGAGTCCAACACAGCTATCTTGAAGGCTTTGCCTGTGATAGAGGTTTTTTTAGGGTATTTTTTTTTTCCCAAGGAAACCATTGTTAGCTAAAGTTTGGAATAAAAGCATTCACATGAAACTTTGAAAACGGTGAACTGTTTGCCAAGTTGCAGATCAAAGCTGCTTGAAAAGATTGATACAATTTTTATTTAATAAAAAGTGCACATCTGGATTGAGAATTGGTCTGCCAAGTTTCAACCTAATGAACTCTGAAATTAGCCTCCTACCAACAATCCTCTAGATCCAGATTTCTTATAGAGTATCTGGACAATTTTTATAGCCAAAAGGTACTCATATAATGATTGTGGCTCTCTACTGGCAACTAATTGACAGACTCCTGATACAGTGTTGTTTCAAGTAAACAAAATTGGTATTAATTTGTCGCCCATCATTTATCAGGTGGCACATGAAGCCTGGATGTTAAACTTTTATTGCATCAGAGTAAGTTAAAATAACCCTAAGTCCAGCATGGAACACACATCGACAGCAAACTGTTTATGTAGCACAGCTTTTCACATGGGGCTTTTTTTTGTTGTTGTTGTTGGGTTTTTTTGGGTTGTTTTTTTTTTCTTTCCATTCCTTTTGCTTTATTATGCAGACACAAAGTTGGTTGGAACCCTAAAAGCTTTTGCTGAAGCTGGCATTTGTTGCAAACACCCTTTTGTTCTGCACTTTCCTGATTGCCAGATGGGAGGAACTCTTGACAGTTTAAAAGTAACAAAAGATCCTTGCTTATGCTCAGCCCAGAGAGTTGTAGCCCACAGAGCCAGAAGCTCGTGCACAAAAAAGTATTTCCTGCCATAACTAAAATGAAAAACATACTTTTCCCAAAGAAATCCACTTTAAAAATCCTTAACCATTTGAATCTCCTCTTGAAACTTGATTTTGTTATAATGACAGAAGGTTTGAAAATGAAGGCATTAGCTTTGCAAGCTGACCCTTGAAAAAGTCCAACCCGAAAAGGGGCATTTAAGTTCACAAAACTTCCTTGCCCCTAGGCAGGTGAATATGTGTATCTCCAATAATCCTTTTGGGAAATGGCCCTTGTGTGGACCAGTAAAGATCTTCTGTAAATGCTTTATCTCAAATCCACTTATCTGAACTCTGGCAATTAAGCCTCAGCACCATTTGTTTGAGTCCAGAAGAGTGATAGCATGCACAGAATCACTATTATTCAATTATTTTTCTTTTTGCTTCACCACCATTACTAAGGCTAGAAATGTCTTCCTCAGGGCTCATTTGATGCTAGAACTCCAGATGCTCCTAGCAATTTCTAAATTTACAGAAGTTAAAATTATCCTGGTTCAGTTTAGAGACACTGCTCAAGACAAGATGCAGTCACAATCAATTATGACTCCATTGATTGTGTTTTCCAGATTCCTACTGATTTTAGAGAAGACCACCCCTCAATCAGACCCCCTGATGGATCTCAGGTGCAGATCTCTGTACCTTGAGTCATCAGTATAAGCAAAGTAGACCAAGAGATTCCCACATAATGTCAGTGGTACAGTATCCACACAGTACATGGTCCTTGTGTTGATGGGCAGGTTCCATCTCTGACAGATTAAGAGTTTTCTGATGCAAGGAGGAAGCTGGGAAGAAGTACTGCACAGGAAAATAAAGTATAGCATCTTGGTGTGTGAAAGGCAAGCACAGCTTTTGCATTTTTTCACCTTTTGCAAGTTTTTTCACCTTTTACAAATTTTTCAGCCACAGCTGAGTGGTAACAGACTTTCACACTGGCACTACAGTATATTCTGGCTAGAGACATCCCTCTTTTGCAGTGTAGACATTGAAAAAAAACATGATTCAGTGGTACTGTTTCTGCCTTTTGGGGTTTTTTTTTACCCAAAAGGAGAAAGGAAGATTAAAGGAGAGCTGGGAAAGGTTTCCAAAACCTATTATGGCTACACTGACCTAATTACAGTAAAGAATTTATGATAGTGATTTCCACACTTCAAAAGGTTTCAACCTAACTGATTCAATTAAACAGATATTGTAACTTACGCCAAAGACATGCTTGTTCAAATAATTTTTGTTAATAGATTTTTTCTTTTCTGAAATGCCATTGCCCTGATTGAAGATTTGAACATCTCAGTGCTAACATCCACATTTTAAAATTTTGGTCTCGCACAAAAACACAGCAATAGGCTATGGTTAGAATTATTCAGGTCCTTTCCTTCTCTCCAGACAGTTATTAGAAATAAAATAATTTTGCTCCTTTCCTCAAAGTTAGAAAGTTGTATGGGCACCAGATGACCAGACACATGTGAAAAGAAAAAAAATTGAAAGTTCTTTGAAAGAGAGAAAGAATATAATATTGTTGCAGGCATGTCCAACTGAGAATTTAGCCTATTATTGTCAGACAGTAGCTTTTCCTCCTTTATATACTGACACTCCCTGTGCTAATGGTGAACTCTGTACTTTGCTGTCACTTTGAGTATTGCTAACTGTAAGACTTTCCTGGGCTCACATCCGGTATAAAATCTTCCTTGTTCTAACAGATGTACAAGAATTTATTCCTTTCAGCATCACTCTCTCAATAGAGTTTACATTTAGATTGCAGAGATATCCTTATAGATATTACAATAAAAACACAAGACTCTGGAGGACCATGTCTTTCTATGTGTTGAAGATTATAACCTCCAGTGTCAGCTGAGTTTGCATCCATTGTGTTCCCAAATATTCTAAATATATGTGAAATTTCCTCAAAGAACTTACTGTTACCCAACAGTTAAGTGAGGCACATCCTCTGTGGATTCAGTCTACAGAGAAATAGAGCAAATCTGCCTACATTATTTTTCTCAATATTGTGAAAGAGAATGATAGCAAAATGAGAGCTGGCAAGAGTGGTTATCATTTCTGGAAACACTTATGAACAGCTGTAGCAAGAAGCAATAACATATTCATCAAGGGAAAACTATCCTATCTTTCAAAGAATATTATATTTGAATGCACTGAAATCTAGCATCTGCAACAACTGTGACAATAATTTTCCAACTAGTACTGAACTAGTTCATGTCCACAGAGCACTGTCCTGTTTAAAATCTCTTCATTTAAACATCTACTCAAAATGACTCCTGAGAATGGAAACCAGTAAATGCAAAAAAGAGTCTTGAGTGATCTCTCATGCTTCTAGTCCTCACCTTTCCAGCTCTCACTCACAACTGGGTTATTACCACCCCTTTTGCTGTGTTATGTCCAATCCAGATTGGAAGGTGCAAGTCTGACCTTTTAAAAAATTATTTTTAAAGTAACATGCACACTTTCTGGCTTTTTATTAGGAACAATTAGACAACTGCATAAACTGACATTTGGCTTTTTAAAGAAAAGCAAAAGATTAGCAGTTGCAAGTATACCATTTGCATGTAGGCAAAGGTATACTGCGCTGCTGCTGATAGAAACTTAAATATTTACTGTGACATTGTCTGACAGCAGAAGACATTATTAATGCTTTCCAGGGCTTTATAAGGAATTGTACCAGCCTGCATTGGAGACACAGACCCCCCCTTATCAAAAGTGTTGGAGCTCTGGACTTCCCTGACTCAGGGCTGACTCTACAGAGATGTTGTCCCCCCTCCTGCTAGGAAGAATATTCACAGTTTCCTGGTGTGGAGAGGAAGGAAATAGACTTTCACTGCCTCTTCCATCACTCTGGAAATCTGGGACAAATGGCACATCTCAGCTTTATCTACAGAGCACAGTGCCATTCCTCCACATTTCAGATGTCTTTGAAAAAGCTGGTGGAGCAGAAGTGTTTTGTTACTCTGCAAGGATGCACATGGCACTGGCCATACCTGCTTCAGAAAATTCCGCATTGTATCTGTAAAACGAGCATCTCCCAAGATGAACTCCCCATAAATATCTGGAAAATGTCACCATCAACTTACAGTTAAGTCAAGACATGAACCTTGGCTGACCTATTTGTGTAGCTCCCTCTAATCCCTCACTTCCTCACAAAACTGGGTGAATGGTCTGAGAAACCATGGACTTCTCAGTAAATCATGAATCCACAGGGTTTTCAGTTTGGAGGATTTGAGGAACAGATTTCAGGAAGCAGTGAGAAATAATGTTGCTCTGGAGTATTTTATCAGTTTCCATTCCAAGAATTTATACATGTTGTCTGTGACTTCCCCGGGTGATCAGAAGGAAGAAACTGAACTAACTCAACGTTTTATTTTTGAGTGATAATAATCAAAATTGCATTTTAGATTATAGTGCTCCATATTGTGAGAATTGCCATATCTCCAATAAAGAAATAAACTGTCCATACAAATAAAGTCAGACCTGATTTAGATATAGTCTGGTAGAAATATATTTTTGACAGCAGCATTATTATACTATTTAATTTTGTCTTTAGTGTATTATTTTCTGTACTTTCAAGATACAGATAGCTGGTCTGATTCAAAGTGTGTAGGAAATTCAGACAGATATACTAAGGTATATGTAGGGTACATGCTGTGACATTGTTCATACATTTAGCTCATGGTTTTCAGCTGTTTGCTACTGTCCCAGGGCTCCAGGGACTCTGGCTGTTAAAGTACCCAGCTAAAGAGCTTTGAAGGTTTGTTAATGTGCTGTGACACTTTTGGGCATGTATTTGATCAAAACAGATGAAACAAAGAGAGTGTGAGACCACATATTTTGAAAAGTTATTTAGACAAGAAGAGAGGGTGGTGCAGTGAGTCTGAGGTAGGTTCAAATTAACAGGTTTGAACTTGATAATAGCCTTGTCATGGTAGCTCAGAGACCAGTGCATATTAGTTACTACTTATTAGTTACTAAAGAGAAGTCAAGATGCATATCAATAATCTGAAATTATATTCACTTTCCAAACTTATCTCTGAACTATTTGCATCTGATGCAGTATGTTTTTTTCATCTGACACATTCCAGAGACCGGGGTCCTTAGGTGCAATGACAACACTGTGGAAGGATCTTCCTTCAAAATTCACAGCTAGTTAGAAGGGATCTGCTGCAGCATGTCATCCCTGCCAGGGCAGGATTGTTTCTGAGGAACAGCAGCTGAGAAGTCCTGCCAGAATCACACATCTGTGGAGCTAGAATTGTCTGGGACCTCCTCTAGAGCTCAGGAGAGACTTACACGTACAATAAATAATGTGGAGAATAACAGATAGACGACAACTGACTACAGAAACACAAAGGGATGTGCTGAAGGACTATCTATCATGTTTGTCACTTTATGAGGTTATAACAAAGAGAGATAGATTTAAGATTCAGCTGGGAAAATCTGTCATTAACACTGGCCAGCATCTGCAAATCACAATGGCTAGTGTTAAGCTCCTAAATCTACTTTCAGGTATTCAAAGAAAAATTGTCCAGGTTTTCAGAGGTGGTGAAAAGTTGTCTTCCCAGTCCTTCTTTCCTGCTGCAGAAAGCACAAATCCCCCCAATGAGAAAACTTTCAAACTCATGAAATTTTTAATCTCCTACAGACATTTCTCCCCTTTACTCTGGTAATGTGCTTCTTGTTCTGTCAACATTGTCTCATTAGAGGAACTGGAGTCCTTTTTAAACACACTGGCCAAATCTTTTCTTGGATGGCTCTCACTTGTTTCTGCAGTGCTCTCTGAGGCTGGAGCATCAGCACGTGGTGACATGACCACCTCTGCTTGCTGTTAAATTGCAGTATGAGACACACTAAAACTGTAAAACTCCCTGCTTTATAAAGACATATCCTGCAACCATGTGTGTGCAATCAGTGTGTGCTGCCAGACTGTTAAGAATACTAAGTAAATGCAGAAGAAAGTTGGATTCTGGACTCAGCTAGGAGGTAAGATCTATAAATCTATGAACTAAAAGGAAATTATGAGGTTAAAAAAGCCCCACAAAAGTAGAGCCAGTGTTTTATCTGAGGTACACACTATGGATGGCCTTGGATCAGATTATATTGAGGTGGTATGCCTCTGAATAAAGAGCTGCCCTTTTTCTGCAAAAAGTTAATAAATCTTCTCCTCAGGCTTCATCCTGCAGAGGTGACATGGAAACCTGTTGGGTATGTGCTTGGACATGAGGCAAAACTACTTCTTTATTGAAAGACCCCCCTGCCCTCCTTGTTCCATCAATACACAGCCTGAATCTAGATGATGTGTGGAGAAGTTTGCACCATCATCTGCAAAAATTTATTGCAGAGGTTAGAACAGAGTTTTTCATAGTATTCCTGCTGGTAAGCAGGAGAGCACAACTTGCTTCTGCTGGGGTGGACAGTCCCACTCCAACAAATGACACTTCTGCCCTTTCAGCTTCTGCTGACTCTTAGTAAGGTACTCACCTCTCCTGATGGCCTTTGGGTGTAGGTGCCAAGGATTCTTGTGGTGCTCCCTTTCTTTGCTCATGTTTGCCTGTACATGAGTGGTCCCAACCCTCACTGAACTCCTCGGCTTTACTTAGGAAATGGCAAAGACCATTTCCCTTTCCCTCCCTGAGGCTGAACTCCAAACCCTGTGGCTCTCCTCTGCCTGGGGTACAGGCTGCCCTGGGGTGGATGACAGCAGCTCTTGGGAAGGCCATGTGGCATGGGAGAAGGCCACAGGTTGTGGTCTCAGGCAAGAGCTCAAGACAAGACCCAGGTTGCAGTCATGCTGCTTGCTGGAAAATCTGCCTAAAGAAAACCCTGACAAAAAACTCTCTTCTCCAGTGCAAATCCAGTTGCTTTCAACATTTCCAGCTGTCTGAATGTGGTCCCTGTCCTTCCTTCAAGCTATTTAAAATGTTCTCCACAGTCACTGGCTTGCTGGGGTCAGAGGTGAAGCACCACTGCCCAAATGCAGTGGGAGCTGGGGGTCCTGGGGAGGTGGCATTCCCTCTCCTGCCTGGATCCCTCATGTGCGCTTCTCACCTTGCTGCCTCTGCTCCTCCTTTGGGAGAGGACCTGCAAGGGACCACACCCTGTGCCCTGAGCCACACCTTCATGGCAGTGTGTGTTTGCAGAGAAAATGCTGGATGTTGGGAACTCATGAAATTGGGGTTAAATCCCTTGTTCTGATTTCCACAGGACACTGGATAATGACAGTCTGAAGGCTTTTATGATCTTGAAGATACTCATCTATGCTGAGAAAAATGCCTGACTAAAGACTTCTGGATCACTAGGACACTATCAGCCTCTTTGGGGACAGAAATGTCTTTTTTAGTGCCAGTCTTTAAGTCTGCACTTCAGGTCCTTTCACCAGGGCAATTGCAGCAATGGTTGCAAAATGCTCGGATGCTCTGTAATGACACAAATGGAGAAGCCTAGTCTATTTTAGGAACCTTTCTTTAAATAATTTCAGCACGTTGATTATTGTGGGTTTTAAAGGGCCAGTTTGCATGAAGAGTTATATCAAACAGAGCTGGAGATCCCAAACTTGCCATGGTTCTGCAGATCCCATGCCCAAAACAAGTGAACCAAACAATGGACAAGGTGTGCTGTCTCCAGCCATCAGACCATCTATCACCTCTCCCAGAACCAGACATACAAGAGAGGTGCTTCTGTGCCAAGAGATTTCCTACCTCACCTATTGGGATTTATTCCATAATCTGCTGGCAAAAACGTGTCTGTCCATGCAGAGTACAATAGCCTGCCTCTGTCAGCAGCTGCTGCCAGGAGCCAGGGATGATGGTCAAAGCAATCTGTGTGAACTCCAACACTACATACCTCTCCCTGAAAAAGCTGCATGTACAGCATGGGTGCCTTGAGTGGTTCCCAATTTCTAGGGAATTTTCTCTCTGAACCTGATGTTTACCATTTAGTAGTAGAGGTACAAGGAATATCTTTTTGATAACTCTGGAGTGTTGCAATGACTTCATGTAATAAAACAACTGTATAGGCAATTTTGCTCATAGAGTCAAACCATATTTTGTTATTTATAATCACTTTTCTATTAAAGAAACAATTACCTAGTTTTAGAATCCTGTTCTGTCTAGATGTTCACTTAACTAGTAACTTATTTTAATAAGGTTCCTATAAAAAGAAAATTCTGAGATTTAGAGAGATGAATATAGACACAGGAAAGAAAGGAAAACATATATCTTCTTCAGTTTCAAAGTATTAAATGTACTGTTTTAAGCAACATATTTACTACAAGCAAACATTTATTGCTTCTATCAGCACTAATGCAGAGTCCATTTGGTCATTTCTTTAATCCAAACAGCTTCCTGGTAGATCCAAGATGTGAGGCCTTTTTGTAATGACTTGGCAAGAGAAAGGGTCCAGAACTTCTCTGCAAACACAATTAAGTTGCCAAGACAAGTCCTATATTTGAATTAAAACTATAAATCTTTCATCTGCACCTACTCTACATCAAATAGCAGGAAGGGGCCCTCCCATCTAACAGTCTTAATTACCAGAGCACTGCAGCCTTTGAGCATGACAGAGCCAATGATAGCTGACCTTGTGCTCCAGCCCCAGAGTGGGATCAGTGTGATGAATGGGAAATCCTGCCTGAAATATCACAGCAAAGGGAACAGCCTCAGATGGCAAATTAAGTGCCTAGGACACTGTTGGGGCCACACAAATATATAATAATACCCTTTGCTTTGATCTGTTTATACTGGGATGAGCAGTATGTTGAAGGCTTCAGTGTAAACACATCAAATTTTTCTAGTAATGACCAGCCCTTGACACCTCTTTTCCCACACAAATGCAAGTAGGGTGGTGGCTTTTCCCCTCTCAAATGCCACTTACAGTACTGCTGTATTTGGGGTAGGAGTGGTAGGCACTGTGGGTTTGTTATGGGTGTCTCTAATACTCGCACACTGTTGCCCATGACCCCTAGTGAGTAAAATAACTGTGAGTCTCCGGGAAAAACAGGACTTATGAGGCTTCATTTTCCTTTCCACAGTAATCAGGTAGCAGGTGAATAAATACTGTGGCAGCAGAGTGTTCGATTGCCTTGGAGCAGCTGCTCCCACACTGTGTACTGTGGTGAGCAGCCCTCAAGATCCTCAGTAGTGTTTCCTCTTCAATTCTGAATGGTTTTTTTGTCAAGTGTTGTAACAAAGAGGGATGGTGGTCCATGAACTATGCTTACAGTATTTTTAATGGTCCAAAACTAGGCAAATAAATACCTGAAAGCAGGGCCACATTTTCTAGTGTTGCCTCTGAAAGAACTATGCCTTAGGTTCCTACATTTTCCAGTGTACTGATGTTTCTGAGACATTTCTCAAACCCTTTCTTTCTAATTGCTATGTTTACTGCAAAGCATTTCCTTTCTGGTCTTAGCTATATTTTATAATTTAATGTTTCACAGCATATTCCTTCCACCAAGGTTAGCACACTTACCAGTTCTGTCATGCAGAAGATACCTTGTCTGACTACCAGGATGAGTTATGAAGAATAAGAGTTCATATGAGGTATAGTGTTTCTAATATAGAGTATAAAATGTTTTAATTGAAAAGATAAGAATACCCCTTCCCTTTTCCTTTTATTTTCTGGGGGAAAAAAAACTTAAAAAGAAGGTATCATTAATTTGTATGTTTAACATGATAAAGCTATAAAATCTGCTTTTTTTGCAGCAGATATTTTATACTGGTGGGGAATTATTAAAAAAAATATTTTCCAGAGAAAAGGCCAAAGTGTGAAAGTAAAAATTTTTTAGCTCACAATATATTTATGCATGTAAATAATCTACACTTACAATCTTAATGTATTAGGTTTCTATGATAAATAGAATATGCTGTCTTGTACCATGTAAATATGTGTCTGTACATTTGCATACATGTTCTTTTCTTTTTACGTTTGTATTAGTTACATTTCACAAAGAAATTCATCTGCATTTAGCCTTACACATGGTGCTTACTGTGCTTGCTACAAAAAGCATTTGAAATTCACAACAAAATAACATTAAACCAATCAAGGAAAAATCCTGGGATATGAACCCTGTAGAAAATTTATTGGAGGCGTATTTTGAATCTGCAAACCTGTCAGATTATACCCACAGGCATTACCCCCATGTAAAAAGGGAACTATGCAGCATGAAAGCAGACAGGAACAACAGCAAAAAAAGGTGACAGTGGAGTTTGTGCTGACAGATCTGCATCCTTCACATATTCCACAGGAGGCATTCTCTTCCCCTGTTATGAGTTTAGGCGGTGGTGGCTAGAGGGTTCTTGGCTGCTCCACGGATATCCTGGGGGAGGCTTCTCCTGATGGATGCTGCATGACTACAGCCAGAGGTTAAAAGTGCAGGAGAGACTGTGAGAATCAAAGGATATAGCAGGCCTATTTGCATTGAGGAAGAACGATGTGACTGTTTCAGGGTTTCCCTTCCAGTGCAATTAGTGGAGCTGCTTCATTAGCAGAAGAGTGTGGTGGGAATGCAACAGTCCTGGTGGGAACACAGCTTTCCTGAATGCCTGGGAGGCTTGCCACTAGTTTTATCACGGGCTGAATTTCACCTCATGAGCTTGTAGTCTCTTGATACAGAACATGAATAATAAGGATGGGAACGGAGTATACATAATGATGTATTGCCAAAAAGGGGCAAAATTCTATTAAAAACAATCCACTTTTGGCAGAAAAGTTACCAGGGAATTTAAAACAGGAAGTTGTATAATTAACTGCACATTTCAGGGCAATATTATGCTAAATACAATAAATTACAGCATGAAATAAGTAGCAAAAATTAGTAGAAATCAGATTTACTTTATAGCCTCAATGGAAAAAGGTGCCTTCATATTATCTCACATGACTGCTATATGCCCTGTCCATGCAGCATTTGCAGAAAATAAAATATGCCCTGCTAGGCACAGCTTCACTTTCATCTGTATTGTGAAAGACATATTTTATTTTATCTTTTTATAGGCTTTACCAAGTATTTTAGATTTAAGGGCTGAAACAGAAGACTAACTCTAAAAACCACTGGCAAAGACATCCTTAGGGAGAATGAGCATGACTCTGACACAGTATAAATATGATCTATCACCTCTCAAACTCTGTGCATGGACATGTTTTTGCTTGCACTTCCTGTCCACACTGCTCCTTTACGGAGTCAGCAGGCCCACATGTTGTGCATGACCATGACCAATATTCTGTTTGTATATGTTAAATAATATCTCTTGTGAACCCAAAGAGTTACTATGTTGAAATGGAACAGTCTGTGGGAGAACATACCCAAAACTGTGTGCACTCAGTTATGAAGGGAGTTGTGATACCAGAGTCAGCCCCTGCAGAACTTTTGTGTTTTATATTTACCCTGGACTGGTTTGATGGAAGGTGCACTAGGAATATTTCTAGGGGTATGAATATGCATGTGTCTGTATTTGCAAATATTTGGATCTACCACAGATAGAAATCATTATGTACATTTTGTAAGGATGAAAGTGTTCTTCAACATAAAGAAAATTTCTCTCCCAGTTGTCACACTGAATTTACTAATGTGTTTTGCACCGTACACAGAATTCTTTCACACAGATTGCTGGTGAGCTGCCATCCTTCCTTTCTGTTTGTCTTAGGGGAAAATTACTCCTGTAGCTGTAATGATTAGATGCTTTAATTGCTCCATAGGGTATGAAAAATTGTAGTGGTGAGGCTGGGCACTGAAAAGTTACAGAGATGATGTAAATAAGGAAATCTGAGAGGACTGCACAGGAAGGGTTTGGCACTCATAAAAGGGCAGGCTTTGCTGCTATTTGACTACAGTCTGAAGTCCTCCTTAGTTTCCACGTGAAAGGATGCTAGCAAAAATGAAACTGAAGAAGGCCTAATTTGTTTGTTATTTAGCCCTCCCCTACACAAGCCCACATGTGCTAGGTGTTTGAACAGAGATTCTAAGCCAAGCACCCCTCCCTGGAGAGCGTGGGAGGAGCAGGATGCTGTGCTTAAGGGACAGCAAATGCTGTGTCCCCCCTTCTCCTCCCTTCTCAGAGCAGCTGGCCAGGCTGCAGGATCAGCTCTGCCCACAGCAGCACCACGTGCATGGCACTTGACACAAGAAGTGGGTTTGTGACAATCCAGCTTGCATAGGCTGAAATGTTGAGGGTTTATTTAGTGGTATGGTCATGAGAAAAGGGGCCAGTAACTTCCAGTTGCTGCAGGGAGTGGCAACTAGCAGGCAGAAATGGGAACAGGGGTCAGGTTGTAAAAAGAAGATGTGTGACTACAGATGGGATGTACAGCCCTGAGGAATTTAAAGCCGTTGAAAAACATTTGTTAAAATAACATATCATAAGGCTCAGATGTCACAAGGCTAATGTTCAGGCTGCTTAAAAAGCCTTCAAAAGGCAGGAAGAGAATACTCTGACTTCTGTGAACAGCCAATACACAGCATTTAGACTCAGTCATTGGCAGTTATGGCAGACAGAGCATGAACTCCAGAAAAAATGAGGTCTGGCTTGTGATAAAGTGTTCTATTCCCTAGGAGTGAATGACTAGAAAAAAGTAAAAGCATGATGATTTTCACAAGGCTTCAAGAAAATTCTTTTAGGGGTAGGTAGTGGGAGAGAGAGAGGAGTTAAAAAATAAATTGATCTTACTTATCTTTTTCTTAAAAGTGGCTATGTTGGAAATTTGAAACCCAGACACACAAGGATATTATTGTGATATGTTCTTTTTCAACAGAAGGCAGAATCCTTATAGAGGTAGGATTGCATGCATGCAGTATCCAGCCTATTCTCTATGCTCAAGAGATGCTTAAATCTGGCTGCACTATAGAAAGCAGTCAAGGGGTACAAGAAAACATTTTTAAGCTTCACTGAGCACTGTATGCTGTTACTTTCAGTTTCCTGGGTAGAGTTTTTACCTGAGCTGCATATTTTGTGAACCAAAGTTTGTTTCATCTCCTGTCTTTTGCTCTGATTTTAGTGGAAAAGACAGTGGACAGCCAGCAGCTTTGCCCTCCTGTTCTCCTGGGTCACGTTCTTCTCCTGGCTCCTGGAATCACAGCTGGTAAGGACTGAGACTGAGCAGGAAATTGTGAATTCAGCAATGAAAGCTCTTCCACTGAAAGCATTTATTGGGCTTCTCTTTGACTCCTGCTGGAGTTCGTGTTTTCAAATAGACATTTTCTATAAATTAGAAAATGGGTAAGGCTCACTCAGTTACTCCTAGTCACCCCAGTTTCTACAGCCACACCAAACAACTGCAGAAATCATGCTGGATGACAGAAAAGTTGGTGAGTGAGGGGAAAATGAAAAGTCACCTGGATTTGTATTAAATAAAGATGAGTTACAGCAGCAGCCTGCTTTGGCTCTGCTCTTAGTGAGACCCATCTGTTCTGAGGAAGCTGAGAACATTTCAAATAAAAGCATTTGTAATTTCAAAAACTCCTTTACACTTCTAGGGCAAAATGTCAGATCTTGCTTCAACAGATCTCTGTCCCAAGAGTCAGAACTTGAGTCTACCTAAAGGACATTAGTCATCTTATACCAAATGTCCATAACAGCAATTTCACCCAAAACAATTAATTAGAAACAATTGAATCCAGGTGGAATGGACAGATCCATTGTTATTTCCCTATTCCACTACTTTTAACTTATCGAATCTCTTCTAGAAGATAAAATACTGTTTGGTACCTAAGCAAACTTTCAGCTACAGATGGTAGTTAGATTTGGAAATAAATGATGTGTGATATGGTCCATATTTCAGGTGCCAGCACCTGAAAACTAATCAAAGAGACACAGATTTGTGTTCTGATGTTATGTTAACATCATTTATGGTGTAATATTTCTAACAGCAACTGGACCTTGGATGACATTTAGGCAGTTATATTCTATTTAATCATAGCATGGTAGTCTCAACACTCATGACATAATGCCAAGAAATAGTTCTGTTCAGTTTGCAAGAACAAGTTCAGTAGAAGGCTGCTCCAAGGTTTGCCATCAGGACATGAAGTGTAATGTCTTATTTTTCATTTACATTCATTTTCTTCCTTAAGAAAAGAAGAAAGGAATCAGTAGGAGAAAGTTATAAAACAGATAAAGAAAGCAATATATAAAAAGGGAAAAATATATAAAAAGAGAAAATCAGGAATTACTAAATATGCTTGCAGGCCATTCCCCCTGGGGTCTCAGAATACCACCACTGAAGCCAGCTCCACACTGACACTACTGAGGGCTACACCAATGAAACCCCACAGCTGAACCCTCAACCTGGGAAACAGCCTTTAACTCCAGCAGAAGTTGAAACACATGAGCTAAAGCAAGCTGAAGGGCTTTTGGTAAAAACACTAGATGTAGGCACATGAATGAGTCACTGCAGGGTGAATTAGAAGGTGAGCTTTCAACACATCTACTGACCATCTTTAATTACTTGTGTTGCTAACTCTTATTCTGCATACACAAGGGAGGCATGCTTCTCTTCTACTGAAAGAAACAACCTTCTATTATCTGTCTTTCACTGTGGATAAAACCCCCCAGTTAGTGGGGGTTGTTCTGATGCTCTCTTCATATAATCGTTTCTTACCCCATAACTTGTTCAAATGTCTGTACTCACAAACTAGCCATATCCTATATGCTGATATTCTAGATATTCTTGTTTTGTATACTGCCAAGTTGCAGTTCACAGCATCTTCTTCCCCCTGAAGTAGTTCTGAATAGTTATTGTTAATCTATTAACAGAACAGTGAATTCCTGGGGCTGCTCATTAAAGCAGCCACTTCATAAATAGTGTCCCACTGGCACCACAAAGCACTGACCATTTCCTATAAATTTATTTCAGCTTCTCCAGAGGACAGAAGTTAGAGTCCCTTGAACAGAAAAGCATTTTCTTCAACAGGTCAAGAGATTTCATGGCCTGTGAGAGAGGATAATGTGGGAGCCTCTCAGGCTCCATCCATTATCTTTCTGCCAAGTGATGCTGGCTGGCAAGGAAGAAGCAGGAGAGGAATCTCCTACCACAAAATGCTATGCAGCTTCCATATGTTCCCATGTTCCTTGACTGATAAGGGATATGTGCAATTTTTTCCCATCTGTTTTTTTTTTCCAGAAGTATGTTTGTACTATGTTATCAAATATGGGACACAAGATGAACTCATTACATCAGCACAGAAGATCTGAAATGGACTGATGTGAAACCCAAAAACTGGTAGTGAGGAACTTTGTTCCAGAAATATGTCACGTACTAGTCTCCCTCACCAACATGCACCATAAAAGCTCAGCAGGTCCTAAAACAACATCAGTCATGAGACAGCAAATTTATTTTTCTTTGATTAGAGAACAATGATTAAGGTTGCAAAGCAGCTTGCTAAAAGATTAAACACTGTTCTTGCCAAACACATTGTTCCTCTGTGCACTGTGAGCCCCATCATGAGATCTTCACCTGGAGCCCTACCCAAATCACTCCTGAAAACCCATCTCAGGACTGTGCAATTCTCTGCACATTAAAACTATGAAATTCCAAAGAAAATTACTAGAAACTTTCCAAAATGCACCCACTCTGCTTTTCAGAGAGTGACAGGATCTCTGTTCCATTCAAAAGCCTCTCCAATAAGTCTGAATCTGGCAGTTTTGGAGAGCACAAGTCTGAACTGCTCACTGTAGTCCTGAACTTAAGCACTGTTTTTGGTCCTGAAGCATCCTGAAGCATCCAGCTTCTCAAAGTCAAGTCAGAGCTTCTGTGTCCTGACTCCTTTTTAAACCAGTTACCTCAATGGAAATAGATATTGTATCCACACTGACTCCCTGACAGCTTAGAGAAGGTTTCCTTTTCCTTCTGAATCAAGGTCAATTCTCATTTTACAATGTTGCATTGCTGAAAAAATTAACTTTCTGGGAAGTGCTTTCCATTTCAAGTGAAGATCTCAGGCTCATTTTCAGCTCTTCCAACTTTGTGAATCTGTCTGCTTTAATCATACCTCTTTGTGGGAAGACCTCTGAGGAGCTGAGCCTCTGGCTCAGGAGATCCAACCTCCCCAGCTTTTATTGCACCAAAACTCTGTGAAGATTGTGCTGCACCTGTTTTCCTCTGCAGGAGGACAGAACCTTTTGCTTAAGTACTGATTCCTGGAAAATCTTTCAACACCACCTAATTACATTAATGTATCTGTGACAGAGCTCCTGAAGTAATAGAATATGCAGTATGGACAAAAGAGATTAAAAATAAGTACTAAATTCCTGAAATGTTAAGTGGCTTCAGTATCACGCTGAGATTTACACTACTACAAAAAACTGGAAAAAGAAAACCACAGTTCCTGTCTTTCCTGCTGTGGTGTTGTGTCAGGATTGCTTGACAGAATAAAATACAGAACTTAAAATATACACTTTCTATAAAACCATATCATTACTTATTCTGCATTTTAACATAATGTCATTCCTGAGTGTGAAGGAACAGGTATATAGTCCAGGAAAGCGCATCCTCTAGATCTATGGAAAGATAGGATTATCCAGATATATAGGCATGTATATCTGGATAAACTATTTTCCAAGAAGCAAAGTCTTTTAAAGTGATGGACATAGCAGGATTCCAAAAAAAAGTACATATATGGATTAAAGTGTTTGATTTTTTCCTCCTGAACTGTAAGGAAACATTGTTTGTTTTTCATATTTTGAAAGAAATTGATTTTTTCTGGAGCCTGAACTTGAGATTTCGGAACATGTGGTTATTATGGATCTGACAGTGATTAATTGCATGCAGAGTTTGACTGACACAAAACCCTCCTATCAGTTTAAGCAATTCACTTTGGATGAACTAAAATTCCCTCTCCATATGCAAATGGGAATCCCTGGATAACCTCCTTTCATATCAGCATGGATGCATATCATATTCAGCAAGATTGAAAAAAATAAAAAAATCTGTGTGCGACTCACTACATGAGGTGAAGAGAGCTGATTGTTTTGCTTTGGTTTGGAGTTTTGGTTATTTTGTGGGGTTTTGTTTGCTTTTTTTGTTTTTCTGGACTTTTTTTTTTTTTTTTTTTTTTTTTTTTTTTTCCCTGGCAGGGCTGTTTGGTAATGTCAGACCTCAAGGTGTGAGATCTGGACTTAATCATGACAGTGAATTTTATTTTAACTTTGAAATTATTTTCAAAAAACTAATTTTCAAAAAATACCAGTTTTCAGCTTTATAACACAGTACCTAAACCAATATGGTAGTCTTGGGGGAAGAAAAATCATAATAATCTTGGAATTTGGAATAATTTGTGTCTTTTTAACCCAAATCATCAAAGCTTGAGTCAACAAATGGGAAATATTAAAGAATAGCAAAGGCTTTGGGCACAGTAAACCTGTAAATAATATGATTAAAGATGGATCAGATTACAAAACAGGGAAAGAAAAAGTTACCTGAATTCAGGAAATGTTTCTTCAGATTCAGAAACAGTGCCATAAACCTTTAAATATATAGCCCATTCATAACATCAAATACTGGTTATGACCTGCAAGTGTCAAGACACAGCACGATGATAAAGAAGTGATAAAATTTTTTGAAGATCTGTGTAATTTCTCCAGGAAATTTCTGTCTCATTTTGAAATGGTGACTAAAAGGTGGAAAACTCTAATCTGAGCTTCATCCCAACTTTCTGGCCTCACTGAAAGAACTATTGTGAAGTCGTCACCCATTACAATTAGTTGTTTGAACTCAAACAGAACATCTGAAATGTTGAAATACTGAATGGGAACTGACATGGCTGGTTCTCTTAGTGAGTTTAAAAAGCCAGGGATCATAGTGTGACAGTCTCTTTGTTAAATCCAAGAGCTGCAATATTTCCACAGGTGTCTCTAGATGACCATCTCCTTCATGGCAAGGATGTGCTGTTGACAGCAGTCTATTTCTAAGCAAGCTGTAACCAACATCTTGTACCTGAAGAAATGGAGAATAATTTGCCATGCCTAAATATGAAATTTGAAATAATCATAACTCTGAAGCTAACCATCACGTATTTATGTTACTGTGATCATCTCTACATCTCTTTTTGGATTTAAGAGAATGTAAGATTAAAACTGTGAAATAATGTGGAACTAAGAATCTTTGCTGATGATGTAGAAACCCAGATTTTGGAAGATCAGAGTTGCTGGTTTTTTCAAAAAGGTCAAGAGGTTTTTTTTGCCTAAAGCATTTCATGTCAAGGACACTACACTTTCCAAGCCCCTATAGAGTAAAATCTATCTTGTCGTAATAGGATTGAATTACTTAAACTGTATGTTTTGAAACTGAAGACAGCAATAACACAGTAGTATGACATTAGGTTGATCTATATATCCACCATATAAGGTTTTTAATATAAAAGTCAGGAAGTCTGGCTATACATACCAATATTTAATTAGATTCAACCTAAATTGTGCTATATGTTACACATTGATGTAAAATGTAAGAGAATATGATGGAGAGTAGAAAAGCCATTTTGTTGAATATTCTTTAAATGTCTGTTCTGAAAGAAGTTCCCACTATCAGTGAGGCAGCAGTCAGGGCTCTCAACCTGTTTACACATGAGCAAGTAGCCCTTTATTCAGAGCAGAACAGTTGCAAAAGTAAAGGTGAGGTCCCTGGTGGCCCAAGGCATGGGCTCCTGCCAGGAGACTTGGACCCTGGTCCTGAGCAGACTCTTTGACTCAGAGATGTCTTACACTCCAGCTGGAGAGCAGAATCTGAAGCCTGAAGTGCGAAAAAAGATAGGGTCAAATTCAATCATAGAGGGGCTTTGTCTGTCCTAGGGTTTTCTCAGTTTTCTCAGTAATACAGTGGCTAATTCATGTGTATTATATATGTGTATAAATTATACTGATTTTCTACTTTCATCCATTTTCTAAGCAACTTGTTAGATAAATTAATACAACACAGATTTTATATACAAGAAATTCTTTTAATTTACATTAAATGAGTAAGAATGGAAGACAGTACAAAACACGACACTAGGTTTTTCATAGTACTTCTTACAAATCCTCTTGAATTTTCATGCAATTCTAGAAGGCCATTCATTTGCATATGTACATGGCATGGAGGTATCAAGGCAATCTATTAGTCCCACCGACTGACCCAAAGAGGACTGGAAACACAGAATGAAACCAGAAAAGTGGGAAGTGGCACACATAAGTGATGGCTAACTTGGTCAACGTCCTCACCTTTCCAAGTTCCCTTTCCTTTTATTTTTAACATCTGAAAACTTATCAGTCACAAACATTACCTCTTTTGTTCATGGAAAACTTGCAAGACATTGAATATCAATTAAGATTATGTAGAGGTGTAAGAGCTTTGTTTGTTGCTTCCATTTGAATACTTCAGTTCACAGAAACTACAAAATGCATGTGCCTACTTTATTTTTGTATTATTTTTATCACAATAATGTCAGGATCTGGACTCAGTAACAGAAGCAGTCATGTGTTTTTGTTGAACAATCATTTCTCCAAACAAGTGTAACTGTAAATAAGTAGCACAGTGCATTTTTCACATTTTGATATCTTTTATTTCTTTTGCAGTGAACTGTTAATGCAAAGTTTGTATAAAATCAGAACCATTTCCAAGAAGTAATGTAAATAATTTTGAATAAATGACTTAACTTCATATGGCTTACAAATAGTTTGTGGACCATAAGTAAGGTGAAGTACATTTTCATGGAGTCGTTTTTGCTTTCAGCTTCTCTTCATATAGACTTGAAATGGCTGCTGTCAGAAATTCAGCACCAGGTGTTAATTTCTCACTACCTTAAATTACTTTGATGGTGTTGTTTTCAAAGATCATACACTATCACACTTACTGTATTTGCTATTTCTCAGAAAATAGACTAAATCTTACTTGCAGTGAGCTTCAAGCTGTGATTTATGTTACCGTCAGACTTGGGAAACCAACTGCCTCAAAGTGAATTACCTAAATCCAAAGTGTTGTAAATTCCAAGTGAACATTTGCAATTGTTTTCTTTTTCTCAGCTGCACAAACCTATTATTCCCGTGGCACACAGATAATTTGTAATGGGCTGTTAGATGTGTTTGTTAATGCATTCACTTCCAACTTCAGCAGTGTTCTTCAGCAAATCCAATAGATGAAGGACTGAAAATAAACAGAAAAGGTCTTCAATAGTATTGACTTGGGTCTCATATAAAAACAATTTGGATACTTCAGTGTGGAAACAAGTGTTTTGTTACAGAAGCTGATTGTTCCCTGCTGCACTGCATGCTAGCAATTTCTTTCAGATGTGTTCTCACTTGAACAATCTCCTCAATCACATTGCAGCTCCACGGAGCCCGTATTTCCTCCTGAAAGACATCTATCTCTCTTTGACTCCCTGTCATGCATTAGGTACCAGGAAAACAACTAAAATCATGTGGTTTACTCACTCTCGTAACGGTGTGCCCGAAGTGTGTCAGCTGGTACCATCTGCAGCGCCTGGAGCTGTGTCTGGGAGACTGTGACAACTCAATTGCAGGCTGGAGGTTTTGAAAAACAGGCGATAATTACCACTCCGCTTGGGCAAGAGGTCTCCTTTGTGCAGCACTGGGGAAGCCACATCTGTTACAATGATTACTGGGCCTTCGCTGATCATCAATATTACAATCAAAATAGTCATCAATCTGGATAAAAATCACTATTTCTCTTCGGTTCCAGCCCACTGATCAGATCCAGTTGTAGCTAATAAATTGATGCTTTGTCACCCTTTCCTTTTGGGTGCTTTTATTCTCATCCCTACTGTTTTTTCCAGCCGTACAAAACAAGTACTTGTCAAACGAGTAAAATAAGAAGGCAAGAAAGAAAGCTGCAGTTACTCCTGAAGAGAGGATTTGCATATTTTAGAAGAACATTGTATTCTGAAGTACCAGTTCAAGAATTTTCCATAAAGCCACTGCCTCCAACTAAGCCTGGTTTTTAGTTATCTTGGATAAGATCCTGACCCTCAATTGTCTGACTGATAATTGCTAGTTTGTATTTTTTAAAAAAGTGTAGTTTATTATCTAACATAAAATTGAGAGAAGTATTGCAGGATATTTCACAGATGAAATGCATGTCATTTGACAGTGAAAATTCATGGCTCATTTTGGTCAGTTTCTTTTTAACCTAACCTAAGACCTAACTGACCATTCATAACTCTTCTGGGGTCTTTCTTAGCAGTAAGTATGTGGTTTTGACAAACCATGACATTCTTCATGCTTTTTTCCAGCACTGATAGGTGGAAACTGTGATTACTATAAGACAATCCTCAAATACCTTTCCTGTGAAAATTTAAATATTGGATATGATATGGATTTCTATCCAGAATGTTCAGCTAGCCCTTCATTTCATGTTAAAGCCTACCAGAAATAAGATGACAAAGCTGGGTTTCCAATCAACAGAAATTAAATTTGAAGCTCTTGAGCCTGTGAAAGAAAATGCATTTTGAAATAGCAGTGATGGAAAACATGCAAGAGGGCTTCTTACATTTATATAATTCTGCATTGCCATGAAACTGGTAATCCCTGAAGGAAAGTCTTCAGTGCCATATCAGATATCTTAAAACAATAGTTGCTGCAATGTTCCAAGTTTTGTTTTCTTCATACAGTCTAACAACAGACATAACAACAGATAAATATCAAGACAAATTTGTTAATATTGCATTATTGGCAGACAAAAAAGATCACTTTACATTGGAATGCTGAGCTTCTGCCAACTGCCAACAAGCAGATAGCTAACTCTGTTTTAGAACTTGCTGCTAATGGGAAAAAAAGGATGTTGCACAAAAATAATCTGGAGGTCTTTGAAAAGGTTTAGGTTCTGTTCTGATAGTCCTTCAACAATCATCTCTGATGACAGAATTTGAGGAATATTGCTTGTGTAAAGGCAGCAGCTTTTTATTTGAACATAGCCCTCTGCACCTCTTTCATGCTTTGAGAAAAAGAAGCACACTGAATCTTATAAATATTATTAGTCTAACTTAGTGGTGCAGAAGCAAATTCATACTAAGAGCAGCTTACCTAAGACCACCCAGAAGATAATCAGGCACTGAAATGCATGGCTTGGGAAGAGACAACATAGAGTAGCAAGGCTGGTTTGAAAAGCCTGAGGGTCTGAAATGGAAATTTCATTTCAGTATGTGTAATTACAGGATGAGAAGTATTTAAATACGTATTTACATAGGAAAAATGCAATGGCAATATGTTTTTTATGTTGCTGCAAATATTTTGGGGTAGTGAAAAGAGCACCTTAAATGTGATAAACTCTTAATAATGTGTGGGTCAGGTAAGGGCTCAAATTCTTGCTCACGATGCTCCTAAGGACCCTGGCCCTGTGAAGCTGCTGTCAATGGCCCAGCAGGAAACAGACTGGGACTTGTGGTTGTCTATTTATATAAGGATATAGGAGTTTCCTGAGTTCATGTAAGACTGATGTTGGAGAAAAAGGAAGGGCTGTGTTACTGCCACCTCCTCACACAGGTCTGTTCCCTTTAGGGAACCTTCCATCACACAACATTTTTTTACAGCATGTCCACTGGACTTCAGGCCTTGTGTGATGGTGGCCTTCTTTGAATATGTGCTGTGACCAAAATATGGGATTCCATGCTTCTGCTTCTTGCTCTGGAGTTCTCTTTACCTCCTTAGGCTGCTTTTTGGTATCAGGATTTAGACAGGCCTGTGGATTAGGTGCACTGACCATTAAGGTGGTGAGGTAGATCACACCCCTAATGGAGGTGTGTAAATTCCCATCCTCTGTTATACACACACACAAAGAGGAAAATGGTGAAATATATGCATTTTTCAGTGATGAATGAAAGAATTGAATTATAAAGGGCCTGAGCCCACCTGTCTGTCAGGGTCTTCAGCCAAGAGACTGGAACAGCCCTCTCAGAATGATCTCATCATGAGAAGTGAATAAAAAATCATCCTATAAATTACTGGATTTTGGCTGCTTTTGTGTTTTGTTTTCTTCAAGCCACTGAAGGGGAAGAAAGGAAATAGAAGGGAGATTTTGATGGATCTAGTAAATATGGATGTGGCTGGAGCCAGGAAGAATACATCAGAGAAGTGAGTTCTTGTTTATGGTCAGCATACTGAGGATATTGGCTTTCACCATTGCTGCAAAGTGCAGCTCACTATTGCCTTACTTTCTGTGTGACATAGCTTGTGTTTTTTTTACTAAAAAGGGCTGCAGTCAAATAACAATATAATTGTGAGCATATTGGTCAATTGGCACTGTCAAATTCTTCTGTCAAAGACCCATCTTAGCTGGAGTTCAACATACTCACAGTGGATCCAGATATCAATACTTATTTCTACATATTTGCTTTTTAAAATTGCTCCAGAAAAAAAGTCAAGATTAATCTCTAAGAACAGAAAGGAAGATCTTTTCTGATCCACTGTTGTAACATTGGATTTTCTTTAAATTTTCCTGTTTTATCATTTTCTTTGGCTTTTCAGCTAACATTACTTTAATATAATAGTTTAAAAGAACCTCCTGCATATATCTGTGTCCCACCATAATCAAAATACTTGTCTAATGCTGGAGCTCTGTCCCATAGAAGAATACTGCTGTAGGAGTTCTCCTGTGGGAGTCTTTGGCCAGTGAATGCAGCAGGCTGGAGAATATTCTCTGTATTCTCAGATAGATGAATGTGTCTGGCATGTATGCAGCAAGTGAAGGCCACAGACAGGCAGACTAGATGGGAAAGAGGAATCACAAAGGTGACAACAACAAGAATAGCAATGGCAAGATATATGAATGTCTCTTTTCATTTGTTTTCTTCACAGCCTTGACTGCCAAAAGTGACAGAAGGAGGGGGTTGTGGGAGCAGCTTTGGTGAGGACAGGGAAAGAGGGGATGGATGCTTTTGTGAAACAAGGGAGGTAGGCAGCATGACTGAGTGGAACTAAAGGGGTAGAGATAAAATATAGATTAAGCAAGAAGAGCTGCACAGCAAATCTTCAAAACTGGCATATCAGAACTCTTTAGAGACCACTAGGCCAATATCCAGAGAAGCAGTTACCATGGCCAGAATAAGAAAGAGGCTTTGGCAGAAACACCCCACTGGCCCAGCAAAGGGAGGAAGAAGTCCTGTGGGGAAGACTGCAGTAGCTGAAAAGAAAAATGATTAGGTGTGTATAAGAGGTTCAGCTGCAAGGCTGGAATGGAAAGGCTTGATAGCTAAAATGCTGTAGCAGGTGTGGCTCCCTTACTCCATCCTCTCACAGGAGGTGTACTGGGAATCCACAGGAAAAGATTGGAGATCAGTGCAGTGGAGATAATCAAACACACTGCAGGAGGTTGACATAACAGAGGTGCACTCTGTTGTGCTGGTTTTTTTGCTGCTTGTGAAAGTCAGCCAGGGGAAAAGAGCTGTTTGGGATGTTTATCAGAATGGGAGCACTCTGACAAAGACTTTGTAGAGTGTCAGCTCATTTTCTAGGCTTGTCCAGCTCCTTCATCCTGTTGATGCAATGTAACATCCACTACATTGTTGTGCAGAATAAGCTCCTCTTTATTTGAACATGCATATGTTGAGACTGCAGTGGCATAGTAGATATATGGCATTTGCACGTAATTGCTGTGACCTGATACTTGTGTAATAAGATGATGAAAATGCTTTGCTTTATCTGAAGTGGATTTTCCATGTAATGACCATATAACTAAATTAGAGACGGATAAACTTGCTGAGATTTAATATGAGCTCATAGCAAAAAAATTTGTTTAAATAAACTTTATGTTCAGATGGGTTTTGACAACCGGCAAAAATGCTATTTCTCCTTCTTTACTAAGATATGATCTCATTACACATGAACAATCCCTGCAACACATGCAGAAAATGGCATAAGAAAACCCCCTTTCTGATATCATCTCTGCTTGTCAAGTGTTAGATGCAAGTCTAATGAGCTTTGATCCAAGTGCCAACCAATTTAATTCTCTCCATTATCTTGGCTGAATGGGGATATTTATTAAGTTTCCCCACACGTGCTTGCTGTGGCACAAAGGCAATAAATCATTCTTATGCCACAATAACATGTGCTGTGACTCTCTCCACCAAGAACCAAAGGTGTGACTCTTGCTTTGTTGGAAAAACTCAGAACATGGCACTCAAAACCAGATGTTCACATAGGACCACACACAAGAGGATCTTATTCTGGTGGTAATCTGGTTCATGGAGAGAAAGAGACTTGACTTTCTTAGTCTACTAGTTCTGCTTCCACAAGTCTGATGCTTTTCTGGTGGGAAGTTGCAGCAAACCCAGCCTTATCTTAGGATCACAGTTTGTTTCTTTGGTGTGGAGCTAACACCTTACACATGGCTGCCCTGTGATCCACACTTCAGACTCGTTAGTTGTAGCAGCAGTTTCTACTGCCCTGTGTTAATGAAGTACACAGACCTACCACCTATGGGAAATAACATCAGGTGGTGTAATCCAAGTTCAAAGGGAATATGGAAGAGGAGAAAACACTGTTACCCAGGCCACCCAGAAAGAAGAGTAAGAAATGGTTTATGTGCTCCAAGACCTTCCTCTGAGAGATTGGAAAGAACCTCAACTGAGGGGGTTATGAGCTGTCCTAATTAACAGAGAACATCAAGCTCGGCTGATCTGTCACAGGCCTCACAGAGTACTTGTGGCTGCTAAAAGTTAGTATCTGTAACCCATCAGTTCATGGGGATACGTGAGGAGGTTCATTGCTGAAATTAGAGTTTCAGACTACACACCTCAGTGACTGGCAGGTAACTTTTATTTGGCTGGCACTTTGGGTTTTATAAAAGTGAGTGTGGTGAAAGCGGAAGTTTGGGCATAAAGGTAAGCAGAGATTCCCTTACTCAAACCTGTTTTGTTTGTTATATTTTATAGAGCAATGTGGTGTCTTGGGGATGGGATGCCAGCTGCAACCCTGAGTGGTTTTTTTCTCAGCTTCTGTCAGCTGTGTTTCTTTAACATTATTTCAGGATCCTTGTGTTCCAGCAGGGAATTTCACAAGCCATTAGACATGCCTGTGTGTAAGTTCACAATGATAAAGGTTTATTGGAGGCCTTTTAAATGTATTCCATTAATCAGATTCAAGGCAAAACTTTCCTTAGTCTGTTTTACATAGACTTCACAAAGAGCATTGATTACCACCAGGTAGGAAACATTTGATATAAAAAACGCTCATCAGCAAACTGAGCTGGCAGAAATGTTTCTTGACTGCACTGAAGAGATAAAAAGAAGACTGTGGGAGTTTTCAGGACCAGCCCATCCCAAGTTATAATCACTAACCTTCGTATTTCCACAGTATTCCATGAAGATTTATCAATATATGACAACTTAATATATCTGACCTTTAGTAAGAGGCATAAAGCTAAAAGCTGGTTAATTCAACAATTCAGCAGAAAGAATCAAAAGAGAAAGAAGAAGAAAATGAAAAAAAAGAAGGAGAATAACAAATTGTAACAGGCCAAATACAGAAAAATTAGAGAATTTTTCACCTGGGAAATTAGGCTGGAGGTGTCAGGCAAAGAATTACCCAGCCATTGGGCACTGTACCTATCCATATACCTAAGAACCTTCCTAAGACCACAGAGTAGGTCCCTTTTCAATAACTTAAGCTTGATAACATGTCTAATGTCTTCAATACTGACATATCATTTAAAAAATCCTAAACACAAAAAACAGCAACAAGCAACAAAAGCATAACATTTTACATCTCATTCATTTCACGAGACTTATTGTTTTCCAGTTGCTTAAGGTTTGAATGGAGATGGAGAGGAAGCTAAATCACCTCATATTCACTGTTACCAGACCATAGGCAAACCAGCGAAATCCTGGTCACTGAAAGCAGTCAGATTTGAAAAATACAATCTCTGAGTGATGGTTCAAATTTTCCATTTAAATACACCGTGAATCTTCAGAATTTTATATGAGACTGCTTCAAACTGAAGGCAGTCCAAGCCAAAAAAGGGGAGACACACTGAAACAGAGTCAGACTTGGCAGTGCATTGACTTTGCTGGGGCAGGAACAAAGGCTCAGCTAACAGCATATGTTATCTATTAAACTTTGTTCTTTATGTATGTAGACAGAGAAAGGGAGAGATTGAAAGAGGTAAGAATTCCAGCTCTCTACTTGATTTCAAACAAAGCCTTTGCTCAGTTTATCTGATAGCTAATGGAATCTGGAGAGAGCTAGATATTTTTGAGGATTATTTCACACAATGAAATTTTAATTTGGTGCTCTCTCTGCTTTGCCAGAAAATACACACCCACCACAATCTAAACAAATAAATTAAAGAACCTGTTAAAGGGAGCACTATTGCAACAATTTTCTGCTTTGTTTTTGATGAAGAAAACTTTTTTCAAGCCAGGAAATCTTACGTTGTTAGGAGACAGAAGGTGTTCCTAATTAAGTAGTTCACCTGCATACTAGAAATGTGTGGGAAACCTAAATAGAAATGGCAATTCAGGTCCTCCATGAAAAGGATAAAGGTTAGGCAGAGTTCTGGAAGAAAGCCATTGAGGTCAACAGCACTACAGGTGGGAGTGCCTAATAATGAAAAGGATTTTATCCAGTGTCTTTTTATAGAAATCCTCTCTCCAGCTGCAAATAGCAGGAGTTTAAGATACAGGACGCAAAAGGAAAAACTGAGCATCAGTTTGAAATGAAAACCTAAAAACCCAGCCTAATAGGAGGAAATGGCAAAACCACTTCAGTTTTAATTGTCACCAGGATTTCTCCTGCAGTTCCAGAGGGTTAACACTTAGTGGGGTACTGAAGACTGTCTTGGCCTTCCAGATCAGTCCTGAATAAGATTTCTTTCCTCATCCTCATCCCCTGGATTTATAAAATGCACTAGACATCAGTACAGGTACAGGAATACTGGAAGCAGTGGATGATATATCAGAAGATTTTGCTACCACTCAGATGAACCTTGACAGGCTGAAAACATGGACAAACAGGAACCTCATGAAGTTCATCGAGGGGAAATCTCAAGTCCTGCACCTAAGGAAGAATAACTCCAAGTACTGGTACACACTGGGATTGGCCAGATGGAAGGCAGCTGTGTAGAAAAGACCCTAGGAATTCTTGGGGACAGTATGTTGTCCACTAGCCACCAGTGCATTCTTGTAGCATAGAAAGACCAGCAGCATGTTGGCCTGCATTAGAAGAATGATTGTGACCAGGTTGAGGGATTCAATCCTTCCCTGCTACTCCACACTGCTGATTCATATCTGGAGCACTGTGTTGGGTTCTGGGCTCCAGAGGATCAGAGAGACATGGAGCTGCTGAAACAAGTTCAGCAAAGGGTCACTCAGGTGGTTAAGGGACAGAAGTACCTTACAGAGGGAGACTGTGAGAGATAGGATTGTTAAACCTGGAAAACAAAAAGTTCAGGATGTGCCTTATCAGTACCAATAATCATTGGGAAGTAAAGGAGATGGAGCCAGACTCCTATCGGTGGTGCCAAGTAAGAAGTCAAGAGGCAGAAAATTCTATTATAAAAGAAGAAAAAAACTATTACTCTAAGATCATCAAACACTGGAAGAGATATCAATCCTTGAAGGTGTTCAAAACTTGACTTAGAATCATGGAATGAGCTGGATTGAAGTGCACCTTTAAAGGTCAACTAGTCCAAGCACCTGTAATGAGCTGGGACATTCTCAAATAGGTTGCACCCAGGGTGGTCAGAGACCCAGCCATCCTGACCTTGAATTTATCTAATCCTGCCCTTTTAAAGAATTCCGCCTTGTCCTATCACAACAGGCTCAGCTAAAAATTCTTGTCATGGTCCTGGGCAACCTGCTGTCGGTGGCCCTGTTTTAGTACTGGGGTTGTACTACACTATTGGGGTAGTTTCTAATCTCAACCATTTCATGAATGCTCACAAATTCAGCTGCATTGCCACTACATATGCAGGTGTCTCTGGGCTTGCTTGTCCACAAGGCTGAGCAATTGACTCACAAGTTTCCCTTGAGAAAGTCTGAACTTCGAGAAAACATTTCTACCAGGTGGCAATTTGAATAGACCTGACATGAAAAGTGCAATATATTGAGCCATGCACTAAATGTAACAGATAGCAGTCCATAGTCCCTGTAGAAATATTGTTTCATTTGTTTGGCAAAAATTACTATTTTTGAAATATGATTTTCATGCTGAAATGAAAATGAAACTGCCTACTCTGAGCACAGGCATTATGCAGCACAACTGGCTATTGAGAACACAGGAAATGCTCATTGATTTGATTTGGAATTAGAATGAATTGGTGCATCTCAGTCAGACCATGGGCTTGGATTTATTATCTTTTAGACCACAGAAATACCCTGTAGAACCATTTAGACTGGCATGTTTCACACAGAAGTTTTATGGAAACATCTCCCAAAATATCATTTTGTGGAGGAAAATAATTTCTACATAGTTCCAGTTAACCTAGAAAAGGAGATGATGAGACTGACAAGCAACTGTTTAACTTCCTGTCTGGAAGATAAAAGATAGCCATCATCTCTAATTATTTAACAAAATTACCCCACCAGCACATCATCAAGAAATGTTGTATGTTTTTAATATAAACATATGTGTGTAGTTTATATTAAGATGTCAGACATGGTAAAGTGATCCTGAACAATTACATACTGCACTACATCTTCTAGAAACCTTTCTCCTTACTTACACAGAAAACTCTGTGGATGCATCTCCACAGATGCCTGCTCTCAGTAGAGTACTTCACCCACTCTCTATGCAGCCAAGTGAGTCTAGATAAGGCTGCCACGCCTCCAGCTTTTCCAGATGTGGCTTCTCTTTCCCAAGTTTTTGGATGCCTTGTTGAATCATAGGCCACTACAGATCTGAAAATATTGAAGACTAAAGCTATTGCCTGTGCTGCAGGGTTGCCTATCAAGAATTATGCCAAATGGGACAGGCACAG
Source organism: Erithacus rubecula (assembly GCF_903797595.1). NCBI lineage: Eukaryota > Metazoa > Chordata > Aves > Passeriformes > Muscicapidae > Erithacus > Erithacus rubecula. Next base: position 8,969,744 of record NC_136661.1, read on the forward strand.
TGAGACCAAAGACTCTACACTGCACTGGCCTCACAATCACATCCACAGGTGTCTGTGTCTGCTCAGATATGGCACCTTGGTACCTCAGTTCCTTCCACTGCCTTAGTTAGGTTGCTCATATATGGTGCAGGTCTTGCTTGTCTCCATCACAGCACAAAGCCAGAATACAGCTGCTTTTAGTGTGAGAGCAGATGTGAGTTATTGATCAGAGTACCCTGCTTAAAAGTTTGCCTAAATTCTTCTCAGAAAAAAGGTTCATAAAGAATACTAAGAGTATAACTTGCCCATAAGGGTAAATTGCTCTTTAACACTGTAGCTTTGTTTTGACTCAAATCACACAGATGTGCTTTCCTATTTCTTTTATTTTTCAACAAAATCTTTCTCTTCCCATTGCCATGTAGATGTCTAACTCACACATTAAACATTATATAAATCAGATTGTTTAATTGCTTGTAAATGTCTTGTTATTCAGTTTCATGTCCCAGTGCTTTTGTTTTGAGGGGAAGGCAATCTTCCATACAGGAGTAATTATTTTGTACACTTCTGTCATGCTGTCACTTCCTTTTTCTCTCTAATCTAACCATCTCTACACTTTCCACGCTCTCCTTACATAAAAAGTTCACACCACATTTCCATTCCTCTAACCATTTTTAAAATGTATTTCCATGGATCCTTAGTATTTCTGCAGTATTATTTTCAAGCAGGTTGACCTAGAAGAAACAGAGAGGACATGTCACTGGCTTATATAATCATATTATATTGGTTTCAATATTGTTTTCTATTTTTTCCCTTCTACATTTTATCAATTTGCTAACTCTTTTGCTTCTCTCAGAGCACATGATTTGGCTAAGATGTCCGTAGTGACACATTTTTTGCTGCATGGTTGTGATTAATTTAGAGCCAAGCAATATGTCATTCTGATTTTTCTGTACAACTTGCATTAATTTGCCTTTGTCTGCAAAGAATTTTATCTACCACCAAGTCACCTAACTTTCTTTACTTCAGCAGAAGGTCCTCACAGACTTCTCTCACTTGGACTACCTAATTTATGTCCCAGCAATTTTCAAGCATTTTCTCCTTATTGCATCACTTGTTTTCTAAAATCATTCCTAGTGAGGCTTTTCTTTCCTTGAAAAACAGAATTTTCATCCCTATTTCACAGTTGCTTTGAAATTGTCTGAATTAGCAGAAGCACCCCATAGAGTGCCACAGACAAAATAACATAGTGTGACAGCCTTTTTCCTGAAGGAATACTGTAAGAGAAAGAACAGTCAACACAAATTAAACAATTCTGATACACTGACAAACCCTATCTTGCTTACCCCCATGACATTGTAGACTCTGGTGCTAGTTTTCTCATGAGATGAGAAATTCCTTGCTTAGTTTTTCAAAACAGGAGGGAAGGTCTTAGTCGCCCAGCAAGACAGATCTGTGAGCAGCCTCACACAGGATTGATGGTAAGGATGTAATTTTCACAGCTCCAAAGCCCCACGATTATTGTGCATGCTAGCAGTATGTAGGACAAAGTGACTAAAGTTTTACATTGCAGAGAGAAGTTGTGGTGCATGCACAGAAACTGAGAGACCAGTGGCAGAGATGCAGAAACAAGAGACAAGTGGAGATATGCAGGGAGCTGAGTGGTGAGAGAGGAATGGAAGCAACTGACAACTTGCATTTTATGGGTCCAGTTGGGCTTCATTCCTTCTGACACACAAATGGAGTTTCTATGAATTTCCTTGGTTTTGTTTCACCTAAATGTGAAGTGATAAAAGTCTTTTTCCCTCCCAGTGTAATCAGTCCATCCTGCAGCTTACTCACTTGACCCAGAAAGTTGAGGGGAGACAATTCCAAAGCAAGCTCTATTTTCCAGTGCTATTCCACAAATCTGAGCTCCTCTCCAGTCTTTCTGACTGTTTTCATTCACCTTTTCCTCTGTCTCTCAAGAGTTCAGGCACTATTCATAGTGGTATTCCCCAGGCCACTTGGCAACAGGGATGTATGTAAGAAGCAAGAATTTGTATGGGTATAGTCAAAAGTAACACAGACTTGATCTTTTCCTTACATGAGACAAAATAAAATATGCACTGCCATTCAGGTCCATAGGATAATCACTGATTTCAGTGAAGCCTTGGTGAGGATTTTTCAAATTACCTGTCGTAAGCTGTTTCTGACATTGGAGTAAATTCTAAAAAGATTTTGACTTCAGCAGAGCAAGTTGCCTATTACTGAACATTAGATAATCTACCCATTGCAAACATTACTACTAGAGGTGCAGTTACCTCATTGATTCCTTAATTTCTTTAAATTCCTGAATCTCTTCAGTCCCATGCTAGAAACTTTATTTGTACTTAGTGTTTCTTCCATTTAATGTTTTGACCATTCACTCTGGCATACACTTTTAACTTTTTTACCTGGAAAGTAGTAGGTATTTCCCCACTATATCGGTGATTGACTTTAGCACATGTTTTATCAGACCTAACATGAGAACATAAAAATTACAGTGTCCAAATACCCTGATCAGTTACTTCTGCTCAAACTTCTTTAGCATCTGAGAGTAAAATATGTCTCTGGGTAATCTGTAATCTGTTTCCCATTGCAGTTTTAAAGATCTGCAACATTTTTATAGGCACAAGGACCAAAGTGACTCAAGACTAAATTCTGTTGGCTCACCCTGGGATAACCCCTATAAATGACAAACAAATCAGCATTTCACAGTTAAAAAACAACACCAAGTGCTCTACAAAATCCCGCAGAAGTTTACTGCAGTGATGCTAACAATTCTAGACATTAAGGCAAGGAATTTCCTCTTGCATTTCAAGACAAAAAACACCACAGCTGTTTCTCAGTGGATTCCCAGCCAAATTGAAAAGGTCTCTGACCCAACCATGATGTAACACCAAATACTGGGAATGATGACTCCCTCAAACAGCTCTTCTCCAAAGCACCAATAACAATTTTCACCCTACAAGAAAGGTATTTATCTAGTGAGCTTCTTGCACTAAAGCTGTACTTAAAAAGGGTTGCAAGACTCTTTGCCCTTCTACTAGTTGAACAATCTGCAACGAATATTTTTAACATCTGGTAGGAATGGGGAAAATCTGTTCCTGGAAGTGACATGTATTACCTTTAAGTACTGTGGAGTGACAATATTAGTCTCAACACTCATTGTATAATTGATTGTGAGCCTGTTAGAAACTGCAAGGGTAGCAATTTCATTTTCTCAGCTAAACAAGTTATTGCATAGCCTAAACAGTAAAGGCAGAATCTGGGGGTTAGAGAGCTCTGATGGTGACTCACATGATGAATACCCAGTGACTGAAAGCGTGTGGAAACACCTGAGTGCAGATCACCCTCTCCCCTCTAGAGGAGTGAGAGACGCATGCTCATTTCCAAGATGGTGAGGGAAACTGGTGGTCTGAGAGGGTTGGAGCAACATAGGAAAAATTACTGGTACAGCTGACAGTACTTGCACAAGCATCTGTCATCTGCACTGGACTGGCACCAGCAGAAAGCCATGGAGGAGTGGCTTGCTGGGAGGGGGTGCCTGTGGGAAGGAGCCCTGAGAGCTGATGGCAGGGAATGACCAGGATAATGCCTCCTTCAACAGAACAGTGAAGAAAGCTGTAATTTGCAACTCATTCTCCTTGTTACTAGGAAGTGAGAAAATATGACTCTTTGTTATAATTTTAGCATGTGTTTTCTTTATACAGTCTATATTTTGAAAGGTTGAATGATTGTATTCCTGATAGGCTTCTACAGCCATGCATAAGATTACCTCAGATTTGCTGTAAGGGTAGATTCAAGCTGCATGAACCACTTCACTTCACCTCATGCCTTACCCTTGACTGATGCATCTAACAATTGTGGTCCTTCATATACCTAGGCACAGGGATTTTTGGAGTGTGGTGGCAGCTGGGAAAGCCAATGTGCATAGAAGAGGGAGAAAACATCCATTTTCAGAAAAGAACAGCTGGTTCTGGAAAGGACAGTGCCCAGCTGACCGTGTTGTTATTGGCAATAGTGAAGGAAAATACCCATTGTAATGTCCACATTTGCATGTGAACAGAGAGGTGAAATGCAAACCAAAATGTATTTGCCATCTTGAGGGGTTATTTCCAAATGTTCCCTCTCTGCTGCAATCTAAACAAACCTTTGCACGTACTTTAGGTGTGCAGTGAGAAGCTTTTGTTTCAAGTACACTCACATTTGCTTTCCTTCCTTTCTCAAATTAGAAAAGAATTTGAGGAGGAAGTATATGTTGGTAAACAGAATATCAAAAGCAAAAAGAAGTGCTTTTTTCTTATTACATCTACACTTCCTCTGTGTCAAAAGCACACAGCTTGCCCAGAACACAGCTTTATGGGCCAGATGGCAGTTTTTTGTCATCCTTCTTATTTGCAAGTGAAGAAAGACAGAAAGGAGTTTTTCTGAAAATTTTTTGCATTACAAACCTGTTTTATTTTTCTTTTAAAGATTTTAGACGTGGAAATTCAGTACCTTATAAAGAGAGTATTGGAAAAAAAAAGTCTGAGAGAGGTTTAAGGGGAAAGAGGTCTTAAAGATTTAACTGGCTGTGAATTTAAATCTTAGTTTTAACAGGTCTCAGGAATTCATACCCTGTCCACTGCAGTTCTGAATAGAGATGCCAAAATAGGTATCAGCAGCCTGTCTGGGAGCCAGCTGTGATAAAGTTCTGCTGACACAACAAAACCACAACCTTGTGGATCTTCTCAGACCAGTGCTGGGTGGAGACAGAGACTTCATGCCTGTGTGTGCGCCTGCCTGTGCACACACAAATCACTCAGGTGCTTCAGGTGCAATATCCTCCATTTCTGGAAAGCACCACACAGAGATGTATCTCATACACACAGGAATTGTCCAGTAACTCACAAAGCTCTGAAGGGAAAGCATTGTTGTTAATATTTAGGTCAACCACTTGATAACTCAGGTTGAAAACTGTAGAGTAAACACAATCTGCATGGGAAAAAAAAAGAGAAGAAAAGATCAAACTGAAATGCGCTTTCATGCCCTTTTTATGTATGCCACAAAAACTGCACAATTCCAGGGTGAGAAAAAGAATCAGTTTCATGTCATTTAAGTGACTAACTTGTTACTTCATTAGGAAATTGGATTTTTTTTCCTATTTGCTAGCTGTCCTTCTTTCTCAGGTACTTATCTTTTCTAAAGTTTACCTTTCCCACAGTTTGTCTATTAATAAACCTTGCTTGGTGACTGATTAGGAGCCACTTCATGGTCATTCATGGTTCTGGATGTAAAGTCAGGGATCTGAAAGGAATTTACACTATTAATTCCCATCACAGTTTACTCTAATAACCAGTTAAAGAAAGAAAGACCATTAGTTTACCTTTTTTGTTTTGTTTTGTTTTGATTTTGTTTTTAGTTTTTAAATTTAGACATCTGCTCTAAGGATGCTGGTGAGTCTCTGTGCAGCAGGCAAAGGATATTGCAGGCCTGCAGCTCTGAAATAACCTTGCTATGGGACCTATTCAAAGCTGGGGTGAGTAGGATTCCCAAAGCTTCCTTTGTTCCTGTTTGGAGCCATCAGGTCAGAAATCTTCACACCTCAGGGAAATGGCTCATCTGGGGCAATTGAACCTATGAATTCCAAGTTAATATGCCTTTTGAAAACAGATTTTTTTGTGTGACTCTAAAAATATTTTTTGTGGAAAATGTTCCTTTTTGCAACTACTTTTTAAACTAACAGTTAATATTTTCCCCCATGAATTTCTATAAAATGTGAACTTTCCATCAAAATTAGTGAAATGTAACCAAATCCATTTTTCACACTGTTTGCTGTACACAAATTAAATCCACAGTCAAAAGTTATGGTATAGGAACATCCAGTCTTTCTTGCAGAAGGTTTTTCTTTGTTTTCAGCATTTTGTATTCTAAAACTGCTACTTGTAAAAAGCATTAGTACTGTTTTGGACACAAAATGCCTTTGCACTCTGCAGTGTATTGAGTGACAAAAAGCTCCAGATCCAGCCCACCAGGAGAAGGGAACCTTAACTGTAGAGAGGTATGAGGAAGATTTGAGATCTTTTATGTTTTTATTTGTCCATTTGCTTTTCAAGTCTCAATCTTTTCAACAACAAAGAGGGAAACAAAGCCCTCTTATGCCCACATGTCAACTTTTGCCCTGCATGAACCTGGAAAAACCCTTCTTACCAGCAGGTCAGCTTCACCCCTCTCCTGCTGGAGGTTACCTGCTGGAAAACCCTGCAGCAGACAACCCTGCCCATGGCCCAGTGCAGGTCCAGCAGTGCTTCTGTCCATCTGCAAAGTCACATAAACCCCATCCAGCCCTGCTCTAGGGGCAGTGCAGCTGCTCATGCCTGGCACTTCCCTGTGCCAATACTTCTTATCACCTGCCTGAATGGCTGTTGTTTCTAAAGATCTCTGAAAATGAATTCCCATCTCAGATAAATGAAAGACTGTACCTGACAATATTCAGCCTCAGAGTCCCAAAGCAAAGGTTTTAAAATGACAACCTTTATACCTGCAGGCATTACACAGGCTGAATCATCCCCTGAGCTATCAGAGCTTTATGCCCTGCTTCTGAGCAGATAGGAACCACCTCTGCATTGAAACATGGCAGAGATCTAAGGGTACACAGCAGCAGCACAGAATTATTTGGCAAAAGACTGTGGAAGAAGCACTGCATCCAATTGAAATGACAGGAATGTTCACAGGTAGGAAGAATGTAATTATCCAGGCTGGAAGCAGACCAGGATGCCATACATATGGCAAACTTGGCATTTCTGAAAATGAAATGGCAGATGTTTTTCTAAACTTCTGTGAAGCATATGTTTTATTAATTAAATCTCTAAGAGCTATTCTGCTTTTCTGCCTTTGGGTCTTTTTTTTTTTTTTTTTTTTTTTTTTTTTTTTCTCAGAAGGTGCAGGAAAAAGGAAACGTAATTTTATATAAATATATAGATAAATGCAAATGTATACATACACACACACACAAATACACGTACTTATGCACTTCCTTCTTTTGTTCAGAACAGATTAATATTCTGAAGTAGATGAAAGTGCTAAAACCTGCCCTTTGGGACCTCATGACCACCTTTGGCCTCCTGCTGCAATAGAGACCCAAGACAGACTAAACATGAGAAGATATTCTGGAGGCAACAATTTATGCTGACAGCATGGTAGAATAGGAGATTGTATAAATCTTGCTACTTTTAACCTTCCGGGGGTAATAAAAGAGCCACAAAGGTTGGGGGGGAGAGGGGAAGGGCATGCTTTAGGATGGACAGGAGGAGATGGAACTAACACATTTAAGACAAGCAGGTGCACAGCTCTGCAAAGAAACAAAACTGGTTTCCCCACTCTGCAGCTGACCTCTGTAAGATCTGCCTGGTGAATGGAGGTACACAGCTCCTGGCTGAATATTTTGTAATGGGTAGCATATACACACACACACACACCAACACACAAAAATGAGCCCTGTCTCACTACTCAGAATTCTACTGTGTATTTATTTAAATGCTCTAACTGTGAAGGTAGGGTGAAACAGGCTTGCTCAGCTGCCAGGGGATAAAACAAACAACACAAAACAAAACAAAACAAAACAAAACAAAACAAAGCAAAACAAAACAAAACAAAACAAAACAAAACAAAACAAATCAAAACAAAACAAATCAAAACAAAAAAACCCCAACCCCACAAAAAAAACTGCCCTCAAATCAAACAAAGAAACAAAAAAAAAGGGGTTTTTTCATGTTAATTGTTTTTATCAAAAAGTAATAGAAACCACTTAGCCACAGAGATAACCTTTTCCCAGCAGATGGATTTCTCTGGGAGATTCAAGTGCCATGAGATGCTTTAGCAGTAGAAAAGTGAAGGCAAATGTATCAGTGTACGCCTCCCTCTGGGTCTCAGTGACTCAAATAACTACATTAATTGGACTTCCTCCACTGACATGGGAAATTCAGGTGACTCTCTGATGCCCAACAGCTCCGTCCCTTCCGCCAGTCATAACAGATCATTCACTTTCTCCTCTGTGGTGCTATGGTGTTAGGGATGAAAGAAAGCTCTGAGGGCAGTAATTCCTTCCACTTGAGAAGAGAATTCTTCAAGCAGCACTAAAAGGGAAAGTCGCCATGGAAGATCCTGTGTCTCTGACCTCGCCTCCCCAATTAAGATTTCCGGATTTGCAGAGCAAACTAAAACACTCATTTACATTTTGTCTCAATGAAGAATCAGGTCTTTTGAACCAGAACAAATAAAGCCAGAACGTTAATCTTTTTTCTCAAGTCTTATACAGGTGTCTAGAAGTTGGACAAGATATTTGGTACATAAAAATAAGTGAATTAAATAGCAGTAATAGTTTTACTCTCTTGGCTGGGATCACTGTTTTGATTGGGTTAAACATGAACATAGGGAAAAAGCAGATATATTCTCTCTAAGCCACTCAGTTAGCCCAACTATTGTTGTAACTTGACATGAACAAATGTAGTAGTATGTCCAGATCTGGTGCTCCCACTTAGAGCTGATGTTGAAATATGGAGAATAGTTCAAAAGAGCTACATTATTCAGAGAATGAATGATCTGTAAAACATGCCTGGTGGTGGGAAACAAGATACATCCAATCTATCTGCTTTATCTGAAAAAAAAATCAAAACGGGAAAGTCTGCTAATAGTAGATGATTATTAAGGAAAGCAGAAGGAGACAGAACATGATTTCAGAGTGGAAAATTCATCATATTTGCAAACAATGAAAAATAAACATTTTTGACAGGAAGAGTGATTAGCACTAACACACCCCTCCCAGGGCAGGCTCACCTGGTTCAGTGCAGAGCCTGTCAGACATTTCCATGCATGCCATCTCATTTATCTGACTCAGTGCCAGGCCAGGATGCTCCCTCAAGTACTGCAGTCCATTTGCATGACAGCAGGTTAAGCCTGGTTTCTTCTTCCTGCTCTGGATGCTGAGCCTGACTTGTCCTCACCCTCTTTGCTCAACTCTGCTCTGTGCTGTGCAGGCACAGCCTACAGTGCCCAAGCCAAGATATTTACTCTTTGAAATGGTAACTGTGCACAAGTCAGGCTAGGGTTTGTGCTGAAGTAATTTTTAGTTGAGCTCATTTTGAAAAACAGTGGTTCAAGCTAGTACTTGGTTCAAGCTCAGTTAAATTATCTCATGAACTCAGAGTCTTTGACTGGCCAGCTCTTCTGGGTTTAACTGAGGATTTACCTGGAAATTATCTATTCCATCTGACAGTGTCTGTATCAGGAGTGCATGGCAGGAGAGATGCTTATGGTCACAGTGAGACACAGACCCGAAGCTACACAGTAAAGGCAACTTTCTCCTCTTTCTCCCTCTGACTTCTAAGGCAGGAGAATCATGTACAGCCCCCAACACTGTGTTTTCAAACCCTATTTCTGTTTGGTTCCATTATGAGATGGAGAGAGCTACTTGGGTCTACCACAAAAAATTAATGCAACATCCAGCCACTTGGTGAATATAAGTCTTGCATCTAAACAGAATGAATTTTTTTTTAAATCATCAAGAAAACTAGTTACTTATGCCACAAAGCCAGGAGATAGCCCAGCTGAGGGGTCAGTACACTTTCCAACAGAGGTGTAAGTTTTGCAGGATTAACCACAGACTGAATTCTGTGTTCATCTCAGACTACATAACTAGACGCAAATAATCCAATCATGGTAGGTTTTTTTGTTTTTAATTAAGATAAATCAACAGATTAAGATACTTCTACTTGCTTAAGAGTCAGTGCTGGATTCTATATAATTATTGGCAGGCAAAACTGTGGATAACAGTGATGATACACATGAAACCAGAAGATACATCTGAGAAGACAGAAATCACAGGTTTGGAGTCACCAGTCGTTTTCCAGTTGTCACTGGAACTGGAAGTGAACAGAAAACTTTGATCTTAATAAGCGTTGCAAATGATTAACTCCTACCTGAGGATTCACTGTAAAAAGTCTACAGCTTCATTGCTAGTATAAAAAGTGAAAAACTGTTTAGTGCAAGAAAGCATGAAATGTATAACCAAAATAAAGTCACAGAAAAGTAATTTGTTTGATCAGAGCTGCAAAGACTAGTTCTCGTACTAATGCCCATGGGCAAACTGAATTTCCAGAGCACTGCTTGTGAATGCTGATATATGGCAATTTCATCTCTGGTGGCTGAGTGAGACTTGGAGTGCAAGGAGGATGGTAGAACTAGTTCACTTGGACTGTTGAGAAATCTAAAATGTGAATAACACAGAACACTGACGTAACTTTTTGTTTTATTTGGCATTAACTATAACTCTCTGTTTCAGTTACACAAAATTGTATCTTAGACCTATACCTTATCTTGCTCATTCCTGTGTAGTTCTTGTTCAGGTAAATGATATTTATTTCAATAGAAAATTTATCTTGAAGCAGAAAGGCTTTAATTCTGAGTATATGCAACGCAATGCCAAATCACTCACAGATGTTAGTTGTCAGATGAGCAGATGTCAGTTTAAATTTCAGTCATGATATAGTCACTGGCATGATAACAGAATTTCCTGTTGATATCAGCACAAATCATCTTCAGATCTGAAGAGCTGGTATTAAGGAGAATTCAAGCTTAAGAAGAAACATATGTCTCTGACAGAAGGTGATTCTTTCTTTCTTTCTTTCTTTCTTTCTTTCTTTCTTTCTTTCTTTCTTTCTTTCTTTCTTTCTTTCTTTCTTTCTTTCTTTCTTTCTTTCTTTCTTTCTTCTTTCTTTCTTCTTTCTTTCTTTCTTTCTTTCTTCTTTCTCTTCTTTTCTTCTCCTTTTCTTTCTTCTTCTTTCTTTCCTTTCTTTCTTTCTTTCTCCTTTCTTTCTTTTCTTTCTTTCTTTTCTTTCTTTCTTTCTTTCTTTCTTTCTTTCTTTCTTTCTTCTTTCTTTCTTTCTTTCTTTCTTCTTTCTTTCTTTCTCTTCTTTCTTTCTTTCTTTCTTTCTTTCTTTCTTTCTTTCTTTCTTTCTTTCTTTCTTTCTTTCTTTCTTTCTTTTCTTTCTTTCTTTCTTTCTTTCTTTCTTTCTTCTTTCTTTCTTTCTTTCTTTCTTTCTTTCTTTCTTTCTTTCTTCTTTCTTTCTTTCTTCTTTCTTTCTTTCTTTCTTTCTTTCTTTCTTTCTTCTTTCTTTCTTTCTTTCTTTCTTTCTTTCTTTCCTTTCTTCCTTTCTTTCTTCCTTTCTTTCTTTCTTTCTTTCTTTCTTTCTTTCTTTCTTTCTTTCTTTCTTTCTCCTTTCTTTCTTTCTTTCTCCTTTCTTTCTTTCTTTCTCCTTTCTTTCTTTCTTTCTCCTTTCTTTCTTTCTTTCTCCTTTCTTTCTTTCTTTCTTTCTCCTTTCTTTCTTTCTTTCTCCTTTCTTTCTTTCTTTTTTTTTTCTTTCTTTCTTTTTTTTTTTTTTTTTTTCTTTCTTTTTTTTTTTTTTTTTTTCCTTTCTTTCTTTCTTTCTTTCTTTCTTTCTTTCTTTCTTTCTTTCTTTCTTTCTTTCTTTCTTTCTTTCTTTCTTTCTTTCTTTCTTTCTTTCTTTCTTTCTTTCTTTCTTTCTTTCTTTCTTTCTTTCTTTCTTTCTTTCTTTCTTTCTTTCTTTCTTTCTTTCTTTCTTTCTTTCTTTCTTTCTTTCTTTCTTTCTTTCTTTCTTTCTTTCTTCTTTCTTTCTTTCTTTCTTCTTTCTTTCTTTCTTTCTTTCTTTCTCTCTCTTTCTCTCTTTCTTTCTTTCTTTCTTTCTTTCTCTCTCTCCCTCCCTCCCTTCCTTCCTTCCTTCCTCCCTGAAATCCTTCCTGGAATCCTTCCATCCTTCTGGGAGCCCCTGAGGTAAGCAGGAAATAGCCAGGTGCCATTGAGTCGTCCTCAAAAGCAGTCAGTACCATCCTCTTCCTTTTGGATTCAGAGACAGGAGCTGTAGCCAGGTCCAGACTGCTGCTTTTCAGCAAACACACACCAGCAAAGCCTTGGCTGGAGTCCCACTCCTGCTGCCAACTTTCCTGGTTGCTCTGGAGGACTCAGCTGCAGCCCTACACTGCCTACACAAGGTAGGAATACAGACCCTGGTTTCACCCTCGGTGGCATTTTCTCCTCTGTGTCAGCAGTGTGGCCTGGTTATTTTGTGTAAGAGACAGTCTGGTAGGCAAGTGACAGAGGAGGGAAAGGATGGATGGATGGATGGATGGATGGATGGATGGATGGATGGATGGATGGATGGATGGATGGATGGATGGATGGATGGACGGACAGATGGCAGTCAACACAAGAGTAGGATTATGCTGTGGGCTCCTGGGCAGGACTGTCTGATTGCACATATACTCAGTATGTGGCAAACATGTAAGTGCCCAGGAGGTTTCACTGGAGGGAATGAAAGAGCAGAGGAAATCTGGCTTCCTTTCAAGTTAGGCAGCAGCTGAACAGGAGGCTGAAGGATCAAAATTTTGGACACAGACAATTAAAATGTCAGTCTTCATGAATGCAGCTACTGGTGCTTAGAAAGAGATTAGTTTAAATCTGCATATCAGACCTACATTTGAAGAAAGGTGCTTTCAGTTCAGAGTAGGATTTAGAAACTGTGCCTAGTCAAAGAAGTTAATGGACTGCAAATATTTTTTGAATTACTTTCTAATTATACTGGTGATGCTACTGTAAGCAATAGTGAAAATGCAAAGCACATGTTTTAGAGCAGCAATAAGAAAAGGATGTCTTGTAAAGTGAGAAGAACAGTAGAAGTACAAATATGAGTGGTTTTGGACAGTCAGAAAAAACCTGGAAAATTAACACCAAAAAATAAATTAGCTTGTATTAAAATGTAGGTTGGGCAAAAGAGATATTTTTTTTTTACATATTTCATACTCTTCCTGTGAGCAGATTACAATATAATGAACTTTTAAACAGTTTTAAGATAAACTAATTGGCAAGTTATTTTTGCATTTTGCACATGATGCTAATCATGCTTGTAGCTTTATGGGTATGAGTACAATGACTGTTTTATTTCTAGAATTCAAATAATGCTTTCATAAACTTGTCTCATGCTTATTTTTTTATAAAGCTGCACAGAAAGGTCAAAGAAAGGGTTGTCTTTTATATTATGACAGCTCCCAGTGGGTTAAAGAATAGAAGTGGTTTATAAATAAAAGCCTCTTTTATCTGTCCTTTGATCCCCCATAACAAAACCTCCTTGCAAGTACTTGACATAGTCATCATCTCTTATTAGTTTCAAAATATCTGCAGGACAATGTCTTGATCATCAGTTTATGGGCACACTCTGCTGGGAACAGAAAGGCTTTATTTTTTAGGGAAGAGGACATACAGTGTTTCTTTCCATGATTTTTGGCTCCCTGTCACCTGATAAACTGGGCTGGTGTCTAGATCTTGTACCTTTAAGGACAGGTGGACAAAGTTGGGATTGCCTCCAAAAATTATGTGTCTTATGCTTCATCGCCAGCTTCTAATGTTCAAGGCCATAAAAATTATAGTTCTTCAGGGCAGCCCTGGACATTTCTGCTGGGTAACTTACAAAGTTTGTGCCACCAGTTCTTCTCCTGGCCTCCCAGACAGAAGAAACATGAGGTACATCACATTGATGCCTCTGCCTCCAAACTCCTGCTCCATTTTTGGCCTGGCCTGGGGTGTTGCACCCCATGAAGAAAGGTAGCAGATTGAGAGGATGGCCATTGAAATCAGTAGAAATCTCTTCCTTTTAGAACTCTAATTGGGTTATGTGAAAGGGAAATAATTTATCTCACACACTGAAATAGATGAAAACAGGGTATTTTAAAAGGACCATCTATAACTCTGCCAATAAATTATTTTTCACATCCAGCATTTGAATATTTTTATCTGATCATACTTAATTGCTTAAACCTTGCAGTTTGTTTAGTCACTTTTCACTTAAATAATTAAAGTTTATGAAAGCATTGCTAATTTTCATTTACTATAAAGAGTTTTCCTGCATAAAAGTAATTCCAACTGATCATTAAAAACAGATATTAGGAGTTAAAGAAAATATATTGATTGCATAAAATTTGAATGGCAAGAAATATGTTTTTAATTATTGTTATTTTATTAATGGCCGAGTGCTATCTTATTAAATCTAAATTGGATGTTACTGAGGAGCACTAATGTGAACCATTCGAAATACAAAAATTAAATACACATTGGTACATAATAAAGTCCCCATATATAATAGAGGTGATTTACAAAAAGATCTTTCAACTTTTGAACAGATCAACATGCAAGTATTTCACCATCTGAGTTCATGGTAAGGTCCTTAGCATAAAGTTTATTTCTTGAAAAGCCTGGTTCTTTTTTCTGTTGGAATATGTTTATATAGCTTCATTAACTTCCAGACTACTGCATACAATTTCTAACAGCTCAAAATAAGGTTTGGGCTGGAAGAGCTGAAAATATCCAGTTAAAATGTAGCAGGGCAGACATCAAAAATCAAACATTGACCCAAAAAAATGCGTTTAAATGCAGTTAAACTTCTGTGTACAGCAGAACACCACTTGTTTTACCATCCCTTTCCTTCCTTCACCAGGCAGTTTTGCAGTCATAGTCAGCAGTCAGAGCAGCTGGAGATGATTGTGCTCATTGTCATGGACTAACTTCACCCTCTCAACCTTCCTGATGTCTGACAGCAGCTTGTGCTTCCAGTACATGGAAAAGTCTTCTTAAATTTGATTTGTCCCAACAACATAATAGACCAACTGGAAGCAGTTCAGACCCACTCCAGCTGTTTCTTCTGATACACTCACAATGATAAGCTGACTGTCTAATCCTGTCTTTCACCAAAATGCATAGCAAAGCCACAATGCCCACATATGTGTTGCAGGTTCCTTTGTTTTGAGCAGAGACAGTTATTGGGGCTTTCAGTACAACCCTGCTGTTGCTTCTCTCATCTGGTTTCAGAAAAAAACCCAGTGTATTTAGTTATTCTTTAATGAGAGGAGGTTATTAGATCACTGATCTGAGCACACATGTGCTAACCCACAGCAGCAGTGGGTTTTTCCAAGATGTATTGGAACACCAAAAAGGAATTTCCTGTATTTACTTGGAATAAACTGTTTTCTGCAGCAAGTTTCAAGAATATGAACACTGTTTAGAGTGAGAAGTTGAAGGCACATAGACACAACAAAGCTCGGGTTTATTTGTTCAAAGGGAAGTTAATGGCTTCCAGTTGTTCAGTGTTTCACAATCCCTCAACGTCCTAGCTGGAGCTTCAGCCTTTCTGTTGCTGGGATAGGATCATCAGGGCACTTGGTCAGTGTAGTGGGAAGATCAGTTAAAATTCTGGGAGTATGGATACTTCACTGGGAAGTACAGTAATCCTTTTGGCTCATGAGTGAGAATATTGATGTGAGCAGGTCCTGCTGGCATGCCATGGAGATGACAATGTGCTATGGCATAGAAAGGAAGGGAAGAGGAGGGCAGTTTTTCACATTTCAGCAAACCCACTGAATTACTCCTTTGGCAACACTATCCTCTGCTGTCCAGGAAGATGAGGAGACAGGTGGCAGAAGGGAGTTACCTTTTCTACAGCAGACTTTTGACATACCACATTTTGGTGCCCTTGAGAAGGCAAGACAAGCTAGTATTGCTTCCCTGGCTCCTTTGCTCCAGTGCCAAGCCTCATGGGCCAGGAGCTAGATGACTCTGCACTGGAAAAATTCCCTAACCGTGATCCATAAACTACATTTTCAAGTATATTTAAAGAATTGGCTTGTTTGGCTTTTTATATCTTCTGTCTTTAGAGGTGTTTGAGAAAGAACACACAAAATAAATAAATAAAAAATAAATTACCACACAAAATAAACCAAATCATGGTGATTTCATGCTGGAAAGCATGCTGTGAAATCAGTGAGAAATTTCCCTGACTTAAGACCCAGAAAAAAGTCTCAGTCCTGAAAGGCTATACCTTGAGGTGTCTTGGACTGCCTGCCTGCATTCATGGCACTGAACTGAAGCTTTTTGTAGATTATATTATACTGGTAATTACAGTGTATAGTTCAGCTACTGAGGTTAAAACTTTGATCAAAGTTTCTACGACTTCACATAAAAGGCTTACTATTTGTAAAGAGTGAGGCTCTTTTGCCATTAGCTAAAAAAAATCCAAAAACGCCCCAGACCTAGAATGCTCTGGTCTCACAGAACAAGCATTTTCCACTAATGTTTTTATTTAAAGAACAGTTTTTGGGTAAAAATAAGCAGCTTTTCAAATTTTGTTTATTATTTCACTATATTGGGAGTGTAGTTCAGTCTAGATTTTAACATGCTCAGGAAAAAAAAAATAGGGATACAAGGCAGAAGGTCTGCATGTAAGATAATTGATTTAAATTTCATGAAGCTCCTGCTCTCAACAAATGGATCACTATTATGTAGATTATTAAAGTCATAGGATGGGTTTATGTTAGGATGAGGTAGCTCCACAGTGAACTATGTAGCCAAATTTCTCTAGCACATATATCCTTGAAACCTTCATAGAAGAGCTGGTTACACAGATTGCTGTTCCACAGAGTCAGGGTAGTGAGATCTCATTTTGAGTGACGTATCCCTCAGGCTTACTCGAGCAATGAATCAAGCACAGTCCCAGGAGCTGAGCACGACAGAAGATCACAGGCATTGGGCAGCTTTGGAAAGATTTGTTGCTGTGAGGGCAAAGCTAAACAAATGCAAATGATAAGAGTGTGTTGTGCAAAGAATGATGGGAGGGAACATCACAACACTATTGAGTAAAAAATCACTGAGGAATTGCTTGAACAAAGAAAGAAGTCATCCAATGATTTCTTGGAGCAGTCATTTGCACTGAGAGGTTTATGACTAACGTGGTTGTCTGAATCAGAAGCCACTGAGCATGACTGCCTAAAACACTCAAAGAACAGATGCAATCCTTAAAAGAATCCTCAGAAACTGAAGGATTTAATTAAAGAGGCCCTAGTCCTGAAATATTATGACAAAAAGCACAAAAGTAACTTGTTCACGGGTGCATCACAGGAGAGTACTGGCACAATACTCTTCCAATAACACAACTGAAGCTGGAGACAAGTGGCTAATGCATCATGGCCACTGACTAAAACTGAATGTAAATATGCTGAAAGTATGAAGGGGACTTTGGCCTTAAGCCATGGCTGTAAAAAAAAATTCTTTATTTATGGGACACCAATATTAGCTGAAACTGACCATAAACCAAGTACTTCTATTGCCAAGACAAGCCTGATAAATATCTCCTGGAGAGGAGAGTGATTGTTTTTTCAGTTACAAATGTATGTTTTACAAATCCAGTAAGCCTGGGTGAGATTTGGTTTTTGCAGGCAAATTCTCAATAGTTTTACAGAACTTCCAGGCATTGATCATGGATGTGCCAAACCTCCTGAAAAGAATCCCAAACAGCCCTCTCCACTTGCAGGCAAAATGCAGATTATGAGTGCCTGCATCACTTAGGAGTTTCATGTAATGGGAAAGGTAATGCAGGCTTTGGTGCAAAGCTGTTAGTGCCATATTGCAGCCCCTTACTTGAGACCTGAACAGTACATGTGGATTTTGAAAAAAGCCTGAATGGAGAATACTGAATGTGTTAAAAAGAAGCATTTGAAAGCCATTCAAAAAGAGAGACCAAACACTGTTGAGAAATCAACAGTTATATTAAAACAAATAAATATTATCTAAACATTTTGTTTATGCTAACAGTGCAGGACAACTCCCTCCAAAACAACCCAGGAAGATGATAAAAGAAAAAGAAATATGTGTAGATATTTTGTGATTTTTATTTATTCCACTAATAATAAGTAAAGCACACTATTATTGTTATTGTTATTATTATTATTGTTATTGCTATTATTATTTTTATTGTAGTTGTTTCTATTTTAACAATTACTTCCCCAACTTCCCAGAAGTCCCTGCAGGCAAACAGCCAGCATTTTTTTTAACTCAACATGGCATAGCAAGCACAGTAATATCTGATGACAGTCCACAGTGCAGTAGGCATCACTGAAAGCAGTTTGCACTGAAATACAGGTGTAGGTTTATCACCACTAATCCCTGGTACTTTCAGACTTTTAAGGCAAATGGAAAAGTGTCAGAAGACACTTTTACAGTCATGGCTGTGAAACAAAAAACTGGAGCAGTGAGACTGATCCCCCCTTAGTGCCAGTGTGGGATCTAGGGGGAACCAGACCCTTGCAAAGGCAAGCTGGACTGTGCTCTGTGGCAGAGAGGTTCTTGCTTCTCTGGGTGGTGGCTCACACTCAGGGCAGTGACTGATAGAGCTCTAAACTCCCTGTTTCTCAGTGGTCCCCAAACGCTTGTCATGTAGGAAATTTCTGTACTGTTACAGACACATGCACAGCACTGGTGACATTGCTGAACAGCAAATACAAGCATTCTAAAGAAAACTGTAAGAATATATGACGACAGCTTTGGCTGCATCTACACAGGAGTATTTGCTGAGATGGAAAAACCATTTAAAAACTTGCTGACAATTTCTACACCAGAAACCATAAGTGAAGACAGTCCTTAAGGGATGATTTCTCAAGATGTCAGTTAATTCCTGGGTATCAAACATAACAATTTTACAATTGTTGCTACTAAAGTCCTTTCATTACTCAAATATTTTAATGTTTTCACATTTTAAATGGACTAGTAATCCTCACAAAAACCAAAATAAATTACAAATACTAGATCCAATGGCAAATGTAAGGAACATGCACACCACCTCTTTAATCTCTTGGGCATGGCAAAGGATCTTGGTTCCTCTCTTCTTATTTTTTAGCTTTTTCTTTTCCTTGTAGTATAAAGCTGGCATTTCAGATGAAATCAAATGAAAATTCCCTCTGAGCAGGGTTCATTTGAAGCAGCCTGGTCCCATGTACCCTATTGTGGGTGAGAAGAGTGGAGCAGCTTCAGTGGTTGTATGGGGAGACTTTCACACTCAGTTTGCCAAACTGCTGTTTTGGCAGATGGCTGAGCACACCTTTCTTTCACCCTGTGGGTGTCCTGTCCCCTGTGAGAGGCTATCAGTAGGTCACTATTCCTGATAAGAATGCCATCATACACAGAGGGAGTTCTTGAAGAAAGCTGCCTCTTGAATAAACAGTGGTGAGTATGCCTTCAGAGAGGGCTGGATACTCTCCCTCTCTTGTTTTATTTTTGTGAGTGTGAAGAAAATAAAGTGATACAAAGATACAAAGTTACCCACTTATTCTGTTTCCTGAAGCTGAAAAATGTTTAGACAAGATTAATTTCATACTGAAATTTAAACTTAGAGGACTTTTTATTCTTGTAAGTGATGCTTTGAGCCTACAGAAGATAAAACAGACACCATTTCTTGTATTTCTTTATGTCTTTAATAAAGATGTCTTTTTTTCCTAAAGTGTTTTTTAGCAGTAGTCCATTAAACCCCCCACAAATTTATAAACATAGAATTCTGTTTTGTATAATAAAGCTGATCTGGTAAGAGTAATTTCTGAATTTTCTAGAAAGGAATGTAGAGGATGTACTGTTCTTATCCTTCCTGCTGATCTACACTTAGTTCTCTCATAGATAAAGATTTTTGACCTGAAATAAGATCAGGCATTACTGCCATTCATTAATGCATCGACTAACACGCAAAACTAATGGCAAAATGGAGCAAACTTTGTTGTAACCTTACAGGTCTCACAGGTCTCATATTAATAGTTTAGGAAAATGGGTTTCTGGGCATCTGTAGGAAATGATGATAAAATGAAATATAACAACTCACATGAGAGGTTAGCAGGAGCCTTGAGACTGCTTCAGCCCTGAGCTGAGTGAGAGGAATGCCACGTGGCATTGCAGCAGTGTGGTAAGCAGGCAATGTGTACATTCTGGTGCCTCAAATACTCTACATGAATGTCATGAAGAAATTAGAAAAATATTAAAAGGAGATGCAAGAGTTATTTTTACTCAGCGTGGACCGAAGTCATCTTTGGTATAACTTGAGAAAATTATAGAGCTTTCCTTCATTTATACTGTTAACACATAAAATTCAGAAAAGATTTTTGCTAGTACTTTCTTGGGAAGAATTTATTTTCTGGCAACTGTTCCAAAGTTAAGACATATTTATTCACTAGAGCCCCATTTTGTATTCCTTGGGTAGAATCCCAGATATCCTCCACTTTCACCTCCAAGGAGTCATTACCATTTATCAGATAAATAATCTGCAAAAGGCAGATTATACTCCTATAAATCCTTTATAATTACACTGATTTCAGAAGTGTTACTGGAGATTTATGCTCAGGTAATTTGGCTCACAGTTGGTAAGCTTTCTGAGGAAGACTCTAAATATTTTCTCAAGAGGAAACAGCCCTTACAATGTGCTATTTTTTCCTCTTCTATATGTCCTCACCTGCCATCATGATGAAGTATTTTATAAAAATACAACATGAGGTAATGACAGTAACTGAGAAGGAAAGTAAATTCACACTAGAATATCAAGCTGAAGTCTTCCCATCTGCTTTTTATTAACAGAGACCACCATCTTAACATTGTTAAGCATCATAGTCTTATTTAATTCCGCCTGTATATTCTCTATTCACCTTGCCTACATGAAAAAACCCTTTCTTCTCTGTGCACTTTAATACCAGGAATATCAGTTTCAATTGTCATTTTCACAAACTCCCCAGACTAAATTCTATTAGAGGCCATTCATCAGCAATTTTCTCCTGCATATCCAGACATTAACGTGCATTTCTGTGCCAATGAACCACTTTGAAGTGTCAGCTCAACCTTCTCTGAAGCCTGTGATTTACCATGGGTACTGCTTTGGACAGGCTCACAGGAATCCCAGCCACAGACCCTGGAGGTCTTTGTGTTGCTGCTCCATGGACAACATCACATACATTCTTGACAAAACATATGTTCTTAGTGGACTGTACCAATATGAATAATCTAATCCAGTGGAGATTGAAAAAGGCATTTACTCATTCATGCAGAAGCTCTAGTGATTGTAAGATTCAACATAGTCTCAGAAATGCCTTGAATTATTTATCTTTTAATTATAACCTTCTAAGACTATGTTTGCAAAAGGCAAAGAATTAGTGATAATTTGTGTATTGATTTGTGAGAATGTAACTGCGACTTTTGCAGGAGAATTGGAAACATGTAGAATACAATTTGTTATAATTCAGGTTATTTTTTCACATAATAGAGGCATGGAAAAAGCTGTACTCCAGAACAAGGGTTCAGAAGTGTGGAAAGACTGCAGCAACATGGAAAGCATGAGCAGATGATCTGTCAGAGCTCAGTTAGTGGGGAACATGCCATGAACCTCAGATTAGCATCTTCATTTAAAAGGAAAGCCACAATATGTTAAGAAAAAGTAAATGGTTGGATAAAGAAGAAAACAGAAAGAAAAGCATATGATCAGGTTCATCAATCATTTGCACAACCAGATCTGTGATCTATTGTTTATTGCACAAACATGCTTATTTCTAGCTTTAGCTAGTAACTTTCACAGACTTGTCAAGGAAAAAAAAAACCCAACAAAATTCCAACAGAGAAGGTGGAAAAAAAGTGTTTCCTCCTTTGACAAGACTCTCTGCTTGTAGAAATGGATACCAAGATAGTGAGCAGAGTATTGCTTGTCCCCATAACCCTGATCAGTCAAGGAAGAGCAGTGTTTTAAGCCTGTGCCACTGACAACTCCCAGGGACAAATGCCACCTGGAGCAACAAGGGTAGAATATCCCCAGAAGGTTAGGAGAGGTGGCATCGTCAATGGTCTTAAGAAAATTACTTTTTCCCAATTTGTGGTGGTGCATTCCCCCATCCTCAGGCTGCATTGTGATCTGAGCAATGATGGTCAGGACTCAGCCTTGGGCTGAGCTTCTCTTGAGTTTGAGAAACACTGCCTGACCCCAGGAACATGTGCTATCTAACGAGGGCCTGCCATTTTTTTGGTGTGTTTTTTTTTTAAACAAACACTCTTGGACATTTTATTGTGTGAATAACAGCCCAAGTGGGGTAATATTTTTGTCCTCAAACTTTTAAAGAAGTTTCTGACCCAAAATGCAACCATGATGAAACAATGTTATGACAAAATTCTGCTCTTACATGGCCCTAGAAACAGCGTGATCTCACCCTCTCCCCCCTGCCTCCACCTCCACATAGATAATTTCACATTTAATTTTCAGTTTATTTTGGTTTGGATTGACTGACACTGTTTCAGGGGCTTTTTGCCTTTCCCTGGTGGGCCTTAACCATCTAGTAAGGAGTAGAGTGATTCTTGCCAACAAACTTTGTCGTGCTGTTGCTTTTATATGAAACCTGTTTTTACTGATACATTTGTTGATGCTTGTTTCAGTGATCCTAAAACACTCATTAATGACAAAATCTAGCCCTTGTTCTCATGACACAGCAGGTTTACAGAAACATAGAATAGATTAGGTAGAAAACATTCTTAGGATCATTAAATCCAGCTGTTAACCCAGCACTGCCAAACTCACCACTGAACTACGTCTGTAAAAGGCACATTTACTGATTCTCTAAATCCCTTCAGGGGTGGTGAACCTCTACCCTGGGCAGCCTGTTGCAATGTTTAACAACCTTTTTAGAGAAATCTAAATATCTAAATATCTAAATATTTTTAATATCAAAACTAACCCTCCCCAGACCAACTTGAGGCTATTTCCTCTTGTACTGACACTTTTTACTCAGAAGAGAGTGACCCCCACCTGGGAACAACCTCCTTTCAGGCAGTTGTAGAGTGGTAAGGTTCCCTCCTTTTCACCTGGTTAAATACCCCAATGTCCTTCAGGTGCTGCTCATAGGACTTGTGATGCAGACTCTTCATCAGCTCCCAGCTCCAATGCCCTTCTCTGGACTTGCTCCAGCACCTCAATGTCTTTAATGTACTGAGGGTCCCAGAACTGAACACAGGATTTGAGGTGTCACGTCACCTTTTCTGAGTTCAGGGGGACAATCCCTGCCCAGCTCCTGGTGGCCACACTATTGCTGGGACAGGCCAGGATGCCATTGTCCTTCTTGGCCACCTGGGCACTGCTGGCTCCTGTTCAGCTGCTCTCAGCAGCACCCCCAGGTCCTTTTCCTGTGGCAGCTTTGCAGCCACTCTGCCCCAGCCTGTGGCACTGTCTGGGGTTGTTGTAACCCAAGGGCAGGACCCAGCACTGGCCTTGTTGAGCCTCACACCACTGGCCCTGGGCCATGATCCAGCCTGCCCAGATCCCTCTGCAGAGCCTTCCTGCCCTCCAGCACAGCAACACTCCCACCCAGCCTGAAGTCACCTACAAAATGACTGAGGGGGCACTCAATCATATTGCTGGCAAAGACAATAAACAGGACTGTCCTTTGTACTGAGTCCTGGGGAACAGCACTTTCAACTGATAGCCACCTGGCAGTAATTCCATTCACCACCAGTCTTGGATCCCATCATCCATTTTTTGTTCAGAGAAGAGCACAGCCATCCAAGTTGTGAGCAGGCAGTTTCTCCAGGAGAATGCTGTGGGAATGCTGTCAATAAAATCTTTTAGGTCCTGCCCTACACCACAGGGTGCAAATGTTCTTCTTAAACCATCTGACAGTCAGCCCATAGTACACTCGGACTCAGTACATGTTTCTTTCCTCACCCATCCCACATAATAATTTTCCATCTTGTCTTGTAAACCTAAACATACTGTCTTATTTACTAAGAAGAAAAGCAAATGCTAGGCTCCCAGTGCCTATTAATACACCCAGATATTCTCCCATTTACACTGCAGGGCAATATGGTAAGAAGGCTGTGTGACTCTTATGCTCCTCTTCTAATACAAACATAATTTCTCGAATTCCAGCTTGATTCCTGCAGAAAATTCTTCTGAAAAAACCCCAAAACTTTCTGAGGGGCTTTTCAGCTCCTTTTTAGCTCATCTTTGAAACTACCCAGTATTTTTAAAAAACACTGGGTTCACTTTCCAGTCACTTCATTTCTTGACCTTGCAGATGTTAAGAAGTGGACCCAGGATGTTTTACTGTCTTAGGATTTGCTGCAAAAGCTCTTTTTTTGTGCAGGTGTCCCAGAGGACAAGCTGAAGTATGAGAAACCAGAGTCTTTGTGCTTTGGCTACCATTCCTACCTAGAAGTTCAGACAAGTGAAATTGTTATTCAAAGTTATTAACAGATATTCAATTACAGGATCATGGTCTAGATGAAAAATAGGATCCATTTCAACAGCAAAACTTACACTCATGAACCTGCACACACCTGCACAATAACAAGACATACTTGTTTTTGGCTGAGTCCAGGTCTGGTTTGGGAATGCTAATCAATCTGTGCAATGCCATAATTTTTGGATTTGCTTCATAGCACTTCATAATTATCTACAGTGTGGTTTTATCCAGTTACCTATAATGCATCTCTCTCTGACACAGTGAGGGACATTCAGGTCTTGCACTGTACTGGTTGTAGCCTATGTATTCTGTGCTGATATTAATGTGTAACAGTAACTACAAAAACACCTCAAGAGTTTATGAAGTCACTGCAAGGTAATAAAGCTGAAATTTAACCCAAAGTAACACATCTGGGCATGTAACACTTTGCTGGTGCTGCTGGTATTAGCAATAGCTGTTTCAAATTTTGCAGTCTGCCCTCCCTCACCCCAAGTGCCCCCTGAGATGTTACTCAAAGCTGGGCATAAAGTACAGATGGTTAGTGCCATGAATATACAGCTGTCTCTGCTCCCACTGGGCAGCAACCAACCACAACAAAACAGGAGAGTGGGAAACTCATTGAGCATGTTTAGGACTATCAAAACACAAACAGCAGGTTTTCACCAGGTCTATCTGATGACTCCCTTACTTTGCTGGGTATCGTGCTGGCTTTGGACATCCCCTGCAAAACAGCATTTTGGTTTCTAGAAGGGGCTAAAAAGAGTGTGGGGCAGCCAAGACCATGCTGATGTAGTTTCTCACACCTCCAGCTTTCATCTCCTAGTCTGCAAGTCTGTAGTTAAAACCCACCCTTTGCCTCCTATTGAAACCACATTGTGTCATTCCTGGGTTATTTTGCATTCTCTTCTGAGCGGTTAATTTTGTTTAAGTTATTCACACTTTCTATAATAAAGTTGCACCACTGCACTAAATAATCATGAGAATAATCCAAGACAACAGTATCACTCTATTTATCAATAGAAGTTTTTTCTTTCTTTTATTCCTGGTATATAATAAAGCTTCCCCTAGGAACTGAAGGCACCATAGGTACTTAATTTCAGTCTCCAATAACAAAATCAAGCAAATAACTACCTTTTTGAAGTTTCACCCTCTGGCAAGACTCACAGAGTCTGGTTTTGCCTCGTTCCAAAGGTTTAATGAGACATGGGTCTTGTGTGCATGTGTTTATGGAAAGAGAAAGAAAGAAGAGCTGTCAACAGCTGGGAAGCATGAGACTGTGAGAAACAAAATAGGCTTTGTGGGCTGACCTCGGTATCCCTCACCTACCTAGACCTCCACATGGAAAATAGGTGGTGCCAGAAAAAGGTAAATATGCAGAAAAGTTAATGTGCCTCCAAGCTTATCTGTTTTCTGTGACCAAAAAGCACTACCTCTCATAACTGACTGCCTTGCTTATAAGCATTTTATTATTTTGATCCAGCCTTGAAAGAGTTTGTTTAGAGCAAATTGCAATCAGTTTTCAGCAGTACCTGGGGCACTGGCTCTCCTGGTCCTTAAGCAGGGATACACAGCTTGAGGAAGAAGTCCCTGGGAGCAGCAGGACTTCACAACAGAGGGGTTTCATTCTGGCAGAGAAATCCATGGGAAAAGAAGCTGGCATCTGGCTGGTAGAGCAAGACCTAGCTGAGTTGCCCACAAAAAGACCTCTATCCCCAAGAAATTAAATTAATTAAAGACATATGAAGGCTTTGGTCTTTTGATTTAGAAGTCATCTATATGTAGAATGAATTTAAGGAGTTATTTAAAATCCTAATTAATAATGCCTTGCCTCAGACTTTGCTCAGTCATTCAGTTCCCTCTCTATTCCACTTCCACTTTTGAACAGATTTTTCAAACTTCTATTACACTGCATAGTGAAAAAACAGTGACTAAGAGCAAAGGACAGCGACTTGTCAGGGCCCTTACTGAGTAAACACATGCTTTCTAATACTGATATACTTCTGTTGTGGGATATTCCAGATGACCACACATAGCCAATGCCTAATGCAGCCTCTATCAATAACAAATCTGCTCCTCCTCTGGATTTGCACAGATTTCTTTCATTTGAATGGCCTAGAGAAACTTTCTTCTACCACTTCCAAGCAGTCAACTTATTTATGTTAAGATGGCTTTCAAAACACTAATAGGGGTTACCTTTGCTTTCAATTGGTAATTCTAACAAACTAACTGTAGATCCCATAAGTGAATACTAAGGACATATTCCTAGAGACATGGAAAAGGGACAATCTCAGTGATACCAGCTAAGATTAGAAATTCATGATTCCAGGATATATGTAGTACAAGATTACAGATACTATTTCTTTAAACCTGAGTGTTATAAAGCCAATTGAAACAACAAGGAATCTAGGATATTCATTTTACATTATTCATGATGAGGGATCTTGCTATTTCCTGATCTGGACAAGTAAATAATCACAATATTGTGATTTTAAAAGTCTCTTTTGATCATGGAATTATAGAATTTAGAAACTGCTTGAAAATATTTTCATAACAATTCTGTAAGACAAATGTCACCCTATAGGGTAAGCAAGCTGCTTGACACAAACACTGAAATATTAAGGACTCAGTTTCCTAAGCCACATTGTTTGTTTCTGTGCTCTGAAAAGATAAACAGAACTTTTCCAGTGAGGTTTCTTCTTCCAGTACTCCTAATCTGGAATTGGATTTCTACTTCATTCTGAAAGAGTACATGCTTGCTTAAGTTTTGCTCTACTGATAGGTAGTTTTGAAACTACTTTTATTGGATACAAGGGGCATTGCAAAAGGAAGCAAAATAAATATAAGGACATTTTGAGCAACTCGAATGTGAAGAATTCCTCTCAGGTAATCTTCACAGTGTGTTTTCATATTACTGTTTCAGGGAAATGTAAGGAAAAGTAGGCTTGCAAAAACCAGATATACAAAATAGTTTGATTCTCTCTTAAAATTTTTTGCAAGTTGTTGTATTTTAGAGCTCATAAAAAAGGCAATAATTATCAGAATTATTTCCAATCTTTTGTTTTTTGTAAATCTACTGAGGTTGTCATTGCTTGGCAAAACTTTGCTGAAAAAGCATCACATTCTTCAAAAAAATATACCCAGTTGTGGAGTGTAATACTGAAAATACAGTAAAAGTTAAAAGAAAAATGAAAATTTCTAGCTATGCTTGAGAATGAGAGCTACTAGTGCATTAGTCATAGAATATTTCTGTGAAAATACCCTCACATTCTTCCCCTGGTGTTTTGATCCCTACTGTTCAGCAAGTATATTTTCTTTATGACATGAAGGCCTGATACTTCCTTATGCCCTACTAGATTCTTCTTTCTGTTGTCTTTATTGCAAGCACAGATTAAAGCCACCCTAGCCAGCTTGCCTCGAAATTTCCAGCAAGTCTGCTCTATTTGTTAAGAGCATTGTTCTCTATTCAGGGGATTTCCATTGTTTATTTTACTTCTGGCAGCACTGTTTGTTCACAGTTTTGCCACAGCCAAGGAGACCCAGGCCTCCCACACGTATTTAATCATGTTCCTCTTAACTGGAATCAGGCAGCAGAGGCTTCTGCTGAGACACCTCTGTCCCTCCCCACTCAGCTTCTCATTATGAAGATGGTTATTTGAGCTCCACGGTAAGGAGAGGTTGCACATACTCAGCACTCCAGAGAAGCTATCCCATCACAGTACATGGCCACTCAACATGAAAGTGTTTAACCCTGGAGGTGTATCGGGAAGAAAACTAATTTTAGAGGACAATGTTTTTCCTCTACTGTACTGTAATGAGCAATCTGTGTGCTACAAGCACATGGTGACCTCACACCCAGTATATTGCATATTTCTGTGCTTGTGGGCAAAGCCTGCTATGTATTTGTAATTGTTTATTTCTTGTTTCAGTAACAATACTTGTTCCCCTATTAATTACAACACTTAAAACACTGTCATAACTCTCTCAATAATTCATCCTAGTGATAAATATTAAAGGTGACAAGAGAACAACATGCCATTTCCCTGCAAATTAAAGCATGTGTTCTCTTAACTTTCACTGAGACAGACAAAAATGCCACATTCTACAGAGACTCCTACAGAGGCTGGTGTCTCACAGCTGAATACACATGCTGTGAAATACTGTGTCAGACACACCAGTTTAAGTCCCTGCTCACCCTCACTCTCCTTTAGCAGTTTTGCTTTCTGACAGGACAGAGCAGAGCAAATTTCCTTTCCCTTTCTCCTCCCTTAACAGTGTCCTATAAGCAATATATATTTCCTGCTTTTTCTGCATAGCAACAGGAGTGCAGAAGGAAAGATGGATAAATACATAGGCCTTCAAAAATCCCAAATCACACAGTTCTTTCCCCACAATTGATTTCCTATACCTGGTAAAAAGCAGCATGGAAAAAAAAAAATCCCTCTAAAATAGAAACATTTCATTGAGCTAGACCAGAGGCACATCCTTTACCTACAGAACAAGCTAACTGAGATAACCCCAGCAGCAGCAACAGGCAGCAGCAGATGTCTCTGAAGCATTTTGGCAGACTCAGACATGATCAACAGTGAAGTAACAAATACAATATAACTACCATGAAAATTCTTGCCTTAGTACTTAGGTCACCTCTCAGTCAGCTGCTTCAGAACTAATCTAAAGGCATTTTTAATTTGTGGATTTTCTGTCCTCTTTATGCAGATGTATTATACAGTATCTAAAAATAACTTTTACCACAGTCCCCAATTTTGCATCCGTCCTACAGGAGAACAGAGCTTTGCCTCAAGCTAAATGATAATTGAGAGAAAGGCTGAAAGAAGTGTCAGTATCTCTTTCTAATAAGTGGGCAAAGTGGGAAAAAGCCGCAGGCAAAATGCTGTGCTAGTTCCATACGGTGAGCTAATAGAAAATGTCAGCAGTTTTCATGTTCAAGGGGCTGTGTTTTGTTTCAATAAGTCCTTACTGAAGCTGGTAGAATAGAAAATATTTGTCATCTAGCACAATGGAATCTGGTGCACTGTATCACATTGGAGGATCTGCCAAACTGAAAGGGAGAAAAAATTGCCATTATTATACTCCTTATCCATTTTCATAGATTTAGAGGATTTCAGCCCAGCAAAAACCAAGATTATTCTGCTTGGTCTGTGCAGTGCAGTTCACGAATCCTTTCTTTTCAAGAATAATTTCTCTGTCAAGTCCATTTCTTGTGGCTGAAATACAACATAATTTCTGCAATGCAACACGTTCTCCAATTAACAGCTCTGAAGTAGCTCATGTTCACAGATAAACAGATCCAGTAGTCAACTGTTCTCTTGGGTATCTGTGAATTTGTCCAGCAGCAGCCACCTGCCATCAAATTTTTCTGTATTGCTGTCAACTAGATTTGTTATGTTGCTCTCTCTCTCTTATCTGAATTTTTTTTTTTTTTTTTTTTTTTTTTTGTGTGTGTGTAGGTTTGTATCAACTGCAATAAGTCACTTCTTAATCTTTTCCCTTGGCTTGATATACTAAATAGACCTTCCTACATTTTTCTTCACAAGGTAAGCCTGTCAGACCTTAAAGCATCTTGTTCTTTCGTGGTCCACTCCTAAATTTCCAGTCCTAAAATTCAGGGCAGTGCTGTTCTGAAATGAATCTACTGGGTTTGACACAGCCTTCTGTTACATCAGAACAGAAAAGTCATCTCCACAGATCAAAAATCCCGTGCTTGGATGTGCACTGTTATTGAAGCAGAGCACCAGGGAAACACTACTGCTGACTCCAGTACAAGCCCAGGTGGGAATACCATCTTCTTGGCAGGCTGGGCTCCAGCCTTGGCTGCTCCATCTCCTTACATCTCTGAAAGCTCAATAGTACTGAGCAGCAGTTTATCCCTGATGTTCATATGTAAAGTGTTCACATTTTCATCTAAATTACGTTTGCTGAATTTCTACTCTGGACATCAGCAAGTTAATCCTCATTAAAAACCACCAAAATTATATTTCAGCATGGCCCTAGTCTCTGCAAACACAAAAGCACAAACGATGCAGTTCTGAATAATTGTCCCTAATGGAAGACTCACATAATTTTCCTTAGCACACGTTTCTCCATCCATGAGGAGTATTTGTACAATGGCTTTACCTAGCAGTTGAACCATTAAAATCGGCTAAACCTTTGATATAGGTGGAATTACTCACATGCAAAATTGTTTGCAGTATCAAAGTCCACACTGCTTGCCCCAGCTAAGTGTAGGCAAAGTCTTGATCGTTCTCCTAGAATGCAAATCCCTTTCTTTTCATCAGTAGAATTAGTGATGCAAAAGTCTGCCTACATGAAGCTAATTGTGGGATTGAAACAGGAGTTTAAAAATGGAATCAGAATATAGAGGTAGTCCTATGGCCATGTTTGTGACAAAAGATGGATTGATGCAAAGGGCTGGGAAGGTGAATTGTCACTAAGACACGTACAGAGCCACTACATGGAGAAAATTGCATTTGAGTAGGAGTGAAAAGCCTACCAAGGTTATAAAAAAGTAACACAGTCTTCACCTCAGTGAGCTTTAGCTCAGACTCTGAATTACACCACTGATTTATTTCAACCTGAAAAAGTAAAAATGATACCATTCTTTGAAAGACTGACGCAATGCAGCGGGATATGAATTTCAAGACAGTGCTAGGATTGTTTTGCATATCCTCTCAAGTGTCTTTCAACACTTGAAAAATGTTTTCTTCCATAGAGGAGCCCTTGAAGTCCCATGCTGTATCTTGCCATGGGAGAGTGATCACAGTATGCTTCACTTGGAAGCCTAGTGGGGCATCAGGGGCCAGCAATGCAGCTGAACACAGTGTTTGCACTGCACAGCTGGGGAGGCTTTGGGAAGGACTCACCAGAGGGTTACTCTATGGAAATAGCTGTCATTTCAAAAGCATATGTTCCATTATAAGAAAAGACACTTGTAAGGAGTCTCGCACAAAAGTCCTGAAGGCCATTATATGTAGGATCAGCATGACACCCCATACACTGCCTCTTATGAATCACAGATTATTCTTCTCCAACAAATATGTCTAGCTGAAGCACACAAAGCATTTGCTTATACCCTGTGTACTGCAAGGTGCCATTCAGCAGTGCACCGAGAGGCTCTCCCAGGCATTGGGGCTGTTTGGATTGGGATCTGAACACAAGTCTTCTCCTAAAAACTGTTCCCAAATAGACCTGCCTGCATTCCACCACTACATATTTCACAGTAGGAAATTCCTGTGATAATGAAGTAACATACCATAGCTACTACAGAATGTATCTTTCTAACTTGTATCAATAGCTGGAAAGAAAATTATCCTTTGCTGGAACAATTAGTGTCATCTAGTTCTCTAAAACGGAAATTGCTGCCAATCCTGCTCAGATTTCACAGGCTGGGAATTTCCTTCTAACACCAAAGATTTTGAAAGTCTTGCTGTTCTGATAACAAATTTCTTTCTACTATTCATACATCAGGTCTTCAAGGTAATTACTTATGAAATCACTATTGTTACACTCTGGGCATATAAAAATGTTGGCACCTACCTAGAAAGCAGCATGCATGATATACAAATGTCACCTTCCCCCTATTTCCAAACCCCTGTGCTTTTGCTCCTATATTTGCAGAAGAGGCACACACAGAAGTCTCAGACATGATTAGGACATCTTTGTGCTGGCTACTGTAGAGGGAAAAGTAGGAGGACCACATTCCTTAAGAGGGTACTCACAGAAAAGACACAGCAAACAAGAAATCTTTTCACAGTTTGTATTTCTGGTGCCTTCTGTAGGACCCTGACATAAATAAACCCAGCTTCCTCATCATCTCAGACGTTAAATACAGCTCAGCATCAAAACCCTTCCCAAAGTGAGAAATTTAATGTGACACAGAAAATGTTGGCACTAGTGACTGTTACCTCTGAGGCATCCCTGTTTCTATGCATTAGTGTGGCAAGGCACATGGCAGGAAAGGATTTATCACCCCTAGAACCTCCTAGGCTGCACAGTTTAGTGATCAAAAGTGCAAGGAGTAGAGAAAACAGGGGCATTGTATTAGCTTCACTGCTATGACAACAGAGCAGTGAGCAGTAACTGCCTGTCATTTCACTCCCCCTGAGGCCACCTCTATCAGTGCCAAGACTCAGGCATTTCCTTTAAAAAGATGAATCGCAGGAGGCTGATACAGCAGGTTCACAGCCAACAAGGAGGCCAGTACCTCTGCACCATTGCTCTTGGATATGCTGTGCAGAAGTGAGTCATTCACCTAGTACATGATCTGCCCTCCCAGTGTCTGTACCCTTGCCAGGCAAGGCTCAGGACCTTACCAGGGCTCATGCAGATGCTGTGCAGCACATAGCAGGTAACTTTCTGCCAAAGCAAGGTCAGAGTACCTCTTGTGGGTCTATTGTTGAGTGGGATTTCAGTCTCTCATAGGTATAACTCACAGCCACCTTCAAGTCCCTTAAGGCACTAATTAATAATTTTTCAACTATCCTGGGATATGCCTTGCTGCCCATGGTGATAGGATATATGTAAAATCATCTAGGACAACGACACAAGGATGCAAGCTAACACCAACATTATCGATACTACTTGTGCCTCAAAGTGCTATTATGGGAACACAGTAGAAACTGTAACACAACAGATTTTCCACAGCACTCTGTCTCAGCGTTAAGAAACCTGCCAGGATGCGGAACAAACAACGTGGGTTACATTTACCAGACCTTGGAGTGCAGCAGATAAGTAAAACTTCCTAACAATGAATCTGAGGCCAGGTACAGGGTGTTAGTGATAAGACTGTTATTTATGTCTGTACAAATGCAGAGCACCACACACTGAAAGCCATTCCATTAACCTCTGGAGGTTTAATGAGTTACAAACTCAACAGAACTTCTGAAGTAGTTGCACACTTCATAGAGCATGGCTAAAGTGCAAAATAGGTCTCCTGTCCACAATGCTCAGCAAAGGTCTTGCAAGAAATTGTCTGTGAGCAATGCCTGGGAATGAAAGTCATCTATTTGTTCAATTGGATTTGGACTGACAAAGTGACATAGCAAGATGCTTTTAATGCAGTTTAACTTCCTTTGTTTCCAATTTTAAAGGGAAATGTAAATGGGAAGAAGATTGAGAGAGCACTTGTGAGACTAATCACAACTTCCGAGGTGCAAATTCACTGTTCCTGAAGCAGTGTAGAATTTTTCCTAATGAAAACATACCCCTTGAAAATGCTAAGCACTTTAGCACCTATTTATCTAAAATAGTCCTTTTTACATATAGATAGTGAGTCAACTGCAAGATGAAGGTAAATTTGCTTAGACTGAATTTGCAAAATTTTGTTCCCTCTGTTGAGGAAAAATCAGGTGTGCTGGGGAGGAAAAGGGGTAGAAAGGTGTGTCCTGCTCACACATACTGCCACTGAGATCCAGAAGAGAATACGGCCAGTCATGTTGCTGCTACCATTCTCAAGAGATCTATTAAATTAATTGCTAATTTTCTGAGTCATTAAGGAATGCGTCATTGTTGGATACAGTCCTAATATTAACCAAGTGTGCTGCTATCCAGCAGGCTTGCTGGCCTGGGACAGAATCATGTTCCCAGACTATTAGCACACTGGAAAGCTCTTCAGTTAAGTGCAATTTTTCTCTGAATTTCTTTTATAAGACTTTTATAATCCTTAAACAAGAGTGAATTCAAATGTTCATTTTCAACCATCAAAATTATACTTTAATTACTTTTAAATGGAATATGTTTTTCAGAATTACTTTCAAAAAGCAGTAGAAGGAATTATAAAAATATCATGTCGTTGGCAATATCTTTTTTACTCTTTCACATGCATGATGTTTTAAAGCCTTAGTCTGATTCACCTGGACATTAGGTTGAACTCCTTTAGCATTCAGGCTACAGGACCACTGGCTTGGACCCAGGGCAGTTTCCTCTTTCAAAGGAGGTCATGTATCACCTTGCAGTGTCTTACATGAAATGGACTTAAGAATAATATCAATCCCTTTAAGAAATTAACCTCACTTTTCTGACATACCTATGCTAGAGAACACATTAGATTTGCAAGTCCATCATAGCTATTTTTTTCTTTTAAGATCATTTACCCTGTCATGCTACATCAACCTAAACACTGTACCCCATATTCTTAAACTGCCATTTTGAATGTTTCCACTTTTTTTGTGGCTACAAGTCCTGAACTTTGACATCTTCATGTGGAAGAGAACAATGGGTGAAGAAGCAGTAATTCCTTAACTGTTTTAGGCAGAGGTCAGGCAGGGCAATAAGCTGAGAGTCAAGGTAACAATGCAGCTGACGGTCCCATTGTAGGTGCTTTGTGTGTCAGTGAACTTGATTCATACTTAGTGTGAATAGAGGAACTCAGCTATTTCAGGAATGTCAGCAATTTTGTCGTAAAGAAACTTTGATCTTGCTCCAGTCCCAGGCTCATTCATTAGCTGAGAATGTGGTGGCTAAGATAGGCCCTCTCTCTTCTGGGAGACTGGCTGCCTGATACTTAAATAAATCACCTGCTTTTTCTCCCTGTCCTCCTGGCAATAAAACAGTCCCTCACAGGTCCTCTTGGCATACGATGAAACTTTTGACTCCAAGGAAATCTCTCTCTGATGCATGGACTGGGAGGAATGCCTTTGATTTTTGAAACTGAAGGTCAGATTTTATAAACATACCACCCCAAAGCTGATCAGTCCCCATCTACCCCTCCCCAGTAACATGAGATATGCTAGTGACCTTTTGATACTTCCGACAATGTGGAAGTTGAAGAAATTTCTAGCTTTCAGAAAAAAACGCTTGTCTTTGTCCTGCCAGCTCTGTGTTTTTGAATTGTGGAGTTCTGTTCTTTTCTTCCTGGGCAGGCTCTCTCACACCAGGGCTGTTGAAGTAGTGTCTGAGTCCCTGAGCACCAGGAGCCAAACTCTCATGTGGTGATGCTGCCTCACCTGCTCTGGAGAGACAGAACATGTGCTGAGGAAGGTCTTTCTGGGCAGGGTTTGGAGCAGGGGATCTTCTTCTCCATTCTGTTTTGGGATAAAAAATAATATTCTAAGCAATCTTTCATTTTTTCTGGCATTATAATAATACTTTTAAAACAAAGATACTTTTCTCTATGGATCTGATTTTGTTTCTTTCAAAAATAATTAAAGCTCATTTTCTACCTCATTTTCTCTCTGCTCCTGCTGTGAAGCAGGAAATCACCTTTTAAAAAAGTGCTAAGTGAAGTAGAGAGAAGCTAATTGATTCATCCAGAGGTCAGAGGGTGTCAGAGTGCAAGGAGAGAAAGAAGTAGAGCATCCCAGCTCTCCTGCCCTAGCATTCAGAAAATGTGCTCTGCCTCAGGTTTCCTCTTTGGCATCACTGAAGTTTTTAAATTTTTTTCAGTTCAATTTATCTCAGATCCCAGGTTTTCAATTGTCCAAAGTTTATGGTTTTGCAAGCATTCATATTCTCAAATAAACAACACCCAGAATTCACCAGCACAGTTGTTAAGACTCCTAATCTTACATGTACTTACCTTAGGAAAAGAAATCACAAGCA
The DNA here is from genome assembly GCF_903797595.1 of Erithacus rubecula. NCBI lineage: Eukaryota > Metazoa > Chordata > Aves > Passeriformes > Muscicapidae > Erithacus > Erithacus rubecula. Next base: position 9,005,414 of record NC_136661.1, read on the forward strand.
CACTTGTTCAAACAGTTTTTGTGCCAGCTTTCCCCACATTTAATCTTATTAAAATGTTTCTACTATACAAACGGATTCAGAAACATGTTTAAGAACATTTTCCAAACATTTTTAAAGATTATACTTAAAGTTACCAAGTGATGAGATTTTGGAAGGAATGAAGGCAAGATTCTAGAGCGCCATCTCCTCAAAGCCCACTCTCTGCATTTTCCCTCATTTCAGCAAAGGTTTGGAGAGGGAAGCTCTGTGTCAAGCAGAGTTGCTGAGTCTGCCAGTCATTTTAAGGGTACAGAACATGTCTTGGGGTCCTCACAAAGCCAGCCTGTAATGATGTGGTGAGGGCTTGCTCTGTGATTATCCATCTACATACAATATTGGTCAGTAGAAATGGAAGAGAAAGTCATCTTTTGTGTTTACCTCTTGGGTAAAATCAACCTTCTGGATGCCAGAAGCATTATCTTTTGCACTCATTTTTATAGCCCTGCCATGAAAATCATGATATCGTTTACTTGCTTTCAAGTCCAAAATGTTATAGTATCAGCAGAAATCATACTTTGTGGTCCTAAAAGCAGCCTCTCCCAGGGCTGTGTGTGTGTAATGACAGGGGCTGCAGGGAGGAACAAGATTCTCTTCTTATCTGCAAGCTGCTTTTGAAATCACTTACAGCTTTCTTGGACAATGAATGTATTTTCCCCTGTTAGGCAGGGGGATCTGCTGGAGTCTTGCTCTGATGCACAATAAATCAAACCATTCAAGTATGCCATAATAAAAATACTTGCTTTGAAGTACAACCTTAAATGTCTAATTTCCTAGTGGTAACAACAATGCCTTATCATAGTTTTTTTTCCTTCTGCCTGTTTTCTCTGTCTGGTTGTTTTGTTGACACGTGTGGCTGTCTAACAACTGCATTTTTGATTCCAGATGTTTTGGCAAGAGAAAACATTAAAGGGTAATATACATGCCAGAAACCTTATACCACCCAAGTAGTGGTTGCATCAATTGTCTAGTGCAAGCCTACCAAGATAATTCCCCCCTCTTCTTTCTTCCGTACTGCTAACCCTTTAGTCATCAATACAAAATGACAGAAATTCTTTTCCACAGCTACTATTACAGAAACATCCAGGGTGGAGAGTTTAAAGCCTCATGCAAATAAGACCCATGTGGTTTTGATGGAGGAACAAAAAGGTTTTTGAACTAAATAATGAGCTCAGGCACTTTCATGGTGGACACAATGAGCAGCTTATTGATAAAGGCATATTTGGACGAGATGCATACATGCACACATATGCATGCAAAAGTATTTTTTTTGCAGGCTTTTTATGACCAGTTTTGAACAAAGTTTTTTTTTTCCCACAGGACAACAGAAGTAGTAAGAGGAGGGCATCACTAATTTTATGTATATTTTCATGGCAGAGGTATATTTTTTGAAGAAGATAATCTTGTGTTTTACCACTTATTGTACAATATCATTATCACTTGGTATGGACTTTTCCAAGGTGTTCCTTCACTACTTGCAGTCATGAGTAAACAGAGCAATAAATTGACAGATCCTAGATTGCACCCTAACAGAGATTAAACCCTGAAACCAGTCATTAAAAAGAGAAGAAAGAAAGATGCATAAGAAGTCAGAGAAGTAAAAAATTACAGACTATTTTAAACAATTTTCTATGTCTCATCTCTCATGGGAAATAAGGATGTGTAAATTACTGGCCTATTTCCATGCTTCCGCCTACACTTACTCCCACTCTGAAAACCTTATCACATGTTGCAGTAATTTTCCTTTATTTTTAGTAGAGTTGTGGTCTCATCATAGCCCCAGGGCTTTGGATTAAATTGGGCAAACCATAGCCAGATTTTCTGCTCTGTGTTTTCCAAAGAATCTGTCAGTTTTACTCTGGATGGTAGCCACAAGGGAGTGATCAAAGATGTTAATTCCTGAAAAGAATTGAGCACAGTCATCTGACAGTTCTGCCATTGCCCATGAGGATGAGCAAAAGCAGATTTCTTTCTCTCACCTATCTGGGTTACAGCAAACTCTTGGCAGGTCAAATGTCAGATCTTCAGATTCAGTGAATGGCAGGGAATGGCATTGTCTTTAATTACTGATAGTGCAGGACTTTATGGGGGAAAACAGGACCAAAAGCTAGATTGAAACAGATAGAAAAACAGTGGAGTAGAGAAGAGATGGGTAATGAAAGCTGCAACTGGGCAGAAACCTTGGAAATGAGGAGTCTAACCTGAAATCTTATCTAGAAGATGCCAATTCAAAGAGTAGTGACTAAGTCAAAGTCACAGGCAAAGAAAATTATTTTACCTATTGTGATTTTAATGGAGTAAAAAGGAACAAGACTGAGATACTCAGAAGAGGGAAATGCATTATAAGAGGGGAGAAGCAGCAGAAATTCTGGATAAACACTTCACCAGTGACATGGAGGGAGGGAGGGAGAGAGACAGATATATCAATAGAGGGTCAGTGCTGATGTAGAAGAGACTAACCTGGAGTTTGCCAACCCAGTACTTCCACATGGCCCAGTACAGTGCCACAATCCATGGCAGCTCCTCCAGGCAAGGCTGCTCTCAGCTTTATATGTCCCAGGACAGAAGTAGCAGGAGCTGGGTATTGACAGAGAAAAAATTAACATCAAGACCATGAAAATCTGGGAAAGATGAGGCACAGAGGCTCTTCCTGCACCCACAGGAACTGTGGCACTCTGTCTGAATATGGGGACATCCTTAGCACAAATGCTATGACCCCCCAAAATTTGATACCCCTCAACTATGGCATAGATGAGCTTGTCAAGAATTTCCAAAATAACCTAATAAAGCAACTAATTAGACAATGCTGAAAACAAGAGACATAAAGCATGACAAGTGACATTATTTAAACTACTAAGAAAAATACATGGATTGTTTTAACTTTTCTTTTCAAAGATGACAAGCAAATATGGTCTCCATAATAATATCATACAATCTCTGAGCAACACATTGATGGAAATTTATCCAGTTTCAATGGTGACTGACTCCCAGATAGACAAACTATTTATTGTTAGGCAATCCTTTTGGTTCAATGCAAATAATATCCGGAGTCAAATTAAGCACTGTGAATTACAGCTACACATCTAAGACACTAGAAGGTACCATTCTTGTGAATTATACAACATCTGGAATTCAGTCTCACTCATGCAATTTTAAGCCTTTTTCTGTATGTGAATATGAATATGTGAATATGAATATCAATCTTTCTGGTCAAGGAGACCTGTGACCCTGAATATGAATGGTGAATAAGGTGGCACTGTCAGTGCCATATCTGTAAGACTAACAGATACAGCCATGTCTTCTCTGCCGGATGGAGAAAACCTACAGTGGTCTATTTTTAAGTTCAGTTTTTCCTCAGTCTTTTTGACCATTTAGTGAACTCCTACCATATTAAGGAGTGCTGAAATGAATGTCTGCAGCTTTAAGCTTTGCAGAACCCAGAACATAGCTTCAGGGTTAACATGTAACAGTAATATTTCAAGGTCCTCCTTTAGTTCCTCAATGCCAAATTCACCAATCTACTTTCTTAAGAGTGTTTTTAAAAAAATCTCACTTGGTTTCATTCCTTTTTCTCTGGAAGAGTCTCAGTAGCTGAAACCCTAGTATTTCTTTAGCCAGGGAGACTGACATGAGCAGAATGGGTATCTGAAGTTCATTAAAAGCAAGTCATGTGGATAAGAACCTACAAAGAAAGCTATTAATAATGCCTGAGAAACTAACAAGGCTTCAGGATCTGGCCAACTTGCACAGCTTTCACATTAAACCATAATATACTGAGCCTACAGAATGAAGCCTGTTTTAGGGAGACATATGATGGCAAAGGATGTACTTCTGTTTCAGTTTGTACAGATGCCATCCCACTTGTCTCAAACTGATAGGGACTGTTACATAGTGATTACAAACAAAAATGGAGATACTCTATTTTAAATAAAATAATACCCTCATTTTTCTTGAGTAAACCAATGCTACACTGCAGGGTAAATAATACATTTTCATGTCAATAGTTACAGAATTAGTATAGCTAATGATTTCTAACCAGACAAACTTAGCCACTACTATACTGCAGGTCACACATCCACAATTTTTAATAACAAAAAGGATACTTCTTCAATTAGGTTAAAATCTGAAACTCCAAACTAGGTCTTGTTCATTTTTACACTACTACTGAATATCAAAAGACTAAAAATTCCAATCTAGAAGAGCATATTCTTGGTCTCTTTACAGATATACACACATATATATATGTACAAACACATTCAGATTCATATATAATTTATCTTCATTTATTTAGGAAGTCCACTCATGACATTCAGCTTCAAAATACTAGAATAATGACCTGTCAAAAGTTGATCAAAAGGCTTAACACAGTGCAAGTTCTAACCAGTTGTTTGTTCAATTTACCAATAACTATAATGAGTGATAATGACCTAGTCCATGTGGAACATACTCCATTTTATTTACCACACTAAAAATACCAGCTTGAGCTGCCCCATCATCCATCATCAACTCACCTGCACAACTGAAAACGACAAGCAAACTGAGATTTTTACTGGCAAGACACCTGGGCAGGAGGTCAGACCCTCTCCTATTCTGAAAAAAAATAAGTGCCCATTGGAACAAAGGGGGCCCCAAACTTTCCCCTCAAAGGAAGCAAATACTGGATCAAAACACTGCAAACAGTCAATCAAATGCCTGTGGAGGCCAAGAATATTGAGAAAGAATCTGAGCCTTTGGCTGCTGGAAGCTGTAAAAATGCATCACGGGAAGGTTTACCTTGTGTGTGCCTTTTGCAGACATTGAGCATATGCTGACCACTGTCAGCAGAGATGGGATGCTGGATAAGACAGGCCTTTGTTCAAACCCAATATATCAACATTTGCACTCTTGTGCCAAGCAAAAATGGAGCTACTGTAAAGAGAAACAATCTAGCAAAATAAAAATAATTTCTTCACTTCCACAAACGCACCTGCCATTCTCTTTTTCTGTGTTATCTTGCAGATCTGAAACTTGGCAGGTGTCTACCTCTTTTTCAGGACTAAGACCCACTAGGGATTTAGATTCATAGATGTGAGTTTGGATATGATAATGCAGAAAGCAAGACATTCAACACCTGTGCAGAGATATTTGTCCTTGTTAGCATGCACTGAAGATATCTTTATTTCATCACACTGGACAAGGAGATCACTTAAGGTCTCTCTCAGTGCTGAAAGTTGAACTTCTCTAGACCTTGCTCTGAGTGTAACAACCACTTAATTTCAAATAAAATGAAAAGGGTATCTTTTCACCCTGATTTTTAAAATTTATTTTGTTTCAGAGGAGCATTAAGAAACTCTGATTACCATCAAGCAATTTTAAACAATGTGTTTTCAACTCCGTCTCCAATCTGTTACTGCTAAGTCAAAACATATTAAGTGTCACTATTAGTTTTCCAGTCGTGTCCCAGCTTTCTATAGCCAACACCATTACTGTTTCTCTAACTAGCTGGCTACATCTATTGCCAAACCAGACTGCTATCAGCTGTGCCCTCTTCCATGGTCTGCTTATTACCAAACCTTATTTCAGCAAATATAAGCAGCTGAGTTTACCAATTATTCCACGGATGCCAGGTTATTTCTAGAATGATTACTGTGGTGTCCATGTCACTAGCAAGTGCTAATCCAGGCATGTGAGCCCTGACATTTATACCTACTAGATAAAGGATGGCTTTATCTATTTAGATAACTAAGTTATACTGGGAGCTATTTTGACCAACTCATGGGACTTAAATGCAGTTACCTCACAGAGAGAAAACAGAAGGCTCTTAATTTTTAAATGTATTATTAACATAATGAGATATAAGAAATAACTGTAGATCCTAACTCCTATGGTAATTAGGAAAATAAGAAAGAAAAAATTTGAAACAGCTAGAAATCCCCTCATACATACCTCCCCTCCAATTCTTAAATTGTCAATACTCTAGTTAAAGAGATTGCAGAATTTCTCATTAATCTGACCAGAACACTGGGATCCTCTGCTCCAGAAATATGTACAATATGTATTTTCTATTAAATAGTATTGATTTTCTTTTGATTATTATTGATTAAATAGTAATGATTTTCTTCTGTTTCTAGCATCATCCAGTGTATTCTAAATTCTTGATGTCTAAATAACACAGCCTGGTTTTGTTTTCTGCTCCTTTGTGTTGTTCTGAAGTGATTCCTGATGTTCTCTATCAACAGCTCTATAATCTAATACTAATCTGCCTTCTATAATAAGACAAACTGAAGCTGGAAATCTTCTCTGGATTTGCAGGACATGAACTGAACAGCTTAAAGAGCCAACAATAGCCAACAATATTAGAAAAATTCAGTTGTGGAAAGCTTTTACCAAGATATTAATCACTACAGTATCAACCCAAAAATGAAAAAACCCACACGCATACAGGAAAGAAACACCCAGAAGAAAGTGGTGGAAGCTTATGTAGAAATAAAAGTTTAGGACTAGTGCCAACTAAAATCAGAAAAGGCATGTAAGTCTCAGTCTAAATTCAGTAGAGTAACATAAAGCACTGTGGAAAGATTTAGCTGCATGACTCCTGCTATAATCAAAAGAAACTAAGAAAGTCTAGAAAGCTTGCAAAGTATCTTAAAAGACAGTATCTCTAATGTTCCTTTCCCTCCTCCATCTAACCTAATTAAACTTCCTATATTAGGTGTTCTTCCTGTAACAGTTACTCTCCACCTGAGTTGCCAGCATGTAAATCATAGTTCGTGTTCATTTTGTTTTTTTTTTTTTCCTGGAGCTTTCAAATGGTAATGGAGATAGCACACAACAAATGGCAGGGTGTGTTCATCTGTGCTGCAGTTCCACAGAACCAGTGCAGCTAGAATTCAAGCACAGTCCATCTTAACTGACCAGTGGGTTATATCCTGGACACAGCTGGTGTCTTCCTCAACTTTTTGGCAAGATTTAGTATAACCCATGAATTTTCCATGCTACTGGTTTGATGCCCAGAGGGCTTTTTTCTTGGGAACGGTGGATTGGTGAACAACACAGGCCAGCAGCAGCACAAGCACAAAGGTGAGGTCAGCATCCTGCTGGGTGTCAATGGCAGCCCAGCTGACAAGATTTTTCACCCTTTTTCCCAATGTAAAACTTCACAGTTCTGCTGAAATTGATGCATTTTTACTGGAGTGGAGGGAGCTTCATCTCTACATAATGAGATGATTTCTTCTAGCTTTTACAGTCCGTGTAATAAGAAAGAAATACAGTCTTTGAAGACTAAAACACAGTTATGTACTCTGAATGCACTTCACTGGAGAACTCTTTGTGTGACAAGGCAGTGCAGCTGGATGGATGGCTTCCTCTCCATTTGGGGACAAACGGAAACAGGAGGATAATGCAACACCTTCTCCAGCCAGAACATGCCTTGTACAGAAGCCTCTTTGTATTCAGGTGCATTTATAACTGTGAGCCATGACACAAAGTCACAAAAGAGATACAAGCTGCTCCTTACAATGGCCTGATGTCTCAGCTGTGCAGAAGGAAAGCTATTGGCTGAGCAGCACTGGCAGCAGTCTGTAACAGAATCCTTCTCAGCTTCGGTGTGAGTGATGTGCCTACTAATGATCCCGCTGGCTGCCTAAGCCAGTGGCAGTCTGTAAAAAACTCAAAATGGCTCAGAAGCTCAAGGGACATGATATCTGACTGAGAGAGCTGGAAGGGGATTGGGGGCCCTTTGCAGATGAATCACAGACAATAGATAACATTTCCCACTGAAGTCCAAGGCCAGGCTGGGTAAGCATCTAAGACCTGAGGCTCACTCCCCAAATTGTCCAGGCTCAGACAACTGTGGCTGGCAAAAGGAAGAGCAACACAACTGCTCACAAGCAGTCCATGGCCACCCCAGCACAGTGATGCTTCCATCACTCTCCTAGCTCCTAAGCAGACTACATTCTGCTCCATTTGATGAAGAGCTTGGCTACGTGAGAGGATTCACACAGCCCACTGCTGTCTTATAGCATAAGCTTCTGCTGAAAGATTCCCAGCAGAGTTTATGGGTGTATGTGTGCAGAAGAAAAACTGAAAGCAAATTAAAAAATGCTCTTGTGGGATGCAATGAGAACTTGCCAATCAAAATGTTCTTGTCACACTCTGATGGTAAGAAAACTCAAATAGCAGAGTGCCTGAGAGGAAAAGTATCTCATGAGGAAGCAAGGTCTACATGAGTGGTCACTGGCCTTGGATCAAGGTTCTGGACCTTCCTTCTAGTCACTAATCATCTCTGACTAGACACCTCCATTGCAGAAGCTACTTAGCTGAACTGAACTACCCAAATAGGAAACTATTCTGGCTTACATGGACACGAAGGCACCAGCAGAAATACAAGAGCTTAGTGATACCACTTCTCTCACAACTGCAGGGAGAATCTCAGAACAGACACAGCCAAAAATATACAGGCAGGCTTGGCTACAGTAGAGAAGAACGTACCTGATTCTGCAGAAAAGCATCACAGAAAAAGATCCACCCCCATATCCTCTGATCCTCAGTCCATCTCATGCCAGCCCAATATGGTTTAATCTGGGCTGAAAAGTTTAATGGAAGAATTTCAACAGTCGACCTCCTTCTGTCACCATCATGAGAATGGATAGAAAAAGGCTCTGCCTTTCTGATTGTGTTATTGTAGGCTGTTATCCCTCAGGATGACCTCAAGTCGTTTACACAAAGGGTCCTCACACTGCCCCTCATAATGGAAGGACTATTGGTCTAAATGAAACTACCTGGCATTTTGTTCTGGAAATTAAAATTATATTGGACATTACATACTGAAATCTTACTGAAATAAAGATGCTTCAATTACTCAATATTTATGCAATGCAGACAGATATTGCTTTTATATAAAGCAGGAGTGGCTGTATGCACATTGTTGTAATCTCAAAATGGCCCCTTATTATCAAAATGAGATCAAGGCTTGAAATTCTAGAAATACAGCTGGAAAATAGTTGGAAAATAGCAATTTCCAAGAAAAGTGGATTGGTCTATTACAGCTACCCCATCCCCAAATAAAACCTAAATAAAATCCCAAATAACAACAAAACATTGAGGTTGTAGCACTGTCTTTCATTTTAACACTCATCTCTAAATTTCTAAAGGTAAAGCTAGCACTTTATATGCAGGAAAAGAACAGGGTTTGGGTTTTCTTGTTGTTGGTGTTTTTTGCTGTTTTGTTTTTTTTTTTGTTTTTTTTTTTTAATTTGTATGTTTGTTTGTTTGGGCGGTTTGTTTCATTTTTTCTTTAACGTACTCTATAAGCATGTTTCAGGGCTTAAATAATGATCCAGATTTTGAACTGTCTTTGTTCTTCTGCTAGAATCCAAAATGAAAAATTTTGGTCTTTGAGATTGTAGGAAGTGTTGCTTTACGTTCTTGTGTGAAACTTAGAATTCAGTAATAAAAATGCTCTGGGCTTCAGAGCAATTCAAAGGCGAGGAATGAGACAGAACTTGTGGTACATTGAAATGCTGAGACATGGCAGACTTTCCTAGGAAATCCAATTCACACAGCGGTGGCTTTATAAGAATTAGACACACCTAGTAGATCAAACCCAAATGCCAAGAAAATGTTCCCAGGACTGAAATTATAAACATGCTGACATCATAGTAATTGATTTGTTTTTTAAATGCAAAGCCCTGTGCAGAAAGGTTATTCTTTGATAAAAGAGCCCCATCATTTGAAATGTAAAACTATTTTCTATAGATTATTTCCCAGAGCAACTAGAAAAACATGATCTACTAAAGATAAGATTGCTGCTACAAACACATTAAAAAGGACTACAGGGAATGAATTATAAGTCAAGTGAATTTAGAAAATGATGTAATGAGTTATAGCAGTAGAGGAATGTTGTTCCATCCCAATCAAAGACAGTGTCCCCAGGTTACAAGATAGATCTGTGTGCTGGATTTTACTGAGTTAATTTTCTTCACAATAGCTAGCATGTGGCTGTGTTTGGATTTGCTTTGGAAGTACTGTTGGTAACACAGGGATACTCTGGTTATTTTGAACAACACTTGGACCTTTTCTGCTCTTCATCCCAACCCAGCAATAAGGAAGCTGTGGATGCACAAGCAGTTGTGAGGGAACATAGCTGGGATAGCAGGAATATTTAATACTGTATGGCATATTTCTCAGATTTAAAGTTGGGGGAAGGAGAAGGAAAAAGGGGATACTCAAAGTGTGGCTTTTGTCTTTCCCAGAAACTGCTGTGTGTAGTGGGGCCCTTCTCTCCTGGAGGTTGCTGAACACCTGCCTGCCCACAGGAGGCACTGAATGAGTTCCTTGTTTTGCCTGGCTTATGTGCATAGCTTTGCTTTCCCTGTTAAACTGTCTTTATCTCAACCTACAAGTTTTTCCTCTTTTACCTTTCCAATTCTCTCCCCATCCCACCAGTGGGGAGTGAGCAAACGGCTGTGTAGGGATCAGGAAACAGCTGGGGTTAAAACAAAAAAATCTGAAAAAATTCTGAATCTGAATTACCTTGAATAACTCTCTTTTAGAGGCTCTCTTTCATATTCAGAAGCAAGTCTGACTTCAGATTTCATGTATCACTTCTGACTAAATAAAACACGGTATATAATCATACACATAGTGTGAAATTTAGATCCACTGGGAAACAGAAATGTTTTCTAATCAAGATCAGATGTATGGTCTTTAAAGGTAAGGAAGCCAATGTACCAGGATGAAGTTTATATAAAAATTAATAAGACATGAATAGTTTGGGGGGAGGGGGGAAACTTATTTAATGGAAACTATCCATTCATGTCCTTCCACCCACTAAGAACTAGGTTCACACCAAGGCACTGGCATGTGAAAGAGAACAAACTTAGATAAATCTTAGAAACATGGTTGTGGAGAGGATGCTGAAATTCGTTATTTGTTTTTATGAAAGTAGGACACTTTTCAGTCCTAAGATGACCAACTACTCAAATTTCAAACACCATAATATTTCATCAGAGGTTATTGTGTAAACCTTAGGTGCATCAAATCAATCAAAATGAAAAACAAAGCCAAACTGAAAGTGCACTCTAATTTTTAATTATTTAATTGTGGGTGATAAAAATATCTGTACTATAATTTCTGGAATAAATAAATAAGAGAAAATGTTTACAGTATATTATAATAATATATGCTGAAAGATCAACTAAGAGTCACTATATTTATAGAGTATAAATATTTTTTATGAAGAAACAGGAAGAAAGTGGCTCAAGGTCATTGCATGAGCCTTCCTATTGCATTAGCACAAAAGTGGCAATAGAGAAGATAAAACATTTTAGCTAAACAAGTACTTTATGTGAGAACAGCTGGATAAACTGTTTTGCAAAGGGTACTTCAATTGGATAATGTCCTGGTAATAAAGAAGGGCAATAACTTCTTTACAATATACAGAGCTCTATTATCTACTCTGCAAGTGCTTCTTCTCTCCCTCTTTTTCCCAGAGGGTAAGGGGTGTGGAGCAGATTCAGTCACTGTTCATTTGAAGAAGAGGCTCTTAATTTAAAGAGATTATTAGGCATTAATTCATAGTAAAGAATTACTGTGACTGACAGATAACAGAAGGGAAATGATCTCAGAAGCCATTTCCTGAACAATACTTGACCTTGCCATTGTTGGTCAAATAGCAGCCTTGCATTGAGAACCAAAGTTGTTTTAACATGGAAATTAACACAAAGAGAAGAAAGCTTGTCAGCAGGATTACAAAATAAAGTGGACTGATTTGATAATTTATTTATAAATTGCCACACTTTATCTACACAAACAAAACTCATTCCAAACAGCATTTGTCAAAATATTTAATCCCCAGTGGTCTCAATTTATACCTTTGAAGTAAAAAGGGAATTTGATATCTTCCTCTAACACTCACAAACAGTCTCTGACTCTCTGAGATATACTGTGTTGGGGCCCTGACCCATTTTGAAAACAACAGAAACTTGCCCTCCTCACCTCACATCCACAAGCAGCCAGTCTGTACCTGTTCTCACACGCACACATTTACAGACTTAAATAACCAGATGGATGTAATTCAGAAGTCTGCCAATATGATAATGTTTCATATACAGCGTGACTCCAAATTAGCAATCTAGTCCACCCAATTCTCAGTCTACAGCCTGCTGCAAGCACATTAATAACCACAGAACAGACTGGGTTGAAGTGTGAACTGTAGAGCAGATTGGGTTGGAAGAGATCTTATAAGGTCATCTAGTCCAAGACCCTTGCCATGGCCAGAGACATCTTCAACTGGATAAGGCTGAGGGTCGAGCTTACAGTTCCATCCAGACTGAACTCCAGTGTTTCCAGGAATGGAGCAGCTACCACCTCTCTGGGCAACCTATTCCACTGTTTCACCAGTTTCATCATAAAATATTTCTTCCTTATATTCAGCTGAATCTACCTTGTTTTAGTTTAAAACCATTACCCCTTGTCCTGTTGTGAAAGGCCATATGAAGAAGTCTGTCCTCATCTCTCTTGTGAACCCCCTTTAAGTACTGAAAGACCTCAACAGAATCTCTCTGGAGCCTTCTCCAGACTGAGCAACCTCAGCTCTCTCAGCCCTTCTTTATAGTACAGGTGTCCAGCCCTTCCATCATTCCTCCTCTGGACCCTCTCTCTCAGATCTGCTTTTCCTGTATTGAGGATCCTGAACTGGATGCAATACTCCAGTCATTAATGAGATGTAGGTCTAATTGCCACAGGAGACCAAAATTAAAAACGCATTCAAAAAGCAATCAAATATTTTTATGCAAAAAATCAGTCTGAAGCTAGCATACCCCTACCTTTTGGTGACCCTCTGACTCAGGAAGACCCTAAGCCACAGATTATAGTAAATTTGGACTAAGTTTGTAGTAAATTTGGACTACATGCAAATGCAATGCAAAAAGGGCAACATTCCTCAGTGCCTGCTCCATGCCTTACTTTTTTTCTTAAGCATTGGATGCTTCCACTTTCAGGGGTGAGACTACTGAACATATTTTTTGGATTTAGCTGGTACAGCTTTGCAGGTAAGCAAGGACACAGAGGTGAGGATCAGTACAATCAAGGATACAAGCCTACATTTCTAGCAACAGAAATGCAGGACAGAGCAGGTGGCAGGTAAACAGCATTGGTGCTTCAGGAAATGCCAGGATTCACTTATCTCCCTGTTGCTTTACTTTCCTTTATTCATATGTTATTTAGATACTTAAAGAGGAGCAATATTTAAAATTTCTGAGCTCCATACCCCACATGTTTTTATATTTCTCTTATAAAAAATTATTTTTGGCAACTCAGACCCAAGTGAATCAGGAGTAGAACCACTGTATCACTGAGCTGGAGCCACAAACTGATCATAACAGGCTTCAAGAGTTATTGTCACATTTTGCAGCCTCAATACTTAGCCTAATAATGTGTTCCTATTTAAATATTCATTAAATGAAGAGAATAGTTTGTAAAGAGATATTTCAGACAAAATATATAAGAAAAGATGCAAACTTATTTTATCACTAAACCCCAGGCCATTAAAGTCCTTGAACAATGCAAACCAAAGCAACTGAGAAAACTAAATTGATTTTTCAGAGAAATGTTCTTTATACTCCCTTCAGCAGTAAGGGTCTAGGAGCTCCCACAGGGATGATCAGAAGTCATCAGTTTTATTTTGCAGTGTCTCTTCAGCTTTGAGATTTGGTTTGTTTCATCCTAAGTGAAAACGAAAACATTCTGAGCTTGATCCAACAATGGGATTGCCTAATGACTGTCATTTGGCCACAGGGTTACCTTTTAATTTTTCATCCTCTACAAATGAGCAGTGAGACAACTCTAGTTCTCAAAAATCCTCTTATCAATATTGAAGCAGTTCCAAGAAACAGGGTGTTTCAGCAGAGGAGCATATTATTAAATATGTGTTCTGAAAGTTCCTAAGAAAGCTTTGCTAAGTATTATTCCTTATACAAACCAACTGGAGAACCTGCATCCATCATCAGATTAATTTGCTTTGTCAATCATTCATTCATTCCAAATAGCTCTCATGAACATTATGAGAATGAGCCCGCTTCTCCACTTCCTGCCCACAGCTTTTGTTGTCATATGAAATTAATTTTTTTAAATTTTGGATGTGCTTAAGAAATACGTGAGTGCTATAAATAAACAGATAATGTGACACAAACAAAAGCTGAGCCTGCCAAGTCAGGAAGATGACATAGTTTGTACATGCTTTAAATTACGGAGCAGTGATTGCAACCTGAAGTGAACGTGCTGTGCCAGCACAAACAAAAATTGGTACATCCACATTTCTGACATGTTTTTCTCACAAAGTTCTATCCCCTGCCACCATGGAAATTTACTTGGCATGTGGTTTGGTTGCTTGGTCAAACAGTTGAAAATTAACACCATAAAGAGGCTTAAGTGGGTGTGGGTTCAAGATCTTTTCTGGGTGGAGCCATCTTTTGTAGTTCTCTGCAAATTACACCTCTGCATGTCTAATTGTGTAACATCAGGGACACTTGGTGCACGACTCAGATGTCACCATGAACAGACACAACTGGAACTCTCTACAAGCCCCACTTCAAAACTCTGCAAGAGTTGGAGCACTAACTGCAGTGTGTGTGCATAGTAAATCAAGGTTGGACTTTGTCATCTTTCCACTTTCCTCAAAACCAAAGTTTGCTTGAAAACCCACAGTATTAGTCTATGACCTGGAAAAAGGGATTTTAAGGGAAAACAAGTGACCTTCTGGGAAAGTTTTCCATTATTTTCTGATTCCTTTGCAATGAATTCTGTTAGAGGTGCCTCCTGCTTTTATTCACGTGTCAAATGTGCAGGTCCCCACTGCCTCAAGGAAATGCTAACTAATGTGACACCTAGTGAGGAGTCACTGCAGTAGATGATTCCCTATTTAATCCTTTGTCACCTAGAAAGGATCTAGAAAGGATAAGACTTATGGGTCAACTTATGGTCTTTTTCTCCAGCATTCTTATTGCTTACTCTTTGACTGGGTTCTGTAAAGAAAAACTTCTTCTGACATAAAGTAAATGAGAAAGTTTATTCCGTTAGCAGGAACAAGGGTGGAAGTTCACAAGATGCAGTCTTGTGACATCATGAGCCCTTAGAATTGCAAAAAGCTAGTGCAAAGAAAATGTCACTCTGGTTTCTGAAGTGGTTGTTACTATTTTGTGTGACTTTTATAGAAAGCTGAAAGTGAATTAGAGACATCTCTTTGATATGACTCATGTCCAGGTAGAATTTTTGATGATACACATTGTCTTACATCTTACAGTTATTTTCTTAAAATATGTACTGCCAAATGCACAATTACAGTTTTCAAAGTGCTGGACCAGCAGGTGGCTTTTTCAAAACAAAGGTAGTACATTTATTTGAAGGATGAATGTTTAATTTTTGAAACTGTATTGTAGAAAACTCCTGTGCAAGCTCAAATCTATGTTTCCATTTAATAAAGTAAACAGAGAGAATTTTTAGTCAGAACAGAAAGAGAAAAAAAGGCAAGGCCTGTGTCTGCCTTTGAGAAAATAAGAGAAAATAAAAATGCATTACCTGAAGGCTCCTAAGCACAGCTGGTGGACACAGCTCCCAAAAGGAGCCATTCAGGAGGCCAATGTCACTTCCCAGTTCTGGCAGAGGAGACATCCAGTGACACTGAGAAAATCAAATAAACAGAAATTCTGCTTTTGAAACACTCTCCTATTCTAAGTGGCTAGCAATTTTATCCTAACATTTTGCCCAGTAAAGAGAACATTGTTTTCTTTCATGTCAGGTCTTGACAAACTTGTGAACTCCAGGAATCTTATGATCACACACTATATTAGTTACTCAGAGCCAGTGAACACCTATGAAACTGTCCTCAAGGCCAGCAAAGAGCAGTGAGAGTCTCACCAGTGAGGGCAAGGTCAGCCCAAAGCCTGGCACTGTCAAGTGTCAAGCTTCAGAAGGAATGGGTACAAGTAATTCTCTTCCATGGAGAGACAGTGCAGCAACACTCCTGACAGTGGGTAATGCTGAATCATCAAAGACAGAACTGTTAAAACTGCTAAAACTGGCACTTTGACATAGCATTTGCTCCGTGTTGGCTGACAAGGTGCAGCTGGGAGGTTTTGCCAGGAGAACAGGAAAGGTGGCTGTTGTTCTGGTACAGGATGCTGTACTCATAATTTGAAGACATGCAAGTGTGTTTACTCACACAGGGTGGCCATGGAATTCATGAGTTGTCTATTTGTTTTGACACTACTAATTAATACTTATGAAAAGTTCTGATGAGAAAAAGTCAAAACACACCTACAGGGCTAAATCTAGACACAATTTTTTCTTTGACATTGGAATCATGTATGGCCTATTTGAAATACAAAAATAATTAAATTTGGGTATAAACATGCTTCTAAGACGACTAACCATAAGGGTCACATTGGGAAATCAGTTATAGAGATAATAGGGCACCTGAAATGTCATAAACATCTGTTATTTGATGAGAGTATTTGTTTTATCTTTGAAAGCTAAAAACAGAACCTTTTCATTTTTTAATTGATATTCCTCTGGTTATGAGTTTGCTAACACATAGTGCTTTTCTTACCAGTAAAGTAGCACCACAAGGCCCCCACTGTGACCAAAAAAAAATAAAGGAGAAACATATATAACATATATATGAGAAGTATGAGCCAGAACTTGTGATAAATAGTATTAACATCCAGGTTATGAAGCTAGATATTAAACCATTCACATCTTCCTGACCTGATAGGATTACTCTCTCCAGGGGTTGAAAAGTGTTTCAACCTCAATACTCACTGAATAATTGGCTGCTGTGTGGGAGAGAATGACACCAAGGTGACAGGAACAGTGTAAAAACACAATCTGGCTTGGATTCACTCTTATTTGGTGATTTTTAACTGTCTGAGGCTCAGATTCTAATTTCAGGCAATTCCAGCCATCCTGCTGACATCTGTTTGTATTGCTACAGTTTTGAAAGCGACCAAACCTTAAACTTAATTTACTTGTCCAAGTGAGCAATATCAAGAGGCTCTGTTTTAGGGGAAAAAAAAATTGCAAACAAATCAGATGAGAAAATAGCACTTAGGGATTAAGACAGTAGCCTTTTTAGTCCAAAGAGTATTTGGACAGCATAGGCCAAATGTGTGTAAATTAATCCCTTTATCTAATTCTAAGCCCTTAAATTGCCTATTGCTTGTCTCACCTGTGGTCCCAGTATAAACAACAACTATCAGAGTCTGTAGGAAGATTTCTTGAATCTGGTGAAGGCCAGAATAGACCATTCTATATAGCACAGTTGTCCCTGCTGTTGGAGAAGACAGCGCTTGCAGGGGCACAAAGAAGAGGATCTAGTGTTACTTCCCAGCACAGAAGTAAAAAGAATATCATTGTCACTCACATGTCTTTGAAGTTTTATTTCTCATTTTACTAAAAATACAACTCAAACCCCTTTGTGACACATATTTGTTTCTTCAAGAAGCTTTCCTCACTGAGAAACCTTAATCAGATTGTTTCTTTTATAGAATTAGTAACCCAAATTCAACAGTTGGTCTTGTACTCAGCCTGTTTAGTCTTCTGTTCTCCATCAAGATCTTTGTCTTACTATCACTGCTTATGATTTTTAGCCTACCCTAGAAAGTGCTGCTGAGCACATGCAATATTGTTACATGGGAGAAATGCCACTGCTGGACAGAAGTCTGCCTAAATAATTATTCATAAATTCATAGAAGCATGCATTTAATTTATTGGCAGAGATCTCTGTAGATTAAGCACTAGACTTCTCTATATGGATTTGGTTGTGGTCAGGCCTAAGATTGTAACATCAGCAGCCACACAGACAAGGTGTGGAATCCAGGCTTGAGAATAGCCCAGCACACGCTGGAAATCTTAATAAATGACACAGTTTGAAATGCTTGACATGGTTTTGCAGAACCTAAAGGACTCAGGAACAAGCAAGTTTATTTCTGTGTGATTTCCTGGAAGGAAGGCAGAGAATATTTCTTTTTGGAGGGAGGGACTGAAAGCCAAATGATTCTTTCACAGCTGCTGTGCTGAACCTCTGGGAATCTCTTCAGGGGCAAAACCAGAAAAAGCCATGTAATACTGTTTGATCACTCAAGGATGAAGGAAGTGACATTACCTTTCACTGAACTATGCTCAAGTGCAAATCCAGTCTCTGTAAGTGGATGAGAACATCTATCTAATGGAGCAAAGCAGCTGAAGGACTTACCTGTTCTCCTCCTGGCTTCACCACTGTAAGAGCGGGAGAAAAAATATGTCTCTTTTATCACAAGTGTTATTAAACTGGGGATTTGGGACTAGAACATCTCAACATAGCCTTTTTAAATTCTCACACCTGAGCAACTTTGATATACACGTGTCTATAGGAAATATTTTCCAATCACCAAAACTGCTGGTTATTGTTACACA
This sequence comes from Erithacus rubecula, assembly GCF_903797595.1. Taxonomy (NCBI): domain Eukaryota; kingdom Metazoa; phylum Chordata; class Aves; order Passeriformes; family Muscicapidae; genus Erithacus; species Erithacus rubecula. The sequence continues at coordinate 9,023,879 of NC_136661.1, forward strand.
AAGCATCTGTCAGGATCCATAAGGATCTCTGTGCAGGATCCAGTAATACCACACCTACAAAGATAGCCAGAAATCAGCAAGTTCACAAAATCATGGAATAGCTTGGGTGGAGGAGACTGGCAAAGGCCATCTAGTCCAAGCCCCTGCAATGAGCAGGAACATTTTCAGCTAATCAGGTTTCTCAGAGCCCTGTCAAATTTGACCTTAAATGTTTTCAGGGATGGGGAACATACCACCTCTCTGGGTGACTTGTCTCAATGTTCTATCACAATCAACATAAAATTTTTTTTTCTTGTACCTAGTTGGAATCTACTCTCTTTAGTTTAAGACCATTACCCTTGTCCTATCAGTACAGGCAAACTAGCCCAGATCTCTCACTGTCCTCATAGAAGAGGGGTACAAACCCTTTGATAATTTTTGCAGACCTCCTCTGGACCTGTTCAAACAGGTCCATGTGTTTCTGTGCTGAGAACTCCAGAGCTGGATGCAGTACTCCAGGTGGCCACACTACTACAGAGCTCAGGGGCAGAACCACCTCCCTTGCCCTGCTGGCCACACATTTTCAGATCCAGCCTAGGGGGCAGTTGGTTTCTAGGCTGCAAGGGCAAATTGATGGGTTATCCTGTCTTTTCATCCACCAGTACCTCCATGTATTTCTTGGCAGGGCTACTTTCTGTAGCCTTCATGCCCCAGCCTCTGTTGATACTGGAGTTGTTTCAATGCAGGTGGAGTTGGCATTTGGCCTTGTTGAATCACATGAGATCTCTGGAAGACCCTTCCTTGAGCTTGTCCAGGGCCCTCTGCATTACTCCTATTCCTCAGGGGTGCCAACCCTATCACTGCTTTGTGTCTACCTGCAAACTTGCTGAGAGTGCACTTAATCCCACTGTCTGTGTCACATTAATGACCAGTCCCAGCACAGACCCCTGAGGGACATCACTCATCATTGATCTGGCTATTGAGCCACTGACCACTATTAAATTAGCCACTCCTGATTTTATATAGCAATTGACTAACAAAAGAACTCCTAGATGGTATTTGCTCATCCTTTGCAATCAGCTCTGATTACATGATAGATGTGTCTGCACACAAGTGGTGACCCAGCATCATTTACTGGATGGGCCTTTGATGAACAGGGGTTTTGCCACTGACTTTCACAGAAGTAGGCCTGAATCTTCCCAGCACCCTGCTTTGTTGCTGAGATTTTCTGATCTGCCAGTCTGTGGCAGCTCACACACATTGTTCAAAGATGAGACTCTCACAAGATGAGACAACTTCAGACAGCAAGAAGAACTGGGAGTCTCTTCCCCATGCTGCCACAAAAATATCTGGATGAAGAAATCCCAAAGCACATTGAACTGCAAGAAAGTGCAAGGATAACAAGCCACTAAGAAAGCAAGAAATATTACAGTTAAAAATAATTTTAAATACCCCAACAGCAAATTTCAAAATCAATATCTTCCCTCATCCAAAGTCATCTTTATTGAACATTTTGTCTCTTTGATTAGATTACTGACAATTCAGAAGCATGGCTTTGATTTATAATTCAATGCACTTGTCATCAATAGCAGGTCTGAAAATACATTTGCAGAAGGAAAGAGTCAATCAGATGCAGAGGGCAAGCTGCCAAAAGGCAGCTAGCTATTAATTCTGAGCAGAATTTGATCTGATTTGATATTAAAAAACTGACTCACGAGTTTCCTAGGATGCAAAGAAGATAGAAACTAATCATAGCTAAATCAGAGAATTATGGAAGTATTTTTAGAAAGAATTAGTACCCTAATTCTCTTTCATGGTGTTTATCAAAGATTCACCCATCTTGGGAGAGCCGCTGTCTCATTTAGCATGCAATTTAAAAAGCCCTCTTAACATTGACTTGAAGATGATTAGCTATAGTCATAACATCCTCTAAGTAGACATGAGGTATTCATAGGGATGCATTTCCCTAAGACAGTAAATTTTAGGACATCTATTCTAAGTAACAGAAGGACACAGCAGGTTCTTGAACTAGAGGCAGTCTTGACCTGGAAAGCATATGGGATAAAGTCTATGAATGTTGCATATGGTTTTAATCCAGATAAAGTACAAGGTTAGATTCCATCAGACATTAGGAATTAAATGTTTCAAATACTCCCTTGAAATCACAAATGGCTGGGTTATTTGGGCCCTTTTCCCTGCAGATTCACCTTGGTGTGTATCACACTGGATTCTACCCTGTAGGCTTTCTCAGCTGGGCTGTTTTCATAATTGTCTGTGGATTTACTACCAGGTGTAGTGGCACAACTGATAGCTCCACTTTGAACTCTACTATGGATTTGCAACTTTCATCTCAGAACTGGGCAATTCTCAGGAAGATTGATTGTCACAACCTGAACTTAAGCACTTGGCTAATTGTTGTCTGGAGCCCTGCTGAGTTTCAATTTTACTATTTGCCTTAAATTTAATTCCTTTTTTGTAAGAGTGTCAAATTTGATAAGATTAGTCTTTTCCAGTATAAACTTGTCAGAAACTGAAAAGTAGCTCCATTTCCACCAAGACTTTAGTCAGTACAATAGAAAAGTACATTTCAAATGATGTAATTATACAAGTAAATTACATTTCAACCTCAGTCTTTTCTGTTTAAAATGTCAGATTTAATCCCTGAACAAATTAGAAAATCAATATTTGTATTGTTTCCCTAAGTCACATGCAGATTTTTTTTGTCACCTGTGAGTGGAGATAATACAATCAGCATTTCCTCCCCGATAAGTAATGCAATAATGAGTACTAATGACTGCATTCTTCTTGAAAATATATTTAGGTTTTTTAATTTAATATATTCCTTGAAAAATTTAGACTTCTTCTAAAGAAAATCTAGAGATAAGCCCAGAAGTGACCAGAGGCACACTATATTCTCATCATAATAAACAAGAGAGAAAAAGAAAATAGTGTTGGAAAAGACCATTAAAGATTTAAAATATATGAATCCCACTCTTGAGAGTTCTGCCTAAGCACAGACTACAAGGAGAGTGGAAACAAGACAAAAGCTGATAAGCATTTACCTCATAACTGGTGTTTTTTCTCTTCCCAGTTTCTCTTCCCCTGTTGCTCTATAATTCCACCTCTCAGGATTTTTTTACTATCTCTTCCCCTGCCATCCCTTTACTTCCTACACAATGTTCTCTTCAGCTCTCTTGCCATCTGAGTAACTTTCTGTCCTCTCCAGAACCAGAGCCTTGCATTCTTCTTGTGCCACTCTCTTCTTTTTCCTTCTTCCCTCCAATATTTCCAGCCACAACCCAGCTACAGTTTTTTCTCCTACCAGTGCTTTTCTCTGCATCTTCCCATACTTTTCCACTCCAAATATTTTCCCTCACTGTTTGCCAGTTGGCTTCCATTTTCATTTCTCTTATTTTGACCTTATTTCTCCTGTTGTCTTCTCTTTCCATAGGTACCCCAGATTCTCCTTTCTCTCATTTCTATTATTGTGACCTTTCTTACACTTTCCATGCTTTTTCAGATCTCTGTGTTTTCCAAGATTCACAATCTTCTCAATTTCAAATATCTTTTCTGTACCTTTTCCCACTTCTCCATCTTCTCGATTTATTTCCAAATCCCTTTCCCCTCCTCTTTGCTTTCTCTCTCTACCACCTCACTCTGTTAAGGTTGTGTTTCAGCACTAATGTTGTAATGCTTCTTCAGCCACCTTGGCAGACTACAAAACAAAAAAGGCTACATGTCAGTCATGGCAAGGAGCCCAGAGTAACTCTTCACCTCAAAACTCACCAGCTGAACAAGACAGTTAGTTGAAAGTGCCTTGGAAAGTTAATTGAAGGTGCCTTGAGATCTTTCTCCACATCCTTCAATAGCCCAGAGACCCAGATCCCCAGGTTCCTGCTGTGTGCACAACACTTTGTACTGTGGTTTATTTGAATAATCTGTGTAGCTCTTGGGACCATGTGCTCAGATGGCTCACTCAGCTTCTATTTTTTTCCCCCTGACCAGATACTGAGGATTTACTGAGAATCAAAGGACATTGCAAGGGGCTTTATGAACCAGAGCTAGCCTTGATGTTGTATCAGGCTGTTTGATGACTCATTTGGATACTCCTATTTCACAGTAATCCTGCTTCATGAGCACTGTACTATGGAGACAAGCCCTCTGCCTTACTACATCCCTATTTGCACTGCTCTCACTCCTTTCTTGAATGTTTGTCCCTCTGCAAGTCAGAGACATGCCTGACCATACTATGGAGAAACAGGCTTTCTTCCCACATCTCAGCTCTGACTTGGATGGTACAGGAAAGGCAAGTTCTGCCCAGTGTCAGCCAACTCGAGACCCAGAGCTCATTGTCCTCCTAACACTGCTCCTGGACTGCACGATGAATATTTCATGGGACAGCAGAGTTGTTCTCTACCATCCTACCATTCCCACTGCTCAACTGTACTGGTGTGAAACAAGTGGTTCTTGCTTATCCTGCTACAGCTCTTGTAGCTACAACCCCAGCTGAAGTCTTGCTGCTACAGGAGTAACCAGACTTCAGAACAGATGGTCTTCAAGCCTATATCAAGTCTTCCTTTATGGGACCATGGAGATGGTGTAATAAGCAGTCTGAATGCAGACCATAATAATTTATATAGCCAGTCACAGATGGCCCTGCTTAATTATTAGTGAAGCCAAAAGGAATCTAATCTTTATTGAAAAGAGGAATCTCTAACATGCTTTTTATATAATTCTTTTCAGTTTAGCTCTTTTAATGATTTCCTTGCAGCTGCTGCTGTGTGATGGTGCTTGTGGAAGATTAACACAAACAATGATGGGATGTAGATGCAGGGGCCTAAATCAGTTTGTCTTTGATAACACCCTGGATGATGACAGCGATTTCCATACATGATCAACTCTCCTGCCTAGCCAAGGAGCAATATTCTAACAGTTAAACAAGCAACTTCTGTCTTTCCTCCTAGCTATAGGGTAAAGGGCAAGAAATAGCCTAGTATCAATGAGGAAAAACCCAAGAGATTAGAAACTATCATTTGTTTTAGTAGGATTGATTACTCCTCTCCTTACTCTGATACAGCTTCCCATGTATTGTAGCCTTCCCCTGGACTTTAAAGCTAAAGGCCAAAAATTAAGTTAAAAAAATCTCAGCATAAAAAGCTATCGGCTTCTGAATTCTCCCTCACCAGCTGATTTTGCCTGTCCAGGGGAAAGGAAAAGGAGCTACTGATTGGCAGTTTTCTGTCTTCTTATTCAGGAGAACTGTATACTTATCATGATCCAAACTGTAACATCTCTATAGTTTGAAATTGCTCCTTTTTGAGGCTCAATTTTGATTTGTACTTCACCCCAGTCCAAAGGGAGAGGAGTCACCCACATGAACATAAATCAGGAATGACGCTAGACTTCCCCTGGACAGAGGGGTCTACAGAATTTCAGCCTAAGGCACAGCAGCCCAGATTCAGCTCCGGAGATAAAATTAGGGCAGGAAGGGAACAGTATCTGTTACAAACATCAATTCTTTTGTCCACTCCTCCCAGGAACCTGCTCTTCAACACCTTATTACTACCTACAGAACAAAGCAGACACTATGTGAGTCAGCATGGACTCTTAATGAAAAGTTTAGGAGTATTTTTAGTTTTGCAGTTTTAGCAGTTCTCACAGCTATCAGTAATGAACACTTTTCAGTGACAGAAAACCATAGGAAAGGACATTTGATTCTGTTTCCCTGTAAAAAGATACTTAATTAAAACCACCGGTTTTGTTAAAGCTGCTAAAGAAGTGTGCAGGTGGCCCTCCCCTCCCTACCCTTTAATGTGAAATCACTGCCTGCTCTTTGACTGCTTTCTGAGTCAACAGTGTGTGCCTTCAGCATGTGCACAAAGCCAGGCATTAAAATTCAATTTTTGCCACTTGGACAGCACAGAGGAGCTATGGCAAGCTACATTTGGGGAGCAAAGAATGGTATCACAAAATATGCTGAGAGACCAAGAGAAAGATGTTGCTTTTTTGTACAAGAGAGTGCTATGGGTATCAACTCTTTCCTCAGCTGCTGTGCTCTGCAGAGGACGACAATGGTAGTGGATCTGAGGATCCGAACATTGCAAGAAAGTATCACTAAGACATGAAATACTGCAAGAAATAATAGTTTTGCTACCAGAATTTTCCATTCTCAGCAGACATGAAAAACTGTATAAGGAGCCAAAATGCAGGAGGGGCTGGTCTATCTTTCAAAATGTCTGAACAGGATGAGAGGGTTACTATACTAGCAAAATGCTACACATGAAAGTGAAGTCTATGCATTGGTACAGGCTGAAGACTGCAGAAAAGGATCTTGGGGTCCTAGTAGGAAGGAAGTTAATTTGAATCAGCAGAAAGCTCTTGTAGAAATGCAAAAGTATCAAAAGTAGGTCAAGGGAAATGGTGATTCATTTCTATTTGGCACTTGTGAGGCTGCATCTGGAGTAGTCTTCAGTTCTGGGAGTAAGTCCAGAGGAGGCCAGTAAGATGGTGAGGAGCTGCAGCATATGACCTTTGAGAAGATAAGGGAAGTGGGGAGGAAATAAAAAAAATTCTAATAACTCTCTTCAGCCATCTAGTCAGGGCTATAGAGAAGAGAGTTGTAGAGAGCACAAACCTTGCCTCTTCTGAGATATGCACAATCAAAGGAGAATGGATAGAGATCACAGTTTGCAGGAAACAAATTTAAAATTTAAGGAAAGTTCTTCTCTGTGACAGCGATTAAGAACCGTGACAGGCTGTGCAGAAATATAAATGGGATCCCTATTCTCCATCCCTGGACATTTTCAAAATTTGACAGGCAGACACCCTGAGCAGCTTCATGTAACACTGCAGTCTGATGTGACTTGAGCAGGGAGACCAGAGAATTCCTGACATCACTTCCTACACAGAGTATTCCATGACATGTATAAAATGGCAGCATCTGGAAAGCAACTACAGAGCATCTAGAAGGTTTGGGGCAGGGGGTTGTTTGGTACTATTAAAAGCTGAAAGAAGATGGATCCTGTTAGTTTGGTAGAAAGGGCTAAATGGAATGGTATCCATGGCATCAACTGTCCTCTTTAGGATCTTCTTTAAAATAAGTGACATACTGTATCTATAAATGCAGGTTTGCAGTGATTTTTTAAGGGGATTATTGTAAAGCACTGCATTTTATTTCTTCCTTACCAAGTCTTTCCTCCTGGGCAAGACTTTTCTTAAAGTTTCCTGAAGTGATCTCTGGAGAAATTTCAGGTTTTGTTTACAACGAAAGGTTGCAGAAAAACACTCTGGTAAATGTTGCCATAAAAGACAACTGATTTTCCAGAAGACAAATAGAGACTTAGAATATTTTAAAACCAGAAGGAGTGTCAAGATTTTCAAGTGAGTCTCATGTATTTTCAAAGCCTGACTTGTGGTTGTGTGGTGCCTATGATCAGTAATACTGTAGACAGAATACAGTTGAACAAAATTTATTTTGGAAATTTGTTGCTGGAGTTCTTCCATCTCAAGAGCACGAGGGAACAAACTCTACAAGCTGTGAGCACCAAAGTCTAATGCAAGGTCCAGAAGGGAATCAATAAATGCAGGCTCACCTCCAATATTTAGGAGCCCCGTGCTGGCATCAAAGTTGCTGATGTGACGCACTGGAGATTTAATGAGGCTGGAAATAGAGCAAGAATCATTGTCCTCTGCTTGTAAGAGCAAGGGCCCTTCAGGCAGTGTTCGCTTGAGCAGAGCAGTCAGAGGATGCTGACTTAGGGTAATTTTGCTCCTAGCACAGAGTGCTTCAGTAGGTAGGTGAGTGGGGTGAGACAAGAGCATGCAATAAAAACATTGTGGAGAAAATGGGCTTAAAAAACAGTTTCAGTTTCACTTTCTGGAGATGGAAAGACTATCTCTGACTGCTTTTTACTCTATGATATTGAAAACACCAGAGGAACTTCCTAAGGAGTTTTGGGATTAGTATAGTATTTAAACTCATTTAATTACAGTGATGAATTACTTGCCTGCCATTGATCTCCTTATCTGTCCCAAAGTACAATGTTCATTTTGCCTACTCAAAGTACTGAGTTGGAAGTGAATTTCTGTTTACTTATGTTAATAACTAATCAAAGGAATCAAAATGAGCTGTACATAACTAATTGACCAGCTTGTTTTACTGTCATCCATGGCAATGCTCATAAGATTTTCTGACAGCATCCAAACCAAGCAGCTATGAGCAAAAGGCATTCTGTGTATGAAAAGGAAGTAGGCAAACTGCAGTTATTACCTAGGAAAGATAGAAGCCACTTGGGAGAAAGGAGTTGCCTTTTGAAGGAAATGTCAGGGCAGGAGGGGGATGGGATTTAATGAGATGAAAAGACAAGAGACCAGAGCATAATTAAGTCCCAGAAGATCTCACTGAGTGCTCAGCAGAACCCCCACCTAGCAGTCTTTCCACCCTCACTGGAATTAAAGTTTAATTTGGTGTCTAAGGGGAGAGGAAAGACCTGCATTATCAAGCATAGAAATCAATGAACCATGTGAAGGAAAAGGTCACACCCCCTGCTTGCAGCACAGAAGGTCAAGAAGGAAAAGGTGAAGATATATGACAGCTTGACACTTACTTTCAGTGTTGGGAATGGGAGAGGTGGATGTCACCCCATAGATTCATCACTACCTCTCTTACCATAAAAGAATTTCCATTTCCATTGAAGAAGGCATTGTAGAGGTTTTTCCTCTGTCCTGTGGCCATTGTTGCTGTTTTTAAAGTCCAAAGAACTGTTGCAGAACTTTTTATCTGGCTTAATGCAGGTACCTAGAAGGTGAAACACACATTTCCATACACAGTGGACTTAAATATTTCAGGACATCTTAGGTGAGTGCATTCTCCTGGTGGTACTAGGCATTTTATCCTCTTTTTTAGACCCACAAATAGCTACCACCAGACACCCAGTTTCTAAGTTCCCATGCAGAAACTTTCCCGAGTAACAACTAGCAACCTAAATCAGTGCGAGTCACAAGGAGCAAGAACAGCAGACAGTATAAAAGCACTGCCCACTCTCAACTGAATGCAGATTGCCTGAACCCCAGGCTTTCCCCCCCCCCAAAAATGGAACTCTCTGCCTGAGGAAACACTGCACTGACAATAGTGAAAACTCAACAAATATATCTGTAAATTGGTCTCTGTAGGGTGACACTACCATTCTAGTGAAGCCACCTTTGCTCTTCTGTGCCACTCCTCATCAGCCACCCCCCAGTTCTCATCCCATGTTGTATCAGCTGCAGACACCAGAGACACACTTCTACTACCTGATATTTTCCCAACAGCATGCCTGGGTGCACCATATATATAGTATTCTCATTATCACAATGTTTTTATTCCTTTCAGAATGAACAGAATATCAACAGAAAGACAGACCTATGTAAAACAGGCAAGCACACACATCTCCTCAATACCTGCTCCAATAGGCAGGTAGCTCTTAGGAAAAGACATTGGCTTGATCCACACAGTAGACTTAGATGTCATCTGCATGGTGTCACTTCATGGATTACCTCACACGAGGCTGAGTGGCCAACAATCCACTTTCCATTATACAGAAGGTGGCCTTGAAATCTAATAAACTATAGTCTCACTTCTTGTTTTGCTGGCAAAACAGTAGGTGTGGTTCATCCTGCAAAATGTGTGTGTGTGCAGGGTGCAGAAAGAGTAGCTTGACATTTATCTTAAAAAATATCCTGTAATCTTCTTGAAACAGAAATGTTTCCCAAAGTGTCCTGTCTTTACAATTTCCAAGTACTTTGTCATGCCCAGGCAAAAGTGATTTTAAAAAAAGGCAGACCTTGCCTCCATGTAAAAGGATTTTTCTGAGCTGAAATTCACAGCCTCAGCAGACCATGGTTTGCAGGATGCCTGCAGCTGGCCTATCAACTTTAGTTGGATTTTCAGCTATTTGCATTTGTACCCCATCTTTACTAGGAGGTCTTTTGCTTCACACTTGCTTCACAGCTTTCACCATGGCAATTGGTCACAACTGAGGCTACCTGGTTAGCACTGTGCTTTAGTAGGCATTCTGATTCCCTCTTCCAGATCATATGGATCCTCCAAGCAACAGACCTGCTAATACGATTGATTTGGATGCCAAATTAAACTTTTACATGAGATGTCCAAATTGCAACCTTTTTCTGCCCATCCTCACAAAATACAGTGGATGCTGTAGTTATTTGTAAGACCAAGCTGTCTCACCCAAGTAAGTTTGGCATCCCACACAATTCTACAATAGAGAGCTGAAATCATTCCTATCTCACCCTGCCCAGTGACACCAGGTCAGGTATGGATAGTACCCCTCTAATCTGTCTACTGTATGATCAAGCCAAGCTTTACTGTAGCACTGCAACAGAGCAAGCCTACACCTTTTCAGCTGCAGTTAATCAGAGCTCATCAGCCAGCCCCACTGAGAGACAGTGAAAACCCATTAGAATGGCTTTCACAATTAAGTCATTGTTTTCCATTCTCATGAGCAATAAACTGGGAAGTAAACCCAAAGAAGGATCTAATCCTGCTACAACTTTTACCCACTAAAAACCCCCACCACCTTCAGACCTCTTGATACCTGATTGCGATGGATTTTAATTTTAATTTCCTGGGTGTAGATAAGGCCTTCATAATCAACAAACTGATGTTTTTTTCAAGTGTTACTTCAACACTTCCAACATTCAGAGTAATTCATCCAATGACAAAAATGTAAAAATTGGAATCTTTGTATAATGTTTCACAATGTACATTGTTTCACAACGGGAGTCATCAGATTATAGGGAAAAAAAAAGAAACCAAAATGAAAACAACCAAATTTCAGCTACTACTTTGACTTCCCTGCTAAATTCTTATTACAAATTTCACTGCACAAAATGAGATTTTGCTGTTACATGAATTTTTTGTGAGCTACAGATCAGTAACAAAAGCCACAAGTCACTAACAAAAATACTCTCAAAACTCCAAACATATTTGTCCCTCAGAAACATGTCTTCATTTTTATACAACAGCTGTAGAAAAACTGTAACTTGCAGTGAAATACACAGCATGTGCCAGTAGGTTTCCACATACTTAGAGAATAAATTAATTTGGGTACACAAAGAATTTAGCCAACAGCAACAAACCATATGGCTAAGTCTCAAAAGTGTCTATTTAACTAAATAAAGGAAGTTTTAAAGATGTTTGTTTGACAGACCTGTATAACTACTCTTCTGTTGAATGTGGCTAAAGTGTGAATTAGAGTTAAAATTGTAATTAAATCAGTCGTTTTCATTTACATGCATCCAAACTGACTGTGTTACCACAAGCTTGCTTTAATGGTTTTTATAATCTCTGCTTGCTTTCTGCACTGTTTGGACAAGCTAGTTCTAGTTCACAAGAGTGTTTCCAGAAATGTTTTTGAGTCAGCTCAGGTTTGCAGAATCACTTCCACTACATAGTGCTGGTTTCAGAGGCAGACAATTCATTGTCAAATGTGGCACCATGTCTCTTCAGTGCCTGTCATCCCACACTGACAGTGAACAATTAGTAATGCACCAAACAGTCTTGGCCAATGGCCTATGGACAGCTAAAGTGAACCTGAAGCAAATACTCACTGTATTCTGCAGTATTAAGTGTTTTGAAACTTCTTTATAGTTATTTTGCAAGCAGAAAAATGGGCAAAATTCAAATAAAAGGGAGTAAGAACTTTTTAGGCCACCAAGGGTGGACTAAAGCATGTGGGTGGCCAGATACAGAGGCAGATAGTAGCATGATAGATCTCAGTTGCATTCTGCAACTCTGTTCATGCCCAGACTGTTTGCTGGAGACACTGTCTTCATTATCTATCAATTCAGTCTGTAGAAATTCAAGCCAGAGCTTCATTTTCTTTTGATTTTTTTACAATTAAATTTGATCTTCTGGGGTGCTAAATTGGTTCTGCAGTGTTGAATACCCCAAAATCCTCCAAGCCTCAACTGTCTTGCTCCACTTCCAAGCGGATCTTACAGTGGGGAAAACTGGTTTAAATGGCAACGTATAACTTTGCTGGGAGCAGGAAAAAAAGCCTCTGCAACCAAGTGTTAGGTTAATCTTAGCTTGAAACTAAAGAAAGAAGCATGGCCAAAACAGCTACTGTCCTCAGAGAGGAAGACAAATATTTCCTACCTTTGCCCCTCTGTCTTCTCTCAATGCATGGTATTTCTTATAAGCAAGTGTTAGATCAGTCCACAGAGAAAAGAAGCACATACAAGTGTTAATTTATTCCTGCAGAAAGCAGGACATAAGGACACCACAATTCTGCTGATGGGCAGTTGTTGCCTACTGAGTCTCCCCATTACCCTGAGCAAGACAGAAGAGTTAACACAAGATGTAAGACCAGGCCTGTAGCACCAGAGGTACTGCCTGGGAAAATTCCCAGGTGAAGAAAGATGATCTCTGGCAGGAGAGAGTTGGAAGGCCAGCTGGAGTGGAAATAGTAGATTTTACATCACAAATATGTTTCCTTACATTTTTCCCAACATAAAAACAGTTTTCATTGGAATAACTGATGTCAAAGCTGGTCAAAACCAAACAAATCCCTGTGCTTGGAGTGTACACCTTGTGAAGTGCTATGAAAGAATGAAGATAGCTGTTTGCAAGCATTTATCTGCACAACATGGTCAGCTACATCAGTCCCTCTACTTAAGTCATGTATGAAAATGAGCACTGGCTAAACTTTGTCTGTCTTCTGCTACAGCTTCTGTCTTCAGCAATGTTATGCCAAGATAAATGGTCTAGTCCTAACTGCTCCTGCAGATGATGAATATTTGCACTTCTTAGGGTGTACTTTTCCATTTTCAAACCCATGTCTAACCACTAAACAGGAAAAAGTAGTGCATTGCTTAAAAGGATGCGGGACCAAACAACAAATGGAAGAGGAAATGCCTTGAGAAATTTTTGTCTGGGAAAGGAAACTAGCAAAAAATCTCAGGCTACATCATGAAAAAAGAAACCTGGAGGAAATTGTGTGAACATTTTTTAGTAATAAATTTCATAGAAACACAACCCAAAACTTTGTTCCTATTATAATTTGACACTGGCTTAATGCCAGGCACCCACAAAAGCTGCTCGCTTACCCTCACCTGCCACAGCTGAGCAGAGGAGAGAGAAAAAATCTCATGGAAGGTTCGTAAGTTGAGATAAGGACCAGGAGAAAACACTTCAAGGGCAAAAAAGGTTCAACTTAGAGGTACAAAGAGAATTTATTACTAACAAAATAAGAGGAGGATAATGAGAAGTAAAATAAGCCCTTAAAGAACACCTTTTCCCCCCCAACCCCTCCCTCTTTCCCACCAACAGGGAGACAGGGTATTAGGGTTTTGGTCAGTTCATCACCAAGATTTTCTTCCACTGCTCAGGGAGAGGAGTCCTCCCCTGTAATACCATGGGGTCCCTCCCAGGGACATGAATCTCCATGAACTTCCCAGCATGGTTCCAATCTCATGTGCAGCACTCCTCCCAAAACTGCTGTGGCATGGGCCACTCTTCCACAGGGTGCAGCTCTCCAAGGACAGGCTGCTCCAGCCTGGAAGCAGGGGACTCCTCTCTCCCCTGGGTCTCCCACAGGATCTCAAACTCCTCCAGACATCCACCTTCTCCAGCATGGGCACCTCCCACATGGGCTGTGGGTGGAACTCTGCAATTCCCTGTGGATCCCCATGGGCTGTGGGTGGAACTCTGCAATTCCCTGTGGATCCCCATGGGCTGTGGGTGCATCTCTGCATTCCCCATGGATCCCCATGGGCTGTGGGTGCATCTCTGCATTCCCCATGGATCCCCATGGCTGTGGGTTGATCTCTGCATTCCCCATGGATCCCCATGGCTGCAGGGCACAGCTGCTTCACTGTGGTCTCACCACAGCCTGCAGAGGAATCTCGGCTCCAGTGCTGGAGCAGCTCCTCCCCTCCTTCTGCACTGACCTTGGTGTCTCCACCTTGTTTCCCTCACATGTTCTCACCTCCTCATCTTCTCTGGCTAGGAAAAACTGTGCCTACTTTGTTTTGATTAAATATGTTATCACAGAGACATTACCATCATCTCTCATGTCAGTCTCAGCCAGCAGTGTGTCCATCCCTGGAGCCATCAGGATTGGCTCTGACAGACATGGTGGAAGCTTCCAGCAGCTTCTCACAGAAGCCACCTCTGTGGCTCCCACCCTGCTACCAAAAACCAGGCCATGCAAAACCAACACAGTTCCCCTGAGCTCACTGCATAACTGCTCTCTTAAAATGCCTCCACAGCCAAGAGAAATTTACTGACTGGAGGAACTTGCAGCAACAATCAAAAAACTGCAGCGTCCTGTTCCCCCCCAAAACATGAAGTAAAATTAATAATGTGGAACCTGGTACGCAGTCCACAAGAGGCAGGCAGAGCTTCATCCCGTCTATGGATGAGTGCCTCAATAGCCAGTGTGGATAAAGAGGATCCTGTCTCTGAGATGTAGGAATGAGATAGTCTACCACTTCCACCCAAACAGGTGCTGTGAGAAGAGGGACAACAAGTACTACAGCAAGCACACTGTTCATTCCCTGCATGGGAAAGAAGGCTCTCTAGACAGGCCAAGGCAGTGCAGTGAAACAATACACAAATCCTGCAGAGTCAAGCAGAATGCGGTTGCTGATTGAAAAATAACAGAATCCCAGATAACCTGAGACACTTTTTGAGGGTTTGCCACAGGGATGCACCATCAGTAAGAACTTTTGTTTATTCATGGACTCTGTTACTCCATCTGCTGAATACTATTTGAGACTTGCATGCTGCAAAACAAGACAAACCAGTGCAGCAAGATCACTGGGAGCACTGCTGATATCAGATACTTTTAGTTTCTTGTAATTTCCAGGCATTAGATGTGGTGTGTGGCAGAGCTGGAGTGTGAGTTGGTAGACAGAACTATCTCTCTCCAGAGACAGCTTCTGCCTTCCTTACATTGAGTCATATACATCTATGTGATGTTAATCCTGAACTGGTCAATAGCCTAAGGAAAATTGGCTCCTAGGTATGAAATAGTTTCAGTACAGGCTTCGAGGTACACACACTTTCCAACAGTGCAGTTAGGATAAAGCACTGGCCTTATTAAATAATAAGTTCCAACTTGAGCTGTTTGTTCCATGTTGCAAATATTTCCATTTTAAAAAAACAAATGGCTTTGTGGCTTTACAGAAGACTGGCTTGTAAATAAAAACATCCTTGTCATTAATTATCACAGCCATTCCAAGAAGCTCTTTGAAAATGAAGTAATTAATGTAACCAGGTAAAAGAGGATGAGACCTGTCTGTAGCAGAACTGTTAAAGCATAAAGGATAAGATTTAGTTTTGTCATCTGAAAATCACATTACTTTCTCTGGTTGGAAGTAGGTCAAGTGCCCTCAGGAAATAGCTATTTGGTTCTCACGAGGAAGTAATCTGATACTCACACATCTCCAGCCTTATTAAAACCTCAGTATGAGGTAAAGTCAAGGATGTCAGCTTAGTTTCTCATTGCATTGAAAGGACAAGGGCGATGTTTGAAAGGAAAAGGTTTATTATTTTTAATCAGACACTCAGGCAAATCGTACTGTCAGTGAAGCACATGCAGAGTTATTTCATTTTCCAGCAGCCCACACAAGACTGATAATGTGAGGAAAAACAGAGCAGCTATAGGATGGATCTTGCAAGGTAGTACACATTGAAAAGCTGTGCAATAGCTTAAGTGTTTATTTAATTTAAAAGCCACGAGGAACCCTCACTACTATTTTTTTGATAGAAGCACTTGCATCCATGGCTGGATGAGAATGGGATGACACAGAGGATATAAGAAGAAAAACCTCTGCATGCTAGTAAAAATGGTCATTACTATGGAGGTAGCTACAAGGAGGTTTTATGGATGCTGTGTGTCAGGCCATCAAATTTTGCTTCTCTAGCTAGAACTGATGTAACCCATCAAGCATGTTTTCTATCCCAAGCCATGTTTTTACTATTATTAATCTTTACTTATTCAATGCCTGCTTTTCTTTGAGAAGAACGCATTGAGGACCAAAATCAGAGGAGGGGAGTTAAGTAATTGTAGTGTGTGTTTCATCAGAGGATTGAAAACTAGGCCAAGTGAGCTTCCTGCCATAGGTATTACATTTTGACTTGCCAAGGGGAATAAAAGGGTACAGTTTCAAAAGAAGGCAGAACCTTTCATTTTGTTTTCAGATTTCATGCAAAATTCATGTGGTGCTTGTGGGAAAACAAAATCCTACGAGAGAAACAACATAAAGCGTCTCCTAATGGAGATTTGTTCAAATTTTACTTGTTTCAGAACATAAATATTGTTTCAAAGATTAGCAAAAGGTGGCAGGGGAGGCAGGGAGATGGCATAAAATAGTCATTGCCTTAAAGAGTGACTACAATAGCAATTTTTATTTCCCATAGCACTTTGCCAACCTATCTTGCCTCACTTGTCTTGTTCTGAAGGTTTTCTCCAATCTGCTATGAGAGGTCCAGAGTCTTGTTATTTGAGCATTCAAGTTTCAATACACTAGCTGAAGGCTGCCATGAGGATGCCACAACACATTTAGAGTTGAGGACTTTTATGTCACCCATTCAAACTGAGCCACCCACCCCCTCCAGAAAAGGAAACTCTCCCCAGATGTCAGATGGAGTAAGCCAGTGGGGATCACATGGACTGGTATTCCCTGGATGGCACATCCTGCACACAAAGTACAGTGAAGCCCTCCTCATGGCCACACTCAGTCTGATGGCTGCACCATGGCTCTGCAAGCAGGACAACCACCTCCACTGTCCCAGCCTATTTATTCCCATTGTGCAGCCCCAATATAGAAGTTCCTTATGTAGAATCAGAGGGATGAGCCAGTGTATGGGCAGAAAGTTTCTGGTTCTCAGTATGTCCTCTGATTGTGCCTCCTTATCCTCGAGGTCTGGTTTTTGTCAAGCAGTATCTTGGGGGGAGGGGAGAAAAAGCAACAAAAAGACCAAGATATTTCAAAATACCATGCACTGCTTGTCAAACCTTGTATATATCCCCAGGTGCCAAGCCAAGAAACTCTCCTTAGCAGCTTTTGTTGGAAATAATTAAAGCTGAAATTAACTTAACTTGATAAAGTTGAAATCAACGTTTCAACTCTATCTTTTCTTTCAGACAGCTATGAAAATTTTGTTAAAAATAACAATACCAGCATTCACTGAGGCTGGCTCAGTCTGCTATGTTTGAGCCACTGCCAGCACATGCCTCTGCTTGGAGAGGGCAGCCTGAAAAGCTTGAGGAGAGTTTGATATTCCTAATGTCAGGAGGGAAAACCACCAGTGAGATGAAAGCAAGCTAGAACAGGAGAGATGGAACTGTGCAGACAAAGTACAGAGGCTGAAAAACAATATGTTTCTTAAATGGAGCTTTAAGCCTAATTTCCAGGAATAATGCTTTTCCCCATATTAATAAGAGATGCTTTTATGTAGGTGTCAAGCCATTTAACAGGTGGCATATGACCCTACTCCCAGGGAATCTGGTGAATCAGTGAGGATGCTGTTCTTTGGGTGGAGTCAAGAAATATGAAGGGAGGGAAAACAAAACCAGGGTGCTTAACTCAGGGCTTGACCTAATATAGCTTCTGAAAAGTGTGAACAGAGTGATTTACAATTACTGGTAGAATTAATGCCTATTTTGCATGCTAAAGTAGAAGTCAAAGTCAGCATGAAATGCTGATTTGTCAAAGCCAGTCTTTGTTCTGCTTGGCTTAATTGTGGTGATGTGTGCCAGGCTCATCTTCATGTGACCAGGTCCTCACCACTGTAGCTTGTCAGGGGCAGCATCCCTTTGTGCTTCTGACTCCGGTGTCATGCCCATTGTGTTGTGATTTTCTGGTGTGAATCTGAACTTTCTTTCTACCATCAATTCACAATTGAATTCACAAGGATTTAAATTTGGAGATAAACAGGGTGAAAATATCTGATGTGAAATAAAGATCATTGTCTCTTAACAGTAGTACTTCAGTGACTGGAGCATCTTATCACCCTATAGTTTAACCTAAAGTTTAACTGGTAGTTACTATTACAGGTACATCTTCTTCACAGAGAAAGATTTTGATGTTTTTATCTGAAAATTAATATTTTGAAAAATGGGTTTAATCAGCAGTGCTAGAACGTGTGAAGTAAAAACCAACGCAACAACAACAGCCACAAAAACAGCAGAAGCACTAATTTATTCAGTACTCAGCTAAGTCAGTCTGATTAACAAGTTCTCCTGCAATGCAAGAGGCTCTGGAAAGCAATAAGGAGGTCAATACAGAACCCTGGATTAAGGCATGAGATGCACACAGTAGCCTATGCCACTCAGGAGCCTGGCAGAGCATTGTGCCAGAGCTACAGCTGGTCAGGGAACTTCCCTAGGGGAGGCAGCAATAATAGTTGCAACTGCTACTGTCAAAATGATGAGACCATGAAAACATACAGGAGTGTAGCTCTTGAGAGTAATGGTTGCAGCCTTTGGGCTGGGTGCATGACTGAGTGAGAGTCTGGTAGCACCTGTGGGTGCAGCAAGATCTCGTTCTGGCAAGGTGCAGTGCAGTGAGAACCGTGTCATATAAGGACCTGCCAGAATATGCATTTATGGCTGCTTTGGTTGAAACAAATACATTAACTTCATCCCTTTGGGGGAAAAACCAAATAATGTAGCCAGCCTTTAGCAGAAAAAATCCTTAACATACAAGTAGGTTTTGGTGCAGCAAAGGCATTACTGAAAAATATGAAATAATGCTGAACTGAATAGTATTATGCAGAGCTCTCATTTACTTCACTGAACTAAAAGGACTCTTTAGAAGTTCTGCCTATTACCTGAAACAGAATAAAAATCTATACATCAAGAAAAATAAATGCTAAGCTTTGTCAAAAAGTTACAATGGCAAATTTTATGGGAAATTATATTAATAAAGAGCCTTGCTGATGATATGAGTTATCCTTTTATATTATAAAAAACTAGGTACTAGTGAGTGGGTGAATAACATGTCTCAGTTTCTTAAAGGTTTGAACAAATCAATTAGATTTAGGGTGGTAGTTAAATCCAAAAGAAGTTTCTGATCAGTGGAGGTGGAATTTAAATATTTAAGGTTTCATTTGTTGAATAAAAAGTGTAACAACAAAACAGGTCCTATTCCACACATTTAGTAAAAAGCAATAAAAATGAAAATGAAGTGCTAGTCTTAGGTCCCATCTACTAAACCAATGAGGCAGAACAAGTTTTTCTAATTAATCGCTAACCCAGAGGGCAGGGAGTTAACTTCTTTATATTCCTGAATATTGTTTTATATGGTATTTAGAAGGGAAGGTGGTATGATACATCTACAGAATTGTTCTGAATTTATTGTAATAAATTTATCCTAAAGCATGAACAGTGGAGACTGGGCGTGAGACAGAAGAAGCCTGAAGAAATATCATTTAGCTTCAGGATTGAGGGCACACTCTTAAATGCATGGCAACATAGAAATTTGAATTCCAGGTTCCTGGATCATAGACAAGCATGTTGGCTGCTATCTGTTGAAAAAAAAGTGCAATCAATGTCTCTCCTACTTCTTGAGTGCAGAGAGCAGGGGGCAAAAAAAAAAACAACAAAAACCAAAAAACCCAAAAAGTGTTCAGCCTGAAAAGTTTAACTTGAATCCATAAATAGAATTTCCCATGAAGCCAAGAGATTTGCACTGGCACAAAACTGATTAGTCACACTGGAAAATGAGGCTTTCCATCTACTAAAAAGATTTTACAACTGAGATTGACATGGCCTTGGAGCCATGCTGTTTCTCCATTCTCTCCTGAATCTCCTGGGTTATACATTGGGAAGATTTACCCTTCTACTCCTCTGTCTAACATTCACTGACTTTCTATTTCAACAGTAAATACTTGATGACCTCTGAAGACTCGACTATCAGACTGGAATTATACAGTTATAGAAATTCTCTTACTTCTTTGTTGAAGTACAAAGTGGGCTGCAGCATGTAGCCTAGTGAATCTTAACATGGGACAGTCTCCAATGTAGAAGTCACTAAATAAATGGTGACATGATGGTATTTGTCAGGAGTGGCACATTAAATGCTAACAAATAAGTTTATTAAACACAATTTCTCCATTCCGGACAGAAAAATTTGGGATGTATGCAAAAATTCGTTTCCATAGTACATACTTTGATTAGTCAAAGCTTTAATGCCTACTAACTCTGTTTTTACAATGTGGACAGCACTTGATAGCTAGATGTCAGTGAATTTCTGGAAAAACTAGGTACTCATGATTTTGTTTACCTTTTAGGATTATGTTCAAACTCAGAGGAGGTTTAGACATTGGGCTAATATAAAAGATCTGGAATAAAATCTCGCTGAGTAAAGTGAAATAGAAGTTATATTGCAGCGTGCATTTGAATCAAGACCTTATAAGAGAGTCTACCTTGTCTCTAAGCTACAGTCAATTCACTGATTGATTTGTGGCCTTATTAAATCATAAGTCTGGCTCTGGGACATCTCCCCAATACTTTGCATGTTGTCTCTGGCAATTTCCTGAAACATGAGCAGGAATGAGACTCAATGAGTATTCACATTATGTTCCATGTAAACCAGGATAACCTCAGTTTGTGCCTGGCCCTCCGAAGTCAGAAGTGACTTCCTTTCACTCCTTTCTGCTTTTAATTTCCTCCCTCACTACTTGAACTTATTTACACTGTCAGTCTCCACAGGTACTTGGAAGAACCAATTCCATAATGTAATTAGGCACAATGTGAAAAAGTACTTTTTCTGCTTGCTCTAAATCACTTGTTTAAATATTATTTTTCTCTTTGGAATACGCCACGTGGGGACTTCATCTGTCATTTTTGTATTTGGTCACTCAGATACCTCAGATCCTTCCTGCAAAAAACTTATGCACACAATGAAGTTCTACCTTGGGTAAGGGTATGCTAGTCATTCATAACCCCCAAATAAATTATCTCAGTAAAGCAACAATTCAACAGTGTTACATCAGCTGAAGGTGACCTGGCATCTCTTTTTTGGCTGTAAGGACTACTGAGAGTGTCTTGGTCTCCTGTCAAAAGCATTTTTTGGATGCTATTTTTTCTGGATTTTTGCCTGATGAGATTTTTTCCTATCTTAGTCCCAAGCCAGAGCTCTGGAAAAAGGCCTGTAGCAGGCCTTTTCAGTTACACTGAAATAATTTCACCTTGTTTACAGCAAAGTCTGCAGTTAACAAAAAAAGCTTGTGTCTTCTGGGAACGTTTGGCTTTATTGTGGACTTTAACCACCTTTGGCTCAAGAAAGAGGTCTCTCATGGGATACATATGTTTACTACTGTCCACACAACAGCATCTCTCAGTTTTCTCTTTGCACAAAGTTAGTGAGTGTAAAGGAGCACAAATTATTTCCTGTGCAATGGGAATATCCACCCAGAGCTCGCTGCCTAGATGCCCATGACAGCAGTCCTTGTAATACGGGCATCCTATAGGTACACTCACTCCAAGTGGGAACAATACCCATTGCCTGTTGTCTGCTCACAAAACAGCCTGCATTCGCTAAGGTTGAGTCATATTGAGGTAAAATTGCTTGGTTTTCAGAATCAGGATCACTTTGAAGACCTTTTGGTTTCAACTAGAATCAGCAGGTCTTCTTAGACTGTGATACAGAGCAGGTAACAAGGCTGGGCTCCAGAGCTGCCAGCAGACATCTCCCAAAAGATAATACAGGAGAAAAATACAGTTCAGCTTGTGTTTACAAGCAGGCAGAGAGTACACATGAATGTGCAAAGCATCAGAAGGCCAAGCATCAAAAGGAAGAGATACCTGAAAGCGTGGGAAATATTGTTCCTACTGACTGTGGTGTTAGTTGGCAGTGTTGGGACAAAATGACTTTCAAAAGTGTCATGTGTTTGCAGACTGACTTGCCAAACTTGAACTTGCATCTGTGGCCTAAGCAGGCTTCCACTTAATGGTGTGCCTATTTCCATAAAAACACAGATGCTGCAGTAGTGCAAAACAAGGATGTCATTAAGTTGGAGACAATAATGTTTATTGCTTCAACGCATCCATCAGAGGAGCCTGAAGGGATTTTGCAGTGATCAGGCTGCAGGGACACTGAAAGGTTGAGTGAAGCAGGCAGAGCACAATGCAACATTTGCCGTCATTGCAACACCACCAGCAGCATCCACACTTACTGCAGTAGCTGGGGCAGAGAAATGGAGACAATAAGATGCTGAGACATGTCTGGGACACACAAGAGCAGGACACTGAGAATGAGATCCTGGCCAAATACCTGTATTAACCTGTCATGTCCTGGCAATGTCTGGATTTCTCAGATACACCTCCACAGACTTCAGGCTTGCCTGCATCAACCTTAAGGGGAGAAAAGAAAGAGGAGAAAATCCATGGAGAAATTAAATCAGAGAAAATAACCAAAAGCATGCCAGCCTTAACCCTGGGCCTTTCTTGTACCCAGTAGGTAAAAAGGTATTCCCTCCAGTACACTGCTGCATTTGCTGCTGGGAGGAATGCAGCAAAAAGGATAACTGCTTTGTTTGCTGAGGAAACCCAGAGGTCAAGAATACCTTTGTGATTAGCCCTGTGCTGAGACCACTGTTTACTAGAGATGGTAAGAAAGCAATTTAAGGAATTTCAAATGACATAAAGAGGCAGGGAAAGATTCAATCCAGTGAAACAGGCTCTGATTGGCTGTAACTAGAATCAATCTCTTTTTCTCTGTGGCCTAAATCACAAATGCCACCAAATTCTTCCCACAATGTAAATCAAGAATAAAGTGCAACTATGTTTACTTTATTCCATCTGAGATTAATTTTCGAGGCACTAATAGCACTACAGTTATCCTTGTCTTTCTAAAAAACATCAGTTCTGCCCACGTGCTGATCTAACATTCATGGGGAAAATTTTCTGCCAAGCAACACTGAATTTTTATGGCCAGACATAAGTGCAAGTTGCTAAAGCAGAGGCACATGTATAATGCTGTAATGATGGCTATTTATTAACAGTCTTGAGAGCTGAAACATGCCATTTTTAAAGCACTTTAATGCCTAGGGGGGGATTAGAGGTCTCTTTTCACTAATATTTCTCTTACTTTATGTACTTTCCTATTTCACTATAAACTGCATGATGGTTTACTTCCTAATCCAGCCTCTCCTTGTGGTCTCCTGGCTCCCTGTGGCCTCCTTATCTCCTGTCATTTTCATTTCTTTTCCTAGTATACCTCTCAGGTATTCCATAAGAGCAGCAGACTGTGTACATCCTCCAGGTGGGCTGTCAGGATGCAGAACAGAGGGAGAGACCCCTCTGCCCTGGCATGCCTGGAGAGACATTCTCCATGGTGGAAAGGTCCTGAGGAGCCTTGTAAAGAAAGCATTGGTTCAATGTGCCTATTGATTCTTGTGTGGTACCCTGGCTGCTTGTGGAAAACACCTCAGTGTCACCTTCATGCCATGCAGGCAGCTCTTTTGGTCATGCAGGGGTCTCACTGAAAACAAGCACAGTGCCGCAGCAGGAGCAATCGCCTTGCCCTAGAAAACCTGCTCTTCTTTCTCAGAGGGAGTAGGGAGAGAGGGAGAACAATATGTGATCAGAAGGTTCTTCATGCTTTTATTAAATACCTGGCATTTTTCAGAAACCTCCCTGGGATCTCCTTTTCCTGCAGTTGTGCTCACTGTCAATCTCATGCGATTGTGTTTAGTGTCACCCTGCTGTTCCCTCAAAGGACAGCACTGACCCAGAATGCTTGAGGAGGCAGCTGGCAGCATTGCAGCAATTTCTCACCTCCCAAAACCCCAAAAAATATTTTGTAGTGGGTACAGACCTGCTTTTTTTTTTTTTATCTTAGCTGACAGCAAGTTTATACTGCACTAGGCAAATTTCATGGCAAAGAGGAAGGTGGGAGAAAAGTATTTTGAGCATGCCTCTCATCTTTCCCCATTGGAAATCAAGAGTAACAAGGAAGTAACAACTCCCCCCTCATATTGAGTGGCACATTTTAGAGCCCTCTTTGCTGCAACATTTACACACTGTCAAGTTCTTGCATGTCACCCTGTCTTTTCTGTTCCTCTCTACAGCCCTGAAGCTGCCTATGTTACACATGACAACAAACTGCAATTTTGCTTGCTTTATCAGCAAATTTTTGCTTTTCAAGGTCTTCTCTTGCTCCATCTAGCAAATGATGCTCCACTTCTCTGCCTCAGGAAAGGATTTTCCCCTTCTGCAACAAGAGGATTTTCTTTTTGAAACCTCAGATCTTATAGGAGCTGTCTACAAATTCAATCCTATCCAATCCAATCAAATCAAATCAAGACAAATAAGTTTTGTTTTCTTCTGCTTTCTGCAATGAAATATGACCAAAATATATGTTGCCAGGAAGAGTTATAGTTGTTTTGTTCGAGGGGTTTTTTTTTAAGAAAAAGTAAACACGAAGCTGTCGTGTTCAGGCAAATGAGCATATTCCTATTTCACTCTGGGATGGACTATTTTTTTGCTAAGTCTAAATCCATTCCTTATTGCCTCCTAGTAAAACAATAAAGCAAATTTAAAAGAAAATTATAGTGTCAGAAATTGTATCGGTTCGAAGTAAATTGTTTCTGCTTCTCCCCTTTTTAAGTTAAAGCTGATGCATTCAGCTATTGGAAAATTTTTATATACAAATACATACATCCAAGCACCTGATGTTGCTATATTTATTCACAATTGCCTGTGCATATGCAGTTTCTTAGGCCTGGAAATAAGTACTTAAGTTCCTGCACTGCCCACAAAGAGGTTTCATATCCTGGAAGGTCAATGGGTTTTTGTGGTTATTAATTCCTCTACCAAAGATTGTTTCTGCAGGAAAATAAGGCACTTTTGAGATTCTAAAATGATATATAATTGGATTCTATTGTCAACATAATGTTCTGAAATTTCTGATTATATTCAGGCTACTTCCTCACACCTTCCTTCCCCTTCAAGAAAGCTTTGTATTCCTCTTTGCTGAATTTAAAGAGGAAGCAATAATTTGTTTTCCTAAGGGTGAAAGGTTTGTGCTGTTACATTCTCTATGTATGCCCTCCTAGATGAATAGCTCACAAACCCTGTAAAGCAGTTTCAACACAACAGTAGAGCTCTCACAAGTGCTGAGTGTCTTAAGCTTTGTGAAAATAGATGGTGTACTTAACACATGGTATGGCTGGCCCAGGGCTGCAGTTTCCTTCCACCCTCTTTGTTTCCACTCTCATTTTTTCACTTCTTTCCTACTGCCCTCTTGGGCAAGAGGCAGTCAGGAAAATGTAAGAGGGGAGCACAAACTGAAGGCAATGGTCTAGAAAGGAAAAGGCACAGCTAGCAATCAAAAACATGCACTTGGGCTGCTCAGCTCATGACTTCCATCCACTTTACATCCCTAATTTCTCCTGACAGACCTGACATCACACACAAATGCAATCACTGGCACAGGAGGTACACCCCAGATGCAGCGGCGTGTGAACAAAAGGACTGACGAAGGAACAACAGATGAAAAAGAGAAAAACCCCCTTACTTGTTGGCATTTAAAAATAGTGCTCCCAGGAAGTTTAGAAGCTGTATATAGCATAAACTCAGCTGGACACATGCAGGCCACTGTAACTGTTCAGCTGGATCTGGATTCTGACCCTCTAAGTTTCTGCCACTCCACTCAGAGCCCAACATTTAGTGAAACCTTCCAGCTGTGCAGTGGAGCCATATTTTACCACCCTGTGTAATCATTTGGCTTGCCTGAATTGGGATGCCACACCTATACACAGTATGCAAACACAGATGCTTTTATTTGTTAAAATATTATCTTGTTTTGCTGCTTCTCAAAAAGTGACTAAATTAATACACAAACTTTTAGAAATGAGAACACTGGTTTCAGCCAAAACTATGGCTGCTTATTGGGGTATGGACATATGCTTCAACCAAAAGTTGATTTTAGAAGGGTTACTTTACTTTGTTTGCATCATGAAATATATTCCTCTTCAAATACACACTGTAAAATTGCACTTAAGTTCTTTGTAAAAATGATGTTGCAAGGTGGTAAGCAAAGTAAACTGTATTGTCCATACTTGCATTGTTCTTTTTCACTGTATTTCAATCACGTGTTTCAAGTCTGGTAGACTACTGACTGACCTTACATACCCTACCTTACTCTAGGCTCAGACATGAAACATCACTTTTGCTGCAGATTCCTGACCCTAGGTACAGAGACACAGCTGAAGAAATACTCTATCTTCACACAGGCAAAATCCTGTCTGCTTGGACTGTGTCTGAATACACACCACCTGGGTTCTGATTCTGACATGGCTTTTCTCCTGCCCTATATTCCCAAAGAAATTTTCTGCATCCCTGCTGTCCCAGAGTGCCTGAAGATAAATGCCTGGAGATAAATACACATAAAACCAATCTCCAGCTCACATATCCATCCCAGAGCCAATAATTTCTGTACTTTTGTACAAGAAATTGGAGCTTTTATATGGAGATTCCAAACAGTCCACCTGTGGTGTAACTGAGAGTGCCTAGCTATTTTGTGTTTGGTATTATCTGTGAGACTGAGGTGCATCCAGGGAAATGTCCATTGCAGCTCTCTGAGTATTCTACTTCTGCTGAAGCACTGGAGGTTTTGGTGAATTGCCAAGTGCACTCAGTTTTCCTTTACCTCAGCTACCTGCTAAGCACCTTGCAGCATCCAGTCCCAAAGATAACTTCTGGCCAGTCTGCATCTAAACTTTACTGCACCTAAACTTTTCCACTAAGGCCTAGGCTCACATGAAGTTAATGTTCCCCCTTCATTGGTATAAACATCAGTAAAATCTGAGATGAGAACAAAACCTTGCAGCAGAATAATTTCTTACAGTTCATGGTTAAAAGAACAGAGAGGTGAAATTTGAAAACACTGCTTATGTAACAAGACCCTGAGAACAGCACTAATATTTAATTGACGGAAAAGTAACTGAAGGAGAATTGCTTGGAGATCTGCCAGAAGGATTTTAACAGCTGGAAGTTGAAAACTGATTAATTTTGACAGCAATAAACGCTCCATGTTCATAAGCAATTATGTTTATGTTTCTGAGCTGTTTGAATTATTTTCTGTGCACTGTTAACATTTTATTATCCAGATAGGAATTTGGATTAATACAATTTAGGAAATTATTAAAACCCCTTTTCCCCTAGCAGGTACCCACTCACTTATCTTGGGAAAAGTGAATGCATCCTGGAATGAATAATTCCTAAGAACGGATTTCAGTGAAAAGTGGCCACACTTAACAACATCTCTTGAGAGAAGACAAGAAATGATTACCAGGGAAAGCCCAAGAAATGAGAGAAACAGTTTTTCTTGAGCAGACAGAGGCTGCAACATGCCTAGCTTTGTTATCTCTCCTGACATACAACACTGCTATTAATGCCATAGAAGTTGCAAAATACAGTCTCCTTTGCATAGATACACACATAACCCTGACTGAATCAAGATAGAGAGCAAGGTCATTAAGGGTAAGCTGAAATAATTTCTTGAGTGTACTACCCAGTTAGATACCAGCACTGGAGTGGTCAACGTGAAATACATTGGCTGGACTTACTAGCTTCATGGTGGATCTTGAAGGTGCAGTGGAAACAAGATAGGAGGTCTAAAAAAATGGGTTTAGGGAATATCATGTGAGGGGAGGGCATTCTCAACCATGGAAAAACCTGCAGAAATTAGTGAGTGGAAGCTGTGGTATGGTCCTAGCCATACAGAATATTTAACCAGTAAACAAAGCCTCTCTGGACATACTCTACCTTAGGCACAGAACAAACCTTTAGCCACCCAGGAAGGGTGGCCAGTCTAATTACACCCCATTACAGGCAGAGATGAATGGATACAGATCTCCAGTTGTAGATGGCCATCTTCTGAAGCCCATCCTTAGAAAGGATAAGGCACCATTTATAGCCCAAGTGGAAGAAAAGACCAAAGCTCACTCTGCCCTCCTACCTGTGTCTGAAAGAACTTGTCCAGATGGCTGCAGATAAGAGAATCCACAGGAAACAGATAAAATTACCTAGCTTAGGGAAGAACATGACTGTAAATTTCTTTTTTTTGCCAGTGTTATGTTTACAGCTGTAAGAAAGTTCTTCACAATCAATAGCAAGGAAAGGCTGTTACAACAGTCAGTTCTGAGCTACTGCCAATTCCGAGGAGCTCACAATGAAACACAACCTCCTTCACCTGCCTGCATTGTCTGTGTGAAACAAAAGTAGGGTCAATTTGCAGTGGTTTTCACAAGGAACACTTTGTACTGGTAATGCAAACATCAACCCTCAAGTCTGCCATCAGTCCAGCCTCACCACATATCCCGTGGGACTGAACAAAGCAAGTGGTGGTTCAGTCCCATGTGCAGGCTGAGGAGCTCACAGAAAAGGTGCAGGGTGCTGCACTAGCATAGCAAATGCACTGATAAGCACACTGTTAGATAAACACATGTGTGATCTCAGTGTGGAAGGGGAGACTACTTCAACCAATCTTTCTCTCTCTGCTGTGCATCACCCAGTCTGTACAAAGCTGATTTGTTGCAGGGCATTTTTGTCCTGGCATGGTTGATTCCCAAGTTTGCATTTAATCTCCTGGCTTTCTTCCTCATTATAAGAGGAATTTAAAATATTTGCCAAGCCCTTGGCATACTTTTTGAAACCAAGAACTAGTAAAAGAAGATGAAGAATGCAGTTGAAGGAGGGCAGTTACATTTAGGAAGTGGCACTTGGGAGCTCTCTGGTGTTACCTTGTCCAGGCATTTCACGGGTGTTTAAACCAGTCTCTAAAGGTGGTGATTAACTTAGACTAGATACCCTATTGTCAAATGGCTTTACTTCTGGAAGATGAGTTAGCTCACAGGCTGTTTTGTAGACTAGGCTGCAACTGGATGTATTTCTTATAGCAGTGAACTGAGAGGAGGATCATCACTAGCTTTCCTTAGAGTGGACTCATGCATGCTTAATTGGCCCTCCATCTAGTTTAAAACAGAAAATTCCTTCAAAATGCATACTTCCACCTCCATTTTGCTCATTTCACCTCTAAATTCTCCCAGGCTCAGAGATAACTAGAAAGAAAGGAGGACAAAGTGACTGTAACTGAGAAGAAAAGTACAGGTGAATCATGGGTTTAGTTGGACCACATTTTACAGGTGTATTGAAATCAGGCAGAGATCTAACACAGTGTTATCACCAGGTTTTTCCTTCATGGGGAAAATTACATGGCCCTGTAATTTGTCAGAGATCTTTCACAGGTGGAAGCTGAGAACAAAAGCATCAATCCCACGTGTGGAATGCCCAAGTCACTAATATCTGTGCTGAGCCAGGGGGTTTAGTGGGTAAACCTCCAGACAGTGTCAAAATTAAAGTTTGTTTAAAAGAGAAATCTGAGAAGCTGCCAAAAATGAATGGACATTTCTTTCTGTGCAACCTCCAAAGGTTTTATTTCAGGAAGGGCTAAGCAGGGTCTTGGCATTTAGCCCCAGGAAGCATCATACTTATCCAGTCCCATCCAACCCACCACATCCCTGCATGCACGGACATTTCTCCCATTGTAATTTCACAGTGTTTTATTTCATTAGGTTTCTTCAACCTTAGAAAAAGAGGTTTTAACCAGGAAGATGGTTACA
This sequence comes from Erithacus rubecula, assembly GCF_903797595.1. Classification (NCBI taxonomy): domain Eukaryota; kingdom Metazoa; phylum Chordata; class Aves; order Passeriformes; family Muscicapidae; genus Erithacus; species Erithacus rubecula. The sequence goes on from NC_136661.1 coordinate 9,053,499, forward strand.
ATGAGCATCATGTGCTATTAACTGCTTTTGATATTTAATGTCATGGCATGTATAAGAACCGTGCAAATTGGATTAGATTCAGAAATAGTCTTCTTTAGAGTGCACTAGTGCATGTTTATTGAGCTTCCATCTAGTTAGTGTCAAACAGAAAATTCCTTCAAAAAGACTGATTCCCACCCCTATTTTTCTCATTTTATCATCAGCTTTTTTTCGTTGGAGGACAATTAAAGAAGGAACAGTAGGTAAAAAAAATATACAATGCTTAATTAAAAAAACACCCTGTGAAATACTTTGTTTTTCCTGTGCACTTTGGGGGTCACAATCACATAGAAGTTATTATGTGAAAAGGGGATGATTCTGGGTTTCCTACTTGTACAAAATAATTTGAGGAAATTTAGACTTGCCAAATAAGTGCAACAATTTACAGTGGTTCCAGGATCAAACTTGAACAGACATGATACAGTGAGGAAACTGAATCACAATCCCGATACTTGTTTTGGTTTGCATTGATAAAATGTGCAATTCATGTACCTCTCCTTTGGCAACATTTCTTTCCTTCCTGCTTATTAATACAGAGTCTTGTTATTGCAACCATCTAATAATAATAAACTATCAGCAAACTATTTTTGCAGCCACTGCAAAATGCAGCTTCACATTTGCCTTGCAGAGAGTGCAGAGGGGTAGGATTCATTAGGACATGTCATGGCATTGCACTGCTTTCCTTGCTGGCTGTTAGTCATCTTAGATTCTACCTAGTACTAGCTGGGGAAGCTAGTTCAACTGCTTGGTGCACTGAGTGGGAATTTTGACATGGCCTTCCACAGAAGTGTATTACGTCAATTGCAAAAAAGATGCTGAGGATATTAAGCCTTTGGCCTTCTCATTTAAGAACTAAAAGTATTTTATACCTCCTAACAGCCAAATATCTCCAATGTGTCACATTTTTAACAAAACCCATGTATCTAAGAATCTTGTGGTCAGTTTGGCACTTGTTCTGACAGAATCACAGAACCTTTGGGGTTGGAAGGAACCTCTGGAGATCAGTCCACCCCCCCCCCCCCAGAGGCAGGGTCACCCAGAGCAGGGGATACAGGAACATATCTAAGGGGATTTTGAATGGCTCCAGAGAGGGACACTCCACAGCCTTCCTGGGCAGCCTGTTCCAGTGCTCTGCTACCCTACAACATTAAGTTTTTCCTCATGCTGAAGTGGAACTTGTTGTGTTTTAGTTTATGGCCATTGCTTCTTGTCCTGCCACTGCTCACCACTGAAAAGAGTCTGGCACCATCCTCGTGACACCTGCCTTTGAGATGTTTATAAGAACTAATGAGAGTCCCTCTCAGTCTTCTTTTCTCTGGACTAAACAGACCCTTTCAGTCTCTTCTCATAAAATAAATGCTCCAGGCTCATCATCTAGGTGACCTCTGCTCGATCTTCTCCAGTAGCTCCTTGTCTTTCTTGTCCTGAGGAGCCCAGAATTGGACACAGCACTCCAGATGTGGCTTCACTAGGGCAAGCAATTCTCATTCTACCCCTCATTCTAAAAAGACAACATCTATTCACACGTATTTAATGACATGAGCATTTGTAGTGAACTCCAATACTATATAAAATAGGCTATCACTGGGAAGTCGTCCATCTTCTGACTGATGTTGTCTTTCAGGATGTAGAAGTGTCTTCAGTGCCTCACATACTCTGTAACTGTTCCATCTTTATTACTGCAGAGATATTTTGGCTTTTTCCATGGAGGTAGGTAATAAAATTTATTGTTAGCTACAAACTCTATAAATCCTGTCTCTGGAAGATAAGCCAATGCAATATGCTGGCTTCAAAGCTGGCAGGATCAAACTAAGCAGGATCATTTGGTGGATTTCTGCCTATAAGATAGCTGAATGCCAGTTCATGCAGGGTTACTAAAGGCAAGTTATATGTCTTGTATTGCAAAGCAAGCATAACTTAAACAGAGGCCTCCTTTAGTTTTTTAATCTCCCAAGGTGAAGATGGGGTTAAAATAAAGGATTTTCTAAATCCAACTCTGTTCCAGAAAGGTTAGGGATAAAACTAGCAGCAATTATGTACTGTTATTAAAATAGCACCTAGAGCTGAATGCCAGGAGCCTCACTAAACACACTGAGATGATTCCTGCACCAAAGAATTTCCAATATGAACAGACAAGACAAAGACAGTACTGTTATTCTAATTTTACAAACACTGAACCTAGACACTGAGACTAAGTCACCACAGCACAGTGATTAGGTCACTTGCCAAGGTCATATAAGGGCTCTGTGCTAGAGCCCAGACCTGAGTCTATTTGTATGACTCAGATATAATTCTGTGCTTTGGAAGAGCTTATTTTCTCTGAGTTTCCATGATTGTGTTGATCCAGTTTTGATTTCCAGAATAAAAAGTCAGAAATGTTTGATTCCCACTGATCCAAATTCCCTCAGCAAAAAAGCCTGAGTGAAGGAAGAATACTTTTCTAGAAACCAAACCCTAGGCTCACATCTTAAATAGCATCTGATTCAGTCAGATCTGTTTTGCTGCCCTACCCACTGTTACATGCACACAAAATTCTAATCTAATATTTGCTTGTTGTGTGAAAATGCCCATTTTTTATTGCTTGCAAAGTAGTGATAAGGAGTCCTATCTAACAACAGCCTGAGGTATCTGGCCTGGCTAAAAGTTTTTGAAGTTATTTATTCCAACAATTTTATAAAGATCATTTTAACAACTGTCTTACTTCAAAATAAAAACAAAGCCAACTCTTCATACTCAAAATCTCCATTCTACAGTTGAAAGAAATGAACTGGAGATTTCAAAGGTAGAACTGCTAGTATTTAATTTTCACTTAATTTCAAAGGCATGAAGAACTTGATGACTCTTAGTGTGCCTACCAAGCTTTAAATACTTTGGATCTTACTTGGAGAATATGACTGAGAACTACTCACCTATAGATTGCTGTTGGGCTATTGGGAATTACTGAGAAGTCTTTTGCTTCAAACTCAGAGATATTTTATGTATAGTCTACAATAACACATTGCTTTGTGCTGAAACAGATTGCTTATCTCTTCTGGCTGGCATTGTCTTCTACTCTAGCATTTTACAGGAAATGAATGGGCATGAGAGAGATGTTCCTCCCCCACCCACATTTCTTGATTTAAATGCAAAACCTTTTTATTCCTAACAGGCATGACAATTCACAGCAGTAATTTCTGGTGAGACTTGAACATCTTGTTGACACATCATTTTTTCTATAAAGAGGGCAAAAGAATTTATATTATTATGTCTTGCAAATGTTGTTTCAGGTGAATTTTTGACCTCCATTACCTCTTTCACCACCATCTCTTTACTTAGACGTCAAGGTGATTGGTTAATTTATTTCCCATTAAAACTGATAGCTCCTTTCTGAATATTCAAGCTAGCAGGAGTAAGGAAATATTTCTGCTTTTCTTCTGGCACTCATTCATGCCTTCAGATAGAGATACACTAAATTTTCAGGGATTGTCTGTCCCCAGTTAATGGAAACAATTTCTGAAAATCACTTATTTCTGCCTGAGACCACACACTGAGAACTGATGTAGAAGCAGAATCTCTTTTGTTCTACATTCTGAGCCCCAGTGTTAAATTCGCCTCCTAAATTCTGTAAAAGGACAAAATCAGGGAGAAAGGAATTATTTCTGGAACTCTGTTATCTCTGTTACAGAAATACTACACAAGTTTGTGTCATATTTTTAAAAGTTATCAAATTCATAGTTAATTAATAATGTAATTCCCATTATTTATCATATAGACTTGCTCATGAATCAGTGATTTCCAGCATGACTGAGAAAGATTCTGCAAGGAAGCCCAACTTACAAACAGAAAGTCCAACTCACTAACATAATAATGGAAGTCTGGCATCTTCAAAGATATCAAACAAAAACCCAAAAGTCAAAAACCCCGAAACAAAACAGTGCACACTTGTTTTCTCACTAAATCATTCTGGCTTTGCAGATAGCATCAAATCATTAAAAGCAGGTTATGCTGCTTTTAAAAATAGAACATTTCATTATTGATTCATATACATGTTCAATAAAAACAGAAGGGTTTTGTTCACTTTAAAGAATGCTAACAGAATACTAAGCTGCAAATTAGAATATCAGATAAGCTAGTCCTTATTGGCAAATTAATTATTTCTATAATTCATTTTTTGAAAATCAAAAACTCATTAAATCAGTGGGTGAGCTGTTCTGAGGAAGAATAATCAGAAGATAATCATGCCAGATTTAAATAATTTTATCAGAGCTCTTCCACTTTATGCTTCCCTAGTGATCTAAAGGGTGGGATTTGAACTTCATTACAAACTGCTTATGAATATAATTCAAATGGATGGGAAAGTAATTTGAAGAATTTTTATCCTGATAATGAGTTGCCTTTGAAGCTTGGGAGCTGGTTGTTGGACAAATTTGTAAACAATTAATGCTTGTGTACAAGGAAATAAGACACTAAAAGTTTTGAATTTTATTAATTAAATTAGTTTCTAAGCCAAGACTAAATAACACAGTATATAACTTTTTCTTCTGTCTTATTAAATACAGCTTCCACTCTTGGGCTACTCTCATTGAGGTGTGCAGGTAAGGACAGAGGAGACCCACAAATCTTTTCAACAAACCATTTTTCCTGCAGCTGGCACCTCAGGACTCCACAAGTGCTGAGGGGCTGTACTGCTGCAGGAGCTGTAAACCTTGGGGCTGTTCTTGGACATGCTCCCTTTGCCAGACTATGGCACGCAGAAATCTCAAGGCCTGAGCCTAACAGCCAAAATCCTCACATTAGAGCATTGCAGGCTGGGTTCAGCCTAGCACTCAAGAAGTGAGTCTGAACAACATACTCCTAGCAGCTCTCAGCTTTGGCAGGGCCAGAGTTCTGAAAATTGCGTGTTTCAGCTAGCTGTAGTCATAAAAGCACCAACTCAGTAACTCAATTTAAAGACACATTCCAGTGTGTCATACTAAGCCTCTAACAGCCCTCAGGAGGCTGTCTCAGCATGTGGCAATGCTACTCCCATGTTCACACACCTGGCAGAATAAATGGTTCTTTCAATTAAAAATGTCTTTAGGAATGCTGAGATAAGAAAGAGGTACACAGTGCTCGTTTGTACACTGGTATCTACAACTTCCAGCATCAGACTATCAAGCAGACACAAAGAAAGCAGCAAACAAAAATTTGTGTCTATTATTAATAAACTGGTTTTCCTCTGTGCACCTGAAAACCTTTTCTCCTTGAAGCCATAATCATCAGTACATTACAGATGTAAAATTCCAAAAGACCGTGGGATCAAGGCTGTCCAGATAACATGTTTAAGTACAAGCATTCTGGTCTATGCTGAAGGCAACATCTTGTTAACATGTCTCTTAGCAGTTTTTGACAAAATGTATTAGCTCATTACAGATAAGCCCTGAGCATAAGCAGTCTGGGTAATCTAAGTGAGAGAAAGAATAGTGCTTTTCAAAAGAGTGAACTGACTGAAAGAGGAAATTCAACTTCACCAAGGAGATTGTCACAGCAGCAGCTGATATAAAAAAAATCATAGAAATTTCAAATGCTTAGTGCTTCTCCTTGATTTTCCTTCAGCTAACCATTCCTAATGCTACTGGGGACTCAAAAAAATTGTTTAGGCTTGAAATTGGTAACACAAAAAATTATTTCAAATTTTATTTTTAAATTTAATTTCTACCTTAAATGTATCTAGGGTTCTTTCTAAACCTTTGACAAGTCCCTTGAAATGCTGTTAAAGGCTGTCACATTTTTCATAGTTAAAACCGTCTTAACTTCTAGCCTAAGCCCATTAAACCAGGACAGTAAGTCTTCTGCTAACATGAAATTCTGCATCCACAGAAACTAATGACAAAATTTCACGTACCTTAGTAGGTCACAATATTGCTCCTTCAGACTTGCAGACATATGAATATTAATTTGCCAGAATATTAAGCCAGAAAGAAATATTTTAAACAAGACCGTGCAATACTGCATGCAAAGTGCATTATAGCAAGGCTAGTAGAATTTATAATAGAGAGTATATGTAGAGCTGTAAATCAATTGCTGAGCTTTATTACTCATTCATGCTGGGAAGAGTTATTCTTTGCTCCAAATTCTTCACTTTTAAAAACATATACATTGTCAGTATGTAAAATAACTGGTGATTTCTTAAATGTTTATTACTGCCCA